>NC_040911.2:60962448-62303108 GCF_004126475.2 Phyllostomus discolor | reverse complement strand
GCCCCAGTTTCCTTCTCATCACTGTTGGTTCTCTGTGCATTTTCCTTTAATCCAATTTCCATAGCCTTCTCCCTTTCCTCTATCTTGCACCCATACTCAACCATTTCTGTAAGTATCCAGATTACCAGTGTTTTGAGCTGTGCATCTGATACATTGACTCTCTCTTCATCACTTAGCTGTATTTTTCCTGGAGCTTTGATCTATTATTCATTTGGGTTATTTGTTGTTCTTGGCATTCCTATTATGAAGTAAGGTGTGGAGTCTCAGGTATTGCCAGGGTGGAGCAACCACACTTGGCTGCCAAGTGGCATTGCATGTTGGAGCAGTGTCCTAAAAGGTACAGTGCCACTTGCTGGCCACTCTGCTGGCTTTCAGTAACTTCCCCTGCTACCCACAGTCAACTTGGGCTCTTCTGGTGCTCATTCCTGGGTGGGTGGGTTTTTTAAAAGTCCAAGACCCTGTGGTCTCTCCAGTGAACTCTCTTGTTAAGCTGGGAGTTCTCAGCCATAACTCCTATAGCAATTTCAGTCAGAGGTTTTTGAGGCTTTATTTCCCCATGCTGGAAATCTTTGATGTGTGGTGTCTCCCTCTACCCCCTGTTCCTCCTAGTTTATCCACATGCAAATTTGGTTACCTCCCCCTATCCACCAGCTACCACCTCACATGGTCCAGGAGCCACCAGCTCCCCTACCCAGGTCTTCTAGCCAGTACCTTGCCATATCTTTTCTATCTTACCTGCCCTCTCCACCCCTTCCTACTAGACTAGATGAATGTTTATTCTTTAACTCCTGGTTGTCATACTTCCATACAGTTCAATTTTCTTGGCAGTTCTGGTTGTTTTTTGCTTTTGTTCTTGTTTTGGTTGTGTGAGGAGCCACAGTGTACCTACCTATGCCTCCCTCTTGGCTGAAAGGTTATACATTTCTTAAAGTGTGGAGGACATGAGATCTTTTGATCATATTCAAATTTGAACCAATTCATTGTTCTCTTGTCATTGACCATATTTTACTATCAAGAGACCCAAATCAGTCTGACAGTGGAGGAGATGAGGGAAAGAGAGAAAGGTGAATTTGATCCTACATTTAAGAGCTGTAAGGTGTTAACAGTATAATTTGGATGACAAAAAAATGTGATGTGATCATCTCAGTATCATAATTATATCTGTATCTAGATGAATGGAGGGATCAGTTGACTCCTTACTCCCAGCCAAAACTCCAGGCACTGTTCTTAACTGTAAACAAGCCCAAATGAGATGCATTGCATGAGAGTGAGCAAAATGAGTAGGACCTGAGTGTTGTACCACACAAAGAAGGAATGGAACTTGGGAAACATTGGACTTAGGAAAGAGTTAAGATAAGGGGGTCAGGATGACATGTACAACTATTTATAGGTCTGATATGAAGAATGCTCCAAACTTAGATCTCTTTGACCCAAGAAGTAGAATTATACTAGTAAATTCCTCTAATTTTATTAAGGAGAAGAAAACAAATTTCTAGCAGTTGGAAGTGTCCAAGAATGGTTTGGAATACTTTAGAAAGTATAGTTCCAGGAAATGTATGTGTGAACAGATTATATGATACGTTGAAACTGAGATCCTATAATTTAAAGATGACTTTATGCATTTAATACATGACTCAATCCAATCCATGGTGAATTTTCTATTTTTTAAATTAAAAACAATAAATAAATAAAAACAAATTGGTTAGATTATTTCATCACCAATCCATCTGAAGCCTAGTGTGATGCAATTGACTTTTGATTTATTTGTCCTAAAAAATACCATATGATCTCACATTTAACTGGAACATAATCAACAAAAGAAGAAAGTAAGCAAAATATAACCAGAGACATTGAAATTAAGAGCATTCTAACAGTAAATCAGAGGGGAGGTAGGGGTAATGGGGGGATGAGTTTTTCAGGAACTACTATAAAGGACACATGGACAAAACCAAGGGGGGAGGGTGGAAGCAAGGGAGGGAGGTGGGTTTGGCTGGGTGGAGGGGAATGGTGGGAGGAAACTGAAGATGACTGTTAATTGAACAACAATAAAATAATATAAAAATTATGTTAACACATAAGAAAATGTATTTGTAAACCAAAATCTTTGTAAGAAGAATTTGGGACTGAGTAAACACTCTAGGTCTACTAAATGCTTAAAGTTAATTATTGGGTGAGCAAGTTTAATTACTCTTAGAAAAATCCTTTATTTTGATAAATTATTTAGCGTTCACTAAGCTTGGCTCTCTGATTTATACACTTGTAGCAAATTGAAAAATCCACAAAGATAAAAAGTAATTTGCTTCTGAACATTTTGGGAATGGCATTAGGTATATAATATAAAATTATTGTTTGACTATTTAAATTAATGTTTCATTTAAAAATGAAGATTCACATGCAGTTGTGAGAATTAATACAGAAAAAAGTCTATATACCCTTTGTTCAGTTTCTCCCAATGGTGACATCTTGCAAACTGAGATATTTATATCGTTCAATTTAATATGTTTTATGATGGATGCCATACAAAACAAGTTTGGCTGAATTAGGATATATGAATATATCCTAAGTTTATTAAGTGCTGAAGTAATTTAAAGGACAATGAAGCATGAGCCATTACAGTATTAATACATGTGGGTTTAAGATGTGGGAGAGGAGAGGTTTCAAAGGAGACTGTAGCATCAAGAAAGCAAGGCTGGTGGTTGGATGTTTTAAAATGCTGTGGAGGGATGAGGAAGTTGAACATTGGGAAGCAGACATAGTGACCTTGAATGAAGACACAGAATAGTGGTACAAATATAACTCAAAGGCCAGAGAAAGCAAGGGGGCTGAGAAAGCAGAAGCAGCCTGGAGTGGAACCATGTTAGAATGTGTGTTCAGTTTTGAGGCTGAGAGAAAGATGCTAACTGAGGTAGAAACTAAAGATGCAAGAGAGGCTAAGCTGAAGGAATCAGTAGGAGATTCACCCATGAAGGGATTAAAACTCATTTTCCTCCTCAAAGGAAGAGAAGAGAATGGGTAAGATGATTTCACATTTAAATGTAAATAGGTGACAGTATAATGTAAAATTTACTAGTTTTCAAATATTTTAAAAATAGTGCTACCTTGCCTTAATCCACTCTATATCTGAAATTCAAAGATGGGATGATGGATGGTCTTGTTGAAATGAGGGTAAGGTTCATCTTTTAGCCAGTCCTGCCTGAAGTGGCCCTAGTGTCACCTTTGAAAGTTCAGAGGTTTCACAATGCATCAGAAAACTAGTGGAATCTATGATGGGAATAAAATGGATAAAATATCCCACTCTTTAAGTCCCAGTTTTATTAGGCTACACATTAAAATTTTAACAGCATTTTGTTGTTTAATAAATAAACTGCAAGACTGCAAACAATTTAGTTTAATTTTATTTTTTTGATTTCCAAGAAAGACAGCCACAGTGTGAACTGTAATGGGTGACTATCATGGGAACATAATTGTGACAGGGTTTGGTTCTATCAATTCAGAGTGGGAATAATCTAGGCCCCAGAAAACACCCACACGGACTCAGTTTGTTGTGAACACATCTTGAGCGAAAAATGTGATGAGCTAACCAATCCAAATGTAGTTTTAGCCTGGATTAGTAAAAACATAATCATATTCAGCTCTAGAAATATGACTGGTCTACTATACTGGATGGCTGATCACATCTGGAGTAGCACCTTTGTTGTGAGCCCCATATTTAGGAAAGACAGAGACAAAGTAAAAGAATGTACAAATTAAGGGAAATAGAGCAGAAATGGCTATGAAATCAATTTGCTATGATTATTTATTTAAGGAAAGAAGAGGGAGAGGCAGAATAAAAAAAGATGAAAAAGGAGGTCAGAAGATATGGAAGGAGTGAGGAAAGCACTTAAAGTGATGACATGTGGTTAGAATTTTAGAGACTTTTTCCCCAGAAATGTGGATGAATAGGCTTAAAAGAAGGTAAGTGATTGTGAAAGAGGGTAAGAATATGGAAGGGAGAGAAGCATACCTGGTTTGTGATGGCACCACCACAAAAAATTCCATTGAGGTACAACCCATGATAATTTGTGGTTGTCAAGGTTTAAAAGTTTAACTGCTACCATTACCCCAGATGCTTAAGTAAGAATTCTAGTACTCTGAACTCCAGTTCCATATCCCCATACTATATTCCCTGATGGTATGTCCATGTAAGACTTCCAACATAAATATTTATAGGACAAAGGACCTCAAAAAATACAATCCATGTTTTCCAAATGATATTCCCCAAAACCAGCCAACTCCCTTTGCATCCCTCCTCCCCCTCCCTCTCTTTTCTTTCTCCTTCTTTTCTTCCTTTTTCCTTTCTATACCTACTCCCCTCAATCTCTCCTCTTCCTTCTTTCTCACCCATTTCCTTTCCTGCTTCCAACATATGCTTAGCACTACTATCACCCCACTACAATTCACATATAATTCTGAACAAAAGAGTCCCTGCCCTCATGAAGCTCATGAAGCAAATGAGGGAGACAGACAATTGTCAAACAATTGTCTATCTTTCATACTTTCACTTTCATAAATAGTAAATTATGTTTCCTTTATCACTATGGAAGTTAAACATTTAGTCTCATATCTAGAGTAATATGATACTCATGTACTCTAGTCTCTATTACCTAGTGAAGGGATTGATCTATTTATTTTCAAGTTTAAAAATCAGTCCAATCCAGGAATTTTTCTGTTCTAATTCAGTAATATAATCTTGTTCATTCTTGTTCAAAATTCTCTTTATTTCAGGCTCAGCTTCTTTTTCTTCTTTCTGGAGTGGTATTTAAGATTCTGAGAGGTTAAACACACTATAGGAGGAGTGTCAAACTCATTTTCACTGGGGGCCACATCAGCCTTGTGGTTGTCTTCAAAGGGCTGAATATAATTTTAGGGACTGTATAACTGTAAACTACTATTTAACTAGGGACAAGGAACTCAGTGCTGCTGCCAGGTAGAAACAAGATCCGGGTTGATAAAACAAGGTGAAGGCCTGGTTCAGCCTTGGGCCTTATGTTTGCCATCTGTGTACAATAACCTCAGGACTGTGATAGGGGTGGTGGAGGATGTGGGAGTCTAGAACTTTCCTGGGGTCATGTTAAGCTCTGTAAAGAAACAGGTCACCTCATCAGCTCCATAAGTGAGGTTCCTGTCTCCACAACCCAGGTTTTCCCACTTCCATCTCTATATGCTCTTTAGATTGATGCCAGTCATTTTTCTAATTCCCTGAAATTCTAAAAGATGCCCACTTGAACTCATTTATAAATTTAATTAATTATTCTTTAATTGACTGAACTCAGAATATATCTATTAATTTTTCCATTTCCTTTCATTTGACTATCCCTTCTAAAATCTTAGGTTCCATTGTTATGTCATTTGACTTCCTTTTTCAAAAAAAAATATTTTAGGCTATAAACTTTATTCTGAGTACAATATTTGCCACATGGCATGGGTGGGGGTCTATTGTTTTCCACCATTAATTTATGAGATTATAATGTTTAATTTCTTTTGACCTTTGTATTAACTCAGATATTTTCTTTTTCAAATTCCAAAGAGTTAGATTTTGTTATCATTAAGGTTTGTATCAATGTCAGTGTTGGTTGCATTTATAAACATGTACCTGTAATAAAAATTCTACTTTTAAGAATACATTAGGAGCCAAGATGGAGGCATAGGTAGAAACCATTTGCTTCCTCGCACAACCCAAAGGAGGATAACAACCAATGAAAAATCAATTAACAGGGGGATCTAAGATGGTGTTGAGTAGGAAGGAGCAGATTTGGCTTTCCTCTGCTCAGGGGAGAGAGTCCTGACCGATCTTTGGAGTGGAAAGGCAAGCAACCAACATATTTCAGCATTTTTGAGAACAGAGGACCAAGGATTGTGGCAGAACCGAAAGAACAGGGAACGGATCCTAGGAGGAGTGCTGCATCAAGGTAGGCTCCCGGGGACAGGAGTGTGGTCCCGGGCTGCAGCCCCAGGCCCGGTGGCCGCGGCTGGGTTTGCCATAGGGTTAGTTGGAGAGAGCCAGGTCGGGCTGCTTCCCTCCCCAGCCGAGCAAGGTCTGGGTGGCTCTGGGAGGAGTCCAGGTGCTGGCGGGCACACCAGGTGCAAGCAGCTTTGGGAGGTGGTGAACGCCGAGCCCATCGCGCTGTGGACCCGGACTCCCAGGGTCACCGTTTTGGCTGGAGCTTTGGTGGTGAGAGAAGCCGGGGCCACTGTGGAGAGCCTCGGGCTCGATCGGGAGGAATTTCCCAATAGAAGGAGTGAATGGACACAGACACTGTTTGGGAATTCTCCTGAACTGATCAGTGGCTCTGGCCTGTCTGCTCCCCAGCTGTGAGCGCAGGCTGCAGATGGGCCGCACCTGCCCGCGGGGCAAACCGGCGCGAGGTGGCAGATGGCCGCGAGAGCAGCAGAAGGGCCGCGCCCGCTCACGGGAGCTTGGGTCGCGCCGGGCTGCGGACGGGCCGTGGAGCCAGTGCGAACCCCACGGGCCTAGGAAGAAAAGCCAAACAACTCATCCTTCGCCTGCCTTAAGCAGCAAGAGCAGAAAAACCGGTTTGGCCACTTTGAAATCAAGAGACTTTTTAACTTGATTCTATTTTTTTAACAATTTTTAATTTTTTAAGTTTTATTGTTTTTATTCTCTTTTGATTTCTTTTTCCTCTCTTACCTGATTTCTTGTTTTATTCCTTCCTCCTTCCTGTCCTCCATTTTATCTCTTCTTCCTGCCTTCGTCTGCCTTTTCTATTTTTCTTTTTAAAATTTTTTCCTAAATACCTACAAGTGAGACAAAATCCTGGATCGGTGAAAAGACCAAGTTGAACCCACAGAAGGGGCATCACAACAGCTGGGACAGTGAGATAAATGTCACTCTGCTATTACAGAGAACCTGCAAGTTATTGCATATTTGTATTATTATTATTTTTCCAGTGTTCTTACATCTTTTTTTTTTTAACAATATTTTTATATCCCTCTTATTTTTGTATAGCCTGCTTTGCTAGGCTGGTTTTATTGTATGACCTGACAGCTTTCCCCTGATATCTCTTTCTATACCGTATTACTAATCTACTGTCCATTAACTCACCTGTGTCCTATCAGCATACTACTCAATGTTCTGTACTCCATATCCTTATTACCTAGATTTCATAGACACTGCCATATGAATGTTGCCATAATATTATTGTAAATAACTGCTGTTCCATGCAATTGTAATTACTTCACAACACCCCCCCACCCCCCCAGATCTTAGCCCATTTCAAAGTTTCCTGAACTCTCTTACTGTAGTGGTTAACTCTATTCTCTCACACACTACACCTATTTACTATCCTTTACTCTCACCTTACCCCAGAATCTGACCGCCCAGAACCTCTCTGCTTTATAGATCGAACTCACAATCCTTCCTCCCCCAACAAGAGTCTTATCTTCTTTCCATCCTTTCTAAAAATCAGCTAGCTGGGTGGAAGACCACGGTTAACACTATACATAGTGAAAAGATCTCCTATATCTTCCCTACTTGCTACTACTGTAAATAGCATAGAATTCTCGGTTGCTGTCTTAAACCATTTTGCCTTCTCCTCCATCTGATGACAAAAAAGAATAGGTGGAGGAGGTGAACACCAGGATACCCACTGGAAGAGGAAACCCAACAACTAAGGAACCACTAACAGATAACAGCAGAAGAAGGTGAAGGAGGGAGTAGTAACCACATAAACCTCAATCCAGGACTTATCTGGAAATACAACTAAACAGTAGAGACAGTACCCAATACAAACAACTGAACAAGATTTCTTTAAACCTTGTACACACAGAAGAACCAGCCTCAACACAACCTGCCCTCACCAGCACAACAAAATACAAAAGGTGGTGGACAGAGTGACCCACATTTAACCAGCTGGCGGGAAGGAACCACCAAAGAAAGATTCAACAACAATCAAAACCCAAAGGCAAACACAAAGCCAACTTAAACAACAGCCCAAGACCAGCGAGCTTCGGGGGTCAAGGAAACAGCACCACTGAAACTCACTGCTACTCTACTAAAGAAGTTCACATCATAAACCGAGGGAGCCAGAACAGATCAATATAAGAAGCTGAGGTGAACAAGAAGAGTCTCACAAACAATGGGAAGACAAAGAAATACTCCCCAAATGAAAGGAAAGGAGGAAGCCTCAAAAAGAATGCTAAATGAAACAGAGGCAATTCAACTATCAGCTATTGAATTCAAAGCATTGATTGTCAGGAAGCTCAATGAGCTCACAATGAGCTACGAGAAACTACAGGGAAGCTACAATGAACTCAATGAAAACTACATCAGCATAAAAAAGGAAATAGAAACTCTCAACAAGGGCCAAGAGGAAATGAAGAACACATGTTCTTCAATCTCTGAACTGAAGAACACAGTAGAAGGAATGAAAAGCAGGATCGATGAAGCAGAAGATCGGATCAGCGAGCTAGAGGACAAAATAGAAGAAAACACCCAGAAAGAGCAAGAAAGGGAAAAGAGGCTCAGAAAGAATGAAGAGGGATTAAGAGAAATGCAAGACAATATGAAATGTAATAATATCCGTATAATAGGGATACCAGAAGGAGAAGAAGAAGAACAAGGGATAGAAAACCTAGTTGAACAAGTGATGATGGAAAACTTCCCTAATTTGATGAGACAAAAAGTCACACAAATACAGGAAACACAGAGAGTCCCAATCAAGAGGAACCCAAAGAGGCCCACCTCAAGACACATCATAATTAAAATGGCAAAATTTCAAGACAAAGAGAGAATCTTAAAGGCAGCAAGGGAGAAGAAGGAAGTAACATACAAGGGGTCCCCAATAAGGCTAACAGCTGACTTCTCAATGGAAACACTCCAAGCCAGAAGAGAATGGCAAGAAATAATCCAAGTAATGAGAACCAGAGGCCTGCAACCACGACTACTTTACCCAGCAAGGCTCTCAATTAAGATAGAAGGCCAAATAAGAAGCTTCTCAGACAAAAGAAGTCTAAAAGAATACACCTCCACTAAACCAGCTCTGCAAGAGATGCTGAAGGGACTGCTTTAAGGAAAGAAAGGAAAAGAGAGAGTGAGAGAGGATCACACGTACATAAAAGGCAATGAATAAGTACCTATCAATAATAACCTTAAACGTAAATGGACTAAACGCTCCAATCAAAAGACATAGAATAGCGGATTGGATAAGAAAACATGACCCACACATATGCTGTCTACAAGAGACCCACCTCAGGATAAAAGATCTGCACAGGTTGAAAGTGAAGGGCTGGAAACAAATTTTCCAAGCAAATGGACAGGAGAAAAAAGCCGGGGTAGCAATACTCATATCTGACCAAATAGACTTCCAAAGAAGATCCATAAAGAGAGACCCAGAAGTTCATTTCATAATACTCAAGGGAAGAATTCACCAAGAAGACATAAACATAGTAAATATATATGCACCCAACATAGGAGCACCTAAATACATAAAGAAAATCTTAGAGGACTTCAAGAAAGATATGGACAGCAACACAATTATTGTGGGGGATTTTAACACCCCTCTATCAAAAATGGACAGATCTTCCAAACAAAACATCAACAAAAATATTGTGGCATTGAACAATACCCTAGACGAACTGGTCTTTACTGATATTTACAGAACCCTCCATCCCAAAGAAGCTAAATACACATTTTTTTCAAATGTACATGGAACATTTTCAAAGATTGACCGCATGATAGGACACAAAATAAGCCTCAACAATTTCAAAAAAATGGAAATCATACCAAGCAATTTCTCGGATCACAAGGGACTGAACCTAGAAACCAACCACAAGGAAAAAAACCCAAAACACTAAAATTCATGGAGATTAAACAGCATGCTATTAAACAATGAATGGGTCAAGAATGATATTAGGGAAGAAATCAAACGGTTTTGGGAAACAAATGAAAACGAACTCACAACAACCCAAAACTTATGGGACACAGCCAAGGCAGTCCTGAGAGGGAAGATCATAGCGATACAGGCCCACCTAAAAAAGTTAGAAACATTTCAAACAAACAACCTAACCCTACGTCTACAAGAACTCGAGGAACAACAACAAAGACAGCCCAGAGCAAGCAGAAGGGAGGAAATAACCAAGACCAGAGCAGAATTAAATGACATAGAGACTAAAAGCACAATTCTAAAGATCAATGAATCCAACAGTTGGTTCTTTGAAAAGATAAACAAAATCGACAAGCCTTTAAGCAGACTCATCAAGAAAAAAAGAGAGAAAACCCAAATAAACACAATCAGAAATGAAAGAGGAGAGATTACAACAGATACCACAAAAATACAAAGGACTGTAAGAAATTACTACAAAGAGCTGTATGCCAAGAAATTTGAAAACCCAGATGAAATGGAAAAATTTCTAGAAAAATATAACCTTCCAAAACTCAATAAAATGGAAGCAGAAAGCCTGAACAACCAATAACAGCAAAAGAAATTGAAGCAGTAATCCAAAAACTCCCAACACACAAAAGCCCTGGACCAGATGGTTTCTCAGGAGAATTCTACAAAGCATTTAAGGAAGAACTAACACCTATCCTTCACAGACTATTTCAAAAAATCCAAAAAGATGGAAGACTACCAAACTCTTTTTATGAGGCCAACATCATCTTCCTTCCAAAACCAGATAAAGACACAACAAAGAAAGAAAACTACAGGCCAATATCGCTGATGAACATTGACGCTAAAATCCTCAACAAGATACTGGCAAACCGCATCCAACAGTACATTAAGAAGATCATACACCATGACCAAGTTGGATTCATTCCAGGTATGCAAGGATGGTACAATATACGCAAATCAGTAAATGTAATACATCACATAAACGAAAGCAAAGACAAAAACCACATGATCATATCAATAGATGCAGAAAAAGCATTTGATAAGGTACAGCACCCATTTATGATAAAAACACTCAGTAAAGTGGGAATAGAGGGAGCATTCCTCAACATAATAAAGGCCATATATGAGAAACCTACAGCCAACATTATACTCAATGGGCAAAAATTAAAATCTTTTCCACTAAGAACAGGAACAAGACAAGGATGTCCACTTTCACCACTTCTATTCAATATAGTACTGGAAGTCCTAGCCACAGCAATCAGACAAGAAAAAGAAATAAAAGGAATCCAAATCGGAAAGGAGGAAACAAAACTGTCACTGTTCGTAGATGACATGATAGTGTACATAGAAAATCCTATAGACTCCACCAAAACACTTCTTGACCTAATAAATGAATTTGGTAAAACAGCGGGATACAAAGTCAATATCTAGAAATCAAAGGCATTTCTGTACACCAACAATGAAACAGCAGAAGCAGAAATCAAGAAAAAAATCCCATTTGAAATAGCAAAAAGGAAAATAAAATACCTAGGAATAAACCTAACCAAAGAGGTAAAAGACCTGTATTCAGAAAACTACATAACACTGAGGAGAGAAATCAAGGAAGACACAAACAAATGGAAACATATACCGTGTTCATGGATTGGAAGAATTAATATCATTAAAATGTCCATACTACCAAAAGCAATTTACACATTCAATGCAATACCTATTAAAGTACAAATGGCATATTTCACAGACATAGAACAAACACTTGAACAATTTATATGGAACCATAAATGATCCCAAATAGCTGCTGCAATTTTGAGAAAGAAGAGTAAAGTAGGAGGAATCACAATACCTGACACTAAACTATACTACAAGGCCACTGTAATCAAAACAGCCTGGTACTGGCATAAAAACAGGCACATAGACCAATGGAACAGAACAGAGAGCCCAGAAATAAACCCAAGCCTCTATGGTCAATTAATATTTGACAAAGGAAGCAGCAACATAAAATGGAATAAAAATAGCCTCTTCAACAAATGGTGTTGGGAGAACTGGGCAGCTACGTGCAAAAAAATGAAACTCGAGCACCAACTTACACCTTATACAAAAATAGATTCCAGGTGGATAAAAGACTTAAATATAAACCGTGACACCATTAAAGTCCTAGAAGAGAACGTAGGTAGGAAAATCTCAGATATTTCACGCAGAAACTTTTTTGCTGACTTGTCTCCTAGAGCAAGGGACATAAAGGAAAGAATAAACAAATGGGACCTCATCAAAATTAAAAGCTTTTGCACAGCTAAGGAAAACAGTATCAAAATAAAAAGAGAACCAACTGTATGGGAAAACATATTTGCTAATGATACCTCAGACAAGGGTTTAATCTCCAAAATATATAAAGAACTTACACGACTCCACTCTAAGAAGACAAGTAACCCAATTAAAAAATGGGCAAAGGACTTGAACAGACACTTCTCCAAGGAGGACATACAGAAAATCCAAAGACACATGAAGCGATGCTCAATATCGCTAGCCATCAGAGAGATGCAGATTAAAACCACAATGAGATACCACTTCACTCCAGTCAGAATGGCCATCAGAAACAAAGCAACAAACAACAAGTGTTGGAGAGGATGTGGAGAAAGGGGGTCCCTAGTGCACCGTTGGTGGGACTGCAGACTGGTACAACCACTATGGAAAGCAGTTTGGAACTTCCTCAGAAAACTAAAAATGGATCTGCCTTTTGACCCAGCAATTCCATTGCTGGGGCTCTATCCTAAGAACACTAAAACACCAATACAAAAGAACCTTTGCACCCCGGTGTTCATAGCAGCACAATTTACAATAGCTAGGTGCTGGAAGCAACCTAGATGCCCATCAGTAAATGAATGGATCAAAAAACTATGGTACATTTACACAATGGAATTCTATGCAGCAGAAAGAAAGAAGGAGCTCATACCCTTTGCAACAGCATGGATGGAGCTGGTAAGCATTATGCTAAGTGAAACAAGCCAGGCAGTGAAAGACAAATACCACATGATATCACCTTTAACAGGAATCTAAACAACAAAAGAAAACAAAACAAAAAACTAGCAAAATATAACCAAAGACACTGAAATAGGGGATAGTCTGACAGTGGCCAGAGGGGAGAGAAGAGGGAATTTCAGGGGGGAATGGGTAGGGATTACAGGAACAAATTTGGAGGACACATGGAGAAAAACTAGGGGTGGGGGGTAATGGGGGAAGGGGGGAGTGTTGGGTGGAGGGGCTGGAACGGGAGTAGGGGGGAGAAAACTGTACTTGAACAATGATTGAAAAAAAAAAAAGAAAAAAAAAAGAAAAATCAATTAACAACCAGAAGTGCAAGAACATCAAACTGCAGGGAACTCTGACAACCAATGAAGTAAAGGACAGTCAGCCAGACCAAACAGACCAGTAAGATGGGCTGATGAAGAGAACCCAAGGCAAGGCAGTGGACCATGTGGGGAGGGCTGGCTGAACAGGAAACTGAGACTCAGATCTGACTGTGGACTATGGCTGTCGCGGGGGGGGGGGGGGGTTGCCATGGTGGGAGAAATTCACAGTCTCACATGAGGGTTCATTAGAAAGTGGGG
The DNA here is from genome assembly GCF_004126475.2 of Phyllostomus discolor. Classification (NCBI taxonomy): domain Eukaryota; kingdom Metazoa; phylum Chordata; class Mammalia; order Chiroptera; family Phyllostomidae; genus Phyllostomus; species Phyllostomus discolor. Next base: position 62,289,619 of record NC_040911.2, on the reverse strand, counting down.
CTAGAGCCCAGCAGGTGAGCTGCATTGTTCCCCCTATGACCACTCCCACACAGGCAGCACAGCAGTGCAGCAAAGAGGGTTACATTGTCCTGGTGAATACATAATTCTCTGCCCCCTTACAAATTAACAGGCAGATCAAGACAAAGAAATATGGCCCAAATGAAAGAACCGAGCACAACTCTAGAAAGGGAGCTAAGTGATGAGGAGATAGCCAACTTATCTGATGGAGAATTCAAAGCCTTGGCAGTCAAAATGCTCACAGAACTGATTAAGCTTGGTCATAAAACTAAAGAACAAACAAAGGATACCCAAACTGAAATAAAGCAGAATGTTCAGGGAACAAACAGTGACAGGAAGGAAACTAGGACTCAAATAAACAATTTAGAACAAAAGGAAGAAATAATCATCCAAACAGAACAGAATGAAGAAACAAGAAATTCAAAAAAATGAGGAGAGGCCTAGGAACCTCTGGGACAACTTTACACATTTCAATATCCAACTTATAAGGAAGGTAAAGAACAATAGCAAGAAATTGAAAAGTTATTTGAATAAATAATGAAGAAAACTTCCCCAATCTGGAAAAGGAAATAGACTTCCAGGAAGTCCAGGAAGCCCAGAGAGTGCCAAATAAGTTGGAACCAAGGAGGAACACACCAAGGCACATCATCAGTAAGTTATCCAAGATTAAACATAAAGAGAGAATCTTAAAAGCACCAAGAGTAAAGGAGAGAGTTACCTACAAAGGAGTTCCCATAAGACCATCAGTTGATTTCTCAAAAGAAACTTTATAGGCAAGAAGGGGGCTGGAAAGAAGTATTCCAAGTCATGAAAGGCAAGGACCTGCATACAAGATTACTCTATCCAGCAAAGCAATAATTTAGAATGGAAAGGCAGATAACATGCTTCCCAAATAATGTCAATTTAAAGGGGTTCATCACCACCAAGCCCTTATTATATGAAATGTTAAAGGGATTTATTAGCCCTGGCTGGCGTAGCTCAGTGGATTGAGCGCGGGCTGGGAACCAAAGTGTCCCAGGTTCGATTACCAGCCAGGGTACATTCCTGGGTTGCAGGCCATAACCCCCAGCAACCGCACATTGATGCCTCTCTCTCTCTGTCTCTCTCTGTCTCTCTCTCTCTCTACCTCCCTTCCCTCCCTAAAAATAAATAAATAAAATCTTTAAAAAAAAAAAAAAAAGGGATTTATCTCAGAAATTGAAGAAAAATAAAAAAAAAACTATGAACAGTCAAATGACAATAGACTCACAACCATCAACAACTGAACCTTAAAAAAAAAAAAACAAATATTAAACAAACAACTAGAACAGGAACAGAATCAGAGAAATGGACATCACATGGAGGGTTTTCAGTGGGAAGGGGGAGGGGAAGAATAGTGGGGGAAAAGTACAGGGGATAAGAAGCATAAATGGTAGGCATAAAATAGACAAGGAGATGCTAAACAATGGTATAAGAAACAGAATTTAAAAAACTTACATGTACAACCCACGGACATGAACTAAAGGGGGAGAATGCTGGAGGGTTGGGGAGTACAGGGTGAAGGGAGATAAAGGGGAAAATTGGGACAACTGTAATAGCATAATCAATAAAATATATTTAAAATACATGAAGATTATTCATGTAAATTTTATAATGTCATACTATATATGTATATTTTTTGTGTACATGCAGGTTTTATTTTTTATTTTTTATTTTTTTGTAAATTTTACCTCCTCAACACATCCTAACTCTGACTACTTACAACCATGTACATCTTACAGTCTCAGATCCCTATGATCTGTGCAAGGTTTAAGGTTTTCTGGAGCACCAAATCAAGTAAGGTATTGGCTGTCATTGTTACAGAACAGACCCAGCAGAGGGTGAATAATATAGTATTACCAAAGGGACCAACTATTGTGCTCCAGGGGGCCCTCCCCTCAAACTAGGTTTGTCTTGCCTGCTGCCCATGGAAAGATGACTCTCAATGCCAGAGATTGGTGAAAAGGAAAGTAATTATTTATTCAAAGAGTTATACAGACTTAGAGTAATGACTTGATGTCTTCATGAAAATACTAAAGTCCTTTAGAATACCCACAAATGCACACAGTCCTTCCTTCTCCCTCTGCTCAGTCTGGAATACCATATCTCAGGAAAAGAAGTAGAAGTCCATGGTTTAGGCAGCCCCTCAGTTCCTGGCACCATCAGCTGTGTCACCACCATGATCTCCAGTACATGCAAAACAATGTGGAACCTTCTCATGGACCACCAGCAAGAGTCCTTTCACCCCTTTTCTTCCCAGCAAGGTCTCTCCTGCTTCCTAAGCCATGTGGCAAAAGGGAGCACCCCAAAGCTGCATGGTTCCAACTTTCACCAAAGCCATGTGATTCCCCCAAAAAACCTTTCATGGCTGCCCCCCTGGGTTTAAATTCCAGCACCAATCTTTCTCTGCAGCCCTATTTCCAACTCCTCCCACAATCAGTTATGATTGCCATCATTCCCTATTCTTCCAGCTTTACTGGGCTGCCATACTAAGTCTGGGCAGGTGTGGGCCCATGGTATGGAGGCAATCATTTGTAAGCTCCCACACAGCTTCTGTAACTGGAGGGAGTTACCTCCCAGTTATATCATGGGTTGAAGTCACTCCCATCTCCCTGGCTCAATGTATGGCCAGAGCTATTTAACATATTCATGAAGCCAGTTAAAAGTTATAAATATCTTAAATGACCATACCACAGGTTAGCTGAAAAGCTGTTGCTATGCAAAACAGCTCTCAATGGTCCTGCTCCACGTGTCCCATCTTCCAGCTCAGACATGTGGAGGAGAGGACATCCTATTTATGTATTTTTTCTAATGTTTCCTGGACACCCTGAGTTCTAGACCCCATTACAAATCCCTATTTGGGGTTCCTTTGTCTGCACCCTGTTACACCATTAGCAAGAGTTAAATTTGGGAATATCTTTCACTCCACTGTCTTGGCATGCCCAGTTCATGTAGATTCTGCAATGTCATTGAGAGTGGGGACTCAACAAAATTAGTACTTTTTCTGGTGTGATCCTTTTTCTCAATCTCATTTAAGAGGTAAAATCATTAGGACATTGTTACTACTTCATCTTATGTCATCATCTTATTGTCATCTTTAACAGAAGTAAAAGCCATCCTTCACTCCCCTCATTCACAAAATATCCTACACCTAATCCATCATAAGTCCTGTTTGCTCAACACCCAAAAGATATCATAAAGCTGACCACTCCTCTCCATTTATATTGTTATAAACTGAGCCCAATCCACCACTTTTAGTTACTGCTAAAGGTTTTTATCTGTTTAAATTTACTCTGTCCCCTCATCAGCTCTGAAAATGGAGCTCTCACTCTGTGACAGATATCTCACAGGCATTAAGTGTATGTTAGTGGAGAAAACACAAAAAGACCTCTTCCCTAATGAAATTTATATTCTAATGAATGGAGACAGACAGGATATTGTGTGGATGTGTAGGTCCATGTGTTTGTTAGATGGAAGTGGCAAGTGCTATGTAGAAAAAGAATCTTAGAAAGGGTAAGGAGGAGGCTTGAGGAAATCATACTTTTAAATAAATGGTCAGAAAGACATCACATCGAAAAGATATTTGTGTAAAACTATAATGTACGTGAGAGAGTAAGATGTGTGGAAACTTGAGAGAGTATGAGTGAACACCCTGTGGTGTGATCTTAGTAGGCATGCTGGAGGAACCACAAGAAGCTCCATGTGAGTGGGTAGAGTTGAGTTAGCAGAGTGGTGAGTAATGTGTCAGGTCAAGATAGTTAGGCACAGCAGGACAAACCATGCAGGGCCTTATTGGTCATGGTAAGGATGTAAACATATTATGGACTGAGTGAGGAGACAAGCCACAAGAGGATTTAGTATTATATTGTTTAGCTTTCTTAATATTAAAATAAACCTTTTAATTTTAAACTAGTCGTATATTTACAGAAGTATTGTAAATAAAGTACAGAGAGCTACCATATACCATTCATCCAGTTCCCCCTGCTATTAACATCTTACCTTACCGTAACACATTTATCATGACTAAGGAAACTACATTGATATGTTACTATTAACTAAATTCCACACTTAATTTCAATTGCACTAATTTCCCCCAACATTCTTTTTCTGTCCCCAGGTTCCATTCAATATACAGCATTATTTTTAGTTGCCATGCTCCTCTTGCTTCCTCTGGACTGTCACAGTGTCTCAAACTTTCTTTGTTTTTGATGACAGTTCTGAGGTGTACTGATAACAATTTTGTATAGTACCCTTCAATTTGGGTTTGTCTGATGTTTATAACAATTAGACTTGGGTCATTCCCCATGGCCAGACTAAGGTTTTGAGGAAGGAACATTGACCATAAATACATAAAATTAGAATACCACAAATAATGGCAAAATCACTCTTGAGAAATTATAGGGTGTATTTTTAAAAATCATTAAATAATAAATCTAAGAAAACATTACCAAACAGTTAAAACTAAATCAGAGTAAGCACCCCAAGCTATACTTAAAGGACAAATTTATAATAAATGAGCTACTGTTTCAAATCCAAGAGTTGGCAAAAGGAACAACACAAGTATCTAAATCAAATAAAGGGAAAGAAATAAAAATAAAAGAAAACTTAATTAGATAGCAAATAAACAAAAAGTGGAGTTGATTGATAAGACAAAATACTATTTTAAATGAGCAATGAAACAGTGAGAGAGAAATAAAAAAGAATCATATAAATAATATTAGAAACAAATAATGGAACACAAACACATGCAAAAGTAGTTTTAGAAATCATAACAGTCAACATGGACATCTCTGTACTAACAATTAAATACCCATGAAAGAGATGATTCATGGGTATCATCTCTTTCAGCTATCATCACCTAAAAATGTTTATATGTCAAAATTCATTTTAGAAGACTACCAAGAAGGCTCATGACCATAAAAGATGCAATTATAAAAATTTAAGGGCAAAAATTAATAAAATTTTGGAGTACTTTAATATCTAATAATTTTTTACTTACACAATGGGAATAAGTAATTAGAAAATTTAAATGTATTATACTGACTTTATTTATAAAGATTTTAAATGGGATAAGACAATACATTGAACTGGAGGAGTATTTTTATAATCTAATTTTCAACCATGCATACTATATTTTACTTTGTTTTTCTTAAGAAAATAAGAAAAAATAACAAAATAAATTGAAATGGTCGTTCATGTCATATTGCCCCAAAGATGTCAGGCTCAGATGGTTTTACTAGCAACTGTTAGCAGGAAGACAAGAAAAAATATTTCCCATTATAACTTAACTGTTTCTGAGAGACAATTTGAAGGTAAAATTACATAAATCACTTTATAAAGATTGAATATAATATTCTTAAGAATACTAGAAAAGAAAAACACAAAGATGCAGACCTTTGTTTCAAAACTAAATACATCAACAAAAATAATTTCTTGCTGGTTTCACTTCAGGGAATACCAACTCATCTTTGCAGTTAATACAAATTCATCTTTGTGCTTAAAACAGTTGAAGGGGCCTCTGATTCTAATGTACAATAAGCCAATATAATTCTCCCATTGACTCTTTCTATACCTGGCCTAGAATTATAACTGTTTAAATAGCAAACATTAAGGCAGATGCCCTTTGAAATTTTGGGAGGTGTGTTTCAGAACAAAATAATATTTACTAATATTTAGCAGAATTCCAGGTTAATCCTTTAAAGTATGTTTTGTTGTAAGAAGCAAAGTAAGACTTCATCTTTATTATTTTCTTTACCACAGTTGGCTATCAGTTTGTCTCAAATTACCACCAGTGATTTGATAAAGTCTTTATCATAAAATAAATTCCTATCTGTATTTCCATCCATTTGTTAACTCAGCTCTGTTCTATGGATACAACACTCCAACCCCACCCCCAATCTTATCTCATTACTTGATCTTGTCAAGTAAGAATATTTTTAGCTGACTACAAGGGTACTTTTTCTTTTTTCTTATAAAACAAGTAGTCAAGATGTAGATGGTTGCTGATACTCTTTCTTTAACATTTTTTTTTTCTGTCAGGGCTGAATTCTCTGATGTCTTTGGCCTTTTAACATGGCCACAAAACGGCCATCATATTCTTCCATGCAAGGATAGAGAAGAAATACAGGGCAACATCTGCAAGTTCTGACCTCATTACAGAAGCCAAAACAGGGTCATGTGGCTATCTCTAATTTCAAGGGACACTCAGGCAACACTATACTTTAGGGTAGCTCTCTATAATTCATAGCATGAGGGAAAGGTGTACGATGAATTATTTCATTTCAAATCCATGTATTTCTACATTATCTTTAGAAATTATTTCTCTTTTTGCTTAATTTATTTATTTTCTTTTGTCCCTTTTTTTTCGGAGTTACAGTGAATTTTTACCTGACTACACAATTTGTTTTGCCCTGAAGAATTTTTAAATTTTGTGTGATTATTTTCCACATATTTCATTTTAAAATATTGAATTCCTCTTTTACCAAACATAAGAAATTTTAATTTAAGTAATTTCTCATTTTATTGTCTTGTGGAATATGGTTTTGTTATTCATTCTTTCAGCATCAGTTGAAAAGATGGGATTTGGGATGGCCTAAATATGATCATTTTGTAAGTTGTTAATACTGTATTAAAACTTTTATTTTTATTTTTACATGTTTTTCAGGGCACAATTTTTTGTCTTTCTGTACAGTTTTCTGCCTTTCCCCCAACCCCTCCCCATTACCCCAACCTTCACAACTTCCTTCTCCTGTTTCCACCCCCCTTGTTACTGACCATGTGTCCTTTATAATTGTTTCAGAGAGCACTTCACCCTTTTCTTCTATAATCCTTTCCCCTCTGTTTACTGTCAGCCTGCTCTCAATTTCAATGTCTTTTGTTATATTTTGCCTGCCTCTTTGGTTTGTTCATTAGGTCCTTGTTAAACCTGAGATCATATGGTACTTGTTGTCCACCACCTGGCTTATTTCACTTAGCATAATGCTCTCCAGTTCCATCCATGCTGTTGCAAAGGGTAGGAGCCCCTTCTTTCTTTCAGCTGCATAGAATTCCATTGTGTAAATGTACCATAGTTTCGTGATCCATTCATTTACTGATGAGCACCTAGGTTGCTTCCAGCACGTGGCTATTGTAAATTGTGCTACTATGAACATTGGGGTGCATAGGTTCTTTTGGATTGGTGTTTCAGGGTTCTTAGAGTATAATCTTAGCAGTGGAATTGCCAGGTGAAAAGGCAGTTTTTAGGTTTTTGAGGAAATTCCATACTGTTTTCCATAGTGGTTGCAAATATCTGTATCCAACCAGCAGTGCACTAGGGTTTTCTTTTTTACAAAACCACTCCAACACGATGTCTGTTGCTTTGTTTATGATAACCACTCTCAATGGTGTGAAATGGTATCTTATTGTGGTTTTAATTTGCATCTCTCTGATAGCTAGTGATATTGAGCATCTGATCATATGTTTCTGGATCCTCTGTATGTCCTCCTTGGAGAAGTGTCTGTTCAAGTCCTTTGCCCATTTTTTAATCGGGTTGCTTGTCTTTTTAGAGTGGAGTTGTGTAAGTTCTGTATATATTTTGGAGATTAAACCCTTGTCTGAGGTATTATTGGCAAATATGTTTTCCCATACTGTAGGCTCTCTTTTTATTTTGATACTGTTTTCTTTAGCTGTGCAAAAGCTTTTAATTTTGATGAGGTCCCATTTGTTTATTTTTTCCTTTATGTCCCTTGCTCTAGAAGACATGTCAGTAAAATAAGTTTCTGCGTGAAATATCTGAGAATTTCCTACCTACGTTCTCTTCTAGGACTTTAATGGTGTCACGGTTTATATTTAAGTCTTTTATCCACCTTGAATTTATTTTTGTATATGGTGTAAGTTGGTGCTCGAGTTTCATTTTTTTGCACGTGGCTGTCCAGTTCTCCCAACACCATTTGTTGAAGAGGCTATTTTTATTCCATTTTATGTTGCTGTTTCCTTTGTCAAATATTAATTGACCATAGAGACTTGGGTTTATTTCTGAGCTCTCTGTTCTGTTCCATTGGTCCATGTGCCTGTTTTTATGCCAGTACTGGGATGTTTTGATTACAGTGGCCCTGTAGTATAGTTTAGTGTCAGATATTGTGATCCCTCCTACTTTACTCTTCTTTCTCAAAATTGCAGCAGCTATTCGGCATCATTTATGGTTCCATACAAATTTTTGAAATGTTTGTTCTATGTCTATGAAATAAGCCATTGGTACTTTAATAGGAACTGCATTGAATGTGTAAATTGCTTTGGGTAGTATGGACATTTTGATTATATTAATTCTTCCAATCCATGAATATTGTATATGTTTTCATTTGTTTGTGTCTTCCTTGATTTCTTTCCTCAGTGTTATGTAGTTTTCTGAATACAGGTCTTTTACTTCCTTGGCTAGGTTTATTCCTAGGTATTTTATTTTTCTTTTTGCTATTTCAAATGGGATTTTTTTTTCTTGATTTCTGCTTTTGCTGTTTCATTGTTGTTGTACAGAAATGCCTTTGATTTCTGGATATTAACTTTGTATCCTGCTGTTTTGCCAAATTCATTTATTAGGTCAAGCAATTTTTTGGTAGAGTCTATAGGATTTTCTATGTACACTATCATGTCATGTGCAAAGAGTGACAGTTTTGTTTCCTCCTTTCTGATTTGGATGCCTTTTATTTCTCTTTCTTTTCTGGTCACTGTGTCTAGTACTTCCAATACCATATTGAATAAAAGTTGTGAAAGTGGGCATCCTTGTCTTGTCTTTGATCTTAGTGGGAAAATTTTAGATTTTGCTCTTTGAGTATGATGTTCATTGTAGGTCTCTCATATATGGCCTGTATTATGTTGAGGAATGGTCCCTCTATTCCCACTTTGCTGAGTGTTTTTATCATAAATGTGTTTTGTACCTTATCAAATGCTTTTCCCACATGTATTGATATGATCGTGTGATTTTTGTCTTTCCTTTTACATGTGACTTACTACATTTATTGAATTGGAAATGTCCCATACTTGCATCCCTTGGATAAATCCACCTGATCATGCATGCTGTGTGATCTTTTCAATGTAGTTTGTCTATATTATGTAGAGGATTTTACCATCTACATTCACCAGCAATATTGGCCTGTAGTTTTCTTTTATTGTTGTGTCTTTACCTGGCTTTGGATTTAGAATGATCTTTGCCTCATGAAAAGAACTTGGGGGTCTTTCCTATTGTTGGATTTTTTTGACTAATCTGAGAAAGGTAGGGGCTTACTCCTTCTTCTATATTTTATAAAATTCTTTTGTGAAACCATGAGGTCAGGAGCTTTTGTGTGTCAGGAGTTTTTTGATTGCTGCTTTGATTTCATCAACTGTTATTGGTCTGTTCAGTATTTCTGCTTCTTTTTCATTCAGTTTTGGAAGGCTACATTTTTCTAGAAATTTGTCCATTTCACCCAGGTTTTCAAACTTCTTGGAATATATTTGTTCATAGTAATTTCTTACATTATTTTGTATCTCAGTGGTACCGGATATAATCTCTCCTCTTTCATTTCTGATTTTGTTTATTTGGGTCTTCCCTCTTTCTTTCTTTCTTTCTTATTGAATCTGCTTAAAGGCTTGTTGATTTTGTATATCTTTTCAAAGAACTGGTGCCTCTACTGATTCTTTGGATTGTTGTTCTAGTCTGTATGTAATTTAATTCTGCTCTGATCTTGGTTATTTCTGTCCTTCTACTCCCTCTGGTCTTTGTTGTTGTTCCTCAACTTCTTGTAGGCATAGGGTTAGGTTGTTTATTTGAAATGTTTCTATCTTTTTTTAGGAGCCCTGTATCGCTTTGAACTACCATCTCAGGACTGCCTTTGCTGTGGCCTATAGGTTTTGGATTGTTATGTGTTCTTTTTCATTTGTTCCCAGAACCTTTTTGACTTCTTCCTTGATCTCATTATTAAATCATTCATTGTTTAACAACATGCTATTCAATATCCACAAATTTGAGTGTTTTTGAGTTTTTTTGCTTGAGGTCAGTTTCTGTTTAAAGGCCCTGCTTGTCCCAGAAAACACTGGATAGACTTTCAATTGTCTTGAATTTGTTGAGGCTTGTTTTATGTCCTATTATATGGTCTATCTTTGAAAATGTTCCATGTGCTTTTCAAATTTAATTTTGCTTCTTTGGGATGATAGGATATATATGTATATATTTTTTTCTGTTAATTCCATTTTATCTAGGCTGTTGTTCAATGCTGCAATAATCTTCTTGATTTCTGGTTGGAATATCTGTCCTTTTTTGACAGTGAGGTGTTAAAATCCCCTACTATAAGTGTGTTACTGTCTATATCCTTCTTGATGTCCTTCCAGATTTTTCTTATATATTTGGTTGCTCCTATGTTGGTTGTTTATATGTTTATAATTTTTATGTGTTCTTGATGGATTCTTCCTTTGAGTATTATGAAATGTCCTTTGTGTCTCTTTTCATGACTTTTATTTTGAAGTCATTTTTGTCTGATATAAATATTGCTACACCAGTTTTTTTTTTCCTGCTTATTTTTTGGGGAATATTTTTCCAGCCTTCACTTTCAGTCTGTGTAGTTTTGTTTAGTTTAGTTTAGTTTTGTTTTGTTTTCCCTGAGGTGGGTCTCTTGTAGGCAGCAAGTATACGGATGTTTTCTTATCCATTCAGCTGCCCTATGTCTTTTGATTGGAGTATTTAATCTATTAACATTTAAGGTTGTTATTGATAGATACTTATTCATTTTACTTCTTTTGTCCCTGTGTTCTCTTCTCTTTCTCTTTTCCTTCATCCTCTTATAGCTGTTGCCTTAGCATATCTTGCAGTCCTGGTTCAATGGAGATGTGTTCTTTCTTTTGTCTCGGAAACTCATTATTTCACCTTTCATTTTAACTGAGAGTCTCGCCGTGTAGCACAGTCTTCATTGCAGGCCTTCATTTTTCTTTAGTTGGAATATTTCTTACCAGACTCTCCTGGCTTGCAGGTTTCTTTTGAGAAATCAGCTGCTATCCTTATTAGAGCTCCCTTCAATGTTACTTCTTGTTTCTCCATTGCTGCTTTTAAGATTCTCTCTTTGTCTTTAAAACTTGGCATTTTAATTATGATGTGTCTCGAGTAGGTCTCTTTGGGTTCATCTTCATTGGGCCCCTCTGTGCTTCCTGAACTTGCAAGGCTTTTCCCATCTCCAGGTTTGGTAAATTTTCTGTCATTATTTTTTCAAACAGGGTTTCTATCCCTTGCTCATTTTCTTCTCCTTGTATTTCTGTGATTTCAATGTTGTTGTGCGTCATATTGTCTTTCAGTTCCCTTAAGCTATCTTCATTGCTTGAGTCTTTTTTGTGTGTCTGCTCTATGTAGTTACTTCTTTCTACTTTGTCTTTCAGCTCACTAATTCAGTCCTCTTCTCATCCAGCTTGCTTGTTATTCCTTCTAGTGTGTTTTTTTTATTTAAAAAATTGTATTTTTCATTTCCTCCTGGTTCTTGTTTGTGGTTTCTATTTTCTTTTTCATATTATTATAGTTCTGACTTAGTTCTTTGTAGTTGTCTGTGAGTTCCCTGAGCGTCCTTATAACCATCTTTTTGAATTCTATACCTGATAGTTTGCTTGCCTCCATTTCATTTATCTCTTTTAGTTAGGAGTCTTCTATTTCTTTTTATTGTAGGTTCTTTCTTTGTATCCCCATTTTAGGTGAATTTTTTCTTTCTGTGATTCCTGATGCTCAGCTTGGCTAGCTGTCTTTGTAGGGTGAGCTTCTATGGTAGAAGTTCTGTTGGACTCAGTGGTGTGGTCTCTCTGATCTCCTTGTCTGGATGCTGTAGGATTGCCCATTTTTTTTTCTGTTTTAGTGGGCTATCTTGTTGTATTTGGGCTTACCCATTGGTTTCTCTTTTGTCCATGGTTTCTCTCCTCCAGTGGGTTTCTAGTATTCACAACACCCTCCTTATCTTGTATGTGATCCAGGGCAGGGCAAAGGTGGATCGGATTATGGCAGTGGTAGAGCATTCTATGGGATTTAAAGTACCAAGAAGAATAGAGCAAAGCATATCCCTTGGAGAAGTACAGCAGTAACCATGATATTTCATACAACTATCCACTTTTTTTAAAGGTGAAAAAAAGATAAGATTCCTGCTAGAGGAAAAAACTAATATGAGCTAACTCCAAAAAGCAGGGCACTTATGCTAGGTTCGATGGTGAGACATAGTGAGAGTAAGGGATGGAAACTTGGTGTAGTGTGTGAGAGAATGAAGTTAACCACAACAGTAATAAAGCTCAGGAAGATTATAAAATGGACCAAGACCAGAGATGGGTGTTGTGTGTGAATGGGATCAACAATAATATGAAAAAAAATATAGAATCTGAATTGAAAAAGAAAAAAACAAACAAGATTAGTGTGTTATAGAAATATGAGTGAAATGAGGTAAGAGAAATTAAAATGCAATATGAATGGGAGAACAAAGAAAACCAAACAATGGAATCAAACAAACAAAAAAGTACACAAATGAGACAGATATTTAAAAATACAAAATAATAATAACAAAAATAAAAATAATAAAGTAAATAATATAATGCAATTTCTGTAGGATAGCAAAGTGAATTTTGTCTTAGTTGTTTGCATTAGCCCTCTGATGTCTCTCTGGATCTGTCTTTGATCCTTTCACAGTCCCAGGTCTTATTGTCTTACACTTGGAGGAGAAAATAAAACAAAATAAAACAAACAAAAAGTCCTTCTGCTGACTTTAAACCCACCAAGCAGGTTCTACTGGCCTTTTTGTATGGTGCAGGTAGAAGGGGCATTGGTTCAGTTTTTTTTTCCTTTCCTGTGCAGAAGCCTTGGGGTCTCAGTATGAGCTCCAATATTCACAGGTGCCCAACCACCAGCCCAAGCCATCAGAGCCCTGAGTAGCCCTTATTGTCTATATGCACCAGGCTGGCACCTTTAATCCGTCTCTTTGTGCCACCCTTTGATTAGTCCATGAGGTGCACCAACTTGGGAGCAGCTTGTACCCCTCCTCCTTCTTTGCTGATCTGGGTGCTGCATACATGCAAAGTCCCTTCAAGGCAGGTTAGTTCTCCTATTAAATTGTTTCTCTGGGGACTGATACTCGTTTAAGCCCCTACTGCCCCACATTTATCAGTCTATGAGTTGCCCTGATTTGGGGCAAACCATGCGTCTCCTCTTACCTCTTTGCTGGCCCAGCCCCAGTGTTGTGAGAGAGTTCCTTAAACAGCAGCCGATAGCCTTTTTTGAGCAATTTTCCCTTGTTTGCCATTTCCCTTGTTTCTGCCATTCTTAAGAAGTGCTGGGTTCTCACACAGACCAATTCTCTTTCCAGTCCTGAGACTATATGTGTCAGGGTCCATCACAGGCCAATTCTTCTCCCATCTCAAGGTGTCAACCAGCACCCCCCCCCCAATTTATCTGGTACTGGCCCAGCCAGCAACCATAGTCCCAGCGTGGGAACACCACCTCTGTGCATCTCCACTGTGTCTTTAGCCCTTCAGTAACTTTAAGCATCCAGGTCTCTTCTGGTGCAGGAATGTCTTCCTTGTTCTGGCAGGGGAGGGAGCTGCAAAGTTACAATAGCTGATCTGGCTCTCCTCCAAAGTTCCTGTGGTGGCTTGCCATCCCTGATGCCAGGCATCAGGCTGGGTACATCAGCAGGGACCTTACTGTCCCTATGCTATATCCATACCATCTATTTTTCAATGTCCTCTGTAATCTTTGACTTCCAACCTTCATATAGGCTGGGATTCCATTGGCTGTTTGCTCTATTCTTCAGAAGATTGAGTGGGTGTCCCAGTTGGGTACACAAGCAACTGGATTCAGCTCCAACCTACCTCACTGCCATCTTCCATTTTCCTTTCAGTAGTCAAATAAAACTTTGTACTATACTTCTGTGTCTGAATCTTTTCTCCTCAAATCTCAGCATATTATTACAATATGTTCTGGTGCAAACTGTTTCCAAAGATTAATAAGCCCAACCTGGAAATTTTCCTTTACAGATCTTCTCTGTTTTGTATAACTGTTATATTCTTTCTATATTGTTAAATCTTAATTAATTTTCAGTCCATACCCTGGTGTTATTCTCCCTTTATAGATTTATCATCAATACATTCTTTCAATAGTTTTAGTATTTATTCATGGAGCAGGCATTGTGATAGAGAATAAAGATAACATAAATCAGGAAAAAACATTCCCTACCTTCATGGAATTTAAAGTCAAGTGGGAATGACAAATATTCTATAAATCATCCACAGGTAAATATAATATGGCCATCTAGAGTTTTAATAGGAAGATAGATAGTCTGGGATACCAGTGAGGAGGGAATGAGAATCAACTTATTGAGGTAGGGTAGAAGGGGATGTGCACATTTTAGGATACAACAATTCCAAAACCCCTCAAACAGGAGGGAGCATAATTTCTATAATGAATTAAAAACTTTTCTGTTTCAAGAGTGTCTGGAGACTCAGGCAAGAATCAGGATGTTCAGGGTCCTATTGGTCATATTAATGATTTGGGTCCTAGTTGTAAGAGCAACAGAAACTTCTGAAATGTTCAAAGTCTATTGGCAAATGATCAGATTTATCTTTTGAAGAGACCACTCAGACTGCATTGTGAAAACAGGATTGGAAAGGGGTGAGTGGATGTAAATTTAGATGGAGGTAGCATAGATAGATGACTGTGTAAGTGGAAAAAGAATATCAGTTTGAAATATGTTAGGAACTAAAATTAAGTCAGTGCTGAAGTGCTAGAGGAAAACAGAGTTGTCAGTGGTGGTGTCATTTAGGGACATAGAAACACTGAAAGAGGCTTAGTTTTAGGGGACAGGAGACTATGAGTTTGGTTTTAAGTGTGTTGAGCTTCATCTATTCCTTTATTATCATTCAACCAAAATTTACTGATTGTCTGCTATGTGCCAGATACTGTTGCAGCTCCTATGTATTCAGCAATACATAGTTCACTGAACCAGTTTACAATGTCTTCATAACATCCAAGTGTAGTCAGACAGTTATTTGCACATATGTAGTCTGGAACTTAGGATTTAGGCTTTAAGTCTCTGTTGGAACTATATATATTATGCATCATTTCCATGTAAGTGATAATTGAAGCAGGGACAAAGATGAGATTATCTGAGTCCTGAAATCTAAGGTAACACCACTGAGTGAAAAGGGGAAAAAAAAGGAGACCCTGGGACTATACCTTGAGAAACATTAATTCTTAAATGGAGGGTCAAGAGAAATCACAGACTATGAGCCAGAGAAGAGCTGCCAGAGAAGTGGGAGGAAAACAGGAAAGAATTGTGACTTAAAGTATAGGGAAACCGGGTACAGAGATTAACAGTATTGAATTTGGCTAAGAAGTCAACTCAAGTCAAACCAGGAGCCCAAGTTCAAATCTTGACACTACCATTTATTAGTAGGTCACTTTAGGCAGATCACCCTCTGTGACTCATTATCTTATGAGTAATGGGACAAGGTAGGACATGTCTCATAAAGTGTGGGTGAAGATTGAATTAGACAATACATGGAAAGCACTTAAAACAATGGCTAACATTTACAAGAGCTTAATAAATGTTAGTTGTCAGTGAAAACTATATGTTGGGTGAAAGGAGGTTTCCAAGTCTCTCTTTTTCTTTTTTTCCCCTTCCCTTTCTTTTTATTCTTTGCTCTTCCTCCTCCTCCATCCTCCCCCCAATCCTCCTCCTCATTCTCCTTTTTCTTCCTCTTCTCTTCCCTCTTCCTTCTCCTTCTTGTACATTTTTTTTTTAATGAGATACTTGAGCATTAGCTACCATACATTGTATTTTAATTATTTTAGGGAACCTGACACATCTTCAACTGTATTTGGGAAATGCTGATGATTTTCCAAACACACACATATTTTTCCTAACAGAGGCTGTAAGTTGAGCATTGAATGTATAAGCAAGCTACCAAATGGGAATTTGAAAATATAAGCATATTTTAAAATATAACTTTGATGCTATAATGGTTACCTCAGACACAAATATATATTTCTGAAAAACTGGTTTTCTGTATATAAAAATTCAAATGTGAGCTGCCTCTCATAGTGAATTAAGAGCTATATGTTGAAAGAGTCTCTTCTTGCCATGGATTTGAAAAATTTTACATAATAAAATCATACATAAATATACGTATAAATATGTATGTGTGTATTTCTACTGTTACTTTCTTCACTCAAAAACTGTTTATTAACCTGTCACCTTGCAGAAGGCTTATGAGACTAAGGAGAATAGGTTGCAGACAAGTGCATTATCTGGAGGACCTGGCTGCTGGAGAAAGAATGCATGAATAGAGGTATACAAAGGGACTCACATAATGCTTCAGCTGTAAAGCAGCTGTGGAGGGTCCTGCCTCTCCTTGGGGGAGTTTGAGGAGCTTGGGCAGATGGTGTTTTCAGATCCAGGTCTTTGGTGAATTTTTAACTGGGAAACAGACAATAAAGAAGCTGGGCACCTCAAACACCATGTACACAGATGCACAAAGGGAAATTGGGATCTGGGGAGCCATGAGAGGATTCATACATCCAGAAAGTACCACCCCTGAAGGAAAGGGATTTATAATAAACCTCAATTGATCTTAAAAGCCATTTCTTTCTGAGCATTTTGACATGCTTTGTGACCATTTTATTTCTACTCCCTGACAGTTTAATATTCTAGAATATTTTTCACCCTAGTGCATAGTTAGGTATAATGCCAGTATAAGTTTATTCAATAATCACATATTGGCTGAATACCATAGCATAGCTTATGAAAACTTTCATAAAATAAGGAGAACATTTCTGGATTTTTCAAAGAACTAAACATGTTTTAGACAAGACCAATTATAAACTCACCCCAGCTACTCCACTGCTAAAGTAGATTCCAAAAATCTTTAACATAAGCAATTATTGTGAGAAAATTCTAGAATAGGGAATTATTAAGTTTGAAAAACTATAACAAGTTAAAAGAACTTCTGAAGAAAAAAATTAAGGATGGGGGAAACTGGATTAGTGAGATGAGTTTTAAAGCGACATTGCAAACTGCACTGTGAGTTCCACTGATTTCCTTTTCAGGGTGAGTCCTCACAGTAGTGCACCTAAAAGGCCATATACATAGTGGACTGAAAGTGCTTAAGCTCCTTCTCATTGAGTCAGGAATGGCATTACTGGCCAGTTTGCAGAGTTTTCTGGAGAAATGTTTAATTGAAATGACTATGCATGCTTTGTGTTGTCTGACAAATGCCAAATCGGGTGGGGGAGAGGCACTGAATAAAAGTTCATAGCTATGCCATTCTCTGTAATTGAAAATGCTATGTGAAAAATAAAATATGTCAACAGTTTCTGCTGCCTGTCTAGCAGCCTGGAGAGTCATAAACTTTAAAGTCATCCCTGTAACTTAAAAGAATTATAACCATAGAGATTGTGAGGGGGAGCAGCTGGTTTTAAAGCTGCTTCAGGTAAACCTGTCAGATCTCATGAGTAAACAGAATCAGAATACAGATGCTGCACATAGAGGTAATCAATTCCTTTTTCTGCAAAATAAAAGGAAGAGTTTTGCCCAGGGCAATTGACGAGACTTGCAACTGTTCTGCATTAACTTCAACTTTCTTCTTGTTTTCTCACTCCCCAATTTTCTTTTACTCTCCAGAAAACAGTTGAGGTTGTGTATTGTGTGCTGGGAATATCTAAACTGGAAATGATTAAAAATATATTTCATTTACAGTGGGGCTAATGTGAGGAGAAGTAAAGATTGCCACAGCTTCCTGAGTATATGAATTAATGATGTGTTCTGCATTTTCTTAATTTTCCACATTTTAACTGCCTCTGTGCCTCAGGGACAGGGAACTTTGAGAAGTATGGGATACAGACTCACTTGAAGAGAAATTTACAACCTTCAAGAAGATGAGGAGATAGCATAGACAAAGTCAGATTAAACATATGGCTTCTGGACATTATTTTCCTCCAGTTTCTCCCTTTAATGTCAAAGCTAGGGTATTATTGAGGAAAAGTTTTAAAGGACACAGTGGTTTAAAACCATTGTGACATTCTATGAGGGTGTGTTTTTAGAATATGATGAATAAGTGGACTTTCAAAGTTAATTTCCAAAAATAATTATTAAAAAATAAAATAGACTCACTATAGAACTCCCTCCCCATCCACAATTCTGTGTGTGTCTGTCTTGTAAGTACAATACATTAGATACACATCCACAGCAGAATAAAGTCATTGGTAGAAAAGACAAACATCCATTTTATTGAATTAATTTGGACATCATTTTGATGAAGCCTAAGCTAGCATAAACAAAGACAGAAATTGGATACAAAGGTTAAATTGATTACAAATCTTGGAGCTTGTTTATATGACTGGGTTGCATGACTGAAGTTTAAAATAGGGCAAAAGTGTCTCACATAGAGTTACAACTGTGCTTTTGGTCATGGTTAACTATAAAGGGAATAAATATTAATGTCATCCCCAAAATGTTTGGAGATAGAAATTCTGTGGGAGGAAATCCAAAGAGGTTGATACACATTCTTATTTATTGTGCAGTTTTTCAAATTGCAAAGAAATATTATTTATAAAAAGGGTGGATTCAAAGTGATAACAAAATTCAGTGAATTGGAAAATAAAGCATGAAGGCATGAAACATCTTATGCAGATAATCCCCATAAAAAGTAAGTGACAGGATGAAAACGTATCTTTCTCAATAGCAACCCACAGCTTCTGGCTCAGAGTCAGGACATGAGAGCGTAATATGAATGTTCTTCTAAATTTCTTGGTATTCTGACACTAGACGGTAGATTTCTTTAAAATAACATCCTAACATCCCTGCAATCAGGTGATTATGACTGTCCATCTTGTTGAATGGAATCAGAATTTCCTAAGACCAGACTAAAAAATGGAGAAATTTTTGTTCCTGTTGTTCCTCCTCTTTTTCTTCTATGTTATTATTTTTTTTATTTTTTACAGCTGTTTCAATTATTTCCCTTTTGCCTCCCTCCACCATGCCTGCCCACAATTCCATAGTCAGTATCCACACTATTGTGCATTACCAAGGGTCATTCAAATATGTTCCTTGACTAGTCCCTTCACCTTCTTTCAAACACTCCTTCCTCTCCCCACTTCTTACCTCTGTCAGGTTATTCACTGATTCTATGCCTCTGGTTCTATTTTGATCATTAGTTCATTTTCTTCATTAGGTTCCTTTTATAAGTGAGATCATACAGTATTTGTCTTTCACCAACTGGCTTATTGAAATAAGCATTATAACATTATAATGCTATATTGAAATAGCATTATAGTCTCCAGTTCCATCAGTGCTGTCACAAAATGTAGCGATTCCTTTTTTTCTTTCTGCTGTGCAGTATTCATTGTGTAAATGCACCATGATTTTTTATTCCACTCATCTACTGCTGGGCACTTAAAATGTTTTCAACTTTTGGCTATTATAAATAGCACTGTTATGGATGGAGGGGGTGCATGCATTCTTTTGAATTGGGGATTGGGGATTGTTAGGGTACATTCCCAGCAGTGGAACCACTGGGTCAAAAGGTAGTTTAATTTTGGGGGGAAATTCCATGCTGTTTTCCATAGTGGCTGACCAGTCTAATTTCTCACCAACAGTGTACTAGGGTTCCCTTTTCTCCACAACCTCAACTATACTTGTTTGTTGATTTGTTTATGATGGCCATTCTGAATGGTATAAAGTGTAATTTCATTGTGGTTTTAATTTGCATCTCTCTGATGGCTAGTGATGCTGAGCATCCTTTCATATGTCTCTGAGCCCTCCATATGTCCTCCTTGGAGAAATGTGTATTTAGGTCCTTTGCCCAACTTTAAATTGGATTGTTTGTCTTCCTGGCATTGACTCATATGAGTTTTCACATATTTTGAAGATTAAACCTTTGTTGGATGTATGATTGGAAAATATGTTTTCCCATACAGTCAGTTTTCTTTTCATTTTGATGATGGTTTCTTTAGGTGTGCAGCCTTTTAATTTGATGTAGTTTCAAATTTTTGATGGTTTTGAAAAAAGTGAAGAACAAATACAGAGAAGGATGAACTGAGTTCTTTCTTAGGTTGGAATCTCCCCATAAACAAACAAACTCTCAGACAAGGATTTGGGAGGTGTTCACAGGAAGCACTGTGAGGGACCAAGAGGAAATACAGGGAAAGGGAGGAAGCCATAGAGCACTCTATAGTGGGCAACGGGGTATACACATGCAGGGTATCTCTGGAAAAGTATCATAGGACATGGTGAACAAATATCATCTTCCCCAGGCTTCCCAACCTGCTGTCCCCTTTGCTAACAAGTGTTGGTATAGGGCAATATAAAGTCACTGCATTGAATGGATGAGCAGTCCTGCACATCATGAGTAAAATGTCCATGGCTAGTTCTATTTGTTTGGCTTGTTATGATTGCATTAGCATGAGGCTAAGACACAATTTGAATTTTCATGTGAAACTGTCATGACTGCTGAATCACATAAAAGTATAGTGCTGTCCCCCAAACCTGGCCTTTTCATTTTCTAGTCATGTGCTATTCATTATTTTTGACAGATACTAGGCAAGAGCACAGAATAATTATTTACTAGGTATGTTAATATGTCTACTAAAATAGGTTTGAAAACTATTACATCATGTATGACACATGCCTGACTAATGATGAATCAGACATCAGCTTTGTTCAAAGATAGCTCATTTTTATTATCTTATCTCCACACACAATTCTTTACAATGTACTTTTCATAAGCTTCTTACTAGGAAAATAGAATGGCTAGTAAGTACGTCATCAAAAGTTAAAGTATCTCTTGCATCCTTGGATTCATCCTGTGCTTCCTACTTCTCTGTCCTGAAAGGTTTGTGAACTTCTTATCATCAACAAGAAACTGAGATAGAAATAGGTTACTCTGAGCAGAGAATAATCATGTGATTACCAACAAAAATGGGCCTGGATAATACCACACCTTTTAAAAAAATTATTGTTGTTCAAGTACAGTTATCTCCATTTCCCTCTACCACTCCCCCCACCCCAATCATCCCCACCTCCCACCCTCAATCCTACCTGCCTTTGGTTTTATGTATGTGTCCTTTATAGATGTTCCTGAAAACCTTTCCCTCCCCTTGATTAAGTGTGAAAAAAGTTCCCATTGCCTGGAAACATGGAGAGAATAACTTTAATCTTTCATATTAACTGACAATCTTGTCACCTTCAAACATATTAGCTTTTCTAAGTATATTAATAAAAGATTCTTAGACTCTCTTGTTAAAAGCTGAATGTGGGTTTTCAATCCAAGAAGAATGTACTTAGGAAGATTTAAAACAACAAGTGATAATTATCCATTGAGTGGTCAATGTGATGCTTTCACATCACCTCCTGATGTCAATCCTTTCCTTTTCTAGACAAGGCGTATAAGATTGAAATATTTCCTCTTTGTCATCATGGCATAGATTCTAAGCACTTGCTGAATGGGTGATATTGACTTGGTATCATTGTGGTTCTCAGCATTGTACAGAATAAAGGAGAACTCTTTATTGATTTAATAAGTGAGCCAAGACTGATTTTGTTTTTTGTCCTTCTCAATGCTTCACCATAACAATGAGGGCATCACACTGCTATAAAATTAGGGAAATGTTATTTAATTCCTGAATTTATGATTCAGCAATGTGACTGGTCACACACTGTGGTAAATTTAATATTGATTTTGTCTTTCCACATCCAACAGTGGTTTGTGCTATCTGTTATGAACTGAGTTCAGTCCCTCCATTTATGGTAAATTCACATCAAAGCCCTGACCCCTAATGTAATTATATTTAGAGATGGGTTCTTTAGAGAAGAAATTTAGGTTAAATAAGAGGTCATAATTATAGGTCACTAATCCCACAGAACTGGTGTCCTTATAAAAAGAGGAAGAGACACCAGAGATTTCTCTCTTTCTCTGCATGTGCAAAAAAGAAAGACCATGAGAGGGCACAGAGAGATGGCCTTCAATAAGCTAGGAAGTGAAGCCTCACCAGACACCGTACATGACATCACCTTGATCTTGAACTTATATCTTCTTAAAAATGTGAAAAAAATATTCTCTTGTTTAAACCACCCAGTCTTTGGTATTTTGCTATGGCAACCTCAGCTGACCAGTATACCTCCATTTTGATATTATATAAGGGGTGAGGCATAAACAAATTTGGTTTTGTTTCTTATATTTTGGAAACATTTTTTCATGACTTGGCACATCAAATTTATATATTTTAGAAAGAAAATTGGAGAGTCTTAAGATGGAGGTGAGATAGGTGGGAGCAGAGTCTACCTCCCCCTGCACATGGGTGAAACAAATAGGTAATTTACTGATGAACTGAGCCAACAGCCAACAGTACCCCAGCATACATGAAGATGGAATACCAAAAATTATAGAGCACATTGAAAAACAAGAGGGTAAGGAGAGTGCTTTAGGACAATAAGGTCCCTGGGACCAGCGTGGGGACCAGGTCAGCTGCAGCACCAGGCCTGGTGCCTGTTGGGTCTGCCCCAGGGTTCTTGGGAGAAAGCTGAATCAAGAGTTTCCTCCCCTGCCAAACAAGGTTTGAGCAGCATTGGGAGAAACCTGGTTGCTTGAAATCACAGATAGGGGAATAAGGATGAAGTGGCAAATACACAGGGGCAGTGAGCAACCACAGGGTCTTTGGATGCTGGCTGGGAAGAGTTGAGAGTTGGGCCATTATGGGCCCTGGCTGGATAGTCCCTGGTCTGGTTGGAGAATTGGGCTATGTAAGAGGCCAGGCCCTTGTATGGAGTGGCAGGTTTGAGCAGGAGGAATTTCTCAAAAAGAAAAAGTGAGAAAGAGGAACTCAGGGGCTGTTTGGAGAATTCTCCTTCAGCAGCTACTCCAACATCCTCCCCACCCAGCCTCATGGTGCTTCTGAGGTGGTGGGAAAGGCCCTGCATACACTCAGGTAGCCCTGGGAAGAGTGCATGCCCAAACCTGAGGGACTGCATGTTCACAGCCCTAGGGAGGGTGAACACTGCAGAAGGCCCCCAAGCCCACACCCAAAACCCCAGAAAGAGTGTGCATACAAACCTGCTGGACTAGAGGCAGCTGGGGAACTGGGCTGGAAGTTGGCCCAGTGCAAAGTGAAACCAATCCCACTTCAGCCTGCTGCAGCCAGGAAGGCCAGCAAAACTGGGTTGGACAGTTTGAAGCCAGCAGGAGGCTTTTTAAAAAAAGTAATCCTTTATTTTTTTTAATAATTTAAGTCCTTCGTCCTCTCTTTCCTCCTTTCTTATTTTATTCTTTGATCCTTTCTATCCTCTTTTATGTCTTCTTCCTCCCTTCTTTTTTTTTAAATTCCAACAAATGAGACAAAAAACCCTGAAACTGTGAAAAGACCAGAGTTGGACCCAAAGAGGGGGCATGCCAACAGTTGAAACAGTGTGACAAGTTTCATTTTATTACTACAGAGAACTTGCAAGTTATTGCATATTTGTGTTATTATTTTTTCATTATTCTTACATCTTTTATTGTATTCATTTTTTTCCCCCCATTTCTCCTCTTTCTGTTTAGTCTTCTTTGCTTGGCTGGGTAAATTGCATTGTTTGACTGGGTTCATTTGTTCTCTCATAGTGTATTGTTAATTTACTCTCTGTCACTTCACTTGTGTTCAATTAGCATACTACTCTAGGTCTTATACTTCCTATTCTGGTTATCCAGATCACATAGATTCTGTCATATGATAGTTGTTCCATTATTATTATTATTATAAATAATTGCTGTTACATACAATTGCAAATACTACACAGCACCACTCCCAGATCTTAGCCCTCTTTAAAGATTCCTGAACTTTATTACTCTTATGGTTAACTCTCTCACACACTATATATATTTTCCATCACTCACTCTCAACTTACCTCATAATCTGAGCTCCCACAAGCTCACTACTTTTGAGATCCAACTCACAATCCTCCCCCCAAACAACAAGAGTCTTATCTATTTTCCACAATTTCTAAAAAGTGGACAGTTGGGTGAAATATCAAAAATAACACTATACATTTCCAAAGGATTTCCTATCTCTTCTTTACAGGCTGGTACCATAAACCTCATAGAATACATTCTTGCTATCTTAAACTATTTTGTATCCCACCCCCCAAAATGATCACAAAAAAGAATAGGTGCAATCAATGAACACAAATATACATGCTGGAAAACACACCAAGAAAGGAACCACCAACAAATAACAACAAAAGAAGGTGAAGGAGAGAGTGGATGCCACACTAACTCAACACAGGACCTGTCTGGGAATACAACTAAATAATGGAGAAATTACCCCCGCCCCCCCCCAAAAAAAAAGAAAAAAAGAAAAAACACAACTGAACAAGAGCAAGAGAGAATCCTCAAAATCTTGCACACATGGAATAACCAGCTTCAAAATAATCTGCCCACACCAACACAACAAAATACAAGAGGTGGTGGACAGAGTGACCCTCAGTTAACCAGCTAGTGGGAAGGACCCACCAAATAAAGACCCTACAAGAGTCAAAACCCCAAGACAAACACAAAGCTAATAAAAAAGACAGCCCAAGACCAGTGAGCTCAAAAGATTAAGGAGACAGCACCACTGAATCTCACAGGTCTTCTACCATAGAAGTTCACACCATAAACCCAGGGAGTCAGAACAGATAAATGTAAGAGACTGAGGCTAACAAGAAGAGTCTCACAAACAATTAGAAAACAAAGAAACAATCCCCAAGTGAAAGGAAAGGAGGAAGCCCCAGAAAGAATGCTAAATAAAGTAGAGGCAAGACAACTATCAGATATTGAGTTCAAAGCAATGGTTGTAAGGAAGCTCAATGATCTCACAGAGAATTACCAGAAACTACAGGGAGAGCACAATGAACTCACTGCAAACTATATCAACATAAAAAATGGAAATAGAAACTATCAACAAGGGCCAAGATGAAATGAAGAATACAATTTCTGAACTGAACACCAGAGTCAGACAAATCAAAAACAGGCTTGATGAAGCAGAGGATCGGATCAGTGAGCTGAAGGACAAGGTAGAAAAAAAAAACACCCAGAATGATTGAGACAAGGAAAAATGGCTCAGAAAGAATGAAGAAGAGTTAAGGGAAATGCAGAACAACATGAAATGTAATAATATCCACACAATAGGGATAGAAAAAGAAGAAGAGCCAGGGATAGAAAACCTGCTTGAGAAAGTAGTGATGGAAACCTTCCTTAATTTGATAAGAGAAGTAGACACATAAGTTCAGGAAACACAGTGAGTCCCAATCAAGAGGAACCTAAAGAGGCCAATTTAAAGCAACATCATAATTAAAATAGCAAAATTCAAAGATAGAGGGAGTATCTTAAAGGCAGCAAGGGAAAAACAGGAAGTAACATAAAAGGGAGCCCCTATAAGACTAGCAGCTGCTTTCTCAATTGAAACACTCCAAGACAGGAGGGAATGGCATGAAATATTCAAAATAATGACAACCAGAGGCCTGCAACCAAGACTACTTTATCCAGGAAAGTTCTAAATTAAAATAAAAGGTTAAATAAGGAGCTTCCTGGACAAAAGAAGACTCAAAGAGTATATATCCTCCAAACCAATTCTACAGGAGATGCTAAAGGTTTGCTTTAAGAACAGGAATAAAAACAGTGAGAGAGAGAGAGGAACACAGGTATGAAAAATGGCAATGAATAAGTATCTATCAATAATAACCTTAAATGTAAAAGATTCAAATGCCCCAATCAAAAGATACAGAATAGCAGAATGGATAAGAAAAAATGGACCACACATATGCTGCCAACAGGAGACCCACCTCAGAACAAAAGACCTACACAAATGAAAGTAAGTGAAGGGCTGAAAGCAAATTTTCCAAGCAAATGGACAGGAAAAAAAAAAAAAACACACAGCCTGGGTAGCAACACTCATATCAGACAAAACAGTCTTCAAAAAAAGAACCATAAAAAAAGATCCGGAAGGTCGCTTCATAATACTCAAGGAAAGGGTATTCATCAAGAGTCTTCTTGATGGCAAGAAGACATAAACATAGTAAATATATATGCATCCAATATAGGAACACCCAAATAACATAAAGAAAATCTTAGAGGACATCAAGAAAGATATTGACAGCAACACAATTATAGCAGCAGATTTTAACACCCCACTATCAAAAATGGACAGATCTTCAAACAAAATATCAACAAAGATATTGTGGCATTGAACAATGCCCTAGATGAAATTAACTTAACTGATATGTATAGAGCCTTCATTCCAAAGAAGCAAAATACACATTATTTTCAAATGCACATGGAACATTTTCAAAGATGGACTACATGATAGGACACAAAACAAACCTCAACAAATTCAAGAAAATTAAAATCATTTCAAGCATCTTCTCTGACCACAAGGGACTCGAAGTAGAAACTAATCTTAAGGAAAAAACCCAAACACTCAAAATCATGGAGATTGAATAGCATGCTATTAAACAATGAATGGGTCAAGAATGATATTAGGGAAGAGATCAAAAAGTTTCTGGAAACAAAAGAAAAGGAACTCATAACAATCCAAAACATGTGACACATGTGAACTTCTCTCTCAGGACAGGGAAGGCAGTCCTGAGAGAGAAGTTCATAGCAATACAGGCCTACCTAAAAAAGATGGAAACATTTCAAATAAAAACATAACCCCACACCTACAAGAACTTGAGGAACAACAACAAAGGCAACCCAGAGAAAGTAGAAGAAAAGAATTAACCAATATCAGAGCAGACGTAAATGACATAGAGACTAAAAGCACAGTTCTAAGGATCAAAGAGTCCAGGAGGTGGCTCTTTGGAAAGGTAAACAAAATTGACACGTCTTTTTTTTTAACTTTTTAAAAAATGTTATTTATTTATTTTTAGAGAGGGAAGGGAGGGAGATAGAGAGAAACATCAATGTGCAGTTGCTGGGGGTCACGGCCTACAACCCAGACATGTGCGCTGACTGGGAATCAAACCTGCGACACTTTGGTTTGCAGCCTGAGCTCAATCCACTGAGCTATGCCAGCCAGGGCTAAATCAACAAGCCTTTAAGCAGGTTCATCAAGAAAAGAAGAGAGAGGATCCAAATAAACACAATAAGAAATGAAAGAGGACAGATTACACCTGATACCACAGAAATACAAAAGAACTATACACAAAGAAATTTGAAAATCTACATGAAATTGACAAATTTTTAGAAAAATATAATCTTTCAAAACCCAATAAAAAAGAAGCAGAAAGTCTGAACACATCAATAATACCTGATGAAATTGAAACAGTAACTAAAGAGCTTCCGACACACATAAGCCCAGAACCTGATGGTTTCACAGAAGTTTACAAAGCATTTAAGGGAGAGCTAATCCCCATCCTCCACAGATTATTTCAAAAAATTCAAGAAGGTGGAAGTCGCCCCAATTCTTTATATGAAGCCAACATCATCCTAATCCCCAAACCAGATAAAGACATAACAAAGAATGAAAACTTTAAGACAATATCACTGATGAACATGAAGGCTAAAATCCTCAACAAAATATTGGCAAGCCACATCCAGCAATATGTTAAAAAGTTGATACACCATGCCCAATTGGGATTCATACCAGGAATGCAAAGATGGTACAATATTCACAAAGCAATAAACATAAAACACCACATAAAGAAAGTGGAAAACAAAAATCACATTATCATATCAATAGATTCAGAAAGAACACTTGAGAAGGCACAGCACCCATTTATGATGAAAACACTCCACAAAGTATTAATATAGGGAGCATTTCTCAACCTAATAAAGGCCATATATGAGAGACCCTCAGCCAACAAAATACTCAATGGAGAAAAACTTAGAGATTTTCTACTAAGATCAGGAACACAAGAATGCCCACTTTTCCATCATATTCAAAATAGTACTGGAAGTCCTAATCACAGCAATCAGACAAGAAAAAGAAATAAAAGGAATCCAATTTGGAAAGGGGGAAAAAAACTGTCAGTTAGCAGATGACATGATAATGTACACAGAAAATCCTATAGACTCCACTAACAAACTACTCAACCTAATAAAGGCAAAACAGTAGGATACAAAGTCAATACTCAGAAATCAAAGGCATGTTTGTACACCAACAATGAAATATCAGAGACAGAAATCAGGAAAAAAACCCATTTGATATAGTGAAAAGAAAAATAAGGTATCTAGGAATAAACCTAACCAAAGAGGTAAAATACCTATACTCAGAAAACTGTACAACACTGAAGAAAGAAATTAAGGAAGGCACAAACAAAGGAAAGCATGTACCATGCTCATGAATTGGAAGAATTAACATCATCAAAATATCCATATTACCCTAAACTATTTATAGATTCAAAACAATACCTAGTAACCTAGTATAGTATCCATGGCATATTTCACAGATATAGATCAAATATTTCAGAAATTTATAAGGAGCCATAAATGACGCCTAATAGCACCACAATTTGAGAAAGAAGAATACAGCAGGAGGGATCACAATACCTGATACCAAACTACAAGGCCACTGTAATCAAAACAGCCTGGTACTGGCATAAGAATAAACACATGGACCAATGGAACAGAACAGACATCCCAGAAATAAATCCAGTCTCTACGGTCAATTAAAATTTGACAAAGGGGAAAGAAGCATAAAATACACTAAAAGTAGCCTCTTCCACTAGTGTTGGGAGATCTGGGCAGCTATGTGCAAAAAAATGAAATTCGATCACCAACTTACACCATACACAAAAATAAATTCAATGTGGATAAAAGAGTTAAATATAAACCACAACACCATAAAATTTGTAGAGGAAAACATTGGCAGGAAAATCTCAGACATTCCACACAGCAACATCTTCATGGATATATCCCCTATAGCAAGGGGCATAAAGGAAAGAATAAATAAATGGGACCACATCATACTGAAAAGCTTCTGAATGGCTAAAGAAAACAACATTAAAATGAATAGAGAGCCACCTGTATGCAAATAACGTATTAGCCGATGACACCTTAGACACGTGCTTGATCTGCGAAATATATAGAGAACCCACATGACTCCACTCCAGGAGACAAAAAAATAAAAAATAAAAAATGGGCCACAGGCTTGAACAGACACTTCTCCAAGGAGGCAAAGAGAGGACCCAAAGACACATGAAAAAGTGCTCAGTATCATTAGGCATCTGAGAGATACAAATTAAAACCACAATGAGATACCACCTCACACCCATCAGAATGGCCATCATTAACAAATCAACAAGTTTTGGAGACGATGCGGAGAAAATGCAGACTGGTGCAGCCACTGTGGAAAACAGTATGGGATTTCCTAAGAAAACTAAAAATGGATCTGTCTTTTGACCTAGCAATTCTGCTGCCGGGATTATACCCTAAGAGCCTTGATACACCAATCTAAAAGAACCTATGCACCCCAATGTTCATAGCAGCACAATTTACAATAGCCAAGTGCTGGAAGCAACCTAAGTGCCCATCAGCAAATGAGTGGAACAAAAATTATGGTACATTTACACATTGGAATTCTATGCAGCAGAGAGAAAGGAGTTTATACCCTTTGCAGCAGCATGGATGGAACTGGAGAACCTTATGTTAAGTGAAATAAGCCAGGCAGTGAGGGGAAAATACCATATGATCTCACCTTTAACTGGAACATAGTCAACAAAAGGAAAAAAGCAAATAAAATATAGCCAGAGTCATTGAATTAAGAACAATATAAGTAGCCGGGGTGTGGGGGGGGAGGGAGGATAGTGGGGAGAAGGGTTTTCAGGAGCTACAATAAAGGTCACATGGGTAAAAGCAAGGGGAAGGGTGGAAGCAAGGAAGGGAGGTGGGTTTCGGGGGAATGGAGGGAAAATACAAACTACTGTAATTGAACAATAAAATAATTTAAAAAAGAAGAAAAATCAACTGGATAGAGTCTTCCAAATTAGGCATTTGGTGGAGTTGGAGTGCTTTTCAATTTGAAGATATTTGAGATTTCTGATGATTTGTGGACTTTTCCATTGATTGAGCCATGAGCAGGCACATGCTGACAAGGTATTCATTCCTCACTGTGGATTTGCAGGTATTTGATGTGTTATACTTTCCTTCTTATAGTACCTTTGCTTCAGTGAATTGCAGATATGCAGAGTCCATGGTAGGAAGCTGAATAGATTAAAATGCCTGCTATGTTATTTTCCTACATTGTCTATTTTTGAGATGCTTTGGGGTCCAAACAAAATGACCAGCTATAAGATCCCAAAAAGAATGGTTTGAACCAGGAACTAAATATTTTGTGACTGTTGTGTGATTTCCTTCATGGGATTATGGTGCTGTGGTTCAGGAGTGACATCAAGAAACTGAAAAGTAGTAAATTGCTATGATGCTATGGAAACAATTGGATATAGGCTGAGTATTTGCTGCTATTAGCAGATATTTGTGTGTGAAACTCATGACAACTAAGGCTATCAAATAGCAACATTGCTATTAGGGAAGAGGATGGTCTTAGGTACTCAATAGATTTTCTGGAATTTTAAACTACAGATAGAGTTAAAATGTAAGACTGAATTTAGTGGTTTAAATATGGCAGAGTTCTAATTAAACTCTGTAAATATTAACATGTAATTTTATTTAAAAAACTGTATGGCTATAATGGAGGTGTGCCACTGGATATTTCTTTAAAAAAAAAATACTTGTACACCAGCCAAAAAGAGAACAGATAATAGATAGACCCCAGGTATGGCATATTTGGAATCTGCTACAGTATTGTACTGAAGCCTCACATTTTCCAGGCAGCCCTAGGTCAATGATGGAACATTCTATGACCTGGTTAATTTTGCCCAACACTGGAGCTTTCTTTTATTTTTTCAGGAATACCTTGCAGGCTGAGGCTCTTCCTACCCAATCTTCATTCCTTCCATTAATTTTTTCCTGGCATGAGACCCACGTGAAAGGTAAAAATTTCCCTATATATTGTCTCGTATTATCATTCACAGATATTGTACACAATTAGCCTTTTTAGTGTATTTGCTTTTTTAATTTATTTTTTCTCTTTTAATATTGTTCAGTTATGGTTGTCTCCATATTTCCCCACCACTCACCCACACCCAAGCCATCCCCACCTCTCACCCTCAAACATATTTCCCTATGGCTTTGTCCACATGTCCTCTATATGTGTTCTTTGACAACCCTTCCAACTTCCCCCATCCATTATCACCTCACACCTCCACTCTGCTTACTGTCAGCTTGTTCTTAATTTCAATGTCTCCAATTATGTTTTGCTTGCTTGTTTGTGTTGTTGATTAGGTTCCACATACAGATGAGCTCACATGGTATTTGTATTTCACTGCCTGGCTTATTTCACTTAGCATTAGGCTCTCCAGATTCATCCATTCTGTCAAAACAGAAAGAGCATATTCTTTCCTTCTTCAGCAAAGCATTCCATTGTGTAAATGTACCATAGTTTTTTCATTCAATCATTTACTGATGGACACTTAGGTTGCTTCCAGCACTTGGCTATTGTAAATTGTGCTGTTATGAGTATTGGGGTGTATAGGTTCTTTGGGATAGGTGTTTCAGGATTATTAGGGTATAATCCCAGCAGTAGAAATGCTGGGTCAGAAGGCAGTTCCATTTTTATTTTTCTGAGGAAATTCCATACTGTTTTCCACAGTGGGTGCACCAGTCTGCGTTCCCAGCAAGAGTGCACTAGGGTTTTCTTTTTTTCACAACCACTCCAGCACCTGTTGTTTGTTGCTTTATTTATGATAGCCATTCTCAACAGTGTGAAGTGGTATCTTATTGTGGTTTTAATTTGCATCTCTCTGATAGCTAGCAATACTGATAACATTTTCATGTGTGTCTGGCCCATTTCTTAATTTTTTTTTGTTTTCCAAGAGTAGAGTCATGTGAGTTCTTTATGTATTATGAAGATTAAACCATTATCCAAGGTATTATTTGCAAATATATTTCCCCATACACTTGGTTCCTTTTCCATTTTGCTGATTTTTTTTTTTTTACCTCACAGAAACTTTTTATTTTAATGATGTCCCATTTGCTTATCCTTTCCTTTATGTTCCTTGCTCTCGAGGAGATATTGGTGAAAATATCACTGCATGGAATATCTGAGATTTTCCTCCCTATGTTCTGCTGTAGAAGTTTTATAGCATCACAACTTATCTTTACCCACCTTGAATTTATTTTTGTATACAGTATAAGTTGGTGATCTGTACAGATCTCCCAACACAATTCATTGAAGAGGCTATTTTTTACTCCATTTTATGCTTCTTCCGAACCCTTTGTCAAATATAAATTGACCATAGAGGCTTGGGTTTGTTTCTGGGATATCTTCTGTGTTCCATTGTTCTATGTGTCTGTTTTTATGCCAGTACCAGGCAAGGGCACTGTTTTGATTACAGTGACCTTGTAATACAGTTTGATATCAGCTATTGTGATCCCTCCTACTTTTCTCTTCTTTTTCAAAATTACTGCAGCTATTTGGGGTTGTTTACTGTTTCCCCTACATTTTTGAAGTATTTGTTTTATATCTATGAAATATGGCATTGGTATTTTAATAAGGATTGCATTCAATCTATAAATTTCTTAGGGTAGTATGGATATTTTGATGACGCTAATTCTTCCAATACATAACATGATATGTATTTCCATTTTTTGTCTTCCTTAATTTCTTTCTTCAGTGTTTTTAAATTTCTGTGTACAGATCTTTTACCTCTTTAATTAGGTTTATTTCTATGTTCTTTATTTTTCTTGTTGCTATAGCAAATGATATTTTTCCTGACTTCTGCTTCTGATATTTCATTGTTGGTGTGAAAAAAAAATGCCTCAGAATTATGAATGTTTACTTTGGATCCCTCTGTTTTGCCAAATTCAATTATTAGATAAAGTAATTTTGGGGGCGAGTCTATAGGGTATTATGTACACTATTATGTCAACTGCAAACAAAAGAAGTGTTGCTTTCTCCTTTCCAATTTGGATGCCTTTTATTTCTGTTTCTTGTCTAATTGTTGTATTTAGGACTCCCAATACTATGTTGAATAGAATGGGTGAAAGCGGACATTCTTGTTTTGTTCCTGATCTTAGTGGGAAAGCTTCAAGTTTTTGCTCATTGTGTATGATGTTGGCTGTAGGTTTCTCCTCATTTTTGGCTTTTATTATGGTGAGGTATGCTCCCTCTTCTCCCACTTCCCTGTTTGTTTTTTTTTTTATCATACATGGATACTGTACTTTATCAAATACTTTTTCAGCATCTATTGATATGCTCATGTGATATTTGTCTTTCTTTTTGTTTATGTGATGTATTTCACTTATTAATTTGTGAATATTGTATCCCACTTGACCATCATGTACAATGTTTTCCACGTGTTGGAATTGGTTTGTCAATATTTTGTTGAGAATTTTAGCTTCTATGTTCATCAGCGATATTGTCTTGTAGTTTTCTTTCTTTGTTTTGTCTTGTCTGATTTTGTGATTAGGATGATTCTGGCTTCATAAAAAAAGTTTGGTAGTCTGCCCTCTTCTTGGATTTTTTGGGATAGTCTCAAAGAAATAGGGGATAGCTCTTTCTTATGTGTTTTCAGAAATTCTCCTGTGAAACCATCTGCTCCAGGACTTTTGTGTGATGGGAGTTCTTTGATTACTGCTTTGATTTCTCCAGCTGTTATCCGTCTGATCAGGCTTTCTGCTTATTTTTCTCTCAGTTTGGGGACATTATATTTTTCTAGAAATTTGTCTGTTCCACACAGGTTTTCATATTTCTTGGCATATAGTTGTTTGTAATAATTTCTTACAATCCCTTGTATTTCTGTGGTGTCAGTTGTGATATCTCCTCTTTCATTTCTGATTTTATTTAATTGGGTCCTCTTTCTTTTTTTCTTGAGGAATCTGCTTAAAGGCTTGTCAATTTTGTTTGTCTCTTAAAGAAGCAACTCCTGGATTTATTTATCTTTTGACTTGTTCTTTTAGTCTCTATGTTATTTAATTGTGCTCTGATCTTTATTATTTCCTACCTTCAACTTGTCCTAGCCTTTTTTAAAGAAAATCTAACTTAAATACAACCATTAATAGCAATTGTCTGTCTTCTTCTTTTTTTGTTTTATTTTTACCTTTTTTTATTGTTCAAATACAGTTGCCTCCATTTCCTGCCACCACTCTACCATGCTTCCCACCCCCACCTTCCACCCTCACTATTTTCCCCCTTTGGCTTTGTATATGGGTCCTTTTCTGTCTTTTAATAACTTTTTAAGTATTTTATTTATTTACTTTTATT
This sequence comes from Phyllostomus discolor, assembly GCF_004126475.2. Taxonomy (NCBI): domain Eukaryota; kingdom Metazoa; phylum Chordata; class Mammalia; order Chiroptera; family Phyllostomidae; genus Phyllostomus; species Phyllostomus discolor. The sequence continues at coordinate 62,255,298 of NC_040911.2, read as the reverse complement.
TAAGAGAGAGAGGAAGGGAGGGAGAAAGAGAGGGAGAGAAACATCAGTGTGTGGTTGCTTCTCATAAGCCCTCTACTGGGTACCTGGCCCAGAGGCATGTGCCTTGACTGGGAATCAAACCACTGACCCTTTGGTTTGTGGGCCCATGCCCAATCCACTGAGCTAAACCAGCCAGGGCTCAATGGGTCCTTTATACATGTTCTTTGATGACCCTTCCCCTTTTTCTCCCATTATCCCCCTCCCTCCATCCCTTCTGTTTTCTGTCAGTTTGTTCTTTATTTCAATGAAAAGTTGGGCAATGGACCCAAACAGACCCTTCTCTAAGGAGGACATAGAAAGGGCAGGAGACATGTGAAAGGATGCTCAACATCACTAGCCATCAGAGATATGCAAATTAATAACCATTGTCTTAATGACAAAAGCTACTCCTGGAAATTCAAAGGCAACATATAAACTTGTTAAAATGGCTTAGTCATTAAAACATAGGAGAACATTGCAAGCTCTAAAACTCTGTAGTTATCTAAGTTTTGATTATTTTGAAGAAGTTAACCTTTGTCTTGATAATCTATTTAGTACCCAGAAAACCACATCCTCTTCAAAAAGAGTTTGAAAAAGTAAAGATAGTCATATATAATATGTTTTTAAATATGTTTTATTGATTATGCTATTACAGTTGTCTCATTCCCCCCATTCATTTCCCTACACCCTGTACACCCTCTCCCACCCACATTCCCCTCCTTTAGTTCATGTCCATGTGTCATAAGTTCTTTAGCTTCTATATTTGCCATACTATTTTTGCCCTCCCCCTGTCTATTTTCTACCTACTGTCTATGCTACTTATTCTCTGTGCCTTTTCCCCCTCTCTCCTCCTCCCACTCCCCTGTTGATAACCCTCCATGTGATCTCCATTTCTGTGGTTGTGTTCCTGTTCTAGTTGTTTACTAAGTTTCTTTTTGTTTTTGTTTTAGGTGTGGTTGTTAATAATTGTGAGTTTGCAGTCATTTAACTAAACATGTTTTTTATCTTCCTTTTCTTAGATAAGTCCCTTTAACATTTCATAAAATAATGGCTTGGTGATGATGAAGTCCTTTAACTTGACCTTATGGGAAAAGCACTTTATCTCCCCCTCGATGCTAAATAAAAGCTTTGCTGGATAGAACAATCTGAGATGTAGGTCCTTGCTTTTCATCACTTTGAATACTTCTTTCCAGCTCCTTCTTGCCTGTAAGGTCTCTTTGGAGAAATCAGCTGACAGTCTGATGGGAACTCCTTTGTAGGTCACTGTCCCCTTATCTCTTGCTGCTTCTAGGATTCTCTCCTTCATTTTTACCTTGGCTAATGTAATTATGATGTGCCTTGGTGTGTTCCTTCTTGCATCCAACTTCTTTGGGACTCTCTGAGCTTCCTGGACTTCCTGGAAGTCCATTTCCTTTGCCAGAATGGGGAAGTTCTCCTTTATTATTTGTTCAAATAACTTTTCCACTGGTTGCTCTTCCTCTTCTCCTCCTGATACCCCTATATTTTGAATGTTGGAGTGTTTAATGATGTCCTGGAGGTTCCTAAGCCTCTCCTCATTTTTTTGAATTCTTATTTCTTCATCCTTTTCTGATTTTATGAGTTTTTTTTTTTCCTTCTGGTTCACTCCGTTGATGTGAGATCCAGCTTTCATTCCATCACTATTGGTTCCCTGTGCATTTTTCTTCATTTCACTTCTTGTAGCCATTATTTTTTTTCATCTAATTTGTGACCAAAATCAACCAATTCTGTGAGCATCCTGATCACCAGTGCTTTGAACTGTGCATCTGATAGGTTCGCTATCTCTCAGATGCTTAAAAAAAACTGGCTCTGGGGCTTTCACTTCTGTTTGAGGCATCTTTTTTCCCCCTTTGGTGTGGTCATGCCTATCAAGTACGAGGGGCGAAGCCTTAGGTGTTCACCAAGGTGGGGCACCCCAGTGGTTGGGTTGTGAAGTTGCATGTGGAGGTGGGGTCCAAGAGGGAACAATTGCACTTGCTCCACTCTCCCTGGGACCTCAGTCCCTTCCGTTGCTTCTCCCCAGCACACTGAACCCCTCTGGTGCCAATTCCCTTGTAGGTGGGCTTGTGCACACTGTGGGGTCCTCCTAGGACCTCTTCTGAGAGGCTGGAAGTCCCTCCCTGCTCCTCAGTCCCCACAGATGTCCTCAATCAGTGCCCCAAGGTTCTATTTCCCAGTGCTGTGATCCTCGGTGCACAGTGCCTTGCTTCACAATCATCGCCTAGCTGGGTCTCCTGTTTGCCACCCATCAGCTGGGGTCTGCCAGTTGCTGCTGGCACCCTCAGGGTCCACCTGCTGCGATCTCGCATACCCTGGAAGCCTAAGGTGCCTGATCCCAAAGCTCTCTGCTCTCTGTGCTGCCACTTGCACCTGGCTGCCCAACTCCGCCCCTTCTACCTGTCTGAATGAACGCGTCTATTTTCTTGGTTGTCTGACTTTCCATTCAGATCAATTTTCTGTCAGTTTTGGTTGTTATTCTGTTTATAAATTGTTGTTGTCTCTGTCTTGGTCATGCGAGGAGGCACAGTGTGGCTACCTGTGCCTTCATCTTTGCCGGAAGATAATATATATATATATATATATTTTTTTTTTAACAAACTTTTTTTAAAGATTTTATTTATTTTTAGAAAGGGAAGGGAGGGAGGGAGGGAGGGGGAACAAGTGCAATTGTTCCCTCTTGGACCCCACCTCTAGAGAGAGAGAGAGAGAGAGAGAGAGAGAGAGAGAGAGAAGAGAGAGAGAGAGAGAGAGAGAGAGAGAGAGACATTAATGTGCGGTTGCTGGGGGTTATGGCCTGCAACCCAGGAATGTACCCTGGCTGGGAATCCAACCTGGGACACTTTGGTTCCCAGCCTGCACTCAATCTACTGAGCTACACCAGCCAGGGCTGGAAGATAATATATTTTTTAAAAAAGCAATATAAACATCTAACTTACAGTTTAGATACTTCACCAAACAAAAACCTCACTTTTTAAGGTGAATTGTTGAGAAATTTATCCTGAACTAATGAATAGTCTATTAATATTTTAGATATTAAAATGTAGTTTAATTTCTAAAATTTGCATATAGTAACACAAGGTAATGGATAGCATGTTTTTCCAAAACTATGTGGAATTACAAACACTGGAGTAAAATTTTGTCTTTCTTTTATCTCTTTGCACCTGAAAAACTTTATGAAACTTTCTGATTTTTATGAAACTTTCTGTATCTGTTTTCTCATGGTGACCATGATACCAGCTAATGGAGCTGCTGTGAGAATTTTGGAAGAAAATCTGTTCTCCAAGTAAACTTAGAGTAAAATGATTCCAGACATAAATGGTAGTAATGATTACAGTAAATAGAATTAAAAAATGTTCCTGAAATGTTGAAAATCACTTGAAGTCTTATTTACAGTACCAATTCTTTTCACTGAAACCCTTTTTAAAAAACTGGACTTATGAAAATATAAGAAACTCTAGTCCAGTGAAGTAATAATTGTAACTGTAAATTCTGAATCAGTTGGATCCACTAAAAAAAGTTAATGGGATACATTGAGGACTTTTAAGATGATTATTAAATTTATTTGAAGTATTTACTGTTACACTTGCTATGTAATTGTGATTAAAAGTAAGTTTCTCAAATATTTCTGATGTAAACACAGCTCCATCTCCCCAAATCTCAAGTATAATAATAAATCTATTCAGTATGTCTTTTTTTAATTCTGAGAGGAAATTTTGAAGATCACACTGAAATAGAGCCATATGGCCAGATATGACTTTTCATGTTAGGTGAATGCTCATAATTTATTCTGTCCTGAGCAAACACAAAAGTAGAAATCATGGTGAATGACCTTTAAAAACATCAAATCCAAATAATCTCATGGTTTTTATGTTCCATCAAACATTTCATCAACTAGCATGAGAGACATATCTTTCATGTCCTTTTCATTTTTAAAAACAGCTGTATCCTTTACATTACAAAAAAAGTAGTTTTGATATGTTTTAAATTACTGCATATAATAATATTTTTATCTTAAAATATATCTTTTCCTTGGTTTAACTCAATGCAAAGTTTTTTTTTTTAAGTATATACGTAAGCACAGTTGATTTACTTAATTCTTTTTAGATAAAACTTAAAATCTAAAATCACATTTTTCTACCTAAAATAAAACAAAAAATTGTTACAATTTCAGGCACATGATATATTTTTAGCCTTTTCTTCTAGATGGAATTTTTTAAAATTGATGAATAGGTAACATAATAGTCAAGATGATAACTAATCAGATTAAAAAAAAAAGAAATGTGTGCTTACATAGCAGATGAGTTGGTAAATGTGTTATCTAAATATGTCATGGAATATATTGACCTTAACCTGCAACATATGTGATGTTTAATCATTAAGCAATGAATTTTTTTCTGAGATCTGTATGGTGAATATCAATTTGAATATAATAGTTTTTGAGCTGAATGAAATGCCTACAACCAGTCTTTAAGATTTAATTACCCACTTAAAAGCCCCTAGTGTTCTTGAAGGAAGCCCCAACACCCATAGATCATACTTCTTGATGGTAGCTGTGTATTGGAAGGCAAGTAGAAGGCAACACCAGTACCTTAAGATCAGCCTTGTTTGAAATTTTGGACTATATGACCACAGATTGAAAACATCATCATCACTCCCATTTATTGGGGCTAGTTGTTCTCACAAGCCCATAGTGACACCTTCTGATGATAATGATGATAATATTTGAATATAGTAATACTCTTAACTTTCAATTAATTAGTGGTTTGCTATACTTAGGCACCATGTAAGATATTTAAAATAAATTATCTCTACTTTCAACATCATTGCTCATTCAGTCATTCATTCTTTCTTTATTAATGAGTTGTTGTTTTGTTTTTTGCACACTTTGGCGGACACTGTCTGAGTTCACAGCAGTGAGTGAGTCCTTCACAGAACTATAGAACTGATACTGTGGTGGAGTGGGGAAACCTATAGTAGCTGACACAGTAATAAGTAGCAATCATACCATGGAATCAGTACTGTGCAGAAATGAACAAGGTCACAAAATGGAGAAGTGGAAGTGGAAGGGTGAGATTACTTTAGAAAATCTTCAGGAAAGATTTTTCTAAAGAGATGCCACCTAAGCTAGATTTGGAAGGACATGGAGGAACCATCCTGAGGGAAAAGCAAATGACATTCCCTAAGGTGGGATAGAGCTTGGCAGGTGTGAGGAAAAAGAAAAAAAATGAAGCCAGCATGGATGGATGGCAGTGCATGAGAGAGATGGTGTGACAAGGCAGAGCTGGGCTGGTGGGAGGCTGCTACTGGGAATAGGAAGCTATGGATATCCTTCAAAGAAAACTCTGTTGCCTGTGGAAGTGGGGCTTTTTAACATGAGGAAAGAATTCCATGGACCCACATACACAAGATAGTGGTGTGACAAGATTTATTTTTGCTAAAATAGGAGGCTGCTCCTGTGTTCCATCTCCTTTTGTCCCACCATGGAAAAAGTCCAGCCGTGTCTTCAGCAAGGTCAAAACAAGGGGCAGTGTTAAGAGATTCTATTAAATTGTTCCAGCACTAGCAGTCTCATTCCCCACCCAAGTAGCTTAGTGTTTTTCCTGGCTGTGCTACAGTACCCAGGCTCCCACTGGAAGGCTTTATTTGCAGTCTTTGAAGCCGCTGGCCATGTGGCTACTAGAAACACATGGCTATGAAGAGAATAAATAAATGAATGGGGAGACCACATGCTGAGAGGGAGGGAGGGAGGGGGAGAGAGAGAGAGAGAGAGAGACTTCTTTGTTAAGCTACATTATATCTCAGGCTTGGGAAGGGCCAGAATCTTTTTCACAATATACAGTCAACTTCCCAAGATTTGCAGGCTTCTGATGGGGCCACCCTCTAGCCAGTGATCCTTTTCCAGGTCAGACTGACAGGTCTTTATGGCCAAGCAAGTACTCCTGTACCATTTTGACTTCTATTTTGAGCAGGTATTTATTTCCTCTCATAGACTAGGCAAGTGGACTGAGAAGATTGAAAAAAAGCCATTACTTCCTCCCTGTATGGGGTGGGGAGGGTTGTCAATTCCCTCTGCCAGGTAATGCTGAAATCCCCTGGAGTGTGTGAATCTGTAGCTTCCTGGCTAAACAAGTAGGTTTATGAACCCTGGTTCATTTGTCTGATTCCCTTGCATCCTTTATTTATTAATAACTGGCTAACTACCTATGGTAATAATGGGAAACACTGTAAAATTGAAAGCTAGATAGTTACATGCCAATTTATGACTTCAAATAATCCCTCCATCTGCAATCCAAAATGGATGGGGTGGGGTTGTAATAGTGTATGAGCTTTAAATCAAGAAGCTCCTGTAGCTCAGCCAATAATGACAATGCATGCACCATGGGGTAGCAGGGGAGATAGAGGGCAATGAATGGTTTGGGAGTTGTTAAAATGACTGGCTGGTGAAATCAACACAAGAAATGAGAGATGGAAGAATTTTGACATTAACAACTTGGCTATGAAGAAACATATGATTAATATGGAAAATCTGGGTGAGAAAGGGGTTTTAGGGATGAGGTTCAGCAGACCTATTTTAGATATATAAATTGGAGATATCATTTGGGCATCCAGTCTGAGAGTTTAAGCAGGCAGATTAGACACAGGTCTATGATGCCTTATCCACAATTCAAGCATCCATGAACCTTCAAGAAACAAATGTTTTCATTAAATCTTTTGGCAGCAAAATCTGACCTGAACAAAATGAGGCTTTTGACAGTCCTCGCTTATCCTTCTAAGAATATTTATACATCCAAAACAGAGATACCAATGTATTTGGTTACAGGCTGATTCTCTGGACCCCACTGTGAGGGAAATGTGCTATACATGCTAGATTAATTTTTTTTTAAATCCCCAAAGGTGAAACACATTTGCTTCCTTTTTCTGGCCCCATGTTTTGAATAAAGATGTGTGGATTCCTGTAGAAGTCTTGACATCACTGGAAAGTACAATCCTGGAGGTGTATGATTGGTCTGGACCCTCAAAGGACAAGAAAACAGGATGGATTTGGGTAATTCATGACTATTTTTTGGAGTTTTAATAGAATTTTTATCCCTGACCATTTGAAAACTCCAGGGTGCCCTGAAGAATTAATTGGAGATTCTAGGCTTTGCCTAGGATCTCTCTACAGGGCACCACCCAGCCAAGTCAGGTAAGCTTTGTACCTAAACTGTGATTTGGCAGGAGAAAGCATGCCTTCTGATTCAGCATTCTGATTTCTGTGGTTCTACCCAGCCTTTTGCCAAGACTTCACAAGGAGTACTTTTTATGATATATGGTTATTAATTATGACTTAGCAATCATTTTATGTTTAAATGCTTTTTATTTGTTAAAACAAGTATTTTTAGTTTTCTGAGGAAATTTCATACTGTTCTCCACAGTGGCTGCACCAGTCTGCATTTCCACCAATGGTGCTCAAGGGTTCCCTTTTCTTCACATCCTCTCCAACACTTATTTGTTGGTTTATGATTGCCATTCTGAATGGTATGAAGTGGTATCTCATTAGGGTTTTAATTTTCTTCTCTCTTATGGCTAGTGATGCTGAGCATGTTTTCATATGTCTCTGGGCCATCTGTATGTCCTCCTTGGAGAAGTGTCTGTTCAGGTCTTTTGTCTATTTTTCAATTGGGTTGCTTGTCTTCTTGGAGTAGAGTTGTGTGAGTTCTTTACATATTTTGGAGATCAAATCCTTGTCTGAGGTATCATTGGAAAAAATGTTTTCCCATATAGTCAATTCCCTTTTCCTTTTAATGTATGAAATTTTCTCAGAAAACTAAAAATGGAACTGCCTTTTGACTCAGCAACTCCACTGCTGGGGCTATATCCTAAGAACACTGAAACACCAATCTAAAAGAACCTATGAACCCCAATGTTCATAGCAGCACAATTTACACTAGCCAAGTGCTGGAAGCAACTTAAGTGCCCATCAGCAAATGAGTGGATCAAAAAACAATGGTACATTTACACAATGGAATACTATGCAGCAGAGAGAAAGAGGGAGCACCTATCCTTTGCAACAGCATGGATAGAATTGGAGAGCATTATGGTAAATGAAATAAGCCAGGTGGTGAAAGACAAATACCATATGATCTCACCTTTGACTGGAACCTCACCAACAAAAGAAAACAGTAAACAAAATATAACCAGAGACATTGAAATTAAGAACAATCTGACCCTGGCTGGCGTAGCTCAGTGGACTGAGCGTGGGCTGTGAACCAAAGTGTCGCAGGTTTGATTCCCTGTCAGGGTAAATGCCTGGGTTGCAGGCCATGACCCCCAGCAACCGCACATTGATGTTTCTCTCTCTCTTTCTCCCTCCCTTCCCTCTCTATAAACAAATAAACAAATAAATAAATAAATAAAATCTTAAAAAAAAGAACAATCTTACAGTAACCAGAGAGAAGGTGGGAGAGGATAATGGGGGGGGGGGGAGTGTTTTCAGAAACAACTGTAATAAACACATGGACAAAACCAAGGAGGGTGGAAGCAAAAGAGGGAGATGGGCTTGGCTGTGGTTGGGGGAAATGCTGAAAACTGTAATTGAACAATAAAACAATAAAGGAAGTATTAACTTTTCCATGAAAATCTGAATAAAAAATTTCATAGTTCTCTCTCTAAAAAGAAAATCAAATTATCCCTGGTTGGTGTGGCTCAGTTGGTTGAAGTCTTATCCCTGTTCAGGGAGCACATGGGAGGCAACCAGTCAGTGTTTCATTCTCACATCAATATTGTCTCTCTCCCTTTTGAGATCTCTCTCTCTCTCCATTCCTCCAACCCTCCCTGACTATCTCTCTAAAATCAATGAAAAAATTCCTTGGAGGATGAGTTTCCTGTCTATGTTCTCCTCTAGGACTTTTATGGTGTTGCCACTTATATTTAAGTATTTTATCCATCTTGAGTTTGTCTTTGTATATTGTGTAAGTTGGTGGTTGTGTGTCACTTTTTTCAATGTAGCTGTTCTGATTTCACAATTTGCTGAAAGTCTATTTTTACTCTATTTTCTGAAGAGTCTATTTTTACTCTATTTATGCTTTTTCCCCCTTTGTCAAATATTAATTGTCCTTAGAGACTTGTGTTTATTCTGGGTTCTCTCTTCTGTTCTGTTGATCTATGTATATGATCTTATGCCAGTACCAGACTGTTTCCATGGACTTTTAGTATAGTTTAATTTTAGATATGGAGATCCCTCATACTTTATTCTTCTTTGTCAAAATTTCTGTGGCTATTTGGGGTCATTTATGGTTCAATATGAATTTTTGAAATATTCTATATCTGTGAAATATGCCATTTTTATTTTAATAGAGATTGCATTGAATCTGTAAATTATTTATGTTGTATGGACATTTTGATGATGTTAATTCTTCCAATCTATGAACATGGTATATGCTACCACTTGTTTGTCTTCCTCAATTTCTTTCTTTAATGTTGTGTAGTTTTCTGAGTACAGGTATTCTACCTCCTTGGTTAGGTTTATCCCTAGGTACTTTATTTTTTTGTTGTTGCTATATCAAATGGGGTTTTTCACTGATTTCTGTTTCTGATATTTCATTGCTGGTGTACAAAAATACCTTTGAATTATGAATATTTACTTTGTATCCTGCTGTTTTGCCAAATTCACATATTAGGCTGAGTAGCTTTTTGGTGGTATCTATAGGATATTCTATGTACATTAACATGTCATTGAAACAACAACTGTTTTGCTTCCTCCTTTCCAAATTGGATGCCATTGATTTCACTTTCTTGCCTGATCACTGTGGCTAGGACTTCCAATACTGTGTAGATGAAAAGTAGTTAAAGCAGATATCCTTGTCTTATTCTAAATTTTATTGGGAAAGCCTTTAGTTTTTGCCCACTGAGTATGATGTTGGCTGCAGGTTTCTAATATGTGGACTTTATTACTTGGAGGTATACTCCCACTCCCTTCACTTTGTTGAGTGTTTTTATAATCCATGGGTGTTGTACCTTTCAAAATACTCCTTCCCCATCTATTAGTATTGTCATGTGATCTTTGTCTTTCCTTTTGTTTATGTGATTCATTAAATTTATTGATTTGTGAATACTGCACCATCTTTGGATCCCTGAGGTGAAACTCACTTGATCATGGTATATGATCCTTTAATATATTGCTGGATTCATTGTGCCAATATTTTTGTTGAGAATTTTAACACCGATGTTTATCCTTGATGATGATCTATAGATGTCTTTCTTTCTTGTGTATTTGTCTGGTTTAGGGATTCAAATGATGCTGGCCTCATAAAAGAGTTTGGGAGTTTCCCTTCTTGGATAATTTGAAATTATCTAAGAAGGTTAGGGTTTAACTCTTCCTTAGTTTTTTTTTTTTTTTTCAATTTTCCTGTGAAACCATTGGATCCAGTGCTTTTGCATGACAGAAGTCTTGATTACTGCTTCAATTTCACCAGCTGTTATTGGTTTGTTCAGGCTTTCTGCTTCTTCAATCAGTTTAGGAAGATTATATTTTTCTAGAAATTTGTCTATTTTATCCAGGTTTTCTTGGCTCATAGCTGTTCATAATAATTTCTTACAATCCTTTGTATTTCTTTGGTATCAGTTGTAATCTCTCCTCTTTCATTTCTGATTTTGTTTATTTGGGGTTCTATCTTTTTTTCTTGATGTATCTGGTTAAAAGTTTGTTGATTTTGCACATCTTTTCAAAGAACCAGCTCCTGGATTTATTTATTTTTTTATTGTTGTTCAAGCTGCTAAATTTACTTGTCCTTAGAATTGTTCTTTTAATCTGTATGCCATTTAATTCTGCTCTGATATTGGTTATTTCCTTCCTTCTACTCACTCTGGGCTTTGCTTATTGCTTTGTGACCTGTTCTTGTAGGTGTAGGGTTTGGTTGTTTATTTAAAATATTTCTACCTGTTTTAGGTAGGCCTGTATTGCAATGACCTTCCCTCTCAGGACTGCCTTCTCTGTGTCCCTTAAGTTTTAGACTGTTGTATGTTAATTTTCACTTGTTTCCAGAAAATTTTTGATTTCTTCCATGATTCCATTCTTAACCCAGTCATTATTTAATAGCATGCTAATCAATCTCCATGAATTTTAGTGTTTTTTTTGAGTTTTTTCTTCAGGTTGGTTTCTAGTTTCAGGTCCTTGTTGTTGAGAAAATGCTTGATATGGTTTCAAATCATGAATTTGTTGGGGTTTGTTATGTGTCCTATCATGTTGTCTGTTTGAAAATGTTCCATGTCCATTTAAAATGTGTATTTTATTTCTTACTTTAATGTGTACTTTAATTTCTTGAGATTAAAAGTTATATATATATATATATATATATATATATATATAACTGATAAAGGACTAAACTGATTATATATATATCAGTTTAGTCCTTTTGATCTATGACATTATTCAGCACTGCAATATCCGTATGGATATTTTGTTTGGAAGATCTACCCATTTTTGACAGTGGGGTGTTCAAATCCTTAGTATAATTTTGTTGCTGTCTATATCTTTCTTGAAGTCCTCCAAGACTTTCTATATATGTGTGGGTGCTCCCATACTTTGTGCATATGTTTATAATGTTTATGTATTCTTGATGGATTATTTTGTTGAGTATTATGAATTCTCCTTCTGCGTCTGTTTTTATGGCCTTTTTTGAAGTCTATTTTGTGTGACATAAGTATTGCTACATGGCTTTCTTTCCTGTCCATTTGCTTGGAATATTTTTTTCCACCCTTCACTCTCAGTCTGTGTATGTCTTTTGTTCTGAGGTGGGTCTCCTGTAGGCAGCATATGTGAGGTCATGTTTTCTTATCCATTCAGCTACCTTATGTCTTTTCATTGGAGTATTTAATACCTTTATATTTAAGGTTATTATTTGATAGGTACTTATCCATTGCCATTTCACTCCCTTTGTGCTTATGTTCCTCTCACTCTATCATTCTTTTTCTTTGTCTTCTTAAAGCAGTAGCATATCTTGCAGTGCTTGCTTGATGGAGATGTATTCCTTTAGCTCCTTTTTGTCTGGGAAATTCCTTATTTGCCCTTCTATTTTAATTGAGAGCCTTGCTGGGTATAGTAGTCTTGTTCGCAGGCTTTTGCTTTTCATTACTTGGAATATTTCTTGCCATTCTCTTCTGGCTTGTAATGATTCTGTTGAGAAGTGCACTGCTAGTCTTATCAGGAATCCCTGGTGTGTTGCTTCCTATTTATCCCTTGCTGCCTTTAAAGTTCTTCCTTTGTTAATTTTGCCATTTTAATTATGAGGTGTCTTGCAGTCACCTCTTTGGGTTCCTCTTGATTGGGACACTCTGCTTTCTGGATATGTGTGACTTTTTCTCTCATCAAGTTAGAGAAGTTTTCCATCATTACTCTTTCAAACAGGTTTTCTATCACTTGGTCCTCTTTTTCTTTTTCTGGTATCTTTATGGTACTGATATTTTGTTCCATATTGTCCTGCATTTTCCTTAACCCCTCTTCATTTTTTGAGTCCCTTTTCCTTTTCTTGCTCATTATGGAAGATTTTTTCTACCTTGTTTTTCAGCTTGTTTGTTTGAAACTCTGCTTCATCTAACTTGCTTTTGATTCATTCTGTTGTGTTCTTCAATTCAGAAATTGTATTCTTAATTTCCTCTTGGCTCTTATTGATAGTTTCTGTGTCTTTCTATGTAGGTGTAATTCACTGTAAGTTGCTTACAGTTTCCCTACAGTTGTAGATAATTTTCACTGAGCTTATGGAGCTTCCTTATAGCCATTGTTTTGAACTCAGTATCTGGTAGTTGACTTGCCTCTATTTAATTTAGCATTCTTTCTGAGGATTCCTCCTTTGCTTAGGTCTGGGAGTTGTTTCTTTGTCTTTCCATGATTTTTGAGACTCTCCTTGTTTTCCTCTGCTTCTTAAATTGTCCCTTTTTTGACCCTGAATTTGTGGTGTGAAAGTCTATGTTAGGAGACCTGTTAGATTCAGTGGTGCAGTCTCCTTGATATCCTGAACTTGATGTTCTTGGGATGCCCTTTGTTCTGTTTATGTTGGCTCTTGGATTTTGAATATTGTTGGGTCATTCTTTGGTGGGTTATTCCTTCCAGCTGATTGATTGTCACTCTACATACCATATCTTGTATGCTGTTGTACAGGTGCTGCCAGAACACAACCACAAATCCCAGGGAATAAAGCCATATTTGCAAAATTATCTCCCTCCTGCAGTACCACTATTAACAGCAAATGAACCAGTATTGATAATTGTGTAAAGAGATTGACTATTAAAAGAAAGGAGTGAGATAAACTATAGTATAAAATTTAGTGACTTAATCTGCATAAACTTTATGGACAAGAAATGAATGTTAAAAAGCTCTACAGGAAGGAAAATATCTGAAATCATGGAGAAAACCACAGTGCATTTTGTCTTGGTAGTATCTAGTATTTACCACTGTTTTTTTTTTTTTTTCTTTTGGGGTCACCCTCTGGTGTTGTCAGATGTTGACCCTCTCTGACTTTAGGCAGCTTGCTCTGAGACTGCTAGGGATCTACTATCTATGGCTATCTCCTTCAGTTGTTAATATAGTCACTCTACACATAACACCCAGGCTTAAGTTCCATAGGGTGAGGCAGAATCCTTCCTGGAGTTAGGGCTATTGTTTCCCCTCAGGCTGCAGCTGCTCAGAGGGGAGTGGTCTGCTTGAGCACAATAGCTCAAGGTGTAGAGGTGATCCCAGCAGGTAATACTCTACCAGTTATCTTACCTAAACCTCTGTCCTCAGTCTCTCCTCAAGTGTCTGTATTCCACTCTGCCCCCTCCCCTTTGTCAGGGATCTACTGTGTATGTCTTTCTTCTTTAGTTATTAATATAGTCAATCCACACTCAGTAGTCAGGTTTAAGCACTACAGAGCTGGGGCAGAATTCCTCCTGTAGTCAAGACTGTTGTTTCCTCTCAGACTGCTGCCACTCATAGAGAAGTGGTGTGCTTGAACAGAATGGCTGCTGTCATAGGAGGGATGACTCAGAACTGGGACCCCATTCTGCCTCTCTTGTTGGGACTCTCTCAATATTCTCTCCACAGCTTCCAATCCCAGTCTTTGCTCAGGCATCTCTAGCCCACTCTGCCCCAGCCTTTTCTGGAACCCAGGGTAAGTGGCTGCAAATGAAAATTAGTGTGTTGGCCCTTTAGATGGCTCTTTGCATCTCCAGCCATAACTCTCTGGCTGAGAGCAACCTTGATGCTTTTTACCACTGGTTGTTATTCATGTACTTTTTGGGCTCTGGTGCTCTAGGCTAGGGATCCCAGATTAGGGCTTAGATTCCACACTTCTCAGGGGATCCAACCTATTGCTTAATTATCCCTCAGGTACTAACGCCTATGGATGCCCAGCCAGACTTCTCGTGTCTCCACCACCTCCTTTCTGGTCATTTAGTGTTAAAGATGATTTTTCTAACTGTCTGAGTTTATAAGGCCTCTATATATTGTTCAATTGTTTGTTCTGAGTGGTTTCTTCATAATTAGATGTAATTCTGTATTGGTCTTGGGAGGAGATTAGTGTGACTCCCATTTACTCTTCTGCCATCTTGCCTCTGCCACATGTAACTTTTTACCCATAGTCACAGAGCTAGTAAATGAGCTGGTTAGCAGATCTAGATCTGGCAAACTCCAAAGCTGCTGCTCTTTTAGATATCTCAGACTGCCTTCTTGATCAGGTCAAGAGACCAGCAAGCTAGGATTTGTATAGTTCTCTATGCTCAGAACTCATGGCATGGCACAGCTTATATCACATTTGAATTTTGCAAAAAAACGACCACCACAAGGTTATCTAAATATTTTATTTAGGCAATTGCATGCAGTGTTTGACTTCCTAATTTACCCAAAGCTTGTACTATAAAAAGCATAAAGTTATGGATTGCAATTAAAAAACAAAAAAAAAAAAACAAAAAAATAAATGTGGTCTTTTGGATTCTTAGAAAATTACCCCTCAGCCAATTTAAATGAGCAAGTTGTTAAAAACAACAAACATGTTGAACACAACTTCAACCTTCATAATATGTAAAGTGAACAATTGACAGCCCACCAGGATGTCTGGAATTTTATCCTAGCCCAGTCATAGTTTTCTTTTCAAAATTTGGAAATCGGCTTTTATCCACAGGTTGACAGAGGATAGAAAAATGACAGCATGCGAACCAAAGTGTTGCAGGTTCGATTCCCAGCCAGGGTGCATGCTTGGGTTACAGGCCATAACCCCCAGCAACCACACATTGATGTCTCTCTCTCTCTCTCTCTCCCTCTCTCTCCCTCTCTCTCTCTCTCTAAATGTGAATAAATAAAAAAAGAGAAAAATTACAGCAAAGCAGCAAAGTGAGAACTAGAGAGTTAATATGTCCATTTTACACTATTTAAATCAGTTCTTCCTACTGAATATTTTGGCACTTGGTTTTAGACAGATTTTAGTTAATCTTTGTGAAGCTGAAAATTGTTTCAAAGCCAGGTATTCTGAAACAGACTGAGAAGGCAATTATAATTTTTCATCCCTCAATTTTAGTACATAAACATCATTTTTAAACTGTTCTAACTGATAGATGTCCCACTGGAAACTTGTTCAAATATCTGGTTGTGATAGAAACTTCCCTAGATTATAAAACAGGGCATAAACAACAACTGGACTTCTGCATATTTTAACTTTTATTTTGAAATAATCAGGCTTAGGGAAAAGTTTCTAAAATAGTACACAAAATGTCCACATCTTCACTCACATTCTCCAAATATTAGCACTTTAACACATTTCCTTTAATGTTCCCCGTCTCTCTTTCAGTGTGTACTTTCTAAAATAAAGATGTTTTCTTAGGTAACCATGGCACAACATCAACAATAAGAAAATTAATATTGATACAATACTAATCTATAGCCCATATTTTAATTTTATTAATAAGACAAGTCAACAACCTGAGTCTCTAATGTTATTTCCTGAGAAAGATGCATCATGTATGTGGTGTTTCTTCTCCAAATGCAGAAACATCTAATTATGAGGAAGCATCAGATAAATCCAGAGTGAGAGGCATCCTAGAACATATGATACCTTTTCAAAAGTACCATTGTCTTCAATGTAAAACAAACCAGTTAACAACCTCAAGTATGAAAGGGAGAAAGGTTCTAAATGCACAGCCAGGGCATTTCTGTCAGTCAGGGTTGTATAGATGAAGATTACATAAATAATTTAACAACCATAGACCCAGAAAAGTAAATCCTTACTAATTCATAAGAAACTTAACTGACATTACAAAAGCACATCCACGCTTGGCCCCATGTGTGACAACTCAGACAACTCTGGGGAATATTTCAACCAGTTAAATATAAAATTTTAACCCTGATTGTTTGCCCAACAGGCCAATCCCTGCAGTAACTGCACCTGAGGGTGAAGCAGAAACCCAGTGTTGCTTCAGAGAGCAGACACCTCTGCCCTGCCATGGCTACCACCACCTAACGACTGAGCGAGTGAGCTCCCCATGTAGAACTCAGGGCTGTGTAGGGCTCTAGTTTCTGGAATTGGAGCAAAAATATTCCAAGGACAATCCATAGTAAAGGAAGCAAAATTTCCTTTTTCACATGAGAGCATACTGAGAACTATGTTTGTACAGAGCAGTAACCAGGACATTTCGGGCGTTTACAAAACACTTGGTGAGGTTTTCATTATATGTTCTTTATATTACATAATTATAAAAAATAAAATATGATCTCTTTAGAAACATATTAAATATGACATTTGTATAGAATCTCCACATAAAATATTTTCCAATTTTTTTTTTATTTTTCTCTCCCACTCTACTTTTTAATGGGAAAATTGAACTTGGCCCTATAATCTAACTATAACTTTGTCAGGACTTATGCTTTATATGGCTTTATGAAGTTTCTCATCACTGACAGACCCAGGTTTCTTGAATCTGATGTTTATACAGTTTGGGAGGGGGGATTTAAGAAAATATAAAATCAAAAATATAGAGCCATATGCAAAAGTTAATACTTATTTATAATGAGAAAAGTAGTCATAATAAATTACTGGGGACTGTGCAATATCTTAGGCCATTATTAAAAATGCTTACTTAGGAAGTTTACTGTTTAAAATCTGGCTTCCTTTTATAACCTAGAATACTTTATATCTCTCAGAAACTCTGCCAGCACTCCCAGTGGTGAAACTGTTACAGGGTGCAGCCAAGAGGGGGGACCCCAAATAGGCATTTGAAATGGGGTCCAGAACTCAAGGTGTCCAGGAGATTTTAAGGTGTCTTCACCCCTTCCCCCACAGGTGTGAGTTGGGGGGAAGGGGCACACAGAGCAAGAACATGCAGGGCAGCTTTGCAGCTAATCCATGGCATGGTCATTTAGTATACCTATAGCCTTTGGTTGGTCACTTAGATATGCTAAATAGCTATGGCCATGCTCAAGACCAGGGGGATGGAAAGGGACCTTCCCCCCAAGATGGGACCTGGGAGGCAGGTCCCCTGAGTTACAGCGCCTGCGTGGGAGCTGGGAGAAGATTGGCTCCATGACATGGGGTGACACCTGCCCAGACCCACGATGGCGACCAGAAAAGCTGGAGAAGACAGCAGATTGAGGGCAAGTGTGCCCAAGTGTAGGAGGAGTCGGAAATGGGGCTGCAGAAGAAGATTGGCGCGGGGGATTTAAACACGGACACGGCAGCCATTGAGTGAGAAACCACATGGCCTTGATGGAGTGGAGACTCCTGCAGCCCTGAGAGAGGGAGAAACCACACGGCCTTGACGGAGTGGAGGCTCCTGCAGCCCTGAGAGAGGGAGAACCACGCGGCAGCCTTGGAGGAGAGAACCATGCAGTTTTGGCAGAGTGGGGACTCTCCCTTCCTGCAGCCCTGAGAGAGAGAGAACCATGCAGTTTTGGCAGAGTGGGGACCCCCGCAGCTTTAGAAGGGGGAACCACCACCTGGTTTTAGCAGAGATCCTGGTGACTCAGCCGAGGGTGCCGGGAATCCAGGGAGGTCTCCCAGTTGAGATGGAGTTCTAACTGGGAAGAACCAGAAGACTACCTAAGTCATGGACTTCTATTTCCTTTCCTGAGATACGATACTCTGGACTGGGCAAAGGGGGGAAGGAAGGAAGGATTGTGTGTTTGTGGGTGTTTTTAGGGACTTTAGGATTTTTTTTTTTTTGATAAAGACATTAGGTCACTACTTTAAGTTAGTATAGCATTAAATAAACATTTTCTTTCCTTTTCACGAATCTCTGGCATTGAGAGACGTCTTTCCTAGGGCGGCGGACATAACGGACCGGGGCCTTCTTTTAATAATAGTATATTATCCCAGGCCCCCCCTTGTGTGTTCTGTAACAAAACTGAAGCATCCTGTACCTTACTTTTGGTTAGCTCTATAATAATTCTACCTTTGTACAGTCTTCCAAATAAGAAAGATTATTCACTCAAGTAGATTAACAATGGTGGGAAGATTACCCAAGGAAGTGGTGTGTGCTGGGTGGAGGGGGCAAAGGGGAAGATTGGGACAACTGTAATAGCATAATCAATAAAAATATAATAAAAATAGCCATTGTACATTTATTTAAAAATGTACAACAGTTGAAACATTAAATATTCAAAATCTTCTGCTTTTCCCTGGTAGGAAAATGAATTATTACATTTTTTATGATGATGATCATAGATTTGTAATTCACTCAATTTGTGTCAAAGAAGGACTGAAGAAATGGTAAAGATTTATTTTGTAGGATGCATGTGCTTAATTACAGCAGGCACCCTGGAATTAGTTTGAGCAAAAAGGACACTTCATTCATGAAGATATCAATTTCAGATATACTAGAGGACAAATCTGTGGGGCTTTGGCCTGGAGTGACCTTAGACAAGAGATCCTACAAGCCTTCCCACTCCCAGCTCCTAGGTGTGTATGACATCCAGCCCCAAGGCTCCAGGGATACCTATAACACAGCCTCTGCCACAGATGCCCCACCTTGTTGTACTGGGCTCATCCAGGCCAGCAGGCAAAGCTGGCAGGTGGTTAAGCACGGGTTTGGTTCTGACAATGATACCATTTGTTGTGTGGGGACTGCAGGACAAGCTAAATTTGTCTTTTCCCTGGACTACTGTCCTAAAGGCCCTAAGCAGACTTCCTGGGGGTAAGATTCAACTTAGTCATACCTCACACTAAGGGGATAGAAATACAGCCCTTTCCCATCACACTCAGGGTGGGAAGCTCTGCTGTTGTGGGCAGGATGCTTTGAAATTGCAGAAGGCTAGGACAAAAATCATAAATAATGTACATAAAGGGCTTTTAAAATGATCAAGTGGTCTCATAATTTTGACATGGAAACTCTAAGAAGAAATGCCTTTTGATGTTAAGAAAACATATGATCTCACCTATAAGTGGAACCTAATAAAAAAATAAACAAGCAAGCAAGCAACATAGATACAGAGACATTTAAATAAAGAACAACTGAGAGTAACCAGAAAAGAGGGGGGAGGGGATAACTGGGAATTGGAGGGGAAGGGTCATCAAGGAACAAGTATAAAGGACCCATGGACAAAGCCAAACAGGGCTAGGATTGAAGGTGGGAGGTGAGGGTTGGTGGGGTGGGGGAAAGTGGTAGTGGGAAAATGGAGACAACTGTACTTGAACAAAAACAACAACCACAGAAAGGAAAGTATTAGGTATGTGTTTGTTAAAGAATAAATAAATATATACATATAGCAAATAAAAAAAAACAGCAGAGGATCAGCAATAGAGTGTAAGAAATAAGTAATTCACAACGGATTGTCAAACTCTGCCAGTGAAACAGAAATATTTTCTAGCACTTTCACTCCTCTACCACAGTACAATGTAAAGCAAAATATGTGACTTAAGATAAGGGTCTGTGATTTTGGACATATCACTTTGGTAAGGCTTCTGATAAAACCAGCTTCACAAAAATTCTTATCTTACAGTTGTTCTGAAGATCAAATATGAAAAAATTCTTTGTAAATTGCTAAGAAAGGATTATGTTTATTTTTTAGGTGACTGTGGAAATGTTTGGTGTTTCAAGTTGATAAAGATAAACACATTTTTTTTATTATTGCAACTCATTTAATTCCAGAAATAAACAATTAAACAATTAAACCTTTACCAGTTTCACTCCTTGAATAGTTGAGGGAATAATGGTAGTGTTCATTTTCATACAGGTTTATCTGATTATCAAGAACAGGCTAAAAGAGGAACAATATCACAAAAATGCCACACAGTTGCATCCTGAAACAGCAGGTAAAGGTGAGAAATGTTTGTAAAAAGGATAATTCAGTTCTTCACAGATTAATGACACATACATATATATCTAGGCATTGTTTTGTTTTATTTCATTTGTATATATTTTAGCACCATCTGTGGAGTTACTATTTACTTTTCCATTTTACTAACTTTTCTGGGTCTCAATCTGGTTCTTCCCCTACAGGCTTCCAACCCCCAATCCAGGTGCCCAAGATGGCTCCTCAATTTGCCATTCCCAAGGGTTTCTCTGAGCTTGGTTCTCATTTCTCCTAGCATCAATCTGGATTTATACAGCTTTCCTGAAGGGTTTCCTGCTCCATGCTGCCGCAGACTATTCTCTCTAAATTGCCACAGTTTAAGGACTAAACCTCAAGTTTAATATAGTATGGATACAAAGAGGAACATAAATACTTTCCAATAAAGGGCTACTGAGAATTTCTGGCTTGTCTTTATGTAACTGCAGACTTGTTGAAGTTGTTTCAGATATTTGCAGTGGAGCTTAAAGAGAAGGGTGGTTTTGGGAAACCTTTGTGAAATTCTTCTGCCTCTTTCAGATCTTGAAGTAAAGAAGAATTTTGGTTAGAAACCTGAAGCCTACAAGCTGCAACACCTCCTGAAGGTTATTTTGCTTGCCGAAGGTAAAGTAAAAGTGCAGGAACTTCATATTTTGATGAAGCCTTTGTTCATATATGTTACCAATCACCATCTAGAATGAAATAAAAAATACAGTTTTCCTCCTTCCCTGTCAAAGTTTCAAGAATCTACCAGTAACTCAGCCAGATTTTCAACTGTTGTATTAAAGGAAACCAAACATGAAGGAGGGAAAATATGCATGTAAAAATAAAACATTTAAAAAAATTATTTTAATTTGAGGAAAAATGTTTTATAAACATACAATTCATGAAGGTAGGGATTAAAAAAGAAAACAGGCCTATTATGTGTAAAATATAAATTTATCTAGATGCATTAATTTCCTTCACATTCTAAAAACTTGTGCATATATATTTGATGTCTATGATCTAATTTTTATCAAGAGTGTGTATGGATCGTCAGAACTGGAGAAAACAGCATGCTAAACTTAAACAGAATAAAATGACTTTTCTCTAATCTATAATTTTTGTACACTTGCTCTTATGAAACAATTTCCATCTGCAACTTTAGAAGTTTTAATTATTTTTTTAATTTTACCACTTGATTTTGATGAGTGTTGTTGGCAATGGATTCAGATGGCAGGGGACAGGTTTAATCAATTTCAAGTGGCTTCTATAACTTTTGTTGGGAAGTAAATCAGAGGAGAACAGAAACTCAGTGGCACATTCTCTTCTCTTTCAAACATATGTTCTTATTTAATAAATTCTCTCTCAAATAAAATAAACTTGTATTTATTGGTGGTCAGTTTCATGTAATAGGAGCTACTACAGTCTCCCATTAAAAAAAAATACAAGCCTGCAATAAAACAAACAGTGAGTCACTTTATTGGGTATGAAGTAATAAAGTAGTGGTTATAATGATAACTTCTATGATGTACCTTAGAGTAAAAACAACCTTGATTGTTTCATTTAGATTGAGGTGGGACTTCTTAGCTTAGTAGTGCAGAAAACCAATATGTGATTGGATTCCTCCCCACTGTTCTGTGTTCTCATATCAACTGGATGATTTCACTCTCAGCCATTATAATGACCATAATTAATTAATAATTCTATAATATCTTGTTTAATACCTGAGTGTTTGATAAAACTCTATACACAGGCAAGAACTAGTCAGTTTACACACTTGATTAATTGAATGCATGCATGAATAATTGGCATCCACGTAAAGGAGAATGACAAAAAGAACCCAAAGAAAGAAAGAGAAAAAAGGAAAAGGAGAGAAAACAAGTGGGAAATAAAGAAAGAAAGAAAAAGAAAGAAAGAAAGAAGGAAAGAAAGAAAGAAAGAAAGAAAGAAAGAAAGAAAGAAAGAAAGAAAGAAAGAAAGAAAGAAAGAAAGAAAGAAAGAAAGAAAGAAAGGAAGGAAGATGAAAAAGAGATAAAGGCAAGCAGGAAAGAAAGAAAAGGGCAAAAAGAAAGAAAGCTTTCATTTTTTGCATCCCACCATCTTGAATTCTGCCAAGCTTGTTAAGTTTGCTTTTCACAATGTCTGTATCAAAGAAGTATTTCTAACTCTGCTTATCTTTTTAAGGCAAATAAACCACAGTGCTAGTAAAGTGTTTCCAAAGACTGTTTCCAAAATTCCCTTTGCTGCACTTTGCCACGGGCATGTAACACAATATTCTTCCACAGCCCCCAATATGCAGAAGCAGTAAATAAATGCAGAGGCATTTCATCCATAAAGTGCTGCTGAGTGCTGGAGGTTGGGAACATGCCCCATCTCTGTGGGTTTACATTACTAGGAACCCACCAGGTAACACAGCCCGAGTACCAAAGATGATGACTGACCATCATTATTCCTGGCAGAAATAATATTTTTACTGATGACCTGAGAACTGTTGTTGGACACTAGTTCTAGTCCCCTGGAAGTGATGCTGAACACCCAGGGAATTTCTCTTAAAGATGCAATAATTCACAGCTTAACATTAACCAGATCTATGACATATAGTTCTGCCACATCATCTTCTCATTTTGCTGGCTCTAACTCTGCTGAACATTTCTAATACAGCAGGGGTGTTTGGTGAAATATTACTTTATGATTGAATGAATGCCTGCGGGTCTCCATAGTAAACACCACATCAAGCACACTGTGGCTTATAATGAGGGCCTAGTGCCAAAACCTCCAGATGACTTTGTAGCACACATGCCTTTGTTTGCAATCCCCATTCTCCCCTGCCCCCATAGCCAAATTATCTCCATATAGTTTTCACCACATCTGACTGTGACCAATAATTTTTGTATGGTGAATATCAATGTTTTTGCCTGCCTTGTATTGTGCTGTGCTGTTCTTTCTCTATGTCTTTTCTTTAAGATGCCAAGCAACATTTGATTTTAAGGCAGTTTTGTAGAAGGGAAGCTTTAAAGAAACATTTACTGTGTGGTGGGACTGATCTAAACCCATGGCATGGAATAAAGTCTACACATACACGTTATCAGTTTGGCTCCCTTCCTCTTTTTTATTACCTTTTTTCAGTTTCCTATTGCTTGCATATTTCAATTTCTTTCAGTGTATTTTTCCAGTACTAAATCTATGGGTTGTTTTAGGTCTACCTAGAAAATTTTCAGTTACATCATTTGCAGAAATATGTTGATGTTAACATTGAAAAACCTCTTTGCTTGCAGTTGTATATTTTATTTGGCTAAAAGTTTCTCATGTCTAATACATTACATGTCCTTTAGTGATAGTATTCAAGTGAGAAATCCCAAAACTGACAAATACCAAATAGCCAAAAATTTCAAAGCAGTACATGAACACTAAACATGCATTATATCTCCTTCTTTTCAAATAGAAATAGATTTCTCTCTGATTTGTTTGATAAATTTAACCCAAGATTTCCATTTGGAGTTACTGGAGCTTTTACTGTTTTTCTGTGTGTTGGTGGGCCAAGGTCTAATCACTCTGAATCCCCATGGAGGCCATAAATTACAGCAATGAGGTAGAAGCTTTGTATTCCTTTGGCTGCAGAAGAAGGCCATTTTGCTGCAGCCTATTTTGACAGGCATGAATTTAACTCATTGTTTTATGGCAGATGGAAAAAGTGTACATGCTCATAGTACTGATTTATGGTCATTTGGGTCTGGAGGATTCTATAATTTGCAACTAATGTGAAAACAGATGAGTAGACAGACACCAAACGTTAGCCTGACCTGTGGGTTCTCTCCCCTGGTTACAAATGACGTCCATATGTGTAGTCTCTCTGGATGAGGTCTTCATAGGAACAGCTGGATTCTAAACCTTGCTGAACTTTTTTTTTTTTCATTTCTGAGTAAGTCAGTGAAAGCAAAATTTGGGGAATGTTTCTAAACTTCAATATTTCAAGAGTCATTCTGTGCCTTCTGAATGACTAGGACTCTTTGTTTTTAAACTAAAAAGCATCTTTCTATGGTGTACATAACATCTACATTATTGTCCAAACAAGTTATACCATACATACAAAGGCATTATTGTATACTTTGATTTTAATTGAAAATTTTATTTTAATAGAATGATTGATTGAAAATCAGAAGTTGGGGAGTTTCAAAAGAAATACCTGAATTGGGGACAGGCATGTATTTTTGTGAGAAATGTGTTTGTGTTTAAGTAAATGAATTTCTACTTTACAAATCATTTTGTGTTTTTAGAAAACAAATGGACTAAAATAAATTTACCTAGTTGATGTTAAAAATAATTAATAATATTTAGACTATTAAATGAGTCCACCAAAGAGGAAATGCCATTTATCACAGCTGTTTTTGAAGAAAAAAATTTTAAACCTATGGTAACAAATTAAAGCCACAGTTAATTTTAGTTAAATTTATATTTGTAATATGTTTAAAAATATAATATTAAGGAATTATATATTTTGTTGATCATTCAATTGTTATATCATTATTAATTTTGTTTTACACATTTCAGTATTAAAATTAAACAGGTCATTAATTTTAGGTCTTAAAAATGGATTAAAGCTGTGTTGAATTCCACTTTATTTTAAAATTTGGAAATATAGATTGCTATCCATAAACTAAGTATACAATTCAGATATAATCAAGGGTTGTTTTAGATTTGATCAATAAAACTTTGAAAAAAGTTTAAAAAATAAAAATAAATAAATAATAAAAAATTAAGTTAACTTACAAAAAAATGACAATGAAAGTTAGAAAATGTAGTGTTTTCTAATATTAAAATATTGGTTTTTTGTTTTAAAAGTACATTATATACAATTTCATGGCTACACCTGAGGCTTACAAAACTATTGGCCCAATTAGCACAATATTTGCAACTTCCTTTGGTGCTATGAAGACTGCAGTGTTTAACCTCATTTGAACACTTTGACTTTTCTACATTTATCCTGGTACGGGGAACAGTTAAGGTACTGATTTTAACTGGCATGTTAAAACAAAACTAAACTAAACTAAAAACAGACCAAATGAGTGTTTTCTTACAGATGTGGTCTACTTAGCCATAAGTTTCTCTTTACTGAAAGAAAAACATGTGCATATACTTTTTCATGCTTGACTTCCTGAAAAATTTGTAATCTGGAGATTTGATTTTCATTTTAGGCATCTCATTGCTGGGTAAGATGGGAGTGGAAGAGGAATGTGAAAGCTGGTGAAATGAGAAAGACCTTAAAGTCTTTCTCTTGTCCCAAATTTTAATATTTGCTTAGATTTCAGATTGTCCATAGAAAAGCAGTCTTATTCACAATGTCACTTGACATCAAAACAGTTACCAGAGACTTTCCCTTAGTATGCACTTTTTGTAATGATTATGGTGAATTCCATTTATCTACTCATGTTAATTGCATGGAAAGGGCCCTGTCTTGACCCCATGAGCCTGGGAAATGTGAGGAGGTAGCCACTGGGCCACCTTGTTGAGGCATCATCCATTCCTGCTCCCAGCCATCCTGTACCCACACCTGTCTCTTCCTGAACCTCACATTCTTTCCCCTTTAGAACTTTGTCTCCTCCCCAGCATTTCATTTACTCAGCAGTGTCAGGTGCTAGGATGAGATGATGATCGAAAGCTCAGTACTCTTGCTTTTTTGGAGTTCCCATTCTCCTTGACAGAATTAACCTCTTTGGCATTTCCCAACTTCCTTAGTTCAGAGATCTCCCCCAAACACTTACTCTGACAAGTGGTTGATTATTCGTATCTTTCTCTTTTACCAGGGCCTTTATTTGATTATGTTAAGTTTTAAAATGTTGTTACTTATTTAGTGCCTGGAACTTAGCAGTTGTTCAATAAAAATTAATTGGAAGTTGAATATGTAAAAGGAAATAGATCCATAAGTCAACTATATGATGATATAATCAGTCAGGGTGAAGTTGATTATGAAGTTAATTAAAAATAAATTCTTAACCTGCACATAGTTATAGAATGACTTCAGAGAAGTAAAAACTATACATTAAGAGATCAATTCTATTGATTAAATTTAAAAAAATTAAATTATCACTTTCATTTTTAATTGCTCAAATAATATATTACATGCATCCTTATTGGTGCCATTTCTAACAATTAACAATGTAAAAGCCAAGTTATCTGGCTTCCTCCTCTTCCCACTTTCTGGTGCTGGAGGTAACAATGTTCACAATTTAGGCATAATCTCTCATACTTGTTTACAAACCATAAGTACTATATTTAGATAAATCCTTATATCTTGGTTTTCATTTTTTTAATTAAATAGTTAACATGTACAATATACAGTATGGGATTTTTCTAAGCACTTAACAAGGTTTACTCATTTAATGATCAAAACACCCCTATGTGATAGGTTCTGTCATTTGCACTAATCTTACCAATGAGAAAACCAAGACCAGAGAGGTAAAATGACCTACACAAGGCAGTGAGTGATGCACTTGGAACAGAAAAACTGGCAGACTCAACCCAAATCCCACACTTTGCCCTCCATTCTCTGCTACACTGAAATGAGACTATCCCAAATGTACTGTTTTGCAATGTCGTTTTTTCACTTAATGATATGTCTTGAATATTTTTGTACATTTTTACAAATATACACATTTTTTAAATTTCTAGCTGGTATTCCAGAGTATGAATGTATACTGATTTATTTTGCCATTCATTTACCCCTGTCCATGGATATTTAGGTTGATTCCAATCTTTTGTTATTATAAATTCGTGATTAATATTCTGAAATACTTTCCGTGCACATGTGGTAACATCCCTGACTGATAAACCTGAGTGGAATGCTGGGCCAAATGAATGTATATATTACACTTTAAGAAATACTGCTAAATTTGAATTTAAAAGTCTTTGACATCACTTCCACCAACCAACATTTATTATTGTTTTTGAAATGACTGTGAAGTTTCCAAAAGACATAGATAATTATTTTAATTTGCATTAATTATTTTAATTGCCCTAATTGTACCAGGCCTTATTTTAATCATTTTTTCTATTGATTTATAGAGGTTCTTTATATATTCTAGACACTAATTCTACATATATAGCGCATGTTGTTAATATATTTCTCCATTCTATTATTTTTCCTTAAATTTTGATGAATACAATTTATTCCATTCTTTTAAAGATTTACAGTAACACATTTTTCTGTGCTTTTTGATCACTTAAGAAATTATATTCTACCAGTTTTAATTTGACATTTTCTTATAAAACAGCTACACTAAGATTTATTTTGTTTGCTTATTTATATATATATATATATGTTATTCTTAAACTTGTTAATATGTATAGTATAGGTAGGAATATTTTTCTTATTCAATTTTTCCAGTACTATTTATTGAGTAATTCTGTTCATTGTTGATATGAAATACTACTTTATCATAAAGTTAATAAGCACTACTTTATTTGGATAATTGTAGTAAAATTAGCAAATAAAAAAACATACAGAATAGACAAAATTATCAGTAATCACAATAGGTTAAATTATTTTTTAGTGTTTAGATTATTTTTCTCCATCCATGGTGTTACTTTGTATGGTTGATATTTTACCCAGTTGCTTCTTACCATATAATGAGCATTTTAATATATAATTATCTTAATTAAAACTCAGTGAGATACTATGTATGATATCACATTAACATAGACTTAAAATGACAATTTGCAAGTAGTGAGATTAGAGTTTGATTGCTTCTGGTACCAATTTTTTGTGCATATGCTATGAAAAAAAAACTGATAAAATAATTGAAGAATGTTGCATTATTTGTATACTTTGATCTAGTAGTTGCTTTTCAAAATATGTATCCAAAAGAAATGATCAGGGATGGGATCAAATATTAATATATAGTATATTGTAGGTATATTTTATAAAACTAAAAACATGGAAACACTAAAATGTCCAACAAGAGGATGGTTGAATAAATTAAGGTATAATAATATTCCTTGGATGGAATATTTAGTGCAGCGGGGCTTTGGGGAACTAGCATGGCAGTCATTGATGCTCCTCACTAAATATTTTTGGCTCCCTAAATACTGGGCATGTGTGAGCACTTCCTGGGTACATTGCATTTGGGTGGGGCCCTGGGGCTGCCTGACAAGTCATGAACAGAAGTGGCATACATTATTTTCAGGCTGGAACATTTAACTGCTAAAGAGAAACACTCCAAGAGAGTGTTTCCATAGAGACAGGCCATATATGAAATGGCATGGCTGAGTAATAATAAGTAGAGACCTTCTGCTAACCAGAAATGGAAATATAGATTAGAGAAATAAACTTGTGCTATTTTAAGCCAATAAACACTAGCTACTAGTCATTGGTTAATACAGATGAGAAAAGGTTCACAAAATAATTTCAACCGAAAAAAAGGTAATGTGCTTAAATGTAGAAAGTTGATTCTATGTGTGTAAAATAATGTAACAAGCATTGAAGGGATGAAAAAATGACAAAATGTTTTCATCTTTGGAAGTTAGGATTATTGAGTTTAATTTTTTAAATGTGTCCATATTTTCTAAAACATTTTCTTATTTAAAGTCTGCTTTTTATGCCTTTGTAGGCATACTTTATAATGTTTAAATAATAATTCAACATATGAATATATAAATAAATTTAGCTTCTTATGGGCCCAGAAGATGGCAGCTACATAGGTGGGAGTTGAGCCCACTTGCTTGTGCACCCAAAAGGGACACTTAGCTGGTCTTCAGAAAAACAAAGTGAACAGTCAACAGAATCTCAGCCAATATGAAGTTTGGAAGCCAAAATGTGCAGAGGATGCTTTAAAATGGGCGGTAAGGAGGTTTTATCAGCCAATTGGGAAGGTTCCTGTGCCTGCCAGGGGTACGCTGGTGGAGAACTGAGTCAGTGATATCAGCCTAGTGGCTCCTTCTACTCCCAGGGCAGGGAAGTCCCAGACCCATGCCAGGAGACCTTGATGCATAAAATCTCTGGGGGTGGAACAAAAAGGCAGCAAGTGGTACACAGCTGGCAGAATATCCAGGCTGGGGTGGCAGTTGCCAGCCGGTACATAGAGAATTTGGGGCATCCCAGTGACAATTAGAACTAGGAGAAGAGGTTAGCCATGACTGGCCTGACGCTGACCCTGACAGTCTTTGTGCTAGTCAGAGGGTTGAAATGTGTGGAAAGCTGGACAGTGGCTTGGAGCCACAGCAGTACACAAAGAGACTTTTTTCAAAGGGAAACTGAGGTGCTCAGTGCAGGAATCAAATGCATGCACAGCAGCATCAACAAAGAGGGAAGATTGGGGGTGAAATTTGCTCCAAATCAGTGCACCTCATAGACTGACTAAAGGGGTGCAAAACAAAGTGGCTTATCTATGCCAGCAGCTCCAAATGTGCAAAGTGGAGAGTGCTGGCTGCACAATGTTCTAAGGGCATTGGCTGGAAAATGGGCACCTGTGATTATTGTAGCCCAGTCTGAGCCCCAATACTTGCAGAACCACAGGAAATAAAAAAATGGAGCCCAGCCCCACTCTGACTGCAGGAACCAGGAAGATCTTCTAAACCGGCTGGGAAGAGTTTGTGGTTGCTGTGGTTGTTTCACCTCAAGAGTAATACAGTAAGATCCGGAGCTGAGAGAAAATCAGAGACAGATAAAGAAGTGAGAAAGTGACTGCCACCACTGAAACAAATTTCAGTTTGCTCTTCAGCAGAATTTGGCAAGTTTGTTTTTTGTTTTTTTTTCATTTTCCTTCCTTCTTTCCATTTATTTAGTTGTTTTTTTGTTTTCATTGTTCTTTTTTTATTCTCCCTTTCATATTACATTTATTTTTCTTCTCTTTCTTTATGCATATTCCAAATAACTCACTACCCTTGGTCTTTTACTTTTTATTCTTTTCATTCAAATTACATCTTCCTTAACATACTATCATTATTCCATATCCTACACAGCACCTCTCCCTGGTCTTAATACATTTCACCATCTTCCTGAACTTTATTACTGTTGTGTAAATTTTATTTTCTCTCGCACTTCCACAAATTTTTATCCCTTACTTTCATTATTTCTTCTTCATCTAACCTCACATACATGCTCTTCTTTTTTAAGTCAGCTCACATTCTTTTTCCCATCTAATAAGAGTTTCATTTCTTTTCTACCTTTTATAAACAGCTGGATGAAAATACCACAGTTATACTGTACTTCTCCAAAGGAACTCCTATCTGTTTACTTTTTGTTTCTACTTTAAATACCATAGAATACTCTTCTGCTGTCTTACTTGATTTCACCTTCCCCCTGTCCCTCTGATCAGTTGAGTGAAAAATTTTATTTCATTCTTTCCTCTCCCTTTTTTCCCCATCTCTCAACCTAGCCTTTATTCTTTACTCTTATTATGTTGCTTCCCTCGTCCTCTCAAAATAACTTTTCTTTACTGTAGACATTTCATATTCACTTTTCACTTTTCTACAATATTCTTATTCTCATTCCACCTTTATTAAAATTCACTCATCTGTCATTGCTATTGACCCTGCTGTGGTTTTTCTGCAATTTTGCTGCTGTTGGTCCAGGTTTCAATTTTACTTCAAACCTCATACTATACTCGTCCCTCTTTTAACCACAATGTTCTCATTACCTTTTTGTGATTTACTCATGTTTTAAATTATGTTTTCTCCTTTTCTTTGCCTTGGTTCTATCACAACTCATCAATTCTCCTTCTTACCATGCAATGATATTTCCCCTACATTTAGTCATCACATATTTCTATTGATATATCTTATAATTTTCACGATCTATCTTCATCTTTATCAATTTTAGTTCAATTTAGGTTGAGACTGCTGATGTGGTAAGGGGGGTTCTTTTTGCTAGTGTAGGTTTGGTTGTCTGGTAACACTGTTTTGTTAACCAACACCTGTACAATAGCATATAAGACAAGATGGGAGTTGTGACTTCCAATAAGTCCAATGGAGGGGTGAACCCACCAATAAAGGAGCCACCAACAGGTAAAGCCCAAGTACAACAAGAGAGTCCACACAAACAGAATAAAGGGTAATCTTAGAGCATCTAGGAAAGGAGATCAAAGGGATCACACTTCTGAGTCCCGCAAAAACTCTACCACAGAAATTCACCTCATGAAGACAAATATCAAAGCACAGCATCCAGAATCACAGAAGCAAACAAAAGAGTCACCTAAAATGAGGGGACAAAGAAAAAACCTGCAGTTGAAAGGGATGTGAGGATCCTTGGTAAAAGCTAAATGAAATGGAAGCAAGCAAACTATCAGACATAGAATTCAAAAGAATGGTTATAAGGATAGGATGCCCAAGAAATTAGTGACAGTTTCAACTAACTGAGTAGGAACTACAACAGCAAGTAAAAAGAGATAGAAATTATAAATAAGAACCAAAATGAAATGAAGAA
The DNA here is from genome assembly GCF_004126475.2 of Phyllostomus discolor. NCBI lineage: Eukaryota > Metazoa > Chordata > Mammalia > Chiroptera > Phyllostomidae > Phyllostomus > Phyllostomus discolor. The sequence goes on along the minus strand of NC_040911.2, from coordinate 62,223,595 downwards.
TACAATATCTGAAATTAAAAAAAAAATACATTTCCAGGAATTACAAGCAGGCTGGATTGCCTTGCAGAAGGCAAGAAGCAGAAGACCAAATTAATGAGCTGGAAGACAAGGTAGAACTATAAAGGTAAAGGAGCAGCAAGAAAAATATTAAAAAATATGAAGATAGCTTAATGGAACAGTAGGACAACATGACACACAAAAACATTCAACCATAGGAATACCAGAAGGAGAAGAAAATGAGCAAGGGATAGAAAATCTACTTGAAAAAAATAATAACAGATAACTTTCCTAGCCTGGTGTGGGGAAAGCCACACATATTAAGAAAGCAAAGAAGGTCCCAATAAAGTTGAAACTAAAGAGGCCTGCTCCAATATACATCATAATTAAACTGCCAAATTTTAAAGTCAAAGAGAAATCTTAAAGGCAGCAAGGGCAAAATAGGAATAACATATTAGGGAGCTCTGATAAGGCTAGCAGCTGATTTCTCAATAGAACACTATATGCCAGAAGAAAGTGGCAAGAATATTCCAAGTAATGCAAAGGAAATTCCTGTGACCAATACTGCTCTACCCAGCATGGCTCGCATTTAAAATGGAAGGTGAAATAAGGAGTTTCCCAGACAAAACAAGAATAAAAAAAATGCACCTCCACAAAAGCAGCATTGCCAAGACATGCTAAAAGAACTGCTTTAAGAAGATGAAGGAAAAGAGAAAGAGAGAGAGAGGAACACAGGTACAAAGGGGAAAATGGCAATGAATAAGCACCTATAAATATTAACTTTAAATGGAAATGGATTAAATGCCCTAATCAAAAGGCATAGGGTACCTGATTTGACAAGAAAATGTGGCTCACATTTATGCTATCTACAAGAGACCCACCTGAAAACAAAAAACACATACTGGATGAAAGTGAATGGTTGACAAAAAAATATTCCAAGCAAATGGACAGGGGAAAACATGCTGGCATAGCTCTACTTATGTCAGAAAAAATACACTTCAAAACAAAGGGTATAAAAAGAGACACAGAAGGACACTTCAAATACTCAAGGGGAGAATCCATCAAGAAGACATAAACATTGTAAACACATATGGACCCAACATTGGAGCACCCAACTATATAAGGAAATCTTGGAGGACTTCATGAAAGACATAGACATCAAGGCACATATAGTAAGGGGTTTTAATGCCCCACTGTCAAAAAGGGAGAGATTTTCCATACAAAACATAAACAAGGGATTAAGCATGGGCCTGCAAACCAAGGGGTCTGTGGTTTGATTCACAGTCAGGAAACATGCCTGGGCTGCAGACTGGGTCCCTGGTGAGGCACATGCAAGAGGCAACCACACATTAACATTTCTCCCCCTATCTTTTCCTTTACTTCCCTTTTCTCTAAAAATAAATGAATAAAATCTTTTAATTTTTTTTAAATCAACAATGATATTGCAGCATTGAACAATGCCTTGGTTGAAATAAACAACTGATATATAGAAACTTTCATCACAAATAAGCAAAATACACATTCTTTTCAAACGAATATGGGACATTTTCAAAGGTAGACTACATTATAGGACACAGAACAACCCAAACAATTCAAGAAAATTGAAATTATATCCTGCATTTTCTTGGATGAAAAGAAAGTGAAACTGGAAACCAACCACAAGGAAAAAAATCAAAAACATTCAAATTCATATAGATTGAATAGCATGCTATGAAACAATGAATGGGTTGAGAATGAAATCAAGGAAGAAATCAAAAAGTTTCTGGAAGTAAATGAAAATTAACACACAACAGCCCAAAACCTGAGGGATATGTCAAAGACAGTCCTGAGAGGGAAGTTCATAGCAATACAGGCCTACTTAAAAGAGATAGAAACATATCAAACAAACAAACCTACCCCTACATCTACAAGAACTGGAGGAACAAAAACAAACAAAACCTAGAGTTTGTAGAAGGAAGGGGATAACCACAAATCAGAGCACAATTACATGACACACAGGTTGAAACAATTCAAAAGATCAATAAGTCGAGGATGTGGTTCTTTGAAAACATATACAAATCAGCAAACGTTTAAGAAGACACATCAAGAGAAATAGAAAAGGACCCAAATAAACAAAATCAGAAATAAAGGAGGAGAGATAAAACTGATACCATGAAACTACTAAGGATTGTAAGAAATCACAATGAACAACTATATTCAAGAAGTTTGTAAGCCTGGGTGAAATGGACAATTTCTAGAAAAATATAATTTTTCCAAAAGTGGATGAAGAAGAAACAGAAAGCCTGACTAGTCTATAGATTCTAGTGTAATTGAAACAGTAATCAGAAAAATCCCAGCACACAAAAGCCCTGGATCAGATGGTTTCATAAGAGAATTAAAAAAAAAAAAAAAAAAAAAACACTTAAGGAAGAGCTAACCCCTATCCTTCTCAGATTATTCCAAATAATCTAAGAATAGGGAAGACTCCCAGACTCTTCATGAATCCAGTATCATCCTAATACCAAAACCAGATAAAGACACACAAAAAGAGAGAAAACTACAAACCAATATCACTGATGAACAGTGACATTAAAATAATCAACAAAACATTGGCAAACTGCACCCAGCAATAACATTAAAAAGATCACAAAACATGATCACCTGGGATTCATCCTAGAGATCAATGATGGTACAATATTTAAAAATCAATTAATGTGATATATTACATAAAAGAAAGGAAAGATAAAATCACATGATAATATCAATAAACACAGAAAAAGCTTTTGATAAGGCACAGCACCCACTTATGATAACAACACTCAGCAAAGTGAGAGTAGATGGAGCATACCTCAACACAATAAAGTCCATATACAAGAAACCTAAAGCCAACATAATATTCAGCAGGCAAAAAAATTAAAAGATTTCCCATTAAGATCAGGAACATGACAGGGTGTATGCCTACACTACTTCTATTCAACATAATAATGGAAGTTCTAGCCACAGCAATCAGACAAGAAAAAGAATAAAAGGCATCCAAATTGGAAAGGGAGAAGTAAAACTGTCATTGTTACAGATGATATGACAGTGAGCATAGAAAACACTGTAGACTCCACCAAAAAGCTGAACAAGTTAATTGGGGAAAACAGCAGGATACAGAGTTAATATTCAGAAATCAAAGCCATTTTGGTATACCATCAGTGAAATATCAGAAACTGAAGTTAGGAAAAATTCCATTTGCTATAGCAACAAGATAAAAAAGTACCTAGGAAAAACCTAACCAAGGAGGTAGAAGACCTGTACTCAGAAACATACACAACACTGAAGAAAGAAATTAAGGGAAATACAAATAAATGGCAGCATATAACATGTCCATGGATTGGAAGAATTAACATCATCAAAATGTCCATACATTTTGTAAAATGAATCAAAGCAGTGATTAGATTTAACATAATCTTTGTTAAAATGCCAATGACATATTTCACAGATATAGAACAAACATTCCAAAAACACAGAACCATAAACAACCCCAAATGGCCTCAGCAATTTTGATAAAGAACAAAGTAGGAAGAAACACAATACCTAATATCAAGCTATATTACAAGGAGGCTGTAATAAAAGCAATCAGGTACTGGCATAAGTATAGACACATAGATCAATGGAACAGAGTAGAGAACCCAGAAATAAACCCAAGTCTCTATGGCCAATTAATATTTGACAAAGTCAGAAGTACCATAAAATAGAGAATAATAGCCTCTTTGACAAACTGTATTGGGAGATCTGGACAACTATATGCAAAAAAAAAAAAATGACACTTAACCACCAATTTACACCATATGTAACAATAAACTTAATGGAGAAAAGACTTAAATATAAGTTGTGACACCATAAAAGTCCTAGAGGAAAACATAGGCAGGGAAATTTCAAATATTCCACCTGGCAATATTTTTACTGATATATCCCCTAGAGCAAGGATCATAAAGGAAAGAATAAATAAATGGGAGTCCATCAAATTAAAAAGCTTCTGCATGGCTAAAGAAAACATCAAAGTGAAAAGAGGACCAACCATATGTGAATATATGTTTGCAAATAATATCTTGAACAATGGATTGATGCCAAAAATATATAATGAACCCATCCGAATCCACACGAGAAACACTAACAATCCAACTAAAAATGGGCAAAGGTTCCACTTATAGGTGAGATTGTATAGTATTTTTCTTTCACTGCCTGGCTTATTTCGCTTAGCATAATGCTCTCCAGATCCATCCATGCTGTCACCTATAAGTGGAACCTAATCAACAAAAGAAACAAGAAAGCAAAATATAACCAGAGACATTAAAATTAAGAAGAAACTGACAGAAACCGTAGGTGGGATAGGATATTGGGAGGAAAAGGGGGAAGGTTTTTTAGGAACATGTATAAAGGACACATGGACAAAACCAAAGGGGTGTAGGACCAAGGGTGGGAAGTGGGGATGGCTGGGTGGGGGAAGGGGTGGAGGAAAATGGAAACAACTGTACCTGAACAACAATTAAAAAAATGTGAATAAAAATGGAGGAAGGACCTGAATAGACACTTCTCCAAGTAGGACATACAGAGGGCCCAGAAAACATGTGAGAATATTCTCAGCATCACTAGCCGTCAGAGAGATTCAAATTAAAACCATGGTGAGATACCACTTTATAGCATTTGTAGTGCCTATCATAAATAAATCAACAAATAAGCTCTGGCTAGGCTGAGGAGAAAAGGGAACCCTAGTCCACCGTTGATAATGCAGACTTGTGCAGCCAATGTGCAAAAGCAGTATGGCATTTTCTCAGAAAATTAAAAATGGAAATGCCTTTTGACTCAGCAAATCCTTTGCTGGGGTTATACCCCAAGAATCCTGAAACAACAATTCAAAAATCCTCTACTTCCCAATGTTCGTAGCAGTGTTATTTACAATAGCCAAGTTCTGGAAACAGGCTAAGTGTCCACCAGTAAATGAGTGGGTTAAAAACCTGTGGTATATTTACACAATGGAATTGTACACAAAAGAAAGAAAGAAGGAACTCCTATCCTTTGCAACAGCATGGGTGTAACTGGAGAGCATTATGCTAGGTGAAATAAGCTAGGTGATGAAAGACAAACACCATATTATCTCACCTGTAATTGGAACCTAATAAATGAAACAGCCCAGAGAGCAAAATACAACCAGAGATATGGAAATAAAGAACAAATTAACAGTTAACCAGAGGGTATGGGGGAGAGAGCTAATGGGGCAAAGAAGGGAAATGATTATCAAGGAGCATTATAAAGGACCCATGGTCCTTTGACATGGACCAATGACAAAGACATTGGTTGGGGAGGATTGAATATGGGAGGGTGTGTGTGGGTAGGGCATGGGAGAGTGATGGGGAGAATATTTGGACAGTTGTAATTGCACAACAATAAAATATGAAATTAATGAATACATTTAGCCTCTTGTTACTGCTATTAAATTAAATTATGCTTTCCTAATTTTCATGTCTGTGATTATCATTGTGTGTAATTCTTTTGATTTTTTAACTTTATTGATTTTTCCATTACTATTTAGTCCCCTAATGTCCCATGCCCAGGCCCCCCTACAATCACTGTTTTCCATGTACATGAGTCCTTTTTTCCTTTTTGCTCAATCCCTCCACCCCCTTAGCTGTAATCCTCCTCTTTATCTGTGAGTCTGTCTCTATTTTGCTTGCTAGTTCAGTTTGTTCATTATATTTTACTTATGAGTGAAATTATATGTTATTTGTCTTTCTTTGATTTGTTTATTTCACTTAGCACAATGCTCCCCATGTCCTCCATACTATCCAAAGAGTAGAATTTTCTTTTTTTACAGCTGAGTAGTATTCCATTGTGTGAATATTCCATGGTTGTTTTATATGCTCATGTACTGATGTACATTTGGCTTCTTCTATATTTGGCAATTGTAAATAATTCTGCAACCTACATATGGGTGTTACTGTCTTTCTAATTAGTGTCTTGGGTTCCTTTGGGTATATCACCAGAAGTGAGGGCACTGAGTCAAAAGGCAAATCCATTTTAATTTTATAAGAAATCTTCATACTGTTTTCCCCAGTGCCTGCACCAGCCTTCATTCTCACCAATAGTGCAAAAGTGTCCCCCTTTGTCAACATCCTCACCAGCACTCTTTCATTGATTTATTGATGATAGCAATTCAGAAAGGTGTGAGGTTATATATTTTATGACTTTATCTTGCACTTCCCTCATGATTAGTGACTCCAAACATCTTTTCATGTGTCTACTGGTCATCTGTACATCCTCTTTGGAAAAATGTCTATTCAGGTCCTTTGCACAATATTTTAACTGGACTGTTTATTTGGGGGGGGGTGTTGATTATCATAAGCTTCTTATATATTTTGTATATTTATAGCTCAGTAGATTTATCGGTGAATATGTTCTCTCATTCTGTGTTGTCTTTTAATTTATTTTTTTATGTTTACCTTTGCTGTGCAAAAATTTTGTAGTTTGATGCATTCCCATCTGTTTATTTTTTCTTCTGTTTCCCTTGCCCAAAGGGATATATCTGATAGAATATTGCTATGAGCAATGTCTGAGATTTTGCTGCCTATGTTTTATTCTACAACTTCTATTATTCTGTGTCTAACATTTAAGTCTTTGATCAATTTATAATTTATTCCCGTGTGTGGTGTAAGAAGATGATCTAGTTTCATTCTTCTGCATCTGTCTGTCCAATTTCCCAACACCATTTATTGAATAAACTATCTTCAGCCCATTGTATGTGCTTGCTTTTTCTGTCAAATATGAATTGACTATAAATCTGTGGTTTTATTTCTAGGTTCTCTATTATGTTTCATTGATCTAGCTGTCTATTTTTATGCCAGTACCACACTGTTTTGGTTACTATAGCCCTATAATATGTTTGAAATTAGGTAGTGTGATTCTCCCAACTTTGCTCTTTCACAGAATTGCTGTTGCTATGCAGAACCTTTGTGCTTTCATATAAATTTTTGAAAAAGCTGTTCTAGTTCTGTGAAATGCATAATTGGAATCTCAATAGAAACTGTATTGAATCTATAGATTGTTTAGAGTAGTATAGCCACTTTAATGATGTTAATTCTCCCTATCCATGAACACAGTTGGTGCCTCCACTTACTTGTATCTTCTTCAATTTCTTTCTCCAATGCCTTATAATTTTCCAAGTGCAGGTATTTAACATCTTTTGTTAGATATATTCCTAGGTATTTTGTTCTTTTTGAAACAATTGAAAATGTGATTTAAAAAATTTCCAATTCTGTTAGTTCATTATTGAAACATAAAAAAAAAAATGCACCTGATTTCTGGATTATAATTTGTATCCTCTTACTTTACTTGATTCATTTTTCAGTTTTAGTAGTTTCCTGGTGGAATCTTTGGAATTCTGTATGTACAGTATCATGTCATCTGCAAATAAAGACAGTTTTACTTCTTCCTTTCCAATCTGGATGCCTTTTACTTTGCGGTGGCCAACATAGGGCTGGAAATGTGTAACTCTGAACCAGCAAGTCAATCATCCCCATAGGATTGGTAATAGAATTGATTTCTTGATGATTATTTATTTATTTATTTATTTAATCCACCCCTGAGGACATGTTCATTGACTTTAGAGAGAGAGAAAGGAAAGGAGAGAGAGAAAGGGGGAGTAGCATCGATTTGAGAGAAGAACATGTATCTGTTCTCTCTTGCATGTGTCCTGATTGGGGACTGAGCCTGCAACCCAAGCATGTGCCCCAACTAGGAACAGAACCTACAACACTTTGGTTCAAGGGATAACACTCCAACTAATTGAACCACAATGGCCAGGGCAGCTTTGGATAATTTTAAGTTTACATAAATGCTATTAAATTGTTTTTATTAATGGTTACACTACTATCAGTAGGAGTGCTTATCCACAAAATGGCAATATTGAGGGATTTTGTTTTCTTTTGTAAACTTTATGATTTGACTAGGAGAATATTTTTAAATATATATTCTTAGTTCAGTTGATCTTGAGCTATTCATGGTGGGACACCAATATTACATTTATGTCCAAACTGCAGCTGACTACTACATAGAATTATGGCACATGACTAGAACTTATGTGGGACTCTATGTGCATCATTTATGTGAGGTTGACAACACTTGAACTCATCTTCATATTCAACATGTCATGACTGATGACACCTTTGCATATCAAGGCAATGACAAGCTACTACAAAAGTATTAAATATTTACACTCAATTTCTGATCCTCACTAGCTGTGCATCACACATGAGTAGCACTGATTTGTTATTTCTTTTATTTTAGTTAAATAGCTAGTTTACTCTCATATTTAATTTTTTATTTCATTTTGGCAAGTGATCTTTTCATGATCTGTTTCCTTTATATGTTGGATTCATAGTTCTTATCATTGGTGTGATCTTTGTTGATGGCTGTATATATTGTTTATGGAATCTTCATTCATATCTCATCACATTATTTAAATAATTTGAGTGTCCATTTTTTTGTTTTGAAAATAAAGGAATGAAGATATAAACAACAAAATAGTAATCAAAAAGATTTAAAGTGACCATACTAATATCAGACAAAATAAACTTTAAGCCCTAATTGATGCAGCTTAGTTGGTTGGGCATTTTTCCACAGAGTGAAAGTCTTCTTGTTCAATTCCCAGTCAGTGCACATGCTTGGGTAGTGGGTTCAGTTCCTAGTCAGGATGCATAAAAGAAGCAATTGATCGATGTTTTTCTTTCACATCGATGTTGCTCACCTTCTCAATCTCCCTCTTATCCTTTCTCTTTACAAAAATAGATAAATAATATCTTTTTTAAAACTTTCTCAAAAATTGTTATAGAAGACAGACATTATATATTATAAAAGGACCAAGCTATCAGTGAGATATAACAATTATAAATACACTTGAGTTCAGTCCAGAAAGTATCCATCAATATAATATGAAAAATAGAGACATTTATTGAAAAAGATATAAGATACAAGAAACATTGTATATAGGACAATGATGCCTCAGTCCCCTTCAAAGTAGGCACCTTGGGATTTCACACAATTCTCCCAACAGCCATCAGGGGCTCCATCTTTTTTTTTTTTTTTCTGAATGTCATCAATGGCCAGAAATCATTTCCCTTTTGAAAGTGATTTTCATTCTGGAAAAAGCCACAAGTTGCTGGGCACCAACTTTGGGTTGAGTCACTTGGGTGATATGATGATTTGCCAAATTTCTCTGCATGAGACGTGATATGAGTGGGCACGTTGTTGTGATAATCCTGCCAAACACCAATTGCCCATAGTTGAGGCCGTCTGAATCATCCAGAGAGTTTCCACAAAGGAATGTTCAATCTTAATGCAAAATATAATGCAAATGCATTGCTCTACTCAGTAAGTTTGAATTCAGTGGTCACACAATACACATGCTCACTCAATGGCATCTACTGCTCCTACTGACTAGTACAGTGAAGTCAACATTTTCCATGTATGTGCATTTCAGAACACTCTCGTTGGCTGCCGGATTATATCAATGTCATACAAACCATTCTCATTATATTAACAATGACTGGATGCTTCCCAGACAGACCTCATATATCAATCAGTAAATAGTACACAGTAATAATAGTATGATCTCACCTATAAGAGGAATATAATAAACAAAATAAACTAATGAGCAAAATAGAACCAGAGACATGGAAACATGGAACAGACTGACACCTACCAGAGGCAAGGGGTGAAGGAGATAATGGTGGAAAAAAGGGGAAGCAACTAGGCAATGAACATGTATGAATGACCCACAGACATGGATAACAGTGTGGGGATTGATTGTGGGACTGGGGGATGGGATGGGTGGAGGAGGGCAAAAGGAAAAAAAAATAGGACAGCTGTAATAGAATAATTGTAAATGATTTTTAAAAAAGAAAAAAGAAAAATGTCAGAAGATACAAAAAAAGTCATTGAAAATATTTTACACTATTTTAAAATAGATAAACCCAACAAACAAAGAATAAAAGGTGAGTTCCTCAGCTTGACAAAGGGCATCTACAGGAAACACAAATAACATTATACATAATAACAATAATAGTAATTGATTGGTTAACCCACAAGTACATTTAGCTTTCACTAAATCAGAGTATACCCTGGTCTCTCCTGCCAGGTCCAGTGAAGGTGGGAAGATGTGTGGGGTGGGAATATCGCAGTGACAAGTTGTGACCTCTAGGGTGTGAGCCTTGGTTCTACTTTTCACCAACCAGTTTATTGATCACTTAAACCTTCTCAACAACAGGCTTCATAACTATGAATTGGGGAATATTGAGATTTTCCCTACAACCTTTTGAGATGATCGCATTATTTCAAGCATGCAAAGTACCTGTAGGACTTAGCACAAGGTTGTAACAATGTTATTTTCCCTTGAGAAGTTTGTAACTTAGTTATAGAAAAGAATGCATAGTTGGTTCAAACATCAATGTTAATTTATAGTTGATCTTGAGTCCTCAGTTTTTCACCACCATCACAACTTGTTTCAACATCTATCAGGCATCCACTAAATGCTTCTTTAATTACAAGATGTGACTTTCAGTCAAGATGGAGACATAGGTAGACATGCTTCACCTCCTCACACAACTATAGAAAGAATTACAACTAGATCTCAAAAACAATTAACACCTAGAACCATCAGAAAATTGAGCTGTATTGGAATCCAACAATCATGGATTTAAAGAAGCCATGTTCATCCAGATTGGGGGGGGTGGGTCATGGATCTGGGCAGAGAATGCAGTGTGGTTTGGAATGGTGGTGGTAGAAGTGGCAGAAGAACAGACAGTCCCACGTTCATGTGTACTGGATAAAAATCAAGAGGGATACTTTATAGGCCAAGACCAGATAGCATAACCCATGGTCCCAGCACCAGGAAAATAAACCCTCATTACCTCTGTCAGTAAAAACCAGTTAGGGAAGGTGTGGTGAAAGAATATACCATATTTTCACCACTTAAATGAACTACATTGGCTTAGAAGCTATGTAAACCCAATGGCAGAAGCTAAAAGGCTGCCAATTGCATATGAGAGGGGATTGAGGTGAGTGGAAGCAGGGCAATTGACCAGCAGGACTCAGGAACTAGGCAGTGCAATTCACTCCTTTCTAAGCCCCTCTCCCCACAAACACAGCCACAAAGCAGTGAAGTGAGTTTCCATACCCTGGCAATTTACAGATTCTTTTTCTACATAGGCTATGCTACTAAAACAGGGAGTAAAAGTAGCTCTACCCAATACACAGAAACAAACACAGAGAGGCCGCCAAATTGAGGAGGCAAAAAATATGGTCCAAATGGAGGAACAGAACAAAAGCCCAGAAAAAGAACTAAACTAAACAGAAATAGTGAATCATCAAATGCAGAGTTCAAAACACTGATGATTAGGATGCTGAGAGAATTCATAGAGTAAGGCAACAAAATAAAGGAAGAAATTAAGAATACACTAAGTGAAATAAAGAAAAAAATATATAGGGAACCAACAGTGAAGGGAAGGAAGCTGGAATTCAAATAAATGATTTTGAACAAAAGGACTGAATAAGCACTTAACTAGAACAGAAAGAAGGAACAAGAATTTAAAAAAAAATGAGGAGAGTAAATGGGACAACTTTAATTGTGGCAACATCTGAAACATAGGGGTGTCAGAAGAACAGAAAGAGCAAGAAATTGAAAACTTATTTGAAAAAATAACGAAAGAAAATATCCCTAATCTGGCAAAGAAAGTGGAAATACAACTCCAGGAAGCACAGAGAGTCCCAAGAAGTTTGACCCAAAGAGGACCACACAAAGGCACATCATAATTAAAATGCGAAAGGTTAAAGATAAAAAAAGTGAATTTGTATACTTTTATTATTGTTCAGTTAGAGTTGTCCCACCTTTTCCCCCTTGCTTTCCCCTGCCAAGTCTTCCCCAATCCCATAGTTGATCCTCCACCATTGTCCATGCCCACAAGTCCTCTATTCATGTCCCTTGACTTGTCCCTTCCCCTTCTTTCCCAGGTTATCCCCCTATTTTCTGGTCACTGTCAGTTTTTTTTTTTTCTTTTCTTTTCTTTTTTATTTTGTTCAAGTACAGTTGTCTCTATTTTCCCAACACCATGTCCCCCCACCCTATCCACACCCACCTCCCACCCTCACTCTTTCCCTCCTTTGACTTTGTCTATGGATCCTTTATACATGTTCCTTGATTCAAACCTCACCCTTGATTCAAACCTCACCCTCACCCTTTCTCTTCTTTCCTATGTTACCTCTCCTCACCCATCTGTCAGTTGTTACTGTCAGTTTTTTTTCTTCATTCCCATGTATCTGGTTCTATTTTGATCATTTGTTTGCTTTTTTGATTAGGTTCCACTTATCGGTGAGATCCTATGACATTTGTCTTTCACGGCCTGGCTTATTTCAATTAGCATAATACTCTCCAGTTCCATCTATGCTGTCATGAAGGGTAGGAGTTCCTTATTTTTTCTGCTGTGTAATATAAATTGTGTAAATACACCATGTTTTTTTTTTTATCGATTAACAGGCACATGGGCTGTTTCTAGCATTTGGTTATTGTAAATAATATTGTTATGAATATGGGGATGTATAAGTTCTTTCAAATTACTGAGGCAGGATTCTTCAGGTGAAATTCCAACTATGGAATCATTGGATCAAAAGACAGTTCCATCTTTAGTTTTTGAGACAACTCCAATTTTAGTTTTTTGAGGAAGTTCCATGGGGGCTTCACCAGTCTGCATATCCACCAAGAGTGTATTAGTTTTCCCTTTTCTCCACAACCTCCCTAGCACTTGTTTGTTGACTTGGTAATCATGTCCATCCTGACTGGTGTGAAATAGTATTTCACTGTGGTTTTAATTTGCATCCTCTAATGGGTAGTGATATTGATCATTACTTCATGATTTTATGGGCCCTCTGTATGTCCTCCTTAGAGAAATGTCTGTTCAGGCCCTTTGCCCACCTTTTAATTAGATTGTTTGTCTTCCCGGGGTGGAGTCATGTGGGTTCTTTATATATTTTGGAGATCAAACCCTTCTCTAAGGTATCATTGGCAAATATATTTTCCCACACATTCAGTTCCCTATTTGTATTGCTGGTGTTTTCTTTAGCAATGAAGAAGCATTTTATTTGATGTAGTCACCTTTGTTTATTTTTCCTTTATGTCCCTAACCTAGGGGATGTATTTTTGAAAATATTGGTATATAGGCTATCTGAAATTTTTCCTGCCTATATTCTCCTCTAGGACTTTTATGATATCACAACTTTTATTTAAGTCTTTTATCCATCTGGAGTAAAATTTTGTGTATGGTATTAGTTGGTAGTCAGGTTCCCTTTGTGTGTGTGTGTGTGTGTGTGTGTGCGCGCGCCCGTGTGTGCACGCACTTGTCCAGATCTCCCAATGGCATTTCTTGAAGAGGCTGTCATTTTACTCATTGTATGCTCCTTCCACCTTTGTCAAATGTTAATTGATCATAGAGACATGAGTCTTCTTCTGGACTCTCTATTCTGTTCCATTGATCTATGCATCTGTTTTTATTTTTATTTTTTATTTTTTTGCCAATACCAGACTGTTTTGATTACTGTGACTTTGCAGATATTGTGATCCCTCCTACTTTATTCTTTCTCATAATTGCTGAGGCTATTCAGGGTCATTTATGGTTCTATATAAGTTTTTGAAATATTTGTTCTATATCTCTGAAATACGTCATTGGTGTTGTGATAGAGAATACAATTTTTAAGGTTTTGTTTCTTTTTCTTTGAATATTTTTATTGTTGTTAAAGTACAGTTGTCTCAATTTGTCCCCTACCACTACCCTACTGGCCATCCTCACCCTCGAGTCTATCCTTTTTGGCTTTTTTCACGTGTCCTTTGTACATATTCCTGGACAACCCTTCCCCATTTCCTTCCTATTATTGCCTCCTACCTCCCCTCTCCTTACTGACAGTTTGGTCTTAATTCCAACGTCTCTGGTTATATTTTACTTGTGTCTTTGATTTGTTGATTAGGTTCCATTTAGAGGTGAGATCATATGGTATTTGTCTTTCATTGCCTGGCTTATTTCACTTAAGGTAATGCTGTCCAGATCCATCTATGTTGTTGCAAAGGGGTCTCCTTCTATCTTTCTGCTGCATAGTATTCCATCATGTAAATGTACCATAGTTTTTTTTTTAATCCACTCATTTACTGATGTGCACTTAGATGACATGGGCTCTATAGATTCCTTTGGGTAGTATTGGCATTGTAATGATGTTAATTCTTCCAATCCATGAACACAATATGTATTTTCATTTATTTGTGTCTTCTTTAATTTCTTTCTTCAGCATTGTGTAGTTTTCTGCATAGAGTTATTTTACTTCCTTGGTTATGTGTAATTCTGAATATGTTAATTTTCTAGTTACTATAATAAATTATTTTTTCTTTAATTTCTGTTTCTGATATTTCACTATTGGAATACAAAAAATACCTTCGATTTCTGAATATTGACTTTGTATCCTGCTGTTTTGCGAATTCACTTATTATATCGAGTAGTTTTCTGGTGGAGTCTATAAGGTTTTTTATGTACGTTATCATGTCATCTGCAAACAGTGACAGTTTTACTTCCTCTCTTCCATCTGCATACCTTTTTTTGTTCTTGTCTGATTGCTGTGGCTAGAACTTCCAATATTATTTTGATTTTAAGTGGTAAAACCAGATACCCTTGTCTTGTGTCTGATCTTAGATTAAAAGATTTTATTTTTGGGGTGTTGAAGATGATATTGGCTGTAAGCTTCTAATGTATGTCCTTTATGTTGAAGCATTCTCTGTATATTCCCACTTTTCTGGGATTAAATGGGTGTTGCATTTAGATAAAGAGAGAATCTTAAAAGCAGCCAGAGAAAAATATAGAGTTACCTATAAAGGAGTTCCCATAAAACTCTCAGCTATTTTTTCAAAAAAAAAAAAAACCCTTGTAGACAAGAAGGGACTGGCAAGAATCATTCAATATGATGAAAAGCAAGGATCTACAATGAAGATTACTCTATCCATAAAAGCTATCATTTAGAATAAATGGGAAAACACAGTGCTTCCAATACAAGGTAAAGCTAAAGAAATTAATCACCACCAAGTCACTTTTACATGAAATGTTAAAGTAACTTTTTTAAGAAAAAGAAGAAAATTAAAACTATGAAGTTTAAAATGACAAACTCACAACTACCAACCACTGAACCTAAAAAAAAGAAAGAAAGAAAAACAAAAACAAAGTAAGCAAACAACTAGAACAGGAACAGAATAATAGAAATTAGGATCATTTGGAAGGTTATCAGTCATGAGGGGGGAAGAATGAGAAGAGGAAAAAGGTGCAGGGATTAAGAAGCATAAGTGGTAGCACATAATAGACAGGAGGTGTGTTAAGAATAGTATAGGAAAGGGAGAATCCAAAGAAATTATACGAATGACCTATGGACATGAACTAAGGAGGAAGATTGCTAGAGGGAAGGGGTTTACTGCATGGAGGTGCCTAAGGGAGAAAAATTATGACAATTTTAATTGCATAACCAATAAAATATATCAAGAAGATAAAAATAAGGGACTTCCAGCCAAGACAGAGGAATAGATAAATGCACTGTGCCTCTTCACACAACCACAAGAAAGAAAAAAAAAAATTAAAAACAAATAATAATGAGAACTACCAGAAAATCAAACAGTATAGAAGTGTGACAATCAAGGAGTCAAAAGGAAACATTAATACAGACTGGTAGGAGAGGCAGAGAAGATCATCAGAGTGGACAGGACTTGCAGCAAAATTCTGGCTGGCAGACCAAGTGGGTGAGGTGGTGGTAGATGGAGGGTGTAGTCCCAAAGTTACCTGCAGATAAACTGGGAGGAACAACTGGGGAGCAAGACAGCTCATACAACCCAGTGTTCTACTGAAGGGAAATAAAGCCTCAAAACCTCTGATTGAAAAAACCTGTGGGGGTTGACATGGTAGGAGAGACTCCCAGCCTCACAGGAAAGTTTATTAGAGAGACCCACAGAGTCCTAGAATGTGCACAAAACCACCAACCTGGGAATCAGCTCCAGAAGGGCTCAATTTGTTTGTGGGTAGCATCAGAAGTGACTGAAAGTCAGCAAAGAGCTGAACAAATGCCATTGTTCCCTTTTGGAATGCTTCTCCACATACAGCACCACAACACGGTAATGTGCTTTCTATGACCTGGTGAATACCTAAGGCTCCACCACTTACTATGTAACAGGTGTGCTGAGATACAAAAAATAAAAACAAATAAAAAGAAAGAAAGAAAGATACAGAGGAGGTCCAGAAAAAATACAACTAACAGATGAAGAAATAGCCAACTTATCAGATACAAAGTTTAAACACTGATAATCAAGATGCTCACAGAATTGGTGAGTATGGTTGCAAAATTGAGAAAAAATGAAGGTTATGAAAAATAAAAGAAAAGAAAATGGACAGGGAACCAACAATGATGGGAAGAATACTGGGGCTCAAATCAATGGGTTGGGCCAAAAGAAATAAATAAACATACAACCAGAACAGAATGAACAAACATGCATTCAGAAAAATGAGGAGAGGCTTCAGAACCTTCAGGACAACCTTAAAAATTCCAACATCTGTATCATAGGGATGTCAGATGGAGAAGAGGAAGAACAACAAATTTAAAACTTATATGAAGAAATAATGGAGAACTTTCCCCATCTGGTGAAGGAAATAGACTTCCAGGAACTCCAGTAATCTCAGAGAGTCCCAAAGAAGTTGGACCCAAGGAATCACACAACAAGGCACATCATAATTGCATTACCCAAGATTAAAGAGAAGGAGAGAATCTTAAGAGCAGCAAGATAAAAGGAAATAGTTACCTGTAGGAGACCATTCTGTGTAGCATGGACCCAGCTCCCACTTGGAGATGCACAGGACCCATGCCTACAGATAGGTTCTCCCATGGGGAATCAGGCCTGCAATGTACCTAGGCTGCTATGAGTCTTGCTTTTTGCTAAAACTCCCTCAACCTGAATTGAGGACATTTACTGCAAAGTAACTTCTTAAAATCCATGCTAAACCTTCCAAGGGTGAGTGTAACCAGTTCAACCACTTTTGCCTTTTCATTTTCAAATACCCCTCTTCTGTCATATGATTAGTGGCATTGGCACTGTTGTTTTCTATAAAAGGTAACCACCTAAAACACACCTGTGTATAGTTAATTACGACCATCATGTAATGGGCAAGAAACCAAATAAAGGCCTGTCATGGCAGAGGTCACGGCTTTTGCTCCCCTTGAGAGAAAAGTCATGCTGTCCCTTTTCCTCTACCGGACTCAGTAGTCCATGTGAATATCTCATTTCATCCATAATGATGAGGACACTTCGGGCTGGTGTCTGCATCAGTTACCTGTGAAAACGTTCCCATAAGACTATCAGCTGATTTCCTAAAAGAAACTTTGAAGGCAAGAAGGGGCTAGAAGGAGGTATGCAAAGTAATGAAAGGCAAAGGCATACACTCAAAATTACTCTATCCAATAAAAGTATCATTTAGAATGGAAGGGCAGATAAAGGGCTTCACACATAAGATCAGTTTAAGGGAGTTCATCATCACCAAGCCCTTATTACATGAAATGTTAAAGGTATGTGTCTAAGAAAATAAAGAATGTAAATTCTTATATTCTTATTTGAACAGTGAAATGACAACAGTGAAACTCACAAGTACCAACAACTGAATGTATAAATAAACAAAATCAAAAAAACAAACTAAGGCAACAACTAGAAAATGAAAAGAGTCACAAAAATGGAGATCACATGCATAGTTACCAGTGGGGAAAGGGTTGGGGGAGTGGGGGAAAAGATACAGGGAATAAGAAACATAAATGGTATGTAGAAAATAGACTGTGAGGTTAAGAATAGCATAAGAAATGTAGAAGCCAAAGAACTTATATGTATGACCCATGGACATGAACTAAGGTGGGGGAATATGGGTGGGCAGAGGTATGCAGGGTAGACGGGGATAAAGGGAGAAAATGGGACAACTCTAATAGCACAATCAATAAAATACATTTTAATAAAATAAAATAAATATAAAAATAAATATAATAATTAAGAATTACAAAACATATCTCTTTATAATATTGTGTCATAATCCTTTTGATAACATACTTATGATCATTTTTTCTCTTAGGCCTCTTTAGCTATTTATTTTGGTATAATTATTATTAGTTGTACTTCTTAAGTATTTATTTTCTTTCCTTTGAAGAGCATGAATGAAGTCAAGAATTCAGTATAAGTGTAGAATCAATAAATTGCATACTTGAAATCAGTATATTTTATAACAACTATATACCAACTATACCTAACTAAAAATTTAAAGAATTCAGTATTCTTTTAATTCATTCATTCATTCACTCATTCATAAGAATTCATTAAATACTGGCTCTGAGAATGTTAATCTATTCAATTCAGCATGGCCCTACTATTCCATCATGGAGAGGGAGTGGAGAAGTATGCTACAGAACAGTGGGGTGAGTGTCACCAGAAGCAGCATTTAACTGGTCAATAGGACACATTTAGGAAGTTGCCTTTTCTTTCTTGAGGAGGTCATGGAAAACATGCACAAGGAAAGCTGTGTTTTTGCTCCATCTTGAAAAATGAGAAGAAAATCACAATAAAGGCTGAGAGAATGGCATTTCATGGTTTCAGAGTAGAAACTACACTGGGTATTTTGGAAGAACCTCCTCCTAGCTGGAGTATAATACACACATGGGAATGGGAAACAGGTTGAAAAAATAGGCCAGAGCAAGTCATGATAGTCCTTGGACTTCACCTTAAGATTATGTGATTTTCAGGAGATGTGGAAAGGTGACTGCTGCTTTAACTCATGGTCAATCCATAACCCAGCTGTGGCAACACCCTACTCCCTCTTTGGGAACCCCCCTCTTTGGAAAGCTATCTTTGATTTAAATGGCAGAGTGATTCTAGAGAGTTGGATGCCTCTTCTCAAAA
This sequence comes from Phyllostomus discolor, assembly GCF_004126475.2. NCBI lineage: Eukaryota > Metazoa > Chordata > Mammalia > Chiroptera > Phyllostomidae > Phyllostomus > Phyllostomus discolor. The sequence continues at coordinate 62,204,589 of NC_040911.2, read as the reverse complement.
CTAACTTGGAGATATTAATTTCCCATGAACATAGTGCTGTGCTTCCTTCTGTATGAAGGGGCAAGGTCATGGCAATATTTTCATCTTATGTGAGTAGCCAAAGCTGATATGTTATACGGGGGTATTTCTTGGGCCCACTGTGTATTAAAATTTCAATTCACTTTGGAATTATGTTTAAAAAAAGATGAATTAATTTGTTCTCTCCCAGATTCACTAAATCAGGACCTCTAAGAGGTCTTTTTTTTTAATTGTTGTTCAAGTACAGTTAGAAAACTGTATTCCCCCCACCAACACTGACCATCACCCCAGCCCTCTCCACCTCCTTCTCTGGTTTTCACAACCCCTTGTTATTGTCCATGTGTCCTTTATAATTTTTCCTGTACCCTTCACACTTTTCTGCCATGAACCCCTACCCTCTGCTCACTGGCAGCCTGTTCTCAATTTCAATGTCTTTGGCTATATATTGCCTGCTTGTTCATCTTGTTGGTTAAGTTACAGTTAAAAGTGAGATAATATGGTATTTGTCTTTCACTGCCTGGCTTATTTCACTGAACATAATGTTCTCCAGTTCCTTCCATGTTGTCCAAAAGGGTAGGAGTTCCTTCTTTCTTTCCACTGAATAGAATTCTATTGTGTAAATGTACCATAGATTTTTGGTTCATTCATTTACTGATGGGCACTTAGGTTGCTTCCAACACTTGGCTACTGTAAGTTATGCTGCCATGAACATTGGGGTGCATAAGTTCTTTGGATTGGTGTTCTGAGGTCCTTAGGATAAAATCCTAGCAGTAGAACTGTTAGGTCAAAAGGCAGTTCCATTCTTAAGTTTCTGAGGAAATTCCATACTGTTTTCCACACTGGTTGAACCAGTCTGCAATCCCACCAACAGTGCACTAGGGTTCCCTTTTTTCCGCATCCTCTGCAATACTTGTTTGTTGCTTTCTTTACAATGGTCATTCTGAATGGTGTGAAATTGTATCTCATTGTGGTTTTAATTTTCAGCCCTATGATGGCTAGCAATACTGACCATCTTTTCACATGTATCTGGACCCTCTGTATGTCCTCCTTGGAGAAGTATCCGTCCAAGTGTTTTACCCTTTTGTTTAATTGGGTTGCTTGTCTTAGAGTGAAGTCCTGTCATCTCTTTGTATATTTTGGAGATTAAACCCTTGTCTAAGGTATCATTGGCAAATATCTTTTCTGATATGAAACATATTTCTCTTGGTTCTCTTTTCATTTTAATGCTCCTTCTTTAGGCCTACAGAAACTTTTTATTTTGATGAGATCCCATTTGTCCACTCCTTCATGTCCTTTGCTCTAGAGGACATATCAGTGAAAATATTGCTCGATGGAATATCTGATGTTTTTCTGCCTATGTTCTCCTGAAGGACTTTTATAATGTTATGACTTATATTTAAATTTTTTATCCACCTTGAATTTTTTTTTGTGTATGGTTTAAGTTGGTGCTCAAGCCTCATTTTTTTTCATGTAGCTGTCCATGTCTCCCAACACCATTTCTTGAAGAGGCTATTTTTACCCATTTATGCTACTGCCCCCTATGTTGAATATTAATTGACTGTAGAAACTTGGCTTTTATTTCTGGGCTCTCTGTTCTGTTCCATTGGTCTATGTGTCTGTTCCAATTCCAGTACCACGCTGTTTTGATTACAGTGGCCTTGTAATACAGTTTGATATCAGGTATTGTGTCCCTGCTACTTTATTTTTCTTTCTCAAAATTGCTGCAGCATTCTGGATCATTTATCGTTTCATATAAATCATTCAAGTGTTTGTTCTATATCTGTGAATTATGCCATTGGTGCTTTAATAGGTATTGCATTGAATTTATAAATTGCCTTGGATAGTATGGATATTTTGATGATGTAAATAAATTATTCCTATCCATGAACACGGTATATGTTTCCATTTGTTTGTGTCTTTCTTAATTTCTCTCTTCAGTGTTGTGTAGTTTTCTGAGTACAGGTGTTTTTACCTCCTTTGTTAGGTTTATTCCTAGGTATTTTATTTTTCTTGTTGCTATATCAAAGGTGATTTTTTTCCTGATTCCTGTTTTTGCTATTTCATTGCTGGTATACAAAAATGCCTTGGAGTTATGGAGACTCACCTTGTATCCTGCTGTTTTTGTAAAACTCATCTATTAGGTCAAAAAGTTTTTTGTGGAATCTATAAGACTTTTTATGTACACTATCATGTCATCTGCAAACAATGACAGTTCTGTTTCCCTTTTCCAATTTGGATGCCTTTTATTTCCTTTTCTTGTTAGATTGCTGTGGCTAGCACTTCCAATAGTATGTTGGGTAGAAGTGGTGAAAATGGACAACTTTGTCTTGTTGCTGATCTTAGTGAGAAACTTTTTAGTTTTTGCCCATTGAGTATGATGTTTGCTGTAGGTCTCTTATATATGGTCTTTATTATGTTGAGGAATGCTCCCTCCATTCCCACTTTGCTGAGTGTTTTTATCCTAAATGGGTGCTCTACCTCATGAAATGCTTTTTATGCATCTATTGCTATGATCATGTGATTTTTGTCATTCATTTTGTTTATGCGATGTATTATGTTTATTGATTTGGGAATATTGAACCATCCTTGCATCCCTGGGTGAATCCCACTTGTTTATGTTGTATGATTTTTTTTATGTATTGCTGGGTGCAGTTTGCCAATATTTTGTTGAGGATTTTAGTATCTATGTTCCTCAGCAATATTGGCTTGAGGTTTTTTTTTTCATTACGTCTTTATCTGCTTTTGGAATTTGGATGATGTTGGCTTCATAAAAAGAGTTTGGGAGTCTTCATCTTCTTGGAATTTTTGGAATAATCTGTAAGGGATAGGGATTAGCTCTTCTTTAAAAGCTTTGTAGAATTCTGTGATACTGTATGGTCCAGGACTTTTGTATATCACTATTTTTGTTATTGTGGCTTCAAATTGGTCAGCTGCTATTGGTCTGTTCAGGCTTACGGCTTTTTCTTCATTCAGTTTTGGCAAAATATATTTTTCTACAAATTTTTGCATTTTACCTAGGTTTGCAAATTTTTGGCATATAGTTCTCCATAGACATTTCTTACAATCTGTTGTATTCCTGTGGTGTCATTTGTAATCTCTCCTGTTTCATTTCTGGAATGTGTCTATTTATGTCCTCTCTCTTTTTTTCTTGATGAGTCTGCTTAAAGGCTTGTCAATTTTGTTTATCTCTTCAAAGGACCAGATCCTGGATTCTTTGACATTAGAAATGTGCTTTTAGTCTCTATGTCATGTAATTTTCCTTTGATCTTCGTTATTTTCTTCCTTCTACTTGCTCTGGGCTGTTTTTGTTGTTGTTCCTCGAGTTCTGGTAGGGTTAGAGTTAGGTTGTTTATGTGAAATGTTTCTTTCTTTTTTTAGGTAGGTCTGTATGACTATGAACTTACCTCTCAGGACTGTCTTCACTGTGTCCATAAAATTCGCATTGTTGTGTGTACATTTTCATTTGCTTTCAGAAAATTTTGATTTCTTCCTTCATCTCATTCTTGACCCTGTTCGTTGTTTAATAGCTTGCTATTCAATCTCCATGAGTTTGAATGTTTTTTTTTTTTTTTCCTTAAGCTGGGTTTCTAGTTTCAGTCCCTTGTGGTCAGAGAAAATACTTGGTATGATTTCAATGTTCTTGAATTTTTGAGGCTTGTTTTTTGTCCTACCATGTGGTCTATCTTTGAAAATGTTTGATGTGCATTGGAACAGAATGCATATTTGCTTCTTTAGGATGAAGCACTCTTTCTATATATATCAGCTAAGTTCATTTGATCTAGGTCATTTTTTGATGCCACAATATCTTTGTTGATATTTTGTTTGGAAGATATATCCATTGTTTACTGTGGTGTGTTGAAATCCCCTACTATAATTTTGTTGCTGTCATTATCTTTCTCAAAGTCCTCCAGGATTTTCTGTATGTACTTGAATGCTCCTATGTTGGGTGTGTGTCTATATATATATATATATATATATATATATATATATATACTTTTTTCCAATGTTTATGTCTTCTTGATGGATTCTTCCCTTGAGTATTATGAAGTGACCGTTTGTGTCTCTTTTTATGGCCTTTTTAAAATTTTTTTGAAGTCTATTTTGTCTCATTTCAGTGTTGCTACCCAGGCATTTTTTTTTTCCTGTCCATTTGCATGGAAAATTTGTTTCCAGCCCTTCACTTTCAGTTTGTGTTGGTATTTTTTTCTGAGGTGGGTGTCTTGTAGGCAGCATGTGTTTTGGTCATGCTTTTTCATCAATTCAGCTATTCTATGTCTTTTGATTGGAGCATTCAGTCCACTTAGATTTAAGATTATTATTGATAGGTACTGATTCATTTCCATTTTTTCATATCTGTTTTTCTATCTCTCACCTTTTTTATTCCTTTTCTTAAAGCAGTCCCTTTAGCATTTCTTGCAGAGCTGGTTTGATGGAGGTGCATTCTTTTAGCCTTCTTTTCTTCCAAAACATCCTTATTTGGCCTTCCATTTTAATTGAAGGCCTTGATGAATAAAGTAGACTTGTTTGCTGGCCTCTGGTTTTCATTACTTGGGATGTTTCTTGCCATCCCCTTCTGGTTTCATGCATTTCCATTGAGAAGTTAGCTGCTAGCCTTATCAGGACTCCCTTGTGTGTCACTTCCTGTTTCCTTCTCCCTGCCTTTAAGATTCTCTCTTTGTCTTGGAATTTGCCATTTTACTTATGATGTGTCTTGAATTGGACCACTTTGGGTTCCTCTTGATTGGGACTCTCTGTTTCCTGTATTTGTGTGACTTTTTCCCTCATCAAATTAGGGAAGTTCTCCATCATTACTTTTTCAAACAGGTTTTCTATCCCTTGCTCTTTTTCCCCTTCTGATATCTCTATTAGATGGATATTATTACATTTCATGTTGTCTTGCAGCTGCCTTACCACCTGCTCATTCTTTCTGAGTTCTTTTCCTTTTCTTCCTCTTTATTGTTTTTTTTTTATACCTCATCCTTTAGTTTGCTGATTCAATTCTCTGCTTCATCCAGCCTGCTTGTAATTCCTTCTAATTTGTTTTTTATTTCTGAGAATTTACTGTTCATTTCTTCCTGGTTTTTGTTTATAATTTCTATTTCCTTTTTCATGTACATGTAGTTCTCATTCAGTTCCTTGTAGTTGTCTGTGAGTTCCTTGAGCATCTTCACAACCATTATTTTGAATTCCATATTTGATGATTTGATTACCTCCATTTTGTTTAGCTCTTTTAGTGGGAAGTCTTCCATTCCTTTGATTTCAAGTTCTTTCTTTTTCTCCCAATTTTAAGTGACTTTTTTTGTTTGTTTCTACACTTCCTGATGTTTCCCTCTGCAAGATGTCTTTGTAGGGTTAACTTTTAAGTGGGCTAAGATCAGGGAGGGTGGGTAATATGTACAATTGTATAGAACAACTATTATTTACAATAATACTGGAACAACAATAATATGATAGGAAATATATGATTTGGATAACCAGAATATAAATGACCTGATCAAGAGTTGTGTGTTATTGGAACATGGGTGAATGAAAGAAGGAAAATTGGAATACAATAAAGAGAGAATAAAGAAAACCAGTCAAACAATACAATTAAACAGATAAATAAAATGAGGAAAACTAAACATGAGACATTTAAAAAATATTAATAAAACAAAAGTGGTAAAAATAATGAAAAAACACACATAAACTATAGAATGTCAGCTCTATAGGATAGAAAAGTGACATTTGCCTCAGTTTCTCAGTTTTGGGGGTTACCCTTGTGCACCTCCTTTCCGTCTATCTCTGGAGCTTTCATAACTCCAGGTCTTATTGTCTCACTTGGGGGAAGAAAAAAAGAAAAGATAAAAGAGAGAGGAACAAAATAGAAAAAAAATAATAAATCTCCTGGTGACTAAATCTGTTCAGTGAGTTCTGCTGGTCTTCCTAGAAGCCACAGGAAGAGGAGGACTGAGCTTCACTTTTCTCCCTTTCTATGGTTTTGAGAGTATGAGAACCAGATCTGGGCCACAATATTCACAGTTTCCTGGCCTCTGACCCAGGTCCTCCATGACCTGCCAGGCTCAAATCAGCCACTAGCTTTGCACAGCATGAGACAAGCAAGGCAGTTTGGTTCCACGGGACCACTCAGTGTTTGGGAGCATGCAGCTGAAATCACCCTTGGGGCAAGCCAGCCACTGTAGGAGAGTTCTTTACAAGGCAGCTGCCTACTATTAACAAGCACATGGATTTTCACATAGCCCAACTTTCCAACCAGTCCAGAGACAATCTGAGTCAGTGTCCAACTGGGCCCAACTCCTCCCTTCTCCAGGTGTCACCTGGCACCTAAATTTCCTTGGTGCTGGCATCCACAGTCCCAGTGGATGTGTACTGCCTCTGCATATTTCCCACTTCATCTCTATTCCCCCCAGTGACTTCTAGCATATAGGTCCCTCCTGGTGCCGGGCTGCCCTCCTTGCTCTGGTATGGGAAGGAGCTGGTGATCTAACTCTCCTCCCTGTATCCTGCAGCAGGTACAGAGCCAGGGGCACAACAACCCTGGTCCCTGCAGTGACCCCAGGGACCCTACCATCCTAGCACAATCTCCTCACCATCTGTTTTTCAAGGTCCTCTGTAATTTTTGGCCTCCAAACTTTATATAAGCTGGGATTCTGTTGGCTGTTCACTGTATTCCTCAGACAATTGGTTAGGTATTCCAGCTGGACACAGGGAGAACTGGGCTCTGCTCCTACCTACCTTGCTGTCATCTCATGTCTCCTCTAGGAGTTCTTGCATGAGCATTTTTCAAAATTTCTTCAGTTAGTCCAAGTAAAATAAAATTTGACAATAATTACTTTTGCCTCTTTTTTTTATGAAGGATTATTTTTTAAGAACACTTTTGGATTTACAAGAGCTTAGACAATTCCCAGCCTAAGCTCTGTCCAAATTGCAGATTTGTGGTAAAAAAAAAATCCATCAATCAATCAACCAATCTTTGTTTAAATGCTTTTTGTTGTTGTTGTTTAGAAACTGTTAGATTTTATGCTACTTGGTTAGCAATAGATAACCAAAGTACCTGGTTTTCCAAATTTTTTAAAAAGACAAAAATCTAAATTTGGTGAAATCCATGACTTTTAAATGTTATCAACTAATTCTAAATTTAAAATGCTATTTACATGTTGCATAAAACATCCTTACATTATTTTCTGACTCCTGACCACAGGTTACACTTTTTCTCAGTTGTCACAATAATGGTAATCCTGCCAGGTATTTGTTATTATATTTCTTCTACAGATAAGCCAAGAAACAGTGATTAAACCAGTCAAAAGTAACATATCTGGTGAGAAGTACAATCATGTTCTGAACTCTGAAAATCTGCTTTCCCTACACTGTGCCATAATTTTGAGCTTCATATAGAAGACATATTATTTCCTGCTTCATTTAATCTTCATATTTTTTACTCATTTAAAAATGGACCCAAGATAATTTCATTTATTTTGCTTTTCTATCCCATTGGTGCTGTTTTTTGTATACTTCATTTCACCCACGTCCATTATTTCCACCGTCATTTCTTCTTTTGGGTTCCAAAGAGAAAATAAACCAAAGAAGGCAATGGTGATTTTTGATCACAGAGTATTTGCTCAGGACTGCAGAGAGTCATGCTGTGGTATAGGAGAGATATAACAAGCATGAGTTAAGTTAATTTCATAAACATCTCCAGCCCAGACACTGGGAACATAGTTGTGATGTTTGTGGGATTGCCATTTTGTGATTTTTTTTGTTTTACTTATTTATTTTTTAAGAACCAGTTGTCATTGATTCAGATCCTTTTTACTATGGAAGTGCTACAAAGATGGCACCAACAGATTCAATATTTTGTAAGTATACTTTTATGTATCTATTTAGGTGAAAACCTATATAGCTATATAGGTGAACCTATGCTATCCTTTTTCTGTCACATTTGGAAGAGAAAAGGTGGTGAGAGCCACCAATGTTTCCTAGGTGATTACAAAGGAAGAAAAAGAAAAATCTACCCTCATTTTTGAACATTATCACCTTTGAAACAACCCCAACTGGATTAACAAAAAAAAAATATATATGTACTTCAAATATGTATAATAAATTGGCTTTTAGGATAATGGTCTATGTAGATGTTAGGACCATGTAGATATCTCTGATTCTCCCTTAGTGAGTCCCATTTCTGATAGCATAGTCTACAAACACATTTTATTTATTTTCTTATGTATTTTCATTAATGTATAAATATAATTGTCTCCATTTTCCCACCACCACTTTCCCCAGCCCTACCCACCCCACCTCCCACCCTTAATCCTACCCCCTTTGGCTTTGTCCATGAGTCTTTATACATGTTTGTTTATCACCCTTCCCCTTCTTTCCCTTGTTATTTCCCTCCCCCCCCTCCACTCTGGTTACTCTCAGTTTGTTCTTAATTTCAATATATCTGGTTATATTTTGTTTGCTTGTTTGTTTTGTTAATTAGGTTCCACTTATAGGAGAGATCATATAATATTTGTGTTTCACCTCCAGGCTTACTTCAGTTAGCATAATGCTGTCCAGATTCATCTATGCTGTCATTAAGGCTAAGAGCTCCTTGTTTTTTTTTCTGTTGCATAGTATTCCATTTTGTAAATGCAACATAGTTTTTTGAGCCACTCATTTATTGATGGGCATCTAGGCATGTGGTACTTATACAAACACATTTTAAATAAAACCTATATGAAAGCTGATTTTGTCACTTCTAAATATACTAAACTTACTTATATCATATCAATACAGTTTACTGCATGCGCATAACCATGAGGCACAGTTTACCCAAATGACTGGGTGATGGGAACCCAGGATTTGGGGCTTGGTTCTACTGCTTAACCTGGGAAATTACAAACATCTATGAGATTCATATTTTCTATTTTGAGATTAGAACAAAAAGATATAAATATGCCATTCAATAAGATTCTTCAAAGTGAGGTGTTGTTATAAATTCAAAGTGGTGAATTTATACTTATACGAAGTATAAATTCATACTTTTTCTATGCAAAAATGTATCATGTCAGAGGACATTTTATGCTTTTACTAATTAAAACATAATATTAATACTTTAAAAATATATTTAACATAACTTTCCTCAAATCATCTCAAATTATGCTTAGAGACCACTAGTACCTTGAAGCTTGGGGAAAACAAATTTTAAAAAAGAAAGGATTTGTGTTGTCAGATGATTTTGTAAAGTTCCTGATGATACAACATCTATCTGGAATGTATTGATTTTGAGTAAATACCCATTCACTGCTCTCCCTACTCTGTGGAAAGAGATAGCTCCCCACCCCATTGTTGTTTATCTTGGTTATGTGACTTGCTTTGACCAGTGGGATGTCAGTCAACATGATATATGGCACATCCAAGCAGCAAATTTTAATCCAAGTCAAATGCATGATGTAGCCTGGCCTCTTACACTTCTGCCAACAATCATAAGAAGAGCTTTCTCCAGGTAACAAATGCTCCTTCATCCTGGATCCCAAAAGAATGAACATATGTACTAGATCTATATATGACTTGCCATTTCTAGCTGAACCAAACCAGCTGGCCTGTGGACAGAAATAACACCATAGTTGCAAGCAACTGAGACTTGAAGATTTTTGTTATGTGACATTTTCTGAACAAAAGCTTATTAATTCACACATTAAACATGTGTAATTGCAATACTTCTCTGGGCATTTACTATGCTGATAACTATCATGATCCCCATATTAATTGTATTCTCAGGAAACATTATGGTAAAATGCAATATTGTTCATGATGTTTTAATATGCCCTGTCTTTTGAAAAGCAGAAAGTGTTAGGCTACAAACACCCCATCTTCATATCACTCAGTAACAACTATGACTTTGTTGTATGGTAGCAACCGTTAATATAGACTAGTGATCTAATTTAGTGGTCAAGAGTAGTGGCTATGGAGTAAGATGGACTTTGAATTTAAACCTCACCACTTAGGAGCTAAGGGACTTTGGGAAATTCATATACATTCTCTGAGACTTAATGTCTTTATTTATTAAATTTAGGATCATAATAGGAGCCATCTCAGAATTGTTGGAAGGATTATTTGGAATATATAATATATTTAATACAGTGCCTGACCCAGAGCCTAAGCTCAATAAATGATAGCCCATATCAATATTTCTTAGGGGTCCATTTTTATTAAATTCTGTTTAGTAGGAAAGTAGTAGGTCTAAGAAATACAGAGCAAGTTGATTTTAATCAAGCAATGGATTACATAGGGGTAAATACCCTCCACACCATTATTTTTAGTATTGTTCGCTGATTTTATTTGTCTAGTTTCCTAATAACTTTTTCATATTATTTAATTCAACTTTTTCCAATTTCCACAATTTTTCATCAATAACGTCTTATTCACTCACCCCAATGTAGAAGTGTAAAAAGACTGTGAAATTTGATAATTTATCTGATTTATGTATGCAAACAGAGGAAACCAACCTGTCCCTGCTGCCCCAGGTGGTTTTCAGGACTTCGGGTTTCTACAAACCACCTGCTAAATCCAAATTAGCTATTTCTATTCTTTTTATAATCCAAAAGATATAATTTGGAGTCACATGGGAAGTTTTAATATTTCAAAGTATAAAGTAGAGCTTCTCTAACCCCTGGTATGACTATTCTGCTTTAAGTGTTGGAAAGTAAATGATCTTTTTAAAGTATTTTTTATTGATTATGCTATTACAGTTGTCTCAATTTTTCTCCCTTTATCTCCCCTCCACCCTGCCCCCCAACCCTCCAGCATTCCCTCCCCTTAGTACATGTCCATGGGTTGTACATATAAATTCTTTGAGTCCTCTGTTTCTTATACCATTTTTTACCTTTCCCCATCTATTTTATGCCTACTAATTATACTTCTTCCTGTACTTTCCCCCTCTATTCATCCCTTCCTTCTCCCTACTGAACTCCCTCTGTGTGATGTCCATTTCTCTGATTCTGTCCCTCTTCTGGATGTTTGCTTAGTTTTTGTTTTTGTTGTTTTTATTTTCTTTTAGGTTCATTTATTTGTTGATAGCTATGAGTTTGTTGTAATTTTATTGTTCATATTCTTTATCTTCTGTTTTCTTAGGTAAGCCCCTTTAATGTTTCATATAGTAAGGGCTTGGCGAAGATGAACTCCTTTAACTTGTCCTTATCTGGAAAGCACTTTATCTGCCTGCCCTTCCATTCTGAATGAAAGTATTGCAGGATAGAGTAATCTTGGATGTAGGTCCTTGACTTTCATGACTTCAGATACTTCTTTCCAGCCCCATTTTGACTATGAGATTTCTTTTGAGAAATCAGCTGATAGCCTTATGGGAACTCATTTGTAGGTAACTGTCTTCTCTTCTCTTGCGGCACTTAGGATTTTCTCTTTGTCTTTAATCTTGGGTAACTTAATGATGATATGCCTTGGTGTGTTCTTCTTTCAGCCCAACTTCTTTGGGACTCTCTGGGCTTCCTGGACTTCCTGGAAGTCTATTTTCTTCACCAGATTGGGTAAGTTTTCCCTCATTATTTGTTCAAATATGTTTTCAATTTCTTGCTGTTGCTCTTATTCTGGCACCCCTATAATTTGGATATTGGAACATTGCAGGTTGTCCTAGAGAGTCCTCAACCTCTCTTCATTTTTTTGAATTTTTATTTCTTCATTCTGATCCAGTTGGATGTTTAATTCTTCCTTTTGTTCCAAATCATTGCTTTGAAACCTGGTTTCCTTCTTGCCACTGTTTGTTTCCTGAATATTTTGTTTTATTTGATTTTGGGTATCATTCATTTGTTCTTTCATTTTTTGACCAAGCTCAATCACTTCTGTCAGCATTTTGATTACCAGGGCTTTAAATTCTCCATCAGTTAAGTGGGCAATGTCCTCATCACTGAGTTCTGAGATTTTGCTGTATTCTTTCATTAAGGCGATATTTCTTTGTCTTGGCACACCTGATAAGTTGTAAGGGGTGGCACCTTATTATTCACCCAGGCAGGGCAACTCTCCTTGCTGTAGTGCCTGTGGGGGAGGGGCCAGAGTGGGAGCAATGCAGCTGGCCTGCTAGTCTCTAGCGCACTTTCCAACAGACTCCTGCTTCAGACTGGAAGTACCTCCCACTGGGGCAACCCCAGACTTCGATCTGAGTCTCAGTTTTCCCCTTAAGTCAGTCCCGCCCTTGCAGCTCCACTGAGTCAGCAGTCAGGCCCACCCCTCAGCCACCTCCCGGTGGTTTTTCTGAGTTGCCCACCCTTTGGGGTCCACCTTACTGGTCTGGTTGTTCTGGTTGATTTTTTCTTGAATTCCTTGGTTGTCAGAATTCCATGCAGTTTGGTTTTATAGTTCTTCTGGTTTATTGATTTTAGATTGGTTGTTATCCTCCTTTTGGTTGTGAGAAGAAGTGAAGGGTTTCTACCTATGCCTCCATCTTGGCCAGAACTCAGAAATGATCTTTTAAAAGGTGAACTAAGCAAATAGGGCACACAGTCTCTTCTTTCCTGGGAATTTTTAAGGCATTTCCCCTAAGAGCCCTTGCTAGCTCTAACTTTCCAAGGTTTGTACATTGTTCTGAGAAGGAAATGCACCTGAAAGTGCTCATTGGGGTAATATCTAAATGAAAACTAGATTTCAAGCTCAATTTGAGCACAGCATTTTAATTTGTTTAACAAGAAAAATTTTCCTGTGAAAGTTCTGCTTTTCTTATACAGTGATCCATAAACATGCTCTGACAACATTCAAAACTGCTTAAAACTAGGCCTGTATTTCTAAATGTAAAATCCTGAGTCAGGGTGAGTAAGGCAAACAAATCTGTTTCTTTTAGATATATTTAAACTGTCCATGAGTTGAAATTTTCTATAACTTCTAGTTATTTATATTTTGGCACACTTTTAATCTCCTCCTCTCTCCCTCGCATAAAAAAACATGCACACAAACTAAAGGCAAAATGTGAGCAAACGGCATTGGAAATTTAATAAATTTAATACAAAACAATCAGAAGTTAAAGAAAAACATTTCTGAAGGTAGATATAATAATCAGCCAAATTATTTAAGGGAATGAGTAGCAACATGAGGGTAAATTTGACTCTTATAAAGAGGTTATTTATCACATTTCTTCTTTTTTATAGTAGTTCATTTACATCTGTCCCACCATTTTCCCCATTATTCACACCTATCCTGCCCCATCCCACTCCCATAGTCAATACCCTCCTCATTGTCCATGCCCATAAGAGCAGTTCTCAATTCATTTTCCTTTGCTTGCCCCTACCCCATCTTTCTCCCTGTTAATCTCCCTATGGTCACTGTCAATTTGTTCTTCATTTCCAACTCTGGATTTATTTTGCTCATTTGTTTGTTTTGTTGATTATGTTCCACTTATTGGTAAGATCATTTGTTTTTTACCACCTGGCTTATTTCACTTAGCATAATGCTTTCCATTTCCATCTATGCTGTCACCAAGGGTAGGAGTTCCTTTTTTCTTTCTGCTGCGTAGTATATATTGTGTAAATGTACCAAGTTTTTTGATCCATTCATTTACTGATGAGCACTTAGGCTGTTTCCAGCACTGGGCTAATGTAGGTATTGCTGCTATGAACATTGGGGTGCATAGGTTCTTTGGAATTTGTGATTCAGGATTCTTAGGGTATAGTCCCAGCACAGGAATTGCTGGATTGAAAGGCAGTTCCATTTTTAGTTTTTTGAGGAAATTCCATACTGTTTTCCACAGTGGCTGTACCAGTTGGCATTCCCATCCACAGTGTACTAGGGTTCCCTCTTCTCCACATCCTTGCTAGCACCTGTAGTTTGCTGATTTGTTAATGATGGCCATTCTGACTGGTGTGAAGGGGTATTTCATTGTGGATTTCATTTGCATCTCTCTAATGGCTAGTAATGTTGAGCATTTTTTTATGTGCCTATTGGCCCTCTGTATTGGTATCCACAGTTGGTGTCTCCTTGGTACCTTTCTTACCAGGAGAAAGATTCATAATGTCAAGGTCCACATGAAGATAATGGAGAATTTACAAGAAAGCCACTCAGGCAGCTAGTAGCTGAAATGTGTCAGAGTACACAGAATTTTTTCTGAGTGTGATAAAACATACATGACACAAAATTGACCAAGTTCATTCACATTGAATACATTCACATTGCTGTGCTTCCATCACCACTATGCATATCTAGAAGTTTTTCATCACCCCAAACTAAAACTTTGTACCCTTAAAAAACAACTCCTTGAGCATCTGAAAAACAACATTCAGCTTTTGTTCTATGAATTTGACTATTCTAGGTATCTCACATAAGTGGTAGAAATGTATACCTATTTAACTTAGCAAAATATTGTCAAGTTCACCCACATTACAGAATATATCAAAATGATTTTACTTTTGAAGGCTGAATTACATTTCATTGTATGTATATACCACATTTTTTTTTATTTTTTAATCTTTGTTTAAGTACAGTTTTCTCCCCTTTAGTACGATTCCAGCCCACCCACCCAACCATCCAAACTTTCCTCCCATTACCACCCTCCCCCTGGTTTTTGTCCATGTGTCCTTTAAATTTGTTCCTGTAAACCCTAACCATTCTCCCCTGAAATTCCTTTTTCTCTCCCCTCTGGTCACTATCAGCCTGTCCTCTATTTCAGTGTCTTTGGTTACATTTTGCTTGTTTCTTTGTTTTGTTGTTTAGGTTCCTGTTAAAGGTGAGATCATATGGTATTTGTCTTTCACTGCCTGGCTTATTTCGCTTAGCATAATGCTTTCCAGTTCCATGCAAGCTGTTGCAAAGGGTAGAAATTCCTTCTTTCTTTCTGCTGCATAGAATTCCATTGTGTAAATGTACCATAGTTTTTTGATCCATTCATTTACTGATGGGCATCTAGGTTGCTTCCAGCATCTAGCTATTGCAAATTGTGCTGCTATGAACATTGGGATGCATAGGTTCTTTTGCATTGGTGTTTCAGTGTTCTTAGGATAGAGTCCCAGCAGTGGGATTGCTGGGTCAAAAGACAGATCCATTATTAGTTTTTCTGAGGAAGTTCCAAACTGCTTTCCATAGTGGTTCTACCAGTCTGCAGTCCCACCAGCAGTGCACTAGGGACCCCTTTTCTCCACAACCTCTCCAACACTTGTTGTTTCTTGCTTTGTTTATCATGGCCATTCTGACTGGTGTGAAGTGGTATCTCATTGTGGTTTTAATTTGCATCTCTCTGATAGCTAGCGATATTGAACATCATTTCACGTGTCTTTGGATTTTCTGTATGTCCTCCTTGGAGAAGTGTCTGTTCAAGTCCTCTGCCCATTTTTTAATTGGATTCCTTGTCTTTTTAGAGTGGAGTTGTGTAAGTTCTTTATATATTTTGGAGATTAAACCCTTGTCTGAGACATCATTGGCAAATATGTTTTCCATACAGTCAGTTCTCTTTTAATTTTGATACTGTTTTCTCTAGCTGTGCAGAAGCTTTTAATTTTGATGAGGTCCCATTTGTTCATTCTTTCCTTTATGTCCCTTGCTCTAGGGGACAAGTCAGTAATAAAGTTTCTTCGTGAAATATTTGAGATTTTCCTACCTATGTTCTCCTCTAGGACTTCAATGGTGTCACAGTTTATATTTAAGCCTTTTATCCACCTTGAATTTATTTTTGTATAAGGTGTAAGTTGGTGCTCGAGTTTTATTTTTTTGCAGGTAGCTGTCCAGTTCTCCCAACACCATTTGTTGAAGAGGGTATTTTTACTCCATTTTATGTTGCTTCCTCCTTTGTCAAATATTAATTGACCATAGAGACTTGGGTTTATTTCTGGGCTCTCTGTTCTGTTCCATTGGTCCATGTGCCTGTTTTTATGCCAGTACCAGGCTGTTTTGATTACAGTGGCCTTGTAGTATAGTTTAGTGCCAGGTATTGTGATCCCCCCTACTTTACTCTTCTTTCTCAAAATTGCAGCAGCTATTCAGGGTCATTTATGATTCCATATAAATTTTTGAAGTGTTTGTTCTATGTCTGTAAAATATGCCATTAGTATTTTAATAGGAATTGCATTGAATGTGCAAATTGCTTTAGGTAGTATGGACATTTTGATGATATTAATTCTTCCAATCCATGAACATGGTATATGTTTCCATTTGTTTGTGTCTTCCTTGATTTCTTTTCTCAGTGTTATATCGTTTTCTGAATAAAAGTCTTTTAACTCTTTGGTTAGGTTTATTCCTAGATATTTTATTTTTCTTTTTGCTATTTCAAATGGGATTTTTTTTCTTGATTTCTGCATCTGCTGTTTCATTGCTGGTGTACAGAACTGCCTTTGATTTCTGGATATTTACTTTGTATCCTGCTGTTTTGCCAAAGTCATTTATTGGTCAAGCATTTTTTTGTTGGAGTCTATAGGATTTTCTATGGACACTATCATGTCATCTGCAAACAGTGAGAGTTTTCTTTCTTCATTTACAATTTGAATGCCTTTTATTTATTTTTCTTGTCTGATCACTGTGGATAAAACTTCCAGTACTATATTGAATAAGAGCGGTGAAAGTGGACAGCCTTGTCTTGTTCCTGATCTTGTTGGAAAAGATTTTAATTTTTGCCCATTGAGTATGATGTTAGCTGTAGGCCTCTCATATATGGCCTTTATTATGTTGAGGAATGCTCCCTCTATTCCCACTTTGCCAACTGTTTTTATCACAAATGGGTGCTGTACCTTATCAAATGCTTTTTCTGCATCTATTGATATGATCATGTGGTTTTTGTCTTTGCTTTTGTTTATGTGATGTATTACATTTACTGATTTGTGAACATTGTACCATCCTTGCATCCCTGGAATGAATCCCACTTAGTCATGGTGTATGATCTCCTTAATGTACTGTTGGATGCGGTTTGCCAGTATCTTGTTGAGGATTTTAGCATCAATGTTCATCAGCGATATTGGCCTGAAGTTTTCTTTCTTTCTTTTGTCTTTATCTGGTTTTGGAATTAGGATGATGTTGACCTCATAAAAAGATTTTGGGAATCTTCCATCTTTTTGGATTTTTTTGAAATAGTCTGTGAAGGATAGGGATTAGCTCTTCCTTAAATGCTTTGTAGAATTCTCCTGTGAAACCATCTGTTCCAGAGATTTTATGTGTTGGGAGTTTTTTGATTACTGCTTCAATTTCTTTTGCTGTTATTGGTTTGTTCAGGCTTTCTGCTTCTTTTTTATTGAGTTTTGGAAGATTATATTTTTCTAGAAATTTGTCCATTTTATCTAGGTTTTCAAATTTCATGGCATACAGTTCTTTGTAGTAATTTCTTACAGTCCTTTGTATTTCTGTGGTATATTTTATAATCTCTCCTCTTTCGTTTCTGATTTTGTTTGTTTGGGTTTTCCCTCTTTTTTCCTTGATGAGTCTGCCTAAAGGCATGCCAATTTTGTTTATCTTTTCAAACAACCAGCTCTTGGATTCATTGATCCTTAGAATTGAGCTTTTATTCTCTATGTCTTTTCATTCTGGTCTGATCTGGGTTATTTCCTTCCTTCTGCTTGCTCTGGGTTGTCTTTGTTGTTGTTCCTCGAGTTCATGTAGACATAGGGTTAGGTTGTTTGTTTGGAATGTTTCTAACCTTTTTAGGTGGGCCTGTATCACTATGAACTTCCATCTCAGGATTGCCTTGGCTGTGTCCCATAGTTTTGGGTTGTTGTCAGTTCGTTTTCATTTGTTTCCACTAACCTTTTGATTTCTTTCCTAATATCATTCTTGACCCATTCATTGTTTAATAGCATGCTATTTAATCTCCATGATTTTGAGTGTTTTGGGTTTTTTTTCCTTGGGGCTGGTTTCTAGCTTCAGTCCCTTGTGATCTGAGAAAATGCTTGGTATGAATTCGATTTTTAAAAAATTATTGCGGCATGTTTTGTTTTCTGTCATGTGGTCTATCTTTGAAAATATTCCATGTACATTTGAAAAGAATGTGTATTTAGCTTCTTTGGAATGGAGGACTCTGTATATATCAGTAAAGACCATTTCATCTAGGATATTGTTCAATGCCATAATATCTTTGTTGATATTTTGTTTAGAAGATCTGTCCATTTTTGATAGTGGGGTGTTAAAATCCCCCACAATAGTTGTGTTGCTGTCAATATCTTTCTTGAAGTCCTCTGAGATTTTCTTTATGTATTTGGGTGCTCCTATGTTGGGTGCATGTATATTTACAATATTTATATCTTCTTGGTGAATTTTTCCCCTGAATATTATGAAATGACCTTCTGAGTCTCTTTTTATGGCCCTTTTTTGGAAGTCTATTTTGTCTAATATGAGTATTGCTATCCCAGCTTTTTTTTCCCCTGTCTATTTGCTTGGAAAATTTGTTTGCAGCCCTTCTCTTTCAGCCTGTGCAGATCTTTTATCCTGAGGTGGGTCTCTTGTAGGCAGCATATGTGTGGGTCATGTTTTCTTATCCAATCAGCTATTCTGTATCTTTTCATTGGAACATTTAATCCATTTACATTTAAGGTTTTTATTGATAGGTACTTATTCATTGTCCTTTATGCATGTGTGTTCCTCTCTCTCTCTCTCTCTCTCTCTCTTTTCCTTTCTTTCCCTAAAGCAGTCCCTTTAGCATCTCTTGCAGAGCTGGTTTGGTGGAGAAGTATTCTTTCAGCCTTCTTTTGTCTGAGAAGCTTCTTATTTGGCCTTCTATCTTGATTGAGAGCCTTGCTGGGTAAAGTAGCCTTGGTTGTAGACCTCTGGTTCTCATTACTTGGAATATTTCTTGCCATTCTGTTCTGGCTTCGTGTGTTTCCATTGAGAAGTCAGCTGTTAGCTTTATTGGGGCTCCCTTGTATGTCACTTCCTTTTTTTTTTCTCTTGCTGCCTTTAATATTCTCTCTTTGTCTTGAAATTTTGCCATTTTAATTATGATGTGTCTTGAGGTGGGCCTCTTTGGGTTCCTCTTGATTGGGACTCTCTGTGTTTCCTGTATCTGTGTGACTTTTTCTGTCATCAAATTAGGGAAGTTTTCCATCATTACTTTTTCAAATAGGTTTTCCATCCCTCTCTCTTCTTCTTCTTCTTCTGGTATCCCTATTATACAGATATTATTATGTTTCATATTGTCTTGCATTTCTCTTAATCCCTCTTCATTCTTTCTGAGCCTCTTTTCCTTTTCTTGCTCTTTCTGAGTGTTGTTTTCTACTTTGTCCTCTACCTCACTATTCCGATCTTCTGCTTCATTGATCCTGCTTTCTATTCCTTCTACTGTGTTCTTCAG
The DNA here is from genome assembly GCF_004126475.2 of Phyllostomus discolor. NCBI lineage: Eukaryota > Metazoa > Chordata > Mammalia > Chiroptera > Phyllostomidae > Phyllostomus > Phyllostomus discolor. Next base: position 62,185,337 of record NC_040911.2, on the reverse strand, counting down.
TTCAGTAATTGTATTCTTCATTTCCTCTTGGCCCTTGTTGAGAGTTTATATTTCCTTTTTCATGCTGATGTAGTTTTCAGTGAGTTCATTGTAGCTTCCCTGTAGTTTCTGGTAGCTCATTGTGAGCTCATTGAGCTTCCTGACAATCATTGCTTTGATCTCAATACCTGATAGTTGAATTGCCTCTATTTCATTTAGCATTCTTTCTGAGGCTTCCTCCTTCCCTTTCATTTGGGGATTGTTTCTTTGTCTTCCCATTGTTTGTGAGACTCTTCTTGTTAGCCTCAGCTTCTTAAATTGATCTGTTCTGGCTCCCTGGGTTTGTGGTGTGAACTTCTGTAGTAGAATAGCAGTGAGTTTCAGTGATGCAGTTTCCTTGATCTCCCAAGCTCACTCGTCTTGGGCTGTCATTTAAGTTGGCTTTGTGTTTGCCGTTGGGTTTTGATTGTTGTTGGTTCTTTCTTTGGTGGCTCCTTCCCACCAGCTGCTTAAATAAGGGTCACTCTGTCCACCGCCTCTTGTATTTTGTTGTGCTGGTGAGGGCAGGTTTTGTTGAAGCTGGTTCTTCTGTGTGTAAAAGGTTTTAAGGATTCTCTCCTGCTCTTGTTCAGTTTTTTTTTTTTTTTGTATTGGGTACTGTCTCTACTGTTTAGTTATATTTCTAGATAGGTCCTGGATTGAGGTTTGTGTGGTTACCACTCCCTCCTTCACCCTCTTCTATTGTTATCTGTTAATTGTTCCTTTGTTGTTGGGTTTCTTCTTCCCGTAGGTATCCTGGTGTTCACCACTTCCACCTACTCTTTTTTTTGATCAATTGGAGGGGGAGGTAAAATGGTTTGACAGCAAGATAGTATTCTATGATATTTACAGTAGCAGCCAGTAGAGAAAAGATCAGAGATCCTTTGACTATGTATACTGTTAACTGTGATCTTCCACCCTGCTAGCTGATTTTTAGAAAGGATGGAAAGAAGATAAGGCTCTTGTAGGGGAAGGAAGGATTGTGAGTTGGATCTAGAAAGCAGTGAGGTTGTGGGAAGTCAGATTCTAAGGTAAGGTGAGAGTAAAAGATAGTAAATAGGTGTAGTGTGTGAGAGAATAAAGTTTACCACTACAGCATTAGAGTTCAGGAAATTTTGAAATGGGCTAGGTTCTTGGAGGGGTGTTGTGAAGTAATTAGAATTGCATGGAACAGCAATTACAATAATATTAGGTCAACAATCATATGACAGAATCTATGAGATCCAGGTAACAATAATAGAGAGTACAGAACCTCGAGTAGTGTGCTAATGGGGCACAGGTGAGTTAAAGGACAGTAGATTAGCAATACACTATGAAAGGGATATCAGGGGAAAGGTGTCAGGTCATACAATATAACCAGCCTAGCAAAGCAGACTATACAAAAAGAAGAGAGATACAAAAATACTATTTAAAAAGATGTAAGAATACTGGAAAAATAGTAATAATACAAATATGCAATAACTTGCAGGTTCTCTGTAATAGCAGAGTGAAATTTGTCTCAGTGTCCCATCTGTTGTGATGCCCCTTCTTGGGGTTCAACTTTGGTCTTTTCACAGATTCAAGGTTTTGTCTCACTTATAGGTATTTAAAAAAATGAAAATAGAAAAGGCAGATGAAAGAAGGAAGAAGAGATAAAATTGGAGGAAAGAAAGGAGGAAGTAATAAAACAATAAAGCAGGAAAGAGAGGAAAATGAAATTAAAAGATAATAAAAATAATAAAATTTTAAAAATTAAGAATTGTTTAAAAAAATAGAATCAAGTTAAAAAGTCTCTTGGTTTCAAAGTGGCCAAACCGGTTTTTCTGCTCTTGCTGGGTGCAGCAGACTGAGGGGTGATTGCTATGGCTTTTCTTCCTTGGTCAGAGGTGCACACTGTCTGGGAAGCTAACATGGCTCCTCAGCCCTGCACCTGGGGTGTCGGAATCAGTCCTTTCCCCAGGGTTACTGCTGTGGACTGGAGTGTGGGGATGCTCTTCCTGCAGGTGCACCCACAAGCCCATGGCTGGGTGGCAGGGAGGCTGGGATGACTGATCACTTTAGGAGAATTCCCCAAACAGTGTCTGTCTATTCACTCCTTCCTCTTGAGAAATTCCTCCCGTTCAAGCCTGCCACTCCACACAGTGGCCTATCTTCTCCAGCCGCCAAACTCTCCAGCCAGACCAGTGACTGTGGGGATCAGGGCCTGCTGTGTGACCCAGCCCTTCTGATGTCCACAGCCTCCACAGGTGCTCACAACCCTTGTGTGTTTTCTAGCACCTGGATTCCTCCCAGTCCCGCTCAGACCCTGTTTGGCTGGGGAGGGAGCAGTTGTCCCAGCTCTCTCCCAAGGACTCTGTGGCAAACCCAGCAGCAGGCACTGGGCCTGGGGCTGCAGCCCCCAGACCACATGCTGTTCCCCGGGACCCTACCATGTTGCAGCACTCTTCTCAAGGTCCGGTTTTTCAGTCCCACCACAATCCTTGGTCCCTTATTTTCACATATGTTGAAATATGTTGGTTGCTTGCTTCTCTACTCCATAGATCAGTCAGGATTTTCTCTCCTGAGCAGACGGAAGCCGAATCTGCTCCCTCCTATTCTGACGCCATCTTAGGTCCTGTATATACTACATTTTTTACCCATTCATTCACCAATGGACACTTGAATTTTATCTACTTTTTGGTATTGTGAGTAATGTCACTATGAATATTGGTGTACGTATATCTGTTTAAGTCTTTGTTTTGGACACAAACTCAGAAATGGAACTGCTGAATCATATGATAATTCTACATTTAATTTTTAAAGAACTACAAAACTTATTTCCACAGTGGCTGCTGCACCATTTTACACTCCAACACCAGTTACATAAGGGTTCCAATTTCTTCACATCCTTGCCAACACTTGTACATTTTTTAAAAAAATAATAACTATTCTAATAGTTGTGAATAATATCTTATTAAAGTTTTGACTTGCATTTCCTTAAGTATTATTGATACATCTTTTTATAAGTGTATTGGCCATTTGTGTATATTTTAAAAGAAATGTTTCTTTTCAAATTTTTTACTCACTTTAAAAATATTTTGTTGTTATTAAGTTAGCAAAATTTATATTCATAGACTAATTATGACAATGTAATTGTCACCTTAAAAGTTGTAAAAAAAGAGGTAAAAATAAATGATGTGTCATATTCACTGTTGAATAAATATATATTTTAGTCAGTAAAGGGAAATTTGTTTTTTTATGTAACTCATCCTGTATAAATTATGTTCTTCTATTTTTAGTGGAATTCTCCCCTTTTACAGATTTGCGGGGGGGGGGGCTCCCATGGTTAAAGAACAAATTCAAGGAAAGTGTTTTCCTGTGGTATTTTCTCCTCTCATTTCTTTCTATTTGCTCAGTTCCTCTTGCTGTGAAACAACAGTATTACAGCAACAGGATCTTTTATTTGTTTTAAACACGCATCTCCCAACCTGGCCTGGTATGACAGAGGATCTTCTTTGCCTAATCAAACACTGTCGCCATGTTCTATCACCATGACCTTACTGATCACTTGCTCCTGTGTGCCTTAGTTAAGTCTTCTCACCTCTTGGTGCCTCCCTTCCTTAGGTCAAAAGTTCTATTTGGCATGACTTTATTGATGACCTGAGGCCTCAGCTGGCAACTCCTGCAAATGCTTAGACCCCTCCCTCACTACCATCACCACATCAAAATGGAAAACCTGAAACTGTGGTGGCTCTGCCCAACCTGCACACAACTGGCAGCACTGGCAGCTTGAATGAAAGCATTAAGCAAACGTAGCACTTACCTTCAGCATTTTATACAGGTTAACTCATTTAAGTCTTGTAATAACCCCATCCATCCTCTTATTATCCCCACTTTACAAATGTGGAATTCATGACACAGAGAAGATAATTGAAATGAGTGGGGTCACACAGTCAATAAGTGATGCGAGGAAGATTATTTGCTTCCACGACTTCTTAATCTCTGCCTCAGCCTGCCCCTTGTGTTTGCTTGGCTCTCAAGTCTCAGTGTTCAGGTCCTGCCTGCTCCCTCCTAATATTGATACTTACCACTCATGACCCACGTTAAGTCACCAGAAGGAATTACCATCTTTTTTGATTCTTTTTATTTAAAAATATACTTTTAGGCTCAAACATGAAACCTTATATTAAGTATATAATTATATCCATCTCTCATCTTCATTCAATTTGTCATCTCACTTGCTCATATTTAAGATTAATGGATTGACCATCAAAGAATTGCTAAATTGAAGCAAAATAAGATCAGAGTTGAATTAATTGTGCAGCCAATTGCTATATAACTATTGTTTTCATGAGATGAGAATTACGAAGATAAACCATGAAGATAGCTGTATGTGGCCAGAGACCAAGACAAAAACATTCAAATAAATTGTGATGTATCTTATTTCTAAAGAAAAACTAGTGAAAAGGGACAAAGAGGAGACAAACAATTATGAATAATATAGTAATCACAGCATTGGTTAGGATTTAGAATATTAATCTGTGGTAGTATTTTAACTAAAAATCAATCCCTGTTAATTCATCACAGCTGATATGCAAAGTATCCCAAAATAACTGGGTTCAAATCCAGACATATCTTTTCAGGATTTTCTGTGTTGAAAACCTTTGTATGATGATACAATTCTGAATTTCTCAGGCCACAAAGGGATTTCAAGTCTTCCATTCAACCACCAACCTCAAACTGGGTCTCACGAGGAGGTTTCCAGTTCCTCAAGTCTGGACAGGCAACTCCTGTTCTTTGATAAGAGAGGAAAATGTGAATAGTTTCAGAGAGATGGTAAAAACTGGCTCCAGGAATAAGGGCCACATAAGAAACCAGGACTAAAAGAAACAGGGAAGAACTCCAGGTAAAAAGAAAGTATCAAGTGGTTAAAAGTGAGAAGGAAGGAGAACAGGTACAAGCAAATGCAGCAATGAACTAAAGGTAGGATTAATCAGTGGGTGCTATTAATATTTGCCTTAAACTAATGAAGAAATTGAGACATACAGAAAATGGATGTAAGATCCCTCAGCATATGGTAGAGATGAAAGTCAGAGGAAGAACTATTTTGACACGTAGCTATCCAGGATGACTTTTCAGCCTACCTTGTACACTGTCATTCTGTACATTGTGGCCCATTCTGCAGGATCTGTAACAGAAAAGAAGCAAAGACTATGGAGAAGAAACAGCATAGCTATTGTTTACAGAAAATATAACTGAATTTTTAGGAAGTCTAAAGATTTTAGAACTGGTATCAAATAATGTTACTAAATACAAAACAAACACAGGTTTCCCTTGCTGTTCAAAAGCAGAGTGTTCTTATGAAACTTTCCTAAGTTGAAATGGCCTAGAAAACAAAGAAGCAATTACCATTAATTTATATGAAAAAACCTTTGAGCATTTCCAAACCCCCAAATAACTTACCAGATAACACATAAAACCTAAAATAGTACTAACATAGTAGTAAATGCAGGAAGGTAAAAAAAAAACCTTGGTAGTGCCACTATTGCTGTCTGAGGGTCACACTGCCTCTAAGGACTTGCTTCAAAACAAACACTGAACACTATTTTTAGCTTTTCACATTTTGTATGTAAATGTAAAACTCATCTTTGGATTTCTTTTAGGTAGTGAAAATAGGTACAATAGAAGTCTGTCATAAAAGTAAAGAGGCAAAAGCAAGGGATACTTGGATACTAAAATTAAGTGGTTTTCCAAGTATAAGTAATCATACTTATTAAAAAACAATGAGGAAATATGTGAATCACACAAGCAGAAAAAAGATCATAAAAATAAAGAAATAAAAAAGAAAGAAATGACTTTAAGAATCACTGTGCAAAGGCAAAACATAATCACCTTAAGTTTTACCTGAAGATCATAAAATCCTAGTATTTTGAAAGACATGTCATGGTGTATAGAGAATAACAGATTATGGCACAATGTCAGTTTCTTCCAAATGAACGCATCCGTTTTATAACTTTAATTAAATCAAATAAGGATTTCTTTTGAAATTTTTCTGTAAAAATAACCAGGCAAAATAGTCAGAATTTTAAAAAAAATTATACTAAGAGTGGCTTATCTTAGCAGCTAGGAAATGCAGCAGGAGTGGAGACAGTGATAGTATCTATGGTTTGTAACTAACCACTGTGAACAATATGCCCTGTCTTTTCTGAGCTGTCACATTACCTTTCTTCCCACAACATTATGCAGAAGGGACCACAGCTCTCTTTTGGCAAGGACAAGATAATTTGATTACCTCTTCACAAATTTGCACAATTAATGGCAGCTTTTTGGCACAGCACAATCTAACTTCATTACTGACCTCCTTAACCACTATGTTATGAGCTACGTATAGTCAAACCAACTACCATAGGTGCACAATAAATGAAAGGATAACCATCAGAAGTGGACACTCTGTATTAACCATGTGATAAAGGAACCACCACCAATAAAATAATATAGTACCTTTAAAGATTTTGCTAAATAATTACTTGCCTTTTTTGGGAAAATAAAACAAACTTTCTCAAATTATGTGATCTAGGAAAGTAAATTCCATCTGGATTAAAAAACGAAATGGAACCCTTGCCAGTGTGACTCAGTTAGTTGGAGCATCATCTCATACATTAAAATGGTTGGGGGTTCAATTCCCAGTCAGGGCACACACTTGGTTTGCAGGTTCAATACCTGGTGTGTACTCATATGGGAAGCAACCAATCATGTTTTTCTCTCTCACATTGATCTCTCTTTCTCTCTCTCTCTCTCTCTCTCTCTCTCTCTCCATTCCTTTCTCTCTAAAATCGATGAACTTAAAAAAAGTTAAAGCTACATGGAAAAAGTGAAAATTAAAATTAAAAAAATACTGTACAGAAAATTACATGAAAATCTAGCTGTTTTAATATTGGAGGAGAAATTCCTACACATAAAGTAAATCACAAAAGTATTAAGAAGATTTAATTGTCTTAAATGCCAAAAGTATCTTAAAACCTCATCAACTGTTTAAAATTGCAATAAAATATATATGTGTAATGTAGAAAGTGCCATATTTTGTGAAGGAAGCTTGGTAATATATACATCAAGCTAATCAAATGTTCTTGTCTGGTGATTCCCTAATTCCTGTTCAAATAATTTGTTCCAAGGAAAATCATTAGCAATGAAGCCAAAGGTGAAAGACTCTTTCCTGAAGCAAACTTTGTAAAAGGTGGGAGATAATTTAACTAGAGGAACAAACTCACCAGGAGAAAGAATCCACTAAGTTTTATACATCTTAATGTTACATATATGTATGTCACCATCTGTGCAACATTTTTAAACATTTAATGATATTAAAAAAACTTTTAAGACAAAAGTTTGACATAGTCCCATTTGTTTGTTATTTCTTTTGTTTCCCTTGCCTGAGAAAATATATCAGAAAAAAAAATACTGCTGTGAGCAACTCTCCAAGATTTTACTGCTTATGTTGTCTTTTAGTGCAGGAGTTTATTTTTGGGCTCTCTATCCTGTTCCATTGGTCTATGTGTCTGTCATTATATCAATACCATACTGTTTTGATCACTATGGCCTTATAGTACAGTTTGATATTTGGTAGTGTGATTCCTCCAACTTTGTTCTTCTTAAGACCACTATTGCTACTTGGAGCCTTTTGTGATTCCATATAAATATTTGAAACATTTGTTCTAGCTTTGTGAAACAGATCAGTGGTATCTTAATAAATTTTTCATTAAATCTGCAGGTTGCTGTGGGTAGCATGGACATTTTAATAATGTTAATTCTTTCTATACATAAACATGGTATGTGCTTCTTTGTATCTTCTTTAATTTCTTTCTTCAGTTTCTTATAATTTTATGAGTACAGATATTTTACCTCTTGGTTAAACATATATATATATATATATATATATATATATTTATATAATTACATATACATATATAATTATATATATATAATTTTTAAAATATTTTTATGTATTTGTTTTTAGAGATGGGAAGGGAGGAGGGAAGAGAAGGAGAGAAATATCAATATGTGGTTGCCTCTTGCATGCCCCCTACTGGGTACCAGGCCTGAAACCCAGGTATGAGCTCTGACTTGGAATGAAATCAGCAACCCTTTGGTTCACAGTCCAGTGCTAAATCCACTGAGCCATACCAGCCAGGGCTAGATATGTTATTCTTTTTGAAACAATCATGAATGGTAGTGTTTTCTTAATTTCTGTTTCTGATGGTTCATTATTGGTGCATAAAAAGTAACAGATTTCTGGTTATTAATTTTTGTATCCTTCTACTTTACTGAACTCATTTATCAGTTCTAATAGTTTCTTGATGGATTCTTTAGGATTCTCTATGTATAATATCATGTCATCTGCAAATAATGACAGTTTTACTTCTTCCTTTCCAATTTGGATGCCTTTTACTTCTTGTCTGATTGTTATGGCTAGGAGTTTCAATTCTATGTTGAATAAGAAAGGTGAAAGTGGATATCCCTGCCTTGTTCCTGATGTTAAGAGGTTTTGCATATCAAAAGAAACCATCAACAAAATAAAAATAAACTTACTGAGTGGGAGCAATAGAACTGTAAGGGGTTAATATCCAAAATTTATAGTGAATGTATACAATTCAACACAGAAAAACCAGAAAATCTAATTAAAAATGGAAAAAGGACCTGAATAGACACTGCTCCAAAGAAGACATACAGATGCCAGTAGACATATGAAAAGATGCTCAACATTACTAGTCATCAGGGAAATGCAAATTAAAACCACAATGATATATCACCTCACACTTGTCAGAATGGCAATCATCAATAAATCAACAAACAAGTGCTGGCAAGGATGTGGAGAAAGAGGAACACTTGCACTAGAAATAAATATTGGTAGCAATGAAGATTGGTGCAGCCTTTGTGGAAACCAATATGGAATTATATTAAAAAATTAAAAGTTGGATTGCCTTATTGCCCAGTGATTTTGTTTCTGGGAATTTATCTGAAACCTGAAAAAAATAATTTAAAAGAATAAAAGTACCACTGTGTTAATTGCAGTGTTATTTACAATAGATAAGGTTTGAAAGCAGCCCCAGTGTCACTCAGGAAATGGGTGGATAAACAACTATGGTACATTTACACAATGGAATACTAATCAGCTGTAAAAAAGAAAATGTTACCCTATGTGGCAACATAGACAGACCTGGAGAACATTAAGCTGAATGAAATAAGCCAGTTAGAGAAAGACAAATACCATTTGATTTCACTCATATGTGAAATCTAATGAACAAACTAAACTAACAAGCAAAATAGGGACAGGCTCATTGACAGAGAGCAGGATGACAGCTCTGTACAGAGTGGGGTTTGGTGAATAGAGGAATTGAGGAAAACATAAAAAGGACTCATGCATGCAAACAACAGTGTGGTGATTGCAGGAGGTATCAGGGAAGTAGAAGAGGGTATAAGAGAGATAAAGAGTGTTGGAAAAATACAATAAAAATACGTAAGGACAAAAACATTTTAGTATATTCTTACATTTATGTTATTATTTCTGTAATATGAATAATGACAAAAACCCACAAGTATGATTAGACAAGATAAAAAAATCTAAAAGTGATAAGATAGTTTCAAAATTGTATATCAGTTATGACTGTAATTTTAGCTTATATATCCATACATAGAAGATAATAAATCAAAAATCAGTAATTATGTGAGAGGAAGTCTTACAGTTTTCTATTTCCCTTTTACTAATGTCTATACTTTACAAAAACTAATGTGTATTATTCAATTATTTTTTTAATTAATTCATTGTTCAATTACAGTTGTCTGCATTTCCTCCTCCTTCCACAATCCCTCCCACCCCAGACAAACCCACCTCGCTCCTTTGGTTACACACTCTTACTTGGTTTTGTCCATGTGTCCTTTATAATTGTTCCTGAAAATCCTTCTCCTGACTATCCCCTCTCCCCTTGCCTCTGGCAATTGTTAGATTGTTTTTAATTTCAATGTCTCTGCTTATATTTTGTTTGCTATTTTTATATGGTTGATTATGTTCCAGTTGAAGGTATGGTATTTTTCCCTCACCACTTGGCTTACATCACTCAGCACAATGCTCTCCAGTTCCATCCATGCTGTCATAAAAGGTATAAGCTCCTTCTTTCTATCTCCTGTGTAGAATTCCATTTTGTAAATGTACCATTGATTTTAGATCCACTCATTTGCTGATGGGCACTTAGGTTGCTTCCAGCACTTGGCTATTGTAAATTGTGCTGCTATGAACATTGGGGTGCATAGGTTATTTTGGATTGGTGTTTCAGGGCTCTTAGAATGTAATCCCAGTAGTGGAATTGCTGAGTCAAAAGGCAATTCCATTTTTAGTTTTCTAAGGAAATTCCATACTGTTTTCCACAGTGGCTGCAGAAGTCTGGATTCCCACCAACAGTGCACTAAGTTTCTCTTTTCTCCACAACCTCTCCAACACTTATTTCTTGATTTGTTTATGTTCGCCATTCTGATGGGTGTGAGGTGATATCTCACAGTTGTTTTAATTTGCATCTCTCTGATGGCTAGTGATGCTGAGAAATTTTTCTTATGTCTCTGGGCCCTCTGTATGTCATCCTTAGAGAAGTGTCTGTTCAAGTCTTTTGCCCACTTTTTAATTGTTTTTTTTTTTTTTTCTTCCTGGAGTGGAGTCTTATATGAGTTCATTATATATTTTAGAAATCAAACCCTTTTCTTAGGCTTCATTGGAAAATACATTTTCCCAAACAGTGGGTTCTATTTTCAGTTTAGTGCTGTTTTCTTTAGCCATGCAGAAACTTTTTTAATTTAATGAGGTCCCATTTATTTGTTCTTTCTTTTATGTCACTTGCTTTAGGGGACATATCAGTGAAGATGTTGATGCGTGGAATGTCTGCGATGTTCTTGCCAATGTTTTCCCCTATGACTTTTATGGTGTTACGACTTATATTTAAGTACTTTATGCACATTGAATTTATTTTTGTGTATGGTGTAAGTTGGTAATCAAGTTTCATTTTTTTTTAATGTAGCTGTCCAGACCTCTCAACACTATTTGCTGAAGAGGGCATTTTTGCTCCATTTTATGCTCCTTCCACTTTTGTAAAATATGAATTGACCATAGAGACTTGGTTTTCTTTATGGGCTCTCTGTTCCATTCCATTTGACTATATGCCTGTTTTTATGCCAGTAGAAGGCTGTTTTGCTTACAGTTGTCTTGTAATACACTTAGATACCAGGTATTGTGATCCCTCCTGCTTTGTTCTTGTTTCTCAAAATTGTGGCAGCTATTCAGGGATATTTATGGCTCCATAAAAATATCTAAAATGTTTGTTCTGTATCTGTGAAATATATCATTGGTACTTTAATAAGGTTTGCATAGAATCTATCAAATGCTTTGGGCAGTATGGCCATTCTGATTATGTTAATTCTTCCAATCCACAAGCTTGCTTCCATTTGTTTGTGTCTTCCTTAATTTCTTTCTTCAGTGTTGTGTAGTTTTCTGAGTATAGGTCTTTTACCTCCTTGGGTAAGTTTATTCTTAGGTACTTTATTTTTCTTGTTGTTATATCAAGTGGGATTTTTTGCCTGGATTTTGTTTCTGATGATTCATTGTTGATATAAAAAAATGTGTTTCATTTCTGAGTGTTGACTTTGTATCCACTGTTTTGCCAAATTTATTTATTAGGTTGAGTAGTGTTTTGGTGGATTCGATAGAATTTTCTATGTATACTATCATATCATCTGCAAACAATGACAGTTTTACTTCCCCTTTCTAACTTGATTGCATTGTATTTATTTTTCTTGTCTGATTGCTGTGGTTAGGACTTCCAATACTATGTTGAATAGGAGTGGTGAAAGCGGGCATACTTGTCTTGCTCCTGATCATAGTGGGGAAACTCTCAGTTTTTGCCCAAAGAGAATGATGTTTAGTGCAGGTCTCTTGTATATGGCCTTTATTATGTTGAGGAATGTTCCCTCTGCTCCTACTTTGCTGAATGTTTTTGTCATAAATAGGTGCTATACCTTATCAAATGCTTTTTCTGCATCAATTGATATGATCATGTGGTTTTTGTCTTTGCTTTTGTTTATGTGATGTATTACATTTACTGATTTGTGAGCATTGTATCATCCTTGCATCACTGTGATGAATCCAGCTTGGTCAAGATGTACGATCTTTTTAATGTTCTGTGGGATGCAGTTTGCCAATATTTTGTTGATGGTTTTAGCATCTAGGTTTATCAGTGATATTGGCCTGAAGTTTTCTTTCTTTGTTATGTCTTTATCTGGTTTTGGATTACGATGATGCCGGTTTCATAAAAAGAGTTTGTGAGTCTTCCATCATTTTGATTTTTTGGAATAATCTGTGAAGGATAGGGGTTATATCTCTCTTAAATGATTTGTAGAATTCTCCTGTGAAACCATCCTGTCTAAGGCTTTTGTGTCTCCCTAATTTTTTTTTATCACTGCTTCAATTTCATCTGCTGTTATTGGTATGCTCAGGCTTTCTGCTTCTTCTTCTTTGAGTTTTGGTAAATTATATTTTTCTAGAAATTTGTCCATTTCACCTAGGTTTTTAAATTTCTTAGTGTGCAATTCTTCTTAGTAATTTCTTATAATCTTTTGTATTTCTGTGGTATCACTTGTAACCTCTCCTCTTTCATTTCTGACTGTGTTTATCAGGATCCTCTCTCTTTTTTTTTTCCTTGATGAGCCTGCTTACAGGCTTGTTGATTTTCTTTATCTTTTCAGAGAACTATCTCCTGGATTCATTGATCCTTACAATTGTGCTTTTAGTATCTATGTCATTAAATTCTGCTGTTATCATGGTTATTTCCTTCCTTCTACTTGCTCTGGGTTGTCTTTGTTGTTGGTCCTCAAGTTCTTGTAGGTGTAGGTTTAGGTTGTTTGTTTGAAATGTTTCTATCTTTTTTAGGTAGGCCTGTACTGTTATGAACTTCCCTCTCAGGACTGCCTTCACTGTGTCCGTAAATGTTGGGTTGTTGTGAGTTCACTTTCATTTGTTTCTAGAAACTTTTTGATTTCTTCCCTAATTTCATTCTTCACCCACTCATTTTTTAATAGCATGGTATTCAATCTCCACAATTTTTAATGTTTTGGGTTTTTTTTTTTCCTTTAGGTTGGTTACTAGTTTCAGTCCTTTGTGGTTGGAGAAAGTGCTTGATATGATTTCAACTTTCTTGAAACGTTGAGGCTTGTTTTGTGTCCTGTCATGTGGTGTATCTTTGAAAATGTTCCATGTGCATTTGAAAAGAATTTGTACTTAGCTTCTTTGGGATGAAGGGCTCTATGTATCAATTAAGTCTATTTCATCTAGGACATTGTTAAATGCCACAATATTCTTTTTGATATTGTGTTTGGTAGATCTGTCCATTTTTGAGAGTGGGGTGTTAAAATCCCCTACTATAATTGTGTTCCTGTCAATATCATTCTTGACATCCTGCAAGATTTTCTTTATGTATTTAGGTGCTCCTATATTGGGTGCATATATATTTACAATGTTCATTTTTTGGTGTTCACAGCTTCAACCTAATCTTTTTTGTGATCAGTTGTAGGGGGAAGGAAAAATGGTTTAAAATGGCAAGAGTTTATTCTAGGATACTTACAGTAGCAGCCTATAGAGAAGAGATAGGAGATCCCTTGGCTATATATACTGTTAACCATGTTATTGCACCAAATTAGACACTTTTAGATAGGGTGAAAAAAAATAAGACATGTTGGGGAGGGAAGGATTATGAGTTGGATCTAGAAAGCAGTGGGTTTGTGGGAGATCAGATTCTGAGGTAATGTGAGCATAAATGATAGTAAATAGGTGTAGTGTGTGAGAGAATAGAGTTAAGCACTACAGTAATAGAGTTCAGGAAACTGTGAAGTAGGCTATGATCTGGAAGGGAAGTTGTGCAGTATTTACAATTTTATGGAACAGGTATTATTTACAATAATATTAAAGCAAAAAACATATGACAGAATTTATGTAATTTGGATAACAAGAATAGGTAGTATAGGACCTTGCCTAGTGTGCTCATGGAACACAAGTGAAGCAAAGGACAGTAAATTAACAATACATTATGAAAGAGAGATCAGGGGAAACCTGTCAAACAATACAATTTAACTAGCCAAACAAAGAAGACTAAACAGAAAGAAGAGGAATATAAAACTACTATTAAAATAAAAGATGTAAGAATAATGAAAAAATAATACTACAAATATGCAATAACTTTCAGGTTTTCTGTAATATTGAAGTGAAATTTGTCTCACAGTCTCCACTGTTGGGATGCCCCCTCTTTGGGTCCAACTGTTCTTTTCACAGTTTCAGGTTTTTCTGTCTCACTTGTGGGTAGTTAAAAACAAAGAATGAGGAAGAGACAAAATTGGAAAGAAAGGAAGAAGGAATAAAACAAGAAAGAAGGAAAGAGGGGAAAAAGGAATTGAGAGATAAAAATACAAAAATTATAAAATAAAGACTTACTTAAAAAAGAAAAGCCACTTGCTTGTTTCAAACTGGCCAAACCCATTTTGCTTGTCTTGCTGGCTCCAGCAAGCTAAGGGGTGATTGGTTTTGCTTTCCTCTCTTCCTGATCCTCATTCAGTCAACTTCAGGTGCACATTCTCCCTAGGACTAGCTCGGCGCCTCTCCCTGGGGCCTTGGGTGTGGTATCCAGGCCTTCCTCAGAGTGCAGTCTCCCCAGGGTACTGGGTGTGGGCTTGGGGCCTTCTGCAGAGTGCACTCTTCCTGGGTTGCAGGAGCTTGCTAGTCCAGGATCCCTCCAGTCTCTCAGCTTCCAGTGTGCACCCTTTGCAGGGCTATGGGAGTGCATGCAGGGAATTCAGTGCCACCTTGGGAGTGCTGCCCAGCTGGGTGGGTAGGAGGCTGAAGAGACTGCTGCAGGAGAATTCCCCAAACAGTGTCTCTTTTTCCACTTTTTTCTTTTTGAGAAATTCGTCCTACTCAAGCCTGGTACTCCATAAATAGCCCTGGCCTCTCACACACCCCAATTCTCCAATCAGACCAGGGACTATCCGGGTCAGGGCCTGCCTCAGCCCAACTCTCAAGTCTCCCCAGCCAATGTCCACAGACTCTGTGGGTGCTCACAGCCCCTGTGTGTTTGCCACTTAGTCCTTATTCCCCTCTCTGTGACTTCAAGCAACTAAATTTCTCCAGGTGCTGCTCAAACCTTGTTTGGTCTGAGAGGGAGTGGGTGACTCAACTCTCTCCCAAGTATCCTGTGGCATACCTGGAGGATGCCTAGCCTGGAGCTGCAGCCACCTTGATCCCCACCCTGGTCCCTGGGACCTTATTGTCCTGAAGCACTCTCCTTACCATCTGTTTTTTTCAATGTCAGCTACAATTTTTGGTTTCCTGTTTTCATATATTCTTCAGTACTGTTGGCTGTTTGCTCAGTTCCTCCATAGATCAGCTAGCTTTTTCTCCCATGTGTAGGAGAAAGTGGAATCCGCTCCCTCCTACCTCACTGCCATGATTTTCTCCCTCTCCCTTTTTTTTTTCTTGATGTGCCTGCTTGAAGCGTTGTCCATTTTATTTATCTTTTCAAAGAACCAGATCCTGGCCTTATTGATTCTTAGGATTGTGCTTTTAGTCTCCACATCATTTAATTCTGCTCTGATCTTGGTTATTTACTTCTCTCTACTTGCTCTTGGCTGCCTATGTTGTTCCTTGAGTTCTTGTAGTTTTATCATTAGGGTTTTTATTTGAAATGTTTCCATCTTTTTTAGGCAGGGCTGATTCTTCATGAACTTACCTCTCAGGACTGCCTTCAGTGTGTTCCATAAATTTTGTATTGTTGTCAGTTAATTTTCATTTGTTTCCAGAAAGATTTTTTTTTTATTTTGCCTTGATCTCATTCTTGAACCATTCATTGTTTCATAGCATGCTATTTAATCTCCATGAGTTTGAGTGTTTTTTTTTTTTGTTTCCTTGAGGTTGGTTTCTACTTTCAGTCTCTTGTGGTCAGAGAAATGGCTTGATATGGTTTCAATTTTCTTGAACTTGTTGAGGCTTGTTTTGTGTTGTATCATGTGGTCAATCTTTGAATATGTTCCATGTACTTTTCAAAAGAATATATATTTTGCTTCTTTGAAAAGAAAGTCTGTATATGTATCAGTTAAGTCCATTTGATCTAAGACATCGTTCAATGCCACCATATCTTTGTTGATATTTTGTTTGGAAGATCTGTCTATTTTTGACAGTGGGGTGTTAAAATTCCATACTATAATTGTGTTACTGTCAATATCTACATCAAAGTCCTCCAAGATTTTTTGTGTATTTCAATGCTCCTATGTTGGGTGCATATATATTTACAATGCTATGTATTCCTGCTGGATTTTTCCCAAGTATTATGAAGTGACCTGGTGGGTCCCTTTTCATGGCTCTTTTTTTGAAGTCCATTTTGTAAGATATGAGAATTGCTAGCCTGGCTTTTTATTTCATGTCCACTTGCTAGGAATATTTGTTTTCAGCCTTATCTTTAGGTCTGTGTAGGTCTTTCTGAGATGGGTCTCGTGTAGGCAGAATATGTGTGGGTCATGGTTTCTTATCCTTTCAGCTATTCTATATCTTTTGTTTGGGGCATTTAATTCATTTACACTTAAGATTATTATTGATAGGTTCTTATCACTGCCATTTTTTGTACCTGTGTTCCTCTCTCTGTCTCTCTTTTCCTCCTCTTCATTAAAGCAGTCCCTTTAGCATCTCTTGCAGTGCTGGTTTGGTGGAGGTATATTCTTTTAGACTTACTTGTCTGGGAAACTCTTTATTTGGCCTTCTATCTTGACTGAGAGAGTTGCTGGGTAAAGTAGTCTTGGTTGCAGACCTCTGGTTCTCATTACTTGGAATATTTCTTGCCATTCCCTTCTGGCTTTATGCATTTCCATTGAGAAGTCAGCTATTAGCCTTATTGGGGCGCCCTTGTATGTTACTTCCTGTTTTTCCTTTCCTGCCTTTAATATTCTCTCTTTGTCTTGGGATTTTGCCATTTTAATTATGATGTGTCTTGAAGTGGGCCTCTTTGTGTTCCTCTTGATTGGGACTCTCTGTGTTTCCTGGATTTGTGTGACTTTTTATCTCATCAAATTAGGGAAGCTCTCCATCATTACTTTTTCAAACAGGTTTTCTATCCCTTGCTCTTCTCCTCACTGTGGTATCCCTATTATACAGATATTATCATGTTTCATGTTTTCCTGCATTTTCTTTAACTTCTTTTCATTCTTTCTGAGCCTCTTTTCCTTTTCTTGGTCTTTCTTGGTGATTTTTTCTACCTTGTCCTCCAGCTCACTGATCCAGTCCTTCAATTCATCTAGCCTGCTTTTGATTCCTTCTCCTGTGTTCTTTAGTTCAGAAAATGTACTCTTCATTTTCTATTGGCCCTTGTTGATAGATTCTAATTCCTTTTTCATGTTCATATATTTTGCAGTGAGTTCATTATAGTTTTCCTCTAGTTTCTGATAATTCTCTGTGAGCTCATTGAGTTTCCTGATAACCATCGCTTTGAACTCAATATCTGATAGTTGACTTGCCTCTATTTCATTTAGCTTTCTTTCTGAGGCTCCCTCTTTTCCTTTCATTTTGGGATTCTTTCTTTGTCTTCCCACTCTTTGTGAGATACTTCTTGTCAGCCTCTGTTTCTTAAATTGATCTGTTCTGACTCCATGGGTTTTTTCTGTGAACTTCTCGGATAGAAGACTTGTAAGACTCAGTGCTGCAGTCTCTTTAATCTCCTGAGCTCACTGATCCTTGGGTGTTGTTTATGTTGGCTTTCTGTATGTGTTTGGGTTTTGATTGCTGTTAATATTTCTTCAGTGGGTCATTCCATCTACCTGTTTAACTGAGAGTTACTCCATCCACCATGTCTTGTATTCTTCTGTGTGGCTGTGGGACAGGTTGCATTGAAGCTGGTTCTTCTGTCTGTACATGGTTTAGAGACTTCTCTCTCACTACTGTTTAGTTTGTTCTGGGTTATTTCCCTACCATTTAGTTGTATTTCTAGATTTGTTCTGGGATGAGGTTAATGTGGGTTCCAGTCCCTTTTTCACCTTCTACTATTGTTAACTATTCTAACTCCTGCTATTCTGACTCCTTTGTTGGTGGGTTTCCTCTTCTATCAGATATTCTTATGTTCACAGCTCCCACATACTCTTTTTTTGTAATCATTTTGGGGGGGAAGGCAAAATGGTTTAAGACAGTGGGAGTGTATTCTTTGGCATTTAAAATACCAACCCATAGAAAGATCTAGGAGATTCTCTGTATATATATAGTGTTAACTGTGATATTTCACCCAACTATCCACTTTTTTGAAAGGATGGAAAAAGGATAAGACTTTTGTAGGGGCGGGGAAGTATTGTAAGTTGGATCTAGAAAGCAGTGAATGTTTAGATCAGATTATGAGGTAAAGTGAGAGTAAAGGATAGAATATAGGTGTATTGTGTGAGAGACTAGACTTAGCCACAAGAGTAATAAAGTTCAGGAAACAGTGAAGTAAACTAATATCGTGTAGGGGTCCTGTGTAGTGTTTACAATTGCATAGAACAGCAATTATTTACAGTACTAATGCAGCAACAATCATATGACAGAATCTATGTAATCTGAATAACAAAAATAGAAAGTGTAGGATGTTGAATAATGTGCTAATGGTACATAAGTGAAGTGAAAGAAGAAAAATTAAAAATACACCATGAAAGAGAGAACAAAGGAAACCAAATAATGCAACTTAACAAACCTAACAAAGAAGACTAAGCAGAAAGAAAAGAAATTTAAAAATACAAATAACATAAAAGATGCAAAAATAGTTTAAAAATGATAATACAAATATACAATAACTTGCAAGTTCTCTAGTAGCAAAATGAAATTTATCTCACTGTCTCAGTTTTAAGAATGACCCATCTTTGGGTGTAACTCTGATCCTTTCATAGCTCCAGGTTTCATTGTCTCACTTGTCGAAATTTAAAAAAATAAAATAAAAATAAAAATACAATTATAATAATAAAGAAGGAAGAAAGAATACAGAAAGAAAAAAGGAAAGAAAGAATTAATTTTTTAATTATATTTTAGTCATTGTTCAAATACAGTTTTCTCCTTTTTACTCCCAGTCCAGCCCCCCTCCCACCCTTCCCCACTTCCCTCCCATTACCACTCTCCCCCTAGATTTTGATCATGTGTCCTTTAAGTTTGTTCCCGTGAACCCTTCCCAATGTCCCCTGATATTCCCTCTACGCTCCCCTGTGGTCATTGTCAGCCAGTCCTCTATTTAAGTGTCTTTGGTTATATGTTCCTTGCTTGTTTGTTTTGTTGTTTAGGTTCCTGTTAAAGGTGAGACCATATGGTATTTGTCTTTCACTGCCTGGCTTGTTTTGCTTAGCATGTTTTCCAGCTCCATCCAAGCTGTTGCAAAGGGTAGGAGTTCCTTCTTTCTTTCTGCTGCATAGAATTCCATTGTGTAAATGTACCATAGTTTTTTGGTCCATTCATTTGCTGATGGGCATCTTGGTTGCTTCCAGCATCTATCTATTGTAAATTGTGCCGCTATGAACATCGGGATGCACAGGTTCTTTTGGATTGGTGTTTTAGTATTCTTAGGATAGAGTCCCAGCAGTGGAATTGCTGGGTCAAAAGGCAGATCCATTTTTTAGTTTTGTGAGGAAGTTCCATACTGCTTTCCATAGTGGTTCTACCAGTCTGCAGTCCCACCAACAGTGCACTAGGGTCCCCTTTTCTCCACAACCTCTCCAACACTTGTTGTTTCTTGCTTTGTTTATCATGGCCATTCTGACTGGTGGGAAGTGGTATCTTATTGTAGTTTTAATTTGCATCTCTCTGATAGCTAGAGATATTGAACATCATTTCATGTGTCTTTGGATTTTCCATATGTCCTCCTTGGAGAAGTGTCTGTTCAAGTTCCTTGCCCACTTTTGAATTGGATTCCTTGTCTTCTCAGAGTGGAGTCATGTAAGTTCTTTATATATTTTGGAGATTAAACCCTTGTCTGAGATATCATTGGCAAATATGTTTTCCCATACAGTTGGTTCTCTTTTAATTTTGATACTGTTTTCTTTAGCTGTGCAGAAGCTTTTAATTTTGATGAGGTCTCATTTGTTTATTCTTTCCTTTATATCCCTTGCTCTAGGAGACAAGTCAGTAAAAAAGTTTCTTTGTGAAATATTTGAGATTTTCCTACGTACGTTCTCTTCTAGGACTTTAATGGTGTCATGTTTTACATCTAAGCCTTTTATCCACCTTGAATTTATTTTTTATATGGTGTAAGCTGGTGTTCAAGTTTCATTTTTTTGCATGTGGTTGTCCAGTTTTCCCAACACCATTTGTTGAAGAGGCTACTTTTACTCCATTTTATGTTGCTTCCGCCTTTGTCAAATATTAATTGACCATAGAGACTTGGGTTTACTTCTAGGCTCTCTGTTCTGTTCCATTGGTCTATGTGCCTGTTTTTATGCCAATACCAGGCTGTTTTGATTACAGTTGCCTTGTAGTATAGTTTAGTGTCAGGTATTGTGATCCCTCCTACCTTACTCTTCATTCTCAAAACTGCAGCAGCTATTCAGGGTCGTTTATGATTCCCTATAGATTTTTGAAGTGTTTGTTCTATGTCTGTGAAATATGCCATTGGTACTTTTAATAGGAATTGCATTGAATGTGTAGATTGCTTTTGGTAGTATGGACATTTTGATGATATTAATTCTTCCAATCCATGAATACAGTATATGTTTCCATTTGTTTGTGTCTTCCTTGATTTCTTTCCTCAGTGTTATGTAGTTTTCTGAATACAGGATAAAGAATTAATTTTTAAAAATGGGAGCCTGCTGCTGGCTTTAAACTGACCAAACCAGTTCTGCTGGTCTTACTCGCTGCAGCAGGCTGATGGGGATTGATTTCCTTTTTCTCCCTTCCTGAGCTGCCCTCTTAGCACTTGCCCCTCCTCCATCCAAGTTCCACACTTCTGCTGGGCTCCCAGTACACTTTTGCACACAGTCTATGCCTTCAGTCCACCAGATGTGCTCTCCTTGAGGTGCACCAATTAGAGGCAAGTCATACACTACCTTCTCTGTCTTTCCTGTCCTACATGCTAGGGACGGACTCTCACAACCTCTTCAGAGTAGTTCAGCCCCCACACTGAGTTAAGTCTTTCTGGGGATTGCTGACTCCCTGAGCCCTTCAGCTCTCCTCTTCACAGGACTCTCTGCCTTCCCCTCAGAAAGCCAGTTGGCCCTGCAGGATGGGTGCTCCACCATGGCTGCTCCTGCAGATGCAGGCATGAACTTCCTCTGCTGCTGCACTGGGGGCTCTGGGCTTAGTAGAGAGTTGTCTGTGGGTGATGGGGTCAGGAAAACTCTGTCCCTGGGGCTGTCCCTCGGGCTTAGCACTTAACCTCTGCTTCTGGGGCAAGATGGGAAACCACCGGGCTGCAGGTTTGTGTGTACACCATCCCCAGGGCTTTGGGTATATGCACGCAGCCTCCACTGGGTCTGGGCCATGGTGGTGGGGTCAGGTATGCTCTGCCACTGGGGCTACAGGCAAGAGTGCTTGGCATCTGCTGCCACAGGATCTCAGGCACTTTGGCTGGGGGCATCAGGGAACAGGAGGAAGTGGTGGCAGCTGCAGGAGAATTCCCCAAACATCTGCTGAATGCTTTTTTAAACCTTTTTCTTTTTGAAAAATTCCTATTTAAGCCTGCTGTTCCAAACAACTATCTGGCCTCTCACTAAGCCCATCTCTCCAGCCAGACAGGGGACTATCCAAGTCATGGTCCATCATAGCCCAATTCTTCCCAGCTGGCATCCACAGTCTCAGTGGGTGCACACTGCCCCTGTATGTTTGGTGCTAAGTCCTTATCCCCATTGCCCCAGCAACTTTAAGCATCCAGGTTCCTCCTGATGTGGCTCAAACCTTGTTAGGCAGGGGAGGGAGCCATTGACCCAGCTCTCTTCCAAGAATCCTGTGGCAGACCCAGAGGGTGCTGGGCCTGGGGCTTCAGTCCCCCTGGTCCCTGTGCTGGTCCCAGGGACTTTATTGTATTGAAGGACTCTCCTTATCATCTAATTTTTCAATGTCCTCTATAATTTTTGGTCTTCAATCTTTATATATGCTGAGATACTGTTGGTTATCCATTCTGTTCCTTTGAAGATCAGCTAGGTGCTTCACCCTTGCTCAGGGAACAGTGGACTCCACTCCCACCTATCTTGCCACCATCTTCTGTCCCTCTCCTGAAACTTTCTTTTTCTTCACTGATATTCTGGGTTGCATGATCTTTCTCACTCCCCAGTTGTTCCTCCTGGTTTATTTAGAGGTGCATATGAGACCGTGTGGTCCAATACCTACTGCCTCACCTGTATGGCCCTCTAGCTGCTACCTTGTCATGTGTCCATCTCCACCCTTCTTACCAGTCTGAATGAATGTTTCTTCATATCCACGGTTTCGGTCTTTTTTGCATCTCAACTTTCTGTTAGTTCTATTTATTTATTTTTTGTTTGTTTTTAAATTTGTTTTTTTCCTTCTTTTGGTAGTATGAGGAGACAACATATATCTATCTATGCCAGAAATCCAATTATTTTTCTGACCAATAATTGAAGCATGGTAAAAAAATTGACCTTTCATAGGAGTCTCAAAAATAACTGACATACATCTATTCCCCAGAACTTGACAAAATCTGAAGATAGCTTGAGAGGTAGTATTTATTAACAAGGAAGATCTTAAGTCCTGAAAAATTCTGCTCTCACAAACACACACAAAAAAGAAAATCAAATGAGAAAGGCTAGAGACAGAGATATCCCAAAAGGATATCCTGAAGTTCCTGGAAGGTGTTATGAAGCTTCTGCACACCGCTGTTTCTGCTTTGTGCACCCTTTCCTCAAATGCTTGTAAAATCTAGATACTTACTCACTAAGAGACTGCTCTGCCTAAGTAATAATTTACAATTGAATTTCTCCCCCTTTCAGCCATTTTACCTGCAGATTTGTGAAATGTTATTTTAGATTGGACCTAATAAATTAATCCTAAAATATCTCTATATGATGATTTAATATATGACACTACTACCATCAACATTATAAGAAATTTTTTATATTTTCCCCAAACGAGCAACTCATATAAAATTTTGGGTATTTAGCAATTCTAGACTAACAATAGAGAAACTCTAAAGATCCCTATAGGTATAACATTTTAAAAGATTTTATTTATTTATTTATTTATTATTTATTTATTTATTCATGTATTTATTTCTATTTCTTAAATATATTTTATTGATTATACTATTATAACTGTCCCAATTTTCCCCTTTTCAACCTTCAGCCCACTATTCCCAATTCCTGCATGTAATCCACTCTTCTTAGTTCAGGTTCATGGGTTGTGCATATAAGTTCTTTCACTATTCCATTTCCTATACTGTTCTTAACATCCCCATGTGTATTCTATACCTATCAATTTGTACTTAATCCCTGCACTTTCCCCCTATATTCTTCCTTCCCCCTTCCAAATTATAACTCTTAAATGATCTCCATATCTATAATTCTGTTCCTGGTCTAGTTATTTTCTTAGTTCATTTTTTAGATTTTATTACATTGTAAATAGTTGTGAATTTATTGCCATTTAACATTCATAGTTTTGATATTGTTTTTCTTAAATGAACCCTTTTAACATTTCATGAAATAATGGCTTGGTGATGATGAACTCCTTTAGCTTTACCTTGCCTGGAAAGCACTGTATCTGTCCTTCTATTCTGAATGATAGCTTTGCTAAATAGAGCAATATAGGTTATAGGTTCTTGCTTTTCATCATTTTGAATACTTTTGCCAGTCCCTTCTAGCCTGAAAATTTTCTTTTGAGAAATCAGCTGACAGGCTTATGGGAACTCTTTTGTAGGTAACTATCTGCTTTTTTCCTATTGCTTTTAAAATTCTCTATTGGCCCTGGCCAGTGTGGCTCAGTGGATTGAGTGCCAGCCTGAAAATCCAAGGGTCTCCAGTTCAATGCCCAGTCTAGGGCACATGCCTGGGTGGCAGACCAGGTCCCCAGTAGTGGGCACTTGACAGGAATCCACACATTGCTGTTTCTCTCTCTCTCTTTCTCTCTCCTTTCATTTCTCTAAAAATGAACAAATAAAATAATTTAATAAATTCTTTAAAAATAAACAAAATTATCTATTTATCTTTAAGTTTTGGCATTTTAATTATGATGTGCCTTAGTGTAGTCATCTTTGTGTCTCATTTGGGACTCTCTCAGAATACTAGACTTGTATGTTTATTTCCTTCACCAAATTAGGAGTTTTCTTTCATTATTTTTTTCAAATAAAGTTTTTATTTTATATTCTTTCTCCTTCCTTTCTGGCTCCTCTATCATTCAAATATTAGCATGTTCTAAGTTGTCCCAAAGGCTCCTTAGCCTATCCTTATTTCTTTGAATTCTTTTTTCTTCTTCTTCTGATTGGATGTTTCCCCTTCCTTATGTTCCAAATCATTGATTTGATACCCAGCTTCATCCACTCCATCTGTTGGTTCCCCATAAATTTTTCTTTATTCACTTAGTGTAACCTTCATTTCTGCTTGGATCTTTTTTTTAATGTCACTGAAGTACCCACTGAGTTCCTTGAGAATCCTAACAGCCAGTGTTTTGAACTCAGCTTGTGAAAGATTGCTTATCTCCATTTTGTTTAGCTCTTTTTCTGGAATTTTATTCTCTTCTTTCATTTATCCCATATTCCTTTGTCTTTTCAATTTGGCATCTTGCCTGTGTTTATTTCTATATTTTAAGTAGACATGTTTTGACTCCCTGTCTTAGCTTGCCTTATTGTAGAAAAGCACACCAGTAATTTGGGTGGGACAGAGTCTTATGGGCCAGGGTTGGGCAACTCATGTGAACCAGGTTGATGGAGTCTCAGGTATGGTGCTGCTCTGTGGCTCTGTGTGGTGGAGGACTCAGAAAAGAGAAAATGCTGTCTGGTTTCTGGAGTTTAGTCTGGGAGATAGCTGTCCCCTAGCCTCACCTTGATGCCAGACATTTCATTTTTTCCCTGTATGACACTGGTGCCCTTCCAGCTGCTGCCCCAGTGCTGAAACCCAGATGGAATGAGTATGCATAAGACCTAAGTCTGTTGCAGACTCTTTAAGAAGAGACTTTTGTGTTCCTGAAGTTTCTTTCACTGTCCCAACCCCCACTAGTTTTTACAGTCTGAAGTTATAGGGGAACATCTTCCTGGGACTGCAACCCTGGGCTGGATGGTATGGTGTGGGACTGGGATTTCTCACTCCCAAGGTATCTCGTACAATTTTTATCCGCTAAACATAGATTTGGAACTGCTAATTCTGCATTTCTGCATCTCTGTGTCTCTACACATTCCTGCACCTCTCTGCGTGTCTGTGTGTCTCTGCCCCTCCTACACACCTGGATGAATGTGACTTCTTTAATTCCTTGGTTGTAAAACTTCCGTATACCTCAATCTTCTGATAACTCTGGATGATATTTGTTTTGTAGTTTAGTTGTAATTTTTGCTGTGGTTGTTTGAGGAGGTGAGCTGTGTTTACCTACACCTTCATCTTGACCAACAGTGAAGATTGAAAGGACACATGGACAAAACCAAGGGTGGGTAGAATCAGGGGAAGGAGGTGGGGATAGCTGGAGTGTGGGAGGAGTAGAAGGAGGGAAAGGCAGACAAATGTACTTGAACAACAATAAAAAGTAAATTAAAAAAGAAGTCAAGATATTACTGTCTACATATAACTTGACAGAGTAATATTCTCAATGGCTATCCACTCTCTAAATAGGCAGAGCACTCTGGATTTTAGAAGGTCCTGTTCATCATTGGGAAATATGATCACCTCTCTCTATTTCCTTTGCAAGCATGACCAAATCCCATCTATCCACCCCTTTACACTGCTCCCACAACCTATTCAAGCCAATGACATCTCAGGAATAAATTAACCTGAGCTTCTGCTACCTTTTTCTCTAAATCCAATCTCTATTTGATCTATGCCACCCAATTAACACCACCTTCTTCTCCAAGCTCTTCAATGTCTTTCCACTGTACTAAAATAAAAATAAAATGCAAAGGCCTCACTATGCCACAGGCATGGTCATATTTCCTCAACCCCCTCAGCACACTCTCTGACCTCACTTCCTGTGTGTATTCTCTCAGTTTCCTGAACAGCCTAAGCTCTTTCCCAATGGAAGCCTCTGCCCACACTGTTACTTCATGAAGAGTGCTTTCTGTCTGTATTTAGAAAGCCTCTGATTGACTGTAATTTCTTCAAAATGCCTCTGTGACTTCTCTGTCTAATTCAGTCCATTCGTTTATTGTCTTCTATCTTAGCCTGTCATTTGCACCTTCATAACACTTCATATCCTGCATATTTTGCCTATTTAACTGATCTCTGCTTGTATCCTTCATTGTAATGGAAGTCCCTTGAAGGCACATAATAAAACATTTACCATTTTATTCACAGTGTCTTGAATGTACCTGGAAAGTTTTGGACACTCAAGAAATATTTGTTAAATGATGGAAAAACTGAAAATAATCTTTCTTCTTTCCTGTTATTTAAATTACCAGACTTTATTCTGCTCCTTTGTGCCATTGAGATGATATTCAGATGGAAACCTCTACTTAGCTCTTTCTGGAGACAACTCAGGGCGATTCTTTACTCTTAATGTGTGACATTTGGAGCTAGAAAAGAAATTCCAGATGAAATAACAGCAGGGAAAATGCATAATATGAGCCAAGAACCATGCATCCCATTAAATATTTAACTCTTTATCCCTTACAACAACACAGTGAAATAAGAGCCATGATTCTTCCCACTTTACACATTAAAAAAATAAGGGCTCAGAAATACCACCTAAAATGTTTTGGAAACATTGTTTTGAGAGTATATTTCAATGCTACAAAACTTCTTTCTTTTTTTTTTAAAGATTTTATTTATTTATTTTTAGAGAAGGAAGGGAGGGAGGGAGAGGGAGATGGAGAGAGAGAGACATCAATGTGCGGTTGCTGGGGGTTATGGCCAGCAACCCAGGAATGTACCCTGGCTGGGAATCGAACCTGGGACACTTTGGTTCCCAGCCCGCGCTCAATCCACTGAGCTACGCCAGCCAGGGCTCACAAAACTTCTTTATACTCTTCAGAGGAGAGTATGGTTTTATAAATGTGCTTCACAGAATTGGTTATAATGTCAATACTAATCTGTAATTTGTGACTGTGATACATGGCAGGCTTATATTAAAAATGTTGGCTACTTCAAATCTCACCCATCCTGAGGAGCAAGGGATAGAAACATTGTTTGAAAAAATAATGACAGAAAACTTCCCTAACCTAGAGAGGAGTAAGCCACAAAGGTTCAGGAAGCAGAGGGTCCCAATCAAGATGAACCAAATAGGTGCACTATAAGACATATCATAATTAAAATGGCAAAATTCACAGACAAAGAGACACTCTTAAAGGCAGCAAAAGAGCTCCAATAAGGCTAGCAGCTGATTTCTCAATGGAAACACTAGAAGACAAAAAGCAGTGGCAAGAAATATCCCAAGAAATGAAAAATGAAAGATTGTAACCAAGACTACTCTACCCAGCAAGGCTCTCAATTAAAATGGAAGGGACTTTTCCAGACAAAAGAAGGCTGAAGGAATACACCTCCACCAAACCAGCACTGCAAGATATGCTAAGTGGCCTGCTTTAAGGACGGGGGCGGGGGTGGGGTGGAGAGTGAAAGAGAGAGAGGAACACAGGTACAAAGGAGGAAGAATGGCAATGAATCAGTACCTATCAAAAGTAACCTTACTATCCTCCCCACAGCCAAAGCAGTGGAGGGTGCCTGCCTGTGACTGTAGCCCCAGCAGCATGTGTCTGACTCAGCCGCCACCATAGCAGCAGAAGTACCATGACCAACCCTGCTGCACCTGTGGCTGCTCTGCCCCCCCCCCCCCTTACCCAACAGCAGAGTCTGTGCATCCATGCCTGCAGCAACAGCAGTGTGCCTGCTGCCCCTGCCTTGTGGGGCTGGACTGGCTCATTAAGAGGAAGGCAGGGGCACACCCAAAGAGGAAAACAGTAGGGCTCAGGGAGTCAGCAGTCCCCAGAAACACATAATTCAGTCAGAGAGCTGAACTATCATGAAGAGGCTTTGAGAGTCCCTAGCACCTAGGACAGCAAATAACGGGTAGTGTGTGAGTTGCCCATAAATAGTGCACCTCAAGGACAGCAAAACTGGTGGACTGAAGGCATAGGCCTAGCAAAAAAGGGCACAGGGTTCCCAGCAGTGAACTGAGAAATTGGGCTGGATACTGGGCAACTTTGAAGAACAGGATTCAGACCTGGCCCTCATTCACATAAAACCACAGTAAGAGAGAAAAGTGAAACCCAACCCCCCTCAGCCTGTCACAGCCAGGAAGACCAGCAGAACTCACCTGGATACTTTAAAGCCAGTAGGAGGTTTGTTTTTTCTTTCTTTTTCTCTCTTTCTCTTCTTTCTCTCTTTTCTCTTCTTTCTCTTCTATTCTTTCTTCTTTCTTTCTTCTTTCTTTCTTTCTTTCTTTCTTTCTTTCTTCTTTCTTTTCTTCCTTCCTTCCTTCCTTCCTTCCTTCCTTCCTTCCTTCCTTCCTTCCTTCCTTCCTTCCTTCCATCCTTTTCTTTCTTCTTCCCATAGCCCCACAAGCAAGACAACAAGACCTGGGGCTGTGAAAGTACCAGAGTCAGATCCAAAGAAGGGTCATCTCAACAACTGAGAAACTGAAACAAATTCCACTGTGCTATTCCAGAGAACTCACAAGTCATTTTTTATTTGTATTATTATTACTATTTTCTCATTATTGTTACTTCTTTTATATTATTAGTAATTTTTATTTCTCTTCTTTCTGTTTAGTTGTCTTCATTTTGTGTGTTTAATTGCATTGTTTGTCTGGTTTTCCTTGTTCTCTCTTTCACAGTGTATTTTTAATTCTCCCTTAATCACTTCATTTGTGTTCTAATAGCACACTATTCTAGGTTGTGTACTTCCTATTCTTGTTATTCAGATCACACAGATCCTGTCATATGATCATTTCTCCATTAACATTGTAAATAATTGTTGTTCCATGCAACAATTATTTACAATACTACACAGTAAATACTGTATTGTAAATACTACACAGCACCCCTTCTGGATCTTACCTCATTTCACTGTCTTCCTGAATTTTATTACTGTTGTGGTTAACTCTAGTCTCTCATATACTACATCTATTTTCTATTTTACTCTCACTACACCTCATATTATGACATCCCACAATCTCTCTGTTTCATGGATCCGATTCACAATCCTTCCTCCCCCAATAAGAGTCTTATCTATTTTAAACCTGGTCTGAAAAGTAACTAGTTGGATGAAATATAATGATTCACACTATACTGATCCAAAGAATCTCCTATCTCTTCCCTATGGGTTGGTACTTTAAGTCCTATAGAATATACTCCTGCTGACTTAATCCATTTTGCCTTCCCCCTCCAAATGATCACATAAAAGAGTATGTGGCAGCTGTGTACAGAGAACCCATCAACAAAGGGACTACCAATAGATAATAACAGAAGAAGTTGAAGGAGGGAATGGAAACCACACTAACCTCTGCCAAGGACCAATCTGGAATTACAACTGAATGGTGGAGAAATTATCCAGAACAAACAACTGAACAAAAGTGAGAGAGAAACCTCAAAACTTAGTGCAGACAGAATAATGAGCTTCAACACAACCTGTCCATACCTGAGCAATAGAATACAAGATGTAGTGGGTGGAGTGACCCTCAGTTAATCAGCTGAAGGGAAGGACCCACCAAAGTAAGACCCAACAACAATCAAAATCTAAATAAATACAGAGAACCAACATAAATGACAGGCCAATATCACTGATGAACATAGAAACTAAAATGCTCAACAAAATATTGGTAAACTATATCCAGCAATATGTTAAAAGGGTCATACATCATGACCAGGTGTGATTCATCCTAGGGATGAGAGGATGCTACAATATTCACAAATCAATAAATGTAATACACCACATAAACAAAATCAAAGACAAAATCACGTGATTATAGCAATACACGTGGAAAAACCATTTGATAATGTACAGCACCCATTTATAATTAAAACACTCAGAAAAGTGGGAACAGAAGGAGCATTCCTCAACCTAATACAGAATATACAAGAGACACCTAGGTCAACATCATATTCAATGGGAAAAACCTAAAAACTTTCACACTAAGACCAGGAACAAGACAAGTATCACTTCAGAAAGTGGCTGTCCACTTTCACTGCTCCTATGCAACATATTGGAAGTCATAGCCACAGCAGTCAGACAAGAAAAGGAAATAAAAGGCAGCCAAATTGGAAAAGAGGAAACAAAACTGTCATTGTTTTCAGATGACATAATAGTGTACACAGAAAATCCTATAGACTCTAGAAAAAAATGCTCAATATAATTGATTTTCAAAAGGAAAATTTGACAAAGCAGCAGGATATAAAGTCAACATTCAGAATTCAAAGGCACTTTTGCATGCCAACAATGAAATATCAGAAACAGAAATCAGGGGGGAAATCCCATTTGATATAGGAGCGAGAAAAATAAAGTACCTAGGAATAAACCTAACCAAGGAGGTAAAAGACCTGTACTCAGAAAACTATACAACACTGAAGAAAGAAATTAAGGAAGACACAAACAAATGGAAGCATGTACCATGCTCATGGAGTGGGGAAATTAACATCTTCAAAATGTCCGTACTACCCAAAGCAATGTATAGATTCAATACAATGCCTATTAAAGTACCAATGGCATAATTCACAGATATAGAACAATCACTTCAGAAATTTATATGGAACCATAAATGACCCTGATTATCTGCCACAATTTTGAGAAAGAAGAGGAAAGTAGGAGGGACAACAATACCTCATATCAAATGGTATTACAAGGTCACTGTTTTCAAAACAACCTGGTTGTGGCATAAGAATAGACACATAGAAGAATGGAACAGAAAAGAGATCCCAGAAATAAATCCAAGTCTCTATGTTCAATTAATATTTGACAAAGGGTGCAGAATCATAAAATGGAGCAAAAATAGCCTCTTCCACAAATGGTGATGGGAGAGCTGGACAGCTACATGCAAAAAAAGAAACTTGACCACCAACTTATACCATACACAAAAATAAATTCAAGATGGATAAAAGACTGAAATATAGGTTATGATACCATAAAAGTCCTTCAGGAGAACATAGGCAGGAAAATAGCATTAAAATGAAAAAGAAAACCACCTTAGGGGAAAACATATTTGCCAATCATACTTCTGACAAAAGTTTGATCCCCAAAAAATATGAAGAACTCACATGACTCCACTCTAGGAAACAAACAACCCAATTAAAAAATGGACAAAGTACTTTAACAGGCGCTTCTCTAAAAAGAACATATGGAGAGTCCAGAGACATATGAAAAGATGCTCAGCATCATTAGCCATCAGAATGGTGAAAATTAAAACCATAATGAGATACCACATCACACCAGTGAAAATGGCCATCATAAACAAATCAACAAACAAGAAGTGTTGGAGAGGATGTGGAGAAAGTGAAAGCCTAGTGCACTTTGGTGTGAATGCAGATTGGTGCAGCCACTGTGGAAAGTAGTATGGAATTTCCTCAGAAAACTAAAAATGGAACAGCATTTTCACCCAGCAATTCCATTGTCCATATTATATCCTACAAACCCTGAAACACCAATCCAAAAGCACTCCAAAGTTCACAGCAGCACGATTCACAATATCTCAGTGCTGGAAGCAACCTAAGTGACCATCAGTAAATGAATGGATCAAAAAACTATGGTACATTTACACAGTGGAATACTACACAGTAGTGAGAAATTGGGAGTTCCTATTCTTTGAGACAGCATGGTGGAACTGGAGAGCATTATGCTAAGTGAAATAAGCCAGGTGGTGAAGGACAAATACCATATGATTTGTACTTTAACTGGAATCTAATCAACAAAAGAAACAAAGAAGCAAAATATAATCAAAGACATTGAAGTTAAGAGCAATCTGAGAGTAACCAGAGGTGATAATACAGGGGCAGGGGAGCTGGGCTTTCAGGAACAAGTATAAAGGACTCATGGACAAAACCAAGGGAAGGGTAGAAGCAGGGAAGGGAGCTTGGGATAGCTGGGGTGGGTGGGGAGTAGTGGGGGGTAAATAAAAACAACTTCACTTGAACAACAATAAAACAATTTAAAAAAGAGAACAACCTAACAGTAACCACAGGGGAGGTAGGATGGGCTAATGGGGGGATGGGGAAATGGTAAGCGTTTTCAGGAACAACTACAAAGGAAACATGGTCAAAACCAAGGTGGGTAGAATGAGGGGAGGGGTATGGGGATGGCTGGAGTGGAGGGAGTGGGAGTGGCTGTGGGTAAACTCAGACAACTGTAGTTAATAAATGTAAACAAACAAACAAACAAACAAACACTGACCAAAATGGTAGTGTTGAGACTATAATGACTATGTTGGTTTTATAAATTAAAAAAGACTAAATTTTTATTTAGAGCAAATAAAAGGAAGCCATATGTTGCATTCAGATCAGAACTATTTTCAAATACAGAAAGAGAATAATTAGCTTTCTGAGAAACATGAACAATGGCATTCTATGAAACAGTAATCTTATGATATCCTTTTTTATTCATATTATTTCCCTGACTCAGCCAACCACATTCAAATGTTTACTTTTCCCTCCAGTAGTGCCTTACTCAGCAGTACCCAAAAATTGAGAGTATGCTAGTGTGAAAGTATGAACATATCAAGAATTGAAATAAAATCAATTTAAAAAATTGAGTTAATTTTGTGCAGCATGTCTAATTAGGTAAGAACTGATGCAGACACCGGCCCACATTGTCCGCATCATTATGGATGAAATGAGACATTCACATGGATTACCAAGTCCAATGGAGGAAAAGGGACAGCATGGCTTTTCTCTCAAGGGGAGCAAAAGCTGTGGCCTCTGCCATGACAGGCCTTTATTGGGTTTTTCTGCCCATTACATGATGGTCTTCATTTCATTTGCTATGCACAGGTGGTTACCTTTTACAGAAAACAAAGGAGCCAATGCCACTAATCACATCACAGAAGAGGGATATTTGCAAATGAAAAGGCAAAAGTGGTTAAACCATTTACACTCATCCTTGGAAGTTTAGCATGGATTTTAGGAAGTTACTTTGCCATGAATGTCCTTAATTCAGGGAGAGGGAGTTTTTTAGCAAAAGCAAGACTAAAAGTGGCCTAGGCACATTGCAGGCCTGATTCCCCACAGGAGAACTTATCTGTGGGCGTGGGTCCTGTGCATCTCTGAGTGGGAGCTTGGCTCATACCATGCAGAATGGTCTACTACAAAGAACAAGATACATAAGCATGCATGAGATACATTGTAGCTGCTACAAAATACAAAATGTATTTTAGTGATTTTCTATAAGAGTTAAATGCTCTTACATTTCCATTTAAAACTGGCAAGTCATAATATGAAGATGAATGAGAAAATTCATGCTGATAATTTAAATTTTTATTTTTTCTTATCTTAAATAGAAAATAAAAATCACCATGACAATTTGAAAGATGATAGAAAAAAGAAAAAGTATACTTTACTGTTGTCGATAGAACTGTTTTCTGTTTTTGAACATGAGGCTTCTTCTCATTTTGCACTTGGCCCCCAAAATTACTGAGTCATTTATGTTCCCAGGAATTGACTAAAGCTTCAGTGGTACCCTAATTGTGGGTCACTTTTTGCCTTTGCCTTTTCCTGCATTTTGTATTTTCTTACAGGTGTTATGTCCTTAGAGCATTCCCCCATAACCCTTCCATATATGATTTTCCATTTCACACTGTTTCCCAGGAACCCCATCTAAAACACTCCATCCCAGTTCTAATGTGAGGCTCCCTGTCCTCAGGGAAATCAGTGGATAAGACTTGGTGGTCTGTTGTCAACCACAGCAAATACTGGTCCCAGAGTGGATGGTTGCTGTGGAGAGGAGCATAGCATCAAGGTCCCAGTATTGAGGTATATGTCTTTATGCAAGACTCTCCTGGATTTGGGAACACTTAGAACTGTTTTAAGTAGTTAAATTATTCTTTGCAAAAGCCAACAATAGCAACACTCTTGTTTCTTAAATTGAGCTATTGTTTTTCAAATGGCATAGGCTCCAACAGCTGTCCCTTTAGGATTTTGCTGGCATCCTGTTTTGTCAGAACCTCAGCTTCTAGTGGCCCTTTAGGGTGATTCAGTTAAGTGGAGCCCTGGAGGTGAGGATGGAGAATGTGAGGGGCAGCCACTCACCTTTTCATTCTGCACAGGCAGAGCGAATATTGGGCTGCATATTAAGCCAGGTGCTAATAGTTAGATAAGTCAGAACATAAATAAAGACTTATTGCTAGAAAAACAAAGAAAAATTCAGACTTCTGGCCACTAAGGGAGGCAGTAGTAAAGAAAAAATATATAAACAAATATTAGAAAGAAAATTATTTCTTATTTTGAAATTAAAAGACAGATTGAATAAGAATTTTATGGAAATATATGCTACTTATCTCTCATATCCTTTCATCTCCTCACCCCATAGCATTTTGGAACTTTTTTACAAATAGCTGTCCACAAATATTATTTCATTTGTTAGTTTTTGTTTTTACTTCTTTCCTCTAATGTTTAAAAAATTGCCAAAATTCTCCCTGAAGGCCTTTTCTTAATTAAGGAATTAACCCAGGGAAATAATGCCTTTCCTGCTTGTCCTCAGTGCTCCTGCTGCTGGGTAAACCCCTGTAAAGTGCTTGTTGTATGCCAGGCTCTGTGCTAAGCAAACATTGGGGATACAGTAAGAAACAAAACAGGCATAATCTCTACTGTTTTTTTTTAAGGATTTTATTTATTTATTTTTGGAGACAGGAGAAAGGAGGGAGAGAAGCATGATGGATGAGGGAAGCAGCAATCGGTTGCCACTCTCATATCCCCAACTGGGGACCTGGCCTGTGAACCAGGCATGTGCCCTGACTCAAAATGAAATCAGCAACCTCTTGTTCCTCAGACCAGAACTAAATCTACTGAGCCACACCAGCCAGGGCTCTACTGTTTTGATTTGTTTTTTAAAGAAAAATCAAAATGAGAAGAGTATGTCTATGTAACTTTTGTAGAATTGGTTGTTTTGATTTTATGTTTTTGATAAAGCATATAAGCTACAATAAGAAAATAACCTGGGGGGGGGAGCTAAATCATAAAGCAACTACAGAAGGAAAAATAATATTCCCTTTTTTAGGATTGTAGTGTCACCAAAAAGGAACTGGGCACAGAAGATGTCTGCCCCAGGCCAGCCTGTAGTGGGTGGGTTCTTGACTCTATGCAGGAAAGATTTTACAGCAGGAGTCCAGGGGATTCTGAGAGTGTGTTTATTAAAGCTGCAGACAATGAAACAAATGAAGGACCTAGGATAGAAAAAGTAATAGGAAAGTGCCTAGACAGTGCTTCTTTGGCCCTCTAGTGATGTTTTGGGAAAGAAGTGAGCTACCCAGGACTGTGTGGACTCAGTGAGAAGTCAAAGTAAGTGTCAGAAGTGGGCCAGAGCAATGATGTTTTTAACTCCCTGAAAAGTTAGAGAAAAGTGGGGCTTGGAGACAGATTCAGGAGGGTAGCACAAGATGAGCTATCAGTGCCTGCTTCTCTCCTTGTTGCAAGATTTGTGGGAACCCTTAGAGTTTAGGTGAAAAAGCAAAAGCACAGGCCTGAGAAAGGGAGGGATGCAGGCATGCTCTAAGGAGAGCATGCTGAGCCCTTTGTCTTAAGAAGTTTTATCCATGCTCTAAAGGTGGAGATCTTAGGGGAGGTCCCAGGGGAGGATCCCGATGGAATATTCATCAGCCTTCTGGGTATGTCCTTTCAGGGTCATGGTTTCCACTCATTTGTTGGCACCAAGGCAGGAGTTCATTAATCATTACATCTGATCCTGATGTCAGCCATGGTGCTGCTTTCTATGGTTTTGCTGGTTTTCTGGACTTGGAGCTGAAACATAACTGAGGCCTAAATGTTATCTCTAGTTTGACCAAAACTCTGTCTCTGTTTGGGTCAACAGACCTGAGAGCTGAGATTTTTTTCCTAAGATCATTTGAGGCAGTTCAGAACTTCATTTTCTTGAGATCCCAATGCTTGAGGGAATGGTTGTGCAATGGCTTGTAAGGCAGTCAGTCATAAGATATTATTCTCTGGCCCCTTGTTCCTTGTCCAAGGGAGTGTAGAATGACTTGACTAGGGATTTGTCAGGGCCTAAATCAAAGGGGGTTTAAACTACATGACAAGTGACATGCTAAGGAAGAAAGGTCACCCTGGGGGAAAGATTCTTGTTTTCCCAGTTTTGCCTGCTTTTAAGTACCAGAGGCTTTCTGCCCTGGTGACCTTCTGTACCTGGCTCATCGTCCTTGCTCTGTTCATGTCTGTCTAACTGCCTACCACAGTAGTAATTGTCCAAAAAATTTGTATAATTCATAGTTCTGAGTCTAGAGTATATATTTTAATTTTGGTTTTACATAGTTTCATAAAGAATCAATCTATATTCATTATAGAAAAACTAAGTCACATTTTTTTTGCATCTCTAACCCATGCTTGACAGGGTTTATAATTGACAATAAGGTTAGTAACTCACATTATGGTAGTGCTATCTGTCATCTTCTTCAATCTAAGATAGTGGAAATCCCTGTGTTAATAATTCTTAAGTCAGTGTATAAAGTATATCAGATGTATGGAAATTTTTTAAGGCAAATCTTTATATGTTAACATTGATTCTCTCTCATGGTGAGTAACTAATTGGGTGATTTAATATTTTTCTTTATACTCATCTATACTCTTCAGTTCACACAATGGTTTAATCTTAAAAATGTTTAAAAAATAGATGTTTGTACATATATCATATGACAATATGACATGGCCATATAAAATACATTCACAGATAAAAATAACGTGATTTGGGAGCAGGGA
Organism: Phyllostomus discolor; assembly: GCF_004126475.2. Classification (NCBI taxonomy): domain Eukaryota; kingdom Metazoa; phylum Chordata; class Mammalia; order Chiroptera; family Phyllostomidae; genus Phyllostomus; species Phyllostomus discolor. The sequence goes on along the minus strand of NC_040911.2, from coordinate 62,148,312 downwards.
AGAGGGTTAGAAGGACTAAGAATAAATGTTTTCTCTCCTAGTCTTTTTCCAAATTTCTTATTTCAGTCAGGAACATTTTAAGCTACAAGTAAAAGAGAACACAAATAACTTAGGCTTAAATTCTATGGATATAAAGTTTTTAGTTAGCAAGAATTTTGTAGGTAGGCACATTTGTCAGCTCCAAATGAGGCCATCAAAGGTCCACACTTGAGTCCTTCTGATACTCCACTTGTTAGCATTAATCCCACACCTGTGTACCACATCCTCACTTCCAATAACAGCTTCCTAAGCAGGAAGGAAAGAGAGAAGCACGCTTTTGTCTCTTCAAGCAAAGTGCCCTTTTTCAGAATCTTTCAAAGCATTCTCTCTCAGATGTCATTAGCCAAAATTGCATGTCCTGTGGTCATCCTAGGAAAAATTCTACTGACAATGTAGAATAATGTATCCTAACTGTCTTGGACAGTCTTGTAATAAAACCATTTTTATGATAAAGGGGCTACTCCATGTCTGCATGTTCCACTATGCTATTAACCACATGCATCAATTCAGCACTAGTAATGTGGCTAGTGTGACTAAAGAACTGAATTTTTAATTTTTTAACTTTTTATTAATTTAAATTTAAATGAACCCATGTGGCAACTTGTTGAACAATGTAAGATTAAAAAAACACAATCCATCCCTTCTCATATTGGAGTTACATTAGGAAAAAAAGAGAGGAGGGTCTGATGTTATCCCTAGTTTGATCAAAACTTTTTCTCTGTTTTAGTCAACAGACCAGAGACCTGAGACTTTTTTCCCTAAGATCATTTGAGGTGGTTCAGACAATGAATTGTGTCTGCCTTAACTCTCCATTAGTTTTTATCTTAAAACTTTTTTATTACCTTTTTTTTTTTAACAAAAACAGCAGAGAAGGTAATGCTTTAAGTACCATGGTTTTGAGAATACTGTACTCTTCTACATTCCCAGAAGCAAAAATTAGGTAAGTCTCATCAATGTGGGGAAGATGTGAAGGACTGACTTATCCATCCCAGTTTGGGCTCAGTTTGGGGCAGCCTGTTAAATGTTGATTAGTGAGAAATGTCTGATATATGCGTGACTGAATATTCATTCTCAACAAAAGAGGGTGGTTACAGAGAGATGTTGGAGAGGTAAAAATAATCATGGGTTAAAGGATTAGAACTCCATTTAGCATTAGGCTTGTTTTAGCAAATCCTATACATGTATCCTATACATGTATCAAGCTCTGGCCCTCTAATGTATGTTGGTCTCATCTTTTCTTGCCTACCAGGATAGTCTGTTTCTTTGGTGAATATTTGCCACCATTTCTAGCAGTGATGCTGATGAGTGGTGAGGATTAACACCCCCTTGTGGAAACTTATATTCCTAAATATGGGCTTCCATCGCTACAATCTAAGTAAGGATCACTATTTGCGGTGTCAAGATTCAGTAATGGTTAATTCCTCCTCCCACATAGAATAGTATGAGGCAGGGTGGGTTTCCAAAATCAAATAATAAAACAGAGTTTTAGATGTGAACTCTTACTAGCAATCAAAACCTGTAAAAGAGCTGGTGAACACAGATGCTAAAATCCTGAACAAAATATTGGCAAACTGTATCTAGCAGTACATTAAAAAAATGCCATACACCATAATCAAGTGGGATTCATCCAAGGGATGAAAGAGTGGTACAATATTCACAAGTGAATAAATGTAATACATCATCTCATAAACAAAAGGAAGAAAAAAATTACATGATCATATCAATAGATGCAGAAGAAGCATTTGATAAGGTACAACACTCATGTATGATAAAAACACACAGTAAAATAGGAGTAAAAGAAGTACAACTCAACATAATAAAGGCCATATACAAGAAACCTACAGCCAAACTCATACTCAGAGGGTGAAAATTCAAAGCTTTGCCACTAAGACCAGGAACAAGACAAGGATGTCTGCTTTTACCACTTCCCTTCAACATAGTATTGAAAGTTCTAGCCACAGTGATCAGACAGGAAAAATAAATGAAAAGAATCCAAGTTGAAAAGGAGGAGGAAAAACTGTCATTCTTTACAGACAACCAGATAGTCTACACACAACCAAAAAACTAATTGAAGTAATAAGTGACTTTGGCAAAAAAGTGGGATACAAAGTCAATATTGAAACCAACAATGAAATATCAGAAACAGAAATCAGAAAAAAAATCCCATTTAATATAGCAACAAGGAAAGCAAGTACCTAGGAATAAACCTAACCAAGGAGGTAAAAGAACTGTACTCAGAAAACTGCACAACACTGAAGAAAGAAATCAAGGAAGACACAAAAGAGTGGAAGCATATACTGTGTTCATGGATTGGAAGAGTTAACATCATCAAAATTCCCATATTGTCCAAAGTAATTTATAGATTCAACACAATACCTATTAAAATACCAATTATATATTTCACAGTAATAGAACAAACATTTCAAAAATTTCTATGGAACCATAAATGACCCCAAATAGCCTCAGCAATTTTGAGAAAAAAGAATAAAGTTGGAGAGATTATAATACCTGACATCAAATTATATTACAAAGCCACTGTAATAAAAACAGTCTGGTACTGGCATAAGAACAGACACATATGTCAATGAAACAGAATAGAGATTCCAGATATAAATCCAAGTCTCTATGTTGAATTAATATTTGACAAAGGGAACAGAAGCATAAAATGGGGTAAAAATAGCCTCTTCAACAAATGATGTTAGGATCTTTGGAGTGGCACATGTAAAAAAATGAAACTATACCATCAACTTACACCATACACAAAAATAAACTCAAACAGCATAAGGAGATGGAAGATCATGGCAACGTAAGTGGGAGAAGAGCCCATTTCTTCCTGTGCCCAACTGTAACACCTAGTTTATCTTCCAAGGAACAGAGTGAACAGCCAACAGAATCCCAGCTTATGTAAAGCTTGGAGGCCAAAAATTACAGAGAACATTGAATAACAGATGGTAAGGAAATTGCATTGGGATACCTAGGTCCCTGGGATCTAAGCAGATCTAAGCTGCTGTGGCCCCCTGCCCAGTGCCTGCCACAGGGTACTGGGAGGACAGTTAGAACACCAGCTCCTTCTCCTACCAGAGCAGGAAGGGCAGCCCAGCACTAGGAGGGACCTGGGTGCTTGAAGTCACCGGGAGGAATAGAGATGAAGTGGGAGTCACACAGAGGTGGTGTACACCTGCTGGGACCATGGATGCCACCAGCTAGGTCTTTAACAGGCAAACTGGAGAGCCGAGAGACACCTGGAGAAGGGAGAAGAGTTTGGCCATGTGGGACCTTGACCTAGATAGCCTCCAGTCTGTTTAGAAAGTTGGGTTGTTTGAAAAAATGGGCATGTGTTAGTGGTGGGCTTAAAGAAGAGGCTTCTACAGAAAGGGGGGGGGGGGAAAAAGAAAGAAGAAGAAAGAAAGAAGGAAAGAAAAAGAAGGAAAGAAAGAGAGAGAGAAAGAGAAGAAAGAAAGAAGAGAAAGAAAGAAAGAAAGAAAGAAAGAAAGAAAGAAAGAAAGAAAGAAAGGAAGAAAGGAAGGAAGGAAGGAAGGAAGAAAGAAGGAAGGAAGGAAGGAAGGAAGGAAGGAAGGATGGAAGGAAGGAAGGAAGGAAGGGGGGAGGGAGGGAGGATGGAAGGAAGTGGGGGAGAGAGAGATGGAGAGAAAGAGAGGAAGGAAGGAAGAAAGGAAGGAAGGAAGGGAGGGAGGGAGGGAGGGAGGGAGAGAGAGGGAGAGGGGAAGGATGGAAGGACAAGGGGGAGAGAGAGATGGAGAGAAAGAGAGGAAGGAAGGAAGAAAGGAAGGAAAAGAGGAAAGAAAAGAAAGGAATGGAAGAGAGAAAGAAGAAAGAAAGAAGGAGGGAGGGAGGGGGAGGATGGAAGGAAGAGGGGGAGAGAGAGATGGAGAGAGAGAAAAAGAGGAAGGAAGGAAGGAAGGAAGGAAGGAAGGAAGGAAGGAAGGAAGGAAGGAAGGAAGGAAGGAAGGAAAAGAGGAAAGAAAGGAAAGGAAAGGAGGAAAGGAAAGGAGGAAGGACAGAAAAGGGGGGGAAAAAAAAAGGGGAAGGAAGGAAGGAAGGAAGGAGGAGGAAGGAGTAATGAAAGAACAGGAAAAGAAAATAAGAAGAAAGCCAGACAGACATAAATGACATAAAGAAGAAACGAAAAGAAAGAAAGAAAAAAGAAAAAGAAAATAAAGTGTGTAGCTGCTTTGTTAGGAACTCATGGCTGGCTTGCCCAGAGGGTGATTTGAGCAGTGAGCCTGTGCTTGGCTAGGGCAGTGTCCCAACACTAGATTTCAGTGGCATGCCCATGATTGACTCCAGCAGTTTGCTGGGCAGATGACTTGGCCTGCTCACCCTGAGGTTGATTCAACCTGCTTGCCTGAACCTGACTGGCTGCAAGCCCACAAGATGAGTCAAACCACTCACCTGGAGGCTGACTGGTGCAGCTTGCCCTGCAGCTGATTCTGGCTACTAATGGTGCCACTTGTCATGAGGCAGATTTGAGCAATGCACCCAAGTTTGACACACTGCTCACCCCGGTGCTGACTGGTGCTGCTTGCCAGCAGTGGGCTCAGGCTACGGTGAGCTTGAAAAGAGCAAGGAAGAGGCACACCACATGGACCTTGGGGCAACTGGTGGATTAAAGGAGCAGGGCTGGTGTGGATGGACAGTGGGGGCCCAGCAGCTCACAGTGAACCTGGGCTGGAGGCTGAGCAACTGTGAATATTTCAGCTCAGACCTGGCCCCCATCTTCACAAAACCTTAAGAAGGGAGAAAAGTGAAGCCCAGACCCCTCTTTCTGTGGCATCTAGGAAGACCAGCAGAACTTACTCTGTAGGTTTAAAGTCAGCAATAGGCTATTATTTTTCTTTTCTTTCTCTCTTTTTTTTTCTTTTTTTCTCCCCCCAAGTGAGACAATAAGACATGGAGTTGTGAAAGGTTCAGAGACAGATCCAAATGGGAAGAAAAAGGCTAACCTCAAAAACTGAGACAAATTTCACTTTGCTATCCCATAGAGCTGGTATGTATTGTTTATTTGTACTATTATTATTTTTCATTATTTTTACTTATTTTATTAGTATTGTTTCATTTCTCTTCTTTCTGTTTACTTTTATTCCTTTTATTTCTGCTAAATTGGATTATTTGACTGGTTTTCCTTATTCTCTCTTTTACATTGTATTTTAACTTTCCTTCTTTCACTTCACTTGTGTTCCAATAACACTTGATTGTGTACTTTCTATTCTTGTTATTCAAATCATAGATTTCTTGTGATGGTATTGTTTTTCCAGTACTATTGTAAAAAAAAACTGTTGTTCCATACGACTGTAAATACTACACATTACTCTTCCCTGATCTTAGCCCACTTCACTTTATTTCTGAGCATGACTATTGTTGTGGTCATCTCTATTCACTCTCACACTATGTCTACTTTCTATCCTTTACTCTCACTATATCTCAACATCTAACCTTACAGCAAGTTCTCTGTTTTCTAAATTCAGCTTGCAATGCTCCTCCCCTCTAACAAGAGTCTTATCTCTCTTTCACTTTACAAAAACTGGCTAGTTGGGTGAAATGTCTAAATGGCTAATGCTATACTTATACAAAGGATCTCCTATTTCTTCTCTACTTGTTGGTACTTTAAATTCCATAGAATATTCTCTCACTGTTTTAATCCATTTTACCTAACCCCTGCCACTGATCACATATAAGAATGGGTGGGATCTGTGAACATCAGTATACCTGCTGGAAGAGAGAAGCCACCAACAAAGGGACCACCAACGGGGAAAAACCAAAGTACAACGAGAAAGCCCACACAAACAGAAGAAAGGGCAAACCTAGAGCATACAGACAAGGAGATCAAAATGACCACACCACTGAATCCCATAGAATTCTTACCATAGAAATTCCCTCTACAAATACAGCTAGCAAAGTGAAACACCAGGGAGTGCAGGGAAAAAAAAAAAAAAAAACAGAGTTGCCTAAAGTGGAGAGACAAAAACAGAACTTGCAATCAAAAGGAGTGGAAGGCTACCCACTAAAAGAGTTAAAGGAAATGGAGGTAAACTATTAAATATAGAATCCAAAAAATGGTTATAAAGATGCTCAAGGGACACAGACAATTACAAGGAACTGAGTAAGAATGACAACAGTATGAAAAAGGAAATAGAAACTATAAACAAAAAACAGGAAAAAATTAACAATAAAATTTTGGAAATACAAAATATACTAGAAGGAATTACAAGCAGGCTGGATGAAGCAGAGGACCAAATTAGTGAGCTGGAAGACAAAGTTGAAGAAAACACACAGATAGAGAATCTGCACAAAAACGGACTAAAAAATATGAAGACAGCTTAAGGGGACTCCAAGATAACATGAAATACAATAACATTTGAATAATAGAAATACCAGGAGGAGAAGAAAAGGAACAACGGATAGAAACCCTGTTTGAAAAAAATAATGACTGAAACCTTTCAGAACCTGGAGAGAGAAAAAAAAAAAAAACATGGAAATTCAGGAAGTGCAGAGAGTCTCAATCAATATGAGTCCAAAGAGGTAAAATCCAAGGCATATCATAATTAAAATGCCAAGTATTAGAGACAAAAAGAAAACTTTAAAAGCAGCAAGGGAGAAATAAAAACTAACATACAAAGTGTTCTGATAAGGCTAGTAGCTGATTTCTCAACAGAAACACTCCAATTCAGGAGAGAATGGCAAGGGATATACCAACTAATAAAAAACAAAGGTCTGAAGCCAAGATTATTCTACCTAGCAAGGCCCCAATTACAGAGGAAGACAAAATATGGATTTTCTCTGACAAGAGAGGCTGAGAGAAAACATATCCACCAAACCAGCCCTATAAGATTTACTAAAGGGACTGTTATAAGAAGATAAAGGAAGGGAGTGAAAGAGAAAGGAACACAGGTAAACAGGGGGAAAATGAACAAATACCTATGAATAATAACCTTAAATGTTAAAGGATCAAATGCTCCAATCAAAAGACATAGAGTAGCTGAATGGATAAGAAAACATCACCCACACATATGCTGCTACAAGAGACCCACCTCAGAGCAAAAAACCGACAGACACTGAAAGTGGAGGGTTGGAAAAAAATATTCCAAGCAAATTGACAGGAAAGAAAAGCTGGGGTAGCAATATTCAAATCAAACGAAATAGACTTCAAAACAAGGGTGATGAAAACAGGCCCAGAAGGACTTTTCATAATACTCAAAGAAACAATCCATCAAGAAGTTATAAACATATAAACATATATGAACCCAACATAAGAGCACCCAAATAAATAAGAAAAATCTCCGAGGGCTTCAAGTAAGATATTGACATCAACATAATTATAGTAGGGGAACTTAACACCCCACTGTCAAAAATGAATAGATTTCCCAAATGAAATATCAACAAAGATATTGTGGCATTGAACAATCTCCTGCATCAAATGAACTTCACTTATAGGGCTTTCACCCAAAGAAGGAAAATAAATATTCTTTTCAAATGAACATAGAACATTTTCTTTATTTTTTATTTTTTAAATTATTTTATTGTTGTTCAAATACAATTGTCTACATTTACCACCCACCCCCACACCCCCACCACAGCCATCCCCACCTCCCTCCCCTGCTTCCACAGCCTCTTGGTTTTGTCCATGTATTCTTTATAGTTTTTCCTGAAAACCCTTCTCCCTTTGCCCACTCCAAATCCCCTTCCACCTCCCCTCTGGCTAATGTCAGATTGTTCTAAATTTCAATGTCTCTGCTTATAATTTACTTGCTTGTTTGTTTTGTTGATTAGGTTCCACTTAAAGGTGAGATAATATGGTATTTGTCTTTCACCACCTGGCTTATTTCACTTAGCATAATACTCTCCAGTTCTACCCAAGATGTTGAAAAGGGTAGGGGCTCCTTCTTCCTGTCTGCTGCATAGTATTCCATTATGTAAATGTACCATGTTTTTTTGTTTGTTTGTTTTATCCATTCATTTACTGATGGGCACTTAGGTTGCTTCCAGCACTTGGCTATTGTAAATTGTGCTGCTATGAACATTGGGGTGCATAGGTTTTTATGGATTGGTATTTAAGTGTTCTTAGGATAAAATAGCAGCAGTGGAATTGCTGGGTCAAAAGGCAGTTCTATTTTAGTTTTCTGAGGAAATTCCGTAGTATTTTCCACAGTGGCTAAACCAGTCTTCATTTCACCAACAGTCAAAAGAACATGGAATATTTTCAAAGATATACCACATGATAGGACACAAAACAATCATAAACAAATTCAAGAAAATTAAAATTATATCAAACATTTTTCTGACAATAAGTGACTGAAAAAAGAAACCAATTTCAAGGAAAAAAACTCAAAAACACTCAAACTCATGAAGATTGATTAGTATGCTATTAAAAAATGAATGGGTCAAGAATTAGATCAAGGAAGAAATAAAAAAGTTTCTGGAAACAAATGAAAATGAACTCACAACAATCCAAAACTTATGGGACATAGTGAAAGCAGTCCTGATAGGTAAGTTCATAGCAATACAGGCCTACCTAAAAAAGATAGAACATTTCAAACAAACAACCTAAATGTACACCTACAAGAACTGGAGGAATAACAACAAAGACAGCCCAGAGTAAGTAGAAGGAAGGAAATAATTAAGATCAAAATGGAATTAAGTGACATAGAAACTGAAAACACAATTCTAAGGATCAAAGAATCCAAGAGCTTGTTCTTTGAAGAGATAAACAAAATCAAAAAGCCTTCAAGCAGACTCATCAAGAAAAAAAAAAAGAGAGAGAACCCAAATAACCACAATTAGCAATGAAAAAGGAGAAATTACAATTGATACCACAGAAATACAAAATATTGCAAGAAATTACAAAGAACTCTATACTAAGATATTTGAAAACCAGTATGAAATGGACAAATTTCTAGAAAAAATATAATCTTCCAAAACTGAATGAAAAAGCTGAACACTGAACAAATGAATAACAGCTTACAATATTGAAGATGTAATAAAAAATAAAAAAATAAAAAAAAAAAACCTCCTGACACACAAAAGTCCTGGACTGGACGGTTTCACAGGTGAATTCTACAAAGCATATAAGGAAGAGCTAAACTCTATTGTTTACAGACTATTCCTAATGATCCAAGAAGATGAAAGATTCCCAAACATTTTTTATGAAGCCAGCATCATCCTAATCCAAAACCAGATAAAAGCACAACAAAGAAAACTTCAGGCCAATATCGCTGATGAACATAGATGCTAAAATTCTCAAAAAAATATTGAATATCCGTATCCAGCCGTATGTCAAAAAAAATCATACAATGTGACCAAGTGGGATTCATCCCAGGGATGCAAGGATGGTACAATATTTGCAAATCAATAAACATAATGCCTCACATAAACAAAAGAGAAGACATAAATCTCATGATCATATCAATAGTTGTGGAAAAACATTTGATTAGGTACAGCACCCATTTATAATAGAAATATTCAGCCAAGTTTGAATACCAGAAATATACCTCAACATAATAAAGACCATATGCCAGAAATCTACAGCCAACATCACACCCAATGGGAAAAGCTAAAAGCTGTTTCACTAAGATCTGGAACAGGACAAGGATGTCTGCTTTAAGCACGTCTATTCAACATAGTAGTGAAAGACCTTGCCACAGCAATCAGACAAGAAAAAAAAAATGCATCCAAATTGGAAAGAAGGAAGCAAAACTCTCATTGTTTGCAGATGACATGATACTGTACATGGAAAACCCTGTAGACTCCATTAAAAACGTACTTGAACTAATAGGTGAATTTGGCAAAACAATGAGATTCAAAGTCAATATTCAGAAATTGAAGGGATTTTAGTATACCAACAATGAAATATCAGAAACAGGAATCAGCAAAAAACTACCATTTGATATAGCAACAAGATAAATAAAGTGCCTATGAATTAACCTAACCAAGGAGGTAAAAGACCTGTACTTAGAAAACTACACAATACTGCAGAGAAAAATTAAGGAAGACACAGAGATGGAAGTGTATACCATGTTCATAGAATGCAAGAATTAACATCACGAAATAGTTTATTGTATCCAAAGCAATTTATAGATTTAACACAATCCCTGTGAAAGTACCAATGGCATAATTCACAGATATAGAACAAACATTTCAAAATTTTGTATGGAACCATAAATGACCCTGAATCAGTAGTTGCAGCAATTTTGAGAAAGAACAAAGTAGGATGTAACACAATACCTATATCAAACTATATTACAAGGTCATGGTAATGAAATCAATCTAAGAATAGAACAGAATAGAGAGCCCAGAAATATACACAAGTCTCTACCGTCAATTAATATTCAACAAACTCTTCCAAAAAATAGTTTGAAATAGTTTGTTCAAAGGGAATTAAAGCATAAAATGGAGGAAAAATAACCTTTTCAACAATTGATGTTGGGGGATCTGGACAGCTACATGCAAAAGAAGTGAAATTTAACCATCAACTTACACTATGCACAAAAATAAACTCAAGATGAAATACTTAAATATAAGTCACAACACCATAAAGGTCTTAGAGTAGAACATAGCCAGGAAAATTTCAAATATTCAATGTAGCAATGTTTTCACCAATATATCCCCTAGAGCAAGGGGCATAAAATGAAGAATAAACATATGGGAGTTCAAAAAAAAAAACCCTAAAAAAAAAAAGAAAAAAAAACAAACAAACTCCTGCATGGCTAAAGAAAACATTAGCAAAATGAAAAGGGCACCAACCATATGGGAAACTATATTTGCAAATAATACCTCAGACCAGGGTTTGATCTCCATAATATATAAAAAACGCACATGACTCCACTCTAGGAAGACAAATAACCCAATTAAAAAGTGGGCAAAGGACATAACAGACACTTGTCCAAGGAGGACATACAGAGGGCTCAGAGACATATGAAAGAATGCTCAGCATCACGAGCCATTAGAGAGATACAAGTTAAAACCACAATGAGATACCACTTCCCGCTGGTGAGAATGGTCATTAGAAACAAATCAATAAACAAGTGTTGGAGAGGTTTTGGAGAAAAGGTAACCTGAGTACACTGGTTTTTGGAAGGCAGACTGGTACAATCACTGTGGAAAACAGTAAGGAATGTCTCCAGAAAACTCAGAATGGAATTGCCTTTTGACCCAGCAATTACACTGCTGAGGATTATATCCTTGGAATCCTGAAACACCAATTGGAAAGAACGTGTTCACCCAGTGTTCATAGCAGCACCATTTACAATAGCCAAGTACTGGAAGCAACCTAAGTGTCCATCAGTCAAAGAGTGGATCAAAATACTATGGCACATTTACACAATGGAATACTACTCAGAAGAAAGAAAGAAGGGGCTCTCCTACCCTCCATGACAGCATGGATGGATCAGGAGAACATTATGCTAAGTGAAATAAGCCAGGTAGTGAACAACAAATAACATATGATCTCACCAGAAATGAAACATAATAAACAAAACAAGAAAACGAAATATAACTACTGACATTGATATAAAGAACAATCTGACAGTAGCCAGAGCTGATTGGTGAGGGAGACAACAGGGGAATAAAGAAGGGTCCCTGAGCCCTGGCTGGCGTAGCTCAGTGGATTGAGCGCAGGCTGGGAACCAAAGTGTCCCAGGTTCGATTCCCAGCCAGGGTACATTCCTGGGTTGCAGGCCATAATCCCCAGCAACCACACATTGATCTCTCTCTCTCTCTCTCTCTCTCTCTCTCTCTCTCCCTCCCTTCCTTCCCTCTCTAAAAATAAATAAAAAAAATCTTAAAAAAAAAAAAAAAAAGAAGGGTCCCTGCATGTCTATAAAGGACCCGTGGACAAAAATATTGGTGGATGAGGATTGACTGTGGGAGGTGGCAATTGGTGGGGCCACATTCACCCTTCTTGTTGGGTCGTAAATGGAGACAATTGTACTTGAGCAATAATTTAAAAAGTCTAATTTTCTATTGAAAGGTTGGATTTTATTGTTGACTACAAATATTGTCAGTTATTTTCCATATTTCAGGTTCATTTCATTCATTATAAAAAAGGTTAAAAAAATCTCACCCTTCCTGCATTTATATAATTGTGTATTTTTAAACCAATATAAACCATTTTGCATTAATTTCCTTTGACTAATGTCATATTTTTTGTGACTCTTTACTTGTCTTTTCAATAGCAGTGAATCTTTAGAGTGAAAAAGATGTGAATTTTAGAGAAAGACAGGCTTGGGTTCAAACCCCAGTCCACAGCTAAAGGGATGTGTAATTTTGGGCAAGTTATTTCAATATACTGAACTTTGACATACTCCTGAGTGAACTGAGGCTGCCAATGAATAGATTCGTGTGAAAGGTAAAGGGTAGTAGTGCAAAGCATGTTGCCATGCACTTTACATGCAGGGCTACATCAGTGTTAGTTTCCCATCTTCTATCCTTTGCCTTAAGTAGTTCTTCCAGCTGTTTTGTCTGAGTTTTGCACAGTAGATTATTGTTCTATAGTTTCTAAGTCATCATCAAGTAAGCTGTTCCAAGAGGCACCAGGCTTTTAAGGGAAGCTGTCTTCTTCCCTTATATATAATTTTTTTTTTCCTGAAGATCGACTCTCACATGTTTGTGATCAAAATTGCCTTGAATTGTAAGCTATATGAGCAAAATTGCCCTACTGTGACTAGTTGTTTTTTTTATTATTATTTGTGGTGTTAATGGCATTACACTCTTTCTTAAGTTTGTTGGACATCTGAATAAATGTTAGCATGAAGCAAAGTAAAACAAACATGGAAATGAATGAGTCTTAATGTTAACAGGAAATTCAGACCTGATAGAGTGAAAAAAAAAAAAAACATATAAACTTGCTTTCCATGTCCAGAATTGACCTCTTGCAAAGGACAGTCAGCTGTGTATTGATCATGACTGTGAGAAACACAAAAATAGCTCTTGATGGGATAGTCTCTTGTCTGATTGCCCAGTATTTCTAACACTTAACAGGATATGACTATTACCCAAGGATATAACCATAAACATCTAAGGAACCTACTCCATTTACAATGAACAGTTTGTCTGATTAATTCATAATTACCTACTGTTATCTAGCTGAAGCCAAGATAAGCTTTTATGAAAGGGAAAAAAGTCATCCTAGGAGGAAAGCAATTAGTGAATCAAAGAAAGGGGAAAGTCTGCACTTATACAATCAGAACAAGTTTGAGTAAGATAACTTCTTACAGAAGGAGCTGTAACAACACTCATCAATGCGAGAGTACAGAGGAGGGTGTCAGAATAAAGGACAAAGTTCTAGGTTTCAGGTAGAAGGGGACCCAAGGCTAAATAGTGAATTGGAAGGACCCACGAGAACTCTTACACACTGCAGGGAGAACATAAATCAATGCAACCGCTTTTCAAACCTCTTTGATGATATTTAATTATGCTGATCATACACAAACTCCAGAACATATCAGTTCTGTGTGTGAGAATATTTCTAGCAGAAATCTGTACAAATGCTCACAGGAAAAACAAAACAAAACATACAAACTGTTCGTAGCAGTATTACATTTAATTATCTCTATCAGTTTGCTGGGGTTGCCATAATAAAGTACCATACACTGAGTTGCTTAAACAACAGAATTTTTTTTGTCCTAATTTTGGAGGCTAAAAGTCCAAGATGAAGGTGAGGCAGAATTTGTTTCTTCTGAGACCTCTCTCCTTGGCTTGTAGATGTCTGGCTTCTCCCTGCATCCCCACTTAGTCTTTTGTCTCTATGTGTCTGTGTCCTCATATAAACACAGGAGTGTTTATACTGTGGATCTGTGACCCCATATAAAGGGGTCAGTTATATTGAATCAGGGTCCACCCTAATGACACTATTTTACATTAATATCTTCTTTAAAGGCCCTAACTTCAAATACAATCACATTATGAGATTCTGTAGGTTAGGAACTTAATATGTGAATCTTGGGGGACAAAATTCAGCCCGTAACAAATTTCAAACTGAAGCAACCCAAATATCCAACAGTAGTTGAATAAAGATATGCACTGATACAATAGAACACTATATAAGTTAATTATAATCATAAACAAGAATATGATGATTCTCACAAAAGTAATATTGAGTTACTTTTCAATATTATTCCTAATTTAAAAGCAATCAGACCACCAAAATTATATTTCATATGTTTCCTTTTATATTAAATTCTAGACAAGCAAAATTAACCCACAATGCTTAGAAGTCAGAACAGTTGTAGCTTGGGGTGTGGAGAGTGGCTTGGAAAGAGAATAGGGAAGCTTCAGGTGTGCTTATGTCTCTGCCTTCTACTGGGTGTGGGTTACACAGGTGTGTTCACTTGGGAAAGAGTTTTAAGCTGCACACTGACAGTTTAGTGGAACAGCTTTTAGCTTTTTCCCATTGGGTGTGATGTTGGCTGTAGATTTCTTATATATGGTCTTTATTATGTTGAGGTAAGTTTCCTCTATTCAAACTTGGCTGAATATTTCTATCAAGAAATAAATGGGTGTTGTACCTAATCAAATGCTTTTCCACAACTATTGATATGATCATGTGATTTCTGTCTTCCCTTTTGTTTATGTGAGGCATTATGTTTATTGATTTGCAAATATTGTACCACCCTTGCATCTCTGGCATGAATCCCATTTGGTTGTGATGTATGATCTTTCTAATGTATCACTGGATATGGTTTTCCAATATTTTGTTGAGGATTTTAGTGTCTATCTTCATCAGCAATATTGGCCTGAAGTTCTTTTTTTCTTTCATGTGTCTTTGTCTGGTTTTGGGATGAGATTATGCTGACTTCATAAAAGGAGTTTGGGAGTTGCCATCTTCTTTGATTGTTAGAAATAGTCTGTAAAGGTTAGGGGCTAGCTCTTCCTTAATTTTTTTTGTGATTTTCTTTTGTGAAACCATCAGGTCCAGGGCTCTTGTGTGTCAGGGGTATTTTGATGACTGTTTCCATTTCATCAATTATTATTGGTCTTTTCAGGCTTTCTGCTGCTTCTTCATTCAGTTTTGGAAGATTGTGTTTTTCTAGAAAGTTGTTCAATTCACCTAGGTTTTCAAATTTCCTGGCATGTAGTTCTTTGTAGTAATTTTCTTGAATCCTTGTTTTTCTTTTGTAACAGTTGTAATCTCTCCTCTTTCTTTGCTAATTGTGTGTATTTGGCTCCTCTTTCTTTTTTTTCTTGATGTGTCTGATTAAAGGTTTGTTGATTTTGTTTACCTCTTCAAAGAACCAGCTCCTGGATTCTTTGATCCTTAGAATTGTGATTTTCATCTCTATGTCACTTAATTCTGCTCTGATCTTGGTTATTTCCTTCCTTCTACTTGCTCTGGGCTGTCTTTGTTGTTGTTCCTCAAGTTCTTGTAGGTGTAGGGTTAGGTGGTTTATTAGAAATGTTTCTTTCTTTTTTACGTAGGCCTGTATTGCTATGAACTTACCACTCAGGACTGCCTTCACTATTCCCATAAGTTTTAGGTTGTTGTGAATTTATTTTCACTTGTTTCCAGAAACTTTTTGATTTTTTCCTTAATATCATTCTTGTCCCATTCTTGGTTTAATAGCATGCTATTCAATTTATGTGAGTTTGAGTGTTTTTGAGTTCTTTTTGTTGAGGTTGGTTTCTCATGTCATTTCCTTGTGGTCAGAAAAAATTGTTGATATAATTTCAATTTTCTGAATTTTTAAGATTTGTTTCATATCCTACCATGTAGTCTATCTTTGAAAATGTTCCATGTGCATTGTAAAGAATGTATACATTTTTTTCTTTTGGATGAAGCTCTCTATAAATATCAGTTAAGTCCATTTCATCTAGGATATTGTTCAATGCACATATTGATATATTCTTTGGAAGATCTACTCATTTTAGATAGTGGGGTGTTAAAATCCTCTACTATAATGGTGCTATTGTCAATATCTTTCTTGAATTCCTCCAAGATTTTCCTTATATATTTGGGTGCTTCTGTGGTGGCTGAATACACATTTACAAAATTTATTTCTTCTTGATGGATTCTTCCCTTGAGTATTATGATGTGACCTTTGGGTGTCTTTTTATAGCCATTCTTTTGAAATCTATTTTGTCTGATACAAGTATTGCTACTCTAGATTTTTTTTCCTGTCCACTTGCTTGAAATATTTGTTTCTAGTCCTTCACTTTCAGTCTGTGTTGGTCTTTTGTTCTGAGGTGGGTCCTTTGTATGCGTCATATTTGTGGGTCATTTCTTATTCATTCAGCTATTCTATGTCTTTGATTGGAGCATTTAATACATTTCAGGTTTAAGGTTATTTTTGATAGGTACTTACTTATTCATTGACTTTCCCCCCCTTTGTACCTACGTTCCTCTCTCTCTCATGTTTCTCCCCCCCCCCCACACCTCTTTTTAAAGCAGACCTTTCAGCATCTCTTGCAGAGTTGGTTTGGTGGAGGTGTATTCTTTGAGGCTTCTTTTGTCTGGGAATCTCCTTATTTGGCCTTTCATTTTAATTGAGAGTCTTGCTGGTTGGAGTAGTCTTGTGTGCAGACCATTGTTTTTCATTACTTGGAATATTCCTTCCTATTCTCTTCTGGCTTGGAGTATTTCCACTGAGAAGTCAGCTATTAGTCTTATTGGGGCTCCCTTGTATGTTACTTCCTGTTTGCCCTTTCCTGTCTTTAAGATTATCTCTTTGTCTTGGAAATTTTTCCATTTTAATTATGATGTGTCTTACAGTTGGCCTCTTTGTGTTCCTCTTAAGTGGGACTCTCTTGATTCACTGCATTTGTGTGACTTTTTCTCATCAAATTAGGGAAGTTTCCTTCATTACTTTTTCAAACAGATTTTCTATCCCTTGCTCTTCTTCTCATTGTGGTATCCCTACTATACAGTTATTATTGTGTTTCATGTTTTCCTGCATTTTCCTTAACTCTTCTTCATTCTTTCTGAGCCTCTTTTCCTTTCATTGCTCTTTCTGGGTGTTTTTTTTTTTTTTTTTAACCTTGTCCTCCAGTTAGTTCATCTGATCCTCTCATTCATCCAGTCTGCTTATGATTTTTTCTACTGAGTTCTTCAATTAAGAAATTGTATTTTTCATTTTGTATTGGCCCTTGTTGATAGTTTCTAATTCCTTTTTTCATGTTCATATAGCTTGCAGTTAGTTCATGTAGTTTCTGTGCAGTTTTCAGTGATTCTCTGTGAGCTCATTGAACTTCCTTATAACCATTGGTTTTAACTCAGTATGTGATAGTTGACTCGCTTATCTTTCATTTAGCATTTTTTTTCTGAGGCTTCCTCATTTTCTCTCATTTTGGGTTTGTTTCTTCATCTCCCCATTGTTTGTGAGACTCTTCTTGTTAGATTCTGCTTCTTAAATTGATTAATTATGACTCCCTGGGTTTGTGATTTGAATTTCTATGGTAGGAAATCATTAAGATTCTGTGGTGCAGTCTGTTTGATCTCTTGAAGTTGTTACTCTTTGACTGGCATTTATGTGGTTCTCTGGATATCCTTGGGCTTTGATTGTTGTTGGGTCTTTCTTTGGTGGGTCCTTCCCTACAGCTGTTTAACTGTGGGTCACTCTGCTCACCACATCTGGTATGCTGTAATGCACATGCTGACGGATTGTGTTGAAGCTCATTATTCTGTCTGCAGTAGGTTTTGAGGCTTCTCTCTGGCTATTGTATAGTTGTTTAATCTGAGTAATTTCCCCACCATTTAGTTGTAATTTCAGATTGGTCCTGGGTAAAGGTTAGTGTGGCTTCCACTTATTCCCTTCACCATCTTCCTTTATTATTTGTTGGTGCTTCCTGTGTTGGCGGCTTCTCTCTTCTAGCAGGTATACTGATGTTCACAGCTCCCACCTACTCTTTTATGTGATCAGTTGGAGGGGAAAGGCACAATGGATTAAGACAACAGGGGTGTATTCTATGGGATTTAATGTATCAAGCCATAGAGAAGAGATAGTGTATCCTTTGGATAAGTATAGTGTTAACCCTGATATTTCGCCCAGCTAGCCACTTTTTAGAAAGGATGGAAAATAGATAATACTCTTGTTAGAGAGGGAAAGTATTGTGAATTTAATTCAGAAAACAGTGAGTTTGTGGGCTTCATATTATGAGATATAGTGAGAATAAAGGATAGAAAATAGGCGTAGTATGTGAGAAACTAGAATTAACCACAGCAATAATAAAGTTCTCGAAGACAGTGAAATGAGGTAAGATCTGGGAGGGGTGCTGGGTAGTATTTACAATTGTATGGAATAACAATTATTTACAATAATATTGGAACAACTATCATATGACAGAATCTATATGATCTGAATAACAAGAATAGGGAGTACACAACCTAGAGTACTGTGTTATTGTAACACAAGTGAAGTGAAAGTAGGAAACTTAAACATACACTATGAAAGAGAGAACAAGGAAAACCAGTCAAACAATGCAATTAAAAAGTAAATGAAACAAAGAAAAGTTAAAAAGAAAGAATAGAAATAAAAAATACTAATAAAATAAAAGAAGTAAAAATAATGAAAAAATATAATAATACAGATAAACAATAGCATGCAAAGTGAAATTTGTCTTAGTTTCTCAGTTTTTAGGATTAGCCTTGTGATCCCTCTTTGGGTCTGATTGTAGTCCTTTCACAGCTCCAGGTCCTATTGTGTCACTTGGAGGAGGGAGAAGAAAAGAAAGAAAGGAAAGCCTCCTGCTGAGTTTAAACCAGCTAAGCTAGTTCTGTTGATCTTTCTGTGTGCAGCAGGCTGAGGGGGCTGGATTTTGCTTTTCTCCCTTCCTATGGTTTTATGATGATGGGGGCCACATCTGGGTCCACCTTTTACAGTTGCTCAGCCTCCAGCACAGTTCCTCAGTTCACTGCTGGGACCCCACTGCCTGTCTGCAGCAGACCAGTGCCTTCAATCCACCAGTAGACCTGTCCTTGAGGCGCACCAATTAGGAGCAACTCACATGCCACCTTTTAGCTCTGCTCTCTTAGGTGCTAGGCAGTCTCAAAGTCTCTTCAGGATAGTTCAGCTCCCGCACTGAGTTAAATCTTTCTGGATACTGCTAACTCCCTGAGCCCTGCTGCTCTTCTACGGGGATGGTGCCTCCTCCTTTCTATTAGTAAATCAATCTGGCCTCATGGAGCGGGGAGGTTGCCACAGCTGTGGAGGTAGGGGCAGGTGCATAGTTGTGGTGGTGGCAGGTATGGGCATGCTCCTCTGTGTTGGTAGGAACAGGTGTACAATGCATCTTAAGGCCTCAGCCACTGTGGTGGCAGGTGTGCAGCCGAGGTTGTGGCTGTGGCTGGTGAGGTGGAGGTGGCTGTTGCAGGAGATTTCCCTAAACAGCCACCAAGAGCCTTTTTTCTTTTCTTTTTTTTTTTTTTTTAATTTTTTTAGCATGCCACTCCTAACATGAATCCAGCCTATTACACAGCCCAACTTTCCAAACAGACCAGAGACTATCTGGGTCATGGTCCATCATGGCCCAACTCTTTTCCCTTCTCCAGGTGTAACCTGCCTCCCCAATTTCTCTGGTAATGACCCTGCCAGCATCCATAGTCTCAGCAGGTGAGTGCCACCCCTGTGTGTCTGCCACTTTGTCTTTATTCTCCCCCATGACTTCAAGCATACTGGTTAATCCTGGTGCTGCTCTATCCTCCCTGTTTTGTGGGGGTGGAAGCTGTTGACTTGCCTGTCTTCCAAGAATCCTGCAGCAGGCCTGGCAGGCACCAGACCTGGGACTGCATCAGCGCTGGTCCCCATACTGGTCCCAGGGAACTTATCACCCCAAAGCAATCTCCTTACCAACTATTTTTCAATGTTTGCTACAATTTTGAACTCCAACCTTCATATATTCGGGGATACCATTAGCTGTTCACTCTGTCCCTCAAAATATCAGCTAGGTGTTCCACCTGTGTGCAGGAGGAAGTGGACTCCACCATCTTCTGGCCCCCAAATCCATTTTTTAGTTTTCTGAAGAAATTCTATACTGTTTTCCACAGTGGCTGCACCAGGCTTCATTCCCATCAATAGTGCACTAGGGTTCCTTTTTTCCATATCCGCTCCGTCACTTGTTTTTTGATATGTTTATGATGGCCATTCTCACCAGTATGATGTGGTATCTAATTGTGGTTTTAATTTTCATCTCTCTGATGGCTAGTGATGCTTATCATCCTTTCATATGTCTCTGGGCCTTCTGTACGTCCTCCTTGGAGAAGTGTCTGTTCAAGTCTTTTGCTATTTTTTTTTTTAACTTGGGTTATTTTTCTTCCTGGAGTTGAGTCATGTGTGTTCTTTATATATTTTGGAGATCAATCCTTTGTCCAAGGTATCATTGGCAAATATGTTTTCCCATGCAGTTGGTTCTCTCTTCATTTTAATGCTGTTTTTTTTAGCTGTGCAGAAGCTTTTTATTTTGAGGAGATCTCATTTGTTTATTCTTTTCCTTTATGTCTCTTGCTCTAAAGGACACATTGGTAAAAATATTGCTGCACAGAATACCTGAGACTTTCCTGCCTATGTTTTCCTCTAGGACTTTTATGGTGTTGCAACTTTTATTTAAGTCTTTTATCCACCATGAATTTATTTTTGTGTACTGTCATTGAGTTGGTGTTGAAGTTTCATTTATGTGTATGTAGCTGTCCAGATCTCCCAAAACTAATTGTTGAAGAGACTATTTTTACTCAATTTTATGCTTCTGTCCCCTTTGTCAAAATACCAATCCATAAAAACCTATGCACCCAAATGTTCATAGTAGCAAAATTCACAATAGCCAAATGCTAGAAGTAACCTAGAAGAAGTAACTTAGGTTACTTAGAAGTAACCTAAGTAATTAAATGGATCAAAAAACTATGGTACACTTACAAAATGGAATACTATGCAGCAGAAAGAAAGAAGGAGCTCCTACCATTTGGGACAGCATGGATCGAACTGGAAATACTAAGTGAAATAAGCCAGGCAGTGGAAGACAAATATCAAATGATGTCAACTTTAAGTTGAACCTAATCAAGAAAAGATACAATCAAGCAAAATGTAACCAGAGACATTGAAATTAAGAACAATCTGACAGTAGCCAAAGGGGAAGTGGGAGGAGGTCATGGAATAAATGGGGGGTAGGTTTTCAGGAACAACTATAAAGGACACATGGACAAAACCAAGGGGGGGGCGGGTGGAAGCAAGACAGGGAAGTGAGGATGGCTGTGGTGGGAGGGATTGGTGGGGAGAAAATGCAGACAACTGTGCTTGAAGCACAATAAAATAAAATAATAAAATAAATAAATAAAATAAAATAAAAAGTTCCTGGTGGAAAGCAAAGCAGGATATCGCCTTTTCTGTCATTGAAACAGTATCAAGTTAGTGATGGAAAATGGTGACTTAACTGACTAAAACTAAAGATAACAGTATAAGAATATTTTTAAAAGCTATAATGGTAAATGATAGGAGAAAAAACAAGAATAATGCTACAACTATCAAACATTGTGAGCAAGGAGCAAGGAAAACGAAAACACTGAGATATCTGCCATAGGAATCAGTGGATTTTTGTCTCTGTTTAATAATCTGTAATTTAATAAGCCAGTTGTTAAACCACCAAAAGCTTGAAATATGTCATGATGGTAATGTTTACATCATGAAAAGTGACAAAATCTATGAGTTAGGAAGCAACCATGATAAGAACTGCAAACAATATTGCTCAAAAAAGAGAGCTTCTGCAATATATGTCTGGAGTAGACAGGGAGCAGAAAGTGACTGGAAACTCATTTGTTGCTATAGTTTGCATTTTTATATACATACATAAATCATTTACTGTGTATTATTTATTTCCACTATGTATCATATTACTTATTATTATATTTATTATTTTAATCTACTTATTTAACATATCTTTAAAACAAAAAAATTAAATTACCAAAAGTAATTAATAAATATATTTGGGAGCCTACTACATGTGTGCCATTGTGTAGGCAATTTGTATGTGATGGCAGCTAAGCTGGAAGGCCTTTTCCCACAAAGCATGCATAAGTAGGGGTGGATGTAGACAATTCTTAGCCAACTACATTAAGTGGGCTGAAGGGATGGGATCACTGGGGACGCACCTACACCAGGCATTGAGGAGAAGAGTGAAACTTCAGTGAAAGATAACCAGAGTTAGTGACAAATGCATGTTAAAAAGATAACAGAAGCATTGGTGAATTGAGAGTGGAAGGAAAAGAGGTACAAAATCCTAGCAAAATAATGCATATATGAAGGTTCAGAGGCAAAAAAAAAAGCTAATTGAGAGGATGGTAAATATATCAAGAACGATTATGTTTAAAGCATGAGGAATGAGGTTGAAGAATTAGATTTTAGAAGAAAGCAGGAGTTATGGACATTTTTAGGCACTGAATGCCAGACTGTCATTTAGAAGGCTCTGCCAATTTATCTACAGTCCTTTCTTCATCTCCCCCTGTTTTTTAACTTGTCACCCTAAAATTACAATGTATTATAAATGTATTTGGCCAAGCATTAGTAATGATATAATTGTCATTTCCTGAACATATTCCTCAAAGTTTGTGGAATGAATGTTATCAGCTTGGAAGACAATATTGGATACAATAGTAAAACATTATTTTCAGAAATGCTGTATATTCAATGTCTTAATGGCTTAAGGGATAATGTCATGTGGGAAAACAAGCAAACAAACCTTACAAGAACATCAATGTCTGAGTTGAAAAATGGTCTAACAGAGCCAAACTTGGAACATAAACAGGTTTTAGAAATCCATTAACCCATTTATTTAACTTATGTTCTCTTTTTATTACATAAAATACAGATATATGCAGACAACTATACTTGGACAACAATAAAACAATTTTTAAAAGAGTGATATATGATGAAATCTATGTATAAAATGTCTTTAAAATTCATTAATTATAAAATTAAAATGCTGAGGGATAAGAAACAATTGTAATACATTTCACTGGCAATATTTTTACTTTTGTGAAATATAAGATTAAATGTTTCTAGTAGTAGATGACATGTTATAGTTAATAAAATGAGGTGCATATATATTCTTCTTTGTAAAATCAGACTTACATGTCTTACAACCTGCTTTTTTTTCTTTACATTGAATAAATATTTTTTGAATTGAATCAAATTAACAACAGGTATTAAAACAACAGCAAAAATGTTTCTGGCTTAATTCATTCACTGGAACACTAAGTCTTCAGGACACTTCATTCCTTGAGCCACCACCTTCTCTACTTTGAGCCACTGTAAATCCTTCTCAAATAATGGGAGTTAGAGGGAAATTGACAAAAACAGATAACTGATATATCCCAATGATCTGTTAGCCCCTAAGAGGGTGCCCCAAGGAATAAATATTCACCCAGCTATAGGCTTTACATTTTTAAAATAATCCTAAATGTTTTCTTTCCCTCCATCTACCTCCCAAAGTGAACCAAGACTGCTCCTACAGGCTTTATAGTCTACTGAGCACTCAGAGCAGCTTCATTCAGGAAAGATTATGGACATGGGATTTACATTCTGAGCTTGTGGATTTACTGTAAGAATTCACCTACAGGAAGGGACTACTCCTTGGCAGTTCATTATCAGTCCCAAATACATTTGTTGTTTGAGGCAATGTGGGGGAGCATTTTCCACAGAGCCCCACCCCCATCTGCTGTGAATGAGAATAAGTCTACCAAGACATGATCTGCTTGGGTAGGAAAGGTGGCCATTCTCTCAAAGGAGAAGGACGAAGAGCCTTTTCCTCAGTGGGTTTTTATTGGGTTCATTTTACACAGGAATACAGGTAAAACTCATTAATCATTGTCAGGCAGTAAGGATCAAACAATAAATAGCATGCAAAGAACTATGAGGGCTTATTCTGACTCAGGGTCTGTTAACTAAATGGCTACAAAACTTTGGGAAACAAACTTTTTTCCTGCTTGGACCCTTATCATTTAATTGAGAGCATTCTTAGAAAATCAGGTTTCTCAGAATTTTATATATTCTTTCTTAGGCCTGATCACCCTGGGGAACCTGCCCTTTCCAGCACAGGGCTGTACCACCCTCTGTCATTGTTTCAGGCTTAACTCAGGAAGGGGAAGTAAGGCAGCCAAGAGATTAGAAGACTTCTCACAGACAGAATGAGGACTTAAGCTATGTCAAAATCAGGGGGCAAGGGTCCATCGCCCTCTTTTGCTATAGCCCCCAAGTCTTTCCCTGGGGGCCCCCACAATTGTGCCTGTCTTAGGTCATCCCTCCCTTGAGGAGTATTACCTGTCATTGGCTAACCGATCATGCATTGCAGGCCAGGCAGAGCGAAGTAAAAGGGGCAGAGGTGGCATCCCTGCCAGGGAGATAAGCTTTGCCTCCTCAGTGGCTTATGGCCCAAAGGTAGCTCACTCAGCCTTAGCCATGGCGGGGTTACAGATTCTGAAACCAGGCAAGGTGGTTCCCAATAAGGCACATTAGGAAAATAAACAATCCTGGGAAGCTGGCTTTGGGATGTTATTTCCTTTCTGAGATTTGCTTTTGCAATCCAAGGGGTGACAGTAAGGGAAGTGGGTAATGAATGTGGCCTAGGTTTCGGTTCTGTCTGCACTTTTTGTGTATGAGCTTTATGACTTAAAGCTTACAATGTAAATTTCTCATCATCTCAGTTTCTCCACTTGAAGCCAGGGGAAATAATACCTCTTTTGCAGGATAAGACTAAGACTGAGTAAAGTCCTGCATATTAAGAAACCTACCACAGTTCTTTGTGTAGAGAGTGCTCCAAAAATAGTCACTGCTGTTCATCATTGGGGAAAAGAAACAGGAAGCTGAGAATAATAAAGGATTATGAAATTTTAGAGATTAAAAAGACCTGAACAGATAATCTAGTGCAAACACTTGTTCTACAAACAAGAAAAGTGAAATTATGACCCAGGCAGAGACTTTCATAAGACCAGTGGAACAGTCCAGTTGAACAGCTGGGTTAACTATAGCCCACAGTCTTTCAATCCATGGTTTTGTCAATATACTTTTTAGAAATTTTCTATAAGAAATGGGGCAACTATAAATAAGTGGACTTTGATTAACTGAGGTTTTGTAGGTGTTGTTTTGTTTTTGCTTTCATTTTTCATTTTAATATCACAGACTGAATGAGTGTGTCTTAATATTTTAATATTTTTGATGCAGGTCACTTTGGCCAAAACTACTTAAAATAGAAAGTATAAGTATTTTTTATTTTTTAAAATATTTTATTTATTTTATTTTTAAACAGAGGAGAAGGGAGGAAGAAGGAGAGGGAGAAAAAGGTCAATGGGTGGTTGATTCTCACATGCCCCCTCATGGGGACTTGGCCCACCACCCAGGCATGTGCCCTGACTGGGAATCAAACTGGTGACCATTTGGGTCTCAGGCCAGCACTCAATACACTGAGCCACACCAGCCAGAGCAGCAATTTTTTTAAAATCAGAATTTTAAATATTATAAAGCATAGGTAAATATGGGGATTCAAATTAAAGGACAAAAGAACAAATATCAACAAATTTTCAGATAAACATTTTGTCTTACATAGGGAAACAATTCCACACTCTATTTTATAGATAACCGTAGCTGGCAAGATGATGATGTTTTCTGTTAGTGTCATGATTTTCAAGTTAAATAAAAACCTGGTTTTGCATGAGAGGCTCTGGTGAAGCAATGTCTGTGCCTGATTCTGCAGCACATTGTACCCCAAACTTTCAAGTCATCCTCTGAAACCAAATCTGGGTACATGGTGCTCCCCAAGGTTGATAAGCAGTTGGGCTCTGAATTATTAAATTCTTACCATTCCAGACAGTGACATCTTTCTTCCCTGCACCTCACCCAGACTACCCCCAGCACAAGCTGAATCATTTTGTTCTTGGGCAAGGTAGAGAAAACATTTCCAGGGATTCTGTCATTTGTCTCCCACCCCATGACTTTTGCCATATCTAAATAACTCTTATCCTTTACTTATTTTAAAAATCAACTTATTTTTATTAGTTATACATTGATTATATCTGGTTCCTAAATGATAACATCAGGACAAACACAGTTTCATTGTGCTAGTTATATATTTTCCTAAGATACAGTAAAATGAATAAGGTGGAAAGTAATAAATATCTATCTGAGATAAAGGAAGTGTTAAAAGGTAGTTATACTGAATCCAAATTGTGTGCTGGGGCTCACTAGGGTCTATACATTTGTAGTACTTATGAAACTGTACACCCCCCATAAAAAGGAGGAAGAGAGAGAGAGGCATGTTTTGCTATGTTATTTTTTTAAAAAAAGCTATTACATTTTTGTTATTCCCTAGGAAAAAATACTGTTTTTCCCCAAAGGTATTACAGGATTTAAAGAATGTGACCTGGCCTTGTTTCATATAAAGTTTAGGAGGATTACTAAATTATTAATATGGAAACTGAAAATCAAAAGTTAGCAAAGAAGGAATATGTATTGCAAGAGTCTTTGTGACAGCCTACTTAGCCAGCCCAGGGTCTGAAATATAACTGCTGGTCTCATAGAGCCCTGGGACACTTGAGGCAGCCAATACCACCTACTGGCCATTTAGTAGCTTTTTCAGAATCTCTCAAGGGAATGGGTGTACATTCTTCCTGTCCTCTCCTTGTGCAACACTGATGCATTATTATAAAGACCTTAATTTTGAGGTTCTTCTCTTAGAAACACACAAACAAAAACTTGATAGGATTCACCGCAAAGTAAGGCCCTTCTTCCATGTAATGTTAAACTGTGCTTTGTACTTTTTTAGCTACAAAATCTGAGTTACATATCTAACAGGTTCATGAATCCAGGAGGCTAGATTAAGAAGAATGAAGAGAACAAGTTATTGATGCAAGAGAGGCTCAGGCACCCTCATTTTACTGTTCTATTTCCAGGAGCAGAGGCTGTACCTATGTTGTTCCTGTTTTGCATTTGCCTACAGAGCTCCTGGGCCACACTCACTACATAGGACATCCACCTCTACCTTGCAACACATGCTGTTTCCCAGGGTACTCAATGTACCTGCTAAAGGCAAAGGACTGCTCTTACCTGGAGTCTACTTGGAGATTTTTTCTGGACTATGCAGCAAGTCAGAAACAAGAACAGACAGGAAATATTTGGATGAGATCACTGTTGTGTACTATGCACTTTCCCATAGCTCCCCAGAGGGTCTGCAGCTTCATGGCCCAGAGTGCTTTGCCTACAGTGCTTGATAGAAGACCTTCTACATCTCCTTTCCCACCTCACTCATCCACCCTACCAAGGATTTTTGGAATCACATCCCAACTAAATGTTTAGCACTTGAATCCTGGCTTCAGGGTGTGCTACTAGGGTAACCTAGCCCGAAGTATAGCCATGCACACTTGTGTACACACCTGCACACATGTGTGCTCTACAGCACACAATCTTCTTGTCCTCTCATGTCCCATGCCATTCTCCTGTCACTCACCATAGAAAGGATATCACAAATGCTGCAATTTACCCACAGAACTTGTCTGTCTGGTATGTGGCATCTTTTCTTTCTAATTAGATGGAATAGTGCAGATGACAACTGTGACAATAGACCTTTATATTTAGAAAGAATCTAAATGTTGGTATCCATAAACATGATAGGTAAAGGGGTCTTGTTTTCCTTTAGACACACCCAACCTTTTGCTTTAAATTTAATGTCAATCAGCTTTGAATCTAGAATATGTGCATTTTGAAGACTGTCTATAGCCTCTGTAACAGCTGATGAGGAACCTCCCTCAAGGCCTAGTAAAAGTGGAGGGCTCAGGTAAAAGGCATGAGATGGAAGGGAACACAGGGGAATCACAAGGCCTCCTCTAATGTTGCAGAGACAATTTTATATCTACTCTAACTGCTCCAGTGTGGGATCCCATCAAACAAAATAGCAGGTTGCAGACCACAACCCCAGATAGGCTCTCCTTTGAACAGTGATAGCAGAAGGGCTGTTCTTAATCAGAAACACTATCAAGAATCATTGGCTTATACCACCCTATGTACTTTCCTACTGACATAATCAGTCACATCAGGATTTTAAATGCTGCCACATATTGCATTGGCTTTTCCCTCTATGAAGGTGCCAAGCATTTATTGAGGGTTTATCAAGTGCCAGAGAGCAGAATACAGACTTCTTGGAGGGAGCACTGATTCAGCTAATCTTTCCAAGTACTCTCTGGGAGCACCAAGAGGAAAATCCAACCTATGTATGGGAATAAGCTTAAAAAGATTAAGTTACTTGGTCAAAGCTAACAGGAAGTGCCTGGTGGAGACCAAACTTGAATCCAAGTCTTCCTAGTCTAGTATTCCTATTTAAATCATAAAGCCACCTGCTTTTGAAAACCAGTTTCACCTCCCTTCCCTGACTTAATGGCCATGTGGGGTGTATATTCTCTGAACCATGCCTCTCAAAAAATGGGTTACATATGTGCTATAAGGTGTGTAAAGCTGCAATTATAGACAAGACACATTTTTTGGAAAAAAATCATACTTATTTAATAGTTGAAATGTCATTTTCACATTAAAGTAAAGGCACTATGGTTGTTGATGCTGAGACTTGAGACTTTCGCCTACCTCTTTAGCTTCTTTTCAGTGAACATATGATTAGGTTCAACCTTGACTTTCTACTCACCTGAGCCTTTCTTCCCTTCACCTTTCTCTCCTTGATCCAACTCTAATTTTATTGGGTTAACCAAAAAGTTTGTTTGTTTGTTTTCTATAAGTTTTTTTTTTTCTGTAAGATGGCTCTAGTAGTGCTTAGTTGCCTTTAACTTTATTCAAAACAGTTTAGTTAGATTGTATTGTGACAGCTATTCATATTAGCATGTATTTTTAAAAAATCCTATCAAAATTGCTGAATTTTTATGTAGCCATTTTAATATTGAAGATGGAAGAAAATATGCAACATTTTTGGCATATTATGATTTATTATTTCAAGAAAGGTAAAAATGCAACTGAAATGAAAAAAAAAAATGTGCCATGTATGGAAAAGTTGCTGTGACTTATCCAACATGTCAAAAGTGGTTTGTAAAGTTTTGTGCTGGAGATTTCTCTTTGGATGATGCTCCATGGTTGGGTAGACCATTTGAAGATGATAGAGATCAAATCAAGACATTAACTGAGAACAATGAACCTTATACCATGCAGGAGATAGCTGGCATACTCAAAATATCCAAATCAATAAGGTTATCGGTGAAAGCAAAAAACTATGTCATGTATTTTATGGAAAAACTAAATGGACTTTTTGGCCAACCCTATACATAGTACCCACATATGGTCCCACAATCAGAAGACCATGAGTGTTTGTTGGTTATTTGGAAGCAACCTGCAGTAGCTCCTTCAGAAACACTTATGGAACTGTACACTAAAGTTCCCAGCCTGCAAGTCTACAGAGTAAATCTCATCTTGCTGCTACCATTCCTTCAGTTGGTTCACATTAAAATGCCCACCACATGCCAGATGTGCTGCTAGCCACAGAAGACTCCTGCACTTAACAAGGTGGGCATGGTCCCCGGGTCATGGACTCAGTGATGGAGATAGACACTAAACAAAAAATAACATGTATAAATATGTAATTGCACATTGTGGTGGGACACAAAAGAAAAGGCTGCACTGAGGGACTAAAACTTGGAAACAGAGATTTGATTGGGTAGATCTGAAAACTTCTTTGAGGGAGTAACCCTGATATCAACAACTTGGTTGGTGAAGCCTAAGACACATGGCTCTCAACTCTGGCTGCATATTCCAATCATTGGCAGGACTTTTAAAACATACTCCTATCCAGGCAACACCTGATACTGAACCTATCAAAATCACTGTAGCAAACTTATCCATTACTATTTTTAGTTTCCCCAGGTGGTCCCAATGTTCAGCCAAGTTTGAGAAACCATGAGATGGAGCAGAGGCAGGTGTATGGGCCCAAGGCCCATGAGGCCAATGAGCTTGGAGCATTGGAGTGAAGTGAGGGTAGACAAGAGGTAGGGGATCAAAGGAGCACAGAAAAACCAGGCAGTGTCCACCCTGGAGATACTAGTGAGACAAGAGTGACAGCAATGGTAGAGCTCAGTAGGGGCCAATAACAAAGGGAAATAGTTAGGAGGTGATATGAAGTTAGGACCTGGCAGGGACTAGATAAAGGAATTGAGGGCAGGATTTTCCAGTCAGGTCACCTCCTAATTCTTAGCACGAGTTAATAGGCAAGCTTTGTGTTCTGCTTGCTAATTCATTTAGTGTAATCCATGATGAAAACTGAAAGGGCTGTCAGCAGGAAGGTCACCTGAAGTAGCAGTAAATAGTAATGCTTATGTTGAGCCAGCTCTCCACGGGACTGCCCTGGTAGCTGGGAACAGGCTTGCCTGTAATGAGCTCCAATGTAGAAGGAAAGAAAACTTTCACATCCTGACTCTAAAATTCTCTCCTCATCCTGTGAGTTGGTGCATAAACTTTAATTCAGACACCAGCAGTACTGTCAACAGCTCATAAGTCATTAACAGAGCACTGCTGAGGTTCTCTGTGAGAGGAAGCAGGCTTCTTCTGCTGCCTTCCCTGGAGGTCAGAGTCTCCTTTATTCATGGAAGTCTCAAATGCAAGGGATTTCCTCACTCTCAGAAAACACCCCCAAAATACAGAACTTTGGCCTCTGCCTCTGTTCTCTATTCCATGATTGAGCAGTCTAGACCAGGTTTTTCATTCTCTCCCCTCTCTCAGTGTTACCAAGATGTCTCTCTGCATACCTAGCAAAGTGTGCACACATGACACTTGGAGCACATGGCTGGATCTCACAGGGTCTCCACTGAGAGACAGCTGGGGGCTGGCTGAGTCAGCCAAGTTGGGAAAAAAATAGAGTATGAGCCTTGTTCAGTATGGATTTAGGTGTGAACAATAAATAAAAATGTAAGTAGGAAAATTAACTTCCCCTTCACCTGAAGCAATAGCTTCTCCTAGTTTTTCTTGTAAATTTGTCTGCCAAGTTACTTCAGAGTGTCTTGAGGTACATGAATGCCTCTGTGAAGAGCACAACCTGTTATCCATAAACAGATCTGAACTTCAAAGCTTGATTTTTCTTCTCTCTCTCCTTATTTTCTTTTAGGTGATTCTACCTATTTTAGGTAAAATCAAAAGAAACAATTGGTTTCATTACATTAAAATAAAACTCAGCATGAGTTGTTAATAAATTGAATTACTACAAATAAAATCATCTTTGTAAGCTAAAATCAGACCTGGTGTGTTCTAACTCATCAGTAAGTGATGGGATGGCAGGCATTAACTGCCATTTAAAATGTATACTACATATACTAGCCACAAAAAAATCACCCAACAAAATGACTGTAAAAAGAATATATAAGATGGTATTTAAATATAAGATGGTATAACTATTATAAAATGATACTGAAGAAAATCAAAAGCATTTCTAGGGTTTTGAAAAGTCTCATTATATATGAAACAGCCTAGGTTTGGTGCTAGATAGTTTATGAGCCTGAAAATCAAATTACAGAACATAAAATATAAAAAACCTAATCAATATCATATAACTAGAAAGCTTGGAAATATAAAGAACTTACCATGTGCTACATTTGAGGCCCCAAATACCAGAATACAGCATATGGAGAGGAAGTCAGAGTTCATATTATGTCCATGTTACCTTGTCCAAGTATAACAGTTCCTTCTTCAGTTCAACTGTGAGGCTTAACATCCAAGACATGGCTTGTGTTCTGCTGCTTTTCCTTCTTATTCATATTCTTATTCTTCTTAATGGCAGGTGGACTTTGTGAGAAATGACCAATTATTTTATCAGTCTCACCATTAACAGAAACCTAATCAACAAAACAAACAAGTAAGCAAAGTATAGCCAAAGGCATTGGGATTGAGAACAGGCTGACAATAATCAGAAGGGAAAGGGAAGGGGATAAAGGGGGAAAAGGGTGAAGGGTTTATAGGAACAATTATAAATGACATATGGACAACAGCAAAGGGGGTTGGAAATGGGGGAGGGAGGCGGGGAGAGTGGGGTGGTGGGGAAGGGTGGGGGGAAATGTAAAAAAACTGTACTTGAAAAATGATAAAAATTAATTAATTTAAAAATTAAGTTATAAATGCTTTTTAATTATATTTAAACAAGTATAGTTAAATTTTAAAAGACATCATATTCTCTAAGACAAATAGAGGAAAAAATTCTCCCTTTTCTTCATCAGAAAAGAAAACTTGTACCTCTACCTACTAGTCCCTGTCCACTCTTCAAGGGCTCAGTACAGCTTTTGTCAGTTGGTTAAAAGGTCTGGCAGCAAATTCCAATGCTTATAGTTCCTGGTCATGTGGCCTTGGATGAATCACTCCTTACATCTCACTTGTCTCAGCTTATAATGGTGATGGGTCTCTATTCAGATATTATCCCCTTGGAGATACCTGACTTAGTCACCCAATCAATAATAGTACCCTGCCTCCTTTTAAAAAATTAAAAAGCTTCTTAACCTGTTTCATTTTTAATCACTGACACTATGCTAAAATTCTATTTGTTGATTTGCTAATGATAGCATGTAAACCCCAAGAGCGCTGCATTCCTGCTTCTGAAACAAAGCCTAGTCATACAAAGGTCAGTTTAATGGGTGAATATCATCATCATCATCATCATCATCATCATCATCATCATAACAGCTACATTTAGAGGAAGGAAAGAAGCTAGGATAAATGCAAGGAATGCCAACATGTGTGGTAAAAAGAAAGAAGAAAAGCTTGTAATAGAGAAGTAAAGATTACTCAGGAGGTAAGTCAGTGGGAAGTGGTATGGACATGAAAATGGGGAGACTAAAAACAGCAATATGTGGCAAAATCAAGAGACTACTTACTTAAGAGGCCTTATTTCAGCCCCTCCCAAACAACAATTTAAAATATAAATATATATTTATATAAATATGTATTTATTATATATAATAATACATTCATATGAATATACTTATATATTTATATAAAATATGTTTGTGTGTGTATTGCTCTCTGCCCCACTTCCTGGTACAGAGCTCCTAAAACTCATGTAATTCCCTAAGTGATAAGAGCACTAGGAGGATTCCTGACACAGAGCTCTGAAATCCCTTGCAATTTCCTGGTGGTAGGAGTGTCTCTTGTTCTAATAAGGTGACTCTGGGTGGCTTTGGAATGGGGCTGGTCACCAGAAAGACCAGGCAATGATCAGAAGCTTGAAGCTTTCAGCCACGACCTCCATTATTTGACAAAGGGAGAGGGGCTGGAAGTGCAGTTATTCATCTATCATGCTTATGCGATGAGACCTGCATAAAAATCTCCAAAGTATGAGTTTTGGAGAGCTTCTGGGTTAGTGAACACGTCCACATGCAAGGAAGATGGCATATTACAGCTCCATGGATTCAGAATCTCCTGTGCTCCAAACTCTCCCAGACCTTACTTTATGTATCTCTTTATCTGGTTAATCATCTGTACCTTTCATTATATCCTTTGTAACAAACCAGTAAATGTGTTTCCTTGAGTTCTGTGAGTTGTTCTAGCAAATTATTGGACCTGATGAGGGAGTCATGGAAATCCCAGTATATAGCCCATTGGTGAGAAACACAAGTGATACAACCTAGACTTGTGATGGACATCTGAAGTGGAAGAAGTCTTTTGGGACTAAGCCTTAACCTGTGTGGTCTAGGCTAACTCTGGTTAGTATCAGAATTGAATTAAATTGTATGACACCCAGCTAATACTGAAGAATTTTTTTGTTGTGGAAAAAACTCACACATCTGATCAAAGATGTCTTCTGTGTGAGTGTGTAAAGGAAAACAGGAGAGTACTTTTCCCCTGACACTACTCTGCATCAGTGCTATTTGTTGATTGCCCATTGTGTGTAAAACCAAGTACTGTGAGAAATGTAGAGAATTAATTCCTATTTATGGTCTAGGCATAGAGTGGAGCAGGTACTCTGATGCCCTTCCCTGTACCCCTTCACTTCTGATTCCACCTGCTCTGAGATCCACCATTTCCATCACACTGACAACACCTTACAACAAGTACCTTCTGTGTTCTCTACCTGATGGTTTTCCCTGACTTTCTCCTTCACAGACACATACAATTTGACAGTTTATGGGTGCCAACAGTCCCAGGAACAACAGAGTCAGTGCTCAAGACAGATGAGAATACTGGGTTAGGGGTCCACACTCCCTGTCTTCCAGTGGAGAATTCTAGGTTGGGTCTATGCAGTTCCTCAGAGATTTCTGGGTGAGACTGAACCTTAGGTACCCATGTAGTAACTTGCTTACTAACACTCACATCATATGATTTTCTTCCTGTTCTGTTTTATTCTCCTCACTCTCTCCACTCTGTTCACTGACATCACTTCCAAGTAGCCCAGCTGGCCAAAGTCATTGTTTCAGGGCCTGCTTGTTTTTAGGAAAACCTAAATTAAGAATATATAGAGTAATTGCTAACCTTGAACATTTTGCATTAAATCAGGAACATAGAATGAATTAATTAATGTTGTCAAAAATAAGAATTTAACATTTCTGGGGAAGATGTGATTATTCTGATCTATGATCATCAATGGAGAAAAATTTTTATGGTAGGAATCATCAGGTTGGTAGGATTTTCATAAAATAAGGTCAAGGAGGATAAGAGGAGGCAGGAAAATATCAGGAATAGAAAAGACAAGGGAAATCAGGCTCAGAGGGGAAAAACCTTGATATTGTGATTATGAAAATAAAGTTGACATATAAAACAAAAGATAATTCTGGAAATATTGACTGGAGATAAATTATAAAGAATCTCAGAACTTAGCTAAGATGTGAGAGCCATGAGGAGATTTTCAAGTGTCTTGACATGATAACAGACAAGATTTAGCACTGGGAGAGATAGGAGCCCAATAGATGAGGGGGAAAAGAGTTAGACCATAAGAGCTTACCCCAGGGTGGTCTTTCTGGGTGTAGATAGCAAGAATAAATGTGAAGAAATGTGGTGCATATTGTAATGCATCATCCAAATCTCCCATTATAGGAGATCCTATGGCTTCAGCTTCAGGGAAAGTTGTAGAAAGATACACTTCAGCTCCCAGTGGCTTAAGGAGGGCTCAGAGAACCACCTCACCCAATGGTACCACATTCTTTTCAGTGGTACTTGTGCAATGATTAGTGAATCTGGGAGTATAAAGGACTGACCATCTCAGCCCAGCTTGGATCAACTCTGAAGGGACATTCTAACTCCTGGGTGGACCATTCCATTGGCCAATGATAACACTGGGTATGCATCATAGTGCAACTTCTCTCTGCCTCTTTCTTCTTTTCCCATCTTCAACAGGTATTGATCCTAATTTTGTTTTATAGTAAACCCCTTACCTGCTAAATTCCATCTCAAAATCTGCCTACTGTGAACTCAACCTGCAAAAGAAGGAATACGGAGGATTGTGGGAGTGGGCAGGAGTAAAGCTGGTCATCACTTGCATTTTTATGGCAAAGAAGAAAGGAGATGGTTTCTGGGATAACAGGAAGCATTGTGTTGTTTTATATTTTATTTATTTATTTATTTATTTATTTATTTATTTTTAGAGAGAGGGAAAAGGAAGGAGAAAGAGAGGGAGAGAAACATCAGTATGTGGTTGCCTCTTGTGAACCCCCCACTGGGGACCTGGCCCAATACTCAGGCATATGCCCTGACTGGGAATCAAACTGGTGACCCTTTAGTTCATAGGCCTGCACTCAATACACTGAGCTACACCATCCAGGGTAGCAATTGTTAATAAACAGTTTCATCAATCAAATTCATCCATCAAGTGTAGGGAGGTGGATTTTGAAGGGATTTTATGTGTTTGGCTTCAGACATGTTGAGTTTAACCCAAAGAGATCTAAATAATATGTGTTATTCAGTATCCCCTAACATAGACACTATTGGTTTTACCTCACTTTCTATAAAAATTCTTTACCATGGTCACAGATTAGGCCTTGGTTCCTAGCTCTGGCCTGGTGATCTGAACAAATTAGAATTCTTCTCTAGGATTTCCCAAATAGAACAAGTCATTGTTTCCTTTAGTCCCCAAACTGCTGAGGCCAAAAAATTCAAGAGACCATGTCACTTGTCACCAGGGAAAGTGCTTGTGGAGGAGTGATTATAAACACCATAGAGAGAGAACATAGAGGCAGTCCAGTTGAGTGGGTCCTATTGTATCTGTCTCTAGCTATCCTCATCATAGTTCATAGTGGGTAGAAATCTAAGGTGACTTCCAAGATTCCCACCCTTTGGTGTACAAAATCTAAATAACCTCCCCCATTACCTGAGTGAGAGCATCCTATGACTATGATGGGATATTACTCCTTTGGTTAGGTTTTGTTATAGGGGAAGGTTGATGGGGTGGTCACACCTGTGATTACATTATGTTATATAAGCCTACATCTTAGCAGAATTCAGAAGGTCTTGCATGAGCCTTGAAGAAACAGATTGTCATGTTGTACAAAGGGACACCTGAGGGTGGACTCTAATTGATGATAATGGTTGTGATGTGTGTCCATTAAGAAAATGTGGACCTCAGTCTTACAAGCACATGGAACTAGGTTCAACCAACTGAATGAGTGTGGAAGAGGACCTGGAGCTCCATATGAGAACACAGCCCTGGATGACACCTTGCATTCAGTCTTGAGAAGAAGATCCACTAAGTTGTGCCCAGATGTCTGACCCAAAGACATGTAATTTATAAAAGCTATTAAGGTTTGTGGTAATTTGTTACATAGCAATAGAAAACTAATATGCTATCCCTTCCATATCCATAATTGGAAAACCCCACTCTCTCTTAAATTTATACAAATTATTTTTTTTTCTTTTTTCAATAATGGAAATTTGGGAAATGAACTGACAGTAGGTATATAGAAAGCTAAGTAACCTAACAAAGAAGGAAATTATAAACTAAAAAAAAAACCCACAATATATTTAAGGTACATTATATTATTGTTCAAAAACATTTGGCCACTCTGGAGAAAGATAATCAAATACTTAGTATAAGATAGGCCTAATATCTATAATATCTGGATCAAAATAAACACAAATAATCTTGATATTTCAAGGCACAAAATAATGTATATTGTGTTCTTATTGAGTGCAGATGGGGGAATAACCTCATTCAGTTGTTATTAAACGTGGATAGTGACATATACAGGGCTGAAGTGAGTATGCTAAATTGTTATGTTGTTCCATTTATGAACTCAGCCCCTACTGTTACTGTTAAAAAGGAACAGAACTTGGGATTCATAGACTGTTTGAACTGTAACAGACTATATAGGTAAGAGAGTCCAGGCTGCACTTTCCACTAATAAGAAAGTGAGAGTAAGAGAAGTACAACAATAGAGCTGGACTTGAACTCAGATCTCTCAGTGGGGACCTGGGAAAACATTGCAACACTCTGCAACACTCTGAGACCCATTCAACACTCTAGAACTCTCACTAGACAGGTGGCATGGGTGTCAGAGAGAGCTTGTGCCTTAACAGCTGTTTTACAAAGTCATGTTTTATTATACTCATTTTAACTTAGTTATAAAACTCCATTGCAGAGTAAACTCTTTGCCATTGGTCTTAGTAACATTCTCTGGGATACATGTCCTCTAGGGAGGGCAACAAAAGAAAAAAAAAAGACACAAATGAGACTATATCAAACTAAAAACTTTCTGCACAGAGAACTAAACATTTAACAAAATGCAAATAATCTACTGAATGGGGATAGATATATTTTCAAATATATATATGATAAGGAGTTAATTTTCAAAGCATATAAGGAACTCATATACCTCAATATCTAAAAATATGATAAAAAGTTGTCAGAGGACTTGAATAGATGTTTCTCCAAAGACATAAAGATGTCCAACAGAGATATGAAAAGATACTCAATATCACTTATCAGGGAAATGCAAGTCAAAACTATAATGAGATACAACCTCACACCGGTCAGAATGGCTGTATCAAAAATTTAACAAACAAGTGTTGACAAAGATGTGAAAAATGAAAACCCTTTTGCAATGTTGGTGAGTTTGTAAACTGGTACAGAAACTATGAAAAACAGTATGTAGATTCCTCAAAACATTAAAAATAGAACTGCCATATGAAACAGCAGTTTCACGTCAGGGTATTCATCTGAAGAAAACAAAAACAATAATTTGGAAACATATATGCACCCCTATGTTCATTGCAGCATTACTTACAATAGTCAAGATATGGAAGCAAAATAGGTGTCAACTGATGTATGAATAGATAAAGAAGATGTAATATATATACAGACACACACACACACACACACACACACACGATGGAATATTACTCAGCCATAAAAAATGAAGTCTTACTATTTGCAAAAATGTGGATGAATCTAGAGAGTGCTATACTAAGTGAAATAAGTCAGACAGAGAAAGACAAATACTATATGATTTTACTTACATGTAGACTCTTAAAAATAAATAAACAAAATAAAACAGAAACAGACCTATAGATACAGAGAACAAGTGGATGATTGCCAGAGGGGGGAGGGAAGTGTGATGGGTGAGCAAAGGTGAAGGGGAATAAGAGGTACACATTTCTAGTTATAAAATTCATAAGCCACAGGGATGTAGTGTGCAGCACAGGAAATATGTTAATAATATTATAATAACTTTGCACGGTGACAGATGGTTACTAAACTTACTGTGGTGATAACATTGTAAAGGTATATAAATGTCTAATTACTATGTTGTGCACCTAAAACTGATATAACATTGTATGCCAAATATACTTTAATAAAATAAAGTAAAAAATGGGGGAAACCCATACAAAATATGAGAAGAAAGTCATAAACTATCTTGAGAGAAAATATTAGGAGACAAAATTGGGGCAAATGCAAAATTCTTTATAGTACCATAAGATCCCAAGGTGAAGGGAAGTGGGGAGGATAGAGGCTTTTCTTGGCCCATCAACAACACCTCCCTTTTGGACATTGTTTAAAAAGGAAGAGACAAACTTTTGGAACATCTTTACAGTGGCTCTCTGCCATAACCACACACTAAAACCTCTTGTGAATTTATTTTAAAATATGATTATTATTCAATG
Source organism: Phyllostomus discolor (assembly GCF_004126475.2). NCBI lineage: Eukaryota > Metazoa > Chordata > Mammalia > Chiroptera > Phyllostomidae > Phyllostomus > Phyllostomus discolor. Next base: position 62,109,238 of record NC_040911.2, on the reverse strand, counting down.
AGTGGGGGTAGAGTCTTGAAAATAAGCTTTTTGAATTTGCTTATAATAATACCTCTAACTTAGCTAAAGGGATCCAGCATGAATTGGATCAGCTGTTTGAATCCAGATGCCAATTTGCTGGCAATACAGAGGAACACATCAAATGTGAAGTCTGCAAAATCCAGACTGTGGACACTCTACACACAAACACCTTGGTTCTTTGATGGAAAAATTGAAAGGAAAAGAAAGATATGAGGAAGAAACTTATACATTAAGATATTTAAACATTTCAAGTTCAAAATGATATAAGGAAGGAATAAGTATCCAAGTAGGGTACTGTTGACTTTTAGAAGGGGAGAGTACTCCTGAAAATTTCTTTACCTGAGTAGCAGTTATGAGAGTATTCCTTCAACACACTAAGTTAAATATTCTTGTGTGTAATTTTCTGCATTTGTGTCTTATTTTACAATAACAAGGTAAAAAGAAAAAAAATGTCAGGTGATTTTGATTTAGAGTTTGAGAAACATTGACTTGCTGCATACTATATATGGAACCAGTAATCCTCACATTCCCAAGAGTTAATTTGAATAGGATTGGGGGAGTTTATTATTCTCATTTTATAATGTAATAAATTGAACCTCAGCAAAGTTTTGCTGATGTTTTATAATTTAGCTAAATATTTTCAACAATTCCAGTTTTCTTGAAAGGGTGTGGTGTGGGGGGACCAGACAAAGAAGTTCAGGGTAATCCATACTTTGGTTTCATAGAATTCTAGAACTAAGGAGCTAAGAACTAGAACTGCAGGAACTAAGAGGCACCTTTGTTGGCAATCTACCATAAACAGCTCTCCATTTTTCAATGAAAACACTCATCAAGTCCAGAGAAAGAACTTAACACAGAGTTAGTTATAGAGAGAACATATACGCCAATTTTCCGACTCTCTCTTCAGTACTTAGGAAAAGCAATTACTGTCTCCTGATTCTTGAAAAATTGAATCACTCTTTACCTACAGAAACCCATTTAATCTTCCACCACTTTATAGATAAAAAAATAATTGAAATTCACTAGGTTGAAAATTTTGAGTAATAGCTTGGAAGTGACAGAGCTGGAATTGGATCCATGCTGTAATTTCTGGGACCAAACACAGGATTCTCAAACATAATATAAGAGGGCTTGTTCTACCAGTGACAACTGAGAAAACTACCTTAAAAATCGTGTTGCACTATATTGCGTTGCTATTCTATTTGGAATTTCCCACAAACCTCAAATTCCTGTCTATCCTTCTCTGCTTTGCCACCTGACAAAGGCCTGAGCACCCATAGACTTCTTCATCATCAGGCTTTTCTTACCCACTGACTGCTGCATGGATTCAGCCAATGAGAGGCTCTAGCAAGAGACCACAGGGTGGGAAGAGAGAGAGGATGGGGTATTTCTACCCCAGTTGTCTCCCTGCTTTCACATGGTGAGTGCGACAATGGCCTAGTCCTATTTTACTATAGTTTCCTCCACCAACCTAGCTCTCACATGATCCAGTACACACCAAACCCTCTTCTTAGCTGTTCAGGCCAGAGGTATCACTGGCTTCCCCATGCTGTTTGTTTCTGGGTGGTTAAGTCTTCTTCCTTAACTCTTCACATACTTTGGTAAAGAAATACATTATTAAATTTTCTTTGGTTAAAACTTTTTGACTGGTACAAAGACTGGCCACACATAGATGTGAGGTTAGGATAAACCTTAGTTCATAAACTCAGGAATGAAAATCATGGTATGGTGCTAATTTTCTCTTTTCAATTAAGTACAACTCCAGAATGTCTGAGGTTGGCTATCAGGACACCCAACATAAGACATAATTGGGTTCTTTTTCACACCTAGGTCTATATAAAGATTACATGATTTTCATGCTAAACAAAATCTTCTGTAAGACCCTTCCACCCTCAGGATATGCTGGAGATCTCTGTGATTGCACTGTCCACTGCCCATGGTCTCTTGACCAATGGAGGTTCCATTATGCTAGGAGTTTGGCCATCCTGAACACCAGGGCCCAAGCCAGCCTTTTCAGGTGCCCCACATAATTATGCTCTGGCCTCCAGAGGTGCAGCCACCTCTTCTTCAGAGCTCTACAAGAAAGTGGTCAACAAGTACTCAGTACTCCTGTAACACTGGGTGCCATTCTGCTCTCAGTCTCAATTTTTACACCCAGTTTTAGCTCTGTGTCCACACCATCTCTTGAGTCATGAAAGATCACAGAGTTGGGCTATCTTCTTGACCTGGATAAGGGTGAAAAATACAAAAAGAACAATACATAAAGTTAACTGGACATTGGTATTACAATATCGGATACAGCCTAGACAACCTAAAGTGTACTCCATTACTTCCTTGATAAGACCTATGGAATCAAACACTGTTCTCTTGGAAACAGGTATTTGTTGGGAACCACCCTGCCTGGTTTCAGGAGCTGTAACTCCCTCATGGCTAAGGCTGAGTGAGCAGCCTTCGGACCAGAAACCACTAGGGAGACAAAGCTTATCTCCCTGGCAGGGACACTGCCTCTGACCACTTTACTTCATGCTGGCTGGCCCCAATGCCTGGTCAGTTAGCCAATGATAGGTAAGATTCTCCAAGGAGGGAATGGCTTCAGACAGGCATGATCACATGGGAGGCCTCCAAGGAAAGACTTGGGGGACTAGAGCAAAAGGGGGTGATAGACCCTTGCCCCTTGGCTTGACAAAGCCTGAGTTCTTATCCAGTCTGTGAGAAGTCTCTTAATCTCTTGGCTGCCTTACTTCCCCTGTCTGAGTTAAGCCTGAAACAATGACAGAGGGTGGTGCAGCCCTCTTCTGAAAAGGGTGGGTTTCCTGGGAGATCAGACTTAAGAAAGAATATGAAAATTCTGTGAAACCTGCTTTGCTAAGAATGCTCTCAATTAAATAAGGGTCCAAGCAAGAAGTGAGTTTCTTCCTCAAAGTTTTTATAGCTCTTTAGCTGTCTGACCCTGACTCAAAATAGGCCCTCAGAGTTATTTGTTATCTATTTTTTGATCCTTACTGCTTGACAATGATTAATGAGCTTTACTTGTATTCTTGTGCAAACAAACCCAATAAAAGCCCATTGAGGAAAAGGTTCTTGGCCCTTCTCCTTTGAGAGATTGGCCACCTTTCCTCCCCAAGCAGATTATGTCTTGGTAGACTTATTCTCATCTGTGTCAGCCAATGGGGCCTTGCAAGCAGAGCCCTGCCCCCCCCCCCCCAGGTATTGAAAGAAAGCAATAACTAATTAAACTTACAAACCTGTCCTGTAGCAGGGGAACATGGAAATCTCCCAGCCTGCTTGATGAGCAAGTTAAATATAACATCCTCCTTGTCTTCTAGAAAGGGTCAATACAAGGTTTTATTTCAGGATCATTTAGAGGTGCCAATGGAAGAAATTCTTATTTTATTTTATTTATTTTTGGACAATTATTTATTTAATGCACTATGAAGTAGAAAAATAACAAATAAATGACATATTAAAACCAGATACTCTGGATAGTTTGTCACAGTGGATTGAGTGCTGATCTCAGAATGAAAAATGTTGCTGGTTCAATTCACATTTAGGGCACATGCCTGGATTGTGGACCAGGTAGGTGCCCAGTTGCATGGGAGAGGCAACCAATCAATGTATCTCTCACACTCTGATGTTTGTCTCTATCTCTTTCTCCCTCCTTTCCCTTCTTTCAAAATATAAATAAATAAAATATTTCCCTGGATGGTGTGGGTTAGTGGATTTTTTGCTGGCCTGGGAACCGAAGGATTGCTGGTTCAATTCTCAGTCAGTGCACATGCCTAGGTTGCAGGCCTGGTCCCCACTGGGGTGCACACAAGAGGCAACCACACATTAATGTTTCTCTCCCTCTCTTCTCCCTCCCTTCCCCTCTATCTAAAAATAAATTTTAAAAAATCTTAAAAAAGAAAAAGGAATGGAAAACTAGGACCTGAAAAAAATCTTAAAAATTAAGAAACTAGATATCCAGGTACATGATCAATAAAAGTTTCTGTTTTTAGGTTTAGAGAAGACAAAGAACAATTGAATTATAATTTTTAAAAATCATTCTTAAATATCACCATGAAGGGATTCTAGAGAATATCACTATAAGGCTGACATTACCAAGAATTTTAATAAGATGTGAATACAACTATGCACATAGTAAGCACTCCAATGTGTTATATTGTTTTTGACACCTGAACTACAAAACTGTGTTTATTTTTATTTTTTCTTCTAATAAAATATATTATATATTATATATGTGTTATATATAATATATAATTTACCAGGGAATGGAACAAATTAGCTTTTAAAGAGCTAGTCATCTGACTTTTAAAAAGTCTCTAAATTCTCTGAGACTTTATGTTTCTTATCTTTAGCTCTAACAACTCTATGAATGTGACTTTCAAAAACACAGAGAGCAGTTACTAAAGTTCAAAAGCTTTGAATTCAGAAAGTATGGTTCAAATTATAAAGCCAGCCCTCGAATGCAGTGTGAACTTAGGTAAATTATATGACCAGAATGTTTCACTGGAGAATTTTACAAAACATTTAAGGAATAATGAACTCCTTCTTGGAAATCTCCAAAAAATCTAAGCACTTCCAGTGAAAATGGATGCATTGGTAGATATATGTTGTCTTCTTGCTCAACCAAAAGAAGGATAGCAACAAACTTAAAAACAAAAATTAACCAGAACTGTCAGAAAATCAAACTGTAAGGAAGTCCAACAATGAAGGAATTAAAGAAGAAATATTCATTCAGACTGGTAATAGGGGCAGAGATGAGCACCCAGGGCAGAGAGTACTCACAGCAAGGCTGCAAACAGCAGACTGGGTGGTGAACATTTGTGTGCAGATAAATAGGGAGGAGCAACTGGGGAGCGAGATGAGCCATGCAACCCAGGGTTTCAGCACAGGGAAAGAAAGCCTCAAAACCTCTGACTATAAAAAGCTGTGAGAACAGTTGTGGTGGGAAAAACTCCTCGCCTCACTGAAGAGTTCATTGGAGAAGCTGACAAGGTCCCGGAATGTACACAAACCCACTCAGGAATCAGCACAAGAAGGAATGAATAGGCTTGTGGGTAGCAGAGGAAGTGACTAAAAGCTGAACAAGAGCCAAGCAAGCAACATTGTTTTCTGTCTGACCCTTCCCCCACATACACCACCAGAACATAGAAAAGTAAGGATGCCCAGTCTGTATCAATACCCAAGGCTCTGCCCCTTGCAAAATAACAAGTGCTCTGAGACAAAGAAACATGGCCCAAATAAAAGGACAGACAAAAAAAAAATCCAAAATAGAACTAAGCAATGAAGAGGTATACAACTTACCAGATGCATAATTTAAAATATTGGTAATCAGGATGCTCACAGAAATGGTTGAGCATGGTCACAAAATGGAGGAAAAAAATGAAGGCTATGAAAAGAGAAATACAGAAAAAACATACAGGAAATCAATAGTGAAGGGAAGGAAAGCAGGACTCAAATCAATGATTTGGAGCACAAAAAAGAAATAAATATTCAACTGGAATACAATGAAGAAAAAATAATTAAAAAAAATGAAAGGCTTAGTAACTTCCAGGACAAACATTAATCTTCCAGTATCTGAATCATAGGGGTGTCAGAAAAAATAGAAAGAACAAGAAATTAAAAATCTATTTGAAAAAAAAAGATAATGAAGGGAAACTTCCCCAGTCTGGCAAAGGAAATGGACTTCCAAGAAGTCCAGGCAGCTAAGAGACTCCCAAAGAAGTTGGACCCAAGCAAGCAAACACCAAGGCACATCATAATTATATTTTTACCCAAGATTAAAGGTAAGGAGAGAATCTTACAAGCAGCAAAAGAAAAGGAGAGAGTTACTTACAAAGATGTTCCCACTATACTATCAGCTGATTTCTCAAAAGAAATCTTGCAGGCAAGAAGGGGCTGGTAATAATTATTTCAAGTCATGAAAGGCAAGGACGTATATACAAGATCACTCTATCCAGCAATGCTATCATTTGGAAGGGCAGATAAAATGCTTCCCAGATAAGGTCAAGTTAAATGAGTTCATCACCAAGCCCTTATTACATGAAATTATTAAAGGGTCTTATCTAAGAAAAATAGTTGATTAAAAATATGAATGCTAAAATGACAGTAAGCTCACAATTATCAACAAATGAACCCCCCCAAAAACCTAAGCAAACAACTAGAACAGGAACGGAATCACAGAAATGGAGATCATGTGGAGGATTACCAGCACAGAGGAGTAAGTAAGAGAATGGGAGAAAGGGCACAGGGAATAGGAAGCATAAATGGTTGGCACAGAATAGACAGGGAAAGATTAAGAATAGTATAGGAAATGGAGAATCCAAAGAAATTACACGTATGACAAATGGACATGACATAAGAGGGGTGGGGCATGCTTGTGGGAAGGAGGTTGAGGATGGAGGGATTAAAGGGGAGAAAAAATGGGAAAACTGTAATAGATAGTCAACCAAATATACTTTTAAAAATAAAACAAAATATCCAATGAAAGAGAAGACTCTAAAACACCTTTTTTGAAGCCAGTGTCATCCTAATTCCAAAACCAGATTAAGACAAGACAAAGAAAAGAAAGTTAAGGCCAATATCACCAATGGACATAGACGATAAATACCTCAACAAAATACTGGCAAAACTTCACTCAGGAATACATTAAAAAGATCATACATTATGATCAAGTGAGATTCATCACAGTGATGTAAAGATGGAATAATATTTGCAAGTCAATAAAAGGAATACATCATATTAACAAAAGAAAAAAGAAAAATCACATGATCATATAAATAGATGTGGAAAAATCCCTTCATAAGTTACAGCAAATGTTTACAATAACAACACTCCACAGAGTGGGAGTAGAGGGAGAATAATTCATCAAAATAATAAAGGCCATATAGGATAAACCTACAGCCAACATCATACTCACTGGGCAAAAACTAAAAGCTTTGCTATTAAGACCAGGAATAAAACTAGGATGTCCACTTTCACCACTTCTGGAAGTCCTTGCCACAAAGATAAGACAAGAAAAAGCAATATAGGGTATTCAAATCAGAAAGGAGGAAACAAAACTGTCACTGTTTGCAAATGACATGATAGTGTACATAGAAAATCCTATAGACTCCACCAAAAAACTACTCGACCTAATAAATAAATTTGGGAAAACAGTGGGAAACAAAGTCAATACTGAGAAGTCAAAGGCATTTTTGTATACCAACAATGAAATGTCAGAAACAGAAATCATGGGAAAAAATCCCATTTGATACAGCAACAAGAAAAATAAAGTACCTGGAAATAAACCTAACCGAGGAGGTAAAAAATTTCTACTCAGAAAACTATACAACACTGAAGAAAGAAACTAAGGAGGACACAAACAAATGGTAGCATGTACCATGCCCTTGGATTGGAAAAATTAACATCATCTAAATGGCTGTACTATCCAAAGCCATTTATAGATTCAATGAAATCTCTATTAAAATACACATGACATATTTCACAGATATAGAACAAACATTTCAGAAATTTATATGGAACCATAAACAAACCTGAATAACTCCTGCAACTTTGAGAAAGAAGAACAAAGTGGGAGGGATCACAATAACTGGTATCAAGCTATACTACAAGGTTACTGTAATCAAAACAGCCCAGTACTGGCATAAAAACAGGCACATAGACCAATGGAATAGAACAGGGAGCCCAGAAATAAACCCAAGTCTCTATGGTCAATTAATATTTGATTGAGAGGGAAGAAGCATAAAATGGAGCAAAAGTAGCCTCTTCACCAAATGGTGTTGAGAGAACTGGAGAGCTACATGCAAAAAAATGAAACTTGATCACCAATTTACACCATACACAATGATAAATTCAAGGTGGATAAAAGACTTTAAAATGTAAGTCATGAAACCATAAAAATCCTAGAGGAAAACATTGGCAGGAAAATCCCAGATATTCCACTCAGCAACATCTTCACAGATATGTTCCCTAAGGCAAAGGATATAAAGGAAAAAATAAACAAATGGGACCTCATCAAATTAAAGAGCTTTCTGCATGGCTAAAGAAAACAGCATTAAAATGAATAGAGAGCCACTCATATGCAAAAAACATATTTGCCAATGACACCTCAGACAAGAGCTTGACTCAAAAATATATAAAGAACTCACAAGATTCCACTCCAGGAATATAAAAAACCCAATTAAAAATGGGCAAAAGACTTGAACAGACAGTTCTCCAAGGAGGACGTACAGAGGGCCAAGCAACACATGAAAAGATGCTCAGCATCACTAGCCATCAGAGAGATGCAAATTAAACCCACAATGAAATCCCACCTCACACCCATCAGAATGGCCAACGTAAACAAATCAACAAACAACTGTTGGAGAGGATGCGGAGAAAATGGAACATTAGTGCACTGTTGGTTGGAATACAGACTGGTGCAGCCACTGTGGAAAACACTATGGAATTTCCTCAGGAAACGAAAAATGGAACTGTCTTTTGATCCAGCAGTTCTGCTGCTGGGATTATACCCTAAGAGTCCTGCTACACTAATCCAAAAGAACCTATGCACCCCAATGTTCATAGCAGCACAATTTACAATAGCCAAGTGCTGGAAGCAACCTAAGTGCCCATCAGCAAATGAGTGGAACAAAAGTTATAGTACATTTACACAATGGAATTCTATGCAGCAGAGAGAAAGGAGTTTATACCCTTTGCAGCAGCATGATGGAACTGAAGAGCATTATGCTAAGTGAAATAAGCCAGGCAGTGAGGGACAAATACCATATGATCTCACCTTTAACTGGTACATAATCAACAAAAGAAAAAAGCAAACAAAATATAACCAGAATAATTGAAAATAAGAACAGCCTAACAATAGCCAGAGTTGGGGGGAGGGGACAGAAGGGAGAAGGGTTTTCAGGAACTACTATAAAGGACACATGGACAAAACCAAAGGGGAGGGTGGAAGTAAGGAAGGGAGGTGGTTTGGAGGAGGTGGGTGGGAGGGGTGGGGTGAAAATGCAGACAACTGTAATTGAACAACGATTAAATAATTTTTTATAAAAAGAAATAACGGACAGATGGGGAAAGATGATGGCTTTGCTCTAGGCAGTGTGTTTCTCGGCTTCTGTGAAGAGGAGTGAAACTCGTGGTTCGGTGGAGAAGCAGAGCAAGTGGACTAGGTTACCGAATCACTTTTGAAAGCAGGACATCAAAAATTATTGCGATCATTGAAAAACCAGATGGTAAGGAGACTGCTTCAGGATAAAAGGTACCTAGGGATCAGCACGGAGACTGGGGGGGGTGCTCTCGGGTCTGCCTTGGGGCTCCAGAGAGAGGGGAGTCGCTGCTCCCTCCCCTGGATATGGGGGTTGAGCAACTCCAGGAGAAAACTTGTTGCTTGAAGGCACAGATTGGCCAGCTGAACTGGGAGGGAATCGCCCAGGGACTATGAACACCCATCCAGAGACCTGGGAGAAGTGATGGCCTCCAGCCCACATGACCAGGAGCAGCCTGGAAGAGTGCCTGCACCCCTAGCCTGGTGGAAGTGCAGATCGGTGGAAAACCCAGAGCCGGGAAGGACTCCAGTGCTTTCAGGTCTCGGGAGCCAGCAGTTCTGATCTGGGAAAGTGCATGCCCCATTGGGAATCTGGACTCGCGCACGCTGTGATCCCGGAAGGGACGCAGAGCTTAGTGCCTTCCTATAGCCCGAAACTCAAAAATTTCCAGCCAGCCTGACCAGGGGCAGCCAGGAAATGTGACTGCACCCATAGCCCGGTGGAAGTGCAGATCGGTGGAGGACCCAGAGCCAGGAGAGGCTAGGGTGTTTTTGGGTCTCCCGAGCCAGCAGTTCTGACCTGGGGAAGTGCGTGCCCCATCAGGAATTTTGACTCGCCTGCTGTGATCCTGGAAGGGACAGACCCTTAGTGCCTTCCTAAAGCCCAAATCTCAAAAGTTCAGTGGAGGGGCACGCCCTTTTAGGACTCCCAGGGAGGGCACAATGAATTCCAAAACCTTGCCTATGCGTCCTGAGATCACAGAAGAGCTGGAATGCAGCAGGGACCCTGGAGTCCAGAAGAACATGGCAGTGAGCTCCAGAGAGTGAGTGTGCTCGGGAGCTTCCAGGGTTCCTGAGAGACTTGCCGAGATCTGGCTGGGAAGAGAGAGAAGCATTTCAAAGGTCCCTCAGCCAGCTGAGGCCAGCAAGATCAGAAAAACTGGTCTGGCCAGTTAGAAACCAACAAGAGGTTTCTTTTTTTTCTTTCTTTTTTTTTTTTTTTGTTTGGTTTGGTTTGGTTTGGTTTTTGTGGCTGTTGTTGGATGATTGATTTTATCTTGTGTTTTAAGTGACATTTTATTTTTCAATTCTTACTATTTTTATATATTGCAATCCTTTATGTTTCTCTTCCATTCATCCTAATAATACTCTTTCCAATTCAGATTTATCTCTCCTGCACTCCATCTTCTGCTTTTCTTTCCTTTTTTTATCATACAATTTACTGTAAATTTGTATTATCTTTTTCTCACCGTTCTGACATTTTTTGTTTTAATAATATTTTGGTATTATTTTTCTTTTTGCATAATCTTCTTTGCTGGGCTGGTTATACTGTCATTTGATAGGTTCCCCCTGATATCTCAGTCACAGTGCGTCGATAATTTACTATCCTTCATCTGTGACCCATTAATACAACTCTCGAGGTTCTATACTCTTTATTTTTGTTATCTAGATCTCATCTATTCTGCCACAAGACTGTAACTTTACTGTTACTTTTAATAAGACCTAGTCCTTACAATTGTAAATACTACTCAATACCCCTACCTGATCTCAGCCCACTTTGAAATTTCCTGAACTATGCTATTGTGGGGGTTCTCTCTATTCTTTTACACACTACTCCTATATACTAATCTTTAATCCAACCCTACCTTAGAATCTGACCTCCCACAGCCTCACAGCTTTCTAGATCCAACTATCAATCCTCTCATCCCCAATAAGAGTCTTACTCTCTTTCCATCCTTTCCATCCATGTTTTCATGTATAGTGGGGTGGAGGATCACTATTAACACTATAAGGAGGCAAAGGATAACCCATCTCTTCTCTACTGGCTGCTAATGTAAATATCATAGTACATTGTCTTGCTGTCTTAAACCATTTCGCCTTACTTCTCCAACTGTTCACAAAAAAAAAAAAAAGAGTAGGGGGAAGCTGTGAACACCAGGATACATGAAGGAGATTGCACCACTAAATTCAACAAGTATTCTACCACAAAAGTTCACACCATAATTGCAGGGAACCAGAACAGATAAATTTAAGAAAAAGAGGTTAACAAGAAGAAACCCACGAACAATGAGAAAACAAAGAAACAAACTCTGATAGAAGGGAAATGAGGAAGCCTCAGAAAAAATGCTAAGTGAAATAGAGGCAACTCAACTGTCACATAGTGAGTTCAAAACAATGATTATCAGGAAGTTCAATGAACTCACAATGAGCTATCAGATATTAGAGGGAAACTACATCAATCTCACTGCAAACTATATAAACATGAAAAAGGAAATAGAAACTCTCAACAAAAGCCAAGGGGAAATGAAGAATACAATTTCTGAACTGAAGAACACAGTAGAAGAAATGAAAAACAGGATCGATGAAGCAGAAGATCGGATTAGTGAGCTAGAGGACAAAGTAGAAAACAATACTCAGAAAGCGCAAGAAAAGGAAAAGAGGCTCAGAGAGAATGAAGAAGGATTAAGAGAAATGCAAGACAATATGAACTGTAATAATATCCGTATAACAGGGATACCAGAAGGAGAAGAAGAAGAGCAAGGGATCAAAAACCTATTTGAAACAGTAACAAAGGAAAACTTCCCTAATTTGATGAGAGAAAAAGTCACACAAATCCAGGAAACACAGAGAGTCCCAATCAAGAGGAACCCAAAGAGGCCCACCTCAAGACACATCATAATTAAAATGGCAAAATTTCAAGACAAAGAGAGATTCTTAAAGGCAGCAAGGGAGAAAAAGGAAGTAACATACAAGGGAGCCCCAATGAGGCTAACAGCTGACTTCTCAATGGAAACACTTCAAGCCAGAAGAGAATGGCAAGAAATACTCCAGGTAATGAGAACCGGAGGTCTGCAACCAAGGCTACATTACCCAGCAAGGCTCTCAACCAGGATAGAAGGTCAAATAAGAAACTTCCAAGACAAAAGAATTCTAAAAGAATACACTTCCACCAAACCAGCTCTGCAAGAGATTCTAAAGAGACTGCTTTTAGGAAGGGATGGACAAGAGAGAGTGAGAGAGGACCAAATGTACATAAAAGACAATGAATAAGTACCTATCAATAATAACCTTAAATGTAAATGGATTAAATGCTCCAATCAAAAAACACAGAATAGCGGAATGGATAAAAAATGACCCACATATATGCTGCCTACAAGAGACCCACCTCACAATAAAGACATACACAGGTGGAAAGTGAAGGGTTGGAAACAAATCTTCCAAGCAAATGGACAGGAAAAAAAAAGAGCCGAGGTAGCAATACTCATATCAGACAAAATAGACTTCCAAAAAAGATCCCTAAAGATAGACCCAGAAGGTCACTTCATAATACTCAAGGAAAGAATCCACCAAAAGACATAAATATTGTAAATATATATGCACCCAACATAGGAGTACCCAAATACATAAAGAAAATCTTAGAGGACTTCAAGAAAGATATGAACAGAAACACAATTATAGTGGGAGATTTTAACGCCCCACTATCAAAAATGGACAGATCTTCCAAACAAAATATCAACAAAGGTATTGTGGCATTGAACAATACCCTTCATGAAATGGACTTCACTGATATATACAGAGCCCTCCATCCAAAAGAGGATAAATATACATTCTTTTCAAATGTACACGGAACACTTTCAAATGTAGACCACATGATAGGACACAAAACAAGCCTCAAGAATTTCAAGAAAATTGAAATGATACCAAGCATTTTCTCAGACCACAAAGGACTGAAGCTAGAAACCAACCCCAAGGAAAAAAACCCAAAAACTCAAAATCATGGAGATTAAACAGCATGCTATTAAACAATGAATGGGTCAAGAACGATATTAGGGGAGAAATCAAAATATTTCTGGAAACAAATGACAATGAACTCACAACAACCCAAAACTTATGGGACACAGCCAAAGCAGTCCTGAGAGGAAATTTCCTAGTGATACAGGCCCACCTAAAAAAGTTAGAAACATTCCAAACAAACAACCTAACCCTACATCTACAAGAACTCAAGGAACATCAAAAAACACAGCCCAGAGCAAGCAGAAGGAAGGAAATAAGATCAGAGGAGAATTAAATGACATAGAGATTAAAAGCACAATTCCAAGTATCAAGGAATCCAAGAGCTGGTTCTTTGAACAGATAAACAAAATTGACAAGCCTTTAAGCAGACTCATCAAGAAAAAAAGAGAGAAGACCCAAATAAACACAATCAGAAATGAAAGAGGAGAGATTGCAACAGATACCACAGAAATACAAAGAATTGTAAGAAAGTACTACAAAGAACTGTTCACCAAGAAATTTGAAAACCTAGGTGACATGGACAAATTTCTACAAAAATATAATCTTCCAAAACTCAATGAAAAAGAAGCAGAAAGCCTGAAAAAAACCAATAACAGCAAAAGAAATTGAAGCAGTAATCAAAAAACTCCCAACACACAAAAGCTCTGGACCAGATGGTTTCACAGGAGAATTGTACAAAGCATTTAAGGAAGAGCTAACCCCTATCCTTCAAAGACTATTCCAAAAATTCCAAAAAGATGGGAGTCTCCCAAACTCTTTTTATGAGGCCAACATCATCCTAATTCCAAAACCAGATAAAGACACAAGAAAGAAAGAAATTTTCAGGCCAATATCACTGATGAACATTAATGCTAAAATCCTCAACAAAATACTGGCAAACCGCATCCAACAATACATTAAAAAGATCATACACCATGACCAAGTGGGATTCATTCCAGGGATGCAAGGATGGTTCAATATTTCCAAATCAGGAAATGTAATACATCACATAAACAAAAGCAAAGAGAAAAACCACATGATCACATCAATTGATGCAGAAAAAGCATTTGATAAGGTCCAGCACCCATTCATGAAAAAAACACTCGGCAAAGTGGGAATAGATGGAGCATTCCTCAACATAATAAAGGCCATATATGAGAGACCTAAAGCCAAAATCATTCTCAATGGGCAAAAATTAAAATATTTTCTACTAAGATCAGGAACAAGACAAGGCTATCCACTTTCACCACTTCTATTCAATATAGTACTGGAAGTTTTAGCCACAGTGATCAGAAAAGAAAAATAAATAAAAGGAATCCAAATTGGAAAGGAGGAAACAAAACTGTCACTGTTTGCAGATGACATGATAGTGTACATAGAACATCCTATAGATTCCACCAAAACCTGCTTGACCTAATGAATGAATTTGGAAAAACAGCAGGATTCAAAGTCAATATCCAGAAATCAAAGGCATTTCTGTACACCAGCACTGAAAAAGCAGAAGCAGAGATCAAGGAAAAAAACCCATGAGATAGCAAAAAGGAAAATCAAATATCTAGCAATAACCCTAACCAAAGAGGTAAAAGACCTATATTCAGAAAACGACATAACACTGAGGAGAGAAATCAAGGAAGACACAAATAAATGGAAACATATACCGTGTTCATGGATTGGAAGAATTAATATCATCAAAATGTCCATACTTCCCAAAGCAATTTACACATTCAATGCAATTCCTATTGAAGTACCAATGGCATATTTCACAGATATAGAACAAACACTTCAAAAATTTATAGGGATTCATAAATGAGCCCAAATAGCAGCTGCAATTTTGAGAAAGAAGAGTAAAGTAGGAGGGATCACAATACCTGACACAAAACTATACTACAAGGTCACTGTAATCAAAACAGCCTGGTACTGGCATAAAAACAGGCACATGGACCAATGGAACAGAACAGAGAGCCCAGAAATAAACCCAAGTCTCTATGGTCAATTAATATTTGACAAAGGAGGAAGCAAAATAAAATGGAGTAAAAATAGCCTCTTCAACAAATGGTGTTGGGAGAACTGGAAACTTGCAAAAAATGAAACTTGAGCAAGCAACTTACACCATATACAAAAATAAATTCAAGGTGGATAAAAGACTTAAATATAAACCGTGACACCATTAAAGTCCTAGAAGAGAACGTAGGTAGGAAAGTCTCAGATATTTCACGCAGAAACTTTATTACTGACTTGCCCCCTAGAGCAAGGGACATAAAGGAAAGAATAAACAAATGGGACCTCATCAAAATTAAAAGCTTCTGCACAGCTAAAGAAACCAGTATCAAAATTAAAAGAGAACCAACTGTATGGGAAAACATATTTGCCAATGATATCTCAGACAAGGATTTAATCTCCAACATATATAAAGAACTTTCACGACTGGACTCTAAGAAGACAAGGGATCCAATTAAAAAGTGGGCAAAGGACTTGAACAGACACTTCTCCAAGGAGGACATACAGAAAATCTAAAGACACATGAAACAATGTTCAATATCGCTAGCTATTGGAGAGATGCAAATTAAAACTACATTGAGATGTCACTTCACACCAGTCAGAATGGCCATCATAAATAAAGCAACAAACAACAAGTGTTGGAGAAGTTGTGGAGAAAAGAGGTCCCTAGTGCACTGCTGGTGGGACTGCAGACTGGTAGAACCACTATGGACAGCAGTATGGAACTTCCTCATAAAACTAAAAATGGATCTGCCTTTTGACCTTGCAATTCCACTGCTGGGACTCTGTCCTAAGAACACTAAAACACCAATGCAAAAGAACCTGTGCATCCCATTGTTCATAGCAGTACAATTTGCAATAGCTAGATCCTGGACACAACCGAGATGCCCGTCAGTAAATGAATGGATCAAAAAACTATGGTACATTTACACAATGGAATTTTATGTAGCAGAAAGAAAGAAGGAGTTCCTACCCTTTTCAACTGCCTGGATGGAGCTGGAAAACTTTATGCTAAGCGAAACAAGCCAGGCAGTGAAAGACAAATACCATATGATCTCACCTTTAACAGGAACCTAAACAACAAATCAAAGAAGCAAACAAAATATAACCAAAGACACTGAAATAGAGGACAGGCTGACAGTGACCACAGAGGAGAGTAGAGGGAATTTCAGGGGACACTGGGAAGGGTTCACGGAAACAAACTTAAAAGACACATGGTCAAAAACTAGGGGGAGGGTGGTAATAGGAGGGAAGTGGAGAGGGGTGGGAGGGGTCTGGACTGGGAGTAAAAAGGAGAAAACTGTATTTGAACAATGATTAAAATAAAATTTAAAAAAGCAATAATGGCATACAAATTGGAAAGGAGGAAGTTAAGCTGTCATTTTTGCAGATGCCATGATAGTATACATAATCCTATAGAATACAGCAAAAAAAAATTAATCTCATAAGTGAATATGGGAAAAGAGCAGGATATGAAGTCAATATTTAGAAACTAAAGGCATTTTTGTACACCAACAATAAAATCAGAAACAACGATAAAAAAATTCCATTTGTTACAGCAACAAGAAAAATAATGTACCAAAGAATAAACCCAACCAAGAAGGTAAATGACCTGTACTCAGACAACTGCACAACACAGAAGAAAGAAATTAAGTAAGACACAAATATATGAGTGTATACCATGTTAATGAATTGGAAGAATTAACATCATCAAAATGTTCATACTATCTAAAGAAATTTATATATTTGATGCAATTCTTATTAAAGTACCAATGACATATTTCGCAGCTACAGGACAAATATTTTTTTAATTATATAGAACCATAAACAACCCCAAATATGCACAGCAATTGTCAGAAAGAACAAAAATGCACAAAGGGCCACAATACCTGATATCAAACTATGTTAATATTAGACATGGTAATCAAAAAAGTCTGGTACAGAAATAAGAACAGACACATAGATCAATGAAACAGAAGAGAGTCCAGAAATAAACCAGAGTATCTATCATCAATTAATATTTGACACAGGGATCACAAGCAGAAAATGAAGTTTAAAACAGCCTCTTCAACAAATGGTGCTGGGAGATCTGGACAGTTACATGCCAAAAGAAAAAAGGAAATTCGACCACCAAATTACATCATACACAAAAATAAATTCAAGGTGGGTAAAAGACTTAAATATAAATTGTGACCCAATAAAAGTCATAAAGGAGAATTTAGGTAAGAAAATCTCAGATATTCCAGGCAGCGATATTTTCACCAATATATCCCCTACAGCAAGGGACGTAAAGGAAAGAATAAACAATTGGGACCTCATGAAAATAAAAACCTTCTGCATGGCTTATGAAAACTGCAAACTGAAAAGGACAAACTTGTGTGGGAAAATATATTTTCAAATAATACCTCAGACAAGAATTTGATTTCCAAAATATATAAAGTACTCTCACAACTCCAATCCATAAAGACAAACAACTCAACTACAAATCAGCAAAGAATCTGAACAGACACTTCTCCAAGGAGGACATACAGAGCACCAAGAGACATATAAAAGAATGCTCAGTATTTCTAGCCATCATAGATATTCAAATTAAAACCATGATGAAATACTACTTCTCACCAGTCAGAATGTCCATCATAAAGAAATCAACAAATGGCAAGTGCTGGTGAGGTTGTGGAGAAAATTGTACCCTAGTGCACTGTTGCTGGGGATGCAGACTGGTGCAGCCACTGTGGAAAATAGTATGGAATTTCCTCAGAAAACTAAAAATAGTACTGCCTTTTGACCTAGCAATTCCACTGCTGGGATTATACCCTCAGAATCCTGAAACACTAATTCAAAAGAACTTATGCACCCCAGTGTTCATAGCAGCACAATTTGCATTAGCCACATTCTGGAAGCAGCCTAAGTGCCCATAAGCAAATGAATGGATCAAAATCTATGGTACATTTACACAATGGAATACTACACAGCGGAAAGGAAGAAGAAGATCCTACCCTTTGCATGGATGGATTTGGAAAGCCTTATGCTAAGTAAAATAAGCCAGGCAGTGAAGGAAAAATGTCATATGATCTCACCTATACATGGAATTTTGTTGGGGCCTGCCTTGCCTAGTCTTAGGAAGCTGTAACCCCCCGTGACTTAGGCTGAGTGAGAAACCTTCGAACCAGGAGCCACTAAGGAGACAAAACTTATTTCCCTGGCATAAACACTGCCTGTTCTGTGCCTGGCCTCCTATGCTTGATCAGTTAGCCAACAACAGGTAAAATTTCCCAAGAAGGGAATCAATCGCCTAAGACAGGCATGATCACAAGGAGGCCTCAGGGAAGAGATTTGGGGCTGTGGAAATGAAGGGGTGATGGGCATCAACCCCTGCCCCCCTTGGCTTTGCTAAAGCCTGAGTCCTTGTTCTTAAATGTAAGAATTCCAAGTTTACTGGCTGCCTTTGTCTCCTATGTTGATTCAGACCTGCAGAAATAACAGGGGCGGTGCAGCCCAGACCAGAGTTGGTGTACCCCCAGGATAATCAGGCCTGGGACATAGAATTTGCAAGATCCTGTAATATCTGCTTGCTGGGGGATGCATTGAATTAAAATTTAAAGGCACAAGCAGGAAACAGGACTAGCCTTTTAAGTCCTGTAGTGATAAAACCCCAAACTTTGCCCAGAATCCCAGCGGGAGTTCTGTCAGCACCTTTAAAAGTTACCTATCCCTTTTAATCTTTTCTGCCAGACTGTATATCCACAAACTGAGTCTGTATTCTTAATAAAAACCTACTGAGATGGGGGTTCAAGGTGCTCTCCACTAGAAAGAGTGGCTGTTCTGTCTCTATTTCCCCACAGGACCTGGTTGTCTCTGTGTATGTTTTTCTCCTGTTTCAACCAGCCATCCGCAGCATTCTGCGATCACTGCAGGCAAAAGTCGTGTCAGAACTTAATCAACAAAATGTACATGGAAGCTAAATATAACTAGAGACATTGAACTAAACGATAAACTGGCGGTGACCAGAGGGGGTTGGGGAGGGGGATAAGGTGGTAAAGAAACAGAGGGGTCATCAAGGAACATACATAAAGGACACATGGACAAAGCCAAAGGGGGGTATAATTGAGGGTTGGAGGTGGTGATGGTTTGGGTGTGAGGGAGTTTTAGGGGGAAAATTAAGACAACTGTACTTGTACAACAATAAAAAAGTAAGAAAAATGAAAGAATCTGTACTTTAGTCTCTTTACCTTTTAAATGAGAACAAACACATAATGATGATTGAGACAGTGCATATGAGTAGTTCACATACAGCCTGCCATTTAGAAAGATCACAATAATTGAGTTCTTCTTGTCATTGTCAGGATAACATTTTCTGGTACAATGTGAGCACTAAAAAGATGTGAGAAAAGCTACACAAACCATATATTCTCATTTTCAGCCATGCACCTTAGACCTGGAGGTGCAAGATTCATGGCATTCCTAAAACAATCACCCCAGTTGAATGTCCCAGTGTCTGAAATATTGCTCCTGGAGGTTTCTTGAGTCAGGACAGCCCCTTTCTCAATATTAGAACTCTTAATGTTTGACCAGTTGAGTCAACTCTGAGTGGGATGAAATTGGGTACTATCAGTGACCTTAAAAAAGCCATCTTCACTCTCTGAGACTCAGAGGGCTAGAGCCAAATTAGAATTGTGAAGCTATGAGAAAGAATGTGTGGACAAAAAGCTTAAGTTGCAGAAGCATAAGGCTGTATGATATAGTTGATGTTTGAGGAACCATAGGTGAATCTGGTGGGAAGAGTCTCCTCAGACACCTGCCTGCTGCTGTCATCACGGAAGCTCTTGGGCAGAGGCCATTGAACCCTCCCACTGGAAAGATGGAGAGTGGAACTGCTCTGGTTGTTTGACATACATCTATCAAGGAATAAATGGATATCACCTACATACAAAATTCTCATGACTTTAGTAAGAGTGAAGTATTCCATGAGGGTGAACTTTGAAAATGATAACCTGGCCATGGGCTACCCTTGAAATAGCTGACTGGACAGGTGGCAGGTGGCCTTCCATAGCAATAAGAAATTCTGATTGTATCCCCTCTGCCTTTGTTTGTTTACTTGATTATTTATTTTCAACTTTATTAAGATATAATTGACATTAAATTATGTGAGTTTAAGGTGTTCAACATGCTGATTTGATACACTTATATAAGTGCATACAGCAAAATCTGCTTTAACCAAGTAATGACACTGTTAATAGAGGATAATTACATCTTGATATGAATTATTTTGTCACATTTTCCTCCGGGTCCTGAATAAGAACTCAGAGAAGAACACAGGTGAGTGGAGGGCAGAAAACCTGACTCTCTAGATGACAGTTGTACTTGGGGTCCACTCTATGAGTGGCAACCACCTTCTCCCCACAACTTCAATGAACCCCTGACTAGATTAAGGTCATTTACAGAAAACTAATTTCTGACTTATTGTTCCAGTTGTCTAAAGAAAACTCTCATCCCACCCCCAGCAGGCATCATGATGCTCTAAATTTATATTATGTTTATAAGACTCAGAAGATGACTTGTTGGAAGCTGGAAGTAGTTGAGATGAGGGCTCTGGTTAACAGCTGTGGAGTCCAAAGATGAAAACCAGCCCTGGCAATACTTTCCTTGCTTTTAACACTTCCCTTCCCACATGGGCTGTCACTATCTTTAGCTCTGTCAGCTGCTATGCCCAGATTTGACCCCATACTGGCCACTCACTCACATAGGTCATTTGGTAGCTAACTATGAATGAATTTCCAATGGAGGGGCTTGGGAGAAGGGTCACCTGAGAAAGAAGATCTTCCCCCACTGAAAGTTCCCTAGTAAGCTCACATTCCAGACCTGGCATAGGCAGCTGAACTTCCACACACTCTGCCTTCCATTCACTCACTCGATGGACACCATTAGAACACTTGCTTGTATGGGCAACTGCATGAGATGCTATAAACACAGCTGTAAATAGGACTCATCCTTGAGGCTCTGCATTCCAGCTGGAGAGACAAAAATTGGAGGACAACCAGATGCCACATGAGTGGATTCATAGCTGGGGTGCATCTTATTATTCAGGGAAATAAGGAAAGAGCGGGGACCTCCTGGCGGTAACTGAAAATCATTAGAAAAGTGACTTTTCTCTGTTATATGAAAGGGGAATATTTTTAATTATAAAAAGAATACCCAGCTACAAAAACTCTAAGCCATGCAGAAGCATAGAGCAATCTTGAAAACACATCACAAACTCACTCCCCAAACATAATTACTAATATGTTTTGGACTATAAAAAATCATATAAAAAAGGTGTGTGTGTCTGTGTGTGTGTGTGTGTGTGTGTGTGTACACACAATAAGGTCATCCTTTATAGACTTTTCATTAGACTGGTTTTCCCACTCAACAATTTAGCATGAATACTTTTTCATGTCAATACATTTTGGCCTATTTTCAAAATTATTTTAATGGCTATAATCTACATTATAGATGGTCCATGATATATTTAAACCATTGCCCACACTCTTATTTCAGATCAGTATTGTATTATGAGCTATATAGCCAGGCTCCCCTACTTCCTTTTCAGGCATCCCAACTTGGGCTTTTGGTCACAGGTTCTCTTGTCACTATCAATGTGTCTCTTAATAAAAACCTAACATAGATCATTGAATTCAGGAATATATTGTCATAGAAGCAAACCTGAATGCAAATATCAGGAAAGCTCAAATTATAATTATCTCTACTAGTTATAATTAGTGCTAAATGGAGGAGATATGTTTTCCTGAAGAACGTTCTAGACTCCAAAATGCTGGCCAAATGAGAGCAACCTCTATGAGGTTTACTACTGCTGTCCTCTGATGACACCCTGAGGCACTGCACCACAGAGCCTCTCTGCAAGCCAGGTACTAGCTCTAGGGTTGGTGGTTGATCTAATTGTACTTGTGAGTTCCCCAGGTCTTTGAATATGTGCTAACATTTCTCATGTTTAAAGGGTACTTAATAGAGTGTCATGGCATAGATCCAGTGAATTCACTTCGAATTAGACCACTGATTTTCTTTTTTTTTGTAGGGGGGAGGCTGGAGCAAATGACTATTTTTCATAGATCCATAACATTGTATGTTGTATAAAGACATACATTGAAATGCTCAAAGTAACTAACCCACTAGTTATACATCAAGGGTCATACTCATCCTAAGATTTTAACATAACCACTGTTTTTTAGCACATTACCCAGTAGTAGTCCAAAAATGCCTGTAACCATTCATTGCCTGTCCAATTAATTTTCAATTCTAATGGGGAGAAGGAGTTTTATGCCTGTAATAAAAGTCAAACTGATTTCTTAGGTCAAACATTATTGGTGTCCTACTCCCAGTTTCAAAAGCCCAAGAAACCCTAATTCCAAGCAGGCAGCGTCTAACCTCTTGAGTAAGCATAAAAGAGCTATAGATACCAAATGACTGCTTAAGTCAACACCTAAATTTGGGCAAAGCTAGAGTAGCTGCAAAACCCTCAGCTAGCTATTTTTTGTAGGTAAAAGATGAGTCCTAGAAACTAAGCAAAGTTCCTCCCTCAGTTGTGTTTATTTTTCATCCAGTATGATGTGGCAATTTATCAGGCTGCAATTTGTACATATCTAAAGATGTTAGACATATGGATTATAGACAAACTTTGGAACTGAATCGTACCTAGTTGTATGGGGGCACAAGCACCAAAGAAAGGTGGAGAAACAAGACCAAGTCAATCACCAATAGGCAGCCATGGAAAGCTGCCTAAGTGGAAAAAAAGAAGGCATATGGTGGTGCATTTTTATGAAATATGATGACATTTTAGTGACATGAGAACTGTAGCTTTTTCATTCTAAAAGTTCAGGGTGAGACTACCTAAACTGGTATTCTGAGTTTCTGCACTTTTTACATTAACAAAGGGAAGAGTGGGAAAACTTTCACTAACTGAGCAGTATGGGCCACATTTAGACTCCAGAAAGATAAAGTTTTGGTCTTTGATAAGCATTACTTTATGTAGCTGAAATAAGGTGCTGAGACTAATGAGATCTTTTCCTCTGATTTTTTTTAAGATTTTATTTATTTTATTTTATTTATTTATTTTTAGAGAGGGAAAGGAGGGGGGAGAGAGAGAGAGAGAGAGAGAGAGAGAGAGAGAGAAACATTAATGTGCGGTTGCTGGGGGTTCTGTCCTGCAACCCAGGAATGTACCCTTGCTGGGAATTGAACCTGGGACACTTTGGTTCCCAGCCCATGCTCAATCCACTGAGCTACGCCAGCCAGGGCTTTTCCTCTGATTTTAATGAATTCACTTAACCCTGTGACACCTTTTCCTCCCTTGGCAGAACAAGGGAATGGCTGTGATTTAACCAAGTAATCAAGGCTGATGTTTAAAAAAGAACAAAAAAAATCCTTCATGGCTTATGGCTGTCATTTTTGTCTATGTATTTTTAAATGATAAATATATGTGCTGGAATATATA
Organism: Phyllostomus discolor; assembly: GCF_004126475.2. Classification (NCBI taxonomy): domain Eukaryota; kingdom Metazoa; phylum Chordata; class Mammalia; order Chiroptera; family Phyllostomidae; genus Phyllostomus; species Phyllostomus discolor. The sequence continues at coordinate 62,085,695 of NC_040911.2, read as the reverse complement.
TTTCCTATAGAAAGTTCAGGGAATACATAAACATATAAAGAAATAATTAAACCACTCAGTTCATCTATACAACAATGACAACATCCAATATTTTAATGTCTATTTTTACAGTTATTTTAAAAATTAATGATATTTATTTTCACATCTTTCTTTATCTACAACCATAGCTACATAGTTGGAAATCAAATATCTGTAGTGTTTTTGTAAAGCTGATTTATTTTGGTTAAAAATGGTAATTATACTTGTTACATATTATTATAAAATATAACTTTGAGGGATGTATAATATTCCATCATGAATTTTCCACACTTTTCTTGTCATTTAAATTGTTTTTATACTGAAAATAATGCTGTAATAAACACCTAATAAGATTTCCTTTGTTTACTTATTTGTTTTATAATTTACTAATAATTCAGATTCAGTGAATAAGAAAAGATTAAAAAAATGAAGATGTTTAGGTTCAAAGGCCATGAGTGACTTTCCTAAGATGGCAGGGAACAAATCAACAACTGTTTACAAAATAATCATTTCAAACATGGTCATACAAGATAATAGGGAAGTGAGAATGATGCCTCCCTCAGGTCCATTTGTCTAGACCTGGACCTGTCTCACTCTCTGCTGATTCTAGGGCTCAGAGGTCGGGTTCCGCCAGAGGTTTTAAAGAAGGCCTAGGTGAGAGACATGAGTTCACAATTGAAGGTCTTTAAACACTTCATATTATCCTCACAGTATGCTAGGGAGGTTTATTATAATTTTTTATTCATTTTGACAGATAACAAATCTGAGGATTGGTGACAATTGCAGGAGCTGAATTGTGGAAAAGTCTAGTTTGCAAGATTTAATGAAGCATACTTGGGATTAACACTTTTAAGAAGGGAGGAGACCAGAAGTAGAGAGTAGAGAAGTAAGAAATTGAGGAGAGGGAGGAGGAGTGGAAGAGGGTGCAAAGAGAGAAGAAGAGGAAGGAAAGGACAAAGGAGAAGTACAGAGGAAAATAAATAAAGAGGAGTGAGTAGAGGATGTAAGAAGGAGTGGATGATGTAAAGAAGTAGAGGAGGAGAAAGAATGGAATGGGGAAAGAAGAGGAGGGAAACAAGAATGGAGTAGGGTGAAGGAGTAGAGAAAGGGGATGACATGAAGGATGAGAAGAAATGGTGCGAGGAGCAGGAGAGTAGAAGGAGGAAGTAAAGAGTGAAGGATTGGGGAGGCAGAAGCAGAGAATGGGGAAAACAGTGGAGGTGGGGAGAAGTGGACAGTAAGAGTAAGTGGTAGAAGATGGGAAAGAGATTGGAGGATGGGGGAAAGGATTAGAGAATTGGGGGTAGGAAGGAGTGGAAGAGAGGGTTGGATGAAATGTAGAATGGAGGGAGTAGTGGAGGATGGGGGTAAAGAGTGGAGGGGAGGAGCATACGTAGAGGAAAGGAAGCAGTGGTCAGAGGGAGAAGCTGAGCTGAAATGAAGGCTGGACAATGGCCTCAACCAAACATAATGATGGCCCCAGAATGGGCATAGTTGTTTGGGTCTTTATATTCCTGCATTTAGGAGGACTCGCTAGATACGTATTACATTGAAAAGAATGTGACCTGGGCATCCTCTGCTGCTAAGGCTTCCCTGAGGGGATCAACAGCTAAACAACAACCTCTCAAAGGAGAGAATTCTGCACATACAGTTCTGTACACTACAACTGCAGGGGGGGAAACAAACTTCTAAGTGAGGAAGAATTGGACTTTAAAGGCTGAGTCAAGACATTTAAGTTCTCTTCTCATAACCCTTAAAAGCTGCCCAAGGCTAGGTAGATAGCATTGATAATCCACTTTGTAGTCCTAAGACCCTGGCACAATACTGACCATGTCCCATCCTCCAGTAGGATTTCAATCCTCGGTTACTTCAGGATCTGTGCAAAGGGCATTTTGTCTGGCTGAGACTCTGCCTTCAGGTACTCACCTGTCAAAACTTCAACTTTTGGCTGAAAAGCCTATACTTATTCCCTCATCCAAATCCTCTCATGGCACTCCCTTCCTTCATGGCATTCTCTTAAGCAATTGTATCATTTGCACAGTAATCTGTCTTTTTATTATTGAGAAGTATCCACATCTGTACTTTGACACTCATTTAAACCTTCAGATCTGGTCTTTTCCAAAAACAACCTAGCTTAACAAATGTCAGCCTCAGTTTACCCATTTGATTGAGATCATCCCCTGAGTAGCCCTAACTCCCCTGTATTCAGCCACATTCACAGACCTCACTAAGAGCAGACCTGGAGTTTGTGAAAAATTACTCTATCTTTCATTTTGGATCACAAATGCACAGGAACTGTCTTTTTTTTCTTCAGTGGTTCAACAAGAAGAATACTAATTGCATTGGGAATCCTACCACGCCATATAATGACAGTGATTTCTTTTTTTTTTATTTTAATCATTGTTCAAGTACAGTTTTCTCCCACTTACTTCCACTCCAGCCCACCCACCCAACCCTTCCCTCTTCACCCCCCATTACCCCCACCCCTAGTTTTTGTCCACGTGTCCTCCAAATTTGTTCCTGTAAACCCTACCCATTCCACCCTGAAATTCCCTCTTCCCTCCCCTCTGGTCATTGTCAGTCTGTCCCCTATTTCAGGGTCCTTGGTTATATTTTGCTTGCTTCTTATTTTGTTGTTTAGGTTCCTGTTAAAGGTGATATCATGTGGTATTTGTCTTTCACTGCCTGACTTGTTTCACTTAGCATAATGCTTTCCAGCCCCAGCCATGCTGTTGCAAAGGGTAGAAGCTATTTCTTTCCTTCAGCTGCATAGAATTCCATTGTGTAAATGTGCCAAAGTTTTTTGATCCATTCATTTACTGATGGGCACCTAGATTCTTCCAGCATCTAGCTATTGCAAATTGTGCTGCTATGACCATTGGGGTGCAAAGGTTTTTTGTATTGGTATTTCAGTGTTCTTAGGGTATAGTCCCAGCAGTGGAATTGCAGGGTCAAAAGGCAGATACATTTTCAGTTTTCTGAGGAACTTCCATACTGTTTCCATAGTGGTTGTACCAGTCTGCAGTCCCACCAACAGTGCACTAGGGTCCCCTTTTCTCCACAACCTCTCCAACACTTGTTGTTTGTTGCTTTGTTTATGATGGCCATTTTGACTGGTGTGAAGTGACATCTCATTGTGGTTTTAATTTGCATCTCTCCAATAGCTAGCGATATTGAACATCGTTTCATGTGTCTTTGGATTTTCTGTGTGTCCTCCTTGGAGAAGTGTCTGTTCAAGTCCTTTGCCCATTTTTTAATTAGATTCCTTGTCTTCTTAGAGTCCAGGGGTGTAAGTTCTTTATATATTTTGGAGATTAAACCCTTGTCTGACATATCATTGGAAAATATGTTTTGCCATGCAGTTGGTTGTCTTTTTATTTTGATACTGCTTTCTTTAGCTGTGAAAAAGCTTTTAATTTTGATGAGGTCCCATTTGTTTATTCTTTCCTTTATGTCCCTTGCTCTGGGAGACATGTCAGTAAAAAAGTTTCTTCGTGTAATATCTGAGATTTTCCTGCATACGTTCTCTTCTAGGGCTTTAATGGTGCCATGGTATATTTAAGTCTTTTATCCACCTTGAATTTACTTTTGTATAAGATGTAAGTTGGTGCTCAAGTTTCATTTTCTGTCCAGGTCGCCCAACACCATTTGTTGAAGAGGCTGTTTTTATTCCATTTTATGTTGCTGCTTCCTTTGTCAAATATTAATTGACCATAGAGACTTGGGTTTATTTCAGAGCTCTCTGTTCTGTGCCATTGGTCCATGTGCCTTTATTTATGCCAGTGCCACACTGTTTTGCTTACAGTGGCCTTGTAGTATAGTTTAGTGTCAGGTATTGTGATCCCTCCTACTTTGCTCTTCTTTCTCAAAATTGCAGCCGCTATTTGGGCTTGTTTATGATTCCCTATAAATTTTTGAAGTATTTGTTCTATGTCTGTGAAATAAGCCATTGGGACTTTAATAGGTATTGCATTGAATGTGTAAATTTCTTTGGGTAGTATAGACATTTTGATGATATTAATCCTTCCAATCCATGAACATGGTATATGTTTCCATTTGTTTGTGTCTTCCTTCATTTCTCTCCTCAGTGTTATGTCGTTTTCTGAATACAGGTCTTTTACCTCTTTGGTTAGATTTATTCCTAGGTATTTTATTTTTCTTTTTGCTATTTCAATTGGGATTTTTTTCTTGATTTCTGCTTCTGCTGTTTCATTGTTGGTGTACAGAAATGCCTTTGATATCTGGATATTGACTTTATATCCTGCTGTTTTGCCAAATTCATTTATTAGGTCAAGCAGTTTTTTGGTAGAGTCTATAGGATTTTCTATGTACACTATCATGTCATCTGCAAACAGTGACAGTTTTGTTTCCTCCTTTCCGATTTGGATTCCTTTTATTTCTTTTTCTTGTCTGATTGCTGTGGCTAAAACTTCCAGTACTATATTGAATAGAAGTGGTGAAAGTGGACATCCTTGTCTTATTCCTGTTCTTAGAGGAAAAGATTTTAATTTTTGCCCATTGAGTATGATGTTAGCTGTAGGCCTCTCATATATGGCCTTTATTATGTTGAGGAATGCTCCCTCTATTCCCACTTTGCCAACTGTTTTTATCACAAATGGGTGCTGTACCTTATCAAATGCTTTTTCTGCATCTATTGATATGATCATGTGGTTTTTGTCTTTGCTTTTGTTTATATGATGTATTACATTTACTGATTTGCGAATATTGTACCATCTTTGCATCCCTGGAATGAATCCCACTTGGTCATGGTGTATGATCTTCTGAATGTACTGTTGGATGCGGTTTGCCAAAATCTTGTTGAGGATTTCAGCGTCAATGTTAATCAGCAATGTTGACCTGAAGTTTTCTTTGTTTGTTGTGTCTTATCTGGTTTTGGAATTAGGATGATATTGGCCTCAAAAAAAGAGTTTGGGAATCTTCCATCTTTTTGGATTTTTTGAAATAGTCAGTGAAGGATAGGGATTAGCTGTTCCTTAAATGCTTTGTAGAATTCTCCTGTGAAACCATCTGGACCAGAGCTTTTGTGTGTTGGGAGTTTTTTGATTACTGCTTCAATTTCTTTTTGCTGTTATTGGTTTTTTCAGGCTTTCTGCTTCTTTTTCATTGAGTTTTGGAAGATTATATTTTTCAGGAAATTTGTCCATTTTATCTAGGTTTTCAAATTTCTTGGCATACAGTTCTTTGTAGTAATTTCTTACAGTCCTTTGTATTTCTGTGATATCAGTTGTAATCTCTCCTCTTTCATTTCTGATTGTGTTCATTTGGGTTTTCTCCTTTTTTTTTTTTTTCTGGATGAGTCTGCTTAAAGAGTTGTCCATTTTGTTTATCTGTTCAAAGAACCAACTCTTGGATTCCTTGATCCTTGGAATTGTGCTTTTAGTCTCTATGTCATTTAATTCTGCTCTGATCTTGGTTATTCCCTTCCTTCTGCTTGCTCTGGGCTGTCTTTGTTGTTTTTCCTCCAGTTCTTGTAGATGTAAGGTTAGGTTGTTTGTTTGAAAGGTTTCTATCTTTTTCAGGTGGGCCTGTATCAGTATGATCTTCCCTCTCAGGACTGCCATAGCTGTGTCCCATAAGTTTTGGGTTGATGTGAGTTCATTTTCATTTGTTTCCAGAAACCTTTTGATTTCTTCCCTAATATCAATCTTGACCCATTCATTGTTTAATAGCATGCTATTTAATCTCCATGATTTTGTGTGTTTTGGTTTTTTTTCCCTTGGGGTTGGTTTCTAGTTTCAGTCCCTTGTGATCCGAGAAAATGCTTGGTATGATTTCAATTTTTTGAAATTATTGAGGCCTTTTGTGTCCTATCATGTGGTCAATCTTTGAAAATGTTCCATGTACATTTGAAAAAAATGTGTATTTAGCTTCTTTGTGATGGAGTGTTCTGTATATATCAGTAAAGCCAATTTTATCAAGGGTATTGTTCAATGCCACAATATCTTTGTTGATATTTTGTTTGGATAATCTGTCCATTTTTGATACTGGGGTGTTAAAATCCCCCTCAATAATTGTGTTGCCATCAATACTTTTCTTGAAGTCCTCTAAGATTTTCTTTATGTATTTGGGTGCTCTATGTTGGGTGCATATATATTTACAATATTTATGTCTTTTGGTGGATTCTTCCCTTGAGTATTATGAAATGACCTTCTGGGTCTCTCTTTATGGTCCTTCTTTGGAAGTCTATTTTGTCAGATATGAGTATTGCTACCCCGGCTTTTTTTCCTGTCCATTTGCTTGGAAAATTTGTTTTCAGCCCTTCACTTTCAGCCCGTGCAGATCCTTTATCCTAAGGTGGGCCTCTTGTAGGCAGCATATGTGTGGGTCTTGTTTTCTTATCCAATCCGCTATTCTATATCTTTTGGTTGGAGCATTTAATCCATTTACGTTTAAGGTTATTATTGACAGGTACTTATTCATTGCCTTTTATGTACGTGTGATCCTCTCTCACTCTCTCTTTTTCTTTCTTTCCTTAAAGCAGTCCCTTTAGAATCTCTTGCAGAGCTGGTTTATTGGAGGTGTATTCTTTTAGACTTCTTTTGTCTGAGAAGCTTCTTATTTGGCCTTCTATCTTAATTGAGAGCCTTGCTGGGTAAAGTAGTCGCGGTTGCAGGCCTCTGGTTCTCATTACTTGGATTATTTCTCGCCATTCTCTTCTGGCTTGGAGTGTTTCCATTGAGAAGTCACCTGTTAGGCTTATTGGCGCTCCCTTGTATGTTACTTCCTCTTTCTCCCTCCCTGCCTTATGATTCTCGCTTTGTCTTGAAATTTTGCCATTTTAATGATGATGTGTCTTGAGGTGTATCTCTTTGGGTTCCTCTTGATTGGGACTCTTTGTGTTTCCTATATTTGTGTGACTTTTTGTCTCATCAAATTAGGGAAGTTTTCCATCATTACTTTTTCAAATGGATTTTCTATCCCTTGTTCTTCTTCTCCTTTTTGTATCCCTATTATACGGATATTATTACGTTTCATATTGTCTTGCATTTCTCTTAATCCCTCTTCATTCTTTCTGAGCCTCTTTTCCTTTTCTGGCTCTTTCTGGGTGTTTTCTTCTACTTTATCCTCTAGCTCATTGATCCGACCTTCTGCTTCATCGATCCTGGTTTTCATTCCTTCTACTGTGTTCTTCAGTTCAGAAATTGTATTCTTCATTTTCTCTTGGCCCTTGTTGAGAGATTCTATTTCCTTTTTTATGCTGATGTAGTTTTCATTGAGTTCATTGTAGCTTCCCTGTAGTTTCTGGTAGCTCATTTTGAGCTCATTGAGCTTCCTGACAATCATTGCTTTGAACTCAATATCTGATAGTTGAATTGCCTCTATTTCATTTAGCATTATTTCTGAGGCTTCCTCCTTTCCTTTCATTTGGGGATTGTTTCTTTGTCTTCCCATTTTTTGGGAGACTCTTGTTGTTCACCTCAGCTTCTTATATTGATCTGTTCTGCCTCCCTGGGTTTATGATGTGAACTTCTTTAGTGGAATAGCAGTGAGTTTCAATGGTGCTGTTTCCCTGATCTCCCAAGCTCACTGGTCTTGGGCTGTTGTTTAAGTTGGCTTTGTGTTTACCTTTTTGCTTTGATTGTTGTTGAGTCCTTCTTTGATGTTTCTTCCCACCAGCTGGTTAAATGAGGGTCACTCTGTCCACTACCTCCTCAATTTTGTTGTGCTGGTGAGGGCAGGTTGTGTTGAAGCTGGTTCTTCTGTGTGTATAAGGTTTAAAGAAATCTTGTTCAGTTGTTTGTATTGGGTACTGTCTCTACTGTTTAGTTGTATTTCCATATAGGTCCTGGATTGAGGTTTGTGTGGTTACTACTCCCTCCTCCACCTTCTTCTGTTGTTATCTGTTAGTGGTTCCTTTGTTTTGGGGGTTCCTCTTCCAGTGGGTATCCTGGTGTTCACCTCCTCCACCTATTCTTTTTTGTCATCAGTTGGAGGAGGAAGGCAAAATGGTTTAAGCCAGCAACAGAGAATTCTATGCTATTTACAGTAGTAGCAAGTAGGGAAGATATAGGAGATCCTTTGACTATGTATAGTGTTAACCGTGGTCTTCCACCCAGCTAGCTGATTTTTAGAAAGGATGGAAAGAAGATAAGACTCTTGTTGGGGGAGGAAGGATTGTGAGTTGGATCTATAAAGCAGAGAGGTTGTGGGCGGTCAGATTCTGGGGTAAGGTGAGTGTAAATGATAGTAAATAGGTGTAGTGTGTGAGAGAATAGAGTTAACCACTATAGTAAGAGAGTTTAGGAAACTTTGAAATGGGCTAATATCTGGGGGTTGGGGGTGTTGTGTAGTAATTACAATTGCATGGAACAGCAGTTATTTACAATAATATTATGGCAACATTCATATGACAGAGTCTATGAGATCTAGGTAACAAGAATAGGGAGTACAGAACATCGAGTAGTATGCTGATGGGACACAGGTGAGTTAATGGACAGTAGATTAGTAATACAGTATAGAAAGAGATATCAGGGGAAAGCTGTGAGGTCATACAATAAAACCAGCCTAGCAAAGCAGGCTATACAAAAAGAAGAGGGATATAAAAATATTGTTAAAAAAGATGTAGGAACACTGGAAAAATAATAATAATACAAATATGCAATAACTTACAGGTTCTCTGTAATAGTAGAGTGACATTTATCTCACTGTCCCAGCTGTTGTGATGCCCCTTCTTTGAGTTCAACTTTGGTCTTTTCACAGATCCAGGATTTTGTCTCACTTGTAGGTATTTGGAAAAAAATTTTAAAAAGTAAAAAATAGAAAAGGCAGACGAAGGAAGGAAGAAGAGATAAAATTGGAGGACAGGAAGGAGGAAGGAATAAAACAAGAAATCTGGTAAGAGAGGAAAAAGAAAAATCAAAGAGAATAAAAACAATAAAAATTAAAAAATTAAAAATTGTTAAAAAATAGAATCAAATTAAAAAGTCTCTTGGTTTCAAAGTGGCCAAACCAGTATTTCTGCTCTTGCTGGCCGAGGCAAGCTGAAGGATGATTTGTTTTTTTTTTCTTCTGTGGCCAGAGGAGTTCACACCGGCTCCTCAGCCTTGGCGCCTGGGTGTGGGAATCAGGTCTTTCCCCAGGGTTACTGCTGTGGACTGGGGTGCAGAGATGCTCTCCCTGCACTCGCGCCCCATGCACTGGCGTGTCCATGGCTGGGTAGCAGGGAGGCTTGAGCCACTGATCACTTTAGGAGAATTCCCCAAACAGTGTCTGTGTCTATTCACCCCTTCCTCTTGAGAAATTCCTCCCATTCAAGCCCGCCGCTCCCCACAGTGGCCTGGCTTCTTCCACTGCCAAAAGCTCCAGCCAGACCGGTGACTGTGGGGGTCCAGGTCCGCTGCATGACTCAGCTCCTTTGGTGTCCACTGCCTCCAAATGTGCTCACAGCCCCCGTGTGTTTGCCAGCACCTGAATTCCTCCCAGAGCCACTCAGACCTTGTTTGGCTGGGGAGGGAGCAGTTGACCTGGCTCTCTCCCAATGACCCTGTGGCTAACCCAGCAGCAGCCTGGGACCTGGGGCTGCAGCCCAGGGACCACACACTGGTCCCGGGACCCTACCTTGTGGCAGCACTCCCCTTAGGGTCCATTCTTTGTTCTTTCGATTCTGCCACAATCCTTGGTCCCCTATTTTCAAAAATGCTAAAGTATGTTGGTTGCTTGCCTCTCTATTCCATAGATCGGTCAGGATTTTCTCCCCTGAGCAGAGGAAAGCAGAATCTGCTTCTTCCTACTCCGATGCCATCTTAGCCCCCCAAGTGATTTCAACAGTGCTGCAAATAAAGTTGAGGAAGCAAAGAGAAGTGAATTCTCTCTTCTGAGAATGCAGATGCTCAGAATAAATAAGAGGTCTGAGGATGATCAAGGTTGCATTTCAAATCATGATGGGAAAAGACTGGGGAATGGGCTTTGTGTTATTTACTATTATTTACATTGAATCTGTAATCAATATGTTTTTAGAAAAATAACTTGTCATGAGAAAAATTAAAGGTGATTTTTGTTTATGTGATTAATCTAAAATCCCCATAATTTTTAAAAAATTGTTTATTTTTAGAGAGAAAAGAAGAGAAGTAGAAAGAGAGGGAAAGAAACATCAATGTGTGGTTGCTTCTCATGCACCCCCTACTAGGGACCTGGCCCACAACCCAGGCACGTGCTCTGACCAGGAATCTAACCAGTGGCCCTTCAGTTCACAGGCTTCTGCTCAATCCACTGAGCTACTCCAGTCAGGGCTAAAATCCCCATACTATTTATTTAATATTTTCATGCATTAACTAGCAAGTGAGTGCATCAGAGGGAATTTATTTTTGCAATTCTAATGTTCTCACAGTTATTGACAGTGAGATAGAACTTGAAAATAGAAGGAATACAAATAAGTTACCTGCCACATTTCTACAGATTTCCAATTTCATAACATGGTATGGTGGCAGGATTTGGAAAGGGGACTAGAATCAGGGAAATGAATAGGATGTGATTAACATGAAATGTACAAACTGGACTTACCAGAGTTTATTAGAAAAATTCATGGAGCTGACAGTTTAAGTGAAAGTATTATTTGAACCTTGCCCTTCAGAATCGCCTTCATTTTCTGTTGTTTTCTTTTGTTTCTGCACACTTCCTCACCATCTTCTAAGCAAGAAACTTTCTCTGAGCCCACCTTGAGTGGTGGCTTTTCTCAAGGGTATGCCCTTGTCTTATCAAACACTTTCTCTTCTTCCCATATACAAGTCTTTGCATCCAGCTGAGTACTTTCTTCTGCACTTTAGACCCACTTACTAACTGTCCAGAGGACCACCTTGGCTTGAATGTCTCCTGCCATTCAAGCTCAAAGTTTCTAGAAATGGTCTTTTGATATTTTTCTCCACTGACTCCAATCACCATTCAACTTCCAAACTAGTTTTGATAAGACGATTTCAGACTTATCCATGTATTTCAAGCTTTTTCCAAATGAGGGAAAAATAAGCTGTCCATGCACATATATGCCTGCCACATATGAGTCTCTTTCTGGGTGTCCCCTAAATCTGTGTGTAGTCTTCTATCCAACTGTACAATTCAGGTGCCTTAGCTTGGGTTCCCCTAGAAGTAGATGGAGACTTAGACAATGATGTGCTTTAAAATAGTTCATTTGGGATATGATTCTACAGAAGACCAGTAGAAAAGTAAATAAGTGAAAGGGAGAGGAGCCAATGAAATGCGCGTAATTAAGCTAGTCCACTTAATGGGCAATTCAGTCTCTTCTGCTGTAAAATATGCACAGCATTGTTCAACCCAGGGAGGGGAAAGAGATTCCACCAACTCTCACCACTTCTCTCTTGAGACCTCCTCCAAGGGGGTGTTCATTCAACACCTGCCACATGAAAGCTCACTCAGGTAAAGACATGAACATGCTGGTGATAGCATTGGGATGACATGCACCAAATGATAAGGTCTGAGGGATTATAGGAGCAGTACAAAAATCTCAGGGTCATTCTTGACTTCTTCTTCTACATGTTTAATGCTTTCTATTCATTTTAATCAAATGCCTTGTCTAGTAGACTCTACTGCCTATATAACAGATAAATGTCATATTCTCTCCATATTCATCTCCAGCTCTCTAGTTCAGGCCACAATCACCCATTACTTACTGGCACAGGTTCTTAGCTTGTCCCTCTGCTTTTATTTTTTTTTAATTGTTTTACTGTTCAATAAAAGTTGCCTGCATTTAACATACCCCACGCACCCCCACCCCAGCCATTCCTACCTCCCACCACTGTTTCCATCCCCCTTGATTTTGTCCATATGTTCTTTACAGTAGTTCCTGAACCCCCCCCCCCACTTACCCCCATTATCTACCCCTACCTCCCTTCAGATTGTTCTTAATTTTAATATCTTTAGTTATATTTTGCTTTTTTTTTTTTTTGGTTGGTTGACTAGGTTTCACTTAATGGTGAAAACATATATTTGTCCCTCACCACCTGGCTTATTTTATTTAGCATAATGCTCTTCAGTACTATCCATTCTATCATAAAGGGTAGGAACTCTTTCTTCCTTTCTGCTGTGTAGTATTCCATTATGTAAACATATCACAGTTTTTTTATCCACTCATTTACTGGAGGGCATTACAGGTTACTTCCAGCACTTCACTATTGTAAATTGTGCTGCTATAAACATTGGGGTGCAAAGGTTCTTTTGGATTAGTATTTCAGGGTTCTTAGAATATAATGACAGCAGTGGAACTGCCAAGTCAAAAGGCAGTTCCATTTTTAGATTTTTGAGGAAATTTCATACTATTTTCCACAGTGGCTGTACCAGTCTGCATTCCCACCAACAGTGCACTAGTGTTCCCTTTTTCCACAACCTCACCAGCACTTGTTTGTTGATTTGTTGATGATGGCCATTCTCACAGGTATGAAGTGGTATCTCATTGTGGTTTTAATATGCAATGCTAGTGAAGCAGAGGATCTTTTCACAGTTCTCTTGGCCTTCTGTATGTCCTCCTTGTAGAAGTGTCTGTTCAAGTCCTTGGACCATTTTTTTACTGGGTTGATTGTCTTCCTGGAGTGGAGTCCCATGAGTTATTTATGTATTCTAGAGATCAAACCTTTGTCCAATGTATCATTGGCAAATATGTTTTCCACATAGCTGGTCCTTTTTATTTATTTTAATGCTTTCTTTAGGCATGCAGAGACCTTTGAATTTGATGAGGTCCCATTTGATGAGGTCCCATTTTATTTATTTTAATGCTTTCTTTAGGCATGCAGAGACCTTTGAATTTGATGAGAATGAAATGTATTCTTTCATTTATATCCCTTGCTCTAGAGGAAATGTTACTGAAAATATTACTGCATGGAATGCTTTAGATTTTCCTATGTTATCCTCTGGTACTTTCATGGTGGCACAGCTTATACTTAAGTTTTTTATTTACCTTGAATTTATTTTTAAGTGTGTTTTTAAGTTGGTGATCAAGTTTCTTTTCTTTTTTTTTCCTTTTTTTTTTTTTTTTTGTTGCATGTAGCTGTCCAGATCTCCCAACACCATTTGTTGAAGAGGAGATTTTTGCTCCATTTTATTCTGCTTCCCCATTTGTCAAATATTAATTGACCACAGAGAGTTCAGTTTATTTCTGGGCTCTCTGCTCTGTTTCCTCAGTTTATATGTCTGTTCTCATGCCAATACCAGGTTGTTTTGATTACAGTGGTTTGTAATACAGTTTGATATCAGGTATTGTGATCCCTCCTACTTTGTTCTTATTTATCAAAATTGCTGAAGCTATTTGGGGTCATTTATGGTTCCATATATATTTTTGAAATGTTTGTTCTATATCTCTGAAATATTTCATTGGTATTTTAATAGGTAATGTATTGAATCTATAAGTTGCTTTGGATAGTATGGAAATTTTGATGATGCTAATTCTTCCACTCCATGAACATGGTACATGCTTCCATTTGTTTATGCCTTCCTTAATTACTTTTTTCAGTGTTGTGTAGTTTACTGTTGTAGGTGTACTACATCCTTGGTTAGATTTATTCCTGGGTATTTTATTTTTCTTTTTGCTATATGAATGGACTTTTTTTCTGATTTCTGTTTCTGATATTTCATTGTTGATGTACAAAAATGCCTTTGATTTCTGAATATTGACTTTGTATCTCACTTTTTTTGCCAAATTCACATATTAGATCAAGTATTTTTTTTTTTTTTGGTGGGTCTACAGGATTTTCTATTACACTATTATGTCATCTGTAAACAAGAACAGTTTTGCTTCCTCCTTTCCATTTTGGATGTGTTTCATTTCTTTTTCTTGCCTGATTGCTGTGTCTAGGACTTCCAATACTATGTTCAATAGGAGTGCTGAAAGAAGACATCCTTGTCTTGTTCCTGATCTCAGTGGAACGCCTCTAAGTTTTTGCCAATTGTGTATGACGTTGGTGGTGGGTCTCACATATATGGCCTTTCTTATGTTGAGGAATGCTCCCTGCACTCCTACTTTGCTCAGTGTTTTTATCATAAATGGGTGGTGTACCTTATCAAAGGCTTTTTCTGCATCTCTTGATATGATCATGTGATTTTGTCTTGCTTTTTTATATGATAGAATACATTTATTGATTTGTCAATATTGTACCAACCATACACCCCTGGGATGAATTCCACTTGATCATGGTCTCTTCCACATATTGCTGGATGCAATATGCAGTTTGCTTATATTTTGTTGAGGATTTTAGTGTCTATGTTAATCAGCAGTATTGGCCTTTAGTTTTCTTTCTTTGTTATGTCTTTATCTAGTTTTGGGTTTAGGATGACCCTAGCTTCATAAAAAGAGTTTGGGAGTCTTCCACCTTCTTGGATCTTTTGGAATAGCCTGTGAAGAATAGAGGTTAACTCTTCCTTAAATACTTTGTAAAATTCTCCAGTGAAACTGTCTGGTTCAGGGCTTTTGTGTGCCAGAAGTTTTTTGATTACTGCTTCAATTTTGTCAGCTGTTATTGGTCTGTTCAGGCTTTCTGCTTCTTCATTGAGTTTTGGAATATTATGTTTCTAGAAATTTGTCCATTTCACCTTGGTTTTCAAATTTCTTGACATATAGTTATTCATAGTAATTTCTTGTAATCCTTTGTATTTCTGTGGTATCACATGTAATCTCTTCTCTCTCATTTCTGATTATATTTATTTGTGTCCATTCTCTCTTTTTCTTGATGAGTCTCTTAAAGGCTTGCCAATTTTGTTTCCCTTCTTAAATAACTATATCCTGGATGTATTGATCCTTAGGATTGATCCTTTTGTCTTCATGTTGTTTAATTCTGCTCTAATCTTTGCTATTTCCTTTCTTCTACTAGCTCTGGGCTCTTTGTTCTTTGAGTTCTTGTATGTATACAGTTAGGTTGTTTATTTGAAATGTTTCCATCTTGTTTAGGTAGACTCATGTCACTATGAGGTTCCCCTTCAGGATGCCTTCACTGTGTCCCATAAATTTCAGATTATTTTGAGTTCACTTCCATTTTTTTCAGGAAAGGTTTTCTTTTTTTTATTTCTTCCTGATCCCATGTTTATCTCATTTATTGTTAAATAGCATGTTATTCCATCTCCATGAGCTTGAATATTTTGAGTTTTTTCCTTGAGGTTGGTTTCTAGTGTCAGTCCCTTGTGGTCACAGAAAATGCTTGATATAATTTTAATTTTCTTGAATTTGTTGAGGCTTCTTTTGAATCCTATCATGTGCTCTATCTTTGAGACTGTTCCATGTGCATTTGAAAAGAATGTGTATTTTGCTTCTTTGGGGTGAAAGGTTCTATATTTATCAATTAAGTGCATTTGATATAGGACATTGTTCAATGTCACAGTGTATTCCCTGATACTTTGTTTGGAAGATCTACTCATTTTTGACAGTGGGCGATTAAAAGTCCCTACTATAATTGTGTTACTGTCAATATCTTCTTTGAAGTCCTCCAAGATTTTCTTTATGCATTTCCATGCTCCTAAGTTTGGAACACATATATTTACAATGTTTATGCTTTCTTGATAGATTCTTTCCTTGGGTATTATGAAGTGACCTTCTGGGTCTCTGTTTATGGCCCTTGTTTTGAAATTTATTTTGTCTGATATGAGTATTACTACTCCAGCATCCCGCCCCCCTTTCATTTGCTTGGAATATTTGTTTCCCACCCTTCATTTTCAGTCTGTGAATGTGTTTTGTTCTGAGATGGGTCTCTTGTTGGCAGTCTATGTATGAACCATAGTTTCTTACCCATTCAGCTATTCTATGTCTTTTGATAGGAGCATTTAATCCATTTAGGTTTCAGGTTATTATCGATAGATACTTTTTCACTGCCATTTTTTCATACCTGTGTTCTCTCTGTCACTTGTTTATTTCCTCTTTGAAGCAGACCCTTTAGCATCTCTTGCAGAGCTTGTTTGGAGGAGGTATATTCTCTGAGGCTTTTTTTTTTTTTTGTCTAGAAAGCTCCTTAGTTGTCCTTTCATTTTAATTGAGAACCTTGTTATGTAGAGTAATCTTGCTTGTAGGCCAGTGTTTTTCATTGCTTGGAATAGTACTTCTTATTCCCTTCTGGCATGGAGCATTTCCATTGAAAAGTCAGCTGCTTGTGTTATCAGGGCTACCTGGTATGTTACATCCTGCTTGTCTCTTGCTGCCTTTAAGATTCTCTGTTTGTCTTGGAATTTTGCCATTTTAATTATGATGTGTCTTAAAGTGGGCTTATTTGGGTTCCTCTTGATTGGGATTTTCTGTGTTTCCTAGATTTGTGTAACTTTCTCTCTCATCAAATTAAGGAAGCTTTCCATCATTACTTTTGCAAACAGGTTTTCTATTCTTTGTTCTTCTTGTTGTTCTGGTATCCCTATTATATGGATATTATTACGTTTTATATTGCCCTGCATTTTCCTTAACACCTCTTCTTTCTTTCTGAGTCTTTTTTTTTTTTTTCTTTTCTTGCTCTTTCTGGGTGTTTTTTTTTTTTGTTGTTGTTGTTTTTTTTTGTTTTTTTTTTTTTTTTACCTTGTCCTTCAGCTAGCTAATTCAATTCTCTGCTTCATCAAGCCTGCTTTTGACTCCTTCTACTGTGTTCTCCAATTTGGAAATTTTATTCTTAATTTTCTTTTTGGCCTTTGTCAATAGTTTCTCTTTCCTCTTTCATGTCGATATAGTTTGCAGTGATTTCATTGTAATTTCCCTGTAGTTTTTGGCAACTTTCTGTGAGCTCTTTGAGCTTCCTTATAATTATTGCTTTACACTCAATATCTGATAGTTGACTTGCCTCTATTTCATTTAGCATTCTTTCTGAGGCTTTCTTCTTTCCTTTCATTTTGGGTTTGTTTCTTTATCTTCCCACTGTTTGTGAGATGCTTCTTGTTAGCTTCTGCTTCTTAAATTGATCTGTTCTGACTTTCTGGGTTTATGGTGTGAACTTCTATGGTAGGAGAACTGTGAGGTTCAGTGGTACAATCTCCTTGATCTCCTGAAGTTGTTGCTCTTGGGCTGTCATTTATGTTGGCTCTCTGGATGTCTTTGGGTTTTGATTGTTGTTGGTTCTTCTTTGGTGGGTCCTTTTCCCCAGATTGTTAAATGAGTTTCACTCTGCCTAATGCATCTTGTATGCTGTTGTGCGGGTGTGTACAGGATGTGTTGATGCTGGTTCTTCGGGTTGTCCAAATTTTTGAGGTTTCTCTCTCGCTATCGTTCAGTTGTTTGTTCTGGGTAATTTCTTCACAATTATTTGCAATTCCAGATTGGTTCTGGGTGGAGGTTAATGTGGCTTCCACTCACTCCTTCACCTTCTTCTGTTATTATCTGCTTGTTGTTCTTTCATTGGTGTGTTCTCTCCTCCAGCAGGTATACTGCTGTTCACAAGTGCCGCCTACTCTTTTATGTAATCAGTTGGCAGGGGGTGAAAGTGCATTAAGATAATGGAAAGTGTATTCTATGGGATTTAGAGTACCAACTCATAAAGAAGACATAGGAGCTCCTGTAGATAAGTATAGTGTTAACTGTGATATTTCAGCTAGCTAGTCACTTTTTAGAAAGGGTGGAAAAAAGTTAAAACTCTTGTTAGAAGGTGGAAAGATTGTGAGTTGGATCCAGGAAATAGTGAACTCAACTGCCAGTCCAGTTCCTTAGTTCACTGTTGGACCCCCAGTGCCCTTCTGCACCATGACAATGCCTTCAGTCCACCAATTGTGCTGTTCTTGAGGTGCACCAATTAGGGGCAACTCACACACAACCTTTTCACTCTTTGCTGTCCTAGGTGCTAGAGACTCTCAAAATCTCTTCAGGGTAGTTTGGCTCCCCCACTGGGTTAAGTCCTTCTGGGGACTGCTAGCTCCCTGAGCCCTGCTGCTCTATTGTGCAGGGGGCACCTCTTCCTTCCTCTTAGCAAGCTAGTCTGGCTCTGAAGGGCAGAAGCACTGTCGTGGCTGAGGCAGGGTGCTGGTACACCTCTGTTGCTGTGGTGGTGGCTGCTGTGGTGGTGAGGTTGGGGGCACAGCTGCGGGTGTGACTTGGTGGAGTGTGCACCACTGGAGTTGTAGGCATGGGGGTGTGTCCTCCTCTGCTGCTGCAGTAGGGCACAGCCATGGTTCAGCAGGGTCAGGTGTGGGCTTCTGGGGCCTCAGACACAAGTGGGTGTACTCCACAGCTGAGGCCAGAGAGGGGGTAGGGGTGTGGCTGTGGTTGTGGTAGCAGGAACGTGCCCTCAGCAGAGGCTGTGGAGGTTTCAGGGTCGCAGCCAGGGGATGTGGGTCTGCTGCCTAGGAGAACCCCCTAAACCACCAGGGAGAACCTTCCTTTTTTTTTTTTTTTAAACAAATTCCTCCTGTTCAAGCCTGCTACTTCAAACAAGTGCCTGGCTTCTTACACTGCCCAACTTTCCAACCAGACCAGAGACTATCTGGGTCAGGGTCTGTCATTCCCAACTCTTCTCCCTTTTCAGGCATCACCCAGCTCCCCAGGTTCTCTAGTAATGACCCAGGCAGCATCTACAGTCTCAGTGAGTGGATACTGCCCCTGTGCCTTTGCTGCTTTATCTTTATTTCCCCCAGCTACTTCAAGCATACAGGTCCATCCTGGTGCTGCTGTATCCTCCCTGTTTGTCTGGAGAGGGAGCCATTGACCTGGCTCTCTTCCAAGAATCCTGTGGAAGGCCTGGCAGATCCAAGCCTGGAGATCCAGCCTACCTGGCCCCCACACTGGTTCCAGGAACCTTATTGTCCTAAAGCAATATCCTTACCATTGGATTTTTCAATGTCCTCTACAATTTTTTTCCAACCTTCATATAAGCTGGATACCGTTGGCTGTTCACTCTGTTCCTCAGAAGATTGGCTAGGTGTTCCACTGTGTGCAGGGGGAAGTGGACTCCACTCCCACCTATCTTGCCACCATCTTAATTCTCTTGTGCCTCTCTGCTTTTAGTCTCTAATTATTACCCAGATTGAAGATAAAAGCAAATCCAATCACCTCACTTCACTGGCATATAATTTTCCATGGCTTCCTATTTATCTTAGAATAAATTTCAGTATCCTTAATAAAAAGTATAGGTATGTTAATTATCTGCCCCCAGGTACCATTTCTGGTCTCATTTCTTGTCATCATAACCCTCGTGTATTTTGTTCATATTGAACTTGATTCAGTTCAACAAAAATGTGCAGGTCTAGATAGATGTATTTTCTTCTCCTTAAAAAATTGTCCCTCTGTTCTATGAGTTCTTTGTTAAGCTAACATGTTTTCCTGGTCTTAGCTTGGGCATTACTCCTTTACATAAGGGGCTTCTTCTCTGGACTTGAATAGCATATCGTATGTCCCTGTCAAAAACTTTGTCACACTCCAATGTAGTTTCTTTTTGGCTTGGCTGCTTATCTTTCTAGACTGAAAGCCCTGAGAGAACAGGGTCACTAGAATTCTCTTTCTTCCAGATATGCTATGGTTCTCTTTCCACCATTATAACCTCTAGCATCTAACAAAGTACCATGGCATGTTGAATGGATTAATACATGAATTATTGACCTGAATTACTGTCAAAGTTAACAAATTGCAAATTATTAACCTTCTAATAAATTTTAATTTTTCTATTTACTATTATGTATTAAAATAGTCTTTTTTACGGCTAAAAATCTATGCAAGTTAGTGATAGAGTCTGATTCAGAACACTTTGAAAAACTTGTGCCAAAATTACACCCTAATGTTTCAACTTCCAACATCATTTATAGGCCAATTTTAGACTTATTTACATATTTCAAGTTTTTCTCAACTAGGGAAAAATAAGGAATTCTTCCACATACATGCTTGCAACCTAGACATATTACAAGGCACAAGACTTTTTGTTCCTTCTTCTTGTGACCTGTGATGCTGAGCTATGTGTTTTTTATTGTCAATAAATATTTTCTGAATTGAAACACAGATTTGAGTCTCTGAAGTACAATATTTATTTCATTAAAATATATATTGCATATAAATATATTATGTATTATACATTATAAAATATATATTATATAATACATGTTTATTATATTCTATATATGCATATGTGTATATGCATATATAGAATATACACACACATATATGCACATATATGCTGGCAAAGTGAGAAAAACACAAAGTATGAATTTAGATGGATTTGGGTTCAATTCTGACTCTACCATTTTACTATTTAGTTGTTGGTATTACTCACAAATTATTTAATTTCTATGAGCTGCAATTTCATATTGAGCAATATGGATATAATAGCACCTACTTTGTAGGGCTGCTGTAACAGTACTTGGTATGTGAACAGTGTTACACAATACATATCTAATTATTTTTAGTAATATTGATAAGTTGATAGGCTATGACAGAGAGGAGACAACTGCATTTTCTGTCACTGGAATTGCAGGGATTTGCAAGTATAACTCACTCTGGTGTTCCCTGGTAGGGGCAAGAACACGCACATAGATAATCCAAACTAGAATTGGTAAATATGTTAAACACTGGTAATTGTGGTAGTTATGAAGCAACAAAGGTCAGCTATAGGGTTTGGGGGGCATGGTTCTATACAAGTCTCCAACTCTTGAGAAGTAGGGGGGGGATGGCAACATTTCTGGCTAGGTCTCTACACATTCTGGTTACTGGCACAGTCCTTCATTTCTTATTTGGCAGAGATTAATACACCTGTGGCTTTTTGGCTATCTACTCAAAAATAAACCTGTTTGTGCTCATTTACCATTTCCTTGGCCATAGAGGTATATATCATCCCTGCTTCAAGGATGTGTTTCAGGTTACCTGAAGGCATGAAAGATTAAGAAACATTTTTGAAACTGGAGACATCAAACCTTATAAGATTATATGTGTGTGTGTATGTATGTGTATATATATATATATATATATATAGAGAGAGAGAGAGAGAGAGAGAGAATGAAGGTGATCATACAATTAGATACTATTCTGTGAGAAACTCAGGCAATTCTATTGTTGAAAGATGTGAATTACCAACACTTAACAGCAAAACTCATCCTAACCAGTAAATTTGTTTTATTTCTAGTAATGAACTTGCACAGAATTTCTATAGCAATAGAAGTGTGCCCTTGAGGTAACTGCATTTTTCTAGAAGTACCTCTGAGAATGAGGCACCAGCCATAGGAACTGCCATCTCCTTTTCATTTTACCAAAATGATATTTTTTTAAAAAATCATTGTTGTTCAAGTACAGTTTTCTCCATTTCCCCCACACCACTCCCCCCTGAACCACCAACACCCACCTTCCACCCTCAATCCTACCTCCCCTTGGCTTTGTCTATGAGCATTTTATACCTGTTCTTGACAACTGTTCCCCTTCTTTTCTCTGGTATATCCTCCCCCCTCACCTCTGGTTACTGTCAGTTTGTTCTTATTTCAATGTATCTGGTTATATTGTGTTTGCTTGTTTGTTTTGTTGATTAGGTTCCATTTACAGGTGAAATCATGAGGTATTTGTATTTCACTGCCTGGCTTATTTTACTTAGCATAATGTTCCCCAGTTCTATCCTCTGGAGATATATAAAGCCAAGAAAAAAAATTTGTCCACATTTACACCTGGTTCACAGGATGCACTTTTAATTTGAACAAGCAAATAGAAAACATTCATTGGGATTAAATCAAAATATTATATAGTTGATTTAATTAAATCAATAAATACTTGGCAAAGTATCATAAAATTACTCCATAAGTAGCCTTAATACATTCCTGAAAACACACATTACATTCAACAAATAATCATTAATTTTACTGTATGTTAGGATCACTTGCATACTGCAAGTGTGACATGGATCTTAATATTCTCCTCAGACTTAGGTACCAGTTTCTCTAATGTACATGCAATTTTCTATTTTATGCTATTTCTTATCCAAAATTTACATTTTTATTTCTTCTTATTCAAAATTGTAATAATTCTCTACTGAGTTCTAGCATGAAGTTTACTGTTTATGTGTGAATAAAAGTATACCTTTTTCTCAATGATGTAAAGCACTTTCACTTTTTCACAAAAACAACATGGCAAAACTAAGATTTTTACAGTTTGTATAAACTGTAAAAAAAACTAAGATTTAAACAGTTTGTATAAACTAAGTTTATACAAACTGTTTAAAGTTTGTATAAAGCAAATGGAAAACTGGCACAATCCTTTTAAACGTTAGAGCTACTTAACAAAGAGATTTAAAAAAAAAATCAAATTGTGCTATCTTGTGTTGTTTGAAGTAGTGACTCTAGTGTACTGCTTTTTGATAGCCAATAAACACCAGTATGGATACAAGTAAACTTCAACACACTTGATGATGAACTACAAAACTTGAATAAACTCTCATTATCTCAGTGATGACTCTGGACTTTAGCTTTATTAAAAACAAATCACAAGAGCCACAGGTTTGATTGATTGTCTTCACAGCTATAAAATGTATGGAACATTTCTACTGGAGGTGGAGAGAGCAAAATTTTAGAATCTAACTCCAAACACGAGGTCTTCAATCACATGGTTATAGTAGAAGCAGACATGTTCATAAAATAAGACCCTCCCTGACCTTTTGGCCACATGATCCAACCCAAATTGGGCCCATGAGCTTCTTCCATTTGAAACCAGCAAGAATTAAGACTAGAAGAATACAGTCCTGAAGTGGCTGCATCTTCTACTACCAAACAACATGATTTATGGAGAAGTTGCCAGGAGCTGCCCACTTCACTGTGATGTGAGAAATAAAAGGCTTATCAGCAGTAGAAAGAAAAGTAATCAGCCCCTCAGAGAAAAACATGGCTGAGAGATACACAAAGAGAATGATTTGGACTACAATCAAAACTCTGGATTGTAGTTTATTACAGTCCAGAGACCCAAGGATACTCTTGTGGAGGAATTCCAAGAGTTGATAACCAATTCCCAAAGCTCCCCAGCAAGTTTTAATCTACCTATAGTCAAAAGAATCCTGATTAAAAAACAGAATACTAAATATTTTTTGAAATCCAGAGATAAAAAATAAAGGTTTGTGGTGTAATAAATATTAACAGTTGTCCTGGGGTTTGAAAGATATTGTTATTTAAAAAAAAATTGTTATTCAAGTACAATTGTCTCCATTTTCACCCCACAAGGGCCCCATGTCCCACCCATCCACTCCCCCCCACCCTCAAACCTACCCCTTTGACTTTGTCCATGTGTCCTTTAAACATGTTCCTTAATGGACTTTCTCTTATTTTCCCCCATTATTCCTCTCCTGCTCCCCTTGGTTACTGTCAATTTGTTCTTTATTTCAATGTTTCTGGTTATATTTTACTTGATTGTTTTGTTGATTAGGCTCCACTTGTAGGTAAGATTATATGGTATTTGTCTCTTATTGCCTGGCTAATTTCACTTAACATAATGCTTTCTGGTTCCATCCATGCCATTGCAAAGGGTAGGAGCTCCTTCTTCCTTTCTGCTGTGCAGTATTTTATTCTGTAAATGTATCAGTTTTTTATCCACTCATTTACTGGAGGACATTTAGGTTGCTTCCAGCACTTGGCTATTGTAAATTGTGTGGCTATGAAATTGAGGTGAATAGGTTCTTTTGAATTTCTCTTTCAAGATTCTTGGGGTATAATCCCAACAGTGGTATTGCAGCATCAAAAGGAAGTTCCATTTTTAGCTACCTGAGGAAATTTCATATTGTTTTTCACACACCATAAAATGCATGGAACATTTCTACTGGAGATGGGGAAAGCAAAATTTAGAGTCTAACTCCAAAAACCAGATTTCCAATCACATGGTTATAGTGGGAACAGCCATGCTCATAAAATAAGACCCTCCTCCACCTTTTGGCCACATGATCCAACCCAAGCTGGGCTGGTGAGCTCCTTCCATCTGAAACCAGTGAGAATTTGCTGGCTGCACCAGTCTACATTCCCACCAACAGTACACTACAGGCCAATATTGCTGTAAATATAGATGCTAAAATACTCAACAAATATTAGCAAACTGTATCTGCAATATATTAAAAAGATTATACACCATGATCAAATGGGGTTCATCCCAGGGATACAAGGATGGTACAATATTTGCAAATCAATAAACATGACATATCACATAAACAAAAAGAAAGATAAATATCATATCATATCAATAGACACAGAAATAACATTTGATAAGAGACAACACCAATTTATGATAAAAACCCTCAGCAAAGTGGGAGTATAGGGAACATTCCTCAACATAACAAAGGCCATATATGAGAAACCAACAGCCAATATACTCAATGGGAAAAAAACTAAAATCTTTCCCACTAAGATCAGGAACAAGACAAGGATGTCCTCTTTCACCACTTCTATTCAACATAGTATTAGAAGTTTTAGCCACAGCAATGAGATGAAAAAAAGAAATAAAAGGCATCCAAATTGGAAAGGAGGAAACCAAAGGATCATTGTTTGCAGATGACATGATAGTGTACATAGAAAATCCTACAGACTCTGTCAAAAAAACTGCTCGACCTAATAAATTAATCTGGCAAAATAGTGGGATAAAAAAGCAATATTCAGAAATCAAAGGTGTTTTTGTACAATGATGAAATATCAGAAAGAGATTGTGAAACTAATAATGTCATGTAAGGTTTTTCCTTAAAGCATTTCAGCTCTACTGTATCCCCATTGTAATTTATTCTTTATTATAGAGAACCATCCTGGGTGGCAATGGTAAATGTAGTTCAGCTCTGGTTCTGAAAACCAACAGGCAACAGGTGGCATACAAGAGCCAGGCCCACAGATGGGCTTTTTTATGGAGAACCAGGCCTGCATTATATATAGGCTGCTTTGAGGCTTGCTTTTGCTAAGACTCCCTCACTCTGACTTAAGACAGCATATTTTTAATGCATATCTTTGAACTAAGTTCCTAAGGTCTGTGCTAAACCATGCCAAGGACAGAGTGTAACCAGATCAATCACTGTTATCATTCCCTTGCATTTGCAACATCCTCTTCTTTGTTTTCTGTGAGAAATAATCAACAGCACCCTTTTCTTTGTTATCTGTAAAAATAATCATCTAAAGCAAACCTGAGCATAATGAATGAGGACCTTTCTTGATGTAATGTTCCTAAAAAGATATAAAAGTCTGTCCAGGCAAGGGTTGGGGCACTCTCACTCAGAGAGTGGCCATGCTTTCCCTTTTCTCCACAGAACTTCTGCAGTCCTTGTGAATTTTTTCATTGCATCCACAACATCACAGACACTGATGGCCAGAGTCTGCATCATCTGGCCCACAGAACAGGGACACATGGCTGTGAGCCACCGTTGTGGACAACACACCAACTTAGTCGGAGTGTATGCATCAGCCCAGGTAAGGGCAGATGACGCTGAATGC
Organism: Phyllostomus discolor; assembly: GCF_004126475.2. NCBI lineage: Eukaryota > Metazoa > Chordata > Mammalia > Chiroptera > Phyllostomidae > Phyllostomus > Phyllostomus discolor. The sequence goes on along the minus strand of NC_040911.2, from coordinate 62,060,357 downwards.
TTTTCAGTAAGGTCGTAGGGTATGTTGGATTTCAGAGAAAAAGGGATTTCTTCCAAGGTCGCCCTCTCTTGCAGCCATTTTGTATCTGCACCTTCTTTAGTAAGCAGGAGCTGTGCTCTCTCCCAAGAGATAAGACTAGATCTCTTGTCTACTAGTAAGCATGACTTGCTACACTCTGCAGGCATGGGTTGAACAGTTAAAAGTCACTAGGGTGCTTGCCACTAGAAGACACCCATGAGAGGATAACCTGGAATGGGGACTGAGACAAACACTAGGTTTCCTGAAAGCTGCAAGCAAAATTTGACTCAAAGAGAGGCAAACTGTTAAAGCACTCACAAACCCATGCCTTGACACAACCCCCAGCTAGGTTTAGGCTTGGGAGAAAGAGCAAAGAGTTTCCCATTAATCCATTTTAAAAGCAGCAACAAGTTACAGGGTTATTTACAAGTGATCAGCAGATTCTTTCTTTCAGGCCACCTCTTGCATTCCTTTGGATTTTGACTTTTCCTCCCATCCACCTGCATAAGGAAAAGCAGATGGTGAAGGAGTGTTTTGATTTTGACTGGACTCCAAAGACCACTTTCCTGGAGAAATGAGTGTTAGTCACAGGTTTTGTATGAGAACATTTGGCATCTGCCAGACTCTGAAGACAAAATGCACTGCCTCCCGTCAGCTTGAGAAATTGGGTGTTCCCATGTGAGTCAGAACCTAGTGAGGGTGTCTGGGATCAATTCATGAGACATGCAGGGGTCTTATAGGGACCTCCAAAACAATTTAATATAATTTCTCGCTTATCCAGGAATGCATGATATAAAGGTTGGTCACCTAGCATTTTGAGTCTCCCCTTGCAGTCCAAGACACTGGGGGGAGAATCCAAGACCCACAAGCAGGGTTAAGGTACCTGGAATATCTGGCAGCCCTTCCTGACAGTTTTCCACCACCAGCAAATGTTGACCCACTACACTCTCCTCATTAGCAAGAAACAGGATCTGAGAGAGCAGACAAAATAAAAGTGAAACTGTAACTTGTTTCATAATCCCTGCACTTGCAGTGGCAGGATTTTCACAAAAGGTTCTTTTTGATTTGTTAACGAATTTCTTTTTTTTTTTCTTTTTTTTTATTCTAAAAATGGGTTTTTTCCACAAGCTTTTATGATTTTTTGGGCTTATTTCTTATTCTTTTTTTTTTTATTTTAATCATTGTTCAAGTACAGTTTTCTCCCCCCTACTCCCATTCCAGCCCACCCACCCAACCCTCTGCCCTTCTCCCCCCATTACCCCCACCCCTAGTTTTTGTCCATGTGTCCTCCAAATTTGTTGCTGTAAACCCTACCCATTCCCCCCTGAAATTCCCTCTTCTCTCCCCTCTGGTCACTGTCAGACTATCCCCTATTTCAGTATCTTTGGTTATATTTTGTTAGTTTTTTTGTTTTGTTTTGTTGTTTAGATTCCTGTTAAAGGTGAGATCATGTGGTATTTATCTTTCACTGCCTGGCTTGTTTCGCTTAGCATAATGCTTTCCAGCTCCATCCATGCTGTTGCAAAGGGTATGAGCTCCTTCTTTCTTTCTGCTGCATAGAATTCCATTGTGTAAATGTACCATAGTTTTTTGATCCATTCATTTACTGATGGGCATCTAGGTTGCTTCCAGCACCTAGCTATTGTGAATTGTGCTGCTATGAACATTGGGGTGCATAGGTTCTTTTGAATTGGTGTTTTAGTATTCTCAGGATAGAGTCCCAGCAGTGGAATTGCCGGGTCAAAAGGCAGATCCATTTTTAGTTTTCTGAGGAAGTTCCAAACTGCTTTCCATAGTGGTTGTACCAGTCGGCAGTCCCACCAACATTGCACTAGGGACCCCCTTTCTCCACAGTCTCTCCAACACTTGTTGTTTGTTGCTTTGTTTATGATGGTCATTCTGACTGGTGTGAAGTGGTATCTCATTGTGGTTTTAATTTGCATCTCTCTGATAGCTAGCGATATTGAACATCGTTTCATGTGTCTTTGGATTTTTTGTATGTCCTCCTTGGAGAACTGTCTGTTCAGATCCTTTGCCCATTTTTTTAATTGGGTTACTTGTTTTCTTAGAGTGTGGTCGTGTAAGTTCTTTATATATTTTGGAGATTAAACCCTTGTCTGAGGTATCATTGGCAAATATGTTTTCCCATACAGTTGGTTGTCTTTTTATTTTGATACTGCTTTCTTTAGCTGTGAAAAAGCTTTTAATTTTGATGAGGTCCCATTTGTTTATTCTTTCCTTTATGTCCCTTGCTCTAGGAGACAAGTCAGTAAAAAAGTTTCTGTGTGAAATATCTGAGATTTTCCTACCTATGTTCTCTTCTAGGACTTTAATGGTGTCACACTTTATATTTAAGTCTTTTATCCACCTTGAATCTATTTTTGTATAAGGTGTAAGTTGGTGCTCGAGTTTCATTTTTTTTGCACGTAGCTGTCCAGTTCTCCCAACACCATTTGTTGAAGAGGCATTCTTTATTCTATTTTATGTTGCTGCTTCCTTTGTCAAATATTAACTGACTGTAGAGGCTTGGGTTTATTTCTGGGCTCTCTGTTCTGTTCCATTGGTCCATGTGCCTGTTTTTATGCCAGTACTAGGCTGTTTTGATTACAGTTGCCTTGTAGTATAGTTTAGTGTCAGGTATTGTGATCCCTCCTACTTTACTCTTCTTTCTCAAAATTGCAGCAACTATTCGGGGTCATTTATGGTTCCATATAAATTGTTGAAGGGTTTGTTCTATGTTTGTGAAATATGCCATTGGTACTTTAATAGGTATTGCATTGAATGTGTAAATTGCGTTCGGTAGTATGGACATTTTGATGATATTAATCCTTCTAATCCATGAACATGGTATATGTTTCCATTTGTTTGTGTCTTCCTTGATTTCTCTCCTCAGTGTTATGTAGTTTTCTGAATACAGGTCTTTTACCTCTTTGGTTAGATTTATTCCTAGGTATTTTATTTTTCTTTTTGCTATTTCAAATGGGACTTTTTTCTTGATTTCTCCTTCTGCTGTTTCATTGTTGGTGTACAGAAATGCCTTTGATTTCTGGATATTGACTTTGTATCCCGCTGTTTTGCCAAATTCATTTATTAGGTCAAGCAGTTTTTTGGTAGAGTCTATAGGATTTTCTATGTACACTATCATGTCATCTGCAAACAGTGAGAGTTTTGTTTCCTCCTTTCTGATTTGGATTCCTTTTATTTATTTTCCTTGTCTGATTTCTGTGGCTAGAACTTCCAGTACTATATTGAATAGAAGTGGTGAAAGTGGACATCCTTGTCTTGTTCCTGTTCTTAGAGGAAAAGATTTTAATTTTTGCCCATTGAGTATAATGTTGGCTGTAGGTTTCTCATATATGGCCTTTATTATGTTGAGGAATGCTCCCTCTTTTCCCACTCTACTGAGTGTTTTTATCATAAATGGGTGGTGTACCTTATCAAATGCTTTTTCTGCATCTATTGATATGATCATGTGGTTTTTGTCTTTGCTTTTGTTTGTACGATGTATTACATTTACTGATTTGCAAATATTGTACCATCCTTGCATACCTGGAATGAATCCCACTTGGTCATGGTGTATGATCTTCTTAATGTACTGTTGGATGCTGTTTGCCAGTATCTTGTTGAGGATTTTAGCATCAATGTTCATCAGCGATATTGTCCTGTAGTTTTCTTTCTTTGTTGTGTCTTTTTCTGGTTTTGGAATTAAGATGATGTTGGCCTCATAAAAAGAGTTTGGGAGTCTTCCATCTTTTTGGATTTTTTGAAATAGTCTGTGAAAGATAGGTGTTAGTTCTTCCTTAAATGCTTTGTAGAATTCTCTTGTGAAACCATCTGGTCCAGGGCTTTTGTGTGTTGGAAGTTTTTTGATTACTGCTTCAATTTATTTTGCTGTTATTGGTTTGTTCAGGCTTTCTGCTTCCATTTTATTGAGTTTTGGAAGGTTATATTTTTCTAGAAATTTGTCCATTTCATCTAGGTTTTCAAACTTCTTGGCATACAGCTCTTTGTAGTAATTTGTTACAACCCTTTGTATTTCTGTGGTATCTGTTGTAATCTCTCCTCTTTCATTTCTGATTGTGTTTATTTGGGTTTTCTCTCTTTTTTTCTTGATGAGTCTGCTTAAAGGCTTGTCGATTTTGTTTATCTTTTCAAAGAACCAACTCTTGGATTCATTGATCTTTAGAATTGTGCTTTTAGTTTCTATGTCATTTAATTCTGCTCTGATTTTGGTTATTTCCTCCCTTCTGCTTGCTCTGGGCTGTCTTTGTTGTTGTTCCTCGAGTTCTTGTAGACGTAGGGTTAGGTTGTTTTTTTGAAATGTTTCTAACTTTTTTAGGTGGGCCTGTATCGCTATGAACTTCCCTCTCAGGACTGCCTTGGCTGTGTCCCATAGGTTTTGGGTTGTTGTGAGTTCGTTTTCATTTGTTTCCAAAAAACCGTTTGATTTCTTCCCTAATATCATTCTTGACCCATTCATTGTTTAATAGCATGCTGTTTAATCTCCATGAATTTGAGTGTTTTGTTTTGTTTTTTCCTTGGGGTTGGTTTCTAGTTTCAGTCCCTTGTGATCCGAGAAAACGCTTGGTATGATTTCAATTTTTTTGAAATTGTTGAGGCTTGTTTTGTGTCCTATCATGTGGTCAATCTTTGAAAATGTTCCATGTACATTTGAAAAGAATGTATATTTAGCTTCTTTGGGATGGAGGGCTCTGTAAATATCAGTAAAGCCCATTTCGTCTAGGGTATTGTTCAATGCCACATTATCTTTGTTGATATTTTGTTTGGAAGATATGTCCATTTTTGATAGAGGGGTGTTAAAATCCCCCACAATAATTGTATTTCTGTCCATATCTTTCATGAAGTCCTCTAAGATTTTCTTTATGTATTTGGGTGCTCCTATGTTGGGTGCATATATATTTACAATATTTATGTCTTCTTGGTGAATTCTTCCCTTGAGTATTATGAAATGACCTTCTGGGTCTCTCTTTATGGTCCTTCTTTGGAAGTCTATTTTGTCAGATATGAGTATTGCTACCCCAGCTTTTTTTTCCTGTCCATTTGCTTGGAAAATTTGTTTCCAGCCCTTCACTTTCAACATGTGCAGATCTTTTATCCTGAGGTGGGTCTCTTGTAGACAGCATATGTGTGGGTCATGTTTTCTTATCCAATCAGCTATTCTATGTGTTTTGATTGGAGTGTTTAATCCATTTACGTTTAAGGTTATTATTGATAGGTACTTATTCATTGCCTTTTATGTACCTGTGATCCTCTCTCACTCTCTCTTTTCCTTTCTTTCCTTAAAGCAGTCCCTTCAGCATCTCTTGCAGAGCTGGTTTATTGGAGGTGTATTCCTGTAGACTTCTTTTGTCTGAGAAGCTTCTTATTTGGCCTTCTATCTTAATTGAGAGCATTGCTGGGTAAAGTAGTCGAGGTTGCAGGCCTCTGGTTCTCATTACTTGGATTATTTCTTGCCATTCTCTTCTGGCTTGGAGTGTTTCCATTGAGAAGTCAGCTGTTAGCCTTATTGGGCCCCCTTGTATGTTACTTCCTTTTTCTCCCTTGCTGCCTTTAAGATTCTCTCTTTGTCTTGAAATTTTGCCATTTTAATTATGATGTATCTTGAGGTGGGCCTCTTTGGGTTCCTCTTGACTGGGACTGTCTGTGTTTCCTGGATTTGTATGACTTTTTGTCTCATCAAATTAGGGAAGTTTTCCATCATCACTTGTTCAACTAGGTTTTCTATCTCTTGTTCTTCTTCTTCTCCTTCTGGTATCCCTATTATACGGATATCATTACGTTTCATAGTGTCTTGCATTTCTCTTAATCACTCTTCATTCTTCTGAGCCTCTTTTTCCTTTTCTTGCTCTTTCTGGGTGTTTTCTTCTACTTTGTCCTCTAGCTCACTGATCCGATCTTCTGCTTCATCAACCCTGCTTTTCATACCTTGTACTGTGTTCTTCCGTTCAGAAATTGTATTCTTCATTTCCTCTTGGCCCTTGTTGAGAGTTTCTATTTCCTTTTTCATGCTGATGTAGTTTTCATTGAGTTCATTGTAGCTTCCCTGTAGTGTCCCGTAGCTCATTGTGAGCTCATTGAGCTTCCTGACAATCAATGCTTTGAATTCAATATCTGATAGTTGAATTGCCTCTATTTCATTTAGCATTCTTTTTGAGGCTTCCTCCTTTCCTTTCATTTGGGGATTATTTCTTTGTCTTCCCATTATTTGGGAGACTCTTGTTGTTCACCTCAGCTTCTTATATTGATCTGTTCTGGCTCCCACGGTTTATGATGTGAACTTCTTTAGTAGAGTAGCAGTGAGTTTCAGTGGTGCTCTTTCCTTGACCCCCCAAGCTCACTGGTCTTGGGCTGTCATTTAAGTTGGCTTTGTGTTTGCCTTTGTGTTTTGATTGTTGTTGAGTCTTTCTTTGGTGGTTCCTTCCCACCAGCTGGTTAAATGTGGGTCACTCTGTCCACCACCTTCTGTATTTTGTTGTGCTGGTGAGGGCAGGTTGTGTTGAAGCTGGTTCTTCTGTGTGTACAAGGTTTAAAGAAATCTTGTTCAGTTGTTTGTATTGGGTACTGTCTCTACTGTTTAGTTGTATTTCCAGATAAGTCCTGGATTGAGGTTTGTGCGGTTACTACTCCCTCCTTCACCTTCTTCTGCTGTTTTCTGTTAGTGGTTCCTTTGTTTTGGGGGTTCCTCTTCCAGTGGGTATCCTGGTGTTCACCTCCTCCACCTATTCTTTTTTGTCATCAGTTGGAGGGGGAAGGCAAAATGGTTTAAGCCAGCAACAGAGAATTCTATGCTATTTACAGTAGTAGCAATTAGGGAAGATATAGGAGATCCTTTGACTATGTATAGTGTTAACCATGGTCTTCCACTCAGCTAGCTGATTTTTAGAAAGGATGGGAAGAAGATAATACTCTTGTTGGGGGAGGAAGGATTGTGAGTTGGATCTATAAAGCAGAGAGGTTGTGGGCGGTCAGATTCTGGGGTAAGGTGAGTGTAAATGATAGTAAATAGGTGTAGTGTGTGAGAGAATAGAGTTAACCACTATAGTAAGAGAGTTTAGGAAACTTTGAAATGGGCTAATATCTGGGGGTTGGGGGGTGTTGTGTAGTAATTACAATTGCATGGAACAGCAGTTATTTACAATAATATTATGGCAACATTCATATGGCAGAGTCTATGAGATCTAGGTAACAAGAATAGGGAGTACAGAACATCGAGTAGTATGCTGATGGGACACAGGTGAGTTAATGGACAGTAGATTAGTAATACAGTATAGAAAGAGATATCAGGGGAAAGCTGTGAGGTCATACAATAAAACCAGCCTAGCAAAGCAAGCTATACAAAAATAAGAGGGATATTAAAATACTGTTAATAAAAAGATGTAGGGACACTGGAAAAATAATAATAATACAAATATGCAATAACTTGCAGGTTCTCTGTAATAGCAGAGTGACATTTATCTCACTGTCCCAGCTGTTGTGATGCCCCTTCTTTGGGTTCAACTTTGGTCTTTTCACAGATCCAGGATTTTGTCTCACTTGTAGGTATTTAGGAAAAAATTTAAAAAAGTAAAAAATAGAAAAGGCAGACGAAGGAAGGAAGAAGAGATAAAATTGGAGGACAGGAAGGAGGAAGGAATAAAACAAGAAATCAGGTAAGAGAGGAAAAAGAAATCAAAAGAGAATAAAAACAATAAAACTTAAAAAATTAAAAATTGTTAAAAAAATATAATCAAATTAAAAAGTCCCGATTTCAAAGTGGCCAAACCGATTTTTCTGCTCTTGCTGGTTGAGACAGGCTGAAGGATGATTTGTTTGGCTTTTCTTCCTTGGCCCGTGGAGTTTGCACTGGCTCCTCAGCTTTGGGTCCTGGGTGTGGGAATCAGGTCTTTCCCCACGGTTACTGCTGTGGGCTGGTGTTCGGGGATGCTCTCCTTGCAGGCGCCACCCCCGTGCCAGTCCTCCCGTGAGCAGGCGCAGCCAGTCCGCCTCGGGCGTCCGCTGCCCACCGGTGCAACCCATGCTCCCGTGAGCGGGTGCGGCCTGTCCCCGCCTGTGCTCTCAAAGCTGGGGAGCAGACAGGCTAGAGCCACTGATCACTTTAGGAGAATTCCCCAAACAGTGTCTGTGTCTATTCACTCCTTCCTCTTGATAAATTCCTCCCGTTCGAGCCCGCCGCTCCCCACAGTGGCCTGGCTTCTCTCACCGCCAAAGCTCCAGCCAGAACGGTGACTGTGAGAGTCCGGTCCGCTGTGTGACTCGGCTCTGGTGTCCACGGCCTCCAAAGCTGCTCACCACCCTGGTGTGTTTGCCAGCACCTGGATTCCTCCCAGAGCTGCTCAGACCTTGCTTGGCTGGGGAGGTAGCAGTTCACCTGGCTCTCTCCCAAGAACCCTATGGTAAACCCAGCCGTGGCCCCCGGGACCACATGCTTGTCCTGGGACCCTACCTTGTTGCAGCACTCCCCTTAGGATCCGTTCTTTGTTCTTTGGGTTCTGCCACAATCCTTGGTCCTCTGTTTTCAAAAATGCTGAAATATGTAGGTTGCTTGCCTTTCTACTCCATAGACCGGTCAGGATTTTCTCCCCTGAGAAGAGGAAAGCCAAATCTGCTCCTTCCTACTCTGATGCCATCTTAGATCCCCCCTCTTTTCATTTCAATACTCTTTTGTTTAGCCATGTAGAATCTTTTTTAATTTGATGAGATCCCATTTGTTTATTCTTTCTTTTATGCCCCTTGCTCTAGGGGACATATCAGTGAAAATACTGCTGTGTGAAATATATGAGATTTCCCTGCCTATGTTGTCCTCTAAAACTTTAATTGTGCTATGAGATATATTTAAATCTTTTATCCACCTTCAATTTATATTTGTATATGGTGTAAGTTGGTGCTCAATTTTCTTCTTCTTCTTCTTCTTTTTTTTTTTTTTTTTTTTTGCAGGTAGCTGTCCAGTTCTCCCAACACATTTGTTGAAGAGGCTATTTTTACTTGATTTTATGTTGCTGCACCCTTTGTTGAATACTAATTGACTGTAGAGACTTGGGTTTATTTCTGGGTTCTCTGTTCTGTTCCATTGGTCCATGTGTCTGTTTTTATGCCAGTACCAGGCTGTTTTGATCACAGTGGCCTTGTAATAAAGTTTTATGTCAGGTATTGTGATCCTCCTACTTTGCTCTTCTTTCTCAAAATTGCAGCAGCTATTTAGGGTCGTTTATGGTTCCATATAAAATTTCTGAAGTGTTTTGTTCTATGTCTGTGAAATAGCCATCGGTACTTTAATAGGTATTGCATTGGATGTGTAAATTTGGGGGAGGGGGGTTAGTATGGACATTTTAATGATGTTAATTCTTCCAATCCGTGAACACAGTACATGATTCCATTTGTTTGTGTCTTTCTTCATTTCTTTCTTCAGTGTTGCGTACTTTTCTGAGTACAGTTATTTTACCTCCTTGGTTAGGTTTATTCCTAGGTATTTTATTTTTCTTGTTGCTATATCAAATGGGATTTTTTCCTGACTCCTGCTTCTGTTGTTTCATTATTGGTATACAAAAATTCCTTGATTTCTGAATTTTGACTTTGTACTCCACTGTTCTACCAAATTCATTTATTAGATCAAGCAGTTTTTTGGCAGGGTCTATACAATTTACTAGGTACAGTATCGTATCATCTGCAAACAATGACAGTTTTGTTTCCTCCTTTCCACTTTGGATTCCTTTTATTTTATTTTGTTGTTGTTGCTGTCTGATGGTTGTAACTAGGACTTCCAATACTATCTTGAATAGAAGAGTTGAAAGTGGACAACCTTGTCTTTTTCTTTATCTTAGTGGGAAAGAGTTCAGTTTTTGCACATCGAGTATGATGTTAGCTGTAGGTCTCTCATATATGGTCATTCTTATGTTAAGGAATGCTCCCTACACTTCCACTTTGCTCAGTGTTTTTATCATAAATGGGTGGTGTTCCTTATCAAGTGTTTTTTATGCATCTCTTGACATGATCATGTGATTTTTGTCTCTGCTTTTATGTATGTGATGTATTACATTTATTGATTTGTGGATATTGTACCATATTTTCATCCCTGAGATGAATTCCACGTAGTCGTGGTGTATGATCTTTTAATGTATTTCTGGATGCAGTTTGCCAATATTTTGTTGAGGGTTTTAGTATCCATGTTCATCAGCTACACTGGCCTGAAGTTTTCTTTCTTTGTTGTGTCTTTATCTGGTTTTGGTATTGGGATGATATTGGCTTCATAAAAAGAGTTTGGGAGTCTTCCATCATTTTGGATTTTTTTTTAAAGATTTTATTTATTTATTTTTTAGAGAGGGAAGGGAGGGAGATAGAGAGAGAGAGAGAGAGAAATATCAATGTGCGGTTGCTGGGGGTTATGGCCTGCAACCCAGGCATGTACCCTTGCTGGGAATCGAACCTGGGACACTGGATTTTTTTTAATAGTCTGTGAAGAATAGGGGTTATCGCTCCTTTAAATGCTTTGTAGAATTCTCCTGTAAAACCGTCTGGTCCAGGGCTTTTGTGTGTCATTTTTTTTTTAAATTTTTTATTACTACTTCAATTTCATCAGCTTTTATTGGTCTGCTCAGGCTTTATGCTTCTTCTTCATTGAGTTTAGGATGATTATATTTTTCCAGAAATTTGTCCATTTCACCTAGGTTTTCAAATTTCTTGGCATATACTTCTTCATAGTAATTTCTTACAATTCTTTGTATTTCTGTGGTGACAGCTGTAATCTCTGGTCTTTCATTTCTCACTGTGTTTATTTGGGTTCTCTCCCTTCTTTTCTTGATGAATCTGCTTAAAGGCTTGTCAATTTTGTTTATTCTTTCAAAGAAACAGCTCCAGTATGTATTGAATCTTAGAATTGGGCTTTTAGTCTCTACGTCATTTAATTCTGCCCCAATCTTGGTTATTTCCTTCCTTCTACTAGCTCTGGCATGTTTTTGTTCTTTGAGTTCTTGAAGTTAGGTTGCTTATTTTTAATGTCTCTCCTTGTTTAGGTAGGCTTGTATCACTATAAATTTCCCCTTCAGGATGCCTTCACTGTGTCCTATATGTTTTGGAATATTTTGAGTTCTTTTCCATTTTTTCAGGAATTATTTTTATTTCTCCCTTGGTCTCATTATTGACCCATTCATTGTTTAATAGCATGCTATTCAATGTCCATGAGTTTGAGTGGTTTTAAGTTTTTCCCTTGAGGTTGGTTCTAGTTTCAGTCCCTTTTGGTCAGAGAAAATGCTTGATATGGTTTTAATTTTCTTGAATTTGTTGTGGCTTGTTTTGTGTCTTATCATGTGGTCTGTCTTCCAAAATGTTCTATGTGCACTTGAAAAGAATGTGTATTTAGCTTTTGGGGGATGAATGGTTTTATATATATATATATATATATATATATATATATATAATCAGTTAAGTTCATTCAAGCTAGAGCATTGTTCTATGCTGCAATATCTTTGTTGATATTTTGTTTGGAACGTCTATCCATTTTTGACAGTGAGGTTTTGAAATGCCCTACTATAATTGTGTTGCTGTCGGTATCTTTCTTGAAGTCCTCCAAGATTTTCTTTTTTTTTTTTCCTTTTTTTTCCTTTTTTTAAATTTTATTTTAATCATTGTTCAATTACAGTTTTCTCCTTTTTACTCCCAAGATTTTCTTTATGTGTTTGGGTGCTTCTATGTTGGGCGTGTGTGTGTGTGTGTATATATATATATATATATATATATATATATATATATACAATGTTTATGTCTTTTTGATGGATTTTTCCCTTGAGTATTATGAAGTAACTTTCTGAGTCTCTCTTTATGGCCCCTTTTTGAAGTCTATTTTGTCTGATATGAGTATGGGTATCCATACATTTTTTTTTCCTGTCTGTTTGCTTGGAAAATTTGTTTCCAATACTTCACTTTCACTCTTTGTAGGTCTTTTTTCCTGAGTTGGGTCTCTTATAGGCAGCATATGTGTGGGCATGCTTTCTTACCCATTCAGCTATTCTGTGCCTTTTGATTGGAGCATTTAACCTGTTTATGTTTAAGGTTATTATTGATTGGTACTTATTTATTGACATTATTTGTACCTGTGTTCCCCTCTCTCCCACTCTCTTCCTTCCTTTTCTTAAAGCAGTCACTTTAACATCTCTTGCAGAGTTTATTTGGTGGATGTGTATTGTTATAGACTTCTTTAGTCTGGGAAGCTCCTTATTTGGCCTTAAGGAGCTTAATCGGTGCATCTTAATCGAGAGCCTTGATGGGTAAAGTACCCTTGGTTGCAGGCTTGTGGTTCTTGTTATTTGGAATATTCTTTTCTATTCTCTTCTGGCTTGGAGAGTTTCCATTGAGAAGTCAACTTATAGCCTTATTGGGACTCTCTTGTATGTGACTTCCTGCTTCTCCCTACTGCCTTTAAGATTCTCTCTGTCTTGGAATTTTGCCATTTTAATTATGATGTATCATGAAGTTGGCCTCTTTGGGTCCTCTTGATTGGGACTCTCTTTGTTTCTTGGTTTTGTGTCACTTTTCCTCTCATCAAATTAGGGAAAATTTTCATCATTACTTTTTAAACAGGTTTTTTTTCCCTTGATCTTCTTCTCCTCTTTCTGGTATCTGTATTATACGGATATTATTATGTTTCATGCTGTCCTGCATTTCCCTTAAACTCTCTTTGCTTTTTCTGAGCCTCTTTTCCTTTTCTTGCTCTTTTGGGTATTTTTTTTTCTACCTTGTTCTCCAGCTCACTGACTCTATCCTCTGCTTCATCTAGCATACTTTTGATTCTTTCTACTATATTCTTCAGTTCAAAAATTGTATCCTTCATATTCTCTTGGCCCTTGTTGATAGTTTACATTTCCTTTTTCATGTTGATATAGTTTTCAGTGAGGTCATTGAAGTTTCCCTGTAATTTTTTTTTTTTTTTGTAATTCTCAGTGAGCTTATTGAACTTCCTGATAGTCATTGTTTTGCACTCAATATCTGATAGTTGAGTTGCCTCTATTTCATTTAGCATTCTTTCTGAGGCTTTCTCCGTTCCTTTCATTTGGGAATTGTTTCTTTGTCTTCCCATTTTTTCTGAGACTCTTTTTGTTAGGCTCATCTTAAATTGATTTGTGCTGACTCCCTTGCTTTCTAGAATGAACTTCTATAGCAGAAGATATGTGAGATTCAGTGTGAGTCTCCTTAATCTCCTGAGCTCACTGGTCTTGGGCTGTTGTTTATTTTGGCTCTCTGTGTGTCTTTGGGTTTTGATTGTTGTTGGGTCTTTCTTTGGTGGGCCCTTCTCTCCACCTGGTTAACTGAGGGTCACTTCATCCCCCACATCTTGTATTCTATTGTACAGGTGTCGACAGGTTGTGTTGAAGCTGATTCTTCTCTATGTTCAAGGTTTTGAGGCTACTGTCTCACTCTTTTTTAGTTGTTTGTTCTGGGTAATTCCTCTACCATTTAGTTATATTTCCAGATTGGTCCTGGATAAAGTTAGTGTGGCTTCCACTTCCTCTTTCACCTTCTTCCATTATTATCTGTTGATGATTTCTTAGTTGGTGGGTTTCCTCTTTCAGCAGGTATACTGGATTTCACAGCCACAACCTAATCTGATTTTCTAAATCAGGGCAACCTACAGCAGCAATTTATTCTAGGTCCTCTTCCACAGTTGGAAATTCACTCTATCCTTGACTCCAGCAGGAGAGCAGAGAAGACCAGAGTCATGTGAGGAGAGTCTAAGTGTTGCGTGGGTCACCGGACAGCAGTGATCACGGAACGCTGTGGATGGCTTGATGAAAAACACGCGAGAAAACACATGCACAGAGACAAACTAGTTTCTGTGGAGAAGTAGGGACGAAATGCCCACCCCTTCTAGTGAGGAGCGCCCCAATTTACCATCCATACCTGCTTTTATTGGGCTTATTTTGCATAATAATTCAGGTAAAGTACAGTACTTATTAGGGGGAAGTAAGGAACTACAGAAAACAAGGAACTCTGCTGGTCTATTGAGTCGGGGTCAAAGAGCTGTAAGACTTTGAGGAACAAACTAACTTCCTTTTTGGACCCCTCTCATTCAACTGAAAGCATTCTAAACAAAGAAGGTTTCACAGTAATTTACATATTCTTTTTTAGGCCTGATCACCCAGGGAATCCGTCCTTTTCAGCACAGAGCTACACCACCCTGTCATTGTTTCAGGCTTAGCTGGAGCAAGGGAACTAAGGCAATAAGGAGATTTTCTCCCAGACGATGAGAACTCAGGCTATGTCAAAGCCGAGGAGCTAGAGTCCATCACCCCCTTTTGCTGCAGCCCCCCAAATCCTTCTTTTGGGGGGCCTCCCAAAGTGATCGTGCCTGTTTTAGGTCATTCCCCCCATGGGGAATCTTACCTGTCTTTGACTAACCGACCAAGCTTTTTAGGGTTCAGTTATGAATAAAGCAGCAGAAGCAGCATTCCTGCCAGGGAGATAAGCTTTTGTCTCCTTGCTGGCTTACGGTTCCGAGGGCATTCCCTTAGCCTTAGCCTAGGTGGGGGTTTCAGCTTCTGATACCAGTCAGGGCGGTTCCCAACATCTAAGGTTTGTGGCTCTTGGGAGAGAGCTGAATAGATGGCTGCCTGGATTCCTATGTTGAGTCCCTCTCCTACATCAGAAACACCATCTTAGGAGGAGCACCAAGATGTTTAAATTAGTTAATCGAGAAAGTTAGCACTTTTATTTCAGGAAAATTAAAAACCAAATTAGAGCTTTTAGCCCCAGTCAAATAGTTCAGTTTATTAGAGCATCATCCAAATATACCAAGGTCATGGGTTCAGTTCTTGGCCAGTGTACATACAAAAATCAACCAATGAATAAATAAATAAGTAGAACAGCAAATAGATGTCTTTCTGTCTTTATCTCTCTCTCTGTCTCTCTCTCCCTTCTTCCATCCCTCTCTGTCTTCCTCTCTCTCTCAAATAAATAAATAAGGAAAATCTTGTTTAAAAATTATAGTTTTGAAGGTTTTTGGTGGGGGTTGTTCTCATGGTATGTAGTGAATAAAACTAATATTTATTTATTTATTGTTGTCCAAGTACAGTTGTCTCCACCCCACCCCAACACACACACACACACAGCAGCTTAAAAAAAAAAAAAAACATTTGGTACAAATGAAGGCTGGTCAAGCATTTAAGAAAAATCATTTCACTATCTGATTATTATATAATAAAAAACATTTTATTCAAAGGAGTATGTCATGTTGGTCAGCAATATATGCTCCCACTAAATAACCAAAATGTACAAATTGAAATAAGGTGAACTCCTCTTTTAAGAGTTAATGAAAGGTTCCTGTTAGTAAATTTTAGGCTTTGGGATCCAAATCTTCTGAACAACACCGTGGATTTACTGGTGATTTATTACTGTTTAGATCAGTGGCTAATAGAGAGTTACTCTAAGGATAATTGATATCTCCTACCCATCAAGGTGGCTTTGCTAAAACCTGGACATCAGTTCCCATGGCCACAAATCCTTCCCAGACTCTTTCTCAGGTAAAATCTCAATGGGAAACATATGGTTTGGCCTTGTGTCATCTCTTCTCCAGGGCCCTCTCTTTTCTCTCTCCAATGCCCCAACTCCAATCCCACACTGCTCGCCTTCCTGTCACTTGGCTTATTCACCCCAGACCCAGACAAAGCTTACTTCCTCCATTGTCATTTCTTCTGATCCTTTATTTGTGAAAATTGATGCAGTACAATAATTCTAAGGCCAGTTTTGCCTTCTTGACTAGGAGGGTAGTAGATCTGGAAAGGATTCTTCTTAAATTTTTCCAAATGAGTAGTGGTCTTTTCCACATATATGAATAGTGGCCAAGTTCCCTCCCCATCTTTAAACTCATATTTCCCATCCTGGAGGAGGGCCATGCCCTGGTGCTTTCCAGACTGGCAAACCCTGTTGGGGACTGAAGGACTCTGCTAAGATATGTGGATTCTGGAAAAAGAGCATCTCATGTCACACATTTTGTCATTCACAGTGGTTGCTGGGTGGAATCTAGGGCAGAAAAGCTGCATGGAGATGAGATAGTGTTTTGACATTACTTGCGTTAGGGTGTTTGGACAATTCTTCCCTCATATCCTAATGTAGAGTGGTCATAAATAAAACTGACCCAATACACTCATTAAAGTTAATGTATATTATGCAGTTATTTTTCTTTACTTATTTTGATAGTTGTTTGGAAATGACACTATTTTAACATTTATTAATATAAACTAAAACTAACAAAATATAGAATGTTTATCTTAAACTTTACTTTTTAATTTTTTTGAATCTCTAGTTTTATATATCTTGTTATGACATTTAATCTCAAGCAGCTAACATCTGATAAATTCCTGCACATATCTTTTTGTAATGCGGCATCCTGCTTGATGTAATAAAAAGCCCAAAACAAAAACTGCACCCAGAAATTCATGGTCTAGTTGGAGGTAAATATGTAAGCATTAAAGGAGTACTGAATGAGGTTACTATGGGGACAGAGGCACTGAAGAGAGCTGAAGAGCTGACCCCATTTTTCTAAGGCTTCAAACTCTGACTTTGTTGGCTTTCACACAATGGGAAACTTTTTGAACTTCGGAGCTTTGGTGTACACACCTGAAGATGAAGATAATGTGAACCAGCCCTGGCTGGTGTAGTTGAGTGGATTGAGCATGGGCTGTGAAACAAAGAGGCACCAGTTCAATTCCTGGTCAGGGCACATGCTTGGGTCGCAGGACTGGTCCCCAGTGGGGAGGAGTGTAAGAGGCAACCACACATTAATGTTTCATTTCCTCTCTTTCCCCTCCCCTTCTCCTCTCCCTAAACATAAATAAATAAAATCTTTAAAAAAAAGATAATATGGAACTTACTTCACAGATTACAGTGAGCATTAACTGTGATTACTGTGCTATGCGTGGCACTCTGTAAAACATGTGATAGAAATCCATAATCACTGTCACTAGAAAGTTTTGGAGTCATGAATAAAAAGCTCACTCATGGGAAAGGTGCTATTTTAGTTAGATATTACACAGTGCATAAGATCTGACTCAGAAGGAAGAGCTATTTGTTTTGAGGAGGGAAGAAAACTAGAGGTATGAATTATACATCTATGTTTGTCTTCATTTCCCAAAATTATGTCTTAGTTCCTGGTCTTATGGAAACATCTCACTCATTGAAGAGAAAAAATATTTACATTTTTGGTAAAATATTTAAAATCAGAGATACCATGCACAGCTTTGCTACATACAAAATAGAAGGACAAAAATATTATGTGTTTAATTTGAATGGAGAATGAAGGAAAGAAGAGTTTTAAATATTTTACAGTCCTATAATTGGTTAACATTTATTTTCACATAAAACTCTCTATAGTACCATCCTGGCTTTTTCTTTACTCCCTTCCTGTTCTAACTCAGTCTTCACCAGAATGGCCATCACCTTTCCAAAACAGAGCTGAAGAAAAACTACATTTCTGTGTTTTTTAAACTTTTTTATTGTTGTTAAAGCAAAGTTGTCTCCATTTTCGTCCCACCACTATTCCCAACCCTAACCATCCCTACTTCCCACTCTTGACCTGACCCTACCCCTATTTGGTTTTGTCCATGTGTCCTTTATAGATGTTCCTGAAAACCCTTTCCCCATCCCCCCCATTATTCCCTCCCATCTCCTCTCTGACATCTTAACTAAAAACATATGAACCCTTAGAACTAAATTCTGAGCTCTAAGATAAACTCTTAAAAAATCAAGCTTATCAATTACATGTTAATTGTGTTGATTATAACTCTATGGAATGAGATCAGGCCATTTGGAAATAAAATTATTGAGACAAATTTCATTATGAAATTTATGTTTTCATGATGATAAATATTTAGAAATAAAAATTCTAGAAAAAGTGTTTTTTTCATTCAGATTAGACAAGTTGAAAGTTGTTGAGCATTTCTTCAGATGTTGGTTGTGAGAGAGTAAAGCAGACATTTGGTCCATCATGGAAATTTTGTCAAGGAGCAATGCATCCACCACACTGTGCTAGACTTTTGCACTTTATCAAATATTATATCTGGTTTCACTTTGAATGCAAAAATTCTTTCAAAACTCTCACTTCTGTCTAAATGAAATGTGCTAATGTCTTGAAATCACTGCTTTCCCAGCTGTTTATACACAAGCTACCTGGAACTTGGCCAGTACATTTTTTTTTTATTTATGTGCCTATGCTCTCAATTTTAATGCCCTTTCTGTGGATTATGCTGGAGATGGAATGAGAGTGGAGATTTTGAGCAAATGGTGTCTCAAAATACTTTAGTATTTCTACAGGCACTAACATCTAGCTTAATTGAAGGATTGAAGGTAACTCTGGGATGGCATATTCATGGTCAGAGCATCCATCATCAGTAACATTTCCATCCAAAATTTTTCTTCCAAAATTTTATTATTCTTCATTAGGACAAAGACTATCCAGGGAAGTTGCTGGTATATCTGGTGTGACTCTAAACCACACATTTTCTGCAGAAAAATCTACAACCTTCCTTGTATAAAAAGACATATTAAATTTAAGAAACCTGGGAAAATGGAAATGTCATCTTGGCAGTTAATTCAGGAAAGACTTGTATAACTAGTCCGTGAAGCCATGAGAATAAAAGAAGACAGAGAGAAGGTGGTCAAGGACTGAGTTGCAAGGGTTTCCAACTGTTAGATTGCCTAAAGGTGGTTTATCCAGGTGTGAAATACAATGCAAAAATATCTAAAATGTCACATATTGCCTCATGTTTGCAATATATCATTGGGATAACTTCAGAGAAACTCCAGCGAGTTCAGGATCAGATACTGAGAAAGAAGGAGGAAAGGTGAGTTGAGTGGGGAGGAAAATATGAACTTGAATGCTCAGTATCCCCTCCATAATGTCTTTAATCTTTTGCTGCCCAAGGTAGAGTGTGCAAATCATGCTTGGTCAGCACTGGAAGGCAAAGTGAGAGCTTCAAGTCATGTTTCACTTGCAGAAGAAGCACACATTTCTAATTATTCTAAAAACTGGCAGGTATATTCTCAGTCTGAACTAATATGTTACCAAGAACATAAACCAGTTTCCTTGCCATGGGGATTTCACATTTAGCAACCATACTTGTCTTTTAAATGTCAGGTGCCTCTTAGTCATAGTGACTTTTTATTCTAGAACCTTGTAGCATCCCCCCAAAATAGAAGTTGTACCATTTGAATGAGAAACTACTGCTATAATCCACAATTTATAATGTGATCTTCACTTCCATTTACTCACAATTTGAGCTATATCTCCTCTAACGCATTGACCATTCAGAACTCTTGCATAGAACGGTGTTGGCCTTTTATATTTTACAGTTTATGACTTCAACCAGTCTACAATCCTGGAGAATTATACTGAAGTTGGTATTCCCCATCACCTAGTCTGAAAAGTCTGTATCTTGCTTTGCTTCTACAATTAAAGATCTCCATATAGACACAAACATTTATCTACCTTTTTCTGATGATTAAACAATGCATCATTCCATCCTTGCTTCTATCTTAACTTTGTGTGGAAGGAATAGCTAGTATAGAAATTGCTGGATGACTTCAAATCCAACATTCATCACCTTTTTTTTAAAGATGAAACAATTGAATTTATTTTCACAAATCCAGTTGCTGTTTTACAATTCACACCTCAGGCAGAACATTTGGAAATGTCTTCCTTGAGGAACTATCTTCATCAGTTGTTCCTAAGCTTGGCTGAATATTAGAATCACATGGGGAAATTTGTTAAAATTATAGAGCCTCTGGAGTTTCCAAATTAAAATGTCTGTCCTGCATCTCAGGAATCTGTATTTTAAACCAGCATTGTTTATGCATCTCTATGGAATCCACATTAAATATATAAGATCTTCTAGTACATAAAATCAAACCAGAAGAAGAATATCTGTTGTTTGAAATGTCTGTAAATGATACAGCATTCCATTGCCTTGGTTAGAGTTGAAGCAGCTGTTGTACTTATGACCACCCTGTACAAAATCACTAGTCACACATAATTTACTAGATTTGGTCATTATTGTATCAATTTCAGTTGCTATAAAGATTGTTAAAAAAAGGCCTTATTAGAACTTTTTCTTATTATTCTCCAAAATCTCTTAATAAATCCTGGCCAGAGGTGTTAGAATTGATGCCTAAAGATCCTAAAGGATATTCTCAATGGTATACACATCAGAAAGCCTGGAGTGATTGTTCATTTCTCAGCTCCTCAGTTTAGACTCAATGGGCCAGCCCATTCTCTGGTCAGGTGATGATGAAAGATGTTTCAGGGCTTGATTCAAACAACTTTTCATACTTAAATGAAACTTGGAAGGAAGTGTTTCAGATGTTTTTTCTCAGTATTCTACTCATCCTTCTTCTCACAAAAGGAATTTGTTGCTTTTGTTAGATAGGTTTTGAAACATCTGAACCAAGAACATGGAATCTTTATTATAGATGATCCATGAAAGGTGGTCTGGCCAATGTCAACTTACAAGAAATATATTTTAACAGGTTGTTTTTGATGACAGCAAAACTATCAATTGCGTCTTTTCAATAACAGGGATATCATAGTGTGCCCCATGGACTCTCTACAACAGCATCTCCTGCATGGCTGCTAAAAACCACTCCACTTTTAGCTCCCTCTCCTAGTTTCTGCATCAGGATTTCTGCTGCTCTCTGGAATCTATGTTAACAATTTCTCTGGATGAGTCATAAGTGCAATAATTTTTGGAAACAATACACTAATTACAGACTCAGAGAGTGAAGAAGACAGTAATCTGCCACCTTTCAGCTCTAGAGTAATGCAAGGAAAGCCTTGGAAATAAATGTTGCACCACTAATCTCTAAACTTGCCAGTACCTCAGGTTTACTCATCCTAGTAAAAAACACTTCTACTCCTTACAGTCTTTCTTAACTTTCTCTCATATTCTACATTCAATCTTCTAAGAAGAAGATTCTGCCTATTTTACCTGAATCCAGTCACTTTCAACACCTCTGCTGCCACCAATCTCTTCTGCCTAACCTCTTGCTTTGCTTCATCTTGCCCCTCTTGCCCCCCTCCCCACTGATGGACATGTAGCAACCCCAGTGCTCTTTTTAAAGCAAAAGTCAGGATGTGTGACATTGCTGCCAAAACTTTTCTATGGCTCCCAATCTTACTAAATAATAAAACACAGTATCTTTCTTGTGGCCTCTAAATCATACATACTCTGGAACACATAGAATTCTCAGCACTCCTTCCCCCCAAAACTGACTCCTTGTCTTTCCTGCTACTTCTGGAGTATATAAAACATGCTCTCTTCAGGGTCTTTGAACTAGCTGTTCCCTCTGCCCCAGTGTTTTATCTCCTGATATCTCTCCAACTCAACCCTTCTCTTCATTTATGCCTCTGTTCAAATGGCATTGCATTGTGTCTTCCTTGATGGCCCTTCATATGGAACATCCCTCCCCCTTTTTCCCTTCCTTTGCTTGCTTTCATTCATAGCACCTTTTACTTCCCAACATGCATATTTTTATATGCATGTTTCCTCTTAGTGGAATGTAGAGTCCGTGGTAAGAAGGTGTTTTTCTATATCTGTCTTAGCTAGTTCTTCTGTGTCCCAGTAGCAACTGGCATATTGTTTATTTGGTGTGTAAATAATTGATGGGTCTCTGGACACTGAGGAGGACCCCCATGAGGTAGACACTGAGTTTGCTGTTGTGCCTGGATCATCTTACTGATATGTGGTTGTTATTATCATCTCAATAGAGACAACTCTTCATGAACTAATACTGCCCTTGTGGTCTTTCCTCTCACTTTCCCATTGTCAGTACTCCTAGAGCCCCCCTCCACCTGAAGGTCTTCCATCCTCCAGCAGCCTTATTTCCACCAACACCACAGAGAACATTTTTCAAAACCTTGCTCCACACCTAAACTCATTTCCATGACTCCCTTTCTCATTTGATTCATGCTTTCTACATCCTGCTCTCTATTCCTGACACTTTAACTTGTATTTGAACTCTTTGGTCAAGGGAATCCAAATTACCTCTTCCAATTTGCTGGTCTCTGTCACTGGCACTACTTTCCCACCCTTTGAGCCATTCATGGAAATTACTTTTACTGATATTCCAGGAATATTGCTCTGCCTGTCAGGAGATGCTCTTTGTCCACCAGCAGGGCCACCATCACAAGCTAGACACAGAAGCACTGGTTGTGGAATGTAAAGAATTTATATAAGGTCACTTCTGGGAATGTATTTTAATCTGCTAATTCAAGTGAGCCTGGGGTGATATGGGACACATATTCTCATTTCTAACTCAGTTTAAACCCTTTCCAAGCCATATTTCTTTGCAGCTCTTCCAACATGCTTTGGGGGGGGTTAAAGTGATTGCTTTATTCACAGTATGGAATTTCCTAAGAAAACTAAAAATGGAACTGCCTTTTGACCCAGCAATTTCACTGCTGGGATTACACCCTAAGAGTCCATGATACACCAATCAAAAGAACCTATGCACCCCAATGTTCATAGCAGCACAATTTACAATAGCCAAGTGCTGGAGGCAACCTACCTGCCCAACAATAAATGAGTGGATCAAAAAAACTATGGTACATTTACACAATGAAATTCTATGCAGCAGAGAGAAAGAAGGAGCTCCTACATTTTGTGACAGCATGGATAAAACTGGAGAGCATTATGCTACATGAAATAAGCCAGGCAGTGAAGGACAAATACCACATGATCTCAACCTTTAACTGGAAACATAATCAACAAAAGAAAAAAGTAAAAAAAAAAAAAATATACCCAGAGACATTGAAATTAAGAAACAATCTAACAATAGCCAGAGGGGAGGGGAGAGGGGACAGTGGGGGGAAAAGGGTTTCAGGAACACATGGACAAAACCAAGGGGGAGGGTGGAAACAGGGAGGGGAGTTGGGTTTGGCTGGGGTAGGGGTGGAGTAGTGGGGAGAAAATGTAGACAACTATAAATGAACAATAAAGTAATAAAAATAAGTAAAGTAAATGCTTTATTCAGTCATGTAAATTGAAGAACGATTAAGCAGTGGTGTGAAGTAGCTGCCTATAGCTCCACCTGCTCTGATTGGTTTGGCAGGAGATAGGTCTGTTTCTTTGTTCCTCTAATCTTCTAGTATTTGACCCACATTTGAAACCTCCCACATCAAATTCACTGTGTTAATGCCTATAGAAGCCCAGAACCACGTCAAACAAGAAACACAAACAATGCCATGATGCATGAGGTCCAGGTCTATGATCTTTCTCCACAGCTGGTAAGTTCCCTCTGAGACCCTCAGACAACCCTCGTAGCTCAGCAACAGGGACTGAAAGGCATTTTCAAATAAACAGAGAGATAAAAGGTCCATGCTCCACAAAATGAGTGCCAAAGAATAACCATTACACAGAATGGAATGGAAGCTCATGGTAGGAGTCAGCCTCAAATTTTCCCAGAGGCTGTGCCTGCTGAGACAGTGTGACTGGCTCCATTGCCTTCCCATCCCCTCAAAAATCCAGTGTGGGTTGCCAAGCATAGTGTCAGCAAGAAAGCTGGAAACACAGACACAGAGGAGCAGACAGATCTAGGTAGTACTGACAGGGCTGGTGGATCTGACAATTACCTTTCTCCCATATTTAGCTACTGTGTTACAGGAACATGGATGAAATTTTAGTCATGTGGCTATGAATGTGCCTATTCAGTGATGGTTACTGCTTGTGGGAATGGAAGTGCAACCATCAAAATTCCAATTTCTGTCTTTGACTCAGACCTAGTAGTGCAATGTTTAAGTTCTGTTTCAAGGAGGACTGCAAAAACATGAAAATCAAGATTATCTGTCCTTCAAGAGAGAGGACTTTACAAGTTTCATCTTCTCTTTGTATCTAAACACTACCCATTTGTCTTTTCCTTGGTCAACCATTGATTCATGTGTGTATATATAAGTATATGCATATATACTTATATATGCATACATGTGTGTATGTCTGTATGCCCATGTGCTGTGTGCATTATCTACTGTGTATCAGATCATATTGTGGGGATCAATCTTAGCTTCTCTTCTCCTCTTTATGAATATCCATAATACACAAATTTAGTACCCAAATACATATGCCATAGCACACAGGTTTCTCCTGTCTATAAATACTCATGACAGAGATTGTTTCTATTTTGTCCAATATTCAAATTGTTGTTTTTTAATTTATAGTATATCTAGAGTTTTTATTTCTATTTATGTTTTTTCTATCACCATTTATCCCCCCATAGCCTTTTCATCTCCATCCACACTTCTGCCCCTGAAATTACCACACTGTTTGTCCATGTCCATGGGTTCCTTAAAATTTCTATTAAGTGCCACATTGCTCTAGGGTGTTTTCACCTGAAGGTACAGCCATATACACAAGAGCAGGTATTCTGTGGCTTCTTTGTGATGATAACCATTCATGGCTTGAGATGGCCACAGGGAAATAGTATCCCACCACATTTGGGGTTTACACAATGCTTAGAATACACAAAACAAAAAGTTGGTCTCTCTCCATTATGTGATTCTCTGGGACCAATCTGGGACTGTGGAGAGGGTGAGAATATGAATAAACTTTCTTATTACTCTCCTTTATTAATCCATTCCTTGCACTAATACCTATTGAGTGCCTACTACATGTCAAGCACTGTGCTATAGTCATTGGGAATCCAGTAGGGGGAAAAAAGCCCCATTCTCATGATGCCTATGTACTATTGCCCTCCAGGAGCAGTAGGAAAACCACTGTAGGATTACGTATTCATTGACATTAATGACCACACAAAATGGGAATCACAATCTGAGAATGTGGTTTTTACAATACTAAACATTTAAATATTTGGTAACATTTTAGTTGTTTTTATTGCTTATGTCATCTTTCATTTAGCAAATATTTATTGCATATTGACTATGTACTGAAACTATAGCAGTGAGCAAGTGAAACATTTCTTCTATTCTTTGGATCTGTCCAAATCAATTCTTTTTAATTTATTTTTTATATTTGATTGGATTTTTTTCAAAATTTTTAACTGTACCAAATCAATTTTTAAATGTCCATACACTACACAATCAAAATCCAGCCAGGCACAAAAGAAAATATAGTTGCTATCTTTAGTTTTATGTCTAGATTACATGATCTGGGATGGATGCAGTGGGAAAGACTGGAAGATCCATGAGTGAGTGAGATATAGTACCAACCTTCAGAGACTAAGGGACAGAAAAGTTAGGGGAGCGCAAAGCAAGGAAATTAGTCATATGGTAGAAGGGATCCTGTTTTGTGTCAGGACATCATCTTTGGTGGTCAACGAAAATAATCCAAAACAAAACTAGTGATTGAAGAATGAATGCTGACAATGATTGGATCATAGTATTAGGGAAGAAAGAAAGCTCAGTTCAGAAGCAAAGGATTCCCTTTGACAAGAATAAAGGAAATTATTCCTTAAATATGGCAGAATAAGAAAGGATTGATAATAATAGAAAGATTCTGAACTGGAAATAAGGACAATTGAAAAAGTTAATAATAAAAGTATATGTTTTAAGCCCCTCAAAATGAACTCATTCTTTGTGAGAAAGGGCTTAGAAATGGGGACTTAAGGAATGTAAAAAAAAAAAAAATCCATGGGGAACTTTTTAAATTTGTCTTGTTAGTAATCTCACAAAATATTGATTATTTACAAATTCCATAACTTAAAATGTCAGTGCCTCTGAGCAATAATCAACTGGGTTAGCCTTGGGACCAGATCACAACAATGATAGGACTTACAGACATACCTAGAACAATCTAAAGGAACAAGTGCACATTATAGAAACATGTACATCATGGCCAGTATCCACACACAGCTTGAGAACACCTGCCTGAGCTCAGATGTCACCTTACTTCAGGGAACCAGAAGCTCAATTAAGTAGAATGAAAAAAAAACAAAAAACAAAAAACATGAGTATGGAGTCACCAGACCAGGCTAGAATCTAGCTCATCAATTTGCCAACTGGATGATGTTGGGTAGAATGTTCTGTATCTCCTCATCATTTTTATGAACATCACAATCCTGACCACATGGGCTTGCACAAAAGACTAATGTGGTAGTGAAGATGAAGCTTTTTAGCATAAAACAAGTTTTCACTACATTATTTCTTTGTCTATGTGTTTTCAGATTTTGCTATAGGTTCAGATTTTGACATTGGTTCACAGTTGCCCTGTGAAGGATGATACCTATACTATCTATATGTGCCCTTTTTAGATACAACCACTGAAAACTGCTGGGCCTAGGACCTACCTACATTATTCAAGATAGTTAAGGTCTATCTATCTATTTGTCTATCATCTATCATATACTTATGCTGTGTGTGGTGAGAGAAGCTTTTAATAGTTATTTCTTCTTGGATTTGGTAATTAATGTGCTTGAGCTTCATAAGACTTCCATTTATAAAAGAGTAATTTTCCTTAAATTCTCAGTAATTATGTATATTGTTAAAAGCATAGATAATTGGCATATATTTATTGTGCTTCCTTGACTGTTATCATCTGTAATTTAAAATTCTTGGACACAGTGTGAGATCACATGCCTATTATGAAGGCTGAGCTACAACTCAGGTAATCATGCACTCCATCAGGCAGCCATATTTGCCTTTCATTAGAGAGAATTCCTCTCCCAAGACAGCAATGTTCAGGAGCTTCTATTATTCATGTCTGGATCACCATCTGAGGCTTGGCTAATTAACATGTGTATTTTAAGTGAAGTTTGTGGCTATGTTAATAGCTGATACACATTGAAAAGTTGTTTTCATTTGGTGAAATTGAAGGTAAGTGGTTGGTTTAAAGTATTGTGGAGATCTTTCCCTGAATGAACCAGGATAAGTAACAAGAGGATCCATGATCCTGAGTGATTTTGCCCAAGGCTTAAACTTTTTCTGGTTCTATATTTAGCCAGAAATCAAGAGGTTTCTGTCTGCCCTGAAGCTGGCCACAAAAATGAGCCCGTTGCTTCAATCCAACTTTCCAAACAAGGTGGTGTTTAGAGCACCTACAAGAACAGAAAACAGGACTTTATTGAGCTTGTAGAATAAGTTGTAGGAGCTGCTTCTGTGCTTCCCTGATAATAAGTATTTAATTTCAAAGGCCTGCAGATGGGTCAGAATTTTATCTGTAACTAGCTTTCTTGTGGACTATAAATCAGGTTTTTGTGGGGAGAAGTCAACACTCACCCACCTACCTCTAACTTCTTTGGAGACCAGCATTTTCTAACAACAACAAACCTAAGAATTCAGCATGATTGAGGCGCCTAAGGTTGACAGGTGATACTATGAGGTTTAGTGACAATCACAAAAATAATCATGAGTACTACTAATCTCATTTAGGTCAGCCTGAATTCCAGATAGGAGGAGTTTCTTCAGTAAGATTAATACTTGGGCCAATGTGTCAGGTCCTGTCATTTTTATGTGATTTAAATTGGTACATTTCTCCATTCTGTTTATGCTAACTGAATGTGCTTTTGCCTTTCTTACCTAATCGGGTTTCAATCTGGGGTGAGAACTGCTAGCTAAACAGGCATCCCAGTCTGTTTTAATATTTTTCATTCTCTACTCAAATTTCTTCTAAAGACAGGTTAGTTTGAGTACCATGCAGAAAAGAAATGACAAAACCCATACAGGTTCCCCCACTGTCTGAATACAGAGTTTTTCAATGCAATGGCTTAAAGTGAGAAATAAATTACCATTAATTTACTGTGGTGTCCTCGCATACCCAGTTTGCTCCATAGGTTCTTGAACAGAATTTCCCTGAGATTTATCCCAGTCAACATGTAGGGCTAAAAAGAAACTTTTAAGTTTCTGGAAAGTTTGATTAATTTATATTAATAAGAAAACTTTAATGTATAGAGATGAAGAGAGAGCTGCTTAAAATAAAAGAACATGTGGGGGTAAATGCAGAACACTGTAATTAACAACAATAAAATAATTTAAAAATAAAAAAAAAACAATACAAGAAAATGTCTCAAAAACACCCAGTTTTGATGAGTGTGACAAACACCATGTACATATCACCCACCTTTTTCAAACTAATATCCAAACAAATGATGCTACATTGCTTAGGACATTCTTAAAATAAGAAATATAATTTTGGCTATTACAGTAACTCTCCCCATTCTATTAGCTTCTTTCACCAGAGACAACTGAACCTCTGTTTGGAAGGTAGATTGCATCCCTCTGATCCCTGTCTTAAAAATCATAACATATATGCATGTACACATAAATATAGCACATGGTGTTGGGTGTTTTTTTTTACATTTATTTTATTGTTCAGGTACAGTTGTCTCTATTTTACACCCCCCACCCCAGCCATCCCCACATTCCTTCCCTGATCCCAGCCCCAACCCTTAGTTTTGGATACACCCTTTATAGTCGTTCCTGAATACCCTTCCCTCTTTCCCCCACCCTCCCCACCACCCCTCTGTTTACTGTCAGTCTTTTCTTAATTTCAATATCTCTGTTTATATTTTGCTTGCTTGTTTGTTTTGTTGATTAGGTTCCACTTAAAGGTGAGATCAAATGGTATCTGTCTTTCACTGTCTGGCTTATTTCACTTAGCACAATGCTCTACAGATCCATCCATGCTGTCACAAAGGGGTAGGGCTCCTTCTTTCTTTCTGTTGTGTAATATCCCATTGTTGTTGTTGTTTTTTTTAATTTACATGAATGGAGTATTATTTTTTAATCCTCACCTGAGTATATGTTTTTATTGATTTTATAGGGGAAAAGAGAGAGTGAAAAAAACATTGATATTAGAGAGAAGCATCAATCAGTGTGCCTCCCATACACACTCCCACCAGAAACTGGACCCAAAACCTAGGTATTGCCTTGCCTGGGATAGAACCAGCAAACCTTTTTTCTTGTTTTTTTAATGTACAAGACCACACTCCATTTAACTTAGCCCCACCAGCCAGGGCATGAATAGGTATGATTTATAGATATAACATTTTGCCACTTGCTTTATTTCTCAATATTAGACTTTATAAACAATCTATGTTTAAACAAGTATATAGCTTTATTCATTTTATACCCTTAATTCATTTAGTCATTACTAATGAATGGATATTTAGATAGTTTCAAATTCTGAGTATTTAAAAACAAAACAGCACTTCAATGAGCATTCCCCCTTGTGCAATGTGAACATTTCTCTATGGCTTACCTCTGGAACAGAAATGGATAAGTGACCAGGTAGCTAGAAAAGTTCAACATTACTAGAAAATTGTAAAATTGCCTCCTGAATGCTGCATTGTTTTTACTTCAGCCATAAACAGAGAAATTTACCAAATCTGTATCTTAAAAAGCTAATCCTCAAAAAGAGTCAGGAGGTGAATGGGAAACAAAAAATAAAAAAAAATAAAATAAAGGAAGACGCAGCTAGAGGTGTGTAAGAAGCACACCATGGAAGCTTTTCAAACCACCCCTGGATAGTTCTTGCTTTATATAAGCAATAAAAGCTTTCAAAATTCCTAATATGCACTTTGACTAATATGTGAATATTTCTTTGCTTTTACTTGAAACTTAAGTTACTTAAGCAAGAGCCCTGAATATTGGTCATAGTCTAAAATATTTATTGATTCAGATTTTTGGAATTCCAAGAGTCAGGTGTTTGTGGACTCTTTCCTGCCTTTTTTTTTTTTTTTTTTTGAGATAATTTGCTGAGTATTCTTTTTCCCTCCAATATCTGTCAGTCAGAAATCCGGTAAGGTGTCCTACATGTTCAATGAAAAGGGCTATGTCCAGCACTATAGGATTCCATGAAGAAGTGACCAAAGTAGATTAAAATCTATTTTAAAATGATGAATGATTTTCCCCAAGTTCTGCAGCTGCTGTTTGGGTAATTCAACACAATGCAGATAATTTTTTTTTCTGTCTCTCTTGTCACCATTTTTTTAATCCTAGAAGTGACTCACTATTCTGGAAAAAGGCAGACTTAAACCTTCTTCTGAAGCTGTACTTCTCTATCTTCTGACAGCCATCCTGAAAGATGGTTCTTTGAACAGGAGTGAAGTATGATTTCTGGATGCCTGGGCTGGTTCACCTTCCCTGGAGTATTCTAGATTCAGCTCTTTCTTGTTTTAGAAGGAAAGTTCAGTACCCTTATCTCAATTGCTAAACCCACTTGTGATATATTTCTTCTGGTAGCCCTACATAGCTCCAGAGGCAGAGCAATCCAGACACTGCAGATAGCAATAAATGATACATTAGTACTTCAACATTTCTAAAGAAGTGTGTGTCTACACAAAAATATAGGGATTATTTCATCTGCAAATTCTTTCATTCTGAATTATTACATTTGAAAATAATAGAAGGATACCTTAACAGAAGAGAGGTGAAAAAAAGAAGTTGTGGGGTGAAGGAAGCTGGCTTTCATATCATGGACTAGAACTCTGCTCCCTAGTTCCTGCCTCTGTCTGTGCGCTTGCCTGTTTTTTCTGTGGCTGGCTATCAGAATGAAGTTGGAGCTATATGACTTTGCCCAGAACCTTGGACTTATCTCTTTATAATGCTGGGACCAAAGAGGAAAAAGAACCTCTACATAACGTCCAGTTTAAAAAATACATATCTCATAGGGAACTGATTGGTTCAGCCCTGGTTATTTCAGACCACCAGCTGTCCAGAGTATCACAGATTTATGACTGGTAGTCCTTACAGAAGCAATGGTTGGAATGGAGAAATAAACAGAGCACTGAAAGAAGGAAAGTGCTGTTCTGGATATGCAAGCACAGCTGATGCAATGTTTCATAAGGAAGAGACAAAAGAAATCAGACATTATTAAGCATAACCAGCTAGGGAATAGAAGCCTGCTTGCTTCCCTGGAAGTACCATATTCACAAACTCCCCAGGAAATGGCTCTTATGTTCCCAAAAGATCACTTGGGGAAGGGATAGAACAAGAAAGGAGAAGGTAAGAACATGTGTAGCAGGAGCCAGATGGCACCATAGAGGCCTGGTCAGTCTATCCTGGAAATTGGTTAAGGGGAGGATACCACAGTAGCATGCAAAAGCTTGAGAGTTCATTGATTAGATACACCTGTCCTTCTAAGCCCAAGGTAATAATCAACTTAACAAAGAATCAATCTCTCTCTTTCTCCACCCCCCCCATCCCTCTCCTGGTAACACACTTACCCCATTGGTTGCACAATGATTCCATAGCAGCCATGTGTCTATAGCAGCTGCCTGAGGTCATGGCACATTTTGAAGGCTTGAGAACAGCACCAGATGGGAATAGACTAGCTAACTGAATCAGGACAGGAATATGGACTTATCAATGGTGCAAATATCTGGACATTGGTCTTATTTCTGGGCTTAATGAAGGCAAGATTGCACTTTTACTATGATGGGACAGACCAAGATGAGACAGTGGGAACCTGGGAGAAGGCCCCTATTTTCATCCAATTAAGTCTTACCACCAGATTTTATCCTCCCTTATGGGTCTCTGAAAATGCTTTTCTTCCTCATGAAACTACAAGTACCCCACAGCCACCAGCAATAGAAAGACAAAATTACAGATACTCACTTCTCAGGTGACACATTTTGATTTTGCCACAAGGGCTTTATGCTAGAATTGATGCCAGAACTTTTAAGCCTCACATAGCTTTGCCTAATCCAATAGAAAATATTTTTCTTTTATTCCAAAAATCATTTTTTCTTTCAATTTCAATTATGTTTTCCTCGTTGTTTCAATATTGAATGTGCTGTGAATTTTATTTTGAGCCAGGAGTCTCCTTAAGGCAAACAGTTACTTCAGTATCACCCAAATTACTAAGCCTGGGTGCTTTGTGAGGCCACAGGGCCCTGTCCTCTCTGTGGACAGAAAACAAATTTCTAGTGCTTTCTTTATCTTGCAGTAATGGAGGTCATGCCACATGACTCATACACAAATAATAATAAGGAAAACACTGAGAGAAGACTCTTACTTACATAGGCCATACTGACAAGACAAACATGAATTTTTAAATAATTTTTGAAGCTTCTATTTATCACTTTTAAAGAGAAGGAGAAGAGAAGAGAAAGAGAGGGAAAGAAATACCAATGTGTGGTTGTCTCTCCCATGCCCCATACTGGGGACCTGGCCTGAAAACCAGGCATGGGCCCTGGCTTGGAATCAAACTGGTGACCTTTGATTTTCAGCCCACACTCAGTCCACCAAACTACACCAGTCAGGGAAGGACAAGCTTTTTATTATTTATTTATTTCTTTACTTTAATTATTATTTATTTTTATTGTTGTTCAATTACAGATGTCTCCATTTTACTGCTCTATTTCCCTCCACCCCAGTCATCCCTGCCCTCCCACCCTTGATCCTATCCTACTTTGGTTTTGTCCAAGTGTCCTTTATAGATGGTCCTGAAAACTCTTCCTACCAGCTCCCCTCCCCCATATCCTCTCCAACCTCACCTCTGGTCACTGTCAGTTTGTTCCTAATTTCAATGTTTCTGGTTATATTTTGCTTGCTTGTTAGTTTTGTTGATTATGTTCCACTTACAGTTGAGATCATATGGTACTTGTTTTCACCACCTGGTTTATTACACTTAGCATAATGGTCTCCAGTTTCATCATGCTGACTCAAAGGGTAGGAGCTGCTACTTTCTTTCTGCTGCATAGTATTCCATCATCTAATGTACCATTGTGTTTTGATCCATTCATTTACTGATGAGCTCTGAAGTTGCTTCCAGCAGTTGGCTAAGGCAATTTGCGCTTATTTGAACATTGGGGTGCATCAGTTCTTTTGAACTGGAGTTTCAGGATTCTTGAGGTACAGTCCAAGCAGTGGGATTACCAGGTTAAAAGGCAGTCTCATTTTTAGTTTTGTGAAGAAATTCCATACTGCCTCCCACGGTGTCTGCAGCAGTCTGCATCCCCACCAACAGTGCACTAGGGTTCCCTTTCTCCACATTCTATCCAACACTTTTTGTTTGTTGATTGGTTTATAATGGCCATTTCAATGGTGTGAAGTGGTATCTCATTCTGATTTTAATTTGAATCTCTCTAATGGCTAGAGATGCTGAGCATCTTTTTATATGTCTCTGGACCCTTTGTATGTCCTCTTTGGAATAGTGTCTGTTCAAGTCCTCTGCCCATTTTTCAATTGAGTTTTTGCTTTACTAGACTGGAGTTGTGTGAGTTCTTTATATATTCTGGAGATCAAACCCTTATCGAGGTATCATTGGCAAATATGGTTTCCCATACAGTTTGTCCTCTTTTCATTTTAATGCTGTTTTCTTTAGTCATGAAGACACTATTTATTTTGATGATATCCCATTTGTTTTTCCATTTCTTTATGTCCCTTGCTCTTGGGGACATATCAGTGAAAATATTGCTGCGTGGAATATCTGAGTTTTTTCTGCCTCTATTCTCCTGTAGGACTTTTATGGTGTCTTGACTTATATTTAAGTCTTTTATACACATTGAATATTTTTTGTGTATGGTGTAAGTTGGTGATCAAGTTTCATTTTTTTTTTGCATGTATCTGTCCAAATCTCACAATACCATTTGTTGAAGAGGTTATTTTTAGTCTATTTTATGGTCCTACCCACTTTGTCAAGTATTAATTGGATTAATGGAAACTTGGATTTATTTCTGGGCTGTCTGTTCCGTTCCATTGGCCTATGTGTCTGTTCTTATGACAGTACCAGGCTGTTTTGATCACAGTGGCCATATAATACAGTTTGATATCAGGTATTGTGACCCCTACTAGTTTGTTCTCCTTTCTCACATTTGCTGTGGCTATCCAGGGTCATTTATGGTTCCATATAAATTTTTGAAATATTTGTTCTATATCTATGCAATATGCCATTGGCATTTTCATAGGGATTGCATTGAATCTATAAATTGCTTTGGTTAGTATGGACATTTTCATGATGTTGATTATTCCAATCCAAGAACATGGTATATGTTTCCATTTGTTTGTGTCTTCCTTAATTTCTTTCTTCACTATTTTGAAGTCTTCTGAATAAAAGTCTTTTACCTCCTTGGTTAAGTTTATTCTGAGTTATTTTATTTTTCCTGATTCTATATCAAATGGGATTTTATTTCTGATTTCTGCTTCTGATATTTCATTGTTGGTATACAAAATGCCTTTGATGTCCACATATTGATTTTGTATCCTATTGTTCTGCAAAATTCATTTATTAGGTTGAAGAAATTTTTTTTGGCATCATAGGGATTTTATGTACACTATTTCATCATCTGCAAACAATGACTGTTTTACTTCTTCCTTTACAGTTTGGATGCCTTTTGTTTCTTTTTCTTGTCTGATTGCTGTGGCTAGGACTGCCACTACTATGTCAAATAGGAGTGGTGAAAGCGGGCATCCTTGTCTTCTTCCTGATCTTAATGGGAAAGCTTTGTTTTTGCCCACTGAGTATGATGTTGGCTGTAGCTCTCTTGTATATGCCCTTTATTATGTTTGAAGAATGCTCCCTCCATTCCACTTTGCAGAATTGTTTTATCATAAATGGGTGCTGAACCTTGTCCAATGCTTTTTCAGCATTTATTGATATGATGGTGTGATTTTTGTCTTTACTTTTGTTTATGTGATGTATTACATCTATTTATTTGCAAATACTGTACCATCCTTGCATCCCTGGGATATACCCAATTTGATCATGGTGTAAGATCTCTTTAATAAATTTCTGGATATGGCTTTCCAGTACTTTGTTGGGGATTTTAGTGTCTGTGTTGATCAGTGATAGTGGCCTATAATTTTCTTTCATTTTTGTGTGTCCTGGTTTTGGAATTCGGATGATACTGGCCTTATAAAAAGTGTCTGGCAGTTTTTCATCCTCTTGGATTTTTTGGAAAAGCCTGTAAAGGATAGGGATTAGCTCTTCCTTAAATTATTTGCATAATTCTCCTGTGAAACTGTCCAGTCTTGGGCTTTTGTGTGCTGGGAATTTTCTTATTATGATTTCGATTTTGTCAGCTATTATTGGTCTGTTTGGGTTTTCTGATTCTTCTTCTTTCAGTTTTGGAACATTGTTTTTCTAGAAATTTGTCCATTTCACCTTGATTTTTAAGTTTCTTGGCATACAATTTTTCATAGTAATTTCTTGCAATCCTTTGTATTTCTATGGTATCAATTGTAATCTCTCATCTTTCATTTTTTATTGTGTTTATTTGGGTCCTTTGTCTATTTTTCTAGATGAGTTTGCTTAAAGGCTTCTCAATTTTATCTTTTCAAAGAACCATCTCCTGAATTTATTGATCCTTAGAATTCTTCTTTTAGTTACTTTGTCTTTTAAATCTTCTCTGATCTTGGTTATCTCCTTCCTTCTAGTGGCTTTGGACTGTCTTTGTTGTTTTTCCTCCAGTTCTTCTAGATGTAGTGTTAGGTTATTTGAAATATTTCTATCATTTTTAGGCAATCCTGTAGTGCTATGAACTTCACTCTTAGAACTGCCTTTGCTGTGTCCCATAAGTTTTGGATTGTTGTGAGTTATTTCATTTTCATTTGTTCCCAGAAAATTTTTGATTTCTTCCTTGATCCCATTCTTAACCCATTCATTGTTTAATACCATGCTATTCAATCTCCATTTATTTGAGTGTTTTTGAGATTTATCTTTGAGGTTGGTTTCTAGTTTCAGTCCCTTGTGATCTGAAAACATGCTTGATATGATTTCAATTTTCTTGAACTTGTTGGGGCTTATTTGGTGTCCTATGTTGTGATCTATCTTTGAAAATGCTCCATGTGCATTTGAAAAGACTGTGTACTTTGCTTCTTTGGAATAAAAGGTTCTATATGCATCAGTTAGTTAAGTCCATTTAATCTAGGACACTGTTCAGCACCATAATATCTTTTTTGATACTTCGTTTAGAACTATCCATTTTTGACAGGGGTGTTAAAATCTCCTACTATAATTGTATTGTTGTCAATACCTTTCTTGAAGTCCTCCAAGTTGTCTCTTATGTATTTTGGTGTTCTTATTTTGGGTATATATATATTTACAATGTTTATATCTTCTTGATGGATTCTTCCTTTGGATATTATGAATTTACCTTCTGGGTCTCTTTTTACAGTCCTTATTTTGAAGTTTATTTTATCTGATATGAGTATTTCTACCTTGGCTTTTTTTCCTGTCCATTTGCTTGGGATATTTTTTTTTCCAACCCCTCACTTTCAGTCTGTGTATGTCTTTTGCTCTGAGATGGGTCTTTTGTAGGCAGCATGTGTGGGTCATGCTTTCTTATCTATTCAGTTATTCTATGTCTTTTGATTGGAACATTTAATCCATTAACATTTAAGGTTATTATTGATAGATATTTATTCATTTTCCCCACTTTTGTTCCTATGTTCCTCTCTCTCTCTCACTCTTATACTTTCTCTTCTTATTGTAATTACTTTAGCATATCTTGTAGTGCTGGTTTGGTGGGTGTGTATTCTTTCAGCCTTCTTTTGTCTGGGAATCTCCTTATTTGGCTTTCCATTTTAATTGAGAACCTCAGCAGATAGAGTAATCTTGGTTTCAGGCATTTGTTTTTCATTACTTGGAATATCTCTTGCCATTCTCTCCTGGACTGGGTGTTTCTGTTGAGAAATAAGTTGCTATCCATATTGGAGCCTCTTCATATGTTACTTCTTATCCCTCCCTTGCTGCTTTTAAGATGTTCTCTTTGTGTCTAAAACTTGGCCTTTTAATCATGATGTGTCTTGGAGTGGCTCTCTGTGGGTTCATCTTGATTGGGCCTTCTCTGTTTCCTGAATTTGCATGGTTTTATCCCTGTCCACGTTCAGGAAGGTTTCTGTCATTATTTTTTCAAACAGGGTTTCTATCCCTTGTGCCCTTTTGTCTCCTACCAGAATTCCTACTATTCAAATGTTGTTGTGTATTATATTATCTCTAAGTTCCCTGAAGCTATCTTCATATTCTGTGAGTCTTTTTTCTTGCAGATGCTCTACCTGTGTGTTTCTTTCCACCTTGTCTCCCAGCTCAACAATTCAGTCCTCTGTTTCATCCAGCCTGCCAGTAATTTCTTCTAGTGTGTTTTGTTTTTTTTATTTATGAAATTTTATTTTTTATTTCTTCTTGGTTTTTGGTAATAGTTTGTATTTCTTTTTTCATATTGTTGTAGTTCTCCTTCAGTTCCTTGTCATTGTCTGTGAGTTCCTTGAGCATCCTTATAACCATTATTTTGAATTCTATACTTACTAGTTTGTTTACCTACATTTCATTTAGATATTTTAGTGGGGAGTCTTTCATCCCTTTTGATTGCAGGTTCTGTTTTTGTCTCCCCATTTTAGGTGACTTGTTTTGTTTGTTTCTGCGCTTTCAGATACTTGGCTCTGCTACCTGTCTTTGTAGAGGGAACTTCTATGGTAGGAATTATATGGGGGTCAGTGGTGTTTTCTCTTTGATCTTCTTGTTTGGATGCTCTAGGTTCTTTCTTTCTTCTATTTGTGTGGGCTCTCCTCTTGTACTTGTGTTTTTCCCTATTGGTGGTTCCTTTGTTTATGGGTTCTCTCCTTCATCAGGTATACTGACATTCACAATTCCCACCTAATCTTGTATATGATCAGTGGCAGAGGGGAAGGCACAATGGATTAAGATAGCAGGAGAGTATTCTATGGGAATTAAAGAAATAACAAGTAGTGAAGAGATAGGAGATCCTTTGGATAGGTATAGTGTTAACCATGATATTCGCTGAATCAGTCACTTTTTATAAAAGGTAAAAAAGAGATAAAACTCTTGTTAGGGGGGAGAAGAATTGTGAGGTGAAAATGGAGCACTTGTGCAAGGTTAGATGATGAGACATAGTGATAGTATGGGATAGAAAGTAAACATAGTGTGAGAAAAATAGAGTTGAACACAACAATAATCATGCCTGAGAATAAAGTGAAGTGGCTAAGATGGGGGGGTGTTGTGTAGTATTTACAATTATAAGGAACAACAATTATGTACAATATTACTGGAACAATAAGACAAGAAAAATATGATTTGAATAGCAAGAACAGAAAGTGCACAATCCAGAGTAGCTTATTATTGGAACAGGAGTGAAGTGAAGAAGGATAATTACAACACAATATGAGGTGTTTGGAGATAGAGGCGAGGTAGGTGGAAACAAAGTCCACTTCTCCCGGTGCATGGGTGAAATACCTAGCCAATCTTCTGAGGAACAGAGCAGACAGCCAACAGTATTCCAAAATATATGAAGATTGAAGACCAAAAATTATAGGGGACATTGAAAAATCAGATGGTAAGGAGAACACTTAAAGACAATAAAATCCATGGGAATAGCATGGGGACCAGGGTGGCTGCAGCTGCAGGGCCAGTGCCCGCAGGGTCTGCTGCAAGTTTCTTGGGAGAGAGCCAGGCTGGGGTGTGTGAGAGGCCACATACTTGTTTGGAACAGGGTGCTTGAATAGGAGGAATTCTTCAAAGAAAAAAAGAGGCACCCCGTGGCTGTTTGGGGAATTCACCACAGCAGTCTCCTGCCTCCTGCATGCCTACCCTCACAGTCCCAGGTTTGTGTGCAGTCAATCCATGGCCAAAGGAGGCCCACATGTGCCCATGCCTGGAGCACCAGGGATTGTACGCACCTGGTCCGGCCTGGTGGGGTCTGCCTGTGCTGACTCTAGAAGCACCTGGACAGTGTGAACCTGGTCCATGACCTGGTGGTGGCCAGACTGCACCCACTCCAAAAGGACTGGGGATGGTGCACACCTGGTTCAAGGTCTGCACCTGCCTGTCTGCACTCAAGCCTGAGACACCAGGGACAGAACACAGAGAGCTCTGCAGAGCCAACTGGCTCTCTAAGAGAAAGGCAGAAAACATCCACAGAGGGGAGCTGCAGTCCCTCAAAATAGTTGACTAAGTGGGGGGCTGAATTACCCTGAAGGGGTGCTGAGAGTCCCTAGCATCTAGGGCAGCAAAGAGCAAGAAGGTGGTGTGTGAGTTGCCTCCAATTGGTGCACGTCAAGGACATCAAACTGATGGACAAAAGGCCTAGGCAGGGCACAGAAGGGAACTGAGGAACTGGGTTTGATTCTGGACAGCAGTGAAGAGTGCAGCTCAGGAAAGAAGAAAAGCAAAACCAATCCCTCCTCAGCCTGACTCAGCCAGGAAGACCAACAGCAGAACTGTCCTGACTGGATTAAAGCAAGAGACACTTTTTTTAAAATCCTTCTTTCACTCTGTCCTTTTTTCTTTTTTTCACCCCTTCTTCCTTCTTTCCTTTCTTTTTTTTATTACTTTTTTCTTTATTTTAAAAAAAAATTTCTTCCAACTTTCTGGCTCTCTCTCTTTTTTCTCTCTTTTTATCATTTTTCTCATTTACTTTGCTTCCTTCCTTTCTTTCTTCCTTCCTTTCTTTCATTTTTTCCTTCTCCCTTCTTTCCTTCCCTTTTTTCTTTTTTTTTTCTCATAGGTGAGACAATAATACCTGGAGTGGAGAAAAGACTAGAGTTAAACATAAAAAGTGTTCATAACAACAATAAAGACAGTGAGACAAATTTCACTTTGCTACTCCAGAGAAATTGCAAGGTGGGAGCAATGAACACCAGTACACCTACCAATAAAGGAACCACAAACAGGTAACAATGGAAGAAGATGATGGAGAGAGTGGAAGGCACACTAACCTAAATCCGGGACCATTCTGGAAATACACCACAACAAACAACTAAAGAAGAGTGAGAGAGAAGCCTCAAAACCTTGTACACACAGAAGAATCAGCTTCAACACAACCTGTCCAAACCTGCAAAACACAATACAAGATGTGGTGGACGGAGTGATTCTCATGTAACCAGCTGGAGTGAAGGACCCACCAAAGAAAGACCCAACAACAATCAAAACCCAAAAACATACAGAGAGCCAATATAAATGACAGCCTAAGACCAGTGAGCTAAGGACTTTAAGGAGACTGCACTGCTCAATCTCAGAGGTATTCCACCAAAGGAATCTACACCATAAATCCAAGGAGAAAGAATAGATCAAGTTATGAACCAGAAGTTAACAAGAAGAGAGTCACAAACAATGGGAAGACAAAGAAACAATCCCCGAATGAAAGGAAAGGAGGAAGCCTTAGAAAGAATTCTAAATGAAATAGAGGCAAGCCAACTATTCAGATATTGAGTTCAAAGTAATGGTTATCAGGAAGTTCAATGAGCTCACAGAGAATCACAAGAAACTAGACAGAAACAACAATGAACTCACTGCAAACTATCACAACATGAAAAAGGAAATAGAAACTATCAACAAGGGCCAAGAGAAAAAGAATAATATGATTTCTGAACTGAAGAACATGGTAGAAGGAATCAAAAGCAGGCTCAATGAAGCAGAAGATAAGTGAGCTGGAGGACAAAGTTAAAAGAAAAACTCCCAGAAAGAGCAAGAAAAAGAAAAGAGGCTCACAAAGAGTAAAGAAGGATTAAGGCAATGCAAGCCAACATAAAATCTAATAATATACATACAATGGGGATATCAGAATGAGAAGGAGAAGAGCAAGGAATAGAAAATCGGTTTGAAAAAGTAATGATCAAAAACTGCCCTAATTTCATGACAGAAAAAGTCACAGAAATCCAGGAAACACAGAGAGTCTTAATCAAGATGAACCCAAAGAGGCCTACTTTAGGACACATCATAATCAAAATGGCAAAATTCCAAGACAAAGACAGAATCTTAAAGGCAGCAAGGGAGAAACAAAAAGCAATATTCAAGGGAACCCTGATAAGGATAGCAGCTGACTTCTCAATGTAAACGTTCCAAGTCAGAAGAGAATGGCAAGAGATATTCCAAGTAATGAGAACCAGAGGCCTGCAACTAAGGCTGCTTTACCCAGTAAGGCTCTCAGTCAAGACAGAAGGCCAAATAAGGAGCCTACCAAACAAAAGAAATCTAAATAATACACCTCCACCAAACCAACTCTGCAAGAAATGCAAAAAGGACTCCTTTAAAGAAAAGAAGGAAAAGGGAGAGAAAAGAACACAGGTACAAAAAAAATGGCAATGAACAAGTACCTATTAATAATAACCTTAAACATAAATGGATTAAATGCTCCAATCAAAAGACATAGAATAGCTGAATGGATAACAAAGCATGACCCACACATATGCTGCCTACAAGAGACCCACCTAAGGACAAAAGACCCAAACAGTCTGAAAGTGAAGGGCTTGAAGCAACATTTTCAAGCAAATGGACAGGAAAAATAGCCAGGGAAGCAAAACTGATATCAGACAAAATAGACTTCAATAAAAGGTCCA
The DNA here is from genome assembly GCF_004126475.2 of Phyllostomus discolor. Classification (NCBI taxonomy): domain Eukaryota; kingdom Metazoa; phylum Chordata; class Mammalia; order Chiroptera; family Phyllostomidae; genus Phyllostomus; species Phyllostomus discolor. The sequence continues at coordinate 62,019,103 of NC_040911.2, read as the reverse complement.
TAAAGAGAAACCCAGAAGGTCACTTCATAATACTCAAGGGAAGAATCCACGAAGAAGACATAAACATTGTGAATATATATGCACCCAACATAGGAGCACCCAAATACATAAAGAAAATCTTGGAGGACTTCAAGAAAGATATTGACAGCAACACAACTATAGTGGGGGATTTTAACACCCCACTGTCAAAAATGGACAGATCTTCCAAACAAAATATCAACAAAGATATTGCACATTGAACAATGCCCTAGATCAAATGGATTTAACTGATATACATAGAGCCTTTCATCCTGATGTAGGCCCCGACTCAGGGGGTCTGAGACATTGTGGATGAAATAGAAAAATTGACACAGACTACCAAGTCCTGTGGAGGAAAATGTAAGACACAGCCACTCTCTCAATGGGAGAGTGTCTCAGAGAACCGCAGACACTCTCTCAGGAGCATAGCACCTCAGAGTGCCTCAGACACTCTCTAAAGGGGAGAGTGCCTGGACACTTGCATTGACACACTTTTATTGCTTTTCTGGACATATTACATGATGGCCCTCAACCACCATGCAGAAATTTACTTTAGGTGGTTACATTTTACAGAAAACAAAGGAGATGATGCCACTAATAACATCACAGAAAAAGGATATTTGCAAATGCAAAGGGAAAAGTGATTGAACTGGTTACACTAATCCTTGAAACATTTATCATGGATTTCAGGAAGTTACTTCAAAGATATGCAGTAAAAAATTGCTGCCTCAATTCAGGTTAAGGAAGTTTTAGCAAAAACAAGTCTCATAGCAGTCTAGGTACAATGCAGGCCTGATTCCCCATGGGAGAACCTATCCATATGTGTGGGTCCTGTTTGGGCCCACGCCACTCAGAACAGTCTCCTACATTATCCCAAAGAAGCTAAATACACATTCTTTTCAAAGGCACATGGAACATTTACAAAGATAGACCACATGATAGTCCACAAAGCAAGCTTCAACAAATTCAAGAAAACTGAAATCATATCAAGCATTTTCTCCAACAACAAGGTACTGAAACTAGTAACCAATCCCAAGGAAAAAGACCCAAACACTCAAAATAATGGAGATTGAATAGCGTGATATTAAACAATGAATGGGTCAAAGATGAAATTAAGGAAGAAATCAAAACTTTCTGGAAACAAATGGAAATGAACTCACAACAACCTACAACTTATGGGACACAACGAAGACACCCCTGACAGGGAAGTTCATAGTGATACAGGTCTACCTAAAAAAGATAGAAACATTCCAAACAAACAGCCTTCCCCTATGCCTATGAGAACTTTAGGAAAAACAACAAAGACAGCCCAGAGCAAGTAGAATAAAGGAAATAACCAAATCAGAGCAGAATTAAAATGCATAGAGACTAAAAGATCAACTCTAAGGATCAATGAATCCAGGAGATGATCCTTTGAAAAGATAAACAAAATTGACAAGCCTTTAAGCAGGCTCATCAAGTAAAGAGAGAGAGAGAGAGAGAGAGAGAGAGAGAGAGAAAACCAAAATAAACATGATAAGAAATGAAAGAGGAGAGATGACAACTGATATCACAGAAATACAAAGGATTGTAAGAAATTACTACAAAGAATTGTATGCCAAAAAATTGAAAAACCTAGGTGAAATGGACGAGTTTTTAGAAAATATAATCTTCTGAACTTTAATGAAGAGGCAGAAAGCCTCTTCACAGAAGACGAAATCAAAGCAGTAATAAAAGAATTCCTGACCCACAGAATCCCTGGACCAGATAGTTTCACAGGAGAATTCTACAAAGCATTTAAGGAAGAGCTAACCACTATCCTTCACAGACTATTCCAAAAAATTCAAAATGATGGAAGATGCCCAAACTCTATATGAAGTCAGCATCATCCAAATCCAAAACCAGATAAAAACACAACAAATAAAGAAAACCTCATGCCAACATTGCTGATGAACATAGACACTAAAATCCTCAACAAAATATTCCACACTCAACAATACATTAAAAATATTATACACCATGACCAAGTGGGATTCATTCCAGGGATGCAAGGGTTGTACAATATTCACAAATCAATACATCACATAAACAAAATCAGAGACAAAAATCACACGATCATATCAATAGATGCAGTAAAACACTTCACAAAGTACACCACCTATTAATCATAAAAATACTCAGCAAAGTGGGAATAGAAGGAGCATTCCTCAACATATTAAGGGCATATATGACAAACCTACAGCCAATATCATACTCAATGGGAAAAAACTAAAAACTTTCCCACTAAGATCAGGAACCAGACAAGGTTGTCCACTTTCACCACTTCTATTCAACATAGTATTGGAAATTTTAACCACAGTGATCAGACAAGAAAAGGAAATACAAGGCATCCAAATTGGAGAGGAGAAAACAAAACTGTCATGGTTTTCAGGTGACATGACACTGTACATAGAAAATACTATAGATTCCACCAAAAATCTGTTCAACCTAATAAATGAATTTGGCAAAATAGCAGGATGCAAAGTCAATATCTAGAAATCAAAGGTTTTGTATACTAACAATGAAACTTCAGAAGCAGAAATCAAGAAAAAATATTTTTGATATAGCAACAAGAAAAATAAAACACCTAGGAACAAACCTAACCAAGGAGGTAAAAGATTTGTAATCAGAAAACTACACAACACTGAAGAAAGAAATCAAGGAAGACACAAACAAATGAAAACATATCTGCGCTCATGGATTGGAAGAATTAACATCATCAAAATGTCCATACTATCCAAAGCAATTTACAGATTCAATGCAATACCTATTAAATTACCAATGGCATATTTCACAGACATAGAAGAAACACTTCAAAAATTTATATGGAACCATAAATGAACCCAATTGGCTGCTGCATTTTTGAGAAAGAAGAGCAAAGTAGGATGCATCACTATACCTGATACCAAACTGTATTACATGGCCACTGTAATCAATACAGTCTGGTACTGGAATAAGAACAGACAGATAGAACAGAGGGCCCAGAAATAAACCCAAGTTTCTACAGTCAATTAATATTCAACAAAGTGAGCAGCAGATTAAAATGGAGCAAAAATAGTCTCTTCAACAAATGGTGTTGGGAGAGTTGGACAGCTACATGTAAAAAAAAAACAAAACTCAAGCACCAACTTACACCATACACAATGATACATTCGAGGTGGATAAAAGATTTAAATATATGTCATGGCACCATTAAAGTCCGAGAGGAGAATATAGGCAAGAAAATCTCAGATATTTCACGCAGCAGCATTTTCACTTGATATGTCCCCTACAGCAAAGGACACAAAGGAAAGAATAAACAAGTGGGATCTCATCAAAATAAAAAGCTTCTGCATGGTTTAAGAAAACAATATTAAAATAAAAAGAGAACCAGCCATATAGGAAAATATATTTGCTAATGATACCTCAAAAAAGGGTTTAATCTCCAAAATATATAAAGAACTCACACAACTCCACTCTAAGACAAGCAATTGAATTAAAAAATGGGGAAAGAACTTGAACAGATATTTCTTCAAGGAGGACATACAGATGATCCAGAAACACATGAAAAGATGCTCAGTATTGCTAGCTATCAGAGAGATGCAAATTAAAACCACAATGAGTTACCACTTCACACCAGTCAGAATGGCCATCATAACCAAAGCAACAAACAGGTGTTGGATAGGTTGTGGAGAAAAGGGAACTTTAGTTCACAGTTGGTGGCATTGCAGACTGGTGAAACCACTATGGAGAGCAGTATGGAATCTCCACAGAAAACTAAGAATGGATCTGCTTGTTGACCCAGTAATTCCACTGCTAGGATTATGTCTTAAGAACCCTGAAACACCAATCCAAAAGAACCTATGCTTCCCAATGTTCATAACATCACAATTTATAATAGCTAAGTGCTGGAAGCAATCTAGGTCACCATCTGTAAAGAATGGATCAAAAAACTATGGTGCCTTTACACAATGGAATTTTGTGCAGCAGAAAGAAGGAGCTTATACACTTTGGGAAAGCATGGATGGAACTGTAAAGCATCATGCTAAGTGAAATAAGCCAGGCAGTGAAAGACAAATGCCATATGCTTTCACCTTTAACAGGAACCTAATTACTGTGGTGCTCAACAAAACAAACAAACAAAATATAACCAAAGACACTGAAACTGAGACCAGGGTGACTGTGACCAGAGTGGAGAGGTGAGGGAATTTTCAGGGGAAAAGGGTGAATGGTTTGCAGGAATGAGTATAAAGGACACATGGACAATAATAATGGGAGAGGTGGAAAGGGGAGGGAGATGGGGGGTTCGAGGGTGTGCTGGGATGGGGGTAAAAGGATGGTACTTGAACAACAATTAAAACAAAAAATTAAAAAAAAACACAATATGAAAGAGAATAAAGACACCCAGTCAAATAAGTCAATTAAAAAAGAAAGAAAATGGAGTAAACTAAACAGAGAGAAGAGAAATTAAATAAAAACTAATAAAATAAAAGAATTAAAAATTATGAAAAAACAATAATTCAAATGAACAATAAAATGCAAGTTCTATAGGATAGCAAAGTGAAATGTGTCTCAGTTTCTCAGTTGCTGGCTTTAGCCTTATGCTTTCTCTTTGGATCTGTCTCTGGACCTTTCACAAATCTAGTTATTATTGTCCCAGTTAGAAGAAAAAAAGAGTGGGGGAAGCCTCCTGCTGACTTTAACTGACCCCCCTCAAGGGATTTTTGCTGGTCTTCCTGGATGCCACATGAAGAGAGATGCTGGGCTTCACTTTTCTCCCTTCCTTTGGTTTTACAAGGATGGGAGCCAAGTCTGGGCTGTAATTTTCACAGTTGCCCAGCTGCCAGCCCAGTTCCTCCATGAGCTGCTGGGCCTCCACTGTCTATCTACACTGAGCTGGCATCTTTAATTCACCAGTTGTGCCAGCGTCTGTGTGGTGTCCCTCCTCCTTGCTCTTTGTGAGTCCACCACAGCAGGAGCTGGCAAGCGGCTCCAGTCAGGTCAAGCAATTGGTGCAAGCCAGCCAAGGTGTGCAAGACTTCCTTAAACAATGGCCAAGAGCCTTTTTATGAGGAAAAGCCTCTTGTTTAAGCCCGCCATTCTTAACAAGTGCCTGGCTTTTCACACAGCCCAACTTTTTAACCAGAATAGAGACTATCTAGTTCAGGGCCCAACATGATCCAACTCTTCTCCCTTCTCCAGTTGTCACCTGGCTCCCCAATTTCTCTGGTAATGACATGGCTGGTGTCAACCATCCCAGTGGGTGAACCCTACCTCTGTGTGTCTCCCACTTCATCTTTATTCCCCCCAGTGACTTCAAGCATCCAAGCCTCTCCTAGTGACATGTTGACTTCCCTGCTTTGGTAGGGATGGGAGCTGGTGATCTGACTCTCCTCAAAGGAATCTGCAGCAGGCGCTAGGCTCAAGGCCACGGCAGTCTTGGTTCTTGCTTAGATTCCAGGGTCCTTATTTCCCCAACACAATCTCCTTACCATCTGCTTTTCAATGTCCTCTACAAATTTTGCTGTCAAACTTCATATAAGCTGGGATTCTGTTGGTTGTTCATTCTGTTCATCAGAAGATTGTGTAGGTGTTCCAGCTGGTCATAGGGAGAAGTGGGCTCTGCTTTCACCCACCTTGCCATCATCTTTTAGGACATATTTTTTTTTTATAACAAATCCAACTCTGCAAGCAAATTCACCACTCCCTGCCACCTGGATTCAGTGGCTGCTGCCTTTCTAGGGAGATTTAGATTTAACATGTATTTCATGAAGGGAAAAGGGGAGACAGCTTTTTCTAATTTTACATATTAGAAAAATAAAGCCCAAAGATGGCATGTGACATAGACAGAGCCATGTAGCAGACCTGAGATTCCTAAGCAGCTGCACAATAGGCAACATCTATTATGTGCCTACTGTGTGTCACAGTGGTCTTTGGGTAGAACAAGGAATATAAATTATCCTAAAGAACAGTCCCTTCCTTCTATGAGCTTCCTGTCTAGTCTTCCTAACCACACAAAACCTTTGAAAACTTTGAGAATACAAAGGCACATCTGACTATTTTTTTTTCCAATAGAGAATCTTGCAATTAAGTAAACAAATCTCAACATGCAGGTTGTCACAAACTATACAGCCTGCATGTAAATCTTACTGCACTGACTAAAATGTTTTACCTAGATACACCTTATGCTATTTTGCACATACAATCTGTTGTTCCTTGGCCACAGCTCCATGTGTGACAACATAGAATTAATGTTGCTGACTGCCTGATTATGACCACCATAGGCTCTCAACTATGGGTAGTCTTAGGGTTTGCAGCTGTGGTTTCCTAAGGGTTAACTGGGAAAAGCAGCGGAGAATTTCAGGGCCTGCAATTGATTTCCAAGAGTCACTCCTTGCAGGGCCAATGCCAATGCAACATCTGGTGTGCACCTGAATAAATGCAAGAGTTTCTTTTTTAATATTATACACATTCTGCACCTTGACTCACAGCTATTAAATCCCTTTTGGTGAGATATCCAGCAAGCATGACACTATTTCCTTCATAAGGGAAGAGCATTCCAAGAAGAGCAGCATAAATCCATGTCCATCCACACTGCACCCCAAAGCCTTCAGAGAAGGCTGCCATCTAGGCACCTACGGCATATATATAATTCCATTTAGTTCACTTATTTTTATGAACCAAGTTTCTTGTTTGGAAATGGCCCTTCTCTTACTTTTTCCTACCCTAGTTTCCTTCTCTCCACTTTCCAGACTCAGCCATCCCCACCCTATCTATCCCTCCCTGTGTATTCTGCTCAACCAAGACTCAACCAAACACATCACTCAATGTGGCTTAAATTAAAAGCAGATTTTTTGGAGTGACACCTCTGCCTTTGCTCTCTCTTTCTTCTTTGCCCCACTTTACACTGGAAATAAAATATTATTTAAAGGGTTCTTGGTAGTGTGTATTGTCCATAATTCTGACCTCCAGTTACTTCCCAGAATGAGAGTTAAATCTGTAAATGAACACTAGTGGAGATGAATGGATTCCATAAGGTTATCTGACTCAAGTCTTCTATGTGCAGGTTAAACAAATGAGGCCCTAAAAGGACCCTGCTGCTCCCCAAGTCAACCAAGGTTCTCATGCCTCATAGCCTCATCTCTCCTCTCCTCCACTTTTATGTACCCTTTCTAATTGTTTTGGTGAAATCCTGCTCACCAAGCTTCACTAAACTGTAATTGCATCACCTCTGAGATGTTTTTCTTTTCCTCTGCTACCTCCCAACTCATCCCCTCTGCCCTGGAATTCATTATTCTCTTTGTGGACTCCCTAGTTTGCATGGAAATGCCATTATGCATTCTCAGTTTATGGTATAGTTGCTGCCCCAATCTGTGTCCCATCACTCACCCCAAGTAAAACAGATCCTGAGACAAGGATTCTAATGTCAACACTTAATTAGGTAGACTCCCCTAGGAGCCACTAGTGAGAGAAGGGGAAGGGAGAAAAAACTAAAAATGGAGAGGAACTGAGCAGGTTCTGCCAGTGGAAAGTGAGGGCTCTTTATGAAGAACATACCTCAGGAACTCGTCCCATTAAAGATCAAGAAAGTCAGTGTCTTGATCTCTCCACTTTGATGCCTCATTTTTGGAGGGTTGCTCCTGGAACATGAAGTTATTGGCATTTCCAGGATTCCTCAAACTTTGGCAAAGCATACACTCAACCTGAGGAAGCTTTCTGGCAAAGAGACCTGTAACTGTCAGCTGGGGACCTCCAGCATAAGTTGAGTGACCAACAGTGCTCACTTGTCTGTGTACACCAAGAATCAGACCCTAGAATGTATTTCTTTTAGCATTCCCAATGTATGGTCCACAAGAGACATATTGATTATTTTAATTGAACTTAAATATTAGTTAGTAACCTCACAGAACTAAGGAACAAATAGACACCCTACATCTGAACTCTTGACTCAGTATTTTCACAATGTATTTTTCAGCCAAATCATTTTTTTCTAACATCAGAAGAGTTTAGATGTATATTCTCTGAAGTCTTGGGACACTTAGTCCAAAATAATCTGTCACCAGCAAGGCATTTATTTAAAATTTGTTTCCTAAATATCTCTGAATTATGTTCTGTTCCTTAGTGCATCTTAAATCTTTTCAATATTTTTAAAGATTCAAATTTCAAGTTAAAGTTATTAACTATTGTTGTACATTTTTTGTGAAAAATTAATGTTCTAGGATATTTTTGTTGGATTTATTAGGATTTCATATATTTCCTAGCTCATGTTATCCCCTAGGGTGAGAGTCACAATATCTCTTCCCATGTAGGAAGCACACATGGTAGAACTTTCACTCTCATGAACTCTGCCACTGGGGACATTAGAAGCTACCCTACCCTAAGTCTTGGTCTCCATGCTGATAGGGAAAGTATTACTCAAGGTTATAGGCTATCTCATTGCTATCCACTTTCTGCCAAAGCCTTACCCTATTAATAAAGAACTACTGTGCAAGAAAATGAGACTCTAGGTAGCACCAATATGGTGTGGTGAGAACAGTCACAATAGAAATAAGATCTGAAAAATATCTTCTCAAAGGGGCTGGTTCATATGTAGTAGTGCCCATAACCTCCTTCCCACACTCAGGGATATTTACTCATTGTCTCCACACTCAGTTTCTGCTATGCCCCACATCACCCTTACAATTCACCAGGCAGAAAACACTTCTACCAAATTACTGGTGAATAATATAGATTCTACTACAGGTGTTTTAGAGATAAAGGGACTGAAGTTTATATCTCTAAAAAAATTATTTTCCCCAGGTCTCCCTCTTTGGCTATGCAGAATATAGATCACTTTCAGCTTCCATTTTTCCTGCCCCCACATCCTCTGTTACTTTATTCCCCTCCACAAACTTGGTTTTCCCCATAGCCTGGTCATGTGTCAGCTCCCACACAATGAATACTTGTCCCATTAAACCATAAGGGAATCTACAATTACAAGAATCCAATGTACTTGAAATGAATTGAGGTTGGGGGTATAAATACAAATATATTTCCCCACATTTTTAAATTGTTGTTCAAGTACAGTTGTCTCCATTCCCACCCCACCCACACACACACACAATTACCCCAACCCAGCCATCCCTATTTCCCACCATTAATCCAACCCTTCTTTGGTTTTGCCCATGTGTCCTTTATATGTGTTCCTGAAAACCTTTCCCCTTTTCCCCTCATTATCCCTTCTCAATTCCTCTTTGGTTACTGTCAGTTTGTTCTTAATTTCAATGTCTCTGGTTATATTTTGCTTGCTTGTTTGTTTTGTTGATTGTGTTCCACTTACAGGTGAGATCACATGGTATTTGACTTTCACTGTCTGGCTTATTACACTTAGTATAATGCTCTCCAGATCCATCACAATGGGTAGGACTTCCTTCTTCCTTTGTGTTGCATAATATTGCATTGTGTAAATGCAACATAGTTTTTTGATCCACTCATTTACCAATGTACACTTAGGTTGCTTCAAGCACTTGGCTATTGCAAAGTGTACTGCTATGAATATTGGGGTGCATAGGTTTATTTGAATTGGTGTTTCAGGATTCTTAGGGCATAATCCAAGCTGTGGAATCACTGGGTCAAAAAACAGTTCCTTTTTTAATTTTCTTAGGCAAATTCATACTGTTTTCCACAGTGGCTGCACCAACCTGCATTCCCATCAACAGTGTACTAAGGTTCCCTTTTCTCTACAACCTCTCCAGCACTTATTGTTTGTTGATTTGTTAAGATGGGTGGACCAAAAAATATGGTACACTTTTACAATGGAGTACTATGCAGTGGGAAGAAAGAAAGAGCTCCTACATTTTGTGACAGCATGGATGGATCTCTAAAGCATTACCTGGATACAATGACAATAAGTGAAATAAGCCAGGCAGTAAAAGTCAAGTACCATATGATCTCACTTATAAATGGAGCAAAACCTGCAAAACAAACAAGCGAGCAAAATATAACCAGAGACATTGAAATTAAGAACAAACTGACAGTAACAGGAGGGGAGGAGAGGAAGGGAGATAACATGGAAAAGAAGTGGAAGGTTTGTCAAGGAACAAGTATAAAGGACTGGTGGACAAAGCCAAATGGGGGCAGGATTGAAAATGGGAGGTGGAGTTTATGGGACAGGTGAAAGTGGTGGCAGGAAAATGGAGACAACTGTTCTAGAACAACAATAAAAAAGAAGCTGTTGCATTCCTCAGCACTTTGCTGCTCACAGCCTCCTTCACCCAGCCTCACTGCCTATGACCTTGAGGTTATTCTTGTGTATTTCAGGCAAAAATCACTTTGGAACTATGCTTCATTTTCTATAATGAAATTATAGGAAATTAAGGTTACTAGTTATTTTCTTAATTATTTATATACAAATCAAATCACTGTATTTCCCTCTCAATATATTCCTATCTGTTCTTTATTTTCCTGAGCTTTCTCATAGTCTGATATTCCCAAAGTCCCCCTCCTTGCTCCCCAGAGCTAGAGTGGATTTTGTTGAGTGGCCACTCACTATTAGTCAGGTGGGGAATCCATTGTATTGAGGGAAAGAAAGGTGACAAGGATAGTTAGTAGAAAAGAATATACTAAGTTAATAAATTTAGACAAGAGTGTACAGGTAAAGCAGACATTGAAAATGGCAATCCTTAGTTGGGGAAAATTTGTTTTGCCTTTCTACAACCATTAGTATTAAGACAGCTAAGTACCCAGTATTTTACTGAGTAGAATTAAGCTTTTGTCAAAAACAAAGCTTCACTAACTACATCTCTGTTTACTCTGCTCTTTTATTATAATTAGAAAAAAAATGAATGTAGATAGCCACAGGGGCAGGACTAATCTTGTTCACATTTGCCAGGAAGTGTAGAGATTTGTGCAAGTAAGAACATCAGAGCAAAAATGAGACACAAAGAATAACATTGACTTTTATATAAAAAATAAACATGATTTTCAGGTTACAGAGCCTCTTGGTATGGTACATGTCTCTGATTTCTCCTTCTTGGAATACCTACCAAGATCAATAAATCTAGTGCTGGAATATTCCCATTTACTCATCTGTTGCAACCTATGTTTGCCAAGAACCTACCTAAGGACAAAATCAACATAAAGAGAGTCAAAACATAGTGATGGACAGACACATTAAAATGGCATCAATGAGCATTTGGATCCTACTAATGAACAACCACGGTCATGCTGTTTTCATGCATTAATGCATTAATCTCTTTGCTTAAGCCAGTTTTGATTGAGATTTTTATTTCTTACTGTTGGATGTTTCTATCTAATATATCCTTAATTTGGATCAAAGTTCTTGAGGAAGAGTGATAGTTCTCAGTAAATCAAACTTTGGAAGAATATGATAAGAAAAATGAAATTTCACATAATGCACAGTTTTTTAATATTAGGAAATACAAGCTTTCTGCAAATTGGGACATCTAAATCATAGGGTTAGTTTAAGATTAAATCAAACAACATACATACAAATGTCACACATACATGTGTGAATGTGAATATTTACCCAGACACAATGACAATAAGCCATGGCCCTTTGTGGTCCACTCTCTACCTGAAATAAACTCAAAGAATTTCAGCCCAGTCACTGCAGAGTGACCAAAAAGGAATTCTAATTGCTTATGAATACCATTTTACCATTTAAGAATATCAAATTAATGGTCTAGAGCCACATTTGTCAAAATATTCAGTGTTTCAAAATACTCTGGAACTTCAAATATTACATTTAACCTTAAAACTTTGCTCTATGATGTATCCCTTTCTTCATTCTCTACCTTCTCACTTTCTCAACCAGATACACACTTAAGAGATTGTTATTATTTATGTGTTGAATGAAAAATCTCAAAATATCAACTTTACTGAGTCATCTTAATAAGAACAGAAACTTACAATGTCCTTTTACCATATAAACATCATAGATTGTCATTATTATTGCTAATCTAGTGGGAGGGGAACTGTATAATTACTAAGAGTTTCATAAAGAACAGCACATTTTCAGAGGAAACAGAAAGCAGACAATAGGGTAGTACTGCTCTTGGGGAATGTTGGCAGTGTCCTGAAGTAGCAAGGAAGAAATCAACCATGGCAATCAGCACAACTGTGAGATGTGGATGTCTTGCTAACTACACTCCTAGTGTTCTTCAATATAGATTTGGCCCTGTTGTTTCTATATAATTAGTAATAGTTGTTCTTATGAGATGTTCTGTCTTTAATGTTGATAAAAGAGGGCCCAGCAGCCCTGCAGTTCTCCTTAGTGGGAACTCTAAATGATAAAAGTATGTCCAGCCTCACTCACATGAATAAAACTCCTTGCCTGCCATGATGGTGAGAGTGCTGAGCAATGAAAATGTGCTTATGCTAAGTCTGGCCCTTATTCAATGTGGCATGACTCAGGTTTTGAGGAGAATGAATAGGGAAAATAATACTTGGGTGAGTGGTAAATTTCCTGACACAGAATGCAGACTTTTAAAGAGAAACTTCAAGAGTAAGAGACAGAGAACTTTGCCCCCTCACCTCCAATCTCTCCCATCTCCACCCTCTACCACCCCAACCAAATATGAGGGCTGCAGAGCTCAGTGACATGTGGGGAAGTCTGTACAGAATACCCTGGAGCAGATGCTGCTGGTGGTAGCCCACACCCATACAATTGTGTTTTGAAGGCTGCAGTGAGAGCTGTTATGAAGCCTCTGGATGAAGCTTTTTCACAGGTCCTCCCTTAGGCCAGCTCCCCAGAGGACCACTATGTTATACTTCACATTGCTGGAGTATACAATGGACTGATGCTTATCAGAGTCCAGCTCTCTGCCTCCAGGCAAGGCAGATTCTCTGTGCAACTTACACCCTGAGCATTTCCACACCTATCCCTGAGCATTTTCCCCACCTAATCAAGCTAAAGCAGAATTCACCCAAAACTTCACCCTTGCTTAATTTCTTTGTCTCCATCCTCTCCTCACTCCCTTGCACGTGTCTCCTAAGTAAACACCTCAATCAAACACTCACACAAGAATATCCACTTCAGATTCTCCTTATGGGGAGTGTGACTTGAGACAATTCTCTCATAAAGAAAAGCTGCCTTTTATTTTGAGACTTGAAGATGGGCTCTGTCACCTCTGATATTATAATTACATTCTGAAATTGCTCTAAGTCTGTTGAAAACACTGATGTGCTGATCTTAAGTCCTGTGAAGAATTTGGCAAAAGGGTTAGAAAGAATCAGTTCTGCCCCTTCTTCAATACATGATAGCACAAAAGGGTACCAATCTATTACTAAGGTGGCAGGTGGTGTTAAAGGACAGTGTGTGAGCAACTAGGTATGGCAGGAGAGGCCTCAGTGCTGAAGAGCAATCTGGAGGAAGAACTGACACAAGGAAATAAGGAGAACCAAAATTTCCTCATACTGTTTTGGTGTCAGGAGTGCTGTTTTACCCTTAATGGAAAATATAGAACCAAAACAGTCTGGGGTTTTGTTACCAAGGGCCCTAATTTAGAGCCATATATTTTTGACACCTATACCTGCTCAGAGGTACAGTCAGAGAAGGGGTTGGCGAACTAATGCTTAAAATGCTCAGAGGTTTCTGGCCAAGATGGAAGCATATGTAAATACATGTTGCCGCTGAGCACAACCAAAAGAAGGACACCAACAAATTTAAAAACAAAAAATAAAAACCAAAACTGACAGAAAATAAAATTGTATTTTTACAATTTAAGTCCAGAAACCAAGGACTTAAAGAAAAACAGGCTGGTAGAAGGGCCAGAGATGGGCAGCCAGAGAAGAGAGGATGTACAGTCAGGTGGCAGATGAAGGACCAGGTAGGCCAGGTGGCAACTGGTGGACTGGGTGTTCCCACATTCATGTGTAGATAAACCAAGAGAAGCAACTGGAGAGTGAGAAAGATTGCACAACCTAGGCTATCAGTGCTGGAAAATAAAGCCTCAAAACCTCTGGCTATAAAAACCTGTGGGAATAGTGGTGGTAGGAGAAACTCCCAGCCTCACAGGAGAGTTTATTGGAGAGACCCAAAGGGTCATAGAATGTACATAGGCCCACATACCTGAAAATCAGCACCAGAAAAGAACAGTTTGCATGTGGGAAGCAGGGGAACTAACTAAAAGCTGGCCAAGAGCTGAGCAAACACCATTGTTCCCTTTTAGACCCCTCCATCACATTCAGTGGCACAATGCAGCAATGTGGGTTGCTCTGCCCTGGTGAATACATAAGAATCCCCATTTACAACATAATAGGGGTGCCAAGACAAAAAAAAATATATGGCCCAAATAAAAACAAAACAAAACAGATCAAAACTCCAGAAAACATGTAAGTGATGAAGAGATAGCCAACCTATCAGATGCAGAGTTCAAAACACTGGTAATCAGGATGCTCACAGAAATAGTTGAGTATGGTCACAAAATAAAGGAAGAAGTGAAGGCTAGGAAAAGAGAAATATATAAATATATATATATATATATATATATATAAACAGTGAACCAACAGTGAGGAACCAACAGTGAGGAACCAACAGTGAAGAGAAGAAAAAGAGGACTCAAATCAATGACTTGAAGCAAAAGGAAGAAGTAAACATTCAACCAGAACATAATGAAGAAAAAATAATTCTAAATAATGAGAAGAGAAGTAGGAACCTCCAGGCCAAGTTTAAACATTTCAACATCCAAATCATAGGGGTGCCAGAAGGAGAAAAGGAAGAGCAAGACATTGAAACTTACTTGAAAAGAAAAAAAAAATAGTGAAGGGGAACTTCTGAAATCTGGTGAAGGAAATGGACTTCCAGGAAGTCCAGGAAGCTTAGAGAATACCAAAGAAGTTGGACCAAGGAAGCAAACACCAAGGTACATCCTAATTACATTACCAAAGATTATATATAAGGAGAGAATTTTAAAAGCAGCAACAGAGAAGGGGACAATTACCTACAAAGGAGTTCCCATCCGACTGTCAGCTGATTTCTCAAAAGAGACCTTGCAGGCAAGAAGGGGCTGGAAAGGAGCACTCAAAGTCGTGGAAGGCAAGGAACTACATCCAAGATTACTCTATTCAGCAAAGCCATCATGTAGAAGGGAAGGGCAGATAAAGTGCTTTCCAGATAAAGTTTAAAAAGTTCATCATCACCAAGCCCTTGTTATATGAAATGTTAAGGGGGCTTATCTAAGAAAAAGAAGATAAAAACTATGAACAATAAAATAGCAAACACAACTATCAATAACTGAACCAAAACTAAACAAATAAGTAGAACAGGAACAGCATAACAGAAATGGAGATCACATGGAGGGTTATCAGCAGGGACAGAGAGGGGAAATAATGGGGGAACAGGTACAATGAATAAGCATAAATTGTAGGTACAAAATAGGCAGGCGGAGGTTATATGTATGATCCATGGACATGAGCTAAGGTGGGCTGGGGGAATGCTGGTGTCAGGAAATTGCAGGACAGTGGAGGATAAACAGCAGAAAAAAATAGGACAACTGTAAAAGCTTAATCAAAAATATATTAAAATATTAAATATAAAATAAAATATATTTTAATATATATATTAAAATATAAAAATAAAATAAAAATTGGTTCCTCATTCTTAGACAGCCATTGGGACTGAAATGTTAACAAAATATTTTTATTCTTGGTGATTACACCATTACCACAGTTTATAAACAATGTTAGTTTTTCTGTATGCCGTCATCGATATCCAATGCCAGAACAATGCTCACAGATAAATGTCACATTAGTTTGCACTGGTCACAGTGGAGGGAAACAATGGATTTTTTTTATTGTTGTTCAAGTACAGTTTTCTACCTTTTCCTGCAACCCCTCCCCACCACCCTATCCTTTCCCAATTCCCTGCAATGTTTCCACAATACCCTTGTTATTGTCTACGTATCCTTTATAATTTTTCCAGTAAACAATTCACTCTTTTCACCCATTATCCCCTCCCTCTCCCTTCTGCTCACTGCCAGCATATTCTCAATTTCAATGTCTTTTGATATATTTTTATTGTTTGTTCATTTTGATGATTAGGTTAATTTTAGTGGTGAGATCATATGTTTTTTGTCTGTCACTGCCTGGCTTATTTCACTTAGCATAATGCTCTCCAGTTCCATCCATGCTGTCACAAAGGGTAGGAGCTCCTTCTTTCTCTCTTCTTCATAGAATTCCATTGGGTAAATGTACCATAGTTTTTTTGATGGGTACTTAAGTTTCTTCCAGCAGTTGGCTATTGTAAAATTGTGCTGCTATGAACACTGGAGTGCATAATTTCTTTTGGATTGGTTTTTCAGGGTTCTTAGGATATGCCCCTAGCAAAGGAATTGCCAGGTCAAAAGGCAGTCCCATTTTCAGTTTTCTGAGGAAATTCCATCGTGTTTTCCAAAGTGGCTCCACCAGTCTTCAGTCTCACAAACAGTTTACTAGAGTTCCCATTTCTCTGAAACCTTTCCAACATTTGTTGTTTTTTGCTGTGTTTATGATGGCTGTTCTCTCTGGTGTGAAGTAGTGTCTCATTGTGGTTTTAATTTGCATCTCTATGATGGATAGAAATACTAAGCATATTTTTATATGTCTCCAGACTCTCTGTATGTCTGCCTTAGAGAAATATCTGCTCAAGTCATTTGCCCATTTTTAAATTGAGTTACTTGTATTCTTACAGTGGAGTCCTGTGTGTTCTTTGTATATTTTGGAGTTCAAAACCTTGTCTGAGGTATCATTGTACATTATGGTTTCCCATACAGTTGGTTCGTGTTAATGCTTTTTTCTTTATCCATGCAGAAACTTTTTATTTTGATGAAACCCCATTTGTTTTTTCCTTCCATTATGTCCCTTGTTCTAGGGGATACACCAGTTAAATATTGCTGCCTGGAATATGTGAGATTTTTCTGCCTATGTTCTCCTCTAGGACTTTAATGGTGTCACGGTTTATATTTAAATCTTTTATCCACCTTGAATTTATTTTTGTGTATGGTGTAAGTTAGTGATCGAGTTTCTTTTTTCTTTTCTTTCTTTCTTTTTTTTTTTTTTTTTTGCAGTACCTGACCAGCTCTCCCAACACCAATTGTTGAAGAGGCTATTTTTGCTCCATTGTATGTTGCTTTCCCCTTTTTCAAATACTAATTGACTGTAGAGACTTGGGTTTATTTCTGGACTGGTGGTTCTGTTCTGTTGGTCCATGTGTTTCTTCTGTTTTTTTTTTTTTTTAGATTTTATTTATTTATTTATTTATTTATTTATTTATTTATTTATTTATTTTTAGTGATGGAAGGGGGAGAGAGAGAGAGAGAGAGAGATGTGCAGTTGCTGGGGGTTCTGGCCTGCAACCCAGGAATGTACCCTGGCTGGGTATCGAACCTGGGACACTTTGGTTCCCAGCCCGCACTCAATCCACTGAGCTACGCCAGCCAGGGCTCATGTGTTTCTTCTGTTTTGATTACAGTGGCCTTGAAATACAGTTTGATATTGGATATTATGATCCATCCTACTGTGTTTTTCTTTCTCAAAATTGCTGCGGCTATTCAGGGTCATTAATGATTCCATATAAATTTTTGAAGTGTTTGATTTGTATCTGTGAAATATGCTATTGGCACTTTAATAGGTATTGCATTGAATCTATAAATTTCTTTGGTAGTATGGACATTTGTTGACGATGTTATTTCTTCCAATCCATGAACACAGTATGTGGTTCCATTTGTTTGTGTCTTCCTTAATTTCTTTCTTCAGTGTTATGTAATTTTCTGAGTACAAATCTTTGACCTCCTTGGTTTGATTTCTCCTAGGTATTTTATTTTCCTTTTTGCTATATCAAACGAGATTTTTTTCCCCTGATTTCTGGTTCTGATGTTTCATTGTTGGTGTACAAAAATTCCTTTGATTTCTGAATATCGATGTTGTATCCTGCTGTTTTGCCAAATTCATTTATTAGATCGAGCAGTTTTTTGGTGGAGTCTATCGGATTTTCTATGTGCACTATCATGTCATCTGCAAACAATGACATTGTTTTTTTTTTTTTTTTCTCTTCCAATTCGGATACCTTTTTTTTCCTTTTCTTGTCTGATTGCTGTGGCTGGAACGTCCAGTAGTATATTAAATAGAAATGGTATAAGTGGACAACCTTCTCTTGTTCCTGATCTTAGTGGGAAAGATTTTAGGTTTTGCCTACTGGGTGTGATGTAGGCTGTAGGTGTCTCATACATGACCTTTATTATGTTGAGGAATGTTCCCTCTCTTACCACTTTGCTGAGTGTTTTTATCATAAATTGGTGCTATACCTCATCAAGTGCTTTCTCTGCATCTGTTGATATGATTATGTGATTTTTGTCCTTGCCTTTGTTTATTTGATGTATAATGTTTATTGATTTGCGAATATTGTACCATCCTTGCATCCCCGGGATGAATCCCACTTGGTCATGGTATATGATCGTTTTAATGTATTTCTGGATGAGGTTTGACAATATTTAGTTCAGGATTTTAGCGTCTATGTTCATCAGCGATGTTGGCCTGAAGTTTTCTTTCTTTGTTGTCTTCATCTGTCTTGGGATTAGGATGATGCTGGCTTCATAAAAAGAGTTTGGGAGTCTTGCCTCTTCTTGGATTTTTTGGAATAGTCTTTGAAGGATGGGAGTTAGCTGTTCCTTAAATGCTTTGTGGAATTTTCCTGTGAAATCATGCTGTCTGTGGTTTTTGTGTGTTGGGACTTTTGTGATTACTGCTTCAATTTCATCAGCTGTTTTTGGTCTTTCAAATTTCTGTTTCTTCTTCATTGAGTTTTGGAAAATAGTATTTTTCTAGAAATTTGTCCATTGCACCTAAGGTTTTAAATTTGTCAGCATACATTTCTTTGTAGTAATTTCTTACAATCCTTTGTATTTCTGTGGTATCAAGTATAATCTCTCCTCTTTCATTGCTAATTGCGTTTATTTGGGTCCTCTCTCTTTTTTTTTCTTGATAAGTCTGCTTAAAGCCTTGTCAATTTTGTTTATCTTTCAAGGAACAAGCTCCTGGAGTAATTGACCCTTAGAATTGTGCTTTTAGTCCCTATTTCATTTAATTTTCCTTTGATCTTGGTTATTTCTTTCTTCTTACGAGCTTGGCCTGTCTTTGTTATTGTTCTTTGAGTTCTGGTAGGTATAGGGTGCAGTTCTGTATTTGAAATGTTTCTATCTTTTTTATTTAGGCCTGTATCACTATGAACTTCCCCCTCAGGACTGCCTGCACTGTGTCCCATATTTTTAGTTCATTGTGAGGTCTTTTTAATTTGCTTCCAGAAATTTTTTGAATTTGTCCTTGATCTCCTTCTTGCCTTATTCATTGTTTAATAGTATGTGATTCAATGAACATGAGTTTGAGTGGTTTTGAGCTTTTTCCTTGAGGTTTGTTTCTAGTTTCAGTATTTTGTTGGTAGAGAAAATGCTACATATGATTTCAGTTTTCTGAATTTGTTGAGGCTTGTTTTGTGACCTTTCACGTGGTCTATCTTTGAAAATGTTCTATGTGCATTTGAAAAGAATGTGTATTTAGCTTCTTTGATATGAAAAACTATATATATATTAGTTAAGTTAATTTGATTTAGGACATTGTTCAATGTGCAATATCTTTGTTGATATTTTGTTTAGAGGACCTGTCCATTTTAGACAGTGGGGTGTTGAAATCTCCTACTATAATTTTGTTGCTGTCAATATCTTTCCTGAAGTCCTCTAAGATTTTCTTTGTGTATTTGGATGCTCCTATCGGATATATATATATATATAATGTTTATGTCTTCTTGATGGATTCTTCCCTAGAGTATTACAAAGTGACCTTCTGGGCCTCTTTATATATTTTTTTAAAGTCCATTTTTTTCTGATGTGAGTATTGCTACCCCACATTTTTTTAACTGTCTGTATGCTTGGTATATTTGTTTCCGGCTCTTCACTTTAGTCTGTGTAGGTCTTTTGTTCTGAGGTTGGTCTCTTGTAGGCAGCATATGTGTGGGTCATGTTTTATTGGAGCATAATTCATTTATGTTCAAGGTTATTATTGATAGGTACTTATTCACTAATTTTTTTATACCTGTGTTTGTCTCTGTCACTCTTTTCCTCTCTCTCTTTTTATTTATTTGTTTTTAAGATTTTATTTATTTTTAGAGAGGGAAGGGAGGGAGAAAGAGAGAGAGAGAAACATCAATGTGCAGTTGCTGGGGGCCATGGCCTGCAACCCAGGCATGTGCCCTGACTGGGAATAGAACCTGTGATGCTTTGGTTCACAGCCCATGCTCAATCCACTGAGCTATGCCAGCCAGGGCTTCCTCTCTCCTTTTAAAGCATCCCTTTAGCATCTCTTACAGAGCTTGTTTGGTGGGGGTGTATTCTTTTAGACTTCTTTTGTTGGAAAGCTCCTTATTTGGCCATTAATTTTAATTAGAGCCTTGATGGGTAGAGGAATCTTGCTTGTGGGCCTCTGGCTCTCATTACTTGGAATATTTCTTACCATTGTCTTCTGGTTTAGAGTATGTCCATTGAGAAGTCAGCTGCTAGTCTTATCAGGGCTCCCTTATTTGTTAATTCCTGTTTGTCCCTTGCTACCTTTAAGATTATCTATTTGTCTTGGAATTTTCCATTTTAATTGTGATGTTTCTTGAAGCTGACCACTTTGGTTCCTCTTGATTGGGACTTTCAGTGTTTCCTGCACTTGTGTAACTTTTTGTCTCATCGAATTAATGAAGTTTTCCATCATTACTTTTTCAAACAGATTTTCTATCCCTTGCTCTACTTCTTCTCCTTCTGGTTTCCCTATTATATGGATATTGTTGTGCTTCATGTTGTTTTGCATCGCCCTTACCATCTGTTTGTTTTTTGTAAGTCTCTGATTTTTCTTGCTATTTCTGGCTGTTTTATTCTGCCTTGTTCTCCAAATCTTTGATTTGATCCTCTGCTTCATCCAGCCTGCCTCTAATTCCTTCTAATGTGTGTTATTTTTTTTTTATTTCTGAGATTGTATTGTTCATTTCTTCCTGGTTTTTGTTTATAGATTCTATTTCCTTTTTCATGCTGATGTAGTTCTCACTCAGTTTCTTGTGGTTGTCTCTCTGTTCCTTCAGCATTTTTATAGCCATTATTTTGAATTCTATGTCTGATAGTTTGGTTTCCTTCTTTTTGTTTAGCTTTTTTAGTGGGGGGTCTTCCATTCCCTTTGACCACATGTTCTTTTTTTCTCCCCATTTTAGATGATGCTTTTTGTTTGTTTCTGTACTTCCTGATGTTTTGTTTTGCTAACTGTCTTGTAAGGTGAACTTCTATGGTAGGAATTCTATGAGCTTCAGTGGTGTGGTCTCTGAGCTCTTTGACTTGATGCTCTAGGTTTGTTCTTTCTTCTGTTTCTATGGGCTCTTTTGGTGTACTTGGATTTGTACCTTTTTGTGGTTTCTTTACTGGTGTTTTCTCTCCTCCAGGATGTATACTGATGTTTGAAGCTCCCACCTATTCTTGTATGCCATCAGTGGCAGGGAATAAGCAAAATGTATTAAGATATGTGGACAGTATTTTACTGGATTTAAAGTACCAGAAAGTATAGAAGGGATAGAATTTTTTTTGGATAAGCATAGATTTAACTGTGATATTTCAACCAATTAGCCAGTTTTTATAAAAGGTAGAAGAGAGATAAGACTCTTGTTATAGGGGAAAATGATTGTGAGCTGAATCCACACAACAGAGTACTTGTGCAAAGTTAGATGATCAAATATAATGATATTAAAGTATAGAAATTAGACATAGTGTGAGAAAGAACAGATTTAATTACAACAATAAGAACACTTAGGATTAAAATGAAGTGGGCTAAGATCATGGAGTGTTGCTGTGTAGTATGTACAATTATAGTGAACAACAATTACTTACAGTAGTACTGGGACAACAATAATATGACAAGAAATGTAGGATTTGAATAACCAGAATAGAAAGTACTTGATCAAGAGTTGTGTGTTACTTGAACACAGGTGAAGTGAAAGAAGGAAAAGTAAAGTAGAATAC
Source organism: Phyllostomus discolor (assembly GCF_004126475.2). Classification (NCBI taxonomy): domain Eukaryota; kingdom Metazoa; phylum Chordata; class Mammalia; order Chiroptera; family Phyllostomidae; genus Phyllostomus; species Phyllostomus discolor. The sequence goes on along the minus strand of NC_040911.2, from coordinate 61,997,075 downwards.
AGAGAGAGTAAGGAAACCAGTCAAACAATCCAAATAACAGGGAAATAAAATGAGGAAAAGTAAACATAAGGAAGAGAAATAAATAAATACTAATAGGGAGACTGAAGACGGAGGTGAGGTAGGAGGGAGCAGATTCCCTTTCCCTACACAGAGGAGAAAAACTTAGCCAATCTATAGAGAAACAAAGCAAATAGCCAACAGTACCTTAGCACTTTTGAAGATAGGAGACCAAAAATTGTAGAGAACACTGAAAAACCAGATTGTAAGGAGAGTGCTTCAAGAAAATAAAGCCCCTGGGACCAGCATAGGGATCAGAGCAGCTACAGCCCCATGCCTTGTGCCCACTGTGTCTGCCACATGGTTCTTCGAAAAGAGCTGGGCCAACAGCTCCCTCCCCTGAAAAAAAAAAGGTTCAAAAAGCACCAGAAAATACCTGGTTGCTTGAAGTCACAGAAAGGGGAATAAGAGGCTGTGAGCACCCACAGAGTCTGTCGACACCCGCTGGGGAGAGTTGGGAGTTGGGCTGTGATGCGCCCTGACCCCAATGATCCCTGGTCTGGTTGGACAAATGGGCTGTGTGAGAGGCCAAGCCTCTTTATGGAGCAGCAGACTTGAATAGGAAGAATTTCTCAAAAAGAAAAAGTGAAAAAGAGATACTGTTTTGGGAATTCTCCTGTAGCAGCTGCTCCAGTTTCCTCTCCACTCAGCCATTCAGTGCTCCCAAGGTGGCATGGAAGGCCCTGCACACCCCCATAGTCCTGGGAAGAGTGGGCACCCAATCCTGAGGGACCAGAGGTGGCCTGGCCTATCCCGGACACCTGCAACCCAGGAAAAGTGCACTCTGATGAAGGCCCCCAGCCCACACATGTAACCCCAGGGAGAGTATGCTCTGAGAAAGGCCTGGATCCCACACCCAAAGCCCTGTAGAGAGGCACCCAGCTAGCCCTGGAGAGAGTGTGCTTCCAAACCTGCGGAACCTGAGGGACCAGAGGCTGCTGGAGAGATGGGCTGGAGGCTGACTGACTGCAGATCAGGAAGGGAGAGAGCAAAACCATTCACCCCTCAGCCTGCTGCAGCCAGGAAGATCAGAAAAGACAGTTTGGCGAGTTTAAAGTTAGCAAGAGGCTTTTTTTTAAAGTAATTATTTATTTTTCTTATTTTTATAATTATTTATTTTATCTTTCAACTCTGTTTTCCTCTTTTTCCTTTTTTCTTGTTTTATTCCTTCTTCCTTTCTTTCCCATTTTATATCTTCTTCCTTTTTTTATTTATACTTTTACAATTCCCTTAAGTGAGACCAAAAAACCCTGAAACTGTGAAAAGACTAGAGTTGGAGCCAAAGAGGGGTCATTCCAACAGCAGAGACAGTGAGACAAATTACACTTTGCTACTATGAAGAACCTGCAAGTTATTGCATATTTTTTCATTATTATTCTTTCATTATTATTACATCTTTTATTTTATTATTATTATCATATTCGTCTTCTTTCTGTTTAGTCTTCTTTGCTTGGCTGGTTATATTGTGTTGTTTGACAGGTTTCCCATGTTCTCTTTTTCATACTGTATTGTTAATTTGCTGTCCTTCACCTCAATTGTGTTGCATTAAAACACTACTCAAGGTTCTGTACTTCCTACTCTTGTTATCCAGATCACATAGATTCTATCATGATTGTTGCACCATTATTATTGTAAATAATAGCTGATCCATACAATTGCAAATACTACAAAACATCCCTTCTGTATCTTACCCCACTTCACGGTTTCCTGAACTCTATTACTGTAGTGGTTAACTCTATTCTCTCACACAGTACAACTATTTACCATCATTTACTATCACCTTACCTAATAATCTGACCTCCCACAAGCTCACTGCTTTCTAGATCCAACTCACAATCCTTCCCTACCCAACAAGAGTCTTATCTTCTTTACACCCTTGTTAAAAAGTGGCTAGTTGGGTGGAACTTTAACAGCTAACACAGTTAACACCATATATAGCCAAAGGATCTCCTATCTATTCTATACCAGCTGCTGCTGTAAATATCATAGAATACACACTTTCTGTCTTAAGCCATTTTGTATTCCCGCTCCAACTGATCACAAAAAAAAGAGTAGGCAGAAGCTGGAAACACAAGGATATTGCTGGAAGAGGAAACCCAACAACAAAGGAACCACCAACAGATAACAACAGAAGAAGGTGATGGAGGGAGTGGAAGCTACACTAACCTGAATCCAGAAACTACCTGGAATACAACTAAATAGTAGGGAAATTACTTAAAACAAATGAACAAGAGCAAGAGAGGAACCTCAAAACATTGTGCATACTGAAGAAACAGCTTCACCACAACCTGCCCACATTAGCACAACAGAATACAAGAGATGGTGGACAGAGTGACCCTCAGTTAACCAGCTGGTGGGAAGAACACACCAAAGAAAGACCCAACAGCAATCAAAACAAAAAGACAAACACAGAGCCAACATAAACAATGGCCCAAGACCAGTGAGCTCAGGAGATCAAGGAGATGGCACTACTGAATCTTACAGGTGTTCTACCATAGAAGTTAACACCATAAACCCAGGGAGTCAGAAGCTGAGGCTAAAAAGAAGAGTCTCACAGACAACAGGAAGACAAAGAAACAATCCTCAAATGAAAGAAAAGGAGGAAGCCTCAGAAAGAATTCTAAATTGAATAGAGGCAACTCAACTATCAGATATTAAGTTTAAAGCCATTGTTATGAGGAAGCTCAAAGAGCTCACAGAGAATTATGAGCAATTAAAGGGAAACTACAATGAACTTACTCCAAATTATACTTACTTCAACATGAAAAAAGGAAACAGAAACTATTAACAAGGGCCAAGAGGAAATAAAGAATACAATTTCTGAACTGAAGAACACAATATAAGGAATCAAAAGCAGGCTCAATGAAGCAGAAGATTAGATCAGTGAGCTGGAGGACAAAGTAGAAAAAAAAAACACCCAGAAAGAGCAAGAAAAGGAAAAGAGGCTTAGAAAGAATGAAGAAGGTTTAAGAGAAATACAAGACACTATGAAACATAATAATATCTGTATAATAGGGATGCCAGAAGGAGAAGAAGAAGAGCAAGGGAAAGAAAACCAATTTGAAAAGTAATGATGGAAAACTTCCCTAATTTGATTAGACAAAAAGTTACACAAATCCAGGAAACACAGAGAGTCCCAATCAAGAGGAACCCAAAGTGGTCCACTTCTAGACACATCATAATTAAAATGGCTAAATTCCAAGACAAAAAGAGACTCTTAAAGGCGGCAAGGGAGAAACAGGAAGTAACATAGAAGGGAGCCCTGACAAGGTTAGCAGCTGACTTCTCAGTGGAAATGCCCCAAGCCAGAAAAGAATAGCAGAAAATATTGCAAGTAATGAGAACCAGAGGTCTGCAACCAAGGCTACTTTATCCAGCAAGCTTCTAAATCAAGATAGAAAGCTAAATAAGTAGCTTCCCATACAAAATAAGTCTAAAAGAATACACCCCCACCAAACCAGCTCTGCAAGAGATGCTAAAGGGACTGCTTTAAGGAAGGGAAGGGAGAGAGAGAGAGAGAGAGAGAGAGAGAGAGAGAGAGAGAAATGGCAATGGATAAGTGTAGGAGATCATTCTGCGTGGTGTGGGCCCAGCTTCCAGTGGAAAGCAAGGTTTGATGCAGAGGCCCATGTCCACAGATAGGTTCTCCCATGAGGAAGCAGGTCTTCAATGTTCCTAGGCCCCTTTGAGTCTTGCTTTTGCTAAAAATACCTCACCCTGATTTGCAACAATCATTTACTGCAGGGTAACTTCCTAAAATCTATTCTAAACCTTTCAAGGACAAGTATAACTGGTTCAGCCACTTTTGCCTTTTCATTTGCAAATATCCCTCTTCTGTGATATAATTGGCAGAATCCTCTCCTTTTTTTCCTGTAAAAGGTAACCACCTAAAATGAATCTGTGCATAGTTAATGAGGACCTTCATGTAATGTGCCCAGAAAGACAATAAAAGCTCATCAAAGCAAGGGCCAGAGCTTTTGGCTTCTCTTTGGAGTAAAGCAGCCTGTCCTTTTCTTCCACAGGACTTGGTAGTCAATACTAATATCTCATATCACAACAACAATGTTTTGGACCCGACAAGCTGGGGTAAGCATCAAGTAAGTACCTATCAATAATCATCTAAAATGTAAAAAGTATTAAAGGCTCAGATTAAGAGACATAGAGTAGCTGAATGGATAAGAAAGCATGACCCACACGTGTGCTGCCTAAAGGCAGCTCCTAAAGGAGACCTACCTCCAGACAAAAGACCTATACAAACTGAAAATGAAGTGTTGGAAACAAATTTTTCAAGCAAACAGACAGGGGAAAAAAGCAGGGATAACAATTCTCATATCAGACAAAATAGACTTCAAAAAAGGGGCCTTAAGAGAAACCTAGAAGGTCACTTCATAATATTCAAGAAAAGAATCCACCAAGAAGATGTAAACATTGTAAACACATATGCACCCAAGATAGGAGCACCCAAATACATAAAGAAAATCTTAGAGGACTTCAACAAAGATATTGATAGAAACACAATTATAGTAGGGGATTTTAAAACCCCACCGTCAAAATGGACAGATCTTCCAAACAAACTATCAATAAAGATATTTTGGTATTGAACAAAGCCCTAGATCAAATGGACTTAACTGATATGTATACAATTTTTCATCCCCCCAAAGCTAAATACATATTCTTTTCAAATGAACATGGAACATTTTTAAAGATAGATCACATGATAGGACGCAAAAAAGCCTCAACAAAATCAAGAAAATTGAAATCATATCAAGCATTTTCTCTGACCATGAAAGACTGAAACTATAAACCAAGTCCAAAACAAACAAACAAGCAAACAAACCCAAACACTCAAAATCATGGAAATTGAATTACATGCTATTAAACAATGAATGGGTCAAGAATCATATTAGGAAAGAAGTGAAAAAGTTTCTGGAAACAAACAAAAATGAACTCACAGCAACCAAAAACATATGGGACATAGCAAAGGCAGCCATCAGAGGGAAGTTCATAGTGATAAAAGCCTACCTATAATAGATAGAAACATTTAAAGCAAACAACCTTACCCTACACCTACAAGAACATCAGGAACAACAACAAAGACAGCCCAGAGCAAGTAGGTGGGGGAAAATAACCAAGATCAGAGCAGAATTAAATGACATAGAGACTAAAAGCATAATTCTAAAGGTCAATGAATCCAGGAGCTGGTTCTTTGCAAAGATAAACAAAATTGGCAAGCCTTTCAGCAGGCTCATCAAGAAAAAATGAGAGGACCCAAATAAGCACAATCGGAAATGAAAAAGGGGACATCACAACTGGCACCCAGAAACACAAAGAATTGTAAGAAATTACTATGAAAAACTGTATGCCAATGAATTTGAAAACCTAGGTGAAATGGACAAATTTTTAGAAAAATATAATCATCCTAAACTCAATGAAGAAGAAGCAGAAAGCCTGAACAGATGAATAAAAGCTGATGAAATTAAAGCAATAATCAAAAAATGCATGACACACAAAAGCCCTGGACAAGATGGTTTCACAGGAAAATTCTACAAAGCATTTAAGTGAGAGCTAAAGCTATTATTCACAGACTTTTCAAAAAAATCCAAGAAGATGGATGACTCCCAAACTTTGTATATAAAATCAGCATCATCCTAATCCCAAAACCAGTCTAAGACATGAAAAAGTAAGAACACTTCAGGCCAATATCTCTGATGAACATAGATGCTGAAATCCTCAACAAACTATTGGAAAACCACACCAGCAATACATGGAAAAGATCATACACCATGTCCAAGTTGGATTCATCCTGGGGATGTGAGGATGGTACAATATTCACAAATCAATAAATGCAATACATCACATAAACAAAAGTAGAGACAAAAATCAAATGACCACATCAATAGATGTGGAAAAATCATTTGATAAGGTAGAGCACCCATTTATGATAAAAACACTCAGCAAGTGAGAACAGAGGGAGCATTACTCAACATAATAAAGGCCATCTATGAGAGACCTACAGCCAACATCATTCTCAATGAGTGAAAACTAAAATATTTTCCACTAAGATTAGGAACAAGACAAGGTTGTCCACTTTCACCACTTCTATTCAACAGAATATTGGAAGTTTTCACCACAGAGATTAGACAAGAAAAGAAAATAAAAGGCATTCAAATTGGAAAGGAGGAAACAACTGTCATGGTTTTCAGGTGACATGATAGTGTACATAGAAAATACTATAGATTCCACCAAAAATCTGCTCAACTTAATAAATGAATTTGGTAAAAGAGCATGGTACAAAGTCGATATTCAGAAATTAAAGGCATGTTTGTGTACAAGCAATGAAACATCAGAAGGAGAAATCAATAAAAACTGCCTTTTGATATAGGAAGAAGAAAAGTAAAACATCTAGGAATAAACCTAACCAATGGGGTAAAAGATCTGTACTCAGAAAACTACACAACACTGAAGAAAGAAATCAAGGAAGACACAAAAAGTGGAAACATATACCGTGTTTATGGATCATAAAAATTAACATCATCAAAATGTCCATACTACTCAAAGCAATTTAAAGATTTGATGCAATACCTATTAAAGTACCAATGGCGTATTTCACAGACATAGAAGAAACACTTCAAAAACATATATGGAACCATAAATTACCCTGAATAGCTGCTGCAATTTTGAAAAAAAAAAAAGAATAGGAAGGTAGGAGGGATCTCGATTCCTGATACCAAACTGTATTACAAGGCCACTTTAATCAAAAGAGCCTGGTTGTGGCATCAAAACAGGCACATAGTCCAATGGAACAGAACAGAGAGCCCAGAAAAAACCCAAGTCTCTACAGTCAACTAATATTTGACAAAGGAGGCAGCAGCATAAGACGGAAAAAAATGGTGTCGGCAACAAATGGTGTTGGGAGATCTGCACAGCTATATCCAAAAAATTGAAACTTGAGGATCAACTTACCCCATACACAAAAATAAGTTCAAGGTGGATACAAGATTTAAATATCAGTTGTGACACCATTAAAAGCCTTGAAGAGAACATAGGTAGAAAATCTCAGATATTTCATGTAGCAATATTTTCACTGATATGTCCCTAGAGCAAGGGACATAAAGGAAAGAATAAACAAGTGGGATCTCATCAAAATATAAAGCTTCTGCATGGCTAAAGAAAACAGCATTAAAATAAAAAGAGAACCATCTAAATGGGAAAACATATTTACCAGTGAAACCTCAGAGAAGGGTTTAATCTCCAAAATATATAAAGAACTCACACAACTCCACTCTAAGAAGACAAGCAACCCAATTAAAAAATGAGCAAAGGACTTGAACAGACACATCTCCAAGAAGTATATACAGAGGATCCAGAGACACATGAAAAGATGTTCAGTACTTCTAGCTATTAGAGAAATGTAAATTAAAACCACAATGAGATACCACTTCACACCAGTCAAAGGGGAAGGGTTTGCCAGAACAAGTATATAGGACACATGGACAATAACAAATGGGAGGTTGAAATGGGAAGGAGGTGGGCAGGACTGAGGGTTTGGTAGGACTATGGGGTGAGTTGGAATGGGTATAAAAGGCAGAAAACTGTACTTGAACAATTAAAACAAAAATTTAAAAATATTTATAAGAGTTGTAAAAATAATGAAAATATAATAATAATACACTTACACAATACAATGCCAGTTCTTTTGGATAGTAAAGTGACATTTGTCTTCGTTTCTCAAGTATTGGATTTAGCCTTGTGCGCCTCATTTTGATCTGTCTCTGGACCCTTTGTAACTCCACATCTTATTGTCTGACTTGTGGGAAGAAAAAGAAAAAGAGAGAAAAAGAGGATCCAAAAAGAAAAAAGGAAACAAAAGATAATAATAATAAGCCTTTTGCTGACTTTAATCTTTTTCAGTGAGTTTTACCGGTCTTCCTAGATGACACAGGAAGAGGGGAGCTGAGCTTTGCTTTTCTTCCTTCCTTTATTTCTGATAGAATGGGATCCAGGTCTGGGTCACAATATTCATAGTTTCCCAGCCTCAGGCCTAGGTCATCCATGAGCTGCTCAGTTCAAATCAGCCACTCAGCTATGCACAACATGAGTCAGTCTCTGCACAGAACTGAGACAGATGGGGTACAAGGTTCTGCTCAGCTACTGTTCCTGGGCACACAGTGCCAGACTAGTGGAGTGCACTAGAACTCTTGTTAATATGAGCTACTTCTCCACTCCTGAGAGAGTCTATGATTTTGCCTTCACATCAACATTTGAAAGATGCCTGATTGGCAACAAAGGAAGCATATCAATTAGCTTTGTTTTCTTAGATGATTCTAAAAATAACAAATATTCCCTTTTATGTTTTATTTAAAACTCGCCCATGAATTTACAGGGGTGCATCTCATTTTAATGTGAATTAATTCACATCCCAACAGCAATAGTAGAAAAGGTAAGTACTTTGACATGTGTTGTTTATAATTCTTAAGATCTGAGAAGCCAAAGGCAAAATATGCTCAGAAATGAATGAAAACATGTGAAGCCAAAATGTGCATTGTGGCCTCTCAGTCTGGTCCTGCTTCACAGAATGCCCTGTCCACACTCCTCACCAAAGTATCCCTCCATGTCAAGACTTCCAAGAAACACCATCTGGTTTTTCCAACCCCAAACATCCTCTTGTTGTCTAATCACTTATTACTCAAATTGAATATTTGCTGTTAATGATAACACATAGAGAAGGCAGTATGTGCCTGGTATAGTTTCACAGAACTCATTCAGGGCCTGGCTTCAGGGTGTACTATAATTCTGGGCTTTCATTTCTTTCTAAGTTGCAGTACCTTGGATATTTTAGAGGCTGTGTATAAGACTACATGAAACATTACCTTGGAAACAAAATAGAGTAGACTCTTAGTACATATGTTTCTTCTCTCATCCTTCCCATTCTCCTGTGACTTGTTTCTTTTATATGGGGGGTATATGCATAGTTGTTGCAAGCTATTGATGAGAAGAGGATCTAAGTTAAGTAGTTAACTTCAGTGTTTATCCCAGGAAGCCCTAGGTGGGGAGTGGGGAAGTGACAGTAAGAGGGGAAGGAACTGTAAGTGAGTGGTCATTCAAATTACTATTATACATTTAAAGCTTAATACTACGGAGAAAGCCTGGAAACATGCATCTCAGAGTTTTGCAAGCTGAGGTGCTAGGGGGCTGGGACATTATTGTACCAAATGCTAACAGTCATCAGTTAAAGACTGACCTGTGTTACTTTCAGCTCTGTTCTCATAGAAAAACCCAAGTAAGATGAAGCTATTGAGTGCTTGAAATCTGCCCTGAAAAGGTCAGGCTGGAAGGAAATGTTGAATACTGATAGCATCTGTTACAAAGGCCTTTAGTTGAGAAAAAAAGTTTATGACTATTAAGTGTAAATACTGACAATGAACAAGGAGGATGGTGGTGTAGGCAGGAGGACCATATACATGTTAAATGGAAAGGTCATGGTGTGAGAGCCTCCAGGTTAGGAGGGAAGGTGGAAATCAGGCAGGAGATAGCAGAGGAAGACATCTGAGACTGGACTGCTGTTACTGACCAGCATTTACTATCCTAGTTGCTAAGAAATTCCTTTTATTACTTATATAGAATGAATAGTAAACTAAGGCAGGGAGGAAGTAGGAGACATGCCTTGCCCACTAACTGAGTAGTCCTGAGCCAAGTCTGATAATATTGCCAGGTGTTCCAACATCACAAGAAACACTGTGTTAGCAATGCAGGAGGGAAGTCCTTGAAATTCTATGTAGAATTTCCACTATCTGGGGAAAAAAGCCTTGAAACTGTGCCTTCATACCAAATCCTGAAATGTGGGGAAAGGGTCCACAGAACTCAGAGAAGAAGCCAATAAAACTTAGGCTAATCGTCTACCTCTGGTCACTATCCGCTTTACGAGGGAGTCCCTATTGCTTACAGAAAAGGCCCATAAATCATTGTGGGTAACTGTCCCAACTTTAATTAACTGCCTCCTGTCACATATCCGTTTTACAACAAGATAAACAAATGGTGTCTGGAACAAGATAAGGATTTGGGTTAACAGACACCCACACACACCTAAGTTTTGGTACTCCTATCCCCTCAGGAAAGCTGGCACCACATTTACCCATTAATCAATATGTAACTTTTTAATTCCCATCCCACCAACTATATAAGTACTCATAACAAAGGACTCACTCTCTTGGCTCTCTGGCCACCCAGCCTTATGCCATGCTGCCTTTTAGCCACACTTGTTTTCTTTTTTAAATTTAAATCATTTTATTGTTGCTCAAGTACAGTCGTCCATATTTTCTCCCCATTCCTCCCTTCCACCCCCTCCAAACCTGCCTCCCTCCTTTGCTTCCACCCTATCCCTTGGTTTTGTCCATGTGTCCTCTATAGTAGTTCCAGAAAACCCTTCTCCCCACTGTCCCCTTACTTTTGCAGGCCTGCTTTTCCCTGAACTTATGCCTTTCACACCTCCCCCACACTAGCTAGGCCCCTTCTCTTCCAAGGGAGCAGATCAGTAATAAACTCTGCATGCTACTAGATCTGGGGATCTGGAATACTTTACATGCATCAGCAAGAAGAACCAGGTCTCTCCCACCACCTGAAGGAAGCCAACATGGGCACTCATAAAGGGGTTTTGACTCAGAGTCTCAAAGTGACATGCATGAGCACTGTGACCTTGGCCAAGTGATTTAGCATCTCCCCTTCTATATTTGGACAATGACAAAAATAATACCCATTTTAGAGCAGCACGTTCTAATAGAAGTGTCTGGAAAGATAGAAGTGTTCTATATCTTTACTGTCTCACTACAATAGCCACTGGGTGTCTTTGAACACATGACATTTGTCTACAGAGACTGCAGAGCTAAATTAAACATTTTATTTAGTTTATACTTAACCACAGGAGACAGGCACTGCCGTGTTGGGTACTGCTGCTTCAGAGATGGTTTCACGGATTGACTGTGCTCCATTTACCCTGGTCTCCCAGCCCTAGGGTGAGATCTTTCTCATAAACCAAGTCTCTGTATCTCATGTTATTTAAAATTTGTCTCTTAAGCAGAAGTATGTTCAGTTCCAATATGGCTGCTGCCAGCACTCCCCACTGATAGTGATGACTTTCTTGACATCCTTCTAGCACATAATTGACTTGGCCAATCAAAGAAAAAAATGAAGTGGGAGCCACTAAACTGCTTATGGCCACAGTTTAGTGGCTGCCATTTCAATGAAATATTTCAATTTTAACCCAAACTTGGGGGAAAAGAACAGTCTCCAAGGATGAAGAAGCAGGACCCAGCATATGACCCAAAAGGCAAGAAGAAAATCTCTGTTTAAAGAATAACAATCAGTGGCTGAAAGCTATTAAGTTCACTCTTCTAGTTCAAAGAGACTTGAAATGTCAATTTGTCAGGCAACTGTTGTCACTCTAAATGCCCCTAGTTGCTTTCTTTGAAGCCCTTGATTGACTACAGAAGGCTATGCCAGATTTTTCTAAGGACAGGATTTCCACAGTTGAACACATTTATGCCACAATAATTATGACTATTCCCAAATTTAATCAACAAAAGGCAAAATAGTGCAATTTTGAGGAAATATGCATATGCTCTGCAGAGTCAAGGCAATGACCTAGGTGATTCCAAAGCCAGACAACCAGTCAGACAGTTGTAGTTACTTAATTGTGCTGATCAGATGCTAACAAAAGTTTCTCTATTGACAAGGGAAAGACTGAGAGTCATAGACTGAAGATTTCTTCTTTTGTTCTGTTTGTTCTGTCAGACAATGAGACAGAAAACCTGAGATGCATAATTCCTAGGGAAGCACAACTGAGAAATAAGCAACCTAACTAATATAGTATTATCTCTCTAGCTGGAAGAAGTAGGATCTGGAAGGAAATTTTTTTCTAGTTGTTTCTGAAAATAGATGCAAAGCAAAATGTGCTCCTGTGAAACAATGAAAGCCTTGAGCCTTGAGTGGAGAGGGAAGCAAAAGAATATTAGCAAGTGTGAAAAAGAACTGTGGTAGCTATTGTGCTCCTGACTCGGATTTTCTTCTGGAAATGTATAGAATTGTGAGAGAATGGAGTAAGTCCTTTGAATCATTTTTGCATTAGGAAGAACTATTTTCAAGTTAATTTGCTGTTTGTGCAACTCTCAATAACCTGTTCAACACTGGGAAGTGTGTACACGAGTATCTGCAGATTGGGTATATGGTAAAAATCACCATGGCGTGGTCCATCTTAAGCATTCATGAGGAAGGTCAAATCAGAAGGCTTAAGACTGAAATAGTCTAGCTGTCCTCATAGCCCAACCTTTTTCTCAACTTCTGCACATTCTATAACTGAGGCAAGAGCAGCATCCTAGGTAGAAGAGGGAAGAATGATACAAACAATAATGGGGCACCAAGGAGAGAGTCAGTGAGGTGGATCCTTGCCTAGCAGCTGTGTGCCAGATGTCCCCGCTATGCAATATTGGGGACCCATTCATGACAAATAACTAAAGAGAAGTGACAGCAGAAAAAGAAACATGATGTCTGCATAGGACATGTTGGGACAAGGCCAGCAGCAAGGTCAGAGAAAGCAGCTCACCAAAGGCAGGAATGAACAGATGGAAAGAAGGTAAGGCAAAGAAAGATCTAGAAAGCTGATACTGGAGGAAATCACACTTCTAGCTGTTTCACAGGTGCACACTCCTAACTATAGGAAGCCAGACATCACCATGTGTAGTTCGAATGTGTGACTAAGGTGCAGAGGTCAAAATGCAGTGTGTTTATTCTAATACTGCTGCTGTGGGTGCATGCTGGCTACACAAGGAGCATGTCACTGGCAGTGTAATGCTACATGGTCTGTGTGAGCCACATGAGCCCTGTGTTTATGCTGATTGATGTAGCTCCCATAACTCAAACTACATTCATTCTCCCTGAACAAACCAAGAAGAAATCAATGCCCACATGAGAATCTGCCTAAATTATTTAGACAATGGGAAATAAAATGACAATGTGCATAGGAAACAAAAATAATGGAACCTCAAAATTAAATCCTATTCGGAGGCTGAAAAAATTATATTCAGAAGAAGAGACAAAAAAAGACTTTAATTGGTCTTTATTAATCTGGAAAAATTGTGTCCTCCAAGCAAGAAGAGGTAATAGGGAAATATTTTTTTTTCTGGAGTTTCCAACATCATTCTTGTAGTCAAGAAAGTTTCCAAGAACTTTGAGGACAACAAAAGCCTTGTGAAAATTGTGAAGGAAGCAAATGTTAGACACTAACATTCTAACAAGTGATTGTGTTTCCCAAGACCATTGAATATAATACCTGGTTAAATAAGAATGTTGTAACTTTACCCAAATTAAAAATACAAAGATTTTTCAAGCTTATGAAAGAGATTATTATTATTAAATTGTGATAAAATACATATAAAATCTTAACAATTTTAAGTATGTAGTTCAGTGGCATTGACTATATTCAAATTGTTGCATCCATCACTTCTATCCATCTCCAGAACAATTTTCAACTTAAATCTGAATTTTTTTACCCATTAAAAAATAGCTCCCCATCCTTCTATTTCCTAGTCCCTGAAAAGCAGTATTCTATTTTCTGTCTGTATGAATCTGACTACTTTAGGTACTTCCCATCAGTAGAATCATATAGTATATTCCTCTTTGTGACTGGCTTATTTATCTCAGCATAATGTCCTCAAGATTCATCCATGTCAGAATCCCTTTCCTTTGAAGGCTGAACAATAGTCCACTGTATGTATATACCACATTTTCTTTATCCATTAATCCATCAATGGACACTTCCAATTATTTTCCATCTCCATTTCAATTTTTCTTAATAGCAGCCATCCAGACGAATGTGGAATGATATGAAGGCAATATCTTTAATCATACAGAACTTTCAGATCTTGCTTATTCATTTATACATTCATTGATCCATATACTAAACTGCATATTTATTATATAGCCCCACATCTTTGGTTAAAACCTTTTAATGGTTATTAATTCAAAAATTATGTAGTTTTGTGCATTCAGATACATTTTAGATGGGCAAGACAGAAAATAAAAGTAAATAAATTAGATTATATCTGATGGAGGGTTTGAGAGAGACAAGATGGTGGAGGAGTGCATCAAAGCCACATTAACATCCTCTCAGGACCAATCAGGAATTACAACTAAATTTTGGAGTTGTCACCAGGAAAATAACTGAACAATAATGAGAGAGATGACTTACAACCTTAGACAGACAGAAGAATAGGCTTCAGCACTAACAGGCAAGGAGCATGGTGAAGACTTGAGAGGGCTGGCTGGGCACACACAGGTGGCAGTGCCTGAGGGATAATTAAGCAACTGGTGGATTTCCCTGAGAATCATGGTTTATAAACCCTACCTGGGATCCCCAGCCAAGAGCACCAGAGCCCCAAAAGTACATAGATAACAACCAATGGTGAAAAGTGGCAGGGTTGCTCTTTGTCAGAGATAGATGGCTAGAGATGCAAAGGGACATTTAAAGGGCCAATGTACACATTTTCATTTGCAGCCACTTATGCTGGGCTCCAGAAAATGTGAGGGCAAAACAGGCTAGAGACAACAGGAGGGGTTGGGATGGAAGCTTTGGGAAGAGAACTGAGAGAGTAGCTGCTGGGGTCCTGGTGCTGACTCATCACCAATACAGCAGTAGCTATCCTGCTCAGGTAGACCACTGCCCTGACAGGAAGCAGTCTGGAGGGGAAACAATGGTCTGGATCCCAGGGGAGACTTGGCCCCAGCTCTGTGGTGCTTAAGCCCGACTGCTTACTGCAGAGTGACTAGAATAACAACTAAAGGAGACTGCCATAGACAGTAGATCACTGGAAGTCTTGGAGCAGACTGCCTAATGTCAGATGGGTACAACATCTGACATCACCAGAGGCAAATCCAGACAGAAAAAAAAAAGATAAATACTAGAGTCTACCTAGACAAAACCCACCACAGTCTTCTCTGTGATTGATGATACTTTTTACCTGCATAGCCTTTTAACATTCATTTCTTGTCCATCAAATTTTTGCATATTAAGTCACTAGATTTTATATTACAGTTTATTTCTCACTTCTGTTATAATAGTCTTAATCTCTTTATATCTTTATTAACGCTACCTCATTTGCTGTTGATAGTGGGATTGTGGGAGCTGGGGCAAGATATTTTGGAGATTCTGAGCTTGTTTCCTGCACTTTGTGGTTTTGTTCTCACAGCACCTGTAAAAACAGCATACAAGACATATTAGGTAGAGTGATATTCAGTCAACCATCTGGAGGGAAGGACATACTAAAGAATGACCCAACCACAATAAAAACCCAATTACACCCAGAGAACCAACATAAATGGCATCCCAAGAGTATCAAGTTGGTCTCCTGACCAAGAAGATTGCACCACTGAATCTCACATATCTCAGACCATAGACATCTAAACCACAAACTTAGGGAGACAAAACAGATTGATTTCAGAAGTAGAAGCAAACAAGAAGAGTTTCACAAATAATAGGAGGAGAAAAAAATAACCCTCAATTAAAAGGAAAGGAAGTGTCCTCAGAAAGAATGCTAAATTGAGTAGAGGCAAGTCAGCTATTAGATATTGAAACAAAACAATGGTTATAAGGAAGCTCAATAAGCTCACTGATAATTACCAAAAACTACAGAAAAGCTATATGGAGCTTACAGCAAACAAAACAACCATGAAAAGGGACATAGAAACTATCAATATGAGCCAAGGGCAAATGAAGTTGTTTATTATTATTATTATTATTATTATTTAATTATACTTACTGCCTTTATTTTATTAGAATTTTTTTTATTTTTCTTCTTTATGTTTAGTTTTCTTCATTTTATTTCTCCATTTAATAGCATTATTTGATTGTTTTATCTTTTTGATGAGATCACATTTTTATTTTATTTTAATAAAAATATAATATAAATATAATATAAATATTTTGTTAAAGTACAGTTTTCTGCCTTTTATACAGCACACGCCCCAGACTTCCACACCTCCCTCCCATCTCCACTCCCCCTTGTTATTGTCCATGTGCCCTTTATACTTGTTCTGGCTAACCCATCGTTTGTCCTGAAATTCCCTCTCTCTCCCCTCTGGTTACTGTCAGCCTGTCCTCAATTTCATTGTCTTTAGTTATATTTTGCTTGTTTGTTTGTTTTGTTAATTAGGTTCCTGTTAAAGGTGAGATCATATGTTATTTGTCTTTCACTGCCTGACTTATTTCACTTAGCATAGTGCTTTCCAGTTCCTTCCATGCTGTCCCAAGTTGTATCAGCTCCTTCTTTCTCTCTTCTGCATAGAATTCCATTGTGTAAATATACCATAGTTTTTTTGATTCATTCATTTACTGATGGGCACTTAGGTTTCTTCCAGCAGTTGGCTATGGTAAATTGTGCTGCTATGAACATTGGGGTGCATAGATTCTTTTGGATTGGTGTTTCAGGGTTCTTAGGACATAATCCTAGCAGTGGAATTGCTGGGTCAAGAGGCAGATCCATTTTTAGTTTTCTGTGGAAATTCCATACTGTTTTCCATAGTGGTTTCACCAGTCTGCAATGCCACCAACTGTGAACTAAAGTTCCCTTTTCTCCACAACCCCTCCAACACTTGTTGTTTGTTGCTTTGTTTATGATGGCCATTCTGACTGGTGTGAAGTGGTATCTCATTGTGGTTTTAATTTGCATCATTCTGATAGCTAGCAATACTGAGCATCTTTTCATGTGTCCTTCTGTATGTCCTCCTTAGAGAAGTGTCTGTTTGCCTCCTTTGTCCATTTGATAAGTCTTTGTTTTTTCAAGAGTAGAGTCATTTGAGTTCTTTATGTATTATGGAGATGAAATTGTAATTGAAGATATTATTTACAAATATATGTTCTCATACACTTGGTTCCCTTTCCATTTTACTGATGTATTTTTTTTTTACATCACAAGAGCTTTTTATTTTGATGAAGTCCCATTTGTTTATTATTTCCTTTATGTTCCTGGGTATGGAAGAGATATTGGTAAAAATATTCCTGGGTGGAATATCTGAGATTTTCCTTTTTATGTTCTACTCTAGGAATCTTATGGCATCATGACTTACCTTTATCCACCTTGAATTTATTTTTGTGTATGGTGTAAGTTGATGCTCGAGTTTCATATTTTTGTCTGCAGCTGTTCAGCTGTCACAACACTATTTGATGAAGGGGTTATTTTTACTCCATTTGATGCTGCTGACTCCTTTGTCAAAAAGTAATTGACCATAGAGACTTGGGTTTATTTCTGGGCTCTCTTTTGTGTTCCACTGTTTTATGTGTCTGTTTTTATGCAAGTGCCAGTCTGTTTGGATTACAGTGACCTTGTAATAGAGTTTGATATCAGTTACTATGATCCCTCCTGCTTTCTGGTTCTTTCCCAAAATTGCTGCAGCAATTCAGAGTCATTTATGGTGACATATAAATTTTTGAAGTGTTTATTCTATGTCTGTTAAATATGCCATTGATAATTTAATAGGTATTGCATTGAATCTGTATATTGCTTTAGGTAGTATGGACATTTTGAAGATATTAATTCTTCCAATCCATGAACATGGTATATGTTTACATTTGTATGAGTCTTCCTTGATTTCTTTCTTCAGTGTGGTGTAGTTTTCTGAATACACACATTTTTTACCACTTTGGTTAGGTTTATTACTATGTATTTTATTTTTCTTCTTGCTACATCAAAAGAAATTTCTTTCCTGATTTCCGCTTCTGATGTTTCATTATCGGTATAAAAAAAATGCCTTTGATTTCTGGATATTGACTTGGTATCCTGTTGTTTTGCCAAATTCATTTATTAGGTGGAAGAGTTTTTTTGGCAGAGTCATAGGATTGTTTATGTATGCTATCATGACATCTGCAAACAATGACAGTTATGTTTCCTCCTTTCCAATTTGGATGCCTTTTATTTCCTTTTCTTGTCTGATTACTGTGGCTAGTACTTCCAATACTATGTTGAATAGCTGTGGTGAAAGTGGACAACCTTGTCCTATTCCTGATCTTAGAGGGAAAGCTTTTAGTTTTTTCCCATTTGTATGATGTTGGTTGTAGGTCTGTCATATATGGCCTTTGTTATCTTCAGGAATGCTCCCTCTATTCCCACTTTGCTGAGTGTTTTTATCATAAATGGGTACTGTGCTTTATCAAATGATTTTTCACATATATTGATATGATCATGCGATTTTTGTCTTTGCTTTTGTTTATGTGATGTATTTCATTTACTATTTGCAAATATTGCACCATCCCTGCATCTCTGGGATGAATACCACGTGGTCATGGTGTATAATCTTTTTAATGTATTGCTGATGCAGTTTGCCAATGTTTGGTTGAGAATTTTAGCATCTATGATCACCAACATTATTGGCCTGGAGTTGTCTTTCTTTGTTTTGTCTTTTTCTGGTTTTGGGATTGAGATGATGCTGGCTTTATAAAAATAGTTTGGGAGTCTTCTATCTTCTTGGATTTTTTTGGAATAGTCTGTGAAGAATAGGGATTAGCTCCTCCTTAAATGCTTTGAACAAATTTCCCATGAAAGCATCCAGTCCAGAGTTTTGTGTGTTGGGAGTTTTTTGATTACTGCCCTAATTTTGTCTCTGTTATTGATCTATTCAGGCTTTCTGCTGCTTCTTCATTCAGTTTTGGAAGATTGTATTTTTCTAGAAGTTTGTCAAGTTCATCTGTGTTTTCAAATTTCTTGACACATAGTTCCTTGTAGTAATTTCTTACACTCCTTTGTATTTCTGTGGTATCCGTTATAACCTCTGTTTCCATTTTTGAATGTGTTTGTTTGGGTCCCCTCTCTGTTTTTCTTGATGCACCTACTTAAAGGCTTCCAGATTTTGTTTATCTTTTCAAAGAACCAGTTCCTGGATTAATTGATCCTTAGAATTGTTAGTCTCTATGTCATGTAATTCTGCTCTGATCTTGGTTATTTCTTTCATTCTTCTTGCTCTGGGCTGTCTTTGTTCTTGTTCATCGAGTTCTTATAGGTGTAGGGTAAAGTCTGTTTGAAATGTTTCTATCTTTTTTAGGTATGCCTGTATCTCTATAAACTTCCCTCTCAGGAGTGCCTGTGTTGTGTCCCATAAGTTTTGGGTTGTTGTGAGTTTATTTTAATTTGTTTCCAGAAACTTTAAATTTCTTTCCTAATATGATTCTTGACCCATTCATTGTTTAATAGAATGACATCCAATCTCCATGATTTTCAGTATTTTTCCCCCCTTGAGGTTGGTTGCTAGTTTCAGTCCCTTGTGGTTGGAGAAAATGCTTGATATGATTTCAATTTTCTTGAATTTGTTGAGGCATTTTTTGTGTCCTATCATGTGGTCTAGCTTTGAATGTTCCAAGTGCATTTGAAAGGAATGTGTATTTAGCTTTTTAGGATGAAAGACACACACTTTCTCTCTCCTCTCTCTCTCTCTGTCTCTCTCTGTCTCTCTCTGTCTCTGACTCTCTCTCTCTCTCTCTCTCTCTATATATATATATAGAGAGAGAGAGAGAGAGACTATATATATATATAAACTATATATATAGTTTATATATAAACTATATATATATATATATATATATATATATATATATATATATATATAAAGCCCATTTGATCTAGGGCTTTGTTGAATGCCACGATATATTTGTAGGTATCTTGTTTGGAAGATCTATCTATTTTTCACAGTAGTGTGTTAAAATCCCCTACTGTAATTATGCTATTGTCAATATCTTTCTTGAAGTCCTCCAAGATTTTCTTTATGTATTTGGGTGCTTCTATGTTGGGTGCATATATATTTACTATGTTCATGTCTTCTTGCTGGATTCTTCCCTTGAGCATTATGAAGTGACCTTCTGGGTCTCTATTTATGGCATTTTTAGGCTTATTTTGACATATATGTGTATTGCTATCCTGCCTTTTTTTTTTCTCTGTCCGTTTGCTTGGAAACTTTGCATACAGACCTTCACTTTCAGTTTGTGTAGGTCTTTTGTCCCGAGGTGGGTCTCTTGTAGGCAGCATATGTGTGAATCATGCTTTCTTATCCATTCAGATATTCTATGTCTTTTCATTGGAGCATTTAATCTTTTTATAGTTAGGGTTATTATTGATAGGTGCTTATTCATTGCCATTTTTGTACCTATATACCTCTCTGTCTCTCTTTTCCTTCCTTTCCTTAAAGCAGTCGCTTTAGCACCCCTTGCAGAGCTTGTTTGGTGGAGATGTATTCTTTAGACTTCTTTTGTCTGGAAAGCTCTTTATTTGGCCTTCTATTTTAACTGAGAGCCTTGCTGGGTAAAGTAGCCTTTGTTGCAGGCCTCTGGTTCTCATTACTTGGAATGTTTCTTGCCATTCTCTTCTGGTTTGGAGCATTTCCATTGAGAAGTCAGCTACTAACCTTATTGGGGTTCCTTTGTATGTTACTTCCTGTTTCTCCCTTGCTGCCTTTAAGATTCTCTCTTTGTCTTGGAATTTTGCCACTTTAATTATGATGTGTCTTGAAGTGAGCCTCCTTGGGTTCCTCTTAATTGGGACTCTGTGTTTCCAAGTTTTGTATGCCTTTTTCTGTTATCAAATTAGAGCAGTTTCCATCATTACTTTTTCAAACAAGTTTTCTAACACTTACCCTACTTTTTCTCCTTCTGGTATCCCTATTATATGGATATTATTGTGTTTAATGTTGTCCTGCATTTCCTTTAATCCCTCTTTATTCTTTCTGATCCTCGTTTTCTTTTGTTGCTTTTTCTGGATGTTTTTTTTTTTTTCTACCTTGTCTTCCATCTCATTGATTCAATGTTCTGCTTCATCAAGCCTGCTTTTGATTCCTTCTACTGTGTTCTCCAGTTAGAAATTGTGTTCTTCATTTCTTCTTGCCTCTTGTTGATAGCTTCTATTTCTTTTTTCGTGTTGATATAGTTGCAGTGAGTTCATTGTAGTTTCCCTGTAGTTTCTGGTAGCTCATTTTGAGCTCATTGAGCTTCCTGATAACCACTGCTTTGAACTCAATATCTGGTAGTTGAGTTGCTTCTATTTCATTCAGTATTCTTTCTGAGACTTCCTCCTTTCCTTTTATTTGGGGATTGTTTCTTTGTCTTCCTATTTTTGTGGAACTTTATTTGTTAGCCTCAGCTTCTTAAACTGATCTGTTCTGGCTCTCCGGGTGTATTGTGTGAACTACTATGGTGGAAGACCTGTGAGATTCAGTGGTTCAGTCTCCTTAATCTCCCGAGCTCACTGGTCTTGGACTGTTTTTTATGTTGGCTCCCTGTATGTCTTTGGGTTTTGAGTGTTGGGTCTTTCTTTAGCGAGTCCTTCTCTCCAGCTGTTTAACTGAGGATCACTCCATCCACCATGTCTAGTATCCTATTGTGCTGGTGTGGACAGGTTGTATTGAAGCTGAATCATCTGTTTGTACAAGATTTTGAGGGTTCTCTCTTGCTTTTATTTAGTGGTTTGTTGTGGGTAATTTCTTCACCTTTTAGTTATATTTCCAGATTGGTCCTAGATTTAGGTTAGTGTGGCTTCCACTCCCTCCTTCACCTTCTTCCATTGTCATCTATTGGTGGTTCCTCTGTTGGTGGGTTTCCTCTTCCACCAGGTGTACTGGTGTTCCATGCTCCCACCTTGAAAGTTCTCTGGAGTAGCAAAGTGTTATTTGTCTCGTTGTCTTTGTTGTTGGGATGGTCCTTGTTTGGGTGTATCTCTGTTTTTTTTTTTTCCCCACTCCAGGTATTATTGTCTCACCTGTGGGAATATAAAAGAAAAAAAAGGAAGGAAAGAAGGGAGAAGGAATAAAAAAGGGAAAGAAGGAAGGGAGAAAGGAAGAAAGGAAGAAAGAGAGAAGCAATAAAGAGAGAGAGAGAAGGAAAGAAAGAAGGATTTTTTAAAAAAGAAAGAAGGAAGAAGGAATAAAAAGGAAAGGAAGAAAGGATGAAGAAATAAAAAAGATAGGAAAGAAATGAAAAAGGAATTAAAAATTAAAATTAAAAAATAAAAAAAAAACCAAAGGAATGAAGAAGGAATAAAAAAGAAAGACAGAAAGGAAGATGAAATTAAAAATAGCCTTCTGCTGGTTTTAAACCAGTCAGGCCAGTTCTGCTGGCCTTCCTGGCTGAGTCAGGCTGAAAAGGGACTGGTTTTTCTTTTCTCCCTTCCTGAGCCCCACTCTTTGGCATTGTCCAGCCTCCAGCCCAGTTCCTCAGTGCCCTTCTGAGCCCAGCTTAGGTCTTTAGTTCACCAGTTGTGCTGTTCTTGAGTTGCACAAATTAGGGGCCACTCACCCACCACCTCTTGCTCTTTGTTATCCTAGATGCTAGGGACTTTCAGTGCCCCTTCAGGGTAGTTCAGTCCCCACTGAGTCAAGTCTTTCCAGAAACTGCAGTTCCTCTCTGTAGGGTTTTTCCGGCCTTCCTCCTAGAGAGACAGTTGGCCCTGCAGGGCTCTGAATGCAGTGGCCAGGCAAGAGGTGCTCCATCCCTGTTGTATTGGGGGTGAGTGTGTACTAGCAGCTGTTGGACCATGGACTGGGTGCACACTGGCCATGTGCACACTGTTCTCAGTGCTTCTGCAGTGAGCACAGGTTAGGTGCCTCCAGCTGTGGACTGGGTGGGCAACATCCCCAGTGTTTCTGGAGTGGGCTTGGGCAGTCCCAGCTGAACCAGACCATGTGTGCATCATCCCAGGTGCTCTGGGCATGGGCTCAGGTGGGCCACCTTCAGCCATGGGGAGTGTGCACCTACCTGGGACTGCAGGGGTAGGAGTGCAGGAGGTAAGCAGCTGCTACAGTGAATTCCCAAAATGGCCACAGAGTGCCTCTTTTTTCTCTTTTTCTATTTGAAAAATTCCTTTTATTCAAGTACCCCCAGTCCAAACAAGTACTTGGCCTCTCACACAGCCCAGCCTGGCTCTCTCCTAAGACTCTTGCAGCAGACCTGGTGGGTGCTGGCCCTGCAGCTGCAGTTGCTCTGCTCCCCATGCTAGTCCTAGGGACCTTATTGTCCTTAAGCACTCTCCTTACCATTTGATTTTCAATGCCCTCTATAATTTTTGGTCTCTAATTTTATATATTCTGGAATACCATTGGGTGTTCACTCTGTTCCTCAGAAGATTGGCTACCTGTGCACTGGGGGAATGGGTCTGTGCTTCCACCTATCTCACTACCATCTTCTCTGAGCTGACCAGTTTTATTTTTTATTCTCTTATTATTGTATTATAATTTTCCTTTTTTTACTTTACTCCTGCTCCAACAACACACTAATTTTGATTATGTACTTTCTATTCTAGTTATTCAAATCATATATTTCTTGTCAAGAATACAATTTCTGAACTAAAGAACATGGTAGAAGGAATCAAAAGCAACCTAGATGAAGCAGAGAACTGAATCAGTGAGCTGGATGGCAAGGTAGAAAAACACTACCAGAAAGAGGAAGAAAAGGAAATAAGACTCAAAAAGAATGAAAAGGAGTAAAGGGAACTGCAGGATAACATGAAAAGTAATAATATCCATGTAATAGGGATAGCAGAAGAAGAGGAACAAGGGATAGAAAACCTATTTGAAAAAGTAATGATGGAACATTTCCCTAATTTGATGAGATGAAAAGTCACACAAGTCTACAAAACTGAGAGGGTCCCAATCAAGAGGATTCCAAAAAGGCAACTGCAAGACACATCATAATTAAAATGGCAAAATTCATAGACAAAGAGAGAATCTTAAAGGCAGCAAGGGACATAGAGGAAGTAACATACAATGGAGCCCTTACAAACTAGCAGATGACTTCTCAATGGAAACACTATAAGCCAGAAAGGAATGGCAAGAAATATTCTAAGTAATGAAAAGCAAGGGAATGAAACCAAGACTTCTCTATCCAGTAATGCTCTCAGTTAAAATGGAAGGCGCAATAAGAACTTTCCAAGAGAAAAGATGGATAAAAAATAAGCCTCCATCAAACCAGTACTGCAAGGTATGCTAAAGGGACTGCTTTAAGAAAAGTAAGGAAAAGAGGGAAATGAATGGACACAGGTACAAAGGGTGTGAAATGACAGTGAATAAGTAGTTATCAGTAATAACCTTAAATGTAAATGGATTAGATACTCCAATCAAAAGACTTAGGGTAGTTGATTGAGTAAGATAACATGATCCACAGATATGCTGCCTAAAAGAGATGCACCTCAGAACAAAACATCTGTGCAGACTGAAAGTGCATGTCTGGGAAAAAATATTCCAAGCAAGTAGACAGGAAACCAAAAGCCAGAGTAGCAATACTTATATCAGAAAAATAAACCTAAAAATGCCATGAAAAGAGACACAGAAGTACACATCATAATACTCAAGGGAAGAATCAATCAAGATGACATAAAAAATGTAAATATATATGAATCCAACATTGGGGTATGTATGCAAATATATAAGGAAAATCTTAGAGAACTTCAAGAAGGATGTAGACAGCAACACACTTACACTAGGGAATTTTAACACTTCACTGTCAATAAGAGATAGATCTTCCAAAAAAAATATAACAAGTATATTACATCATTGATCTACACTTAGATAAAATGGATTTAACTGATATATTTAGAATCTTTCATCCAAAAGAAGTAAAATATACATTCTTTGCAAATGCACATGGAACATTTTCAAAGATAGATCAAATGATAGGACACAAAAAAGCCTCAATAAATTCACGAAAATTGAAGTATTATCAAGCATTTTATCTGACCACAAGTGACCACAAGGAAAAAATTCAAAAACACTCAAATTATGGAGATTGAATAACATGCTATTAAACAATGACTTGATTAAAAATGAGATCAAGAAAGAAGTTTAAAATATCAGGAGACAAATGAAAATTTACACACAACAGTCTAAAACATACAGGGCATAGAGAAGGCAGTCCTGGGAAGAAAGTTCATAGTGATATAGGCCTTCTTAAAAATAAATAGATACATTTCAAACAACCTAACCCTACATCTATAGAAACTGGAGAAACAACAAAAAATGAAACATAGAGCAAGCAGTAGGAAGAGTAAAAAAAACCAAAACAACAAGATCAGAGCAGAATTAAATGACATAGAGAATAAAAGAACAATTCTAAGGATCAGTAAATCCAGCAGCTGGTCCTTTGAAAAGATAAACAAAATCAAGAAGTCTTTAAGCAGACCCATCAGGAAAATAAGAAAGAGCACTCAAATAAATACAATGAGAAATGAAAGAGGAAAGATTACAACTGATACCACAGAAATACAATGGATTGTAAGAAATTACTATGAAAAACAACATGCCAACAAATTTGAAAACCTGGGTGAAATGGACAAATTTCTAGAAAACTATAATATTCCAAAACTGAATGAAAAAGGAGAAAGCCTGAGCAGACTGAAATCACCTGGCAAAATTAAAGCAGCAATCAATAAATTTCCAGGAAACAAAAGCCCTGGACTGGATGTTTTCATAGGAGAATTCTACAAAGCATTTAAAGAATAGCTTATCGCTATCCTTCACAGGCTATTCTAAAAAATTGAAGAAGAGGGAAGGCTCCTAAACTCTTTTTAAGAAGCAAGCATTGTCCTAAACCCAAACCCAGATACAGACACAACAAAGAAAGACAAGTACAGGCCATTGTACATGATCAACATAGATACTAAAATCCTCAACAAAATATTGGAAAACCACATCCAGCAATACATTTAAAAAGATCATATACCATGACCCAGTAGGATTCATTCCAGGGATATGAGGATGGTACAACATTCACAAGTCAATAAATATAATACATTACATAAACAAAATGAAAGACAAAAATCACATGATCACATCAATAGACACAGAAAAGTCATTTGATATGGTACAGCATCCTCTCAGCAAAGTGGGAGTAGAAGGAGCATACCTCAATATAATAAAGGCCATATATGAGAAACCTACAGCCAACATCATATTCAATGGGCAAAAACAAAATCTTTCCCACTAAGGCCAGGAACAAGAAAAGGATAAATGCTTTCACCACTTCTATTCAACACAGTATTGGAAGTCCTAGCCACAGTGATCAGTCAAGAAAAAGAAATAAATGGCATCCAAATCAGAAAGGAGGAAGTTAAACTGTCACTGTTTGCAGATGACATGATAGTGTACACAGAAAATCCTATAGATTCCACCAAAAAACTACTCAACCAAATAAGTGAATTTGGAAAAGCAGCAGGATATAAAGTCAATATTCAGAAATTGAAGGCATTTTTGTATACCAAAAATGAAATACCAGAAACAGAGATCAGGAAAAAAATTCCACTAGCTATACCAAAAAGAAAAATAAAGACCTTAGGAATAAACCTAACCAAAGAGATAAAAGACCAGAACTCAGAAAACTACACTACTCTGAATAAAGAAATTAAGTAAGACTCAAACAAATGGAAGCATGACCATGTTCATGGATTGGAAGAATTAACATCATCAAAATGTTCACACTACCCAGAGCAATTTATAGATTTAACAAAATCCCTATTAAAGTACCAATGACATATTTCACATACACAGAACAAACATTTCAGATATTTATATGAAAACACAAATCCCAAATCCCTCAGTGTTTTTGAGAAAGAAGTACAACATTGAAGGCATCACAATACCTGATATCAAACCATGTTACAAGGGCTCTGTAATCACAGCAGTCTCATACTGGCATAAGAACCCACACACAGATCAATGAGAAATAATGTAAAGGCCAGAAAACTGAATTATTTATGGTCAATTAATATTTGACAAATGGGACAGAAGCATAAAATAGAGTAAAAATATCCTCTTTATCAAATGATGTTGTGAGATCTGGACAGATATATGCAAAAAAAAAAAAAAAAGGAACTAGTCCACAAACTTATGCCATATACCAAAGTAAACTGAAAATGGATAAAAGCCTTAAATATATGCTGTGATACCATTAAAGTCCTAGAGGAGAACACAGGCAGGAAAATCTCAGATATTCCATGCAGCACTATATTCAATGATATGTCCCCTAGAACAAGGCACATAAAGTAAAGAAAAAACAAATTGTACTTCATCAAAATAAAAAAAAAAAAATCTTCTGCACAGGTAAGGAAAATTCAGCCAAGTGAAAAGGGAACAAACTTTATAAAAAATAGATTTGCCAATGATATGTCAGACAAGGGATTGATCCTCAAAATATATAAAGAATTCACATGACTCCACTCCAGGAAGACAAAGAACCCAATTAAAAATGGGCAAAGGACCTGAACAGACAGGTCTCTAAGGAGAACATACAGAGGGCCCAGAGACATATGAAAGGATACTCAGCATCACCAGCTGTGGGGGGGTCTCTGCCTACAGCCCCCCCCCCCCCCCCCGCCACAGGTGGGAATAAGTCTACCAAGACTTGATCTGCTTGGGGAGGAAAGGTGGCCAATATCTCAAAAGAGAAGGGCCAAGAGTCTTTTCCTCAATGAGCTTTTATTGGGTTCATTTTGTGCAAGAATACAGGTAAAGGTCATTAATCATTGTCTGGCAGTAAGGATCAAACAATAGATAACAAAGAACTCTTAGGGCCTATTTTGAGTCAGGGTCAGAAAGCTAAAGAGCTACAAAACTTTGAGGAAGAAACTCACTTCTTACTTGGACCCTTATTCAATTGAGAACATTCTAAACAAAACAGGTTTCACAGGATTTTACATATTCTTTTTTAGTGCCCTTAGTGCCCTGATTGCCCTAGGGGACCTGCCTTTCCATAACAGGGTGGTACCCACCACCAGCATTGTTTCAGGCTTAAGGCATTGTCTCAGGATTAAGTCAGGCAGGGGGTAGTAAGGCAGCCAAGAGATTAGGAGACTTCTTGCAAACAGAATGAGGACTCAGGCCATGTCATAGCCAAAGGGTGAGGGTCCATCACCCCCTTTTGTTATAGCCCCCAAGTCCTTCCTTGGGACATCCACGTGATTGTACCTGTCTTAGGTTGTTCCCCCCTTGGGTAATCTTACACATCATTGGCTAACCAGTCAAGCAGTTATGGGGCTAGTTATGGATGAAAAAAAAGGAGCAGAAGCGGTACCCTTGCCAGGGAGATACGCCTTGTCTCCTTAGTGGCTTAGGGTCCGAAGGTTGCTTTCTCAGCCTTAGCCATGGGGCGGAGGAGGGTGGGTTATAGCTTCTGAAACCAGGCAGGGCAGTTCCCAACAACAAGCCATAAGAAAGATACACGTTACAATCACAATGACATATCTCTTCATGGACAGAATGGCTATCATAATGAAACCAACAAGTGCTGACAAGATTGTGGAGAAAAGAGAAACCTAATATATTGTTGATAGGAATGCAGGCTAGTACAGCCACTGTGAAAACAGTATAGAATTTCCTCAGAAAACTAAAAGTGGAACTGCCTCTGGACCTAGCAAATACACTGCTGGGATTATACCTTAAGAACCCTGAAACACCAATGCAAAAGAACCTATGCACCCCAATATTCATAGTAGCACAATTTACAATAGCCAAGTGCTGGAAGCAATCTAAGTGCCCAACAGTAAATGAATGGATCAAAAAGCTATGGTACATTGACACAATGGAATACTATACAGCAATATAAAGGATCCCCTACCCTTTGTGACAGCACCAATAGATCTGGAGAGGATTACACTAAGTGAAATAAGCCAGGCAGTGAAAGGTAAATACCATATGATCTCACCTATAAGTGGAAAATAACAAAACAAACAAACAGGCAAACTATAACCAGAGACATTGAAATAAAGAACAAACTAATAGTAACCAAAGGGGAGGTGGGAGGGGGTAATGGGCAAAATATTGGAAAGGGCCATCAAGGAACATGTATAAAGGACACATGAACAAATTCAGAAGGGGTAGAACTGAGGGTGGTAGGTGAAGATGCCTGGAATGGTGGGCAGTCCTGGGTGAAAAATGGAGACAACTGTACCTGAGCAACAATTTTTAAAATAGAGAGGAAAAAAGAACATAACATAATAATTAATAAATAATAATACAAGAGAAATGATTATATCTGATGGGGATAAATATTAAACTATAGATCATGATAATATTACAGTAGGCTGAGATTAGGCTAATATCACAAAGAAGGACTATTTTAAATAGTAGACTAGGACAACCTCCATGAATAGGAGCCTGACTTGGATCAGAACACAAGGAAAAATATTCCAGAAGAGGGAACAGGAAATACAAAACCTGCAAAGAAAACAGCTGGTTGCCTATGCTCTGCTTAGTATGACTTGCATACTTAGTAATGATTTTTGTATGTATTTTCTAGTTTAGGATATGTGTGTTCACAAGGATTTTGGATTATATTCAATAGTGGGTCTCATGCTTACATATACATATATGCTTATACATGTATGTAAGTATAAGTTTATATGTATTACACATGTCTTTCCTGAGACATAGTTTAAAACCAGTGTACCCCATGGGCAATCCAGAGCTCATTCCTATGTTGGAGAGCAAAATGTCACAATGAGACCTTGGACCCATATCACCAACTCTTCTGAGCGCCAGCTCTGTGGTCATGGGTAAATTACTCATTCTCTCTGTGCCTTGATACCTCACCTCTAAAATGGGGATAATAATAGTACCTCTCCTATAGGATTATCATGGTGATTAGATGAGTGAATATATGTGAAGTTCTTAGAACAATGCTTAACACACCAAATGTGCTGCAAGATTTAATTCTTTTTATGATGTGCTCATCATACTGCCATGGCACTTATTGTTATGTGTATAAGCATAGCTTTAATAGACTTTGAGAATAGTTTGGTCTTTTTTACCCTGCTTAGATACTCTCAACCTCATTCTCTAAGAGGTCTCCCACATTTTAACTCTCCAGCAACAGACAGTTTACTACAATCTGGGGAAACATTTATGATTCTTGGAAAAATCTTTCATATGTTGAGTGGAAACCTATGCCTTTGTAGTTTTCTCTTCCTTGTTCAGATTCTATCTCTGGTATCCATACCAAACAAATCTGGCCCCACTTCCAGACTGTTTCACATACAGCAAGATGGCTGGCAAGGTCCCTGAGTCCACTCTTTTCCAGGTTAAATACCCCATGTCCTTTTTAAATATAACCTAATTTATGGCTCTGAGTTCCTTCCACTTCCTGGTTGGATTCCTCTGAATGTATTCCCACTGACTTCTGTGCCAATTAAAATATGGAACCCAGAGCCCTAGCTGGTGTTGCTCAGTGGCTTGAGCACTAGCCTGCAAACCCGAAGGTCACTGGTTTGATTCCCATTCAGGGCATATGCCTAGGTTGTGGGCCAGGTCCCAGTAAGGGGTGTGCAAGAGGCAACCACATATTGATGTTTCACTTCCTCTCTTTCCCCAGATGCATGGTCTTCTTCACTGAAGACCTAGTAGTTCTCTTAAGGTCACCAAATACTGAAGTTAAATATGTCTGCCACATCTCATGAATCCCTCTGAAGATCTTGTAGTAACAAGTACCATCACAAGTTCTTCACAAATATAACTTCTGGCTCACTTCTTAACCAATTTTACTTAATGTCATTGACATTTGAGTTTTAAATGTAATATATGTATATTTTAATCCTGCCAATTATTTGAAGCAGTTTAACACTTTTTTGAACCCTGATTTTGTTATACACTGTAATCAATAACATATGGTATAATTAGATAATCTGAGAGACACACCGTGATAATTTTCATCTAATTACTAATAAATATTACATTTAAATCAAAGGGTAGCTTTTGGAGCTATGAGGTACACTGGGGTCTTCCATATATGTTGATGCTGCTCCATCCAGAGAATATTTGGGGTACAGCATTTCAAACTGTTTTTGATCCAAATAATTGTCATAGGATTCCTTATACATTACCCTTTATTCTCCAAAATGATCACAAAAAACCCTGTAAAATATCTAACTGTAGTCTAGTAAGCCACAGGGACCTCTTGGCCATTTACCAGGTGAAAATGCATTTTCAGCAGTGGGCAAAGGGCATTGTTGCACTATTGTTGTGGAAAATAACTCACACGTGGGAGAAATGGCGGAGCACGATCCTTTATTATGCATGCGGGCTCAGAGGAGAAACCCCAAATTCCGAGCAATGAGCTCAAGCTGGAGTTTCCTTTATATGCTTGTTACACAGGCAGAAGGAGGAGGGGAAGGAGTGCAGCTGCTAAAATGGGGGTTAGTGTATGACCTTGAGATAACTGCTTTTCTGGGAATGGCTGCTGTCTGGGAATGGCTGCTGGTCAGCTCCTACCTAAGAATAGCTACTGCTCAGCTATGTCCTGTCACACTATGACTATGAGAACAGAAACCAGCAGGACTAGGACATTCCACTGCACAAGGAAAGTAACTTCACAGCTATGTGGTGTGTATGCTTTTTACGATAGAGCCATGGTTTCCTAACTCAATGGACTCCAGAATGCCTGAGAGCTTGTTGATGCATCTATTGCAAGTCCTCAGCTCCCAAGTTTTTAATGCAGCAAGTCTGAGGTGGGACCTGAGAATTTACAGCTTTAATAGGTTTCTAGGTGATGTTCATGATGCTGCTCTAAAAGCCAACTTTGAGAACCACTGCCTTAGATGAAAAAATTTTCCCTAACACTCTTTAAGTGGAAAAGAGTAAAGATGGGGGGGGGTAAGGATAGGGGGAGTAAAGACAAATGGTCCCCAGTTCTGCTCACACCTTTGAGACTATTCAAATAGGAAAGTCTATTTAGCAGAGGGCTGAGAATTTATTAATGCTACCTTTAGATTTTACTGAAAGGTTTTGAATGTCTATTCCTTATTAAAACTGTGGGAGTTTTGTTTTACTGCTCACTGCCCCATAAATATAACCTATTTATTACTTCAGGTTCTAGTAAGAAGAGGGGTCTTTTCTAATCTTTGGCCAAAAATTTTCCTAAAACATAACACCTACCACATGGTATAATCCAGTATTCCTTTTAAAAAAGAAATAAGGCTCAGTGTCAAATTCTTATTTCTTTGTGAACTCATGCTAGCTTCTTATAATCAGATTCCTTTCAAAAGGGGAGCAAAATAATCTATTCCAGAATCTTGCCTGCAACATACATTTTAGGTGTCTGTCCCCCTAACCAATGTTCACTCTAAAAAAAAATAAAACTTGAAGAGGTCTCTTTTCTCCAAGTTATCCATCAATTTTATACCTTCATTTCTTTTTTTAAGGTGTCTATTTTCTATTTTTTTCCATAAATTACTTTATTGTTGTTCAATTACAGTTGTCTTAATTTTCTTCACACCACTCCCCACACACACACCAGCCAAACCCTCCTGCCTCCCTTGTTTCCACCCTCTCCCTTGGTTTTGCCTATGTATCCTTTTCAGTAATTCCTGAAAACCCTTCTTCCCACTGTCCCCTCCCCCTTCACCTCTGGCTATTGTTAGATTGTTCTTAATTTTAATGTCTCTGGGTATATTTTGCTTGCTTTCTTCTTTTGTTGATTAGGTTCTAGTTAAAAGTGAGGTCATATGGTATTTGTCCCTCACCACCTGGCTTATTTCACTTAGCATAATGCTCTCCATTTCCATCCATGCTGTCACAAAGGGTATAAGCTCCTTCTTTCTCTCTGCTGTGTAGTATTGCATTGTGTAAGTGTAACATTGTTTTGCGGTTTTGTTTTTTTTTTTTGATCCATTAATTTGCTGATGGGCACTTAGGTTGCTTCCAGCACTTGAATATTGTAAATTGTGCTGCTATGAACATTGGGGTGCATAGGTCCTTTTGGATTGGTGTTTCAGTGTTCTTAGGATATAATCCCAGCAGTGGGATTGCTGAGTCAAAAGGCAGTTTCACTTGTAGTTTTCTGAGGAAATTCCATACTGTTTTCACAGTGGCTGCAGCTGTCTGCATTCCCAACAGTGCACTAGGGTTTCTTTTTCTCTGCATCCTCTCCAACACTTGTTCATTGATTTATTTATGATGGCCATTTTCAATGATGTGAAGTGGTATCTCATTGTGGTTTTAATATTCATTTCTCCGGTGGTTAGTGATGCTTAGCATCTTTTCATATGTCCTTGGGCCCTCTGTATGTCTTCCTTGGAGAAATGTCTCTTCAATTCTTTTGCCCACTTTTTAATTGTTTGGGTTTTTTTTTTTTTTTTGTCCTCCCTGAGTGGAGTCATGTGAGTTCTTTATATATTTTGGAGATCAAACCGTTGTCTGAGGTATTATTGGCAAACATGTTTTCCCATAGAGTTGGTTCTCTTATAACAGGTAGCCAACCTGTCAGATACACAGTTCAAAATCCTGGTAACCAGGATGCTCACAGAATTGGTTGAATTTGGTCACAAATTGGATGAAAAATGGAATAATATGCTAAATGAAATGAAGTAAAATGTACAGGGAACCAATAGTGATGGGAAGAAAACTAGAACTCAAATCAAGTGGTGTGGACCAGAAGAAAGAAAGAAACATCTACTCAGAAAGGAATAAACAAACAAGAATTCAAAAAAAAAAATGAGGAGAGGCTTAGGAACCTCCAGGACATCTTTAAATATTCCAACATTCAAATTTCTGGGGTACCAGAAGGAGAAGAGGAAGAGCAACAAATGGAAAAATTATTTGAACAAATAATAAAGGAGAACTTCCTCATTCTGGCAAAGAAAATAGACTTCCAAAAAGCCCAGGAAGCTCAGGGAGTACCAAAGAAGTTGGACCCATGGAGAAACACTTCAAGGTACATCATAATTACATTAGCCAAGATTAAAGATAAGGACATAATCTTAGAAGCAGCAAGAGATAAGGAGACAGTTACCTACAAAGGAGTGTCCATAAGACTGTCAGCTGATTTCTCAAAAGAGACCTTACAGGCAAGAAGGGGCTGGAAAGAAGTATTCCAAGTCATGA
Source organism: Phyllostomus discolor (assembly GCF_004126475.2). NCBI lineage: Eukaryota > Metazoa > Chordata > Mammalia > Chiroptera > Phyllostomidae > Phyllostomus > Phyllostomus discolor. The sequence goes on along the minus strand of NC_040911.2, from coordinate 61,963,139 downwards.
AAGGCAAGGACCTACATCCAAGATTGCTCTATCCAGCAAAGTTTTCATTTATAATGGAAGAGTAGATAAAGTGCTTCTCAGATAAGGTCAAGTTAAAGGAGTTCATCATCACCAATCCCTCATTATACGAAATTTTAAAGGTGTGGTGGGGGGCTCCATCTGCAGAGTCCCCTCAGCCACCATGGATGAGAATAAGTCTACTAAGACATGATCTTCTTGGGGAGGAATGGTGGCCGATCTCTCAAAGGAGAAGGGTGAAGAGCCTTTTCTTCAATGGGCTTTTATTGGATTCATTTTGCACAGGAATACAGGTAAAACTCATTAATCATTATCAGTCAATAAGGATAAACAATAGATAACATACAAAGAACTCCAAGGGCCTATTCTGAGTCAGGGTCAGATAGTTAAATGGCCGTAAAACTCTGGGGAACAAACTCACTTCCTGCTTGGACCCTTATCATTTAATTGAGAGCATTCTAAATAAAGCAGGTTTCACAGGATTTTACATATTCTTTCTTAGGCCTGATCACCTGGGGAATCCGCCATTTCTAGCATAGGGCTGCACCCACTGCTGGCATTGTTTCAGGCTTAAGGCAAGGGATGAGAGCCCATCACCCCACTTTGCTATAGCTCCCCAAGTCCTTCCCTGGGGCCTTCCCATAATCATGCCTGTCTTAGGTCATTCCCCCCTTGAGGAATCTTAACTATTATTGGCTAATCAGTCAAGGCAGGGTAGCCAGGCGGGTGAAGAAAAGGGAGCAGAAGTGACACCTACTGTTAGGGAGATAAGCTTTGGGCCTTTAGTGGCTTATGGTCTGAAGGTTGCTCACTCAGCTTTAGCCATGGGGGCATTACAGCTTCTTAAATCAGTCAGGGTGGTTCCCAACATAAAGGGCCTTATCTAAGAAAAAGAAGATAAAAAGCTTGTACAGTGAAATGACAGTAAACTCACAATTATTAATGATAACACCTAAAACAAAAACAAAAACAAACTAGGCAAACAACTAGAACAGGAACAGAACCACAGAAGTGGAGATCATATGGCAGGTTAGCCACAGGGGAGTGGGAGGGGAAGAGAGTGGGAAAAGGTGCAGAGAATAAGTAGCATGGATGGTAGGTAGAAAATAGACAGGGGGAGGGTAAGAATAGTATGGGAAATGTAGTAGCCAGAGAACTTATATGCATGACACATGGGCATGAACTAAATGGGGGAATGTGGGTGGGAGTGGGTGTGTAGGGTGGAGGGGAGTGAAGGGGGGAACATGGGACAACTGTAATAGCATAATCAATAAAATATATTTTAAAAATAAATAAAATTGAAATTGCCCACACCCCAAACTTCTAGGCCCCCTACCCTACATTATTTTTTTTTCTTAGCCTCTACCACCATGGAACATACTATTGATTTTACTGGTTTTATCTTATTGTCTGTCCTCTCATGTATACAAATATTTTTTACTATTTGCTTTACTGTTGTATCCTGGGCTTTTAAAACAGTGCCTGGAGACTAGATGGTACTCCTCAGTGAAAAATAAATAAATGGATAAGTGAATAAATTAAATCATGAACAAACATAGTAGATGAAGGAAGCTGTGAAAGACAATGTGGTCCTGGGGACCCAGCATGCTATTTCACCTGTAGGCATGTTCCCAGATGCATCAGTTTTTAGGTAAGAAGTCACACATAAGTCAGGGACTTGATATTGGTCATCTTAAAACTCTCCACATAGTCATGTATCTCATCAAAGGACAGTGGTACCCCCTGGAGTCACCATTACTCCAGTTTGAAGGCATCATGTAGAGTTAACCTCAAAAATGCTTCCAGCTATTAAATTTCATGAGTTTATGGGCACATAAATGGAGGCAGAATAGCATGAGAGCTTGCCCTCAGACAAGCAGATGGCATTATTTACCTCTCCCTCATCATCCTATATAAGCCAGAATAAGACCCTTTCCATCTAACACTAAGGGACTGCCTAAAATTCTGGATGGGATTTGATAAGTTTCATATAAAAAACTTGGTCAATTCCTACAATGTCCAACTGTCAGTAAAAAATGTAATCCCACTAGCCCTGCTCTGCTAGTTATTAAGTAATTACTACATAATAAGCTCTTTCTAAGTGCATCTGGATACCACTTTATTTAATGCTCACAGTAAACTGCTTGGGTATTGTAACCTCCATTTCAAACATTAAGGAACTTAGGCTCAGGGAAGTTACATAATTTTCTAAGTACACACAGTTAACAAGTTCGGTGGAGGAATAGAGCCAGGTCAGTCTGACTTCAAAGTCCATATTATGGACTCAAATTTTAATTTACAAGTCCTGGGAGCCAGGTAACTTTGAAGGACACTATAAAAAATAATGATTTTGTTGTAATTCTGAGCTTTCACAGGGGAGCTAGTTTCAGAAAGATCAGTCAGGCCCATGTGATCTGAGCCTGGGAATCTGAACATTTCATGGGCCTATCATGGGCTGGTGGTTGAAAACCATCTAAATCAAAGGAGACCTACTTCTTTCTGCATTTCCACTGAGATATGGGGTCTATATCTTTCACACTGATCATGGCCAGTGTACACCTGTGTTTCTACATAGCTTCCCCTTCATGTACACAAATAAAATAAAGGATTACCAAGTAGGCATCTTCATATATACAGTCACCATCTTCATGAGACAGATACTTATTTGCTGTTGTATAAATAAGGGAAATTTGTAGTTGCCCTGAAAATTTGGCTACACTGATTTGTCCTTCCTCCTCCCCAGTGATTTTTTTTTTTTTTTTTTTTTTTACTGAGAAGGGCCACAATCCATGATACTTCATTGTGCTCTATTAAAGACCAACTCACAGCTCTAGGAAGGTCTGTTTTGCACCTGTACTTGGGCCACATAAGGTGTTCAGGCTGTCAGGAAAATCCTGTGCATCAATGCTAAATCAAGTCTTTCATGACAGGGAGGAAGTACTACTAAAGTTGCTCTAATCCTGTCAAATATTGTTTTGTCGGATGGCCTTTTAAAATACACCCTGTGAAATGGGAATTGTTTAAAGGGGTCAGCCCCTTGCACTGGACTGAGAATGGAAAAGATGTAAAAACAAGGTATGAATTTAAACAAGGAATGTCAAGTTCTACCACATATCTTCACACACACACACACACACACACACACACGGAACTGTGAGGATTCTCTTTCAGCAAACCTTAAATGTATGATTTGTGAGCTGTCATTAAAGTCTAAAGAGAGTATCTTGAGGACATTCATATAGCAAGAGGGTGATGATAAATAGCATTTGAATTGCTGGGAAGTTAATTATTTTTATTAACTAGTTATAATGTTAACTTCAAATATTTTAATTTAATATTATCAATTACATAATTTCTAGAACTACTATAAGTAATAACATTTAACAAATGCCTTTTGTGTTTAGAAACAGCATTCACACATCATCTCATCAGTAGCCCCAGGAATGATTGAGGGACTGGGATGGGAGGGATGCTATGGACAAATGTGCTTTTTGTACTTGAAGCTAAATAAAAGAAAAGAGCAAAGACAGCACATAGTGTCAGGATTTGGTCTAAGACCCAGCACTTCTGGGGAGATTTTTTTTTTCTTTGCAGAATCTTTTATTAATTTTAATTGTTGTTCAAGTCACTTCTGGTGACATTTTTCACCACAGGACCACAATGTGTCATGCACACACTTTCATGATATTATTAAGTGACCCAACCTCTTGGGATGGCTCCCACTATTTTTGGAGCTCCACCAGGGAATTACATTCTTATTTTTCAAGTTCACTGTAGCTTATTCTACACACTTAAAAGACTATTTTACTTCTCCTTAGCACATGAATACCTATTTTAGAACATAAAATGGAATAAAAATAGCCTCTTCAACAAATGGTGTTGGGAGAACTGGACAGCTATGTGCAAAAAAATGAAACTCGAGCACCAACTTACACCTTATACAAAAATAGATTCAAGGTGGATAAAAGACTTAAATATAAACCGTGACACCATTAAAGTCCTAGAAGAGAACGTAGGTAGGAAAATCTCAGATATTTCACGCAGAAACTTTTTGACTGACTTGTCTCCTAGAGCAAGGGACATAAAGGAAAGAATAAACAAATGGGACCTCATCAAAATTAAAAGCTTTTGCACAGCTAAGGAAAACAGTATCAAAATAAAAAGAGAACCAACTGTATGGGAAAACATATTTGCCAATGATACCTCAGACAAGGGTTTAATCTCCAAAATATATAAAGAACTTACACGACTCCACTTTAAGAAGACAAGTAACCCAATTAAAAAATGGTCAAAGGACTTGAACAGACACTTCCCCAAGGAGGACATACAGAAAATCCAAAGACACATGAAGCGATGCGCAATATCGCTAGCCATCAGAGCGATGCAGATTAAAACCACAATGAGATACCACTTCACACCAGTCAGAATGGCCATCATAAACAAAGCAACAAACAACAAGTGTTGGAGAGGATGTGGAGAAAGGGGGTCCCTAGTGCACTGTTGGTGGGACTGCTGACTGGTACAACCACTATGGAAAGCAGTTTGGAACTTCCTCAGAAAACTAAAAATGTATCTGCCTTTTGACCCAGCAATTCCATTGCTGGGACTCTATCCTAAGAACACTAAAACACCAATACAAAAGATCCTTTGCACCCCGATGTTCACAGCAGCACAATTTACAATAGCTAGGTGCTGGAAGCAACCTAGATGCCCATCAGTAAATGAATGGATCAGAAAACTATGGTACATTTACACAATGGAATTCTATGCAGCAGAAAGAAAGAAGGAGCTCATACCCTTTGCAACAGCATGGATGGAGCTGGAAAGCATTATGCTAAGTGAAACAAGCCAGGTAGTAAAGGACAAATACCACATGATATCACCTTTAACAGGAATCTAAACAACAAAACTAGCAAAATATAACTAAAGACACTGAAATAGGGGATAGTTTGACAGTGGCCAGAGGGGAGAGAAGAGGGAATTTCAGGGGGGAATGGGTAGGGATTACAGGAACAAGTTTGGAGGACACATGGTCGAAGACTAGGGGTGGGGGGTAATGGGGGAAGGGGGAGGGTTGGGTGGGTGGGCTGGAATGGGAGTAGGGGGGAGAAAACTGTACTTGAACAATGATTAAAATAAAAAAAAAAAGAAACATATCCAGTGAAATCTGCCTAACTCTCCAACCTCTTCTTGAAAATTCTCCACTACTGTCATTTACATTTGAGTCTAATTCCCACATTTACAATTCTCTCACTGGCTCGTTCTATCCTACTTTAGACAAACATTTACTTACCACGTTTCTGCACACATCACCATTGTTACCCACTTAGCTATGATCTTGCCTATCAGTGCTGGATTTTTTCATGCTCTGAGAAGCCTTGCCAGCAACTATCCACACAAAGTATGCCTGGGATAAGAGGAAGGTGGAAGAGACTTTATTTATTTATTCCTTTGGTAAGCAATGAATAACTAAACAGATGACACAACAGAAATGGATCATCCTACATACCACTCAAAACCACCATCTTATAGGTTACAGTTGTCCACTGAAATGAGACAGAGGGGAACAAAGACCACAAAAAGGGGGCACTGAGAGCATAATCTCTTATCAATGATCAGCCACTGAATCATTTTTAAAATTATTTTATTGTTTAATTATTTTTATACTTTTGTAATTGTTCAAATACAGTTATCTGCATTTTCTCCCCACCATTCCCCCCACACCCCAACCAAACCCACCTCTCTCCCTTGCTTCCACACTCCCACTCAGTTTTGTCCATGTGTCCTTTTCAGTAGTTCCTGAAAACCCTTCCCCACTATGGTTCCCTCCCCCTTTCCTGCTGGCTATTGTTAGACTGTTCTTCATTTCAATGCCTCTGGGTAGATTTTGTTTGCTTTGTTCTTTTGTTGATTAGGTTCTAGTTAAAGGTCAGATCATATGGTATTTGTCCCTCACAACCTGGCTTATTTCACTTAGCATAATACTTTCCAGTTCCATCCACACTGTCACAAAGGGTATAAGCTCCTTTCTCTCTACTGTGTAGTATTCCATTGTGTAAATGTACAATAGTTTTTTGACCCATTCATTTGCTGATGGACACTTAGGTTGCTTCCAGCACTTGACTATTGTAAATTGTGCTTCTATGAACATTGGGGTGCATAGGTTCTTTTATTGGTGTTTCATGGCTCTTAAGATATAGTCCCAGCAGTGGAATTGCTGACTCAAAAGGCAGTTCCACTTGTAGTTTTCTGAGGAAATTCCATACCGTTTTCCACAGTGGCTGCACCTGTCTGCATTCCCGCCAACAGTGCACTAGGATTCCCTTCTCTCTGTATTCTCTCCAACACTTTGTTGATTTGTTTATGATGGCTATTTTCAATGATGTGAAGTGGTATCTCATTGTAGTTTTGATTTGCATCTCTCTGATGGCTAGTGATGCTGAGCATCTTTTCATATATCCTTGGGCTATCAGTATGTTCTCCTTGGAGAAGTCTCTGTTCAATTCTTTTGCCCATTTTTATTTTTTATTTTCCGTCTGCCTGGAGTGGAGTCGTGTGAGTTCTTTATGTATTTTGGAGATCAAAACCTTGTTGGAAGTATCATTGGCAAATATGTTTTCCCATATGTTTGGTTCTCTTTTCCTTTTTAATGCTGTGTTCTTTAGCCATGCAGAAGCTTTTTAACTTTGTTACAGGGTGCAGCCAAGAGGGGGGACTCCAAATAGGCATTTGAAATGTGGTCCAGAACTTAAGGTGTCCAGGAGATTTTAAGATGTCTCCATCCCCCACCCCAGGGTGTGGGTTGGGGGAAGGGACAAATGGAGCATGGCCATTGAGAGCTGTTTAGCATAGCAACAGCCTTGCAGCTAAGCTCTGGCGTGGTCTTTTGGCATATCTATAACCTTTGACTGGTTGCATAGATATGTTAAGTAGCTGTGATCAGCTCTAAGCCAGGGGAACGGAAGTAACTTCCCCACCCAGATGTAACTGGGGGGGGGGGGTCCCCTGAGTTACAGCGCCTGCCTGGGAGCTCAGAGAGGATTGGCTCCAGGACATGGGGCCATGCCTGCCCAGACTCAAGATGGCAGTAAAGCTGGAAGGATATGAGTTCTGGCATGTGAAGCCGAGTGTGGGAGGAGTCGGAAATGAGGCTGCAGAGGAAGATTGGCCACGGGGATTTAACACCCAGATTTGGCGGCCATTGAGGAAAAGAACCATGCTGCTTTAGGGAGAGAACCATGCTGCTTTAGGCAGAGAACCATGCTGCTTTAAGGAGGTGAGCCATGCGCAGCCCTGAGGAGGTGAGCCATGCTCAGCCCTGAGGGAGAACCATGCTGCTTGGAGGAGAAGAACCATGCTGCTTTAAGGGAGAACTGTGTGCAGCCCTGAGAAGAGGAGAACCATGCTGCTTTAGGAGGAGAACCATGTGCAGCCATTGAAGGAGAAGCACACAGATTTGACGGAGTGTAGACTCCTGCAGCCCTGAGAGAGGGAGAACCACGTGGCAGCCCTGGAAAGAACCACTCGGCCTGGCAGAGTGGGGACCCCCACAGCTTTAGAAGGGGGAACCACCACCTGGTTTTAGCAGAGATCCCGGCGACTCAGCCGAGGGTGCCGGGAACCCAGGGAGGTCTCCCAGTTGAGATGGAGTACTAACTGGGAAGAACCAGAGGACTGCCTAAGCCATGGACTTCTATTTCCTTTCCTGAGATATGGTACTCTGGACTGGGCAAAGGGGGAAGGAAGGAAGGACTGTGTCTGTTTGTGGGTGTTTTAAGGGACTTTGGGATTTTGGTAAAGACAATAGGTCACTACTTTAAGTTTGTATAGCATTAAATAAACATTCCCTTTCCTTTTCACGAATCTCTGGCATTGAGAGACGTCTTTCCTCTGGTGGCAGACATAACGGACCCGGGGCCTTCTTTCAATAATAGTATATTGTCCCAGGCCCCCCTTGTTGTGTTCTGTAACAACTTGATGAGGTCTCATTTGTTTATTCTTTCATTTATGTCCTTTGGTATAGGGGACATATCAATGAAAATGTTGCTGTGAGGAATGTCTGAGATTTTTCCTGCAGATGTTTTCTTCTAGGACTTTTATGGTGTCATGGCTTATATTTAAATCTTTTATCCACCTTGAATTCATTTTTGTGTACAGTGTAAGTTGGTCAAGTTTCATTTTTTTGCATTTATCTTTCCAGATCTCCCAATACCTTTTCCTGCAGATGTTTTTCTCTAGGACTTTTATGGTGTCATGACTTATATTTAAGTCTTTTGTCCACCTTGAATTTATTTTTGTGCATGGTGTAAATTGATTAAGTTTCATTTTTTTTTTTGCATGTATCTGTCCAGATCTCCCAATACCATTTGTTGAAGAGACTATTTTTACTCCATTTTATGCTTCTTCTGCCTTTGTCAAATATTATTTGACCATAGAGACTTGGGTTTATTTCTAGGCTGTCTGTTCTTATGCCATTACCAGTCTCTTTTAATTACAATGGCCTTGTAATAAAGTTTGATATCAGGTATTGTTTATCTTTTCAAAGAACCAGCTCCTGGATTTATTGATTCTTACAATTTTGTTTTTAGTCTCTATGTCATTTAATTCTCCTCTGATATTGGTTATTTTCTTCCTTCTTCTTGCCCTGGGCTCTCTTTATTGTTGTTCAAGTTATTGTAGGCATAGAGTTCATTTTTTTTATTTGAAATGTTTGTCATTTTTAGGTAGGCCTGTATCATTATGAACTTCCCTCTTAGGACTGCTTTTGCTGTGTCCCATAAATTTTGGGTTATCATGAGTTCATTTTCATTTCTTTCCAGAAACTTTTTGATTTCTTCCTTAATTTCATTCTTGATCCACTAATTGTTTAATATCATGCTATTTAATCTCCATGGTTTTGAGTGTTTTGAGTTTTTTGCCTTGGGGTTGGTTTCTAGTTTCAATCCCTTGTTGTCAGAGAAAATGCTTGATATTATATCATTTTTTTTAATTTGTTGAATCTTGTTTTGTGTCCTATCATGTGGTCTAACTCTGAAAATATTCCATGTGCCTTTGAAAAGAATGTGTATTTTTCTTCTTTGAGATGAAAGGCTTTATGTGTGTGTGTGTGTGTGTGTGTAATCAGTTAAGTCCTTTCCATCCAGAGAATTGTCCAATGCCATAATATCTTTATTGATATACTTTTTGGAATATCTGTCCATTTTTGACAGTGGGCTGTTAAAATATCCTACTCTTATTGTGCTTCTGTCAATATCTTTCTTAAAGTTCTCCAAGATTTTCTTTATGTATTTGTGTGTTCCTGTATTGGGTGCATCTATATTTACAATGTTTATGTCTTCTTGATTGATTCTTCCCTTGAAGAATAATATTCAATGATTGAGTATTATGAAGTAACCTTCTGGGTCTATTTTTATGCCTTTTTTTTGAAGTCTATTCTGTCTGGTATTAATATTGCTACCCCAGCTTTTTTTTCTGTCCATTTACTTGGAATGTTTGTTTCCAGCCCTTCACTTTCAGTCTGTGTAGGTCCTTTTTTTCTGAGGTGGGTCTCTTTTAGGAAGTATATGTGTGGGTCATGATTTATTATCTATTCAGCTATTCTATGTCCTTTGAGTGGGGCATTTAATACACTTACATGTAAGGTTATTATCGATAGGTACTTGTTCATTGCCATTTTTTGTACCTGTGTCCCCCTCTCTCTCATTGTTTCTTTTCCTGTTCTTAAAGCAGACCCTTCAGCATTTCTTGCAGAGCTGATTTGGAAGTGGTATATTTTTTGAGGCTTTTTTTCTTTCTGGGAAGCTCCTTATTTGACCTTCCATTTTAAAAAATTATAGAATGCTTCATGAATTTGCATGTCATCATTCACAAGGTCTATGCTAATCTTCTCTGTATCATTCCAATGTTAGTATATGTTCTGCAGAAGGGATCACAGCCACTGAATTCTAAAGTAAAAACACCTGTGTGTCTAGTAGATTTACCTGGGGAAATATGAATAATGCATTTTTAAGGCATGGACTAACATCAAATAAATCACTGGAGAAGCTGGGTTCAATGACACCTCTCTGTGGGGATAAAAACAAGCATTTGTATTGGACATAGAAATGCAGAGTAAGTTGCAAAATGAAAAGGCTTTTTCCATCACATAGATTTAAAAAACAACAATGCTTACTTGAAAGTCTCCTATCATCCATTCATATCAAATCATTCCTTTTATTCCAAGATTTTCTTGGTAGTTTTATTATATATAAAAGTATCCTAAAATATAATATTGAGTGTTATATAATATCAAACATTATATAATTGGAATAATTATTTGTTGCCATTTTTTTTTCACCCAATACTATGTTCCTGAGACTTATTCACAGTTTTTATGTAGCTGTCAATCCTCCATTGACACTGATGGAAACTTTTGTCTTTTTTCTGGAGATACCACAATTTATTTTTTCATTTCCCTCTTGAGGAAATTTTAATTGTTTCCTATTTGAATGTTTGTGTATGCATATGTGCATGCACACTATCACAATCCAAGCTTCCATTAGTGTTCTCCTACACATAGAAGAGCAAGTATCCCTCTGTGGAACATATGTAAATGGTGGATTTGATGGGTCATAGGGTGTCCACAACTTTAACAAAAGATGGTACCAAACTGTTCTCAGGAAGATTGTAGTAACTTACAATCTTTCTACTAACTGTTCTCATTTTTGCATATCTTTGCAAGTCCTTGATATTACCAACATGTTTAATTTATTTTAGTTCTATGAGCATGAAAAAGGTGTTTTATTTGATTTGTAGTTTTCTTATTCCTAATTTGTTTGAAGATCTTACATATATTTACTAGCCATTTGAATTTAAAATAATGTTTTGTCCTATTCAATATTTTTCCATCTGTTGGGTTGATTTCCTTTTTTCTTCTTCTTGCTAGCATTTTTGGTGTACTTTATACTAAGTCCATGTCTATTGTGTATGCTGCAAGAATCTTTTCCCACTGTCTTGTCTCTTTATTTTGTTTTATTAACATTAAATTTTAATTAAAATATAATTGAAATTTTAATCTCTTTTTTTACAGTTGTGTTTCTTTTGAATTAAAAACTCCTAACTACCCCAAAGTCACAAAGGTATTCTCATATTATCTGTTATAAACTCTATGGTTTTATATTTCACAGTTAAGCTTTTAGTCTATTCTTTACGTATGTTTGTTTCATCTGTCTGTTTTGGGTATGGTGTGAGGTAGTTTTATCTTTATATTTTTCTGTAGATGACCGATTATCCCTGAACCATTTGTTGAAAGTCCTTTGGATTGCTCTTGATCTGCATGCCAGATCTGCCTCAAATTAGGGATGCTAATATATGCACAGGTATGTTTCTAGAAGGTGTTGTTTTTTTTTTTTCCTGCCTATCCCTGTACTGATGCAACATTACTTTAGTTTGTATAGCCCTAAATAAGTCTTATTTTATGAAATGAATAATTTATCCTACATAAGAGTATATAATTTTTTTTCCTTTATAAATCTGCATGGATTTTAAAATCACCTTTTTAAGTTTCTTTGGTAGTTTCAATGGGATTGCATTGAGTTTACAAGTTCCCAGAGGGCATTACTTCTTCACAATCTAAATATGTCTCCAAGTAAAGATTCTAGTGGAGTTTTCCTTTGTAGCAAGAAGGGAACAGTGAACCATATAAGACAAACTATAGGTCCACACTAGTCAGAAAAAAAAATTAAAGGATATTTTATTGATTATGTTATTACACTTGTCCTATTTTCTTCCCTTTATCCCCCTCTACTCTGCACCCCCTTCCCACCAGCATTGGCCCCCACCATAATTCATGTTCATGAGTAATACAAATAAGTTCTTTGACTTCTAAATTTTCAGTACTATTCTTAACCTCCCCCTGTCTATTTTGGGTTTCCTAATTATGCTTCTTAGTTCCTGTAACTTTTCCCTTCATTCTCTTCCACTCCCTCACTACTGATAACCTTCCATGTGGTCTCCATTTCTGTGATTTTGTTTCTGCAAGTTGATCAGTTTGTTTTTGTTTCTTAGGTTCAGTTGACAATTGTGTTTGTTGTCATTTTACTATTCATAGATTTAATTGTCATTTTCTTAGATAACTCCCTTTAACATTTCATGAAATAAGGGCTTGGTGATTATGAACTCCTTTAACTTGTCCTTATCTGAGAAGCACTTTATCTGCCCTTCCATTCTAAATGATACCTTTCCTGGATAGAGTAATCTTGGATGTAGGCCCTTGCCTTTCATGACTTGGAATGCTTGTTTCCAGCCCCTTCTTGCCTGCAAGCTTTCTTTTGAGAAATCAGATGACAGTCTTATGGGCACTCCTTTGTAGGTAACTGTCTCCTTATCTCTTGCTGCTTCTAAGATTATGTCCTTATCTTTAATCTTGGCTAATGTAATTATGATGTGCCTTGGTGTGTTCCTCCTTGGGTCCAACTTCTTTGGGACTCTCTGAGCTTTTTGGACTTCTTGGAATTCTATTTCCTTTGCCAGATTGAAGAAGTTCTACTTCATTATTTATTCAAATGAGTTTTTAATTTCTTGGCCTTACTCTTCTTCTTCTGGTACCCCTGTGATTCAGATGTCGGAATGTTTAAAGTTTTCCTGGAGGTTCCTAAGCCCCTCTCTCTCTCTTTCTTTTTCTTTTCTTTCTTTCTTTCTTTTTTTCTTTTTTTTTTTTTTTTTTTTTTTTTGAATTCTTGTTTCTTCATTCTGTTCTGGTTGAATGTTTCTTTCTTCCTTCTGGTCCACACCATTGATATGAGTCCTGGTTTCCTTCACATCACTGTTGGTTCTCTGTACATTTTCCTTTATCTCACTTAGCATATCCTTCATTTTTTCATCTAATTTATGACCATATTCAAACAATCCTGTCAGCATCCTTATTACTGGCCTTTGAACTGTCCATTTGATAGGTTGGCTATCTCTTTGTTGCCTAGTTGTATTTTTTCTGAAGCTTTGATCTGTTCTTTCATTTGGGCCATTTTTCTTTTCTCTCAGCATACCTGTTACATAGTAAGGGGAAGCCTTAGGTGTTCACCAGGGTGAGGCAACCCACATCACTGCGATGTGATGCTCTATGTGTGGGGGGGGTGGTCAGATAGAGAACAATGCCTCTTGCTCTGCTCTCTGCTGGTTTTCAGTCACTTCTCTCAATACCCACTATCAAATTGGGCCCTTCTGGTGCTAATTCCTGGGTGGGTGGACTTGTGTACATTCTAGGACTCTGTTGGTCTCTCCAATGAACTCTCCTGGGAGACTAAGAGTTTCTCCCACTGCCCCCTCAACCCCAAACATGTTTTCAATCAGAGGTGTGAGGCTTTATTTTCCCATGCTGGAACTCTGATTTGCATAGTCTGTATTGCTCCCCAGTTGTTCCTCCTGGTTTATCTGCACATGAATGTGGGACACCCCAACCCACAATCCACTGCCTCATCAGGCCCACCAGCCACTGCCTTAACCACCAGCCACATCCTTGCCCCCTTCTGTCCTCCAGCCACTGCCTTGCCATGAGTCCTATCTGCCCAGCTGCCCATCTCTGCACCTCCTACCGGCCTGTATGAATATTTGTTCTTTAACTCCTTGGTTGTTGGACTTCTATACAACTCAATTTTCTGTCAGTTCTGGTTGGTTTTTGTTTTTAAATTTGTTGTTGTCCTTCTTTTGTTGCACAAGGAGGCACAGTGTGTCTACCTATACTTCCATCTTGGACAGAAGTCCTTCATTATTTTTTCAAATGAGTTTTCAATTTCTTGATCTTACTCTTCTCCTTCAGGTACCCTTATGATTTGGATGCTGGAAAGGTTAAAGCTTCCCCAGATGTTCCTAAGCTTCTGCTCATTTTTTAAAAAATTCTTATTTCTTCATTCTGTTCAGATTGGATGTTTATTTCTTCATTTTGTTCCAAATCATTGATTTGAGTCTTGGTTCCCTATATATTTTTCTTTATTTCACTTTGTATAGCCTACATTTCTTCCTTTATTTTGTGACCATACTCAATCATTTTTGTGAGCATCCTGATTACTAGTGTTTTGAATTGTACATCTGATAGATTGTCTATCTTTTTGCTGCTTAGTTCTTTTTATGGGTTTTTATTTTTTCTTCCATTTGGGTCATACTTCTTTGTCTCAGTGTACCTGCTACATTGTGAGAGGGGAAACCTTAGGTATTTGCCAAGGTGGGGCAACCCACTTCACTGCATTGTGGTCCAGTCTGCATGAACATTTCTTCTTTAACTCCTTGTTTGTCAGACTTCATACTGTTTCATTTTCTGACAGTTTTGGTTGTTGTTTGTTTTTAAACTACTTTTTATCCTTGTTTTGGCTGTGGAAGGTGAAAAAGTGTATCTACCTATGCCTCAATCTTGTAAGAACCTCCAGAAAACGTTATATATACTTCAGGACCCAAATAACCAGAACAAGCCTTCAGCAGTATCACAGTGTCATGATTTGGTGGAAATGGAAAAAGATATAAGAAAAAAAGCCAATATTCAAAAAAGAACAAATATCAAAGAAACAGAGATGAACATAGATTCTGTAAATTAAAAAAAAAATATTATCTTGTTCATCAAAAATTATTGTGATCATTGAAAAGACAGATGGTAAGGAGACTGCTTCAGAACAACAGGGACCCAGGGATCAGCACGGGGAGCAGGGGGTTGCAGTCCCCAGGCCCGGTGCTCCCGGGACTGCTTCAGGGCTCCCGGGAGAGGGGAGTCCCTGCTCCCTCCCCGGAATACAGGGGGTTGAGCAACACTAGGGGGACCTTGCTGCTTGAAGGCACAGAGAGGCCAATTGGACTGGGGAAAAAAATCTCCCAGGGTCCATGAACACCCACCCAGAGCTTTGGTAGAAGTGAGTACCTCCAGCCTGCACAACCAGGGGAAGCCTAGAAGTGTGCCTGCACCCCTAGCCCAGTGGGAGTGTGGATCGGTGGAAAACCCAGACATCGCAGCGCTGATCCAGGAAAGGGAGTGGACGTTCTCAGGTTTCTAGAGCCTGCAGTGTTGAAGTGTGGGAGCATGCCCCATCAGGAATCCTGACTCTTACACTGTGAACCCAGGAGGGATGCAGCACTTAGTGCATACCTAGAGCCTGGAACCCAAAAAATCGGTGGATGGGCATGCCCTTTTAAAATTCCCAGAGAGGGCATAGTGAATCCCAAAATGTCGTGGGTGCTTCCTAAGATCATAGAGCTGGAACCCTGCAGGGACCCTGGAGCCCAGAAGAACACAGCAGTGAGCTCCAGAGAGCCAGTGTGCTTGGGAGTGTCCAGGGTCTTGTAGGGGAAACTCACATTTGCCCTGGGGATAGTACCTGAGAGACTTACTGAGATTTGAATGGGAAGAGTGATAAGAATTTCAAAGGTCCCTCAGCCAGCTGAAGCCAGCAAGATCAGAAAAACTGGTCTGGCCAGTTAGAAATCAACAAGAGGTTTATTTTGTTTTGTTTTGTTTTGTTTTGTATTTGTGGCTGTTGTTGGTTGATTGATTTTATCTTGTGTTTTAAGTGACATTTTATTTTTCAATTCTTATTATTTTGTGTCTCTCAATCCCTTATGTTTCTCTTCCATTCATCCTAGTATTATTCCTTCCACTCCAAATTTATCTCTGCTGCACTCCATCTTCTGCTTTTCTTCTTTTTTTTTTTTTTGATCTTCAAGTTACTATAAATTTGTATTATCTTTTTCTCACTTTTCTGACATTTTTTATTTTAATAGTATTTTGGTATTCTTTTTCTTTCTATGTAATCTCCTTTGCTTGGCTGCCTATACTGCCATTTGATAGGTTCCCCGTGGTATCTCAGTCACAGTGTGTTGATAATTTACTATCCTTCATCTGTGTTCCATTAATACACCTCTCAAGGTTCTAAACTCTTTATTTTTGCTATCTAGATCTCATCAATTCTGCCACAAGACTGTAGCTTTACTATTAATGTTAATAAGACCTAGTTCATACAATTGTAAATACTACTCGATATCCCTACCAGATCTCAGCTCACTTTGCAATTTCCTGAACTATACTATTGTGGGGGTTGTCTATATTCTTTTACACACTACTCATATTTACTAATCTTTATTCCAACCCTACCTTAGAATCTGACCTCCCACAGCCTCACAGCTTTCTAGATCCAAATAACAATCCTTTCATCCCCAATAAGAGTCTTACTTTCTTTCCATCCTTTCTAAAACGTGGATAGTGGGGTGGAGGATCACGGTTAACACTATAAGGAGCCAAAGGATAACCCATTTCTTCTCTACTAGCTGCTAATGTAAATATCATAGTATACTGTCTAGCTGTCTTAAACCATTTTACCTTACTCCTCCAACTGATCACAAAAAAAGAGTAGGGGGGAGTTGTGAACACCAGGATACACGAAGGAGACTGCACCACTGAATCTGACAAATATTCTACCACAGAAGTTCACACCATAATCACAGGGAACCAGAACAGATCAATTTAACAAACAGAGGCTAACAAGAAGAAACCACAAACAATGAGAAAACAAAGGAACAATCCCCAATTGAAAGAATACGAGGAAGCCTCAGGAAAAAATGCTAAGTGAAATAGAGGCAACTCAACTGTCACATAGTGAGTTCAAAACGATGATTATCAGGAAGTTCAATGAACTCACAGTGAGCTATCAGAAACTAGAGGGAAGCTACAACAATCTCACTGAAAACTATATAAACATGAAAAAGGAAATAGAAACTCTCAACAAGGGCCAAGAGGAAATGAAGAATGCCATTTCTGAACTGAGGAACACAGTAGAAGGAATGAAAAGCAGGACTGATGAAGCAGAAGGTCGGATTAGTGAGCTAGAGGGCAAAGAGGAAAACAACAACCAGAAAGAGCAAGAAAAGGAAAAGAGGCTCAGAAAGAATGAAGAGGGATTAAGAGAAATGCAAGATAATATGAAATGTAACAATATCCGTATAATAGGAATACCAGAAGGAGAAGAGCAAGGGATCAAAAACCTAGTTGAAAAAGTAATGAAGGAAAACTTCCCTAATTTGATGAGAGAAAAAGTCACACAAATCCAGGAAACACAGAGAGTCCCAATCAAGAGGAACCCAAAGAGATCCCACCTCAAGACACATTATAATTAAAATGGCAAAATTTCAAGACAAAGAGAGAATCTGAAAGACAGGAAAGGAGAAACAGGAAGTAACATACAAGGGAGCCTCAATAAGGCTAACAGCTAACTTCTCAATGGAAACACTTCAAGGCAGAAGAGAATGGCAAGAAATACTCCAAGTAATGAGAACCAGAGGTCTGCAACCAGGGCTACTTTACCCAGCAAGGCTCTCAATCGAGATAGAAAGCCAAATAAGAAGCTTCTCAGACAAAGGAAGTCTAAAAGAATACACCTCCACCAAACCAGCTCTGCAAGAGATTCTAAAGGGACTGTATTAAGGAAGGGAAGGAAGAGAGAGAGAGAGGAACACATGAACATAAAAGACAATGAATAAATACCTATCAATAATAACCTTAAACGTAAATGGATTAAATGTTCCAATCAAAAGACATAGAATAGCTGAATGGATAAGAAAAAATCACCCACATATATGCTGCCTACAAGAGACCCACCACAGGATAAAAGACCTGCACAACCTGAAAGTGAAGGGCTGGAAACAAATCTCCCAAGCAAACGCACAAGAAAAAAAAAGCCGGGGTAGCAATACTCATATCTGGCAAAATAGACTTCCAAAAAAGTTCCATAAAGAGAGACCCAGAAGGTCACTTCATAATACTCAAGGGAAGAATCCACAAAGAAGACATAAATATTGTAAATATATATGAACCCAACATAGAAGCACCTAAATACATAAAGAAAATCTTAGAGGACTTCAACAAAGATATGGATAGCAACACAATTATAGTGGGGGATTTTAACACCCCACTATCAAAAATGGACACATGATCCAAACAAAATATCAACAAAGATATTGTGGCATTGAACAATACCCTTGATGAAATGGACTTTACTGATATATACAAAACCCTCCATCCAAAAGAAGCTAAATACATATTCTTTTCAAATGTACATGGAACATTTTCATACATTGACCACATGATAGAACACAAAAAAATCCTCAAGAATTTCAAGTAAATTGAAATCATACCAAGCATTTTCTCAAACCACAAGGAAGTGAAGTTAGAAACCAACCCAAAGGAAAAAAAAAAAAAAACACTCAAATTCATGGAGATTAAACAGTATGCTATTAAACAATGAATGGGTCAAAAATGATATTAGGGAAGAAATCAAAATGTTTCTGGAAACAAATGAAAATGAACTCACAACAACCCAAAACTTATGGGACACAGCCAAGGCAGTCCTGAGAAAGAAGTTCATAGCGAAACAGGCCCACCTAAAGAAGTTAGAAACATTCCAGACAAACAACCTAACCCTATGTCTACAAGACCTCCAGGAACAACAACAAAGACAGCCGAGAGCAAGCAGAAGGGAGGAAATAACCAAGGTCAGAGGAGGATTCAATGACATAAGGACTAAAACCACAATTCCAAGGATCAATGAATCCAAGAGCTGGTTCTTTGAAAAGATACACAAAACTGACAAGCCTTTAAGCACACTCATCAAGAAAAAAAGAGAGAAGACCCAAATAAACACAATTAGAAATGAAAGAGGAGAGATTACAACAGATACCACAGAAATACAAAGGATTGTAAGAAATTACTACAAAGAACTGTATGCCAGGAAATTTGAAAACCTAGGTGAAATGGACAAATTTCTAGAAACACATAATCTTCCAAACCTCAATGAAAAAGAAGCAGAAAGCCTGAACAGGCCAATAACAACAAAAGAAATTGAAGCTGTAATCAAAAAACTCCAAACAGGCAAAAGCCCTGGGCCAGATGGTTTCTCAGGAGAATTCTACAAAGCATTTAAGGAAGAGCTAATCCCTATTCTTCAAAGACTATTCCAAAAATTCCAAAAAGATGGGAGACTCCCAAACTCTTTTTATGAGGCCAACATCATCCTAATTCCAAAATCAGATAAGACACACCAAACAAAGAAAACTGAGGGCCAATATCAGTGATGAGCATTGATGCTAAAATCCTCAACAAAATACTGGCAAACCGCATCCAACAATACACTAAAAAGATCATACACCATGACCAAGTGGGATTCATTCCAGGGATGAAAGGATGGTACAATGTTCACAAATCAGTAAATGTAATACATCACATAAACAAAAGCAAAGACAAAAACCACATGATCATATCAGTAGATGCAGAAAAAGCATTTGACAAGGTACAGCACCCATTTATGATAAAAACACTCAGCAAAGTGGGAATACAGGGAGCATTCCTTAACATAATAAAGGCCATATATGAGAGACCTACAGCCAACATCATTGTCAATGGGCAAAAATTAAAATCTTTTCCACTAAGAACAGGAACAAGACAAGGCTGTCCACTTCCACCACTTCTATTCAATATAGTACTGGAAGTTTTAGCCACAGCAAACAGACAGGAAAAAGAAATAAATGGCATCCAATTTGGAAAAGAGGAAACAAAACTGTCATTGTTTGCAGATGACATGATAGTGTCCATAGAAAATTCTATAGACTCCACCAAAAAACTGCTTGACCTAATACATGAATTTGGCAAAACAGGGGGATACAAAGTCAATATCCAGAAACCAAAGGCATTTCTGTACATCAACAATGAAACAGCAGAAGCAGAGATCAAGGAAAAAATCCCATTTGAAATAGCAAAAAGAAAAATAAAATATCTAGGAATAAACCTAACCAAAGAGGCAAAAGACATGTATTCAGAAAACGACATAACACTGAGGAGAGAAATCAAGGAAGACACAGACAAATGGAAACATATACCATGTTCATGGATTGGAAGAATTAATATCATCAAAATCTCCATACTACCCAAAGCAATTTACACATTCAATGCAATTCTTATTAAAGTACCAAAGGCATATATCACAGACATAGAACAAACATTTCAAAAATTTATGTGGAATCATAAAAGACCCTGAATAGCTGCTGCAATTTTGAGAAAGAAGAGTAAAGTAGAAGGGATCACAATACCTGACACGAAACTATACTACAAGGCCACTGTAATCAAAACAGCCTGGTACTGGCATAAAAACAGGTACATGTACCAATGGAACAGAACAGAGAGCCCAGAAATAAACCCAAGTCTCTATTGTCAATTAATATTTGACAAAGGAAGCAGCAACATAAAATGGAGTAAAAATAGCCTCTTCAACAAATGGTGTTGGGAGAACCGGACAGCCACGTGCAAACAAATGAAACTCAAGCACCAACTTACACCATATACAAAAATAAATTCAAGGTGGATAAAGAACTTAAATATAAAATGTGACACCATTAAAGTCCTAGAGGAGAATGTAGGTAGGAAAATCTCAGATATTTCATGAAGAAACTTTATTATTGACTTGTCCCCTAGAGCAAGGAGCATAAAGGAAAGAATAAACAAATGGGACCTCATTGAAATTAAAAGCTTCTGCACAACTAAAGAAAACAGTATCAAAATTAAAAGAGAACCAACTGTATGGGAAAACATATTTGCCAATGATACCTCAGACAAGTGTTTAATCTCCAAAATATATAAAGAACTTACATGACTCCACTCTAAGAAGACAAGGAATCCAATTAAAAAATTGACAGAGGACTTGAACAGACACTTCTCAAAGAAGGACATACAGAAAATCCAAAGACATATGAAATGATGTTCAATATCGCTAGCTATCAGAAAGATGCAAATGAAAACCACAATGAGATACCACTTCACACTGGTCAGAATGGCCATCATAAACAAAGCAACAAACAACAAGTGTTGGAGAGATTGTGGAGAAAAGGGGTCCCTAGTGCACTGTTGGTGGGACTGCAGACTGTTACAACTACTATGGAAGGCACTGTGGAACTTCCTCAGAAAATTAAAAATGGATCTGCCTTTTAACCCAGCAATTCCACTGCTGGTACTCTATCCTAAGAATACTAAAACACCAATCCAAAACAACATATGCATCCCAATGTTCATAGCAGCACAATTTGCAATAGCTAGATGCTGGAAGCCACCTAGTTGCCCATTAGTAAATGAATGGATAAAAAACCTATGGTACATTTACACAATGGAATTCTATGCAGCAGGAAGAAAGAAGGAGCTCTGACCCTTTGCAACAGGTTGGATGGAGCTGGAAGACATTATGCTAAGCGAAATAAGCCAGGCAGTGAAAGAAAAATACCATATGATCTCACCGTTAACAGGAACCTAAAGAACAAAACAAAGAAACAAGCAAAATATAACCAAAGACACTGAAATAGAGGATAGGCTGACAGTGACCACAGGGGAGAGAAGAGGGAATTTCAGGGGACAATGGGAAGGGTTTACAGGAACAAATATAAAGGATACTTGGACAAGGGGGAGGGTGGTAATGGGAGGGAAGTGGGGATAGTTGGGAAGGGGGCTGGATCAGGAGGAAAAGGGAGAAAACTGTACTTGAACAATGATTAAAATAAAATGAAAACATAATAATAAAAAAGAAAAAATATTATCTTGTGAAATAAAACCTTTTTTTATAAATCATAAATATCAAATAAATTTGTATAAATCAAACTAAATTTAGGATGTATTATTTACTTTTCTGGAAATCATTTCCAAAGACGATGTCCACAAAAAATATTATTTTTCAATACATTATATAATATTATAATTTTTAAATGTTTGAAAATTGTGCCTGTGGTTGGTGGATGTTTCATTTTGTGGCAGGAGAATTTACTTAATCTTCATGAATTTTTTTGTCCTTTTTTGCCAATTGGGACTAATATAATCCAATTTATGAAAGTGTGACAGAATCTAAGGTAGATAACATGTTAATGTTTTCAAATGCTTCTTAGCTATAGGGTGTTTTTGTTCAAATGCCTCCTCCATGAAAGCTCAGTGTGTATATTTGTGATAAATAGGTTTGTATATGTTTAGTCATGCCTCTGCCCCTCTCCTGTTCGCTATGACATAAGTATCATCCAGAGCTTCTTGGAATTTGTTGTGTAAAAGAATCAGGTAAAGAAGTAGAAATCAGGGTACAAAAAGGAGAAAAAATACAGAAGCTGGTGAATTTAAGTAATTTAAGGAGAAAATATAAAATTATCGGTCAAAAATAAAAAAAAGACATATCAAGAAAATAAAAGAGGCAGTGAAGAAAAGAAAAAAAAATCATTCTGTATTGAGAAGAGACTTTTTATGAGTTTTACCAGCCAGGGCCAAAACATGAGTTTTAAAGAAAATATGTGTGTGTGTTTATATACGTATATGACTTTCTTAGAACATCATTTGACTAAGCGAAGTAAAAATTTAAATATTCTTGTAATCAGATTCTCTGTCTTTGATTCTGGTTCTCTGCCAGAAGGAGACCTCAAAGTAACTGATTCTTATACGGTTTACATAAGAAACTCATGAAGACAAAGCTGCTTTTGTTGAATAGTGAATGAGGATTCAAGGAAGGTCTTCTGAGAAGCTGCTGAAAATGCTTGAAACTCCTTAAGACACAGAGATATACTTGAAAACATTTTGTAAACTTGAAAATGACATGCACATGAGACATGATCAATTATGAGAATACTGTTAACAAAGCATTATTAGGTGCCCATTATGTGCTTCTTTATGTGCCTGTTAAAATGCAGACTCCTAAGCCTGTCAACCTTAATCAACTCTACCAGATTCTACCTCTTCAACAGGTTCCTTATATCGCATTTATATGCCTCAAACTTTGAGAGCCACAGTATTTGTGGAACAGGGAATTCAAAAGCTGACAAGGAAGACTTACTTGCACAGGTCTATATTCCCATATACACAAGCAAAGTTTTGTTTTTTTGTTTGTTTGTTTGTTTACATGTCTTGAAATAAGTGTTAACTTCACTTGGCTCAAATGAAAAATATATTTTTTCCTTGGTTCTTAATGTCCTGGTAAAAGCAAAGAGTCATTACTGGAATCTGAGAGTACATTTGTATATGGGGTCTGAATCTGTCTTTTGATTTGCACGTGTAATTTAATTTGTCAAATGTAAAATTATTTTGTTGTTATTTATAAAATTATTAAAATTATCTTGCCCTTAAACCAGTAAAACCAACTTTTTGGTTTAATTACAATTTGTGAACATTGGGGAAAAAATGGATTAGTGAAGTATTCCTTCTTTCCTTTCTCTCTCTCCTTCTAAATTTGAGTGTCTCTACTTTATATAATCTATCAGAGAACTTTTTAAACTATCATAAAACTTCTGCCATAACCAAGAACACTGCACTCTAGTGTCTGAAGAGACAAATTTAGCTGAAGTGAGTATAGTTGGCTCTATATAGCTGCATGGAATTGCCTGACCATGTGGTCTTGGCAGAGGTTAATTTATGGTTGCTTCATTTCTTCTAGTCCTCTCACCCACATAATTCCATAAATTTTGGGAAGAAATTTGGAGAACCACTTACTTACTTAACTGAGCCCTGTGACATCATTAAAAGAAATCAGGAGTGTGAGCAACATTCAGCAAACACCACGATTTGAGCCATACCTTACTCTGGAATATATATACATATTTTTTTCTAGTACTTTTGAACTTTGACTAAGAATTACATGGCATTTAAAACACAACTTGTTTAGTAGCATAGTGAAATCACATGAATTGATTTGTACTTGATGTTTTTCAAATTTCGGTCAGGAAATTAAAAAAAAAAGTTTGCATCAGGTAAGAGAGTGTCAAACTGTCTATATCAAAAATAATAAGAAAACTGTTTTTCATTAATATCTTAAAATTTAGTTAGAGATACTATCAGACCTGCAAATCAAATCATTAGAGGTTAAAAGCTTTAAACTTACATGAAACTTTAGTGTGAATATGGAAGTGATTTTGTAAAATCCTTTTTAGTTATTCTCTCTACCTGCTCTAAACCCCCATTTATGTAGCATATGGTGCCACCATGAAACAAGAGTTTCAAGGGTTCCTTGGTTTCTTTTATTTGTGTATTTCTTTTCCTCCAGAAAATGGTGGAAACAAAAATCTCTAAAAGATTTGAACACTTTTAGTTCTGTTGAGTTACCAATAAGCTTTTTCCTTTGTTTTTAATCACTCACCTAAATTTTTATTTCCTAAATTTAGGCTAGAAAATGAACAGGAGAAAAGCATTTTTATGGAAAAGTATCCAATACCACTTCACAATATATGTAGTGGGAGGTTTTCACAAACCAATTATTGTCTTTACATTCAGAGGGCTAATAGAGTTGACCTCTTAAGTAACTAGCATTTTCCAGTAGCAAGTAAATTTCACAGTAGAAGATTTGCTGGTAAAACTATGGAACCAGTGTGCCACCTACTGCTATTTCCACATGTTGCAGTTTACTAAGAAAAGAAAAGGAAAAAAAAAAAAAAAACACTTGGAAATTCATTTCAGCAGACTGACTCAGAAAAGATTCTCATACAATATTAAACTTTGCTGCTTATTCTAAATATCATTCACTATTTATGAAAATAATTAACTTATTCATGGTCTCCAAAATGTCCTTTATTAAACCATCTATCTAATTTGTTAATACCAAGTAATCAGGCACAAGATGGCAGAGGAGGGAGTGGAAGCCACACTACCTAACCTCTTCCCAGGATCAATCTGGAATTACAACTAAATTGTGGAGAAATCACAAGGAACAAACAATTGAACAATAGCAAAAGAGAAGGGTTATAACCTTGGACAGACAAAAGAATCAGCTTCATCATGGCCTGACTGGTAAGGAGTGTGGTGGAGACTTGAGAAGGTTGGCTAGGCACCCATAAATGGCCATGCTGGAAGAATAATTAAATGACTGGTTAGATCCCCCTGAGATGTCTGATATCTAAAAGCTAAGCTGAGATTACCAGCATAGAGCACCAGAGCCCAAAAAGTACAGAGAAAACAACCAGCTGTGAAAAGTGGCATGGTTGCTTTCTGCTGGAGTCCTCTGTTGGAGGCTCAAAGAGCTGCTTAAAGGTCTAACTCACAAATTTTCATTTGCGGCCACTTACCCTGGGCTCCAGCAAAGGTTGGGGAAAAGTGGGCTAGAGATGCCTAAGGTGAGACTGGAGATGGAAACTTGGGGAAGAGACCTGAGAGAGAACCTTCCAGGATCCTGGTGCTCACTCATCACCCATACAGAAGCAGCCATCCTTCTCAGGCAGACCATTCTCTTCTGAGCAGCAGCAGCCTAGTAAAAACAGTAGTCTCAAACTCAGGAGGGATTCTGCCCCACCCTATGGGGCTAAAGACTGACTACTGAGTGCAGAATGACTGGGTTAACAACTGAAGGAGATAGCCACAGACAGTAGATAACTCGCAGTCTCAGAGCAGGCTGCCTAAGGTCAGATGGGGGGTCAACATCTGACATCACCAGAGGTGGGTTCAGAAAGAAAAAACAGTGGTAAATACTAGAGGCTCCTGGAGGGAAATACACCATGATCATCTCCATGATTAGCAATATTTTTGTTTCTGCATAGATTTTTAACATTCATTTTTTATCCATCAAGTTTGTGCATATTAAGTCACTAGATTCCATACTATATTTTATTTTTCTCCTTTCTTATGATAGTTAATCTTTTTATACCCTTATTACTATTGGTTCATTTGTTGATGATAGTGGGATTGTGGGTGGGAGTTATTATTGCTGATGTGTGTTTGTCTTCTGTGCTTTGTGGTTTTATTCTGGCAGCACCTGCACGAAAGCATAAAACACGTGGTGGGTGGAGTGACCTTCAGTCAACCAGCTGGAAGAAAGGACACCCCAAAGAATGGCCCAACAAAAACAGAAACCCTATTATATCCAGAGAATCAACATAAATGGCATAACGGGTATTCAAAGAGCATCAAGCTCAGGAGAGCAAGGAGACTGTACCACTGAATTTCACAGGTATCCTACTATGACATTCACACCACAAAATCAGAGAGTCAAAACAGATCAATTTAAGAAGCAGAGGCAAACAGGAAGAGTCTCACAAATAATGGGAAGACAAAGAAAAAAATCCCCAATGGTAAGGAAAGGGGGAATCCTCAGAAAGGGTCCTAAATCAAACAGAGACAAGTCAAGTATCATATTGAGTTTCAAAACAATGGTTATAAGGAAGCTCAATGAGCTCAGTGAGAATTACCAAAAACTACAAAGAAGCTACAAGGAACTTACTTCAAATTACATCAGCATGGAAAAGAACATAGAAACTATCAACAGGAACCAAGAGGAAATGAAGAATACAATTTCTGAATTGAAGAAGACAGTAGAAGGAATTGAAAGCAGGATAGATGAAGTAGAGGATCAATTCAACAAGCTGGAGAGCAAGGTAGAATAAAACTCCCAGAAAAAGCAAGAAAAAGAAAAAACTGAAAAGGAGTGAAGAGGGTTTATGAAAATTGCAGGAAAAAAAAAAGAAATGTAATAATATCTATAAATAGGGTTATCAAAGAAGAGGAGCAAGGTATATAAAATCTTTTTGAAATGGTAATGTTGGAAAACCTTCCTAGTCTGATGAAAGGAAATGTAACATAAATCCAGAAAGTGTAGATGGTCCCTATAAAGAGGAACCCATAGAGGTCCTCTCCAAGACACATCATAATTAAGGTGGCAAAATTCATGAAGAGAGAATTTTAAAGGCAGCAAGGGAGAAAAAGGAAGTAACATACAAAGACTAGCAGCTGACTTCTCAACAGAAATATCCCAAACCATAAAGGAATGGCAAGAAATATTCTAAGTAATGAAAAACAAAGACTGGCACCCAAGACTCTTCTATCCAGCAAGACTCTCAATTAAAATGGAAGGAGAAATAAGGAGTTTCTTACACAAAAGAAGGATGTAAGAGTACACCTCCACCAAACCAGCACTGCGTTATATGCAAAAGGGACAACTTTAAGAAGATGAAGAAAAAGAGTGAGAGAGGAAACAGGTACAAAAAGGGTAAAATAACAATGAATCAATACCTATGGAAACAACCATAAATGGAAATGATTAAATGTTCCAATCAGAAAACATAGGGTAGCTGAATGAATAAGAAAAGAAGACGCACACATGTGTTGCCTCCAAGACACCCACCTCAGAACAAAAGACCTACACAGACCGAAAGTGAAGGGTTGGAAAAAACATTCCAAGAAAATGGACAGGGGAAAAAGCCAGGATAGCAATATTTATATAAGACAGAAAAAACAAAAAACATAAAAAGATACCCAGAAGGACATTTCATAATAATCAGGGAAGAATCCATCCAGTAGACATAATTATGGTAAACATGCATGTACCCAACATAGAAGCACTGAAATATATAAGAAAAATCTTAGAGAACTTCAAGAAAGATATATACAGGAATAATTGTACTAGGGGATTTTAACACCTCACTGTCAACAATGGATAGATCTTCCAACAAAATATAAAGAAGGACATTGTGGAAGTGAACTACACATTACACCCAATGGACTTAACTGGTATACATAGACACTTTTATCCCAAACAAATAAAATACACATTCTTTGCAAATGAACATGAAATATTTTCAAGCATAGACCACATGATAGGATACAAAACTAGCCTCAACAATTCAAGAAAATTTAAATTATATCAAGCATTTTCTCAGACCAAAAGGACCTAAAACTAGAAGCCAACCTCAAGGAAAAAAACTCAAAAACGTTCAAATTCATGAAAATTGAATAGCATACTATTAAACAATGAATGAGTTAATAATGAAATAAAGGAATAAATCAAGCACACACTTGAGTTTTAAATTGTACTGGTTTTGTTCTGATTGAAGGTTATTGTACATGGATTTAGAAACAAAGAAAATACTTTCCTAAAAACAAACAAAAATGTTTTAAGAAAAAATAAAAATGAGCACACAACAACCCAAAACTTATGGGACACAGGGAAGACAGTACTGAGAGGGAATTTCAAAGCATTACAGGCCTACCTAAAAAAGATAGAAACATTTCAAACATAACCCAACTCTACATATACAAGATCTGGTGTAACGATAACAAACAGCCTTGAGTGAGTAGAAAGAAGGAAACCACCATGGTTAGAACAAAACTGAATGACATGGAGACAAAAATGACAACTCAAAATATCAATAAAGTCAGTGTGTGGTTCTTTGAAAAGATAAACAAAATCAACAAGGCATTGAACGTACTCATCAAGATAAAAAGAGAAACCAAATAAGCAAAATCAGAAATGAAAGAGGAGAGATTACAACTGATACCACAGAAATACAAAGAATTGGAAGAAATTACTACAAGCAACTATGTGCCAAAAAATTTGTAAGGCTGGCTGAAATGGACAAACTTCTAGAAAAACATAACCTTCCAAAACTCCAAAACTGAGGGAAGAAGAAGCAGGAAGTCTCAACAGACTGATAATAGCTGGAAATCGAGGCAGTACTAAAAAAACTCCTGGCACACAAACACTCTGGACCAGATGGGTCCACAGGAGAATTTTATAAAGCACTTAAGGAAGAGCTAATGACTATCCTTCTCGGACTATTCAAAAAAAAAAAAAAAAAAAAAAAAAAAAAAAAAAAAACAAAACAAGAAGAGGGAGGACTCCCAAATTCTTTTAATTAAACAAACATCATCCTAATCCAAAGACCAGATAAAGACATAAGAAAGAATGATAACTACAGGCCAATACCTCTGATGAACATAAATGCTAAAACACTTAACAAAGTATAGCAAACTGCATCCAGAAATACATTAAAAAGATCATACACTATGAGTAAGTGGGATTCATCCCAGGGATGCAAAGATGGTACAATATTCACATATCAATAAATGTAATACATCACATAAACAAAAGCAAAGACAAAAATCACACGAGCATATCAACAGATACAGAAGAAGCATTTGATATGGTAAAGCACCCATTTATGATAAAAAACATTCTGCAAAGTGGAAGTAGAGGGAGCATACCTCAACATAATAAAGACCATACATGAGAAACCTACAGCCAACATCATAATGAATGGGCAAAAAATAAAAGCTTTCCCACTAAGATCAGGAATAAGACGAATATGCCCATGTTCAACACTTCTATTTAACATAGTATTGGAAGTCCTAACCACAGTGACCATACAAGAAAAAGAAATAAAAGTCATCCAAATTGAAAAGGAGGAAGCAAAACTGTTATTGGTTTCATATGACATGGCTGTACACGAAGGAAACCCTATAGGTTCCACCAAAAATTGAATTGACCTAATAAGTGAATTTGGCAAAACAGTGGAATACAAAGTCAATATTCAGAAATCATTGCTGTGTACACCAACAAGGAGATATCAGAAACAGAAATCAAGTCATAAAATCCCAGTTGCCGAAGCAACAAGAAAAATACACTACCTTGGAATAAACCTAACAAAGGATATAAAAATCTGTACTAAAAAAAAAAAAAATAAAAACACCTGGGAGACTCCTGGACAAGATGGAGGTGTAGACAGACACACCGTGCCTCCTCACACAACCAAGATAGGGACAACAACAATTTAGAAACAGAATAACAATCAGAACTGAGAGAAAATTGAACTGTATGGAAGTCAGACAACCAAGAAGTTAAAATGGACAAGTTTATCCAGACCCATAGGAGCGGTGGAGTTGGGCAGCCAGGCAGAGAGGGGTGGAGGCACAAAGAGCAGTGGGACCTGGTGGGACCTTGCACATAAGGCATCCCAGGCACATAAGGCATCCCAGGCATGCAAGACCTCAACGGGAGAACCCTGGGTGAGCAGGTGGTGGCTGGCAGACCCGAGGCACAGGGTGGCAACCCGCAGACCCAGCTAGGTGGTGATGGTGAAGCAAGGCACTGCGTGCAACCCAGGGTCCCAGCACTGGAAAATAGAGCCTGGAGACACTTATTGAAAACACCTGTGGCATTTGAGGTGCAGGGAGAGATTCCCAGACTCACAGAAGAGTTCATTGGAGAGACCCATAGGGTCCTAGAACATACACAAGCCCACCCACATGGAAATTAGCACCAGAAAGACTCAGTTTGCTTGGGGGAAGTGGTGGAAAGGGCTGAACTCTGACAGAGAGCAGAGCAAGCGCCATTGTTCCCTCTCAGACCCCGCCCCCACATACAGCATCAAAACTCAGTGCCTGGGTTGCCCTGTCCTGGTGAACACCTAAGGTTCCGCCCCTCACACTTAACAGGCACAAGGTGAAAAAAAGGGCCCAAGTGGAAGAACAGATCAAAGTTCCACAGCAAATACAACTAAGTGACCAAGAAATATCCAACCTATCAGGCACACAGTTCAAAGCACCAGTGATCAGGATGCTCACAGAATTGGTTGAATTTGGTCACAAATTAGGCTAAAAAAGAAAGGCTACTCTAAGTGAAATGAAGGAAAATGCACAGGGAAACAATAGTGATGGGAAGAAAACTAAGACTCAAATCAATGGAGTGGACCAGAAGGAAAAAAGAAAAAAAAAAAACAAACAGAAAAGAATGAAGAAACAAGAATTCAAAAAGAAACAAGCAGAGGCTTAGGAACCTCCAGGACATCTTTAAACATACCAATATCTGCATTATAGGGGTATCAGGAGGAGAAGGGGAAGAGTAACCAGTGGAAAAGTTATTTGAACAAATAATACAGGAGAACTCCCCCAATCTAGAAAAGGAAATAGACTCCCAGGAAGTCCAGGAAACTCAGAGTCCCAAAGAAGTTGCACCCAAGAAGGAACACACCAAGGCACATAATAATTACATTAGCAACGGTAAAAATGAAGGAGAGAATCCTAGAAGCAGCAAGAGATAAGGAGACAGTTACCTACAAAGGAGTGCCCATAAGACTGTCAGCTGATTTCTCAAAAGAAAGCTTGTGGGGAAGAAGGGGTTGGAAAGAAGTATTCCAAGTCATGAAAGGCAAGGACCTACATCCCAGATTGCTCTATCCAGCAAAGCTTTTGTTTAGAATGGAAGGGCAGATAAAGTGCTTCCCAGATAAGGTCAAGTTAAAGGAGTTCATAATCACCAAGCCCTTATTTGATGAAATGTTAAAGGGACTTATCTAAGAAAGAGAAGATGGTCAAAAATATGAATAGTAAAATGACAACAAGCTCATGATTATTAACAACCACACCTAAAACAAAAACAAAATAAGCAAACAACTAAAACAGAAACAGAACCACAGAAATGGAGATCACATGGCGGGTTAGCAACAGGGGAGTGGGAGGAGGAGAAAGGGGAAAAAGGTACAGTAAATAAGTAGCATAGATGGTAGGTAGAAAATAGACAGGGGGAGGACAAGAATAGTGTGGGAAATGTAGAAGCCAAAGAACTTATGACACATGGACATGAACTAAAGGGAGGAATGTGGGTGGGAGAAGGTGTGCAGGGTGGAGTGGAATGAAGGGGGAGTAATGGGACAACTGTAATAGCATAATCAATAAAATGTATTTTAGAAAAAGAAAAAAATTCACAACACCAAGGAAAAAATTAAGGAAAATGGAAAGATATGGAAGCATATAATGTGTTCATGGATTGGAAGAATTAATATTATCAAGATGTCCATACTACCAAAAGCAATTTATAGTTTCAATGCAATACCTATTGAACTACCAATGGCTTATTTCACAGATATAGAACAAACATTTCAAAAATTTATATGAAACAATTAAGTACTCTGAATAGCTCTAGTAATGTTGAGAAATAAGAATAAAGTAGGAGGGATCACAACACCTTAGATCAAAATATATTACAAGGTCACTGAATTAAAATGATCTAGTACTGGAACAAGAACAGATACATAGATCAATGGAACAGAATAGAGAGCCCATAAATAAAGCCAAGTCTTCAATAAATGGTGTTGGGAGATCTGGGCAGCTACATGAAAAAAATAAAAAGAAAAGAAAAGAAAAAGAAAGAAAGAAAAAAGGAAAGAAAAAAGAAACTTGATTTCCAATTTACACCACACACAAAAATAAACTCAAGGTCGATAAAAGACTTAAATATAAGTCATGACACCATAAAAGCCCTTCAGTAGAATATAGGTAGGAAAATCTCAGATATTCTATGAAGGAGTGTTTTCACTGATATGTCCCCTAGAGCAAGGGTCATAAAAACAAATGGGATCTCATCAAAATAAAAAGTTTCTGCACAGCTCAACAAAACAGTATTAAAATGAAAAAAATAACTGACCATATGTGAAAACATATTTACCAATGATACCCTAGACAAGGGTTTGATCTCTAAAATATAAATAACTCACATGATTCCACTTTATGAAGACAAAAAAAAAATTAAAAATGGGTAAAAGACTTGAAGACATATCTGAGGACATACAAATGGTCCATAGACAAATGAAAAGATGCTCAGCATCACTGACCACAGAGAGATGAAAATTAAAACCCAATAGATACCACTTCATAGTGGTCAGAAGAGTCATCAAAAACTAATCAACAAACAATAAGTGTTGGAGAGGATGTGGAGAAAAGGGAACTCTAGTGCACTGTTGGTGGGAATGCAGACTGGTGCAGCCACTGTGGAAAAAAGTATGGGATTTCCTCAGAAAACTAAAAATGGATCTGCCTTTTGACCAAGCAATTACTCTGCTAGGATTATATCCTAAGAACCCTGAAACACCAGTTCAAAAGAACCTATGCACCCCAATGTTCATAGAAACACAATTTACAATAGCCAAGTCATGGAAGCAACCTAGGTGCCCATCAATAAATTAGTGGATCAAAAAAACTATGGTACATTTGCACAATGGAATGCTATGCAGCAGAAAGAAAGAAGGAGCTCCTGGCTTGTGCAACAGCATGGATGGATGGATGAAGAGCATTATGCTACATGAAATAAGCCAAGCAGTGAAAGACAAATAACATATGATCTCCCCTATAAGTGGAACCTAATCAACAAAATAAACAAGCAAGCAAAATATAACCAGAGACTTTGAAATGAAGAACTGATAGTAACCACAGGGGACAGAAAAAGAGGTAATGGAGGGAAAAGGGGGAAGGGTCTTCAAGGAACATGTATAAAGGGCACATGGAGAAAGGTAAAGGGGTTAAGATTAAAGTTGGTGGTGGGGATGGGTGGTGTGTAGGGGGGAGTGATAGTGGTAAAATTAGACCACTGTATTTGAACAATAACAAAAAGAAATACCAAGTAAATCCGGTTTACACCAATTAAGTTTGTGTTTGTGTTTTTCTTAAGTTACTGGTGTATATTTGAAAGATATACAGCAGATATAAAAAGGCATTATTCAATAATATTTCTAACTTTCAAAAATTAAAATAAATCATCAGATAATTCCCAAACAACCTTCCAGTTGTGGGAGCCACACATAGTTATTTCATTCAACATGCATGAAAAACTAATCAATCTCCTAATTAACACCACTGATATTAGAACAAACAGATATTGTACGGGTCCTAACAAGATGAACTGAATAGTACACGGTATCACTTTGGTGGTTTTTCTTTTCCAAACTGAAATACACTGGAGAAATCCAAATTGAGTGGCATTCTGTAAAATAATTGGCCTCTACTCTTCAAAAACATCAAGATTAAGAATCAAAGAAAAGCTGAGGGACTGCTCCATACTAAAAGAGCCTAAACAGACATGACACATGGGTCCAATGTGATTGAACCCTGGATTTGGTGAAATAGCTAGAAAGAACACTATTTAAATTTTGTTGATTAAATGACCATGGTATCATTTAAAAATAGACTCTGCACCCTGGCTGGCGTAGCTCAGTGGATTGAGTGTGGGCTGTGAACCAAAGTATCGCAGGTTCAATTCCCAGTCAGGGCACATGCCTGGGTTGCAGGCCACGGCCCCCAGCAACCGCACATTGATGTTTTTCTCTCTCTCTCTCTCTTTCTCCCTCCCTTCCTTGTCCAAAAATAAATAAATAAAATATTTTTTTAAAATTAAGAAAAATAGACTCTGGACTAAATAACAATATTATACCAATGTTAAATTTTCTTACTTTGTAACACTATGGTAATATAAGAAAAAATTGTTGTTCATAGGTAATATACTCTTTAAGAAAATCTGTAAGAATTGAATCAGACTAATGGACCCATAGTGTTGAGGTAAGTTTGCTTATAGATGGTGCAAAAAGGGAAGATGTCAGAAAAAAAAATTCTGAGCCTGTTTTTCCTTCTCTCTGTCTTTGTTCAAATCTAAGTGGTTTAGAGCATTAAAGTTTTGTGCCTTAACTCCTGCATCTTTTGAAGAGAAGACAAATTTTCTTCAACCAGTTCTACTTAACCTCTCTCACAGGGATGACCTGAAGATCAAATTGGACAACAGACTCAAAGTTAAAGATGTGCTTGGCCCTTATATGGGGAGGGGCATATAGAATGTCCTCTGCTAATGAGGATACAAGTAGCCAGGAGAAAGGACATTTCCACATGTCTTCATAATATGAAATAAAAAAACTATCATACATTTACACAATGGAATACTACACAGACAAGAGAAAGAAGGAGCTCCTACCCTTTGTAACAGGATGGATGAAATTGGACAGCATTATTGGAAGTGAAATAAGCCAGGCAGTGAGGGACAAATACCATATGATCTCACCTTTAACTGGAAAATAATCAGCAAAAGAAAAAAAGCAAACAAAATATACCCAGAGACATTGAAATTAATAACAATCTAACAATAGCCAGAGGGGAGAGAACAATGGGGGAAATGGTTTTCAGGAGCTACTATAAAGGACACATAGACAAAACCAAGGGGGATGGTGGAAGCAAGGGAAGGAGGTGGGTTTGGCTGGGGTGGGGGTAGTGGTGGTGGGGAAGTGCAGACAACTGTAAATGAACAGCAATAAAACAATAAATAAATAAATAAATAAATAAATAAATAATGAAATCAAATAACAGGACAGAGGGCATTTTCAATCCTTTATATCATGTATACCTACAACAGTTGTCACTTCTCAGAATATTCCCCTAACACTATCTCATCAAACTTGTACAATGATTTGCAAAGCATGTGGATGAGATTTTATAAATGACATTTTATTTATGGTGAAATTAGGGCTTATGTATAAATAGTAACATCTCAATTTTTTTTATGAGTTAGTTCTGGGAAGAATTGGAATGAATTAATCAACCACTTGTCTCAGGAGCAGTCAATGCTTCTTAATTTGATGCAAGATACTCACTTAGTGGAGGCACTGTAGTATTGCAGAAAGGCTGCGCCCTTGAAATGTTCCATATGTGGATTGACATCTTGTCTCCACTACTTCCTAACTGCTAGACTTCAGTCTGAGTTGTTTTGTTTCTCTGAGCCTCAGTTTCCTCATGGTTTTATGCTATTAACCACTTATGCGTGCCCATGAATAATATACAACAGTGATTAGTGTAAGTATTCATTATAATTTATTGTAACTTTATGGAAGTATATAATGTAGATGTGGAAAGTGCTATATCTAATGTGAATAGATCCATGGACTTTCACAAACAAAACACACATGTGCAACCACCACCTAGATCATGAAAATGAACATCATAAACACACAAAAGCCCCTTCTCATATATTTTTAACTATGTAAATGGTTTATATTGTTTGCATCATTTTACAACTAGCTCTTTTCCATCAGTATCATGCTTTTGATCTCTAAACTGCTGTATTGAATTTAGTTCAAATTGAGAATAGCAGTTTTCTATATAACATTTCAACAGTTTATCATTTAAGAAAATATGATAATGTATAGAGGAGAGAAGTGGGGAGAGAGAAAAATGGAGAGTCAGGGAGAGCAGAAGAGTGGGAGAGAGAAAATAGATACCCAAACTCAAAGCCCCACAGTGAATGATGAAACTCAAGAATGGCCCAACCAGTCATCACCTCCAGCTGGACAGTTCTGCATTCTTCTACCTTGTTCATGTGATAGAGAATGTTCTGGAATTTTCACTTGTATGGGTGTCTGTTAGCAGGTCATTTCTAACCTGTAACCACTAAGGGGAAGCATCTATTCCGTCTGTTCATTATGTTATTTTCAGATCCCTGTGGATATTTGCCAAGAATTTTGTTGTATTTATTTTTCCTTCAGGGCTAGTCTTTACTGCTTTCTCAGCCAAAATGGACTAGATAAAAATTCTGGCAGTAGCCCCAGCTGCCATGTTCATTCAAATGCAGATTGAGTAGAGATTTAACACACATCCCTGTCCCACCTTATTTTACAACTGTATAATGACCCTTATTAAGACATGCTGTCTAAAGCCCCATCTAAAACAAATAATATTGGGTATTCTCAGTCAGTGCTTGAGTTTACTCCTGTCTGAAAGCTCTGCTGTGATGGTTTCCTGTATAATTTATCCCTCCTTATGTATCTTGAGGTCCTGGGTGAGTTGTGAGGGACCAAACAAACCTTACACCAAGAACACAGACTTCTGTCTGCCTGTTCCTGTGGGTCCTTCCTCCTCTTGGCAAAGCTTGATACACATTACAGAAAGAGCTCAGGGTGCTCTGGAGCCAGAATAAACAGGATCCAAATAAAAGGGCTACCTAATAGCTGTGTGACCTAAGACTTTCCAAGAATCAATTTACTCACCTGTTCCCATTGTGTGCGGGAATGAAATGAAATATATAAGACACACATATAGCATCTGACCTATGTTATATATTAAGGGATATTATTTCCTTTTCTTTTTTCACTCCTTTCTTATCTATAAATATTCTACCTCTCTTTCCCTCCTTCCCTTCTTCTTTTCCTTACTTCCTTCCTTTTCTTGTACCCAAAACCAAAGGCATGTGTTGCTAATCTATGTG
Source organism: Phyllostomus discolor (assembly GCF_004126475.2). Taxonomy (NCBI): domain Eukaryota; kingdom Metazoa; phylum Chordata; class Mammalia; order Chiroptera; family Phyllostomidae; genus Phyllostomus; species Phyllostomus discolor. The sequence goes on along the minus strand of NC_040911.2, from coordinate 61,926,342 downwards.
CTAGGTACATTAACAGTGTCTTTCTATATGTTTAGAATACTTTATAATGAAAAAAAATATTAAAACAATATGTATGGGGGAAATGCCTCACAACCCAAGGGAACAATGGAATAGCTGAAGCTGGGACTGCTTGCATTTTTTTAGCCATTGATTGATTATTCCATGATGTAGGTGGAATTGAGAATCATTGGTGAGCTCCTCTATCACAACTGCTACTTTTTTAGAAGAGTTATTCTGTTTGGGATAGAGACCCATGCCTAAGTCAGGTTGTCTAAGTTACACAGATATGTGCAGATGAATTGTTGCAACATATATTTGAAGAATCCAACAATAGAAAATGTAACAATGTCCGCCACGTCTTATCCATTTGTTTGGGTGAGAAACAAAATTGAAAATTTAACCTAAAGAATATTAAACAAAAATAAGTTCCATTTATGTCTTATCCCCACCCCTAAATGCAGATATGGGGACCAGAAGTCTAGGAAAGACCTGGGTAAAATACCACGCTGCATTTTCCTCAGATGAACAAATCTTGGGAGATCAGTTTCTGAGCCAAGGTCTCCCATGTTCTGTGCCAAAATGGACCTAACATCCTGGGTCAATCAACTCTCCAGATGTCAGTCCTGACCATGTGTCAGGTACTTTTGCCTGAGAAAAACAACCTGGTTCAGCTTCTGGTCTCCTATAGTCTGAAGAGGAGAGTGATTGAGTTTAGGAATTAGTGGGGTGCTGATGACATAGGGTTAGGAACTTTAAGCACAATCTGAGGGAGGGAGTAATGACTATAATATGTTGGGGATCTTAATTTAAACTAACAAACTGACAGAGAATGGTTAACAAAAATATAAACACTATTAAAATAAAGATGTTTATAGTGGTTTCTAGTTTTTATTCATTTTTTTTAATCTGGCTATTTTGAGAATTGATTTGTGTGCCTTTCCATGACACTGGTCAGAATAATGACCATGTTCAAATGAAGCAGATAGAAAAGACACTTATACCTGTGTGTTTTACATACATGGTTTTAGGGGGAGGGGTAAATTTTCCCAAGTGCCCTGCTTTTCTCTTTAACAGAAAAGCAACAAAGATAACTCCCCAATCTTTTGCTTCTGCTGCTATCAATTCCTAGGTAATGTTCCCAGTCGTGGCCCCTAATATTCTTGGCTAGAGGCCAACATGTAACTTCAGGTGCACTGAAACAATTGGAGATGGATGAACCCTGTAGATGTCAGCTCAAGTTCTTGGTGGTCCTCCCTATACCTGATATCTTTTCCACCAGACAAAGTCAAATCCTGCAAATCTCTGAGCCAAATTTTTCAATGTGGAAAGCTTAAGCATTTTAGTACTTCCCTTCAACTCCCACACCAAGACTGAAGTTTTCTGTCTTCTTTTTCTAGTAATAAAATCAATATTTATTGAATGCAAAAAAGGGGGGCAGACAATGTGCTAATTGTTTTTGCTACCTTGTGTATATTTTATGGACAATTTAATTCAGTTTGGAATTCATAATTCTAGTGCTGTAGTCATCTTATTACTTTGCAATATAATTACTAGTTCCATCTAACACTGATATTTAGTTATAAATTCTAATTTTAATCATTGAATCGTATTTCCAGACTTTAGTTTAGACACACTTGTCTTTCCCAAGACTCACCCGCCAAACCTGGCCTGAGAATAACACTTAAGGGACCTTTTTTAGTTCTCTCAGAAAAACATCTTTATAGAATACCAACTTTATCTTTTGCTTATCTTTTTGTCTTCCTATTCTTATAAGGTCCCTCTTTATTTTTTCACCAATTTCAGCAACATTTACAACCGTCACCATTTAACCATGCCCTCTCCCAGAGTGTGGTATTTTGATTTTGAAATGTAGAGAGGATGTTCAACTATAAAGTAAGTAAATAAATTCCCCACTGCCTCTCCCACCTGGATTTGTGTAATTGCTGTGTCAGAGTTTAGTGTGTACATAAATGAATCGTATGTATGTATCTTGAGAGATGATTTCTTCACATGCTGAAAATAAGGTATGAACTCTTTATGTTCTAATAAATGAGAAATTAGCAAAACCAACTGTCTCAGGAATCGGTGCCTCATGCTTTACTGCAAGAAACTAGAATCAAGAAGGTTCAGACATATGTGATGAGATCTTCTTTTAAAAGTAGCACAGATCTATTTTAGCTCTGTCCACTGAGATCTTGAGGCAATAGATCCCAGTAGTAATAAGCACATCTAGCTCTTAGATCTCAGTTGCTAAATACCATTCTTCACTAAAAGGAATAAGCATTCTTTGAAAAATAGCTGAATCAAGAGAATGTCAAAATAAGCCTGGCACTTGAACTAGAAAAAAAAATACTCAAAGAATGAAGAGGGGGAGCATGCTGCATTAGTCTTCTCAGGTGTCATAGCAGAATACCACTTACTGCCTGGCTTAAACAATATAAATGCTATTTTCTCAGAGTTCTGGAAGCTGGAAAAGATCAAGGTGTTGGTCTTGTTGGTTTCTTTTGAGGTCCATTTCCTCGGATTACAGAATTGCCTTCTTCATACATCTTCATATGGTCTTTTCTCTGTATTTAGCATGGAGAGAGAGAGAGAGAGCTCTGGTCTCCATCTCTTCTTTTTCCTATAAGAGTACCCTTATGAACTCATTCAACCTTAATTACCTTCAAAAAGGCCTTATCCCAAATATAGTCACATTGGGAGTTAAGGATTCAACATGTGAATTTATAGGAAAGGGACAGAATTCAGTTCATAATACATGCCAACAGTACACAAGATTCAGCATGAAGAGGTTCTCGCTGGCCTAATATGGTGCCACTTGGATGTCAAAATAAGTATTAATAGCAACAAGAAATAACCTTGAGTAAAATATAAATCTCTACTCCCATGCTGATATAACTGAATAGATGAATACATAAAAACTGAGGGAGAAGAGAAAACTCTTACAGGCAGTAGAAAACCCTTGAAAAATGTATAAAATTATAGAATTAGAAAATCACAACTACCATTTAGAAGTCATTTTAGTGATACCTAATTTAGGTAACAATTGCCAATGAATAATAAAAGCAATTAGTGAAATATTGAGGAACAGAATATTTAAATGATCTCAAATTATTTCCCCTAACATATATATACCTCATACTGACTAAAAAGTAATATTGACTAGGTGCTTAATCACCAAAAAGAATTTATTCTAAAAGTGGCAAGCCATGTGCATACTTTGGCCTGCATGCTAAGATGGCAGAGTATTTATAAAAGAAAAGGGAAAGGAAAGTTAGAAACATAGAGCTTTATTATAATCATACAGTTTTCTTGTAGGGTAGTCATGTTGTGTGTAGGATTCTCTCAATTGCATAGAGCTCTAGTTCATCCCATAGATTCTCCCATGTGATTATAATTGCTTAAAGTTGCAGTTAGCCTTTATCCATTACAAGGGGAAAATACCACTTTGCAGTTTAGAAATCACTTAAAGTCAGTAAAACTAACTGATATTGTGTGTGGGGGGCGGGGGGAGGCATACCATATCATGTGCCTGATGTGATACACTGAAGATGACACATAATTTCTGGGGTAGTCTTCTGAAAATATGTGTAACTTGAACTTCATTATGAAGAAATATCAAACAAACCCAAACTTAGCATTATTCTACCAAACAATTGGCCCAGACACTTCAAAAATGACACGATCAAGCCCTGGCTGGCATAGCTCAGTGGATTGAGCATGGGCTGTGAACCAAAGCATCACAGGTTTGATTCCCAGTCAGGATGCATGCCTGGGTTGCAGGCCATGGCCCCCAGCAACTGCACATTGATGTTTCTCTCTCTCTCTCTTTCTCCCTCCCTTCCCTCTCTATAAATAAATAAAATCTTTAAAAAATGACAAGATCATGAAAGACAAAGACCAAGACTGAAAACAATTCCATATTTTAAAATTTGAGGCTTGTAGTCAGGATGGCTGAGTAGGTAAATGTTGTACTCATCTCCTTCCACAACTACTGCAAAATTACAACTAAACTACAGAAAAACTGTCATTGAGAATTATCTAAAAACTAGCTGAACATAATTCCTATAACTGCAGGATATGTAGAAGAATACATTTCAATACTGGTAGGAGGAGCAGAGACTCAGGGCAAGAGCTGGAAGGGTAGCTTTCTACAGACAAAAGTGCTTGCAGTGCCATTGTTCCATTACTGAGCCCTTTGTCTGGAGGCAGAGACAGGTGCCATATCTGAGTCCCCACAAACCTGGCTAACACTATTTGCCTTGCTCTGGTGATTCTCTGAGACCTTGCTCCACCAAATTGCAGGCCATCCAAGCCATTTCCAGTGAGTTGATTTTTTTGTTTTTTGTTTTTTTGGTTTTTTTAAACAGCCTGTCTAAACTAATGCTGTGGATGTTCCTAAAATCAAAGGTTCAAAAACCCAAAACAAGCAACATCTGGCTTTGGCCTGCCCTGTACTTCTTGCTAAGTGGCTCCAAAACCAGCACTAGTGGTAGCTGTCCTCAGTTCACACCTTCACCACACCTCCAAGCCCAGTACAAATGGCAACCATCTCCACATCATTTTGTACCTAATACAAGGTGGCCATAGGTGGGGCAGGCAGTGACTAATCTTGACTTGCACCTCCCAAGAGGCATCAGAACCAACACACCTAGTGGTCAGTTTCAAACCATACCAGAGCACCATCCAACTACCTACACAAATGACACACTCAAGGGGCAGACTTGGCAGGCATCAAAATACTGCTAATGTAATTAATTCTTCCTTCATTGGGTCAGTCCCTGCACAAGAGATCCTCCACACTAGTTGTAGCCAGTTCTCACAACCAATCATCCTGAGAATCAATCTCTCCCAGTGACCTGCCAACAGCAATCAAAACTCAACTATAGTAGCAGGACACACACAGCCCACCCAAGGGACACACTTGGAGCACCTGGCTCAGGCGACCACTGTGCAACTGGGCCCCAAAGGGTACCTACTAAATATGACCACTCTATCAAGACCAGATGAATATAAAGAAACAAGCACAGGAAAAGCACTGGGGTTTCAGAAAAAGAACTAAACAAAATGGAGACAAGCAATCTACCAGATGCAGAATTCAAAATACTTGTTATAAGATTGTTAAATGATTTCAGTGAGAACATCAACATTGAGAAAAAAAAACATGAAGATAGAGATAAAAATAAAGAATCATAAATGAAGACTACAATAACTAAAATGAAAAATACATTAGATTGAGGATTGGTGGTTGAGGGAGAGTGATGTGGGGGGAATGGAGACAACCATACTTGAACAACAACTTATAAGAAAAATACATGAGAAAGAATCAACAGTAGATTAGATGAAGCAGAAGACTGAAATCAAGGATTTGGAAAACAAGATAGCAGAAAACATGCAATCAGAAAAGCAAAAAGAAAAAAAAGTATTTTAAAAATGAGGATATTTTAAGGGACTTCTGGGACATCAAACATACAAACATTCATGTCATAGGTTATGAGAAAGAGAAGAGAGAGAGGAAGTATTGAAGACATATTTGAAGAAATAATGACAAAAACCTTTTTAATCTGATGAAGAAAATAGACATACAAGCTCCAGAAGCTCATAGGGTTCCTCAAGAACCCAAAATAAGCCCACACAAAGAAACATTATAATTAAAATGCAAAATATTAAGGACAAGGAAAGAATCATATAAGCAGCAAAAGACAAGCAGTTAAGTAGCTACAGGAGAGCTCCAAAGAGACCATCAGCTAATTTCTCAACAGAAACTTTGCAAGCCAGACGGAGCTGGCATGAAATATTCAAAGTGATGAAAGCAAGGACCTACAACCAAGATCACTCTCCTGAGGAACAATGTCATTTAGAATCAAAGGACAGATAAAAAGCTTCCCAGATAATAAAGTTGAAAGAGTTCATCATCACAGGTATTACAAGAAATATTTGAGGGACTTCTATAAGAAGGAAAAAAATAAAAATATGAATAATAAAATGTCATTAAATATATATCTAAAAACAATTATTTTACCCATGCAGAAGCTTTTTATTTTGATGAATTCCCATTTATTTATTTATTTCCTTTATGTCCCTTGCTCTAGGGGTCATATTGGTAAAAATACTGCTGTGTGAAATATCCAAGATTATCCTGCCTATGTTCTCCTCTAGGACTTCTATGGTGTTGCAACTTCTATTTAAGTCTTTTATCCATCTTGAGTTTATTTTTGTGTATGGTATAAGATGATGGTTGAATTTCCTTTTTTTGTCTGTAGCTGTTCAGATCTTTCAACACCGTTTGTCGAATAGACTATTTTTATTCCATTTTATGGTTTTACCCCTTTGTTGAATATTAATTGACCATAGAAACTTGGGTTTGTTACTGTACTCTCTATTCTATTCCATTGATTATCATGTCTGTTCTTATGCCAGTACTATACTGTTTTGATTAAAGATGAAAGAAAACATCCTTGTCTTATTCCTGATCTTAGTGGTAAAGCTTTAGCTTTTGCCCATTGAGTATGATATTGGCTGTAGGTTTCTCATATATGAAATTCTATTTTTTTAATTTTTAAATAATTTTATTTTAATTATTGTTCAAGTACAATTTTCTATCTTTTACACCCATCCCAGCCCACTCACCTAGCCCTCCCCACCTCCCTCCCATTTTCACCCACTCCTAGTTTTTGTCCATGTGTCCTTTATACTCGTCCCTGTAAACCCTTCCCTTTTTCTCCTGAAACTCCCTCCTTTCTCCCATCTGAACACTGTCAGCTTGTTCTCTGTTTCTGTGTCTTTGGTTATATTTCACTTGTTTCTTTGTTTTGTTGATTAGGTTCCTGTTAAAGGTGAGATAATATGGCATTTGTCTTTCACCACTTGGTTTATTTCACTTAGCATAATGCTTTCCAGTTCTATCCATGCTGCCCCAAAGGGTAGGAGCTCCTTCTTTCTTTCTGCTGCATAGAATTCCATTGTGTAAATGTACTATAGTTTTTTTATCCATTAATTTACTGATGGGCACCTAGGTTGCTTCCAGCACTTGGCTATTGTAAATTGTGCTGCTATGAACATTGGGGTGTGTAAGTTCTTCTGGATTGGTGTTTCAGGGTTCTCAGGATATAATCCTGTTGGGGACCACCCTGCCTGGTCTCAGGAAGCTGTAAACCCCCGTGACTTAGGCTGAGTGAAAGACCTCCAGACCAGGAGCCACTAAGGAGACAAAACTTTTCTCTCTGGCATGGACACTGCCTGTTCTAATGCCTGGCTCCCTTGCACGATTGGCAGTCAAAGACAGGTAACAATTCTCTAAGAAAGGGAATGAATCTAAGACAGACACAATAACGTAGGAATCCCTGAAGGGAAGAGACTCAGGGCTGTGGAAATGAAGGGGTGATCGACATCAACCCCTTCCCTCCCAGCTTTGTCAAAGCCTGAATGATTGTGAGAAATCCAAGTCTCCTAGCTGCCTTTGTCTTCTCTGTTAACACAGGCCTGCAGGGGTGGCCCACACCCCTGGGTGGCAGACCCCCAGGGTGATCAGGCCTGGGACATAGAATATGCAAGATTCTGTGAGATCTGTTTGCTGGAGGATGTTATTAACTTGGAATTTTAAGGCACAGACAGGAAACCTTTGGAACCTGTGGTCTTTTCATATGATAAAACTCCAATCTCTGTCCAGAATTACAGCATGAGTTCTATCTGCACCTTTGTAAGTCACCTACTTCTTTTGATCTTTTCTGCCATACTGTGAATCCACAAACTAAGTTTGAATTCTCAATAAAAATCTGCTTGGGAATGGATACAGGCCACCCTCTAGGAGAGAGGGTGGCCAAGTGCACTCCCCACTAGAGGGAGTGGCCATGGTGCTCTCCACAAGAGAGAGTGGCCCTTCTGTCCCTATTTCCCCACAGGACCTAGTTGTCTCTGTGTATGTCTTTCTCGTGTTTCAATGAACCATCCACAGCATTCCGTGCTCACTGCAGGCAGGTGAGCACACGACATAATCCTAGCAGTGGAATTGCTTGGTCAAAAGGCAGATTCATTCTTAGTCTTCTGAGGAAATTCCATATTGTTCTCCATAGTGGTTGTATGTCTGCAATCCCACCAACAGTGTACTTACTAGCGTCCCTTTTTCTCCACAACCTATCCAACACTTGTTGTTTGTTGCTTTGTTTATGATGGCCATTCTGATGGGTGTGAAGTGGTATCTCATTGTGGTTTTAATTTTCACCTCTCTGATAGCTGAACTTTTATTTTTTAGAGATTTTATTGATTTATTTCTAAAGAGAGGGGAAAGAAAGGAGAAAGAGAGGGAGAGAAACATCAATGAGTGGTTGCCTCTCATGTGCTGCTCACTGGGGACCTGGCCCACAACCCAGGCATGTGCCCTGACTGGGGATCAAAATGACAACCCTTTGGTTCATAGGCTGACACTCAAACCACTGAGCCACATCAGCCAGGGTGTATATGGCTTTTATTATGTTTAGGTATGGTCCCTCTATTCCCACTTTGCTGAGTGTTTTTATCATAAATGGGTACTGTTCCTTATCAAAGGTTTTTTTTTTTTTACATCTATTGATAAAGAAAACATTAGCAAATTGAAAAGGGAAGCAACAATATGGGATAATATACAGTGACCCTTCACCTATCATGGGAGTTACATTCCAGAGACCTGTATATATATTTAGGCTTTATAAACCCTACCCACACTCCTATAAACCTTTCCCACTCTCTCATTAACCTTTTTCACACTTTTATAAACACTTCACATGTCCTTAAACACTTTCTACACTCTTACACCTACATAATTTTAACAACATATAAAATTCTATATGGTACTCACCAGTGAAGTATAGTACAACTTGAATGATGAAGATCATGAATTATGTAGTTGTGCAGTACTGATGGTAATGAAGGTGATAACAATGAGATGAATGTGCTGCACAGCCAAGAAGAGCATTACAGCTCTTCTGAAGGCACCACATCGTCAGGCACTTCATCAGGTGGTTCAGTATTTTCACCCTGGGCCATAACTTCTATTTCCACTAAAATTTCCAGGCATATGTGTAACTGATTTCTTCTGAGTAATGAACGTAGTTATGGGGAGTTGCTGGTGCTGCTTTTTATCTGTAGAGGCAGCTTCTCCATGCAGAGAAATGCTCTTGAGTCCAAAGCATCTCTGAAATTTGTCAAACCAGCCCATGTGGTCACTGAAGGGAGTTGGTCTGGTAGGAGAAGCACTTGATGGTCTTGCTTCTGTGGCATTGTCCTCCTCTTCATCCTCATCACCATTGTGAATTTCCATGCTTTCTGCAAAACTATTATAAAGTTTCTTGGCCTTTGTCTGGATGGTGTTGGTATCCAGTGAGATATTTTTATTTCTGCAGTCATTTATCCACAGGGCCAATGCAGACTTCATCCTCACAATGGCCTTAATGTGGAAAGTGATCACCCTCTTTGCAGTCTTGTCAAAAGTCGTTGTTGCTGTAGACCTAATATTCTTCTCATATTTCTTCATATAGCAAACAGTAGATTCGTTGATCCCATAATGGTAGCCTACAGCCACATAGCTTTTGCCTTCCTTTGACATGTTGAGAAGTTCCACCTTTTCTTTGATGATAATCATATTCTTCTGGCACTTGGGTTCACTGCCAGAAGTCTTAGAAGGTGCAGAACACTTGGGTGGCATCATAGCACTTGAAATAAATTCAAACTTTTATGAAAATTTCACAAAAACACAGCACCGCAAAGCAACACTACTTGGAGCAATCAAACATCAATGTGAAGTGGACAAGGAAAGATGCTGAATATATAGGCAGAGTGCCAGAGAACAAACAGACCAATGCTACAGTCACTGAGCCAATCAGTGCCCAGGATACAGAACACAGTGCTGTGGTTGGTCGCCTTCCATTCTGTCAGCCTATAGTGTGCTGTGTACAAGCTCACATTGGCAAACTCACACAAGCAGTAGTAGCATGCTGCATTTCCATTGTGTACAGTACGGTATTCATCTGCTGATGAAATACATACTGTATTTTATTTCAATTTAATATTCTTTTAATATGTTTGAATTAACATTTTTTGTATTTTTATATTGTTTTAAAATTTTTAAGCAAAAATAATTAAAATCATAATTATTATACAAATACCTATATACTGCAAAATCCTGCAATATAGCAAAAACTCTGTGATACAGAATTAGATATATATATTTTTAAAAACCTGTGACACAGTGAAACTGCAATAAGTGAATTGTGATATAGCGAGGGATGGCTATATTTGCAAATGATACCTCAGACAAGGGTTTGATCTCCAAAATATATAAAGAACTCACATAACTCCACTTCAGGAAGGAAAAAATAAAATTAGAAAATGGGCAAAGGACCTGAATAGACACTTCCCTAAGGAGGACATACAGAAGACCCAGACACATGTGAAAGGATGCTCAGCATCACTGGCCATCAGAGAGATGCAAATTAAAACCACAATTTACCCTGTCTATTGTGGCTCGGTGGACTGAGTTCTGGCCTAAAAACTGAAATCCCAATGAGATACCACTTCATATTGATGAGAATGGCCATCATAAACAAAGCAACAAACAAGTGCTGGTGAGTTTGTGGAGGAAAGGGAAACCCAGCATACTGTTGGTGGGAATGAAGACTGGTGCAGCCACTTTGGAAAACAGTATGGAATTTCCTCAGAAAACTAAAAATGGACCAGCCTTTGGATCTGGCAATGGCAGTGCTGGCACTATACCCTAAGAATTCTGAAACATCAATTCAAAATAATCTATGCACCCCAGTGTTCATAGCAGTACAATTTACAATAGCCAAGTGCTAGAAGCATCCTAGTTGCCCATCAGTAAATGAGTGGATCAAAAAACTATGGTACATTTGCATGATGGAATACTACACAGCAGAAAGAATGAAGGAGCTCCTACTCTGTGCAACAGCTGTGATGGCACTTGAGATAGTTATGCTAAGTGAAATAAACCAGGCAGTGAAGGACAAATACCATATGATCTCACCTATAAGTGGAACCTAAATAACAAAACAAACTGGCAAGCAAAATATAACTGGAGTCATTAAAATTAAGAACAAATTGATAGTAAACAGAAGGGAGGTGGGATGGGATAATGAGGGAAATGGGCAAAAGGTTTTCAGGAACATGTATAATTGACACATGGACAAAGCCAAAGAGGGGTAGGATGTAGGGTAGGAGGTGGAGGTAGGTGGGGTTGAGGTGAGTAATTGGGTGAAAATGAAGACAACTGTACTGGAACAACAGTAAAAATAATAATTCTAAAAAAGAAAAACAAAAAAGCAATTATTTTAAATGTAAATTGATTAAATGCTCTAATCAAAAGCAATAGGATCACTGATTGGATAAGAAAATATACCCTTACATATGCTATCCACAAGACAATCACTTCAGGTTGAAACACACACAAACTAAAAGTAAAGGGATGAAAAAATATTTTATGAAAATGCAAACTAAAACCAGATGAACAAATAAACAATACTGGGTGGCAATACTTATACCAAACAAAATTGACTTTAAATCAAAGGCTATAACAAAAGGCAAGGAAGGAATCAAAAATTCCACTTCTGGGTATTTATCTGAAGAAAACCAAAATACCAATTTAGTAAGACATATGCATCTATCTTTCCATGGAATCATTATCTACAATAGCCAAAATATGGAAGCAAACAAGTGTCCATCAATAGATGAATTAATAAAGAAAAATGGTGCATACATACAATGGAATATGAGTTACCCATAAAAATGAATGAAATCTTGCTATCTTAAACAACATGGACAGAGAGGGAAGATGGCAGCCAGATAGGTGGTAGAGGAGTCCACTTTCCCCTGCACATGGGTGAAGCACCTAGCTGATCTTTTGAGGAACAGAGCAAACAGCAAACTATATCCCAGCATATATGATTAGAGACCAAAAATTGTATAGGATATTGAAAAATCAGACAGTAAGGAGAGTGCTTCAGGACAATAAGATCCCTGGGACCAGCACAGGGACTAGGGCAGCTGCAACCCCAGGCCTAGTGTCCACCTCGTCTGCTGCAAGATTCTTGGGAGAGAGCCAGGCTGTGCTGTGTGAAAGCCAGGTACTTGTTTGGACCAGCAGGCTTTCAATAGGAAGAATTTTTCAAAAGGAAAAAAAAAAGAGGCACTCGGCAGCTGTTTGGGGAATTCACCACAGTAGTCACCCACCACCTGTACCCCTACCTACCCCACAGCCCCTGGGTCATTGCTCACCCAATCCCATGCCCGGCAGCTGTCCACCCATGCCCACACCCAAAGCACCAAGGACTGAGCACCTCCCACTTGGCACCTGCAACCAGAGACCTGCAGGGCTGACTGGCTCTCTAGGAGGAAAGTGGAAATGCACCATAGAGGGGAGCTGCAGAGCTTGGGGAGTCAGCAGTCCTCAGAAATACTTGACTCAGTGAGGGGGACCAAACTACCCTGAAGGGGCACTGAGAGTCTCTATCATCTAAGACAGCCAAGAGCAAGAATGTAGTATGTGAGTTGCCCCTAATTGGTGTACCTCAAGGACTGCACAACTGCTGGACTAAAGCCCTAAGCTGGGCACAGAAGAGCACTGAGGAACTGGACTGGAGGCTGGACAAAAGCAAACAATGCAGCTCAGGAAGGGAGAAAAGCTAAACCAACACCTTGTCAGCCTAATGCAGCCAGGAATACCAGCAGAACTGGCATGGCCAGTTTAAAGCCAGCAGAAGGCTTTTTTTTAAAATGCCTTCTTCCTTTCTTTACTTCTTTCATTTTTATCCTCCCCCCTCCCTCCCTTCCTTCCTTCCTTCCTTTTCTTTTTATTCCTTCTTCCTTCCTTCTTTTATTTTTTTTAATATTAATTTTTTAAATTTCTTCTTCTTCAATTAAAAAATGGGCAAAGGACTTGAACAGACACTTGTCCAAGGAGGACATACAGAGAGTCCAGAGATGCATGAAAAGATGCCCAGTATTGCTAGCTATCAGAATGACGCAAATTAAAACCACAATGAGGTACCACCTCACATCAGTCAGAATGGCCATCATAAACAAAGCAACAAACAAGTGTTGGAGGGGTTGTGGAGAAAAAGAAACCCTAGTGCACTGTTGGTAAGATTGCAGACTGGTGAAACCACTATGGAGAACAGCATGGAATTTCCTCAGAAAACTAAAAATGGATCTGCCTTTTGACCCAGCAATTCTACTGCTGGCACTATATCCTAAGAACACTAAAACACCAATCCAAAAGAACTTATGCACCCTAATGTCCATGGCAGCCCAATTTACAATAGCCAAGTGCTGGAAACAACCCAAGTGTTCATCAGTAAATGAGTGGATCAAAAAACTATGGTACATTTACACAATGGAATTCTATGCAGCAGAAAGAAAGAAGGAGCTCCTACTCTTTGGGACAGCATGGATGGAACTGGAAAGCATTATGCTAAGTGAAATAAGCCAAGCAGTGAAAGACAAATACCATACGATCTTACCTCTAACAGGAACCTAATCAACAAAACAAACAAACAAGCAAAGTATAACCAAAGATACTGAAATTGAGAACAGGCTGACAGTGACCAGAGGGGATAGGGGAAGGAATTTCAGGGGAAAAGTGTGAATGGTTTGCAAGAACAAGTATAAAGGACACATGGATAATAACAAGGAGGGGGATAAATGGGAAGGAGGTAGGGAGGGCTGGGGGGCATGGGCTGGGATGGAGAGGGAAAGGCAGAAAAACTGTACTTGAATTACAATTAAAATTTTAAAAAATACTTCTAAAAAAAGAAAGAATAAAGAGGATAGACCCCATCACTCCCTCCCTCAAACACCCCCCCCCCCGGAAAAAAACCAACCATGGATAGAACTAGTACATATTGAGCTGAGTGAAATAATCAGAGGGAGAAAGACAAATGCAATATGATTTAACTTATATGTAAAATCTAAAAAAATGAAAATAACCAAACAAAAGAGAAAAAAATATAGCTAGAGAGAATATTTTAATGGTTGTCAGATGGGAAGGGTTTGGAGGGATGAGTAAAAAAGGGGAAGGAATTACAAAGTACAAATCAGTAGTTACAATACAATCATGGGATACAGCATAAGGATATATGAGGGGTTATTAAAAACAGGAATTTATTTATAAAAATTTGTGTATTTATTCTTACATGTTTAAATTTCAGTCACCTTCAAAGTACTCTTCATTTGATGCAATACACCTACTGAGACATTTTTTTCCACTGTTTAAAACAATTTTTAACTTGTTGATTTTGATGTCTTTTAGTACTTCTGTCAATTTTTGTTTCACCTCTTCCACATCACCAATTTTTTTCCCTTTGGAGACTTTTTTCATCTGGGGAAACAAAAAATGTCACTTGGGGAGTGATCAGTTGAATAGGGAGGGTGGGGCACAGGCATGATGCTGGTTTTGGCAAAAACAAAAACAAAAACTCCTGAACACTCAACATAGTGTGAGCAGCACACTCATAAATCACCCAACATGAAATGGGCAAATGCGTTGAGTCTTCAGAAAAAAAAAATCACTGAAAGCACATGTAACCTCTCACAACAATAGCAGGTGGTACACTGATAGTGATGGGTTCCTAGAACATTCATCTTGCAAGGGAAGCCTGCACTACAAGAAGCCTGCCTTCCAGTGACACAGACACTGAGACAAGATAAATTCACATGGGCTACAGAGTCCTGTGGAGGAAAATGGACAGCACAGCTACACTCTCAAGGGGAGAGTGCCTTGGAGCAGCCTGGCCACTCTCTCAAGAGAAGAGCACATTGACCCTTGCCTTGACAAGCTTTTACTGGCTTTCTAATAGCATACATCAAAGGTTTTCATCCATTATACTTAGGTTTGCTTTAGGTAATTACTTTTCACAGATAGCAATGGAAGGGATGTTACTGATTACTTCTTACAGATTAACAAGGAAAAGGTGTTGCAAATGCAAGGGAACAGGTTTGATTACACTTCAATCCTTCTGAGAATTAGTACAGACTTCAGGAAGTTACTTTAAAGATATGCAGTAAGCATTTGCTGCCTGAACTCAGGATGAGGGAGTTTTAGCAAGAGCAAGTCACAAAGCAGCCTAGTTATAATGCAGATCTGATTTTCCATGGAGAACTGATCTGAGGGCATGGTCTTGCATGCTGACTTGCTCTCCACTGTTTTTACATGTGGGTGCTGAGCTACATTTCCATGCCTTGTGAAGTAGTTCCCTACATTTCAAAACATAATTCTGGCTTTTGGGGGGGTCCTTCCTCATTGTCAATAATATTGTAATAACTGTATGGTGTCAAATAGGTACTAGATATGTTGGGGTGACCACATCATCAGTTCTATAAATGTTTAATCATCATGTTTTATACCTGAAACTATAAAATATTACATATCAACTGTAATTGAAAAATAAAAATAAAAATAAAACATATGAAAACAGCTTGACACTATAAACACCAAATTTAAGGTGGTTAGCTGTAGGCTATGGGATTGAAGGAAGGAATAAAGAAGACATGATTATACTTGTAATTTTGTCTCTATCATATATATTAATGCCATTTGTATTTGCAATGACAAAACATTAACAATTGGCTAATCTTGAGTGTTATAAAATTCTTTGTACTTACTGAGCTTTTAATATTTTTAATAATATCAAAAGTATTACCAAAAAAGAAACTCAATAGGTATGACAATTAAATGCAACTTGTGATCTTGGATTCTGGACAAGTAAACACACATATATATGACTGCATACATACACACATGGATACTGTAAAAAATATTGGAACAGATGATGAAATTTGCATGTGGCTGTGGGTTAGATAACAGTATTATATGAATATTAGATATCCTAACTTTCATAATTCTGCTGTGAAAAAAAAACTTGTTCTTAGGAAATAGAATTTAGGGATAAAGAAAACAATGTAATTTACTTTAATAGACACTTGACTCCACTGAAGTGGACTGACAAAGTCATGTAATTGAAAAGTCACAAAATGGGGACTCAAAATGATATTACATGACTTTCACTTTTGTAGTCTTACTCCCTCTTTAGATGAAAAGGATGAGTACAAATATGATATATTTCCATATTTGTCTCAGTTTGACCACTCATTAATTCTTAGGCCAGTCTAGAATGCTATACCATTTTCACTTTGGGAACTCAAAGCACTGAGAAAATTAAATTATTTTTACTGCAAACCTACTTCCCTCATAAAAATCACAGTGACTCTAGGGACTTTTATGATGCAACCTTAACCACTAGTTCCTCCTGAAGTGGATTCAATGATGGTTCACCTTACACTAAATTCTGCTTGATAGCACTTGGTCTATACCACAACGTTATGAATATTTCCACTTTTATCTGATCTCAGGCTGAAATACATTTTAAGAAAAGCAAAATTTTAATGTGCAGAATCTTATAAGGATACATGGGAGTTTCCTCCAATTCAGTGTATAGTTCAATAACCCATTCCATACCCAGTATGTAAAATCATCATCTTCTAAAATAAAACTTAAAGCCAAGAAGTTAAGATAGACAGCAGTAGTTATTTTCAAAGTATAAATTGAGAGGGATTTTGATATATTGATTATCAATGGTAATTATTCTGCTATTATTGCTTTATGCTTTGACCCTAAATGTCTACTTTAAAATATTATCCCTGATCACTCCACTCTACAAATTTATTTCAACCACCTCTCTATAAATTTAATCAGTTAATAACTTTGTGATGAATTAATATCAAACCAGTATGGGTGGAGTAACAGTCAGTTGGGAATTAGTATGAAACATGACAGAGGAGGAAACTAGTCTTGGATAGAGGAAGTAGAAAGGCTTGATAAATCAATTTCTTGGATTTTCATAATTTTATTTAGATGCAGTATTGGAATAGATATAAACAAAGAAATGTATTCTTAGGTGTATACATTTGTCAAAACTCAACAAGTGGTCTGTTTAGCATTTGTTCTTTTTGTTCTATGTAAATTTTATCTCTAAGGAGGAAGAAGAAGAGGCAGGGAAGGAGGAGGGAAAAGGAGAGGGTAAGAAAGAACTATAAACAAATGAGCTTGAGTTATATGCATGCTGGAGCATTTAAAGATGTAAGATATTGGTATCTGCAAATAACTTTGAGTGTATACAAAAATATGATGGATTGATAGAGGAATACATATGTGATAAAGCAAGCATGAACATTAAAATGTTAATTACAAAATGCAGGTTGTAGGTAGATAAGTATAATGCTCTAATTGTAATAGCTTTATAACTATATGTAATAATTAATGACTATAGTATATATTTTAAGTTTTTGTTATGTTTAAAATTTCTATCTTGAGGAAAATAGAAGTGCTCAAAAGTTTATAACTTTAGACTTACATCATCAAGTGATATATGCCATTTGTCCAGAAGCAGTCTGTCTACACAGTTCTGTTTCTCTAAAATCAAATCTTTATTTCTATGGTTATATACTGCTTACTTGTTTGTTTTGTTGATTAGGTACCACTTATAGGTGAGATCACATGGTAGTTGTCTTTCACAGCCTGCCTTATTTCATTTATCATGGTGCTCTCCAGATCCATCCAAGGTATCACAAATGGTAGGAGCCCTTTCTTTCTTTCTTTCTTTCTTCCTTTCTTCCTTCCTTTCTTTCTTTCTCCCTTTCTTTCTTTCTTTCTTTCTTTCTTTCTTTCTTTCTTTCTTTCTTTCTTTCTTTCCTTTCTTTCTTTCTTTCTTTGTGTAAATGTACCACAGTTTTCATTGTGTAAATGTACCACAGTTTTTTGACCCGCTCATTTATTGATTGGCACTTAGACTGCTTCTAATACCTGGTTGTTATAAATTGTACTTCTCTGAACATTGAAATTAAGAACAAACTGACAGTAACTAGAGGGAAGGTGGGAGTGGATAATGGTGGGAAAAGGGAAAGGGTTATTGAGGAACATGGATAAAGGACACATGGACAAAGCCAAAAGAGGGTAGGATTGAGGGTGGGAGGTGGGAGTGCCTGGGGTAGGGGAAGTACGGGGGGAAATGGAGACAATTATATTTGAACAACAATAAAAGTAAGTAAATAAATAACATCTTTATTTCTCTGTTTAGTTGTATAATAAAATTATGAAGTCAACCCTAGATGTTATATGGTATTTTTACCCTTAATTGGTACAAGGTGAAGCCATGTCTCATATTCAATAAATTTTATTTCTAAACCCAAGTCAGATCAGTAAGTTTATTTTGATAAATAACAGGTAGGTTGCAAGAATATCATCAATGTAGGGTAATGAGATTTTATCACAACTTAATCTAGGTGCTTTGATACATATATGTATGTATATATACATATTTTATATATATAGATGTATAGAAACTTTCTATATTATGTATGTGTTATAATTGTATTGAATATAATGGAAAGAAAAATAAACTGAAAATAAAAAAAAATATTTCATTTCTAGAATTAGTAACATTATTAAAATGCCAGTGCCATTGTCAGGACATCGTACCTACCTTGTTCTGACTATATCACCAGTGCCTATCTAGAATAAATCCTGAAACTCAGTAGAAACTGAGTAAATATATCTTGGATGAATGAATTGGAACCAAAACAATAAATGGAAGAATGAAAAGTGAATTTCTGACAGGACCTGAATGACATCTGTTAAATGAGAGTATAGAAACAATTACAGTTTATGTCTAGTTGAGGGGTCAAAACTAATGATGATTGGAACTAAGAGGTGAGCTTTTAAAAGTTCATCATGATATTATGCAAAAATATTTATTGATAGAGATATTATTGTGCACCAGATGACTTCATATGGTTCACCCACCACAATTAAAACAAGAGCTAGGGGTGATGGTGAAGGGTAGAAGGAGTTGAAGAGGGAGGGAATAAAATAGCAGTTTCTGAGATCTACCTGGCCACAGCACTATGCTGCATTCTTCTTGGGGTTTTCAAAATAACCAGGAATGTTTGCTTTGTTTTGTGTATTCCTAAGTGAGACCCAAAGAGCAGTGGGAAGAGTATGGATTTCACAACCCATACATCTCAATCTGAAGAGCACTCCCAGCCTAATAACTAACTAGTGGACTTGTTAGAAGACCTGAGTTTTGAATTCTGGCTCAACGACGTCAACTATTTTCTCAGCTTGAGTATGTTTCTAAAAGTTTCTAATACACAGTTTCTTCATCTATAAAGTGGGGCTAACCAGTACAGCCTCAGACACACAGCATTGCTCATAAAGGCTACAATCATGTTTAAACATGTAAGGAGCCATTTAACTTCTCTGACCCTCAGTTTTTATTTCAAGTCTTCCTTTACCTCATCTGTACAAGGTTCTGAGGACAACCTCAAAATGCTTACAGGGGGGTCTGGCACCTGATATTTTCAAAGAATGATTATCAGTAGTAGCAATTTTAGTATGAGTAGAGTTATTAGTATTACTACTATTAAATTTAATACTAGTTAATATGAGTACTAGTATTAATTTCAATAATCAGAAAGTGTTAGTAAGAGAAAAGATATCCTCAATACCCAGACCTGGTCCTGAAAAGTGAATAACAAAAGTGCATTTTATTATTTTGCATTTTTTCAAATCAAATGGAAGTTTCCTTGTACTCTCACCTCTTTTGTTCTCTTTTCTGCCCTTTGGAGATCATTTAACTCCTATTTTTGGACAGATTAAAATGAGTAGGCCACAACACTATGCCTGCCTTCATTCTTCAGCTGAAATGATTTCAGTGTCCTCTAAAATATTAGATTTTTCTCTCAGTTGTATTTACTATGCACAGATGCTGAAGGAGAATTACTCAAGTTTTGCAATAAAAATAAGATTGTCTTTGCAAACACCTGCTTTCTGCCGTTTAATAATGCTGAGGTCTCTTCTTCTCTGTGCTTCTGTTTACTCTTCTGCAAATTATTTTTGTTCTCAGTTGACAAAGATAAATGATGGGATTAATATATATTGAAGAAATCTCTGTGAACAGCATGGCGGTTCTGAGAAAGGGTGGAGATTATTTCCCTCAGGTAAGGCAACACAGCAAACTGGATTAAGAGTAATTTGCTGTGGGATTTATTGATGATCATGATCCATTAGTGATACACCATTTATGAAAATGCTTTTTCTTAAATAAAAATTAGAACGACTTTCATTACCTTGTCAGGAAGGAGACAGGCCTACTGCATTTTCTTCCAACAGAAAACAAAACATCAATGATAAGGTTTAGATTTTTTTAATTTAAATTCAAAGCAATCGTCATACTGTTGAAAGTAACAGTGAAGTAAATATGTGGCAAGAAATTTTAGTCTATAAGGTTCAGGGACACTATGTACAATTAAACCTAAAAATTTAAAAGCAATATATTTGTAAGAAAAATGTGTAAATCTAGTGTTGTGTCTTTTGATAATTGTTTTAAAAATTATACAAATCTATGTAGTCTTACTAGGGATATTGAAAAATGATATGGAGACTTTCAATATCGTGATATTTTTATTACTATATTACAGAATCATTTTGAATAATAAAATAATATTTTGACCAACTGATTCAATTGCTATGTGTCTTATCATGGCATCTTCATCATGAAACTCAAGATTCACACAGTTGGTATGATGTATAATAAATCCTCATTTACATTTTTGGCTTTTCTATAAGAAAACACTTTTCCTTTTTTAGGAATGTATTTGTTTATCATTTGCCCTAAAATAAATGACAAAACTTTTAACATTAGTTTTTTTAAAGTATTAGCAATGATGATGAAATGTGTAAAAAGTGCTCATTTTCTATGGCTAAGTTTGGATTTTTTTCACCTGTCTTGTATGGTGAGGGGGAAAATAGTTTTATATATTACACTTCCAATTTTAATCTGGGGGTGCCAGTTGCCATCAGGTCAACATCTTCAAAGAGAAGCAACAGAATATAGGAACCAGCCATGTCTGCATGTGCTCATACCAACCTCAGTCTTGCCAAGATCAATAGCAGCTATGGTTTCAGTACAAGATTATGACACGGGCAATTGCAAAGTCATGGATTTCCTATAAGAGATTGGTGTGTGGATCATATCCATGATTCATAAAGCAGAAAGGAAGGTTTCTGTGTTCAGAGCATTTGGGTGAGGTTAGAACAACAATGTTGTTGCCTCAAGTTAACCAACTGGGAACCGTACATCTCTTGAAGCTAAACCAGGTGCATTTTAAAAATGGAAATTCTAAATCTTTCACTGTGCTCTGACATCTTAATGAGCCAGTGTTTCTCAAGTGTAACCTTAGTGGTTCCATTGAGTGTGTGGTATTGGTTTGCAAGACCTCTCTTTAGGAATAGTGATGTGGCCTCTTTGTGCAGTGCCTTTTTCTTGCCTCTCTGCATTTATCAAGCTTATGGGCACATAAACCCTAAGGTTATCAACATCTACAGAGACCCAAGTATGGGTGTGAGAGTTAGCAGATCAGTGGAGATAGTATAAACATAGTGTGAGGGGCTCAACCAACAAGGAGAACTGGTAAAGAATTAAGCAGATTGTAAAGCCTGCAAAATTTAGCTTTGTTGTTTCTATAACTTTTAATTCACTTAAATGATGGAGGCTTAGCTGGAGCCTTTACAATATCATAACAAGTCACATTCTATATAGGCCTACCTGTAATCAGTTTTCTCAAACCCAATTATCCACCACTGAACTTTGCAAAGTTGTCCTGGGAGATTTGGTCAATGCCAAGTGAGTCAGAAACCTTCATGTTCAGTGGAAGCTAAAAGCTGACTGATATTATAACTTATGAGCAATCAGGCAGGTGTTAACTCTCATGCCAAATCTGTGCTGTGCTCCCTTAAATTATAAAATCAGGTTATTTTGTGCTGCATTTACACAACATCTAAACATAGACTGGAACCAAAGAACAGACACTTTCTCAGTTCAGAAACATTAAGTAGTTTCTACTTGCCTTTTAAAAGCAAACAAGATAGGAACTATAGCCTTAAACCAATTTGGGGTATCCCACCCAAGTACCTGAAAGTCTTACCTGGTGTGCTTACCTGAGAGAGTAGGTGTGTGAACGGGAAACAAGATACATAGTGGAGATCAGTTCCTTTCAGGCCCCTTGAACCCCCAAGATTGTCACTGAATGGCTGACATGGTGATAGAAGTACAGGTTTTCTTGGAGTATCTTTGTTATCACAACCCCTTTAAATATCAGGCTTAAATTTCATTATGAAATTTGCTCCCAAGAACATATATGTTGGCTGAATCATTAATGATTAATCATGCCATCTTCTGCAACTGGGATTCAGATTGATCCAGAGACCAAAAAAATAACAATAATAATACAAAATACCTGTGAAATGATGAGAGAATAATGTGACAGGGACCAGGGGAGGTCATGAGCTTAGTTACAGGGTGAGGAACCATGTTTAAAAAAAAATCCCTCCACCAGGACAATAGGGAAATAGAGTTGAATATCTCATAATTGAAATCATCTTCAATATTGTCTTCAATTTGTTCTGTGTCAAATAAAAATACCAACATTGCTGTGAAACAAACTATAAACACTAACAATAATTTTTTCAAGACTGAAATTCCCAATTACCATAACTTTTTTATTGTTCTTTTTCTATTTTAATATATATACCTTTATTCTACCTTTTTGCATTTTTGCTCAGAGGGGTATATCACTAAAAATAAAGTATGTTACTTTTTTTTTAATTTTTTGCCCCCCTGTTTTTGGTATTTGGTATTTGTATTCTTTTTAAGGTCTGCCCATGTCCATGCTCCTGTCACCGGAGGTAACTTCTTTTACTTCTCATTTTTATCTCTGCCAACACAGAGCTGAGTTTTATTCTCCAATCCACATCCAGCATCTGTCTCTCTGTGTCTTTCTCTGTGTAGGCTCAGCATAGTTTCCCTCAGTATTTCTCAGTGCCTACAAGAGCAGAGAGTGAGACAGTTTTTGCTAAAATGTGTGAGCATTTATTGAGCTTGTATTCTGATAATTAACAGATATTAAGGCTTATAGTCCTTAATATTTAAGTGCTTTCATATATTGAAACCCATAGCATTGTCTTGCATAACCTGCTTTTCTTCTAATAACAAAACTCCCTTTGTCCTTTAGGGAAGGGGTTATGGTATGACTGGGGCTGGCTCATCTTTCAGAGGTTAGCACTTCACCCAGGTCTGGTCAGGGTCAGGGTCATTTGCTGGAAAGATATTCAGTCTCCTAGGTAGCTGAGCAGAAAAATCAAGCCTGCAGATATTGGTATTTATCTTTCCTGCAATATGGAAGAACCTGTCCACTGAATTCAATAGAGTAAAGCAGAGGTGACCCGTGGAAAAAGAGAAAGGTATTATTGAGTGGCTGGATTATTCTGTGCCCAGTTCCCCATTTGTGAGCCAATAAATTCCCCATTTTGCTAATTTAAAGTGAGTTTCTCTCCCTTCCAACTGAAAATAAACTCTTAATTTGTACATAATCTGGCATCCATTCATTAAGCCTCTTTTATGTACTATACACATAGTCTAGATGTATTTGTGCAAGAATCATTTCATTTACATTATCTTAAAGTAACCACTTTTATTTATGACAATCCTTTGATGGGCTTCCTGAGAGACAAGGAGGAGAGATTCAGTAAGTTGCCCAGTGTCACACATCTGGCAAGTGCAACACTGGGGCTCACATTCCTAGTCCAGTGCCTCTTATGCTCTTTAGCCAAGTAGATAAATAAAACACACTAGGCTTTGATGGGGCTCCTGCTCTTCTGGAGGCAAGGCTTAGTGCAGAGCACATAAGATATAGTGGAGACCTCACATCATTTACAATTCAGGGCTCAGCTGCGTGACAGAGAACATGAGAGGAAGGGATTGCCAAAGCTGTAGCAGAAAGGAAGGTAAGACAAGGCCTATCAGAGTACACAGAATTGTCGATGCCAAGAAGAGGAGACTTTGGAAAAAGGCAGGACAGAAGTGAAGATTGGGAATGACATTTGCTAAAGATGGGACCCTCCCAAAATGATCCACATCCTCTGAGCCTCAGTTTTCTTTCTGATATAATTGGAAAACTAAACTCTTCCTCTACTCCCTCCTTCTGTTCTTTCTTCTCCTCACCTCTTGCCCTTTCTTACTCCTCTTCCCCCTTTGCTCTCCTTCTCTTACCCTGCTTCCTTTCCTTATCCCCATCACTCTTTCATCTCTTATCCTTTCCTCTTATCTCACCCCTTTCCTCTCCTTCCTTCTTTTTCCTGTCTGTCCCCTAGCTCCTCTCGAACATTTAGGATTCACAGGTCCAACAGAGGACAGTAGATTTAGCATCAGAACTTCGGTTCACAACTCTGTCTCCTGTATCAAGTTGCTTAGCTTCAGTTTTTCTGTCCATAAAATGGAGAGAATACCTTCCTCAAAGGCTTTTCAATGAGGACTAAAACTGTATCCCTCATCAACTTTTGGCCCATCCAGTTCATTTTCTGCCTTTTGCTTTGAATAAGGTTTTTCCAAGCTGTTAACATCAAGAGCTCCCTGCTTTCCACTGATTTTGGAATCAAGATGGAACTCACCTCCAAGGCCAGAGTTCTTGTTTCTCCTCACATGTTTAACTGCACATTAAAGTGCATATGTCCCTCACTGCTCAATGTGTTCTCCCAACCAGAAACATAAGCAGCTCCCAGAGTATTGTTAGAAATGAACAAAATCAGCCCCACTCCAGGCCTCCTGAACTACAGCCTGCATTTTAAGTGGACCCAAGGAGACAGGCTTGTGTATAAAAGTTTGAGAAGCTCTGTGAGAAGATGCAGCTTTCTCTCAACATCATATCCCACAGACCCACTGCATATTCATGGCTGTGCTCAGCCAGCCAGACTCCACACATTTAATTCTATTCGTCCTTCAGTTTTCAGCAAACTCCCCTCCTTCAGAAAGCTTCCCAGACTCTACACTAAGCCATGTTCCCCATGGCACTTTGCACTTTGTTAGGTGACATTTAACAATTGTAATAAATAGCATAAGTTTCATGGGGGTGGGGATCTTGCCTATTCATGACACAATGACTCTGCATCAGAGATTTCCAATAAGCTTGTGTTTAACAAAGCAATGATGAATAAATAAATAAAAGAGCATGTGAATAAAAGTTTCTGTATGTGCAAATATGTGATATATAAGAGCCAAATAAATGTATATTTTCATTGCTCTTCATATACCACAGAATGGAAGCATATAAACTTTGCATATGTGTTAGAACCAGCGTTGGTTGGGAGCAGTGAACACAAAAAGCCACATGGCCACAGCGCTGCCCACTGTAGCTCACAGAAGAGGTTCTTACAACAGT
Organism: Phyllostomus discolor; assembly: GCF_004126475.2. Classification (NCBI taxonomy): domain Eukaryota; kingdom Metazoa; phylum Chordata; class Mammalia; order Chiroptera; family Phyllostomidae; genus Phyllostomus; species Phyllostomus discolor. The sequence goes on along the minus strand of NC_040911.2, from coordinate 61,901,028 downwards.
TTGCCCTCAATTATTCACATGATGAACCACAGTTTTACCCACCTGATGTCAGTTATCTCATGCTCACTGAGTAGCACTCACTACACATGGTCAAAGGCAAAATGCTGCAATATGCCCTGCAGTGGGAATGCCTCAACCAAGACAGCAAAAAAAGAAAGTGCACATTTTACCATGTGTAGTGAGTGCTACTCAGTGCAACTCAGAGGCAGGTCTGTGTATGAACTGAATAACAACCATGGGCTACCACTAGGTCAGTCCCTGAGGTTTTACTCTGGGTTAAAATTGGGAATAAGGTCTCCAGATCACCTTTTGGAATTTTCCTTATAGAGAATGATATAGATAAAAGAAATTTTGCAAAGTTGAAATTTCTTCTTATCAGCAGAATGGAACATTCTGTACTTTTCTATGAAAAGACTGCATCACAAGGCAAAGGGATCTTAAAATGTTCTAAAATATATTTTTTATTATGGTAGAAATGATTTTCTAACTTTTTTATTAATGTTTGAAAACAGTTGTTTCCATTTTCATACCACCACTTTCCCTTGCCCTATCCACACCCACCTTTCACCCACAATCCAACCCCCCTTGGCTCCACCCATGTGTCCTTCATACATGTTTATTTAGTCCCTTTCCCTTCTATCCCACATTATTCCCTCTCCCCTCCCTCCAGGATACTGTCAGTTTGTTTTCAATTTCAATGTCTCTGGTTATATTTTGCTTTCCAGTTTATTTTGCTATCTAAGTTCCACTTATAGGTGAGATCATATGGTATTTGTCTTTCACCACCTGACTTACTTCACTTAGCATAAAACTTTCCAGACCCATCCATGTTGTCATGAAGGGTAGGAGCTCCTTTCTTTCTACTGCATAATATTCATTGTGCAAATGTACCATAGTTTATTGACCCACTCATTTACCAGTTGACATCTAGGCTGCTTCTAGCCTTAGCTATTGTAAGGTGTTCAGCTATGAACATTGGGATACAGAACTTCTTTTGAATTAGTGTTACAGCATTCTTAGGGTACAAACTCAGCAGATGAATTGCTGGGTCAAAAGGCAATTCTATGTTTATTTTCTAGAGGAAATTTCATACTGTTTTGCAAAGAGGCTGTGCCAGCTTGCATTCCCACCAACAGTGCACAAGGGTTCCCTTTTCTCCATGGCCCTGCCAGCAGTAATTGTTTGTTGATCTGTTTATGATGGCCATTCTCACCTGTGTGAAGTGGTATATCCTTATGGTTTTAATTTGCATTTCTTTGATGGCTAGTGATGCTGAACAGCCTTTCATATGCCTCTGGGCCCTCTGTAGGGAGGATTCCTCCTTGAAGGAGTGTCTGTTCAGGTCTTTTGGCCATTTTCTAATTTGATTGCTTGTCTTCCTGGAGCAGAGTCATATGAGTTTGTTATATATTTTGGAGATCACACCCTTGACCGAAATATTATTGGAAAATATATTTTCCCATACAGTTGGTTCCCTTCTCATTTTGCTAATGTCTTCTTTGGCCATGCAGATTTTATTTTGATGAAGTCCCATTTGTTTATTCTTTCCTTTGTGTCCCTTGCTCTAGGGGCATATCAGTCAAAATATTGCTTCTTGGAATATCTGAGATTTTCCTGCCCATCTTATCCTGTAGGATTTTTATGGTATCACAACTTATATTTAAGTCTTTTTTCCATTTAAGTTTATTTTTGTGGGTGGTGTAAGTTGGTGGTTGAGTTTTATTTATTTACTTTTTGCATTTAGCTGTCCAGATTACCCAGCACCATTTGCTGAAGAGGCTATTTTGATTCCATTTTATGTTTTGCCCCCTTTGTCAAATATTAATTGACCATAGATACTTGGGTTCATTTCTGGTCTCTCTATCCTGTTCCATTCATTTGTGTGCGTGTTCTTATGCCAGTACCAGACTGTTTGATTACCATGGTCTTATAATATAGTTTGATGTCAGGTATGGAGATCTTACCTACTTTACTCTTCATTCTCAAAACAGCTGCAGCTATTGGAGGTTGTTTATGGTTCCAAATAAATTTTTAAAGTGTTTTTCTACATCTATAAAATATGCCACTGGTTTTTTAATAGGGATTGCATTGAATCTATAAATTGCTTTGGTAAGTATAGACAATTTGATGATGTTGATTCTTCTAGTCCATGAACATGGCAATGCTTCTATTTATTTGTGTTTTCCTTAATTACTTTCTTCAGTGTTGTGCCATTTTCTGAGCACAGGTCTTCTACCTCCTTGGCTAGGTTTATTCCAAGGTATTTTATTTTTCTTGTTGCTATATCAAATGTTTTTATTTCCTGATTTCTTTTTGTGACATTTCATTGTTGGTGTACAAATATGCCATCAATTTCTGAATATTGACTTTGTAGCCCACTTTTTTGCCAAATTCACTTATTAGGTCAAGTTGTTTTTTTGGCAGAGTCTATAGAATTTTCTATGTACACAATCATGTCATCTGCAAATAATGACAATTTTACTTCCTTCTTTTTAATTTGGATGCCTTTTATTTTTTCTCCTTGTCTGATTTCTATGGCTAGGAATTCTAATACTTTATTGAATAGAAATGGTAAAGTGGGCATCCTTGCCTTGTTCCTGATCTTAGTAGGAAAGCTCTAAGTTTTTGCCCATTGAGTAAGATTTTGGCTGTAGGCTCTCATATATGGCCTTACTAGGTTAAGGTATGCTACCTATATTCCCACTTTTCTGTGTGTTTTTTAATCATAAATGTGTGCTGTACATTATCAAATGCTTTTTCTATTGATATGATCTATTGATATGATCATGTGGTTTTTCTTTCCTTTTGTTTATGTGATGCATTACATTTATTGATTTGCAAATATTGTACCATCCATGCATCCCTGGGATGGATCCACTTGATCTTGGTATATTATCTTTTCAGTGTATGCTGGATGCAGTTTGCCAATATTTTGTTGAGGATTTTAGTGTTTACATTCATCAGTGATATTGGCCTGTAGTTTTCTTTCTTTTTTGTGTCTTTATCTGGTTTTGGGATTAGGAAATTCCTGGTTTCATTAAAAGAGTTTGAGAGTCTTGGATTTTTTTGGAAGTGTCTGTGAAGGATAGGAGTTAGCTCTTCTTTAAATGTTTTGCAAAATTCTGCTGTGAAACTGTCCAGTCCAGGGCTTTTGTGTGCTGGGAGTTTTTTGAATAATACTTCAGCTTTTTTCAGGTGTTATTGGTCTGTTCAGGCTTTCTGCTTCCTCTTCATTCAGTTTGGAAAATGATATTTTTCTACAAATTTGCCCATTACACCTAGGTTTTCAAAGTTCTTGGTGTATAGTCTTCATAGTAATTTCCTACAATCCTTGGTATTTGTGTGTTGTCAGTTGTAATATTTCCCATTTCATTTCTGATTATGTTTATTTGGGTCCTCTCTCTTTTTTTCTTGATGAGTCTGTTTAAAGGCTTGTTGAATTTGTTTATGTTTTCAAAGAACCAGCTCCAGGATTTATTGACCCTTAGAATTGTATTTTTTAGACTCTATGTCATTTAATTCTGCTCTGATCTTAATTATTTCCTTCCTGCTACTTGCTCTGGGCTGCCTGTTTTTGTTGTTCCTCCTATTCTTGTAGATGTAAGGTTAGGTTGTTTATTTGATATGTTTCTATCTATTTTAGGGAGACCATATTGCTATGAACTTCTTTCTCAGAACCACTTTCACTGTGTCCCATAAGTTTTGGACTGTTGTGAGGTCATTTTCATTTGTTTCCAGAAAGTTTTTGACTTCTTTCTTGATCTCATTATTTTCCTTTAAAGCAAGGAGGAGGAAGGTGGCTTTTTTAAAGATTTTATTTACTTATTTTTTAAAGAGGGAAGGGAAGGAGAAAGAGAGAGAGAGAGAAACATCAATGTGCAGGTGCTGGGGGTCATGGCCTGCAATCCAGGCATGTACCCTGACTGGGAATCGAACCTGCAACACTTTGGTTCGCAGCCCATGCTCAATCAACTGAACTATGCCAGCTGGGCTTTGATCTCATTCTTAACCCATTCATTGCTTAATAGCATGTTATTCAACCTCTATGAGTTTTAGAGTTTTGAGTTTTTTCCTTGGAGTTGGTTCTAGTTTCAGGCCGTTGTGGACTGAGAAGACGTTTCCTATGATTTCAATTTGCTTGAATTTGTTGAGGCTTGTTGTGTGTCCTATTTATGTGGCTATCTTTGAAAATGTTCCATGTGCACTTGAAAAGAATGTGCATTTTACTTCTTTGTGATGAAAGGTTCTCTATATATCAGTTAAGTCCATTTCATCTAGGGCATTGTTCAATGCAGCAAAATCCTTGTTGATATTTTGTTGGAAGGTCTATCCATTCTTCATAGTGGGATGTTAAAATTCCCTACTATAATTGTGTTGCTGTCTATATCTTTCTTTAAATCCTACAAAACTTTCCTGATGTATTTGGGTGCTCCTACGTTGGATGCATATATGTTTATAAAGTTTATGTCTTCTGGATGGGTTCTTCCCTTGAGTATTATGAAGTGCCTCCCTGATTATCTTTTTATAGCCTTTTCCTGTTTTGTCAAATTTTAGTATTGCTACCCAGGCTTTTTTTTTTTTTCTGCGTTTGCATAGAATATTTTTTCCAGCCCTCACATTCAGTTTGTGTAGGTTTTTTTTTTTGAAATGGGATGGAGATGGGGAGGGCTGCGGGGGTGGGCTGCAATAGGGGTAAAAGGCAGAAAACTGTACTTGAATAACAATTAAAAAATAAAAATAAAGCCCTGGCTGGCAAAGCTCAGTGGATTGAGCGCGGACTGGGAACCAAAGTGTCCCAGGTTCGATTCCCAGCCAGGGTACATGCCTGGGTTGCAGGCCATAACCCCCAGCAACCACACATTGATGTTTCTCTCTCTCTCTGTCTATCTCCCTCCCTTCCCCTCTAAAAATAAACAAATAAAATCTTTAAAAATAAGTAAATAAAATCTTTAAACAAATAAATGAAAATAAAAAATAAAATAATAAAATAAAATATAAAATAAATAAGATAAGATGAGTCTGTTGTAGGCAGCACAAGTGTGGGTCATGTTTTCTCATCCATTCAGCTACCCTATAGTCTTGATTGGAGCATTTAATCTATTTACATTTAAGGTTATTACTGATAGGTACTTACTCATTGCCATTTTACTACTTTTGTACCTTAGTTCCTTTTTCTCTCACTGTTTTTATTCCTCTTCTTAAAGCAGTCCCTTTAGCATATTTTGCAGTGCTGGTTAGGTGGAGATGTATCCTTTTACCCTTTTTTTTTTTTTTTTTGGTCTGGGAACCTCCTTATTTGGCCTTCCATTTTAATGGAGAACCTTGCTGGATACAGTAGTCTAAGTTGCAGTCCTTTGTTTTTCATTACTTGGAATATTTATTGACATTCCCTTCTGGTTTGGAGAACTTCTACTGAGAAGTCAGCTGCTAAGTTTATCAGGGCTCCCTTGTACATTACTTCCTGTTTGCTGCCTTTAGGAGTCTCGCTTTGTCTTTAAATTTTGCCATCTTAATTTTGATTTATCTTGCCATGGGCCTCTTGGGATCCCTCTTGATTTAGGTCCCTCTCTGTTTTCTGGACTTGTGTGGCTACTTCTGTCATCAAATTAGGGAAGTTTTCAATCATTAGTATTTCACACAGGTTTTCTACCCCTTACTCCTCTTCTTCTCTTTCTGGTATCCTAATTACACAAATATTATTCTGTTTCATTGTACCCTGTATTTCTCTTAATGTCTCTTCATTCATTTTCAGTCTATTTTCTTTTTATCGGTCTTTTCTGGGAGTTTTTTCTACTAGGTCTTCCAGCTCACTGATTCAATCCTCTGGTTCATGGAGCTTGCTTTTTATTCCTTCTACTATGTTCTTTAATTCAGAAATTGTATTCTTCTTTTCTTCTTCACCCTTGTTGATTGTTTCTATGTCCTTTTGTATGTTGATATAGTTTGCAGTAAGTTCCTCATAATTTCCCTGTATGTTTTGGTAGTTCACACTGAGTTCATTGAGCTTCCTTATAACCATTTTTTTGAACTCAATATCTGATAGTTGACTTGCCTCTATTTAATTTAGCATTCTTTCTGAGAATTCCTCCTTTATTTTAGATTAGGTGTTGTTTCTTTGTCTTGCCATTGTTTTGGGGAGTCTTCCTGTTTCCTTCTGTTTCTTAAATTGATTTTTTGACTTTCTGACCTTGTGGTATGAACTTCTGTGGTGGGAGGCCTGTGAGATACAGTGATGCAATCTCCTTGATCATTTGAACTTGATGTTCTTGGGATCTCCTTTATGCCTTTTATGCTGGTTTTCTGGATGTAATTGGGTTTTGATTTTTATTGGGTCATTCTTTCATGGATACTTCTCTGCCACTGGTTGATTGAGGATGTCTTCTTCTACCACCTCTTGTGTGGTGTTGTTCAGTCACTGTGTCACAACACAGCCCAAGAAACAAACCCACACCAACAAATATAACTCTTCCCACAATCCCACTATTATTAGTGAATGAATCAGTAGTGAGATTAATACTATTATAAGAAAAGAGAGTGGCTATAAGATAACCTACTGGAAGAAAAATTATTTTTAGAGGGTAGAAGGAGGAGCTTTAATAAGAGTTGGGAGTTGGAGCAATGGAAGGGGAGAAGGTAGAGTTTACCTCATGAATAAAGAAAGGGAATGAAGAGTGTGGAATAGATTATGAAGGGAGTGTATAATATTAGGTTTAAACAGAAATTTAAATCATATAAAAGAAAATAAAGTGAGAGAGACAGAGAAAGAAAAAGGAAGGGAAATATTAAATAATTGATAAATATAGGAGCCAAATTAGATAGAAAGATCCATCGGAGTACTATCAACAGCAAATGAGTTAAAATTAATATGCGTGGTATGGGAATAAGAGAAAAAGAAAGAAACAAAGAAAAGTCTAAGAGATGTTTAGAGGAATAGGAAGTGGTTTTGTAATGATAGAGGAAGTGAATACTAAGAGTGAACAACAAAAACTAAACTAAGTGAGGGAAAAATTAAAATTCAGTATGTAAAGGCAAATAAAAAAAGAGAGAATAAAGAAAAATAAAAGGACATGATGAAAGAGAAATAGAATAAAGACAAAAATAGAAAAAAAAAAACAGGCTAAGATGGTATAATTAAAATTTGAGTAAAAATAAAAAGTAGGAGGGTTCCAGTAAAATTTGTTATTTGAAATACAGAATTAGTGGAGCTCTAGAGATTACCTTGAAAAAACAATGCAAAAACAACCATCCTACCCATAACCAACTAGCAAAGTTTGTTACAGGTGTAGAGAGAACATGGGTATTTTAATAGCTGGGCAAAAGTATGTGAAATGATCCTTGAGAAGAGAATTTGTTTTGAATGTCTGGACAGGGAAGAACTAGTGAGAGTGTGGAATGGAAATAAGTTGTAGCTAGAGATAAAACCAAATTTGAAGTGAGAATATTGCAAGGAAAGAGGAAGGTAAGGTCGACTAAGAGAAGGGAAGGGCAAATATGTGAATGGAAATACAGTATAGTGTAAAACCTAGTGACTTATTATATACAAATTCACTGGACAAGAAATGAATGTTATGAAGCTATGCAGGAAAGAAAATATTGCAAATCATGAGGAAGACCACAGTGGCTTTCATATTGGTAGCCTCTTGTATTTACCATTGTTTTTTTTTTCTTTCTGGATCTGCCCCTGGTGAAGTCAGATGTTGACTCCATCTGACCTTAGGCAGCCTGTTCCATACTTCCAGTGATCTGCTGTCACTGGCTGTCTCTTTCAATTGTTAACGTGGCCCCTCTGCACTCAGCAGTCAGTTTTAAGCACTGTAGGGAAAGATGGAATCCGCCCTGGGTTGGAAGCTATTGTTTCCCCTCAGGTAGCTGCTGGGAGGGGAATGGTCTGCCTGAGCAGGACGATTGCTGCCTATGGGGGTTGGCTCAGCACTGGATCCCAGGTGTTACTTTCTCAGTACTCTCCCCAAAGCCTCCATCCCCAGTCTCTCTTCAAGTCTCTCTAGTCTACTCTGCCCCTTCTTTGTGAGTGATTTACTGTCTCTGGTTGTCTCTCTCAATCATTTATTGGGTCACTAGGACTCAGCAGCCAGGCTTAAGCACCAAAGGGCCAGGGCACAGACCCTCCTGTTGTCAGGGCTATTGTTTCTTCTCAGTCCACTGCCTCTCAGAGGGGAGTGGTCTTCCTGAGCATAAAGGCTGTTGCTGTCTGGTGGATGACTCAGTACAGGGATCCCAGTAGCTACTCTCTCAGTTCTCTCCTCAAAGCCTCTGTACCCAGTCTTTCCTCAAGCATCTCTAGTCCACTCTGTCCTTAACTTTGCCTAAGCCCAGGATAAGTGCCTGCAAATGAAAAATTGTAGCCCTGGCTGGCGTAGCTCAGTGGATTGAGCACGGGCTGGGAACCAAAGTGTCCCAGGTTCGATTCCCAGCCAGGGTACATGCCTGGGTTGCAGGCCATAACCCCCAGCAACCACACATTGATGTCTCTCTCTCTCTCTCTCTCCCCCTCTCTCCCCCCCTTCCCTCTCTAAAAATAAATAAATAAAATCTTAAAAAAAAAAGAAAAATTTTGTGTTGGCCTTTTAAATGGCCCTTGTGTCTCCAACCATCTGTCTCTGGCAGAGAGCAGCCCTGCTGCTTTTTCTACTGGCTGTTATCTGTGTACTCTTTGGGCTCTGGTGTTCTGGGCTTATAATCCTAGCTTAGGGTTTAGACCCCAATCTTCTTTGGGAGATCCAAATGGCCACTTAATTATCCCACTGGTGCTGCCATCTGTTGGTGCCCAGCCAGCCCTCTCAGGTCTCTACTGCACTCCTTACCAGACTGGTTATGCTGAAGCTGGTTCTCTGTGGCAGATACCGGCCAGCAGTATCTGCAGCCACTGCAAGTGCTCTAGATACGAGAGAAATACACACAGATTACCAAGTTCTGTAGAGGAATAGGGCACCACGGCCACTCTCTCTAAAGGAGGGAGAGTGCCCTGAGCCGCTGCTTGAGTAGGCTTTTTATTAGGTAGTATTGGGTAGGAACACAGATACAGCTTATTAACCATTGTCTAGCAGTAAGGATCAAACAGATAGATAGTGTTCAAAGGGCTAAAAAGGGCTCCCACTGAGTTGGGGTCTTATCACCTAAAAAACTACAGAATTTAAGAGGCTAAATTCATTTCCTGCCCGGGCCTTCATAATCTAATTAAGAGCATCCTCAGCAAGCAGGTTTCATAGGGTCTTGCATATTCCTTTTTCAGGTCTGATCATCCCGGGAAGCCCACAGTCCCCAGTGTGGATTGCACCACCCCTTGTTATTGTTACAGGCTTGAGTAGGGCAGAGGAGACAAAGGTAGCCAGGAGATTTGGATATCTTGCAGGCAGAATGAGGACTGAGGGTTTGTCAAAGCCAGGGGGCAGGAGTTGATCACCCCCTCTTTCCCACAGTCCCCTGAATCTTTCCCTGAGGGCCTTCCCACATGATCGTGTCTGAGGAATGTTAGTCGTCATTGGCTAACCAACCAAGCAATGGGGACCAGACAAGGAACAAGCAGTGCTCCTGACAGGGAGATAAGCTTGTCTCCTTAGTGTCTCCTGGTCTGGAGGTCTCCCACTCAGCCTTAGCCATGGGGGATTACAGCTCCTGAAACCAGGCAGGGAGGTTCCCAACAGTTCTCTATGTCCTAAGTTATTTACTTCTCTCTGGCTATTGCTCAGTTGTTCTGGGTGTTTTCTCCACCATTGAGTTGTAATTCCAGATTAGTCCTGGGAGGTCAGTGTAACTTCCATTCACTCTTTTGCCATCTTCCCTCCTCATCATAGATCTTGACCAAAGATGAGTGACTAAAAGCATTTGGTAGATTACACAGTCCCTAATGTCAAAATACAACTTGGAGAGCAAGCCCTCAGGCCCTGACATAGAACTGCATTTAAATCATGGTAGATGTACTAAATTACTTGAATTATTATACTTCAAGAAAAGCCTACTCTCCCCAATTCTACCAGCAGGTGACCCAAAATCCTTCTTCTGTCATGTAATTGTGTCCCTACTCCTTATTGAAGATGAAGACTGGCTAGTGAATAATCATGGATGTGTTGAAGATGCTCCTTGACCATATCTGTTTTTTTTGTGGTTGTTCCAGTTCATTCTTAGAATTTTCAGATCATATTCTGTATTACATTATTTCCAACATTAAGACACATTGGACCATAGCTTTATCATTATTATTTTGGGTTCTATTAAAATTTTGCAACTTTCATAAGTATATTCAATCCTCTATACCTCTGTAAGGTTTTGGTATAATTCTACTGAGTTTAGTGACTGCAGTTACTGACTTGGCATTAATGTCGTCATGACTGGTAAGTTAGAAAGGATGCTACACACTCAGCAAAGGTGGTGTCCACCATTCCTGCTTCCAACCATCATTGTGATTCCTACATAAAATGGGGGCATGTACTCACCCTGAGGTTTCCAAATCTGGGGAATTATCAGAATAATAACCTGGGAATAAATTACATTACACACCCAAAGACCTGTCCCAGAAGATTGAATTCGGTAGGTCTGTAAGTGTATGGCTGAACTGGATGTTATTAAAGGACTCTTGCAACTAAGAGCTCAAGAAATTTAGGTGGAAGGTGAGGATCAGAGTAAGCTTTGTAGATGAGATTGACTTAAACTGACTCTTATAATATAGACAAGAGTAGGTAGAAATGGGATGAGAATCTTTGGTGGGTAATAAGGAAAGTAGGCCATGTGTGAGAATGGGAAATTGAAGCTTCAAAGAATGGAGTTCAAGGTGGGTTGACCAGCAAGTTCCTTGGTTTTTGGAATGGAGTGTTTTTTAGGAGTCAAGGACACAATAGGAAGGCTATCCTGATCTAGCAGCTTATGTTAAGGGATTTTATAATTCTCTAGAAATGTTAAGAGGGGTCATCTTAATCACACATTTCTACCTTCAATTGCTCTCTACAGAGCCTCATTCAATCTCTTGCCCCAAATTCTTCCTTTATTTTTAGCTTTTGTGCTGGGAATGTTTGATAAACCACTTCAAAAAAAAGTTGTTGGAAATAGGGGATGGGTGATAAGGGTAAATTAATCAATTTAACCATCTATAGGCTATAATATGAGGAATTTAGTTTTACTGGGTTTGGGTGGGGTCCAACTGAACTGTAGGATTTAAAATCACATTCAGCTAAGAGCTTGAGATATTTAGGGAAAAGATGAGAATTAGGATGGACTTTTTGAATGGGTTGAATTAAACTGAGTTTGAAAAGTCAGCAAGATTTTTAATAGGTAGAAATTTATTTTAATTTGCCTTTCTTACCATTGCACTCTCCATGAGGTATGGAGAGCATGGTGAATGTTATTCTCTTCTAGGTTGAATACCCATAGTCAGAACAGTGGTGGGCACTGGCAACACTCCAAAACACTGGCTGCAATATGGGTTCACGTGTCATAATATTGACCAAGGTAAAGCACATTCTTTACTTGGGGTGATAGAAATGTTCTATATGTTGATCAGGGTCATGGTTTCAGGCTGTATAGATTTGTCAAAACTCATCAAACTACTCAGTTACATTGAGTGTAGCTTGTTGCATGTGAATTATGCCTCAATGTAGTTTATTGAAAAAGTGAGCACACACACATTTTGTCTCCAGTGTGTCTGTCCTCACTAAGTTAGAGATAATATATGGGCAAATTTTAGAAGTTAGGTGAAACAGTTAAAGAGAAAAGTTCTCTTTGTATAATTGAACTTTGAAAGCTTAGAAGCTTTCTGAAATCCAAGTTAAAATGCCATGGTGTTCTGACTCAGATGAAGGGGTATATAAAGACTTTAGTGCATTGAATGGATGGCGGCAGGTCAGTAGACCAGGAGGTGCTGCCCTGGAGTCCTGAGTGAAGCAATGGATCTATGGTGTGGGAAGTGGGAAATGGATGTATAAAGCTGAGAGGGGGAAACACAACAAATGTTGATAATGTCTCCATCCAACTCCTTCATGTTCTGTCATTCTAAACCCAGCCCATTTGCTCTGAAACCCATCCTCTTATCACTTTACTGTGATTTGAATCATGATGACTAAAGCCAATCTGGGAAATCTGTCCATCCTGGTATTTTAACTGTGTTTTTTTTAAGATTTTATTTATGTGTTTTTATACAGAGAGGAAGGAAGAGAGATGTGTGGTTGCCTCTCAAGTGTCTCCTGCAGAAGACCTTGCCCACAACCCAGGCATGTTCCCTGATTGGGAATTGAACCAGTGACCCTTTGGTTTTCAGGCCAGCACTCAGTCCACTGAGCCACACTGGCCAGGGCATTAACTGCTTTCTATGCTCTGTCTGAAAGAAATAGCTCCTAATGTGTTGTGGACACAAAGGCCAACCTATAGTCAGGGTGCCATCTCCTGTCCTTCTCAGGGTCCACATTGTGGGCAACCTCTCAATGCTTTTAGATTACCCTCCTCCAAGTTAACTGGATTTTTGTTTAGTTGTTGCTACCAGACTCAGGACTGTTTTAACTTGTCACCCAGCACCTGTGCCCCTTCTAAGTTTGAACTGGCAAGGAAAGAAACTCAAACAAAAATAAGATATTCCTGAATGTGAATCAAAGATTAATAGTTAAGGATATTTCACTTGTATGTGGTCTCAGACCCCATCATACTCAGGGAATGCCCCTGTCAGTGGAGCCTCTTCTTTCTCATTCCTTTGTAATGAACCAACCTCCTAATCTCACCTCAGAGGAGGAGCAGAAAGACAGAAAAAAAGCAAAACATAAGAAGCCAGAAACAGTGGGAAACAATGCATTCAGCCAGGAAACAGGATGGACTCACATTGATGTGTATGTGAGGGGCATGAAACAATGTAGAGAGAGGAAGACATCAGGCAATGGAACAGAAATAATCTGACCTACCCATCCCTAACAACTCATGAATCCCCACATTTCTGAATGGTTTCAGAAACCCCATTCACTTTTTTGTATGACAATGGATTTGCTAGGACTGTAGCTACCACATTGTAAAGGGCTTTTCTCATGTTTATGAGAAAGTTAACGTCTGCCATGGCTAGGCCCATACTTTTGAGAATACAGTGAGCACAGGACTACCAGGCTAGATGCCCCATCCTCTGTGTGTTTTGGATGTGACTGGACTTGGGCACAGGCTGCAGCAGGCATGTGTTAGACAAAGAAATAACATAAACAGGGCCCTTTCTGATGCTTTGTTTAATAGCATATCACAAACCTTTGGTGCCCATCAAACTGGTCTATTATTTATTTACCAAACAATTATTTTCCCAGGATTCTATGCCTTTTTTCACAGTTTCTTAGGGTTTAGAAAACGTAATTCTCCAGTTAGCATTTCTCAGCCCTTCTTTCAATGTCCCTATGAAAGGGCACTGTTTCCATCAAACATCCTGTTCTTGATAGTTCTTCCTAATCCAAGTTATGATATTATTATTACTAGTCTGTCCCTGCCACAAAGCCTTTACATTTGCTTTGTTGAATCTTCATAGCTTTTCTCCCAGGCAGCTCCTTCTTTTTTTTAATTCTATGTTTTATTGTTGTTCAAGTGGAGTTGTCTCCATTTCTCCCACCACTTCCCCCCACCCTAGCCATCTCCATTTCCCATCCTTGATCCTACCCCATTTCCATGTATCCTTTATAGATGTTCCTGAAAACCCTTCTCCTTCTAAAGTCTCACCTCTTCAGCCAGTGACACTATTGTATCATCCTGTTTTACCTTCTTCCAATGCACATTGTCATTTAAAATTATTTTGATTTTTTTGTTTACTTGTGTGCCCTAGGGATCTTTTTCATGGTTATCTTCCCAACACCTAGCACAGTATAAGTACACAATAGAGTGTCAGTGAATATTAGTGCAATGAACTAACATATGAATGCAGTTATTGTTGGCCAGTGTGTCAGATACACTTCCTTTTCTCCAGGCCACAGAATCCTGAGCTTGCAGTGTAGCCAGGTTCAGCCTCTGCTCAGTATCTGGGCTTGCATCTCTCTGTTGCCTCCTCAGCTGAGCCCCTCTTTTCACCAAATGGATGATAAGTGCTCTCAGAGGTGGGCCTCAGCCATCTGGCTTCATGAGTGAATAGCAAGTGCTCAGGTAACAGGTGAGGCTGATATGGGATGCCCTTTCTGGTCCAGGAGGCCAATCTCTGTGGTCTAAAGGGTGAAGAACAACCTATGTCTTTATCCAGTATGAGAATGTACTATTTTGAAAACAAGAAAGCTGTGATGCTTACAATAACATTGTTACAAAATTTTATACATTAATCTTCAAAACAAATCACAAACAAGAACAGGAATCAGAAAACTCTAACCCTTGGGCCAAATCCAAATGGTAAAATTTTAAATGGCTATATGGACACCTAGATGATACTCTTGAATTTCTTGTCTTGAATTGCAAGCCTAAAATATTTGCTCTCAGGTTCTTTAATTAAAGTTTGCATACCCCTGATTTATGCTGTTGTTCAGAAGATCAAAAGTGTATAGGATGAAGTAAACATGTTTATAATATACTTTTGCCAGTAGACAGATTATTAACACTATAGGGAAGAGTCTGGTCAAGGAAGAGACTGTCTACTGTGTGACATGAACAAGCTGGTCATGATCAGAAAGCAAGTTCCCCCATCAGAACAACCAGTGAGGAATGAGAGGCGGTATAAGAAATCTGCTCCTTAAGAATGTAGTTAGTTCTATGAATTACTGGCTGAAAATGCCAACTTGACCATACTTCAGCCCATTTTCACCCATCAGCATTAACACTGATATCTTCAGGTCTTGTTTTAAGTATGATATCAATATTATAATCCTTTCAATCAGTACATGATACAGGTTTTCCCTTAATGGTTACATAGACCTTTCCTCAGGGGCTGACTGAAGACCCAACTTTTCCTCCTTAGCCGGGGCTTTATGCGGTGACATACCTATGTGTGTCCACTTGGGGGCGCCATAGAACAATGTCTGTGTTCCAGTGTACTTTAAAAAAATTCTCATTTACAGTTCAGGCCAAATGTAACCCATATCTGCATCATCTGCTCAAATTTGTAACTTTTACAAATATGATAAAAATAATTTGATAATTTTGTTATTGAAATAAAGTAATTTGAAGTGAGATTTTTTCTAGTCAGAGAAGCCAATTCAGGAGTTAGGTTTAAACATTTTCCTCAGTCAGGTAAGGGAACTGATGGGCACCTGACCTGGAGAATCTGATGGGTGTTGGAAGGTCACCACTCTGAAAGGAACACTCTCACACTAGCACCAGGCACCAAGCATTTCCCAATAGTTTAGCACTGTCAAAAGTTAAATTTCTGAACAAAATTAGTACCTAGCCTGAAGGAAAAAAAAAAAGAAAAACATTTCAACAGGCCCTAATTTCACTGGAATTCACACATAACTGTACCCTTTTGATAAGAAAACTATTTGTGTCATTTGGACCTCTTTATGGCCTGGAAAACATTTAGTAATGATATGACCTTAAATTGTTACAATTCTTTATCATTTTATGGATTTTTATTTGCATATCTCATAAAACATACATGATTAGCATTTGATTGAAGTCAAATTAAATAACTTTTATAATATCTGGCTCAATATTTGCAGTTCCTTGGCTATCTTTCTGTGGATTGAGTTAGTTTGCTTTACACGTCTGTATGTCCTTCTTTCAACAACAGTCTTTCTGAAACATGTGAATCATAACCATGTGATATAAATAAACACATCTGAGTTATTTCAAGCCATCAATCATTTGGTGCCTAAGTTTGTAAAAACTTTTCCCTGATGCACCTGGTTCTGAGAAGTTATCCAAAAGCTAAGTTGGGGGTCTTCTCATTGGGTTCCTCGTGTATTTTTCTGAGATAAAAACAAAC
The DNA here is from genome assembly GCF_004126475.2 of Phyllostomus discolor. Classification (NCBI taxonomy): domain Eukaryota; kingdom Metazoa; phylum Chordata; class Mammalia; order Chiroptera; family Phyllostomidae; genus Phyllostomus; species Phyllostomus discolor. Next base: position 61,885,163 of record NC_040911.2, on the reverse strand, counting down.
ATTTCAAACTCCAAAGAAACTATATCCTGTCCTTAAAAGTAGATATGGTATTATATTTTTCTTCCCAACTTTGAACAAATGTTACCAGTTTCAGGGCTTTTGGAATTATTACCAGATAATAATTTCACAAGCCATGTGGATTTAGAAAAAAATACTCTAGGTAAACTGTTTCTGATCTAATGCTAATCCAAGATCATTGCTTTTGGGTTTCATTGGGAATCTGAAATTGCCAATGCTGGATATACTGAATGGTTCTACTGGAAATGGGTTTTGAGGAACTTTTTGCCCCTATTACCAAACCAGTTTTTAGTTGTTCTGTCACTAAAGTACCCCCTACTGTGGTAATTACCAACTTCCAACACCTATAAAAATCATAAACAGCTGTTAAGAAACTCTAAGATATTCTTTGTTTTCATTTCTTTAAATCTTTATCTGAGTACATTTTTTTCAACTTTTAGAGAGAGAAAAAGGGGAAGAGAGAGAGAAACATCTGTGTGAGAGAGGAACATCAATTGGCTGCTTTTGTGTGTGCTCCCAGACCAGGGACTGACCCCACAATCTAGGTACGTGCCTTGCACAGGAGTCAAACCTGCACCCTTTTGGTGTGTGGAACAATGCTTCAACAAACTAAGCCACCTGGCCAGGACTTTAAGATATTCTTCAAGGAATCACCAGCTTCCTTCATCCTTCCCTACTACCCTTCATGCCTGCCTCTCTCTCTTTCTATCTCTCCTTCCTTTCTCCCTGTTTTTTTTTTTTAATTGTTTAACAGATTTCCGGCAACCCCCTGAAAAATGTCTGTCAGAGGTAACTCCCTATTGCTTGGAGGATTTGCAGTAAATTTGGGTGGCAGTGGATATCCTTGAGCTTGTCTTCTCAGTGGCTAGGACAGAATGTCAGGATTATATTGGTCCTGCTGGTTATGTTTACTGCTGACATTCAGGTAAAAATCCCTAGGCACTCTACCTGTTTGGTTTTATTCTTGAACTTGCCACTTGGCAGTTGGTTCTAAGAATATACATTAATTATAGACCTCATAACTTCAAACCAATAAAGCTCATGGCCAGAACTTGCTGATCAGTTGCCCATAAACTGTTTTCAGGAATAAGGGAGGAGGGGCCAGAACTCTAAAGTACAAGATTCCTGTGAAGAAGACAGCCTCTCCTGGGACCACATGCTCCTCTTAAGACAGCAAACCCAGCTATTCTGTCAGCAAATCTCCTGGACACAGAAGGTTTCATAATCTGGAATACTTTTTCACACCTCCATTTTGTAGAAGAATTAAATGCTATTGCCAAGGACTCTGTTGATCACATCATACAAATTCACTCTGTATGCTTCACTTTCCTGGGAAAATTCAGATTCCTAACTGCCCCCTTTCTTCTTTAGGTCTCATAGTGTTTCCCCTTATTTCAATATATTTACATCTGCCTGCTCACTACCTGGGAAAAATGAAGGCTCACTTGTTCCCATTTTGGTCAAAAATTAACCTGGAATTAGATTTGGGTCTTTGAAAATCTCTTTTTAGTAAAACTTCCGGGCTAACTAAGAATGCCAAAGGTTGCTGAAGTGGCAATGTTTTCTTTGTAGCCTAATGTATAAACACACAGAAAATTAATTTTGATGACTAACAATCATAACTAAGAATGTATTATGTGACTTTGTATCTTTAATCATCATAGAAAATATAGAAGGCAGAAATTAGTATTGACTCTACTTTACAAAAGAGGATAAACTCTGTTAGGGGTTAGGTAAATTTTCCAAGATCAAAGATATGGCAAATCACAGAAGTATGTTCCACAAGAAGCTTTGTCTGATGCTTTGTTAGGTAGACACACATTTCACAAGAATGGACTAGGAAGTAGGGCAACCAGCGCTCACTACCTGTTAAGTATATTCACTGTTGAGTGCTCAGAGACAACATCAGAAAAACCTATTGGCCCAGCAAAGCTGAGTTTATTTAAATGCCTTCAGGAGATTTACTAAAAATGATTCCAGAGAAGTACTATATCATAGAATAACCTGTGGATATCAATTACCTGGCTTATCTCTCAAGTTCTTTAAAACTGTAGGAGTTAATGGACCTATTTAACTATAGATTACTGAATTTTAATTTTTAAATATCTATGAAATATCCTGGTTAAAGGTGAGACTAGTGAGCATTATTGTACAATAAAGAGTATTTGTTTTATATCAAACTATAGGTTATAACTTTGAAACTCAGAAATGAGTCCTCAGTGGACCTCCTTCTGATTTGTCTCAACAACTGAAACCATATATACTAGCCAAATGTCACAAAATGGAGCCTGGTAGTTAAGGTGTTAATAAAAACAATCAGAAATGCGTGAAAATGTAATTTAAATTGGAGTAATATTTGTGGTATGTTTTTTGTTAAACAAAGATATATTTTATCTCTAGAAGTGGCATCATTTCTAATTTTTAGTCATTAAACATATTTTGGCTTTTTCCTCCCTCTGTTTTTTCCCCATCCTCTTTCTCTCCCTCTCAGTCCTTAAGGCAGCAGTTGTTAAATACTAGAAGATATTGAATGGTTTTGGCCACCAGGGGGGTGTATTAGACCAGCAAATCAACACAGTATCAGCAGTGGGTTGAGTAGGTTAGGAGGTCAATAAAGATAGAAGGTGTTTTTCAGATGAATTGGGGGTTTACCCTGCCTGGGTAGCTCAGCTACTGGGAATATCCTCTCCATGCATCGATCCCTGGGGTTGAGAGTTTCACTCTCTGTGAGGGCACATGTGGGAATCAACTGCTGAATGCATGAATGGATGGAGCAGCATGTAGATTCTTCTCTCTTTCTCCCAGCATCTCTGTCTCAAAAATCAATAAATAAATAAAAAAAATAAACGTGGATTGAGGGTTAAATAAAGATGGATTGAGTTTCATTTGATGTGACTATAGGTAGATAAAGAGGGGAGAGGATAATTTATAAAGGGAACTCTGAGGTACTTTTTGTTCAGTACAACCCTGGATAGGTTATACCTTCATTTCCCCCTTTTACCAAATATTACCTACTGATTAGTTTGGTGGCAGAGGCTGAGAAGTGGGCATTATCCTGAAACTTTCAAAGGGAATCTTGGTTCTCCTTTTCCCTCATCTACAAAGGGGGGGGGGGGCAATAACTTTAAAAGAAAATGACATGAAGCTATGGTTTGTGCTGAGCTACTCAAGGCTTATAGCTGACTACTTCTAGAACTCCAGCTTCCTTAAGACTCATCCTCTTCATGATAATTCAAGGAAGATTAGAGCTGGGGATAAGATAGATAGGCCCCCATTTTTGTTAACTGCTTTCTGAGTCTGCTAGGGAGGCAATCTTAGGTCAGAGAAGTGACTGCCCCATAGAAATGCCAATGTCCAGAGGCAGGGAACTGAGTCTAGAGCTTGTGCCCTTCAGTATGGCTGTGTATTTAGGTAATATTAGGACTTGTTGTTATAATAGGGGCTAGGTATGATCCTATTACTAGTATACTGCCTTGTGATCCTGTGCTGGGATCCTGCAAACTACTGTGCAGCTTGGCCAGATACTCCCTGTTGGGCTCTGCCAAGAGGAGTCACCAGAGAAAGACTTCCTCTTGCAGCCAACATCTCCCCAACAGTGGTGGGTCCTTCCTGCAGCAGCAACTGAATCCCATTTTCTGTTTTCTAACACTCCCAAATCAGGTCCATCACACACACTCAGAGCCTCCAACACAAGCCACTTTCTCTCCTCATGGCTCTAGTCCCAGAACTGTGGAGCTCTTCTTCTGAACTCCCCAAGGGGAGGTCAGCCACTTCTGCTATTCCTGTGTTTGTGATATCATAGGGTCCCCCTTTTGCTCTTTCACTTTGCTAATAGCAACAATTCTTTATATTAAATTCTCTGTGTTACAATAACTGCAGTGTTTTCTCTCTCTGATTGATACATGTTCTACCCATCGCCTGACAGATGTTGATATCACAGATAATTTGGGTGTGAAATATGAAGTGTAGTAAATGTAAAAAAAGAAACACCATGACTGGAACTGAGGTGACAAGGTTCTGTTAAGTTAGCATTCATTTCAGAGTTAGGGTTGAAGGACAAACAACTTGTGGATCAGAGGTCACTTCTGACAGATTAGGGTGGCCCACCAAAAATAAGATTGCCTCCTTCCCCTAGACTTGTGGAGGGTGCTGATTCTCACAGCCACAGCCTTCCTTTTCTGGACCTTTTTCCCCTTAATATTAACCTGTTCTCTTGCCCTAAGGGAGCTTTGGAAAAAAGACCTATGGGTCATATTCACACTAAATATAAATGGCTGATAAAGCTTAAATACACCATAGGGAAATTCACATTTTAAAAATTACCCCCTCAGCTGAAATCCAAAATACTGGCAGCACCAAATGCTGGCAAGGATGTAGAGCAATAGGAATTCTCATAATTGCTGGTGGGAATGGGAAATGATTCAGATGCTCAGCAATTGTGCTCTTTGACATTCACTCAAATGAGTCAAAAACATATATCCATACAAAAATGTTTATAGCATCTGTATTCATAACTGGCAATATTTGGAAGTGGCTATTATGTCTTTCAAACAGTAAACAAATCAACAGATGGTAGTAAAGCCATCCAATGGGGTATTACTTAGTGATAAAGAGTAATGAGATGTTTCTCTTTCTAGCCAGCATGAAACCATGGCATATCCTGGGACAACTGGCACAAGCTCTGCCACACTGGGAACAAGAGAAAGACTCAGCATAGCAAACAAAAATATGAGTTGGATACCCTACTGCCAACAATCACAAATATGAGATTTGCCCACACTGCATATACACAATCTGAATGCAAGGAGATGACAAAGAGTACTGAGCCTTGAGACTGGACATGGGTATCTTCTCTTGGAGCTTCTAGTGTTGTATACACAAATCAAGGTTTATTGGAATGGTTTAAAATGCATCCAACAATAAACTGTCCACACCAGACCCTAGCAAAGAATTCATGCAGACCCATGCATCATGTACATTGACAGCATTCCATACCCGCAGTGGTGTGAGTCCCACTAGGGCTGCAAGACAAGGGGGCAAGTTGATTCCTGGGGAGGAAGAGATTTTAAACAAAAACGAAGGAAATTCAGAAGAAATATGCTGAAAGGGAAAAAATGCCACAATCAGCTGTCTTCTGGAGGAACAATCCCAGCAGCCAAGCTTCTCATATGTTTCACTTCAAGAGCAGGCTAACATGGTTGTTCAGATGGCCGAGTGCTAGAGGGCAAGGAGCTAGGGTTGTAGCTGAAGAAATCCAGGCCTGGGAGTGTAAATAAGTCCCCCTTTCTCCTATCATAGGGCATGTAATAAAGGTGTTTGCTGTTCTTAAATAAAAGAAGAAGAAATTAGCTGTCAAACCACAAAATGACATGGAAGAACCTTAGAATCATTGTAATAAGTGAAAGAAACCAACCTGAGAATGTCTACATGCTATATGATTCCAACCATATGACATTTGGGAAAAGGTAAAACTGTGGGAACACTAAAAACATTAGTGGTTGCCAGGTGTGAAGGAAGATGAAGGGATGAATGGAAGGAGCAGTGGTGATTTTCAGGGCAGTGAAAGTACTCTGTATGACTCTCTAGTGGTGAATACATGTCATTGTATATTTGTCCAAATCCCCAGAATGTACAACACCAAGAGTGAACCCCAATACAAGCTATAGATTTTAGTCAATAATAACGTATCACATCAATTCATTCTTTGTAACCAATGTACCACTCTATTGAAAGATGTTGACATCAGGGGGAATATAGGGTAGAGAAAGAAAAGGGTCTTATGGAATGCTGTCCTATCTGCTTGATATCCTTTAACCTAAAACTGCTCTAAAAAATTTAAGTCTATGATTATAAAACTCAAAATTTTAAAAAAATACAAAATCTTTATTGGTGCTATTAGCACCATCACATATATGTTCTACCCATGCTAGTTCTTAGGATCTTGGTGTATTTACTACATAAGACCAACATCAACTGTGTGGGTCACTTTCCCCAGCTCCTCCTCACCACCATCCCCAGTATCTTCCTGTTCCCAACTGTCTATCAGTGGATGAGTGGATAAAACAACTATGGGACATTTACACGATGGAATACCACTTGGTTGTTTCCCGTTGTGACAGTATGGATGGGCCTAGAGAATATTATGCTAAGTGAAATAAGTCAGTCAGAGAAAGACAAATACCATATTATTTCACTCGTATGTGGAATCTAATGAAAAAAAAAAAAACTGAGCTAACAAGCAAAATAGAGAGAGACTCATAGATAGAGATCAGGGTGACAGCTAAGGGACCGGGACAGGAGGGATTGGGCAAAAAGGAAAAAAGATACATGGACATGAACATGCACACCATATTGCAGGGTGCTGACTGTGGTAGGAAGGAGGTTATAAGGGGACTAAGTGGTAAAGGAAAAATACAATTGATAAAAAGGTAAATAAATAGATAAGTAAATAAATAAAAATTCAAAAGTACTGAAAATATTCCTGTGAAAAGGACACAGTCCTGCACTCATGAAAATTGAAATCTATTCAGAGAGAATAGTTAGCAGGGCATATTAGGTATCGCCTGCTAATATCTAGTGCGTAACTAGGTACACATAGAGGAAACTTTGCAGAGGTTAGAAAGTTTTGCACATAGGAGGTAGCCAGAGAGATTCTGCAGGATACTGTCAGGCTACCACAGGTTTGTCATTAGTATGAAGTGGTTTGGGGTGACATAGACTACCCTGAGTAGAAGGCAGTTTGGCTGGAATTCAGCACTGCTAAAAATCAGGAGGCCTAGGGGGAATGGCAGATAAGAACCTACTAGAAGATCTTCAAGGACTCTGTACACCTGCTAAGGAGTTTGGGCCATTAATTAGGAGACCCAATATGTTTCAGACAATAGTACAATAGTGAGAAATGATTTCAACTCTGGCACAGTGGAATTGGAACAGTGAAGGAGTATATGGAGCAGTGAAGGAGTATATGTACTTTTTGCACAATTTTTTTTGCAAACCTAAAAGCAATCTAAAAAGTGCCTATTAATTATAAGAAAATTAACCTAGATCAATGGTTCTGAAAACATGGCCCAGAGACCTCTGATATTGTTTCTGGAGATCCATGAGATCAAAACTATTTTCATGATCCTCTGCTCCTAAGACATTTTATTTTTTTCATTCTTATTCTTCTCTCATGAGTGTACAGTAGAGTTTTCCATAGGCTATGTGACATATGCAATTAAAACAAATTGAATGCAGAAGCAGGCATGAGAATCCAGTTGTTTTCTGTTAAGCCAGTCTTTAAAGATAAGGTAAAGATGTAAAACAGTGTGATTATTTTGGAAAACATAATATGGCATATAAAATACTCTGTTTATTTCAACAGAATTCAAAATATTTTTAAATGTCTCAGTTATAATTTTGTATACATTAAATATATAGAGACATTTGGTGGTAGACTTTGCACAATTGTAGCTATGATCATGTGGCACTCATTGATTCATTTATTCATTCATTCTGTTTTCATTTGTTCCTTCAATAACCCACACAAATTAAAACTCTTGAAATCCTCAATGTTTTTTATAAATGTAAAGGGATCCTGAGACTACAAAATCTCAGAACCTCAGGTCTAGGCTCTAATAGTGAAAGGTAGAGAGAGAGTAGGCTTAAAAGATAGCCAGCAATGAGGTTGAGAGGAGGATTTAAAAATAATTATTTATAGAAGGTTGAGCCAGAGGGGATCTTTAACATCCAAGCAGGCCAGGTCCATAAACACCATATCTCCATATTTTAAGTCTCCTGTGACTCCTTCTTCCTTGTTCATCACTTAACAGCCAGAGGCTTATTTAGCATAAAACACTGAATCCCTGATCCCAAGTCTCATCCTGCACATTTATCCTTTATACAAGTAAGTACAAGCTGAATTCATGAGAATGAATAAGAAGGGTTTCTTTGAAAGTAAAAGATCATTATGATCTGCTTTGGAAAGCTGATAACTCTCCTTTCTTATCATCTAGATTAATTTTACTAAGACATTTGCCAAACCATTAAATCCATTTCTCTCTTTCTTAGTTTAATAAGAGGTCAGATTGAATCATCTAATCAGCCTGGAAATAACCCACAACCTTCAGATCAACTAGGTTGAGTCATATAAAAGCATTGTTTTTGCAGATTGAAAAACATAGTTAGGTATTGGCAATTTTCATAGTAAGTAAATTAATAAAATAATGTCTTATTAAACCAAGGCAAGGAATAAATGTGTTTTTTTACCTGAGTACATGCAGAATAGCTGCCCAAAAGTATTATTCTGACAATAGGAAGATTTCTTTAAATGGATAGTAGCCCTTGGTTTTGGGGCTTATTCCTGGGACCTGCCTAAACAGTATGCAAACTAGGTATAGGATTTCCATGTCTGTGCCCTTGGACCATGATGGCCACATGCTGGGTTAACCAGCAGTGTCCATTACCCATTATACCTCTATACCATAATATAATATTACTCTGTATTTCTATGATTCTTTGCAGGATCCTTGGAGTGCTTTCTGAATCATTAAGGAAAATATGGGTTACATTCCTTATGACTCTTGAAATCAATGTATTATATTGCAAATTGGTAATCTATATTATCTAACTCAAATATTGAATTAAAAAAACCCATCCCATTCTGTAATGACAGATCGGTGTTTTTTTTTTTTTTTTCTTTCTTTGCTTTCTTTAGATTTTATCATCTAAAAAAGTGTAAATGATGGTAATATCTACCTAGACTGTATGCTAATTAAGTGCAATAATTTAAGAGAAGTTTTTGGCTCAGTACTACACACATGGTTGGTCTGAATAACTCTATTTTGCTCTTCTCTTTTGCATACCAAAAAGATATATATTTATGCATATGCACAAAGTCATGTATTCATATATACTCATGTACAAAAACATTCTTGCACAGGCATATGCACACATGCACACTCTCACACATATAACTGTGCTCACATGTATGCCTACTTGTATATGTCCGGGTGAAGAAAAATGAGAGTGGTAGCCGCTCACACTACTGCACATGCATGAATACCTTAGACAGTTCTATGGGATAGAAATAACATGAATCCAGAAATCAAAAACTTACTTATTCCACTGCATTGCTCTTTGGTGTGTTATATACATTGCAAAATCCTTAATTCTCTGGGCCAAGTTTCCTCACATGCAAAATGATGGTGTGGAAGATAATTGTGGCCTCCTGGGACTGGACAACTGTTTTTTGACAAACATGGACTATAGCTTTAGAGTCTGGAAGGTACACATTGAAACCGCAACTTCATCTGGGTTAGTTCATCAGTTTGGAAGCTCTGATTCCTACTTGGTTACAGTGGAGAGTACTGCCAGCACAGTAGGTCGTTGTGAGGATTAAATGAAGTACAGAACCCACCTAACCACTCTGTTAGGATCCAACAGAAGGAGCAGTGACATCCACCAGGTGACGAGATCCTGTCTGTTACTGCTCCCACAGTTTCACTCTCTTCCCTAACAGTGAAGCAGATCTTGCTGCCTCTGAATGGATTTAACACTAGCTCAAACATGGTATAACTGAAAAAAAAAAAAAGACAAGAAAGAACACCCCTCACACCAACTCTGGCATACCTCGGTGTTTGCCATTATTAGAACAGCAAACTAAATACTATTGATGTAGAGGGCTTGTGGTTTACCAACCTGGTTCAGCTAAAGTCCTCTTCCTACCCTTGTGACTCATGAATACACCTCAAATCCTAAACAGAGTAATTTACAGTTTGAACAGTGTTTTGCTTTCTGTTCCATTTCCTTTTGAACAGATTACCCAGGGTGCTTCCTTTATTTATAAAAGCAAAAGCAAAACAAGAAACAATGATTCAAGAAGAAAGAAAGATGTAAGACCATGAATTTTATGGAAGGAAAAAAAAATCTGTGTCAATTTATGCCACTGCATAATATACCTTTAACTCCAAAATTGTCCTGGATTGGATGAGACATTATGTAGGAATTTGATTTACAAGCAGAACACTCAGGTGTGGTGGAGCTAAAGCCAGGAAGAGTAAGAAGGAGTGCAGAATTTTGACTCCCACATAGGGGAAAAAAGGGAATTACTCATCAGCCCTTTCTAATCCACATTCCTTTTAAAGCTTTGCTACTTAGAGTGTAGTTCTGGACCTGAAGCACAAGGTCACCTGGGAGTTTGTAACTAAAACAGGTTCTCAGACCCCACCTTAAACATAGAGAACAGAAACCTTCATTTTAAAGGGACCCAAGGTGACCTATGTGTTTACTCCCAGTGCCTTGGAAAACCTTGCTTGGATCCCTGTGCATCATAGGCTTCAAGACTTTATCAGGAGGTTATTGGAAGTTATAGGATAACTCTGTTCCAAAGTTTCAGGATAAGAGGATTTCAGAGTTGAAACCACATTCCCTCCACTGTAGTTAATGCATAAATTTCCTCTGGCTGGCCCCACCTGGAGAGCCCCATTGTGTGCTGTGGAGTGCTACCCCCCAGAAAGAACTTTTCAAAGTGCCTCCTTGGACAAGTTGAAACTTGCTTCCCTAGAACTACCACTCTCTGGCTCATTGTTTACATTACAGAGGCACTCAGAGAAAAGATTATGTCCCTTCTCAGGTGAAGAATTTTTGGAGCACTAGGAGAGCTCCCATGGTTTATCCCAGATCCAATTCCTACCTGAAGAACTCTAGTAGGTTCAGAACTCCTCCATGAGGAAATAGCATCCATTAGTGCTTTGTGGTGGCAGATCTACACAAAGCCACATCAGCAGAATGGCATGTGGGTCATGTCATTCATGTTTTCATGATATGCTAATGAGTTATTAAATTACAGTTTTTCTACTTGTTTCCCAGGCAGCCAAGAGCTGTGGCTAGCTTGACCCTGGGAGTGGTGGTTATTTTTGTCTGTTGTCAGCAACACCTTGAAGATAAGCATTGATGTGACAGGCAGGGCTAAAGACAAGGGTTTGAGTCTCAGTTAACAGCAACAATAAATCTTAATAAAACAATACCTGATACTAGGGATACTGGCTATAGCAGAAAATGCATAGATCATAAGCAATGGCTTCCAATAAGGTACAGTCTATCTGGAAGATAAACCATAAGTATGAAAGTATCAGTATACCATTTAAACTTGCTACTGTTCTTGGCAATACTTTAAAAAAAATAAACTAAATATACCTGGCTGGTGTAGCTCAGTGGATTGAGTGCAGGCCTGTGAACCAAAGGGTTGCCAGTTCGATATCCAGTCAGGGTTTTGGGCCAGGTCCTCAGTGGAGGACACATCAGACGCAACCACACATTGATATTTCTCTCCTCTTTCTCCCTCCCTTCCCCTCTCTTTAAAAATAAACAAATAAAATCTAAAAAATGGTGAAATGTATTGTTTTTAGGTTGGGTAGTATTCCATTGTGTGAATGTCCCATAGTTGTTTCATCTGCTCATCTACTGATGGACACTTTGACTCCTTCAAATTCTTGGTGATTGTAAATAACACTGCAATGGATATAGGGTGCTTATGTTCTTTCAAATTAGTGTTTTGGGTTTCTTTGGATATAGTCTCAGAAGTGGCATTGCTGGGTAAAAACCCAGTCCCATTTTTAATGTATCCATTTTAATGTTTCCATTTATTGAAGTATCTCCATACTGTTTTCTACAGTGACTGCACCAATCTGAATTCCCACTAACTGTGCAAAAGGTTTTCTATTTCTCCACATCCTTGCCAGCACTTGTTCTTATTGATTTATTGATGATAGCCATTCTGACCAGTGTGAAGAAAATTTTAGTGTTTGCATCAGCATGGATGGATCTGAAAAGGGTTATGCTAAGTGAAATAAGCCAGTCAGAGAAAGACAAACACCATATGATTTCACTCACATGTGGAATCTGATGAACAAACTGAACTAACAAGCAAAATACAGCCAGACTCAGAGAACAGGCTGGCAGCTATGCGGGAGTTAAGGGGTACAGGACTTGAGCAAAAAGGAAAAAAAGACTCATGGACATGGCAAATAATGTGGTGGCTTCGGGGGTAGGAGAGTATAAGAGTGATAAATGGTAATGGAAAAATAATACCTTAAAAGTAAATTTATTGGAGTGACACTGGGTAACAAAATTATATAGGTTTCAAGTGTAAAATTCTCTAATACATCATTTGTATATTGTATTATGTGTTTACCATCCAAAGTCAAATCCCATTCTGTTACCATAATTTTTACCTCCTTTACCCTTTATTATCTCTCCTCAACCCCTTTTTGCTTCTTATACCTGCAATAATATTGTCTGTGTCTATGAGTTTGTGTCTGTTTCTTCATTTGATGTTTTCAGTCTTTTTAAAGAATGAATGTTTTTATTCATTTGTTTAAAGATTTATTTATTTATTTATAGACACAGTTGGAAGGAAGGAAGAAAGAGAGGGAGAGAAACGTCAATGTGTGGTTGCCTCTCATTCACCCCTACTGGGGACCTGGCCTGCAACACAGGCATGTGCCCTGACCGGGAATCAAAACAGTGACCCTTTGGTTTGCAGACCTGAGCTCAATCCTCTGAGCCAAACAAGGCAGCATTGACATTTTCAGTTTTATATCTAACATGAGTGAAGTCATATGGTTCTTGGCTTTTTCCATCTGGCTCATTTCACTTAACATGACATTCTCAAGATCAATCTATGTTGTCACACATAGCAGTATTTCATCTTGTGGCTGAGTGGCCTTCTATTGTATATATGCAAAATATCTTCTTTAACCAATCTTCTATCGAAGGACACTTTGGTTGTTTCCATGCCTTGGCCATTGTGAATAATGCTGCAATGAACACAGAATTACATATATCTTTACAAATAAATGTTCTCACATTTTTTTTTGGATAGATACCCAGAAGAGAAGTTGCTAGGTCATATGGTAACTGTATTCTTAATTTTTTGAGAAACCTCCATACTGTTTTCCATCATGACTATACCAGTTTACAGTTTCACTAGCAAGCAGTAAATGAAGGTTCAGTTTTCTCCACAACCTCTCTAACATTTTTTATTACTTATCTTATTTATAATCGCCATTTTACCAGCTGTGAGGTGGTATGTCATTGCAGTTTTGATTTGAATTTTCCTAATAGCAAAGTCAAGCATCTTTCCATATATCTCTTGACCATTTTGTTATGTCTTCTTGAGAGAAGCATCTATTCTGGCCCTCTGCCCATTTTTAATTGTTTATTTGTTTGTTGTTGAGTTGTATAAGTTATTTATTGATTGTTTGTCCTATTTCTTAAAAAATGCCATTAGTGTTCTGATGTAGATTGCATTAAATCTGTGTGTTTGGGCAATAATGAAGAACTGAAAAGTACAGTTATGCACTGCATAAAGATATTTTGGTCAACAATTAACCACATATACCATGATGGTCCCATAATTAATATGAAGAGTTCCTACGGCCTAGTGCACAATGCATGACTCACTTATTTATTATGATGCTGGTATAAACAAACCTACTATACTGTCAGTCTTATAAAAAATATAACATACAATTATGTACAGTAAAACTTGATAATGACAGAATAATAATCAACTATGTTATTGGTTTATGTATTTCCTATACTATACTTTTTATAGTGATTTTAGAGTACAATACATATACATATATATTTATGTTTGTTGTAAAAAGTATGCCATGTTACTCTGAAAGCAACCTCATACATCTTGTGCTTACTGTGTCTCTTTATTGAATTATATTCTCTGTGTTTGATATAATCTTGTGTTGTTTTATAAAGTTAGTGTAACCTAAATATATACTGCCTATAATATTTACAGTAGTAAACAGTAATGTCCTAGACCTTCACATATAATCACCACTCTTTCACTGACTCATCCAAAGTAACTTCCAGTCCTGAAAGCTCCCTTTATGGTAAGTGCTCTATAGAGATCTACCATTTTTTATCTTTATACTATATTTTTACTATACCTTTTATATATTTAAATATGTACAGATACCCAAATACTTACTATTATGTTACAGTTACATACAGTGCTTTATACAGTAGCAGGTTTTACAGGCTTAGAGCCTAGAAGCAATAGGAAATACCATATTAGCTTAGGTGTATAGTAGGCTGTTCCTTCTAAGTTTGTTTAAGTGCACTCTATGATGTTTGCACAACAACAAAAAAATAATTTAATGACACATTTCTCTAAAGGAAATATTTCCTTTATAATGGTTAAAATATGTTTTTTGTTTATTATCCCATGGTGATCACACTGTAAATAGGGTATTTTCATAGGCAACTAGGTGGCTTTCAATTCTGGCTCTGATACTTACTAGCTTTGTAAACTTAAGCAAAGAATCTAACTCTCTGAACCTCAGTCTGTTGTCTTTAGAGAGGGCTTGGTAATACCAATTTCAGAGTGCTTTTGAAGTCAATGAATAGTAAACTGTGTTTAGATGGTAAAGTACCCAACAAAGCAAATAGTGCTTAACAGGAAAAGAAATTAAATTTATGCAATAAAAATGAAAGAATATATCATTTTGGAAAAGACATTTCAAGACATAAATATGTACAAATAGATGTTTTTATACCCTTTGGGCAAGAAAATATGACAAGTGCAAAGCATAGGGTTGGAATTGCGGGTGACTCATACAATTTTCTTTAATATAGATTCATTAAGAAGTTGAATTTGAAGTCTGGGCCAAATGCCATTAATCATTTGGGAGAGGCAGGTGCTCTCTGTTTAGAATATCATGGGCCAAAGCTCAAGGATAATAAGAGACAAGAGCTGGAAAGAACAGTAAATATGTGTGTTTAATTTAGACTGAGAATGACAGCAGTCCATTGATAGGTAATGGGAAGTTGGCTTTTATGCTATACAAAAGGGGTTGGCAAACATTTTCTATAAAGGGCACAATTGTAAATATATTACTCTTTGTGGGCCATACAGTCTCTGTTCTGACTACTCAACTCTGCTGTTACAGCAAGAAAACAGCCATAGACAATTTATATTTGAATGGGTATGGCTGTATTTCAAAAAAACTTTACTTATAAAAAGAAGATGGTAGGAAGTTTTGGCCCAAGGGTCATAGTTTTCCAACTCTAGCTATACCTGATATATTTAAAAAATAATTTGTTGAGAGTACAGGAACAGAACCACAAAAATGGAGATCATATGGAGGGTTGGCAACAGGGGAGTGGGAGGAGGAGAGAAGGGGAAAAGGTACAGAGAATAAGTAGCATAGATGGTATAGTAGGTAGAAAATAGACAGGAGGAGGGTAAGAATAGTATGGGAAATGTAGAAGCTAAAGAACTCATGACACATGGACATGAACTAAAGGGGGGTTGTGGGTGGGAGAAAGTGTGCAGGGTGGAGGGGAATGAAGGAGGGAAATGGGATAATTGTAGTAGCATAATCAATAAAATATATCAAAAATAATTTGGAATGTCACCATCAAGAAACTTCTAAATACAACAGATCCAAAGAAAGCTATTAAAATCTTGAAATCCAGCCCCAAAAAAAGTAATAAGAAAGCATGACTTTTGCCATGAAAAATATACTCTCTTCCTATCTTAGAAATGACTCCTAGGAAAATATCTTGGGTGGGGGCATGTTTTCTGTACTCTGTGTCTAAAAATATACCTCATGCAGAACATTCAAATGTGTCAACATGCTATTTCATCCAACCAGAGGTAGCAGTTTGGAGAAATAAAAGTCTCAGGAGCCAGAAGCTGCTGCTTGCTGAACAGAGAAGTTTATGTTCAAGGGAGTGAAAATCATGCCATGCCTGTGTTTCAGCTTGGGCTGGCAATGAACTGCCCAATTGCAAGGAGTTGAGCTTTGCAAAGCAAGACAAGCATAAGGAGACCTTTTCTTCTGTAAAGGAGGAAGCTGGGTGCCAGAGCCATGTCAGGATTCCATGACTGGCTTATTGAGAATTTATTGGATGACTTGCACACACAGAGATTCTCTTAAGGAATTCTAAGGGATTTGTTGTCAGGATCATCTATCTAAAGGTCAAAAGGAGAAAATGGTTTAGTTTTCAGAATACCCCATGGTTATTATTAGCAAACCAAACAGTGATCTGGAAAACAGATTTTTTTTTTCTATAAGATTCATGATGGGAAGGTCAAGGACTACCTCAGCCACCTCAGCATTTCCATTATAGGCTCAGGGACAAAAACAGTAGACGCTCACTCAGTAATGATTGCTGCATGGGAAAGCTGTTTTTCGCCATTCAGTAATACTTCCCATTCTATGCACAGCAGGCAAAATGGCTGTGTTGTTGATTGAAAGGATAGATGAGTATTGCAAATTCTAACATTTCTGCTCTCTACATCCTGAGAGAAAACACACTATGACTGACGTGAAGTCTTAGAGTTAACTAGCTACCAAATCTAGAGGGAGAGGGGCAAGCGGTTCAGCTCATTCCCTATTTGAAAGCTTCCTACTGTTTAAAAACTTCCCACAAAATTCTGCTCCTTCAGAAAAAGGTGGACAACTTTGAATCTGCCCAGAAATCTATTAAGTTTCTGAAATGAAATATGTAAAAGCTGATCAATGCACACATTATCTTACCCACTCTCAAAGATAAACAGAAGGTCCTATACTCTAGTTGGAGAAAAAAAACAATACCTCAGTTTCCACAGTTCGGAGCTAGCTCTTGTTTTCTCTAAGTTACCCTTTTCCTTTCAAAATAGTTTCTTCTACAACTTTTTTTTTAACTGAAGTCTAGATATGTCTTGGGTATTAAAAATTAGAAGATATTGCCCTGGCTGGTGTAGCTCAGTGGATTGAGCACAGGCTGTGAACCAAAGTGTCGCAGGTTAGATTTCCAGTCACAGTAGTTGCAGGGGCCATGACCCCCAGCAACTGCACATTGATGTTTCTCCCTCTCTCTCTCTCTCTCTCTCTCTCTCTCTCTCTCTCTCTCTCTCTCTCTTTCTCTCTTTCTCCCTCCTTTTCCTCTCTAAAAATAAATACATAAAATCTTTTAAAAAATTATAAGGTATCTAAACTTTGAACTTTTGATCTCTCTTTAAATGTTTGCATCCCACAAACATATGGTTCAATGATTATGACATAGATTCGAGGTATTTCTTAATTCTAATGTAAAATGTGGTAAATTTGTATTTCTTCACTGAATGATCCCTTATGTTTCACTGGACACATATTCTATAAGGGAAAAAATTATAAAGGCAAAGTATTTTCTATTTCTTTTTTATAGTATATTTTTCTATGTCATTTAACTTTTACATTTTTCATTTGGAAGAAATGTAAGGTATTTTATCCTATGTTCATAGTTATCTTATTTTCAAAGAAAATTGAAGGATTTAAAAATCTACTACTGAACCTGACTTGTATGTATATAATGTATTTCCTACATATTTTGACTATAAGCCAATTTGAAAGCAGCAATTTAAAATTTACTTGAATGCCTAGTTTAACCTAAATAAAAACTACAACATAAGAACAAGTCTACAATCAAATTAGTAGTCAAATAACCAACGGCAAGTGGAAAAATGGTGGATGCATTACTTCTTCTATAAACCAATTCAAAATGTGATGTTTAAAAATGTAAATTTCTCTTTTCAATGTTAGAGAAGCATTTATGAATATTTATATGAGTAGGAAAATATTTATTAAAATAGTGGCCACCTATTACAACTGACCTTATTTTTTCAACCATCAACTCTTGAAAGAGACATCTGGGCTGGATGGAACCCAATGGCAATGGAAAAGAGAACACAAAATATTGTCCACCTGGGATGGCACACAACAAAGTGGGGAAACAATGGTTCCAATTCCTTCTACTTACAAACCTGGAGAAAAAAGAATGAGCAATATTTCATTGGAGAAAAACTGTCCCCAATACATTGATTAAAGAGTAGCTTCTTTGACCATAGCAGTTTGACCTTTTTCTTTTTTTTCTCTTTTTAATTGAGTTGATCTGGTCATTTTCTTAAATTTCCAATCACAACAGCATGGATGGAACTGGAGAGCATTATGCTAAGTGAAGTAAGCCAGGCAGTGAAAGACAAATACCAAATGATGTCACCTAGAAGTGGAACCTAATCAACAAAACAAACAAGTGAGGAAAATAAAACTAGAGACATGGAAATAAACAACAAACTAATAGTGACCAGAGGTGGGTAGCAGAGAAAAAAGAAAAAGACCTTTTATTATTTAAATTTTTTGACTTTTGAGGATTTTATTTATTTTTAAAATTATTTTATTGTTGTTTAATTACAGTTGTCTGTATTTTCTCCCCACCCCCTCCAAACCCACCTCCCTCCCTTGCTTCCACCCTCCCCCTTGGTTTTGTCCATGTGTCCTTTATAGTAGTTCTTGAAAACCCTTTTTCCCTCTGTCCCCTTATTTTTAATGAGAAATGAATAAAACTTTAAATAAACTCTCTTCCCAGCTCTTCCCTTCTTTTCTTTTGTCTACCTTCATCCACAGAATTTGGTATATTCTTTAACTGATCAATTTGTGCCTCCTTGTTCAAGTTGATATCAAATTCACAAATTAATAACTCTATGGAACTGTAGGAAGCCTTTGAAAACAAGGGGAATGAGCTGATGATTATTTAGAACTTCTTTATAAGGCTAATGGGGCTCATGGCCAGAAATCACCTAGCTTATAATATGACACATTTGGGGCCTAGTGAAACAAACTCCCAAGAATGAGTTCCAATCATATCAGTAGGAAAATCATTACATTGGGGGTCAGAGCTTCTGATCCCACATCTACCACACCAAACTTTATGAACTTGGACAAGTTACTTGAGCTCCATGAGTCACAGAGGAGGGCCTCTGTCACATGAGCATTTAACATCTCTTAGGTCACTGCTAGCACAAAATTTTATAAATTTAAACATTATTCCTAATTAAGATACAGATGAAAGCTGTTATTCTGGAGTTCTCTCAAATTCAAAAGATTAAGTTAATTTCTTTGTGATGTGGTGAAGTTTGCCTTATGTATGATTCTTATTCAATTCTTCTATCACCTGCTTTGATAGCTATGTTTCTTCATAACTTGGAATACCTCTTCCCACCAAAAACATTTTTTTTTCTCTTGGAGAGCTAGAGGTAAAATGTGTGCTCTATAATATGAGAGGAATTTGTCTGGTATTTCAAATCACTTTATCAAAACAACAGTCTCACTAAGAGTCACACTTCTCAGAACTAGATTGATTATCTAATGTGTTCAAAGCATAACTGTACAATTTGCAAGTATCTGACATCACATTTGAGATAGCTGTTTTTAGAATGATATCCATGGCATATAAAACAAATCTCTGTTTCAAAGTTACACTGGAAGAGTAAAATTGAAAATGATGATTGATGAATATATGCATCTATGAATAGTATTTGTATCTCTACTAGAAAAATAATAATCATTTCTTCATGATTTGGGGATATTAAATGAACAAATGCATGTGCAATGCATGTATGTACTTGAAAAATATTAGATGCTACTCAGTAATGCCCAGTTTTTATTCATGTAATGGCCCTACAGCTGAGAGTCCCAGCTTCAACTTTCCTTCTGCATTTTTGGTGTCCATGTGGTAGCAGAAAGCCATTTTTAATATATTTATAGAACACATTTACAAATTTAGAAACTGGACTTATTTCAGTTTACAGAAGGAGACCACACTGTGAGGTAGGTATGCGAGGGATTATTACTTCCATTTAATAAGTTGATTGTCATTTAACAATGAAGGTTCACAGGGGTTAAGTGCCTTGCTTGAAGTCACAGTCTGCTGACAGTGAAAGGAATTTATACCTGATCCAGACTACCATAACCAGCAGTCTTAATTTTCCAACGCATATCTTCATTGGTGGCAAATTTAGAAAAGTAATTAAAGAGTCAAGAGTCATATTCTAGGATATAATTTCTCATTAAGCTTCTCTTCTCATTTTCTGTTTCTTTACAAATACTTTAGAAAACTTCTTATCAAAGTTTGGAAATGTGATGTAGGTTTCCTTAAGATTTCAGGCTCCAAGTGATTGTATCACTACATATTAAACTGGGGAGAAATACTTTATTACCTTCTGCATTGAAATATATCGGCGGCAACTCTATGATATCTAAGTGAATGTAGATATTATAAATCTTCACCCTGTGTCAAGTTGTGAACATTTAAGTGCCCAGATTTGGATGCACACTGCAGGCATGATTAGTTAGCTTTCAAAAGGCTTTAATCATAAGTCTACACCCTGGCTAGGGTAACATTGGTTCTCTCATTTAGCACTAAAACCAGTGCTTCTCAGAAATGAATGTGCAGATGAATTGCCTGTAGATCTTGTTAAAATATGCACTATGACTCAGTCTGTCTGGGATAAGGTCTGAAATTCTGCATTTCTAACAAGTTCCAGGTGAATTGTGATGCTTCAGATCTCACAAAGTGTGAGGATCACACTTTGAGTTACAGTCTGTAGGTGTGTTAATTATCATAGAGAGATCATACATAATGTTTACTGGTGAAATAAGTGATGTTCAAGCTAACATTTTGTTGCATTGTTTAACTGGAATATAGGCATCGAGTGAGCCCTAGTGTCAAATTCTTTTCCCAACTGACCTGAGACCTCAGTCTATGGAATATTGTGTTTAGCCACAGAATGTAGGATTCCTGTACAATACACAAAGATGTAAAGAGGAGGCATCCTTAGTGAGATACGCCTATTGTTATTGGTATCTAACAATTATATTAGCTTCAGCTTATTGAGAGTTTACAAAATGCTAAGAAAATATTAACTCACTCCACTCAGCGATTAAGACACAGAAAGATTCAACAATGTGTGATATCTAACAACCAGCTATCTACCAGTATCGTTTCCATTTACTCATTTCCTGGTTATAAGAATCACTGTGGTAAAAGAATCACTGTGTCTTCATTGATACCTGGTCACCAACTTCCCATACAGTAAGGGTTGGCATACAACTGTTTCCTACTCAATGTGATGAGAGTGCAATGATAATACAACCTCCAGGTAGTGACTTTGAAATAAAGATGATCACTCTCCCTTTGAGTTCCTCTCTTTGATGCAGACTAGAATTTGGATAGTTTGGAGAAAATTTCTACAAGATGGAAGCAGCATATTTGAGGATGGCATATACTGTGATCCAAGCAGACTTGGGTGGAATATTTATTGCTCTTGCTATATATTTAATAATAATAAAAATTTAAAAGGAAAAAATTACCTGAATTCTTTTGGCTTCATAATGACTCTGATGATTAGTAAAATGTGTCCCAATTTCACAGATGAAGAAACTGGGGCTTGTAGATGTTAAATAATTAAGCTAAGAAAAAGATGGACTTCAACTTGACTGTTTTAATTCTAAATATTGCTTATGTTCTGTTTTCTCATACCTATTTTAGTGTTTAAGGACTTGAAAGGAATCCTACATAAAAGAAGTTAGACTAGATTTGAAAAGCAAGCTAAGTCTCATGATCACAATACTTAAATGCAAAGAAAGAGGAAATCTTTCACTTACTGTATGTACAGTATTGAATAAAACAGCACTAGGCTAAGAAAGGTCTCCATTCAAAGGTGATTTGCTTTTTCTTAAATTTATTTTTAATATTTAATTGTTATTCATGTACAGTTGTCTCCATTTTACACGCCACTCCCTGCAACTCACCCATCCTCACACCGCATGCTTGATCTTACCACTCTGGTTTTCTCCATGTGCCTTATGTACATATTCCTGAAAACCCTTCCCATATTCCCCCCATTATCCTCTCCTACCACCCCTCTAGTTACTCTGTGTGTTCTTAATTTCAATGTCTCTGATTATATTTTGCTTGCATGTTTATTTTGTTGATTAGGATGCACTTATTGGTGAGATCATAAGGTACTTGTCTTTCAATGCCTGGCTTATTTTAATTAGCATAATGCTGTCCAGTTCCATCCATGCTCTCCAAAGAATGGGAGTGCTATCTTTCTTTCTGCTCTATAGTATTTCATTATGTAAATGTACCACTGTTTTTTGATCCACTCATTTACTGATGGGAATTTAGATTGCTTCCAGCACTTGGCTATTATAAATTGGGCTGCTATGGACATTGAAGTACACAGGTTTTTTAAATTGGATTTTCAGGGTACATAGGGTGTAATCACAGCAGCAAAATTGCCAGGTCAAAAGGCACTTCCATTTTTAGTTTTCTGAGGCAATTCCATACTGTTTTCCACAGTGGCTGCACCAGCTTGCATTCCTAACAACAGTGCACTAAGGATTCCCTTTTCTCCACATCCAGTCCAACACTTATAGTTTGTTGATTTCTTTATGATGGCCATTCTCACCCGTCTGGAGTGGTATCTCATTGTGGTTTTAATTTGCATCTCTCTGATAGCTAGTGATGCTGAACATCTTTTCATATGTCACTGGACCCTCTGTATTTTCTGCTTGGAGAAGTGTCTGTTCAATCTTTTGCCTGTTTTTAAATTTATTTATTTATTTATTTATTTATTTATTTTTGTCTTCCTGGAGAGGAGTTGTGTGAATCTTTATATAGTTTGGAGAGCAAACCCTTATCTGAGGTATCATTGGCAAAAAAGTTTTCCAATAAGTTTGATTCTCTTTTCATTTTAACACTGCTTTTTTTTTAGCTGTGCAGAAGCTTTTTATTTTAATGAGATCCATTTGTTTATTCTTTTCTTTATGTCCCTTGCTCTAGGGGACATATTGGTGAAACTATTGGTGCATGGAATATCTGAGAGGACTCCTGTAGGACTATTATGCTGTCACAACTTATGTTTAAGTATTTTATCCATCTTGAACTTATTTTTATGTATGGTATAAGTTGGTGATTGAGTTTCATTTTTTTGCATGTAGCTGTCCAGATCTTCCAACACCATTTTTCGAGGAGGCTATTTTTACTCCATTTTATGCTTCTGCCTCCTTTGCTGAATATTAATTGACCATAGAGACTTGGGTTTATTTCTGGGCTCTCTATTCTGTTTTGTTGAACTATGTGCCTGTTCTTATGCCTTTACTACCCTCTTTTTGTTACAGTAGACTTGTAATATAGTTTCATATCAGGCATTGTGATCCATCCTACTTTGTTCTTTCTCAGAATTTCTGTGGATACTGGGGCCATTTATGTTTCCATATTAATTTCTGGAATGTTTTTTTCCATATATGTGAAATATGCCATTAGTATTTTAACAGGCATTTGTTGAATCTATAAATTGCTTTAGGTAGTATGGAAATTTTATGATGTTAATTTTTCCAATCCATGAACATGGTACATGCTTCCATTTGTTTGTGTCTTCCTTCATTTCTTTCTTCAGTGTTGGGTCATTTTCTGAGTACAGGTCTTTTACATCCGTGGTTAGGTTTATTCCTAAGTATTTTATTTTTTATTCTTGCTGTATCAAATGGGATTTTTCCTTATTTCTTCTTCTGATATTTCAGTGTTGGTGTACAGAAATGTCTTTGATTTTTGTATATTGACTTTGTATCTCACTGTTTTGCCAAATTCACTTATTAGGTTGAGTAGTTTTTAGTGCAGTCTATAAGATTTTCTATGTACAGTATCATGTCATGTGTAAACAATGACAGTTTTGTTTCCTCCTTTCCAGTATGGATGTCTTTTATTTCTTTTTCTTGTCTGATCACTGTGGCTAGGACTTCCAAAACTATGTTAAATAGAAGCTGTAAAAGTGGACAACCTTGTCTTGTTCCAGTTCTTAGTGGGAAAGTTTTTGTCCCTTGAGTATGATGTTGGCTGTAGGTCTCTCATATATGGCCTTATTAGGTTAAGGTATGCTCCTTATATCCCCACTTTGCCTAGAGGTTTTAACATAAATTGATGTTGTACCTTATCAAAAGTGTTTTCTGTATCTGTTGATATGATCATGGGATTTTTGTCTTTGCTTTTGTTTATGTAATGTATTACATTTATTGATTTGCCGATATTGTACCATCATTGCGTCCCTGGGATGAATACCACTAGATCATGGTATATGATCTTTTTAATGTATTGCTGATGTGTTTTGCCAATATTTTGTTGATGGTTTTAGTGTCTATGTTCATCAGTGATAGTGGACTGATTTTTTCTTTCTCTTTTGTGTCTTTATCTGGTTTTGGAATTAGGGTGATGCTGGCTTCATATAAAGAGTTTCGGAGTCTTCCTTCTTTTAGGATTTTTTTCACATAGTTTGTGAAGGATAGGGATCATCTCTACTTTGAATGCTTTGTAAAATTCTCCTGTGAATCCGTCTGGTCCAGGGTGTTTGTTTGCCAGGAGCTTTTTGATTACTATTTCAATTCCATTAGCTGTTATTGTTCTCTTCAGGCTTTCTGCTTCTTCTTTACTCAGTTTTAGAATATATTTTTCTAGAAATTTTTCCATTTCACCTAGGTTTTCAAATTTCTTGGCACATGGTTTTCATAGAAATTTTTTATACTCCTTTGTATTTCTGTGGTATCAGTTATAATCTCACCTTTTTCAATTCTTTTTTTAGGTTTTATTTAATTAATTAATTAATTAATTAATTAATTATTTTTTTGGAGAGAGGGGAAGGGAGGCAGAATGAGAGGGTGAAAACATCAAATTGTTGCCTCTCACAGGCACCCCCTACTGGGGACTTGGCTCACAACTCAGGCATGTGCCATGACCAGGACTAAAACCTGTGACCAAGCTGATGCTCAATCCACTGAGTTACACCAGCCAGGACTCACTTTTTTCATTTCTGATTGTGTTTATTTGGGTCACCTCCTGTTTTTTGTTTGTTTGTTTGTATGGTTGGTTTTTTGTTGCTGTTGTTTTTTGATTTTGACAAGCTTTTTCTGCTTAAAGGCTTGTCAATTTGTTTATCTTTTCAAAGAACCAGGTACTGGATTTATTGATCCTTAGAATTGTTCTTTTAGTCAATGTGTTATCTAATTGTGCTCTGATCTTGGTTATTTCCTTCCTTCTACTTACTGTGGACTGTTTTTGCTGTTTTTCCTCCAGTTCTTGTAGGTGTAGGGTTAGGTTGTTTATTTGAGATGTTTCTATCTTTTTTAGGTAAACCTGTATTGCTATGAACTTCCCTCTCAAGACTGCCTTCGCTGTGTCCCATAAGTTTTGGATTGTTGAGAATTCATTTTCATTTGTTTCCAGAAACTTTTTGATTTCTTCCTTGATCCCATTCTTAACAAATTCATTGTTTAATTCCACACTATTTAAGACAGACCACCTATCCTGTGGTCTGTCTTTGAAAATGTTCCATGTGCACTTGAAAAGAATGTATGTTTTACTTCTTTGGGATGAAAGGGTGTATATATATATATATATATATATATATATATATATATATATATTTCAGTTGATCTATGATGTTGTTTTATGACACAATATATTTGCTAATATTTTTAATATTTTCTTTGGTAGATCTATACATTTTTCATAGTGGGTTGTTAAATCCCCTACTGTAATTGTGTTTCTGTCAATATCTTTCTTGAAGTCCTCCAAAATTTTCCTTATATATTGGGGTGTTACTATTTTGGGTTCAGATATTTTTATAATGTTATGTCTTCTTGATGGATTCTTGAATATTATGAAGTTTCTTTCTGTGTCTCTTTTGATAGCTCTTGCTTTGAAGTCTATTTTGTCTGATATGAGTATTGACACCCTGGCTATTTTTTCTGTCCATTTCTTGGACTTTTCAACCCTTCACTTTCAGTCTGTGTAGTTCTTTTTTTTTTTTTTTTTTCTGAGGAGGGTTTCTTGTTGGCAGCATATGCGTGGGTCATATTTTCTTATTCATTCAGCTGTTCTATGTCTTTGATTGGAGCATTTAATCCATTAACATTTAAGGCCATTATTGATTGGTATGTATTCATCCCCCCTTCTTTGTACCTGTGTTTATCTCCCTCTCTCTCCCTCTCTCTCTCACTATTTTCATTTCCCTTCTTATAGTAGTCCCTTTAGCATATCTTGTACTGTTGCTTTGGTAGAGATTTACTCCTTCAGCCTTCTTTTGTCTAGGAAACTTTATTTTGCCTTCCATTTTAATTGAGAGCCTCTCTGGGCAGAGTAATCTTGGTCACAGGCCTTGTTTTTTATTACTTGGAATATCTCTTGCCATTCTCTCCTGGATGAGAGTGTTTTGTTGAAAAATCAACTGCTAGCCTCATCAGGGCCCCTTTGTATGTTACTCCTTGTTTCTCTCTTGCTGCTTTTAAGATTAACTTTGTCTTTAAAACTTTGTGTTTTAATTATGATGTATGCTGGAAGAGGCCTCTTTGGTTCATCTTGATTGGGACTCACTGTGCCTCCTGAACTTGCATGGCTTTTCCCCTTTACAGGTTTGGAAAGTTTTCTGTCATTACTTTTTCAAACAGGGTTTCCATCTCTTGCTGCTTTTCCACTCCTCCTGGTATTTCTATGGTTTGAATGTTGTTGCATTTCATGTTATCATAAAATTTTCTTAATCTATCTTCATATTTTTGAGTCTTTTCTTATGTAGCTTCTTTACATGGGTGTTTCTTTCCACATTGTCTTTGAGCTCACTAATTCAGTCCTCTGCTTCATCCAGCCTGCTTGTAAAGCAGTGTGGTTTTATTTCCAAAATTTTATTTTTCATTTCTTTCTGGTTTTTGTTTATAGTTTCTATTTTATTTTTCATACTGTTGTAATTCTCACTCAGTTCCTTGTAGTTGTCTGTGAGTTCCTTGAGCATCTTCGTAACCATTATTTTGAATTTTATATTTGATAATTTGCTTACCTCCATTGCATTTATCTCTTTTAGTGGGGAGTCTTCTATTCCTTTTGATTGCGGGTTATGTTTTTGTCTCTCCATTTTAGATGACTCTTTTTGTATGGTTTTGTACTTTTTGATATTTGACTTTGCTAGCTGTTTTTGTAGGGTGAACATCTATGGTAGGAATTCTATGGGATTCAGTGATGTGGTTTATTTGATCTCCTGGTCTGGATGTTCTAGGTTTTCCCTTTCTTCTGTTTGTGTAGGCTCTCCTCTTGTACTTGGGTTTTTCCCTGTTGGCATTTCCTTTATAGGTGGGTTCTATCCTCCAGTGGATACTGACATTCACATCTCCCACCTAGTCTTGTATGTGATCAGTGGCAAGGGGAAGGCAAAATGGATTAAGACAGCAGGAAACTATTTTATGAGAATTAAAGTACCAGCAAGTATAGATGATATGGGAGATCCTTTGGATAAGTATAGTGTTAACTGTGATATTCACTGAACTATCCACTTTTTATAAAAGGTGAAAAAGAGATAAAACTCTTGTTAAAGGGGAGAATGGTTGAGAGTTGAATCCAGAAAACAGAGCACTTGTGCAATGTTAGATGATGGGATATAGTGAGAGTACAGGATAGAAAGTATGCCTAGTGTGCTAGAGACTAGTTAATTACAACAGTAATAAAGCTCAGGGACATAGTGAAATGGGCTAAGATTAGGGAAAAATGTTGTGCAGTATTTACACTATATGGAACAAAAATTATTTACAGTAGTACTGGAACAAACAATATGACAAGAAATACATTATTAAATAACGAGAATAGAAAGTATATATGATCAAGAGCAGTGTGTTATTGGAGCATGAGTAAAGTGAAAGAAGGACGATTAAAATACAATATGAAAGAGAGAACAAGGAAAACCAGTCAAACAATGCAATTAAACAAAGAATTAAAATGAAGAAAACTGAACAGAAAAAAACAAATAAAAATACTAATAATACAAAAGAATCAAAAATTATGAAAAAATAATACAAATAACAATAAAACATAAGTTCTATATGATAGTAAAGTGAAAGGTGTCTTAGTTTCTCTTGATGGGATTATCCATGTGCTCCCTTTTTGTATCTGACCACTGACCTTTCACAGCTCCATCTCTTACTGTCTTAGTTGGAAGAAAAAACAAGATAGAGATGGAAAAAAACCTCCTGTTGGTTTTAAACACTCCTAGCAAGTTCTGCTGGCCTCACTGGATGCCAGAGGCAAAGGGGACTGGGCTTCACTTTTCTTCCTTCATATGGTTTTGTAAGGATGGGGGCCAGGTTTGGGCCACAATATTCACAGTTGCCCAGCCTCCAGCCCAGGTCTTCTAGTAGCTGTTGTGCACCCACTGTCCATCTGAGCCAGGCCAGTGACTTTAATCCACCAGTTGTGCCATAGTCCATGTGGTATGCCTCCTCCTTGCTCTTTGTGAGCCCACTGCAGCCAGAGCCCACCACTGGGGAAGTGGCAGTGGCAGTGGGGTGAGTGGTGAGAATCAGCTGCTGGGCAAGCAGTGCCACTCAGCCTCTAGATGAACAACTTGAATCCACTGCTGGACAAGTGGTGTGAATCAGCAGCCAGGCAAGCAGAGTGAGCAAGCTAAGGTGCATGAGAGTTCCTTAAACAGCAGCTGAGAACCTTTTTTTTTAGTAAAAGCCTCTGGTTTAAGCCCACCATTCTTAACAAGTGCCCAGCTTTTCACACAGCTCAGCTTTCTGGTCAGACTATAGACTATCTGGTTAAGGGTATGACACAACCCAACTCTTCTCCCTCTTCTAGATGTCACTTAGCACTCCAATTTTTCTGGTAATGACCTAGCCAGCATCCAAAGTCCCAGCAGGTGAACACCACCTCTGTGTGTCTCCCACTTCATTTTTATGCCCCCCAGCAACTTCAGGCATTTAGGCTCCTCAGTGGAATGTTGCCTTCCCGGCTTTGGTAGGGGAGGGAGCTGGTGATCTGACTCTTCTCCATGAATCCTGCAGCAGGTGCTGGGATGGGGGCTGCAGCAGCCTTGGCTCCCACACATATCCCAGGGACCTTATGGTCCCAATGCTATCTCCTTGCCATCCATTTTTCAATGTCCTGACCAACTTTTGGCTCTAAACTTCATGTAAGCTGGGATTCCATTGGCTGTTCACTCTGTTACTCAGAAGATCAGCTAAGACCTAGGTGTTCCAGCTGGGGGCACCTAGGCAGGGAGATGTGGGCTTCCCTCCCACTTACCTTGCCATCATCTTTTGTTCTCTTACATTTTGATTAAGGGAACAAACAAAACACTATAAATTTGAAATTTGACAGACATGAATCTAGAAATCCAAGAAGCTTAGCAAAATTCAAGTAGGATAAACCCAAAGAGGTCCATACTTAGACAAACTATAATTGAACTATCAAAAACAAAAGGAAAAGAGAGAATCTTGAAAGTAGCAAGGAAAAAGCAACTTGACATGTACCAGGGAATTTCAAAAATTATTACAAACTTTCCAGCCAAAACCCTCAAAGTCAAGAGGCAGTGGAAACATATACTGAAAGTTCTTTAAAACAAATATTTTAATTAAACATAATATCTCTGGCAAAACTATTCTTCCAAAAATGACAGTGAAATCAAGATTTCACAGATAAACAAAAGCTGATGGAGTTCATTAGCACTAGAACTTTCCTATAGAAAATGCTAAAACAAGTCCTTTACTGAAAGTGACATAAAAGCTGAGCAAATGGCATTGTACCCTTTCTGACGCTCCCCATATATAGTTCCAAAAAGCAACAAAGTGGGTTGCCCCACTCTGGCAAACACCTAAGACTCATCCCTCTTACAACAAAACAGGTACACCAAGACTAAGAAATATGGCCCAAATGAAGGAAAAATCAAAACTCTAGAGAAAGAACTATGCAACAAGGAGATAAACAACATATCAGATGCAGAGTTCAAGACACTGTGAATCATGATGCTCACAGAAATGATTGTGTATGACCACAAAATAAGGGAAGAAATGAAAGCTATACAAAGTGGAATAAAGAAAAATATACAGGGAACCAAAACTGAAGGGAAAGAAACCAGGACTCAAATCAATGATTGGGAACAAAAGAAAGAAATAAAGTTTCAGCCAGAAAAGAATGAAGAAACAAGAATTCAAAAAAATGAGGAGAGGCTTAGAAACCTCTGGGGCAATTTTAAAAGCTCCAACATCCAAATCATAGGGCTGCCATAAGGAGAAGAGGAAGTGCAAGAAACCGAAAACTTATTTGAAAAAAAAAAAAAAAAAAAAAGGAGAACTTCCCCAATCTGGCAAAGGAAATAGACATACAAGTCCAGGAAGCTCAGAGTACTAAAGAAGTTGGACCCAAGGAAGCACACACCAAGACATACCATAACTACATTATCCAAGGTTAAAGATAAGGAGGTAGTTTCAAAAGCAGCAGGAGAAAAGACGAGAATTACCTACAAAGGATTTCCCACAAGACTATTAGCTGAATTCCCAAAAGAAGCCTTACAGGCAAGAAAGGACTGGAAGAAGAAAACATTCAAAGTCATGAAAGGCAAGGGCCTACATCCAACATTACTCTATCCAGTAGACCTATTATTTAGAATGGGAGGGCAGTTAAAGTGATTCCCAGATAAGATCAAGTTAAATGAGTTCATCATCTCCAAGCCCTTATTATATGAAATGTTAAATGGACTTATCTCAGAAAAAGAAGATCAAAATTATAAACAGTAAAATGACATCAAATTTACAACTATCAACAACTGACCCTATTTTAAAAATAAATAAATAAATAAAACAAATTAAGCAAACAAATAGAACAGGAACAGAATCACAGAATGGAGAATATATGGAGGCTTATAAATGAGGAGGGGTGAGGACAAGATTGGGGGGAAAGGTGAAGGGAATAAGAGACATAACTGGTAGGTATAAAATAGACATGGAAAGGTTAAAAACTATGTAGGAAATGTAGAAGTCAGAGCAGTTCTTTGTTCGACCCATGAACATGAATTAAGGAAGCGATGCTGGAGGAATTGGGGGAACAGGGCAGAGGCAAATATAGGGGAGAAAAATGGCACAATGGAAATAGCATAATCAATAAAATATACTTGAAAAATAAAATAAATAAATAAATAAAATGGACACTGCAAAATAGCTCAAAGCCATATGAAAATATAAAGATCTACAGTAAAGGCAAATATAGACAAGTATAAAAACCAACATTATTCAGATTTTTGGTCTCTAACTTTATCTTTTCCTTCTTACCAGAAATAAAAACAAATGCACAAAATATCATAAATCTATGTCAATGGATGTACATTATATAAAAATATAATCTGTGACATCATATTATAAAGAACAGATCTATAAGAGAAGAGAGTTTTGTATTAGTTATGATTAAGTTGCTATAAATTTAAAATAGATTGTTATACTTTAAGATATTATATGCAATCTTGATAATAATAACAAAGAAAGTATCTAGATAATAATCACAAGAATAAATAAGAAGGGTATCAAAATATGCCACTGCAAATATATTAATTAAACACAAAGGAAGACATTAATGCAGGAAATGAGGGGAAAATTTGTAAGATACACATAAAAATAATATGGCAAAAAGCAGTTTTCTACTAGTATTAATAAAAATTTAGATGGATTCAACTAAAACATCAAAAAACATAAATTGGAAGAATTGATTGAAAAAACAGGATCCTCAACCACAAGGGACTGAGACTAGAAACCAACCTCAAGGAAAAAACTCAAAAACACTCAAAATCATGGAGATTGAATAGCATGCTATTAAACAATGAATGGGTTAAGAATGGGATCAAGAAAGAAATCAAAAAGTTTCTGGAAACAAATGAAAATGAATTCTCAACAATCCAAAACTTAGGGGACACAGCAAAGGCAGTCCTGAGAGGGAGGTTCATAGCAATACAGGTTTACCTAAAAAAGATAGAAACATCTCAAATAAACAAACTAACCCTATCCCTACAAGAACTGGAGGAACAACAACAATGACAGCCCACAGTAAGTAGAAGGAAGGAAATAACAAAGATCAGAGCAAAATAAAATGACATAAAGGCTAAAAGCACAAATTTAAGGATCAATACATCCAGGAGCTGGTTCTTTGAAAAGATAAACAAAATCGACAAGCCGTTAAGAGGCGTGTCAAGAAAAAAAAGAGACAGGAGCCAAATAAACAAAATCATAAATGAGAGAGGAGAGATTACAACTGATACCACAGAAATACAAAAGAATGTAAGAAATTGCTATGAAGAACTATAAGCCAAGAAATTTGAAAACCTAGGTGAAATGGTCAAATATCTAGAAAAATATAATCTTCAAAAACTGAATAAAGAAGCAGAAACGTTTTTTGCATTTTTTTTAATTTTAATCATTGCTCAAGTACAGTTTTCTCCCTTTTACTCCCAACCCAGCCCATCCACCCAACCCTCCCCACTTCCCTCCCATTACCACCCCCCCTAGTTTTTGTCCCTGTGTCCTTTAAATTTGTTCCTGTAAACCTTTCTCATCTTCCCCTGAAATTCCCTCTTCTCTCCCCTCTGTTCACTGTCCTTTATTTCAGTGTCTTTGGTTATATTTTGCTTGTTTCTTTGTTTTGTTGTTTAGGTTCCTGTTAAAGGTGAGATCATATGGTATTTGTCTTTCACTGCCTGGCTTATTTCGCTTAGCATAATGTTTTCCAGCTCTATCCAAGCTGTTGCAAAGGGTAGGAGCTCCTCCCTTCTTTCCGCTGCATAGAATTCCATTGTGTAAATGTACCATGGTTTTTTGATCCATTCATTTACTGATGGGCATCTAGGTTGCTTCCAGCACCTAGCTATTGTAAATTGTGCAGCTATGAACATCGGGGTGCAAAGTTGCTTTTGTATTGGTGTTTTAGTGTTCTTAGGATATAGTCCCAGCAATGGAACTAGGAAAGAATAAACAAATGGGACCTCATCGAAATAAAAAGCTTCTGCACAGCTAAAGAAAACAGTATCAAAATAAAAGAGAACCACCCATATGGGAAAACATATTTGCCAAGAAGCAGAAACTTTAAACAGACCAATAATAGCAGAAATTGAAGCCGTAATCAAAAAATTGCCAGCACACAAAAGCACTGGACCAGATGGTTTCACAAGACATTTTTACAAAGTATTTAAGGATGAGCTAACCCCCATCCTTTACAGAGTATTTGAAAAAATCCAATAACAAAGAAAACTTCAAAACTCTTTTTATGAAGCCAGCATCTCCCTAATCCCAAATCCAGATAAAGACATAACAAAGAAAGAAAACTTCAGGCCAATACTGCTGATGAACATAAACACTAAAATCCCCAACAAAATATTGGCAAGCATTAAAAAAACTATACATATCCAGCAATACATTTAAAAAGATCATAAACCATGATCAAGTGGTATTCATCCCAGGGGTACAAGGATGATGCAATATTTGCAAATCAATAAACATAATACATCTCATAAACAAAAAGAAAGATAAAACTGACATGATCATATCAGGAAATGCAGAAAAAGCACTTCATAAGGTACAGCATCCATTTATGATGAAAACACTCAGCAAAATGGGAATAGAAGGAGAATATCTCAACATAATAAAGTCCATATGTGAGAAACCTACAGCCAATGTCATACTCAAGGGACAAAAACTTATAGCTTTCCCAAAATGATCAGAAACAAGACAAGGATGTCCGCTTATACCACTCCTATTCAACTTGGTATTGGAAGTCCTAGCCACAGTGACCAAACAACAAAAAGAAATAAAAAGCATACAGATTGGAAAGGAGAAAGCAAAACTGTCATTGTTTGCACATGACATGATAGTGTACATAGAAAATCCTACATACTCCAAAAAATCCAGTCAACCTAATAAGTGAATTTGGCAAAACAGTTTGTTATAAAGTCAATATACAGAAATCAAAGGCATTTCTGTACACCAATACTGAAATGTCAGAAACCAAGATTAGGAAGAAAATCCCACTGGATATAGCAACAAGAAAAATACAGTACCTAGGAATAAACTTAACAAAGGATGTAAAAGACCTGTACTCAGAAGATGACACAACACTGAAGAAAGAAATGAAGGAAGACACAAACAAATGGAAGCATGTACCATGTTCATGGATTAGAATAATTAACATCAAAGTATCCGTATTACCCAAAGCAATTTACATATTCAGTGCAATCCCTATTAAAGTACCAATGACATATCGCACAGATATAGAGTAAGCATTTCAAAAGTTTATATGGAACACAAAATGACTCTAAATAGCTGCAGCAATTTTGAGAAAGAAGAACAAAGTAGGAGGGATCACAATGCCTAATATCAAACTGTATTATGACACCACTGTAATCAGAATAGCTGGGCACTGGCCTAAAAACAGACACATAGACCATTGGAAAAGAATAGAGAGCCCAGAAATAAAACCAGGTATCTAAGTTCAATTAATACTCAACAAAGTGAGCAGAAGCATTAAATGGAGTAAAAATAGCCTCTTCAACAAATGGTGTTGGGAGATCTGGACAGCTACATGCAAAAAAATGAGACTTGATCACCAACTTACACAACACAAAAAAATAAATACAAGGTGGATAAAAGACTTAAATATAAGTCATGGCACCATAAAAGTCCTCCTATAGGAAAACACAGACATGAAAATCTCTTACATTCCATACAGCAATATTTTACTGATTTGTCCCCTAAAGCAAGGAAAATAAATGAAAGAATAAACAAATGGGACATCATCAAATCAAAAAGCTTATGCACAGCTAAAGAAAACAGCATTAAAATGAAAAGAGAACCAACCATATGGGAAATCATACTTGCCAATGATACTTCAGGCAAGGATTTGATCTCCAAAATGTATAAAGAACTCACACAACTCCGTTCTAGGAAAGCAAACAACTCAACTGAAAAGTGGACAAAAGACTGAACAGACACTTCTCCAAGAGTGCCCCAAAACATATGAAAAGATGCTCAGCATCACTAGCCATCTGAGAGATGCAAATTAAAACCACAATGAGATACCACTTCACACAGGTCAGAATGGCTATCATAAACAAATCAACAAACAACAAATGGAAATAAAGGAACCCTAGTGTACTGTTGGTGTGAATGCATACTGGTGCAGCCAGTGTGGAAAACAGTGTGGAATTTGCTCTAAAAACTAGAAATGGAAAATATATATTTTTCGATAACAGTAGAGTGAAACTGGAAATCAATAAGAGAAAATAGAAAAATTCATAAAAATGTGAAAAATAAATTTTTAAATTTCCAATGTTTCAAAGTAGAAATCACAAAGGACGTAAGAAAATATTTTTTAGATAAAACAAAAATAAAACATATCAAATTTTGGAAGCTGCAAAAACAATGATAAAAGAAAAATGTATGGTTGTAAATATTCACATTAAAAAAAGAAATAAATCTCAAATCAACAACATAACTCTACACCTTATGGGACGAGGAAAAGAACAAAGCAAAACCAAAGCTAGGAGAAGGAAGAAGAGAAAGGTTAATCAACAAACATGCACAAAGGACCCATGACAAAGCCAAATGGGGGAAGGATTGAAGGTGAGAGGGGAGTGGTGGTGGGAAAATGGAGACAACTGTACACAAACAATTACAAAAATAAAAAAGTAAAAAAAAAAAAAAAAGAACAGGAAGTTTAACACAAAAAAATCCAATAAAAAATGGGCAAAGGATAGAAGTAGAAATCTCTCCGAGGACAAACAAATAGCCAACAGTCACATGAAAAGATGCTTAACATAATTAATTATTAGGTAAATGTGAATCAAAAGCATAATGAGATATCACCTCACACCCAACAGAATGGCTATCATTAAGAAATGAACAAATAAGTGTTTGTGAAGATGTGGAGATATTTGACATGGATCCCAGCTCCCAGGGTCTGAGGCATTATGGATAAGATGAGAAAAATTCACATGGACTACCGAGTCCTGTGGAGGAGAAGGAATGGTATGGCTTCAGCCACTCTCTCAAGAGGAGAGTGTCTCAAACCTTGCCTTGACAAGCTTTTATTGGGTTCAATTTGCACAGGAATACAGAGTGTATATGTAACGCTCACCAATCATTGTCAGGCAGAAATGATTAAACAATAGATAACATTCAAAAAACTCTGAGGGCTCATTCTGAGTGAGGGTCAGATAGTTACAGAGCCATAAAACTTTGGGCAAGAAATTCACTTCATGCTTGGACCCTTATTTAAACTGAAGGTATTAGAATTAGGTTTTGTAGGATGTTATGCATCCTATCTTAGGCCTGATCACCCTAGGGAACCCCTCCTTTCCAGCACAGAGCCACACCCACCACCATCATTGTTTCAGGCTTAAGTCAGGCAGGGGAAGTAAGGCAGCCAAGGGATTAGGGGACTTCTTGCAGACAGAATGAGGACTCAGGCTATGTCAAAGCCAAGGGGCAAGGGTCCATTACCCCCTTTTTCTATAGCTCCCAAAGTCCTTTCAAAGGGCTCCTTCACAACCATGACTGTCTTAGGTCATCCCTCTTTTGAGGAATCTTACTCATCATTGGCTAACCAGTCACCTGCCTGGGGCCAAGCAGGGTGAAGAGAAAGGGGGCAGAGGTGGTGCCCCTACAGGGAAGATAAATT
The DNA here is from genome assembly GCF_004126475.2 of Phyllostomus discolor. Classification (NCBI taxonomy): domain Eukaryota; kingdom Metazoa; phylum Chordata; class Mammalia; order Chiroptera; family Phyllostomidae; genus Phyllostomus; species Phyllostomus discolor. The sequence continues at coordinate 61,848,809 of NC_040911.2, read as the reverse complement.
TTGTTTCCTAAGTGGCTTATGATCCCAAGGTCCTTTACTTAGCCTTAGCCGTGGGGGATTACAGCTTCTGAAACCAGGCAGGGTAGTTCCCAACAGAGATTCTCAGTGGGGCTCTATATTGCCATAGCCACTCTGAAAAATAGTATGAAGATTTCTCAAAAAATTAAAAATATAGCTGCCAGATTGATCAACAATTCCATTCTGGGTATTTATATGAAGAAAACAAACAAAAAAAACTAATTGAAAAATATGCATGCACTCCTATGTTTTTTGCTGCATTACTTACAATAGGCAAAATGTTAAAGCTATCTAGATGTTTATCAGTAGATGAAAACATAAAGAATATGTGACAAATATAAAAGAAAATTATCAGCATCAAAAAAAGAATGAAATCTTGCCATTTGTGACAATGTAGTTTAACAAAAAGCTGAACCTAATAAATGAATTTGGCAAAATAGAAGTATACAAAGTCAGTATTCAGAATTCAAAGGCATTTTTGTACACCAACAATGAAATATCAGATACAGAAATCAGGAAAAAATCCCATTTGATATAGCAACATAAAAAATAAAGTGCCTAGAAATAAACCAAACCAAGGAGGTAAAAGACCTATACTCAGAAAACTACACAACATGAAGGAAGAAGTTAAGGATGACACAAATGGAAGCATGTGCCACATTCATGGAAGAATTAACATCATCAAAATGTCCATACTACCCAAAGCAATTTATAGATTCAGAGTAATCCCTATTAAAGTATCAATGGCATATTTCATAAATACAGCACAAACATTTGAAAAATGTTTGTGGAACCATAAATGACCCTGAATAGCCAAAGCAATTTTAAGAAAAAAGAACAAAGTAGGAGGGAATACAATACCTGATATCAAACTGTATTATATGGCAACTGTAATCTAAACAGTCTGGTACTGGCATAAGAACAGACACACAGATCAATGGAACAGAATACAGAGACCAAAAATAAGCCCAGGGTTCTATGGCCAACTAATATTGGACACAGTGGGTAGAAGCATGAAATCGAGTAAAAAGAGCCTCCTTGGCAAATAGTGTTGTGAAATCTGGTCAGCTACATGCATTAAAAAAAAAAAAAAGTGTAACTCAACCACCAACTTATGTCATACACAAAAATAAATTCAAGGTGAATAAAAGATTTAAAGATAAGTCATGGCAACATACAAGTACTACAGAAGAATATATGCAGGGAAATCTCACATACTCAATGCAACAATACTTTCACCAATAAGTACCCTAGAGCAAGGGACATAAAGGAAAGAATAAACAGATGGGATCTCATCAAATTAACAAGCACCTGCATGGCTAAAGAAAACAGCATTAAAATGAAAAGAGAACCAACCATATGGAAAAAGATATTGTCAATGATACCTAGGACAATAGTTTGATCTCCAAAATATATAAAGAATTCACATGACTCCATTTCAGGAAGACAAACAACCCAATTAAAAAAAGGGCACATGACTTGAGCAGACATTCCTCCAAGGACCCAGAGGGCCCAGAGACATATGAAAAGATGTTCAGCATCACTAGCCATCAGAGAGATGAAAATTAAAACCACAATGAGATACCACTTCACACGAGTCAGAATGGCCATCAAAAACAAATAAACACCAAGTGCTGGAGAGGTTGTGAAGAAAAGGGAACCCTAGTTCACTGTTGGTGGGAATGCAGACTGGTGCAACTACTATGGAAAACAGTGTGGAATCTCCTCAGAAAACTACAAATGGAGATTCCTTTTGATCCAGCAATATCGCTGCTGGGATTATACCCCAAGAGTCCTGAAACACCAATTCAAAAGTACCTATGGAGTCCCAATGTTCACAGCAGCACAATTTGCAATAGCCAAGTGCTTGAAGCAACCTAAGTGCCCATCAGTAAATGAATGGATCACAAAACTATAGTACATTTGCACAATGGAATACTAGACAGCAGAAAGAAAGAAGGAGCTCCTATCCTTTGCAACAGCATGGATGGAACTGGAGAGCATTATGCCAAGTGAAAAAAGCCAGGTGGTGAAAGACCAATACCATATATGCTCCCCTTTAATTGGAACCTAGTCAACAAAAATAAACAAACAAGCAAAATGTAACCAGAGGCATTGAAATTAAGAACAATCTGAAAGTAACCAGAGAGGAGGTGGGAGGGAATAATGGGGCAGAAACATGGATGGGTTTTCAGGAACAACTATAAAGGACACAGACAAACCAAAGGATGGTGGGAGCGGGGGAGGCAGATGTAGGTGACTGATGTGGAGGGGACTGGTAGGGGGGAAATGCAGACAACTGTACTTGAACAAGATTAAAATAAAAAAATATCTAGTGATTGAATATGTACAAACTTGCTGGACAAGAAATTAATGTTAAAAAGCTATGCAGAAAAGAAAATATCGCAAATAATTAAGAAGACCACAGTGGCTTTCATTTCCATAGTCTCTTATATTTACCACTGTTGTTTTCTTTATGGATATGCCTCTGGTGATATCAGATGTTGACCCTGTCTGACCTTGGGCAGCCTGTTTGGTACTTCCATGGATCTGCTGTCCCTAGCTGTCTCCTGCCATTGTTAATCTGGTCACTCAAGCCTCAGAAGTCAGGTTTAAACACTGTACAGCAAGGCCAAAACCCTGGAGTGGGGGCTATTTTTCTCCTCAGTCTGCTTTGCTTGGAGGGGAGTGGTCTGCCTGACCAGGATGGTTTTTGAGTTTGGGAGTTGGCTAAGCCCCAGGGTCCCAGTGGCTACTTCTTCAGTTCTTTCCCCAAGGGCTCCATCCCCAATCTCTCTTTAAGTTTCTGTAGTCCACTCTGACCCACCTTTGCCAGGGATCTACTGTCTTCAGCTATCTCCTTCTGTTGTTAATCTGGTCACTAGCACTCTGCAGTCAGGCTTAAGCACCAAAGGACCAGAGCAGAGACCCTCCTGTGGTCAGGGCTATTGTTTCCTCTCAGGCCACTGCCACTCAGAGGGGTATGGTCTGTCTGAACAGAAAGGCTGCTGCTGCCTAGGGATGGCTCAGCACCGGGATCCTGGAAGTTACTCTCAGTTTTCTTCCTAAGGCATCCATCCCCAGTCTCTCCTCAGTTGTCTCCAGCCCACTCTGCCCCTGCCTTTGCTAGAGCCCAGGGTAAGCAGATGCAAATGAAAATTTGTGTGTTGACTCTTTAAATGGCCCTTGCATCTCTAGCAGCCTGCCTCTGGCAGAGAGCAACCCTGCCACTTTTTGCCACCAGTTGTTATCTGTGTAATTTTTGGGCTCTGGTGCTCTAGGCTGGGAATCCTAGCTTATTGTTTAGAGCCAATTATTCTCCAGGGGATCCAATCGGCCACTTAATTATCCCTCCAGCATGGTCACCTGTGTGTGCCCAGCCAGACCTCTCAAGTCTCCACCTCACTCCTCACAAGGCAGGTTGGGCTGAAGCCAATTCTTCTGTCTGTCTGAAGTTATTTGGCTTCTCTCTGGCTATTTCTTAGTTGTTTGTTCTAGATTGTTTCTCCACGATTAAGTTGTAATTCTAGGTTGGCCCTGGGAGGAGGTTCGTTTGACTTCCATTCACTCCTCTATATCTTCCCTCCTCTCGTTAGAAGTGTATTGTCTTGGGTAACCCTCCCTGCAATGCCACTGTGGTCTCAAGGGACCCTAAGGTCTCTCACAGCTAAAACAACCTAAATTATAAAAATGTGAACCCTTATTATGTACCCGACAAGGGTCCAATTAAGCTCTATGTGCTATCATCAGTCTCCAACCTTTAGCTGTAAAAGAGAAATGAACTCTTCAAGGGACATAAACAATTCTGATTTAAATTTAATCTGTGTGGTCAATTATTTGTATAATAATGGAGGAAAATAAAGACTATCTCACCAAAGTCAATTCTGTAATTTTAGAGTCCTTAAGACTTTTGAAAATGCCTTGTGTAATTATGTGGTCCTTAATACTCAGATAATGAAACAATGAAAAATGTGTGTTTGCATTTTGTAAAATTAAACTGTATGCAGTTATTTATCTTTTACCTTAATTGTTCGAGTTCATTTATAATGTAAACTGTTGTAATTTTAAATAAATATAATAGAATGAAAACTTTCTTAGGTATCAAGAATCCTGAGTAAATTTACTTTACAAATAGGCTTTGTAGGTATGTTTTACGCTACAGATCTTAAATGGACACTTTCATTAAAAAATATTTTGAGTTACTCACTGTTTGCCTCTCTGACATCAGATGGATTTCCAAGAGACTAGCTTTCACAGTGGGGTTTGGGTGACTTCATTTTATTCCAAGTCCTAAAATAAAGGAAATGTATAAAAATCAATATTGTAGAAGGTTGGAAGTACATTTTGACTGGCCTTTGTTAAGTATACTGAATTTTATGCTTTCATTTTTGTGTTATTCCTTCATTCCTAGTTCCTTCATACATTCCAGATTTGGTCTCTCTTCTAGTCACACTTCTCTACTTACAATTTTTCAGTTTCATATACTCTAAAATATTTGAGGTATTTGGGATGATAAGGCAAGTTTTGGTATATAAATACATTTGATAATATGTAAAGTCATCAAGACAAGTCAAACTTACTATTGTTTAAATTCCAATGTTGTGAGTTGTTCTGATGTGCTATTCATACCCTGGCTATAAGCGCTTGCATGGTAAATAACAACCAGAGGATAAAGCAAAGTTATGCCCCATGGATTGCAAGACACTGGAGGATTATGCTCAATCATATTAACCTTGTCAACTGGAGATTTAATTGGTATTTTATTTCTTCAGTGTCACTGAATACCTATCTATGGCATAGTGCTTAGGAGTATGAACTTTGAAGCTGGGTGCAAATTTCAGCAATGCCATTTACAATCTGAGTGACCTGAGCCATGTCATATGAACTCTCTGTGCCTCAGTTTCTTTATGAAAGAAAAACAAGATCATGATATACCTGAGTCATGGAGAAAGAGATTACTTGTTCTTTAATGAGAATTCATGTATTAATCTATCTTAAAATAATTTAAATGTCACTGGAACATAGCAAACCCATAAAGTGTTATATCTAAGACAACATTTTGTTTTGAAATAATTTTTATTCACATAAAAGTGTAAAAATGTACAGAGTACTTCTGTAAGTTGTTCTCCAAGGTCTCTCACAAGGTCTCTCCTAAGGTCTCTCACAGATAAAACAACTTAAATTATAGAAATTTGAACCCTTATTATGTACCTGACAAGAGTCCAATTAAGCTCTATGAGCTATCATCAGTCCCCAACCTTTAGCTGCAAAAGAGAAATGAACTCTTCAAGGGACATAAACAATTCTGACTTGAATTTAATCTGTGTGGTTAATTATTTGTATAATAAAGGAGGAAAATAAAGACTATCTCACCAAAGTCATTTTTTTAAATTTTAGAGTCCTTTTTAATATTTAAAACAATATTTTATACTACTTTTAATATTTTAATATTTTAATACATTTTTTACTTATTTGCATCAGATATCATATTAGTTTTCTATTGCTATATAACAAACTACTACAATCTTAGCAACTTAAAACAATATATATTTATTACCACACAGTTTCCAGGGGTCAGGAGCTCAGTAATAGGTCTACAGGGTTTCTGCTCAAGGTCCTGCCAAACTGAAATCAAGCTGTCTCCTTGGATTGGGATCTCGTCTTATGTTCAGGATCCTTTTCTAATACTGCTGGTTGGGGGCAGAGTGTAGTTCCTTGTGGTTGTAGGACTCAGGTTCCTGTTTTCTGCTAGGTGTCATCCAGGAATCATGCTTGGAGCCTACTGACCTCCTGCCATGTCCTACCATGTGGCCTTCTCCACAGTATGTCAGTTTGCTGTCAAGTAGGAGAGCATCTTTCTGACACTTCTTAGTTAAGGGGTTAATCTGATTAGGCTAGATCTCCCAGGATGATCTCCTGAGTAACTCAAAGCCAACTGATGATAGTTTAATCATGGAACAGTTATTCCATCATAGTCATAGGTTCTGCCCATACTTAATAGGAGGTTATTATATAGGCTATATAAACAATGGTGTGTAAATCTTGGGGCTTTCTTAGAATTTTGCCATATGTGTAGACACACAGAGAATATAGACGCAGTGCCTCATCACCCCTAAATACTTGAGAATGCATTTTTTTTGTGATGAAGGGCATTCTATTACAAAATTATACTGTAATTATTAATATAATGAAATTAAAAGTATAATTATCCATTTTAGAGACATTATTCATATTGCAAATTGCCCCCAAATTATTCTTTATATTTAAAAAACTGGTCTAAGAGACAACCAGTCTCACATGTTTTATTTAATTGTCATGATTCTTCAGTTTCCTTTAATTTGGAATAGTTCTTCAATCTATATTTGTAATTTTTATGACCTTGACACTTTTGAGAAAACAGCCTATTTATTTTGTAAAATTTCCTTCATTTAGGGTTTAGGGGTTGTCTGATGTTTCCTTATAATTAGATTTAATTGATATATTTTTGCCAGGAAAATATACAGAAGATTTGTTCTGTTCTCAGTACATCAAATCAAGATACACATTATGTTAGTTGGTCCAATTACTTAGTGATATTAACTTCGATCATATGGTTAAGGTGGAATTGCCAGGCTAGTAACCATACTTAGTTTTCACATACTTAGTTCTCCAATTATAACTAAAGATGTTTATTGTTCAGGAAGAAAGAGTTAAGAGAAACAAAAATAATAATAAACTATTGTCACACAACTGTATACAGACCACAAAGCATGTAATCCTTTACAGTTAACAAACAAGTCTGAGTTTGGGTATCTGTTTGCTGGGCTCCCAATCTCTTGCCTTTCAGGAATTGTCCCTTGCTCATGCAGCTCTCCCTATACCAACATTGTCTTCCTCTATATTGAGGAACCTCAACCCAGTGTCATTATACCTTGCTTTGCTTCATCAGAAAGCTTACAACAGTCTCCACAAAAGACTGGATTTATTGTCTTAACCTTTTCACTCCACTCTTGAAACAGCTGCAGCACTGCTTTTGTCCTTAGCACACCACTAAGAATGAAACAGGTCTTCTCAAAATCACCAACATTCTCCATGACACTAAATCCAATAGACATTTTTCTCTTTTCACTGTTTTGGAGCTTTCAACAGTAGGTAACATAGTCAGCCACAATCTCCTTGAAACATCCCTACTTTTCCCTTCTCTAGCAGCAATTCTGGGTTTTTCCCTGCTTTGCTGGTTGTTCCTTTGAAGTTTCTTGATGTCTTAGATCAGGGGTGTCAAACTCATTTTCACTGGGGGCCACATCAGCCTCGTGGTTGCCTTCAAAGGGCCAAATGTAATTTTAGGACTATATAAATGTAACTACTCCTTAACAGTTAAGAGAGCTCAGCACTGCCTCCATGTAGAAACAAGTTGCCCAGCTGGATAAAACAAAGTGAGGGACCAGATTCTGCCCATGGGCCTTGTGTTTGCCACCCATGTCTTAGATTGTCCTCACAGGGATACTTGGCTGACTTGCTTCTCTCCACATGGCTGCTCATTCTCCATCAGGCAAGCCCTGGTTTGTGTCCATGACAGTAATTGGGTCCCAAAAGAGCAAGTCACACCATGTAGTGTCTTAAAGTCTAAGCTCAACTCTGGCTCTCCAGAGGGTCTGCCACAGTCTATAGGCCAAAGTGAGTCACATGGCCAGGGGAAAGGGAATAGATTACATATCTTGATGAGAAGAACTGCAAAGTCACATTGCAGAGGGTATAAGTTCAGGGAGTTGTGGAGAATTGGGAACTTTTTTGCAATTAATCCACCAGCACTTAATCCATTAAAAAAATATTCCTGGGTGAAACTATGATAAAGGACACATGGATGAAACCAAGGGGGAGGGCAGAAGCAAGGGAGAGAAGTGGGTTTGGCTGGGGTTGGAGGGGCAATGGTGGAGGGCAAATGCAGACAACTGTAATTTAACAACAGTAAAATAATTTTAAAAAATACCCCTGGATGACAATGATATCAGCATCTCTCTGCTTTTGAATACTTGGTCAGATACAGTTCTATGGTTCTCACAGATTTTGACATACTCATGACACACATTCAGATCTTCTCATGTTCTTTTTTTTCTGTTTTACCATTTGTTCTTTTTTCCCACTTCATTAACATATAACATTGTATTAGTTTACAGTGTACAACCTAATAATTTGATATATACCTATATCAATATATTTTATAGATAGATATAAATAATTATCACAATAAACTTAGTTAACATTAGTCCCAAAACAGTTTCAAAGTCTTTTCTTGTGATGAGAATTTTTAAGATCTACTATCTTAGCAAATTTCAAATATACAACACAGTATGGTTAACTGACATCACCGTGCTATGCATTATATACCCAGAATGTATTAATCTTATAACTGGAAATGTTTACCTTTTGACCACTGCCATTTTCCCAACTCCCCATCCCCTGACTCTGGCAACCATCAATCTGTTCTCTCTATGGAGCTTAGTCTTTTTATAAGATTCCACAAATAAGTGAGAACATACAGTATTTGTCTTTATCTGACTTATTTCACTCTTGTGTCCTTCTGATAAAGACTTTAGCTTCTCCTACACCCCTCTATGATAATTTTCCCATATCCTGACCTCCATTGATTCCCAATTTTCCAGTCCTGTATCACACCAAATTCTAAGGTTATCCAATGATGTAAAGAGAAAACTCAAATAGAGGGGCACCTTGTATGAATCCAGCAGAGCAGTGTGATTGATCTGAGTTCATCTTCACCTAGATTTTAATTTTCTCCCTAATATCACCCCACATCACCCAGCTCAAGTCAACCACTTTCTCTGGCACATTTATTAATTCTTAGGGGAAAATCAGGGTGTTTTTCCTTTGGTTAAGTAACACTTTCTCCCTTTATTATTGTCACTTCATTCTGCTTCATTTCTAAACGATGCCTTGCTTATAATAGATCCACATTTGAACCAAATAAAATTAGAAATGAAGCCTTTTTATTCAAAGTATTAAAAGAGGGTACAACTAAACCTTACACACATTTGGAGAAGGGATCCATGCCACAGCCTTTCTTTTGATCACCACATTCATAAAGGCAATGAGACCCATCTGAAGATTTTCCTTCTTGAAGTATCATTGGAATAACTAGGGGAGCTTAAAAATAAGTATCCTTATCATGACCCCAAAGATTTTTGAGGAGCAAAATCACATGAGTCTAAGTAGAATCCAAGAATCTGTAGTTTTTAAAAGCTCTACAGTCCCTGGAATTTAGATGATCAACAGAATTTGCAACCAGTGCTGCTTCAATTCTCCATCAAGGGCCAACCTAAGTACTATATAGGCAAAATGGTTCATTATTCATTAAAAATCATCCAGACAATGATATCCAGACAGTGACCTGACAAGCCTAAAACACCAAACATATTGACTAAGTTTTCATATCACGTATTGCCATTGCAATTTTTTTAGTCCAACTGATCTGGACAAGTTTAGAATAATAATTCTGCTTCTACTGGTGACCCTCTACTCTGCTGGAATTAAAAATAGGGAGTGGGCTTTTCTGTACATGCTGAGATTCAGGATAGTATAATATCTTGTCATTCTATAAGAGACAGGAGGCATATGGAAGTGAAAGGTAGAAAGGACTGATGGTGCCTTGGTTCCATGCATCATTAGAGCATTCTAAGGGCATTGATGAAGGATAGGAAATGAAATAAAGGGTATATGGGATATATGAGCAATCACCCTATTAATGGTGAAAGGTTCAGGGAGTTTTTGGCTTTAGGGGCTATGTGATAGTGAAGAAGTTGTTTTCAACAAAGAGCCAGTACAGCAGGACAGTTGTGCCAGACTTAAAATAAGGATAGCATGTAAAATTGTGTAAGAAAGGAACAAATAAAACTCTACATTTAAATGTTTGGTTTTGTGTGTTGGAAAAAACCTGGGAGTTGACATAAGAAACTAGAAACAAAGAGTATCTGATCAGAGGTCTTAGCAGATTGTTGAGCAGGGATGGAGGAAGGTGATTTTATTCTAGCATTTGGATTTTTTTTTAACATTTTCTGGGTTTTAAATCCAGAAATCCCATTTTGGGGGATTTTATTGTTCATTCAAAGATTTTAAATGCTTGAGAACCTATGCATAATAATGGTTCTATTCTTATCCATCTGTTGAGAAAATACCTAAAGTGAAGTAGTTGTGAATTCAGCAAAATGTTTACATTAACTATTTTATCAATCATAGCAGCGTTTATATGTTTGAAACACAGTAGTGCATATTAGGGCAAAACATATATTATTTACCCAGGCTATAGATGAGCACATATGGACCCCTTCTAATGCCCCATCCCCATGCTATGCCTCAGGAAAACTTTTTTCTCCTGTGTGCCCAGGTCACCTGACATTTTTGGATTACTCTTCTCTCCACAAAGCCAAGTGTAGGACAACTTTATGATAAAAATCTCTAATGCTTAAACCTTATAATAATTGTAAGGAAGCTACTGTGATGCTTAAAAATAGCTTAAAACATTCGTTTCCCACCCTTGCCAAGCTACATGGCAGGCTGGTCTCCCTCTTGTCTTTTTGTGAGAATGAATGCTTCTCATTCTTCACTTATGTCAGCGTGTCTCCCATGTTCTCTTATATTGTTAGTGCTACAAAAGAGCATTTTGTAGTTCAATATTTGGGAGAAATATACTCCCATCAGCAGCTCCTCAGGCCCCTATGGGGCCATGTCAGTACTTTTGCCTTATCATGTCTTCTAGGACTCATACCCTGCAGTGCTGTGTGCTAAATGTTGCAAAGTCAGCCCTTACAACCACATCTATGATGTCACAGGCACTTTAACAGATTAAAGACTGAAAAGTCCTGTAGTAAAGTAACCTTTAGCTTTGTTTACACCAGCATCTCCCAAATTCACTTATTTCTAATGACTATTTCAAAGAAAAATTTTGAAAAGTTCTAGCCTAAATAATGTCAACCTCTGTAAAGCAGACAAGGTAAGGGCTCCTTACCTCATGTGTCTTCAAATCCCAGGGTCTTCTGCTTTCTTTGCAATTAAAAAAAATGTATTCTTAACTTTGTAATTTTTCTCTTTTCTTATTCCTCTCTTACTTGTATAATGTAAAGTTACTGGACAATATTAATAAAGGTCACCTTTCTTCTTTTTTATTTTTTATTACAGTTGGCATTCAATATTATTTTATATTAGTTTCAGGTATACAGCATAGTGGTTAGATAATGACATCATTTACAAAGTGATCCTCCCAATATTTCAAGTACCTGACTGGCACCATACTTAGTTGTGTTTTGGGGTTTTTTTTTTTTTTTTTAGATTTTATTTATTTATTTTTAGAAAGAGGAGAAGGGAAGGAAAAAGAGAGCGAGAGAAACATTGATGTGTGGCTGCCTCTCACACACTCCAAACTTCAGACCTGGCTTGCAACTCAGGTATGTGCCCTGACTGGGGATCGAACCAGCAGCCGTTTGGTTCACAGATCTGCACTCAATCCACTGAGCTACCCCAGCCAGGGAAAGTTTTTACAATATCACTGACTATATTCCCTATGCTGTACTTTGCCTTCTTGACTATTTTGCAACTACCAATTTGTACTTATTAATACCTTCACTTTTCATCATTTTCTTCTCTGTATCTATGAGTCTATTTGTTTATTTTTCTTCTTTAGATTCCACAGATAAATTAATTCATATGAAATTTGTCTTTATCTGTCTGACTTACTTTACTTAACACTATATCCTCTAGGTATATTCATGCTGTCACAACTGGTAAAAATCTCATCCTTTTTCTAGCAGAGTAATATCCCATTGTGTATATGTACTACAACTTTCTTATCCACTCATCTATTGATGCATACTTGAGTTATTTTCATATCTTGGCTATTGTAAATAATGCTGCAATGATATATGCAATGTTACATATATCTTTTTAAATTTGTGTTTTGAGTTTTCCTGGATAAATACCCAGAAGTGGGATTTCTGGGTTATAAGGCAGTTCCATTTTCAATTTTTTTTGAGGAAATCAGCCAAAATGTCCTCTTAAAAATATCAGTGGAAGAAATTGAAATCTCACCCTAGTTGCCTATCATTTAAAGGGAAAGTCTCAAAACTGCTTTTTCTCTTTAAACGATTTTTTAAAAGCTCAGGCCTTGTTAAGAGTCTATGACATGTCAATACACATTTTCAAAAGAGACTTCTATGCTTTGATTTGAATCACTTCCATCTTGAATCTATAAAAGACCTGAAAAGCTATATACTTTTTGTCTTTTAAAAAACCATCAGGAGACATTCCAGCTGGGCCCACTTGTTCTGAGCTCTGTGAAGAGCAAGTAGTCCTGCCCCAGTCACCGCTGCCTGCCCCAGTTGTAGCAGATTGTAGTGAAGAACCCAGTTCCATGTGGCTGGCTGTACCTAGACCACAGGTGGCAAACACAAGGTCCATGGGCTGAATTGACCCTCTATTGGCCCCCTTGTTTAATCCAGCCCAGCTCCTCTTTTCTACCCAGAGGCAGCACTGAGCTCTCCTAACTGTTACAGAGCAGTTACATTTATACAGTCCTAAAATTGCATTCAGCCCTTTGAAGGTAACCATGAGGCTGACGTGGCCCCCAGTGAAAATGAGTTTGACACCCTTGGCTGTAGACAATGCATCTGTGACTATTAGGGAATGAAAAAGTCAGTATTCCAGACCATTTAACAAAATAATAGTGCATTCCTTCATCTGAGCTTCTGTGATGCCTCAATCTGGTGCTTAAATGACTAGAATTATTCAATGGACCTTGTTTTGGTTGAATAGAAATGCCCTCCATTCAGGAATGTTCTGTGTGGTCTGCCACATTTAGGATTTTCAGCCACATTGGAAATGCTGTGTTTAGCTTTGAACCCCACCTCCTTTCAATGCTGTTAACTAGATCTCCAGGGTACAGGTGGCAGTTCAACCCAGGCATTTCTTTTCCTTATACAGGGTCTGTCAAGAAGGTATCCAGTCATGTGATATGAAAAAGATAGACATGATTGAAGAAGATGCAAGATACAAGAAACATTGTACATAGCACAATGAGATTTCTGTCCCCTTCAAAGTAAGCACCTTGGGACCTCATATAGTTCTCCAAATCTCTATTAGCTACCTCATAATAGATAGAGTTGCTTTGTCACTGCCAACTGTACCAGTTTTGGGTAATTTATTTTACCTGCTTGTTTCACTTTCCTTATATCTACAAATGAGGCTGCTTGTGAAGACTAAATGTTAAATTTTATATTGCATATCTAAAAGAAAAATATCTTGAACAGAATAACCTTTTCATTCCTCTTTTCCTCTCTCTCACCCTATTCTTCATCTGCCACCCATGACCTTCATTTTCCCTTCCCTCTTCTTTGCCTTCTAGCTCCCTTCCTCCCTGCTCTCTCCCTTGCCTTGGTGTGCAGAGTCAATAGTACTTCTTTTGTAACCTGTCAGATGAGAAGTATGACACAAAAAGGGGTTTCAGATATGAAAGGGGATTTCAGAGAAACCGGTAGTAATTGCTCTATTCTGAACTCCACCTGATAAGCAGCTATGCTAGTAACGCAGGAAAATTCAACTTTGTTTTTGAGTAAAAAATCCAAATGAAGAAATCCAGCTGTCCAGGGACTAGAAGAGGCCAATCTTCTTGTTTCCTGAAAAAAATGCTACCCATGTGGTTTTGCTATCCTTTCCTTTAGATGGCACTATTTTACTGAAGTGCAGCCACACAAGTTCCTGGTTCTCCCACTTCAATTACTATTCACCATGAAAAAATAAGAAAATCTCCTCATTATGCTGGTGCCCGGTGGCATCTGATCATTAAAATGGTGCCTCGGCATTTCCATTATAATCCCCATTTTTCACATAGGGCTGTAGCTCAGCAATAAAAACTTGCCGGTGAGGTCTTAATCCTAGGACATTTAAAAATAAACATTTCATTTAGCTTTTAGATGGTCTGTCTTCTTCTTAATTATATATGGCATGTATAGTTCACAGGTTGTTGTGGAAAACAGTCATTTGCCCCAACAACCCCAATTCTCAGCCCAATAACATATCCAGTTGACTCAGTTTTCCATGATGATCAGACACAAGAATCATTCAGTGACTCCAGCTCCTAGAGAGTACAAAATATTTGAACTTGAATCTTCTTCTAGCATCAATACACACTGCAAGCCAGAGTGCATCAATTGATCTTTCTTCATGGGCAATCTCTGGTAGGTGCACAAATGAGCAGAGTGAAGGATGAAAAAAGAGGTTAATGAGAGGAAGACAATGACCCACACATGTGATATTTCATCTTTGTTACTCCATGTAATTATATGGATATCTATTTTTAAAGATTTTTTTTTAATTTAATTTTTAGAGAGGGAAGGGAGGGAGAAAGAGAGTGAGAGAAACATCAATGTGCGGTTGCTGGGGGCTGTGACCTGCAACCCAGGCATGTGCCCTGACTGGGAATCGAACCTGTGATGCTTTGGTTCACAGCCTAATTCAATCCACTGAGCTACACCAGCCGGGGCTGGATATCTTTTTAAAAGTTCACAGAAGAGCCATAAGAATGAGAGTAGAATTACTTTTATGTAACTGATACAAATATGAAAAACAATTCCCTTCTCCTTCTAGTGCAGACTTCAGGCCACACTCAATTTCCTAACATAAAAACAAAGCTTACAGCCCTAGCTAGCATAGCTCAGTGGATTGAGTGCGGGCTGCGAACCAAAGTGTCACAGGTTCAATTCCCAGTCAGGGTACATGCCTAGGTTGCAGGCCACGGCCCCCAGCAACCGCACATTGATGTTTCTCTCTCTCTATCTCCCTCTCTTCCCTCTCTAAAAATAAATAAATAAAATCTTAACACACACACACACACACACACAAAAAACAAAGCTTGATTTGAAATGCTAATTTAATTCTAATTCAAGATGGATGACCAGGAAGGTTCAACTAGGTAAGACTTGCTTAAACAGTTGTGGCAACAAAGCAGGAACAGGGTTGTAGTGACAGAAACTGTCTGGAGAAAATGGGGTTGTTTAGGTATATAATAAAAAATAGTTAAACCTAGGTCACTGCACTGCAGTGAATGGTGAGGAAGAACATGACAGGTCACTGACGAGTCAGTTAACAAAGTCCTGAAAGAGAAAAATACGTATCAGTAAGGGGTAAACTCCTGCTATTTAATGAAACAAGAAATCAGGGCATAAAATAGGATACATATTAACATTTAATAGTGTAGGTAGCTACAGAAAGGACCATTTCCACCTGGAAACATAAACATTAAAAACTGGAGCCACTGTTAAAAACTGTAACCAGGAGATTTTTTAACAAACTATAAATAAATGTACCCTTGAGTTGCTTGGGGATCAAAAGTCCCAGACTAAAAATTATTCACCATGAATAAATGGTCCTAAAAGGAGTAATAAAAGAGCATGTCATCCACTAAGACAAAAATGAACTTGACTCTCTTCTTTACCAGTCAAACTCCTATTCATCCTGCAAGACCCAGCTCCACATTTCCCATCCCCTCAGTGAAAGTTCATTCATTTTCTCCTCATACCTCATAGATCTTCTTCTACAGCCATCTGTTCATACTATTTCTATGTGAAATTTATTGCTATAGGACACATCAGATTACAAAGTGATTCTTTCTGCTAGGCTAAGTTCTTTGGGATCAGATCGTGTTCATCTTTGTATCCTCAGTGCTTTATATAAGCCTTATATATAAAACTCAATAACATAACTAAGTGTTGGCTAACAGATGAATGCATGCATGGATGCTGGAAAAGTCTTGCTTAATGGTTAGTCCTTTACACCTGAGTAGGTTGTGAAGCAACCACCAATGGCAAAAGGCCAGGAAGTTTTTATTATGGCTACTACAAACCCTTGGCCTGTTTCCACAGAGTAGTCTAGTTAGAAGAGAATGCCCAGAACAATCCTGTGTTCCATAATGAATGCCTAAACCTTCTTAGGACAAATTGACCTATTTGAGGATGTCATTCCATCATTAGCCCCAGGCCTCAGGCTCACCCTCTTACTTTTAGAGTAAGATGACCGCTCATTTATAGGAAACATTTGGTGGCTGAAAATACAGTCAGTCAGTCAGCAGTGAATGGTTCAGATGCCTGGTAGCCATTTCCTAGGAGACCACACATCAAGCACCTGCTGACTCATGAGCTTCCACTGAATTACAATGGGCTCCTCTGACAAAATGTAAGAGGCTTGGGCTGGAATAGATAAATACCTGGAACATGCCTGAGCTGACCAATCTAAGATTCAGAGAAGAAACAGGGAAATGTGAGGTTTGACTCACTGAGAATGTACTTTCATACAAGCTGCCTCCAAAGGAATAATGTATTCTCAGGTCAGAAAGAGTCAGTCAAACTTTTACTTCATTTATTTTTGACAGATGTTCTCCCACACTCCTTTATGCTTCTACTTGTTATCATATAAAACTAAGTCCCTTTTAGTTCTCCCTGTATTGGCACTACTGGCCTGCTTACGAGTGGAGAGTAAATGCAATGCCATATCTTCTAAATGAGAGGGAACTTGGTAACACTCTACCTTTAAAACAAAGCTACAGGTCAACATGTGACAAATAGTAAATCATGAGCTAGTTTTAATGAATACCAAAAAATTTTTCAGTATCACAAAGAAAATAAGTTGGGGGACTGGCAAGGCTAAAATTTCATGGTTAAAGTTTAAATACGAACCCAGATTCTGTTTTATAATCTCTCTTGATTTTGAATCAAGATATTCCTTGATTTGAATTTAGATATTCCTAAAATATCCATGAAAATTGTCTATGGTGCTGCAAAACATTAGAGTAAGATGCAACAAGATTCTGGGCCTCAGATTAGAGCCCTACCTACAAAATAATGCTTAAGCCCTCATTTAAATTCCACATTGCTGCATCCTAAAATATGCAAGAATCATTTTGGTAAGAGGTTTTAAATTTGGAATAACCAGTGGCCAAGGGTAAAAAAAGCACAAAAGACTTCACTAGAACATTGTTGGTAGAACTAAATCTTGAAAAGGATGACCAGGTTGGAACTAAATTACTTAGGAAAATATAATTAGTTAAAAACTATAAAACAACAGTTTTATACAGGAAAATATCTTTATCTATCTGTCCCACCAAGGAACTATTTGCTTTTCATCCTGGGTCTTACACACTCATATCCCAAAATTTTATCATGTGCATGCATCTCATGAAAAATTCAGTCATGAGAATGCTCCAAAGAATAATCCACTCATCCTTGTCTCAGTCCTTACCTCTTTGCATGGGAACTATGCTTAAATGAAAAGGCAACCAATTGACACCTAGAAGAGAAGGGACCTTGATGACAACAAGATGTGCTGCAAGTAAATATTACAGCAGCCATTGAAAATCCAAAACTGTTGATCAAATGATAGAGTTGTTAATTTAATACCATACTAAATATGTTACTTTTCCCATGAACTTGATTCATTTTATGAAATTTACCTGTTTTGAAAAATTGATTCTACACTGTTGTATATTGTAAACATATTAGGATATTATACATGTGGCGATCTATACAATTTATACTTTTAAAGTATTAAAGAATATGTTTTCAAAAAATATTTATAGCCCGCACAATGTATTATTAGGGGAACAAAAGGAGAAAACAAAATGTTTACATGCAATACAAGCCTAAATTTATAAAAATGTATGTGTTTATCTATACTTATATATCAAAATACTAACAGTGGTAACATCTATATATGCAAATTATCACATTATCTGTGTAAACAGAAAAGGACCAAGGAAAATATAATGTTACTTGATTTTAAGGAGCTATAAAGAAAAATATGACAGAGAAGACTCTGAAGCTCTTGTTACATTAAAGGAGCCTAATGGTTCACTGCATAACAATGACCAAATATGAATATTTGATTTACAAAATTCTATTGAAATTCTGCTGGTGTTTAACATAAAAAAAAATTGTTTCAACACATCCAGGTGTAAGATGGAATCACCTGCATAAAAATGCAAAAGTAAAATACAGAGAATATTAAACATTGTCCTTCTCTAAACTTCATTCAGAATAAGAAATTTCAGAAAACATCTGTGAATAAGAAACTGCCTGGTTTATGAAGAAAGAAAAACAACATAAAAATTCAACTTGTTATTCAATACCTTTTTTATATCAAATGTTTGCCATTTCTATAAAATCACAAATCCATAAAATAAATCATACTATGATATTTAAAAGTTGAATTTTTTTTCTTAGAGTACTCCAATAAAAAGTAATCCAAGAAGGAGTAGTAATAATTTCTTTTTAAATAAATCTTCCAGTAGCCATAACCTACCTGACCCCATTTCTATAGAAGATAATTTCATCTTCCTCTGCCACTGAGTCTTATGTATGAAAATGTGACCTTTCCATTGGTGAATAAAACCTCATCCAAATGGGTGCACACTCTCGCTCACATTTTGAAATATGTTTGCATAAGAATTTATTTATGGCTGAAAAGTTTCATGATATTTTTTTCTTCCTTTTACTCCCTCAGGGATTTGTAATATGATTCCTTCATTGATTCTATCAAATGAACTCATACTTATGTGTATGGCTGAGTTCCTTGTGCCTTTACTTCCATATATGCAAAGTGGTGATCCTGATCTTCTCTCCTCCCTAGGAGAAATCAGGATAATACAACAAGAGTCCTATGATATAAGGAAACATTTTTAGAAGATGGCCTCGTATTTGCAAATTTAACATTTACAAGTATCCATGCATTAATTGTTCATTTTGCAGAGCAACGATTTTGAATGGGAAAATTAAGAGACTTATATATAATCAAACACCTAAACTACTGAATCAAGCCAGCCATACACCTAATCCCCTTGTCTGTCTGGTCTTTATTATAATCCTCTGGGTGTTGATTCTGAAACTACCCCAAAGGGGTGTTGACCTCATGAGGTTAGACAATGACACAGGGGTCTCTGGCTCCAGAATTATTAAGGAATTGAAGGTAATTTCCTTAAATTTTGACTTACATGATATTTGATTATGATAAATCGTGGACATCATTTGCTATAGTGGAATTTTCAAATTTAGAGATGTAAGAGCACCTCAGGACACATTTCTATCAGATGTTAAGAGCCCATGATAAATAACTCTATTATTAGGATAGGAAATAAATGCACTGTTTCCTGGAAACTGTAACCTATGCAATATTTTAATTTGAAGAAAAGAACTGTATCTACATGTAGTGGCCCCTTCTTTTGTTAGCTTCCAAGACTTCAGCCAACATAGGCTGTTCATCTGCAGAACTCATACACTTGGATGCAATGATGAGCTTGACTTCTAGCTCCACCTGCATAATATGTATACCTAGAAGGGTAAGCCTTACAGATAAGGTGCAACGCAGGTCTCTTTAACATGGGATGTACAGGGCAGTCACAGCATGTAACTGGCTGTGTTTTTAGAAGCCAGCAACATGGTCATTCCATCCAGGGTTCTTTGAGGCTCTGGATTTCCCTAGCTAAAGGAAATTCTGGGTTTGCTGCTAGATGTCTAGGCCCATCTTGGGAATGTTTGATCAGCACACCTGTCACCAACATCTGTCTTCTATTTTTTGACAAGAGAAAGCAAAACAATCCTATCAAAAGGCAACTCTAATGAATTGGCTCTGCTCCTGCTGTGTCACTCTCTGATGCTCCATGCCCTTCTTAGCCAGAACCCAGCTGCAGGGAGGATAGAGCTAGAGAAAAAGAAAACCTGTGTCAGTGGATGGAAAGTTGGGCCACCTGTGTAAACCAACTGTTTCTGACAAACTGAGGTAGAGAGACAATGCCTTCAGTTCCCAGGGAAGGAACCTCAACCTGATTCAAGGGAAAGGGTTCAGGGTGTTGGGGGTAGGAGGGACTGTACTTCAGCTCAGGACTTCCCCGACAGAGAGGCTGTTGGTCTTGTAACGCTGCCTCTCTGGTGGGTACATAGCCTGCTAGCAGAATAAACAAGGAGAGGTTTTTTTTTTCTTTTTTTTTGCATGTGTGGACAAATATAGCCCAGCCAGAGGTCTACATGGGGGAGGACCCCTGTCCCCTTTTATCCTGGTAGAATGGAAGACTTGAAACTGAAGTTGAGTAGGGGAAAGCATGAAAGAAGATTTGGATACTTCTTGGAAGGTAAACAACTTTCAGGTTCCTCTCTCGATGGTAGACCACCTGTGTGCCTTCCCATTTATTCAGTTCCATCCATTCATTCTTTCAATCAACATTCACATTCACTGGGTGCTTGATAAACAGTGCTAGATACTGAAGAAAAAAGAAAACACCTTGTGGCCTCTGCTCATGCAGAGTTCTCACCCAACTTCCAAAACTCAACACATCTCACCCCCTTGACCTGGTTTTCTTATGTGGAGTGATTCCCAGTCTCACAGCAAGCTGACACAGTGATCATTGCTTCCACCTGACAGTGAGGAAGGAATTGGACACTGACTGTTACCAAGTCATAGGATGCTGGGATTGGAAATACCTAAGAGATAATCTAGTCAACACTCTTGTTTTCACAAGGGAAGACTGAAACAAAGGCCCTCAAGAAGTTCAAGGCTGAGTGAGATCAGGTCTCACAGCACCCTGATCCCAGCCCAGCCCTGGCCCTGTGCTGGTACAATCCACCCCTGAGAGGTATCCCCCTCCTGCCCAGTGTGGCTGAAAGTTTTCATCCAAATGTGAACTGAGGGGAAACACTCACTAGACAACAATTTTTTTATTGCAACTATTACCCATAAAGTAGTCTTGGGAGACACAGTCTTTTTCCTTAAATAGCTCAGAAACTAGTGCATCTACTAAATCATTAGCAGCTGAATTTCTTTTATGATGACATCAAATGCCTTGTACACTTTCAGTATCAAGCTTTGTCTTGAAATAGTCTTTTTCTCCCAAGACCAAAAACAATATAACTAAATATAACTTGAGCTGTTTTTTTTTCTGTAACCTCTTTAAGAAATACTGATGATTGATCTTTTAAATTATTAGAGTTGAAAACTAAACCTATAATTCTTCTTCTCCACTGGTTCTAGCCAGCAGTTCTCATTTTTAAAAACAGTGTTATAAAATCTGGTTTCCTTACTCTACTATAGGTAGGAAAATTATTTTATTAACAACATTTATTGTAGAATTTTAAGTGCCTTGATATAATCTCACTCATTTGATCCTAGGAAAGTTATGAGATTGGCAAAAAGTGTTACAATCCTAATTTTAGGTATGAAAATATGTTTTAAAATAAAGAAATATATTTAAATTTTTAGTGGACTCTATATCACCCAGCAAACTGGTGACAATATCTATATCAGGATGTCAGTCATTTAATGCTTAGTTCTGAGGCCTTGTTTCCAGGCCACATCAAATGTATTGGTATAGTCTTACCATTCTCTCCTCTGAAAATTACTGCTGGATAAAATTGACAGATCACTATAATATTATGATATCTATATAAAGATAGACATGTTAATAGAACAGAATAAAAACCAGAAAGTCCAGCATGAATAACAATTTAGTATGTGATAAGAGTAGCTTTCAGAATAATAGGAAAGGTAAAGAATAAAAGCTACTGAGGCAATTAAGTAAATCCCTGGGAGGGGATGTAAATCAGAGCCATGTATAATATCACACATAGATCCATATCCATTCCTGATGAACTGTGAGTTTCTGAAAGTTAAAAGATAAATATTAACATGTAACAGAATTAGAATAAAAAACAAGGAGGCAGAGTAATACTGTATTTTGCCATGCATAATGCACACATGTTTCTGGCCCACACTTTCAGGAAAAATTTTTTGTTTTAATTTTTTAATTCAATTTTGTACTTATTTACATTTAGAAACAAAATTAATTATCTTATCCCAGGGTATTATTTTTTTTAATTTTTTTTAAAGATTGTATTTATTCCTGGCTGGTGTAGCTCAGTGGATTAAGTGTGGGCTGGGAACCAAAGTGTCCCAGGTTCGATTCCCAGCCAGGGTAGATTCCTGAGTTGCAGGCCATAACCCCCAGCAACCGCACATTGATGCCTCTCTCTCTCTCTCTCTCCCTCCCTAAATATAAATAAAGACAATCTTTATAAAAAAAAAGATTGTATTTATTTATGTATTCATTCATTTATTATTTTTTTAAGAGGGAAGCGGGGGGGGGGGGCAGAGAGACATCAATGTGTGGTTGCTGGGGGTTATGGCCTGCAACCTAGGCATGTGCCCTGACTGGGAATCGAATCTGCAATGCCAATCAAACCTGTGATGCCTGGTTTGCAGCCTGAGCTCAATCCACTGAGCTACACCAGCCAGGGCTCCAGGGTATTATTTTACATAAGTATATCACTATTGTTTTCTAGAGTTATACTTTTAACACATAAATAAAAAAATTAAAAACATTTATATAGATATGGAATTAGTACTACCCATCTATAACGCACATCCTTATTTTTGTCTCAAAACTTTGGGCAAAAAATGTGCACATTATACATGACAAAATACAGTAGATAATTTCAGGATAGGAAATGTTGTGTAGGTATGGCAGCAAGCTATATTTAATTACATATAATATCAAATTTACATACCTATACACACAGACAACACAATATACATGGAAGACAAAGGATTAATAACTTTACTATGTAAAGAAATGTTTATAAATAAATAAGAAAAAGATAAACCCACCAAAAGATATGTATGAACAGGCAACTCACTAAAGAAGAGAGAGAACAGAGTTCTAAATATATGAAAGGATTTTTTACCTCATTTGTAATTAAATTTTAATAACTCCAACACATTTATCATACAGTATATGCATATATTCAACATTTATATTATTAAATTTCCCAATGTTTTTCTTTTTAATGAACATGCCCTGCAATTAGTGAAAGTGCTTTAAAAAGTGAGCATTCATGTCAGCTCATGAAAATGTAAACTTGAACAACTATTCTAAGTGGTAATTTTATGATAAACACGAGTCTTAAAATTTTATTCTCTATTTTCCTGGATTAGTCAGCTGGGCACAATGTAATCACTAGGGTCCTTACAAGAGAGGCGGAGGCAGGAAAGTTGGAATCAGACATGTGATGATGGAAAACAGGGACTTGAAGGTGGAGGAAGGAGCATAAGCCACAGCATGCAAGAGCCCCTAGATATGGAAAATACATGGAAACAGCCTCCAGAAAGAATTCAGCCCTGCTGACACATTGATTTTAGGACTCTGACTTCCAAAACTGTGAAATAATAAATCTGGGTTGTTTTAACTCTCTAAAAAATGTTTTTTTTTCTATAAAGTAGGATATACAATGTTAACATACTGAATTATCCTAACGTTGTACTAACAGGTTGCAGAAGCAATGGTCACTGTAGCATTAGTTATAATTGTAAAAAAAAAAAAATAAATCAACTGTGTATCCAATAGTAAAAATGCCCAAACAAGGCATGACACTTGTGCACAAGACTGGAATAATATGAAGATAAAAACTATGCAGCAAACAAACACATTTAATTATGAAAACAATTTGCAATATATATTTTTTCTTTCTTTTTCTTTTTTTTAATTTTAATCATTGTTCAAATACAGTTTTCTCCCTTTTACTCCCAATCCAGCCCAACAACCCAACCCTACCCTCTTTCCTCCCATTACCACTCCCACCCTAGTTTTTCTCCATGTGTCCTTTAAATTTGTTCCTCTGAACCCTTCCCATTGTACCCTGAAATGCCCTCTTCTCTCCTCTGTGTTCACTGTCAACCTGTCCTTTATTTCAGTGTATTTGGTTATATTTTGCTTGTTTCTTTGTTTTGTTGTTTAGGTTCCTGTTAAGGGTGAGATCATATAGTATTTGTCTTTCATTGCCTGGCTTGTTTTGCTTAGCAAAATGCTTTCCAGCTCCATCCAAGCTGTTGCAAAGGGTAGGAGATCCTTGTTTCTTTCTGCTGCATAGAATTCCATTGTTTAAATGTACCATGGTTTTTTGATCCATTCATTTACTGATGGGCATCTAGGTTGCTTCCAGCACCTAGCTATTGTAAACTGTGCTGCTATGAACGTTGGGGTGCATAGGTTCTTTTGGATTGGTGTTTTAGTGTTCTTAGGATATAGTTCCAGCAATGAAATTGCTGGGTAAAGGGGCAAATCCATTTTTAGATTTCTGAGGAAGTTCCATACTGTTTTCCATAGTGGTTGTATGAGTCTGCAGTCCCACCAACAGTGCACTAGGGACCCCTTTTCTCCACAACTTCTCCAACACTTGTTTGTTACTTTGTTTATGACGGCCATTCTGACTGGTGTGAAGTGGTATCTCATTGTGGTTTTAATTTGCATCTCTCTGATAGCTAGCGATATTGCACATCATTTCATGTGCCTTTGAATTTTCTGTATGTCCTCCTTGGAGAAGTGTCTGTTCAAGTCCTTTGCCCATTTTTTAATTGGACTCCTTGTCTTCTTAGAGTGGAGTCATGTAAGTTCTTTATTTATTTTTGGAGATTAAACCCTTGTCTGGGGTATCATTCCCAAATATGTTTTCTGATACAGTTGGTTCTCTTTTTATTTTGATACTGTTTTCTTTAGCCGTGCAGAAGCTTTTTTATTTTGATGAGGTCCCATTTGTTTATTCTTTCCTTTATGTCCCTTGCTCTAGGGGACATGCCAATAAAATAGTTTCTGCATGAAATATCTGAGATTTTCTACCTACATTCTCCTCAAGGACTTTAACATTGTCACGTTTTATATTTAAGTCTTTTATCCACCTTGAATTTATTTTTGTATAAGGTTGGTGCTCGAGTTTCATTTTTTTGCATGTGGCTGTCCAGTTCTACCAACACCAATTGTTGAAGAGGCTATTTTTCCTTCATTTTATGTTGCAGCTTCCTTTGTCAAATATTAATTGGCCATAGAGACTTGGGTTTATTTCTGAGCTCTCTGTTCTGTTCCATTGGTCTGTACGCTTGTTTTTATGCCAGTGCCAGGCTGTTTTGATTACAGTGCCCTTGTAGTATAGTTTAGTGCCAGGTATTATGATCCCTCCTACTTTACTCTTCTTTCTCAAAATTGCAGCAGCTATTAGGGGTCGTTTATGATTCCATATAAATGTTGGAAGTGTTTGTTCTATGTCTGTGAAATAAGCCATTGGTACTTTAATATGAATTGCACTGAATGTGTAAATTGCTTTGGGCAGTATGGATATTTTGATTATATTAAAATTTTCCAACCCATGAACATGGTATATATTTCCATTTGTTTGTGTCTTCCTCGATTTATTTCCTGAGTGTTATGTAGTTTTCTAAATACAGGAATGTAGTTAGGTTTATTCCTAGATATTTTATTTTATTTTATTTTATTTTATTTTATTTTTGCTATTTCAAATGGGATTTTTCCTTGATTTCTGCTTCTGCTGTTTCAGTGTTGGTGTACAGAAATACCTTTGATTTCTGGATATTGACTGTATTCCACTGTTTTGACAAATTCATTTATTAGGTCAAGCAGTTTTTTGGTGGAGTCTATAGTATTTTCTATGTACACTATCATGTCATCTGCAAGCAGTGACAGTGTTGTTTCCTCCTTTCTGATTTGGATGCCTTTTATTTTTTTCTCTTCTCTGATCACTCTGGCTAAAACTTCCAATACTATATTGAATAGAAGTGGTGAAAGTGGACAGCCTTGTCTTGTCCCTGATTATAGTGGAAAAGATTTTAATTTTTGCTCCTTGAGTATGATGTTGGCTGTAGGTCTCTCATACATGCCCTTTATTATGGTGAGGAATGCTCTCTCTATTCCAGCTTTGCCGAGTGTTTTTATCATAAATGGGTGCTGCACCTTATCAAATGCTTTTTCTGCATCTATAGATATGATCATGTGGTTTTTGTCTTTGCTTTTCTTTATGTGATGTATTACATTTACTGATTTGCGAATATTGTACCATCCTTGCATCCCTGGAATGAATCCCACTTGGTCATGGTGTTTGATCTATTTAATGTATTGTTAGATGTGGTTTGCCAGTATTTTATTGACAATTTTAGCGTCAATGTTCATCAGTGATATTGGCCTGAAGTTTTCTTTCTTTGTTGTGTCTTTATCTGGTTTTGGAGTGAGGATGATGTTGGCCTCATAAAAAGAGTTTGGCAGTCTCCCATCTTTTAGAATTTTTTGGAATAGTCTGTGAAGGATAGGGGTTAGCTTTTCCTTAAATGCTTTGTAGAATTCTCCTGTGAAACCATCTGGTCCAGGGCTTTTGTGTGTTGGGAGTTTTTTTGATTACTGACTCAATCTCTATGCCATTATTGGTTTGTTCAGGCTTTCTGGTTCTTTTCCATTGAGTTTTGGAAGATTATATTTTTCTAGAAATTTGTCCATTTCACCTAGGTTTTCAAATTTCTTGGCATACAGTTCTTTGTAGTAATTTCTTACAGTCCTTTATATTTCTGTGGTATCTGTTGTTATCTCTCCTCTTTCATTTCTCATTGTGTTTATTTGGGTCTTCTCTCTTTTCTTCTTGATGAGTCTGCTTAAAGGCTTGTCAATTTTGTTTATCTGTTCAAAGAACCAGCTCTTGGATTCATTAATCCTTAGAATTGTGTTTTTAGTCTCTATGCCATTTAATTCTGCTCTGATCTTGGTTATTTCCTTCCTTCTGCTTGCTCTGGGCTGTCTTTGTTGTTGTTCCTTGAGTTCTTGTATAGGTAGGGTTAGGTTGTTTGTTTGAAATGTTTCTAACTTTTTTAGGTAGGCCTGTATCACTCTAAACTTCCCTCTCGGGACTGCCTTGGATGTGTCCCATACATTTTGGGTTGTTGTGAGTTTGTTTTCATTTGTTTCCAGAAATCTTTTGATTTCTTCCCTAATATCATTTCGACCCATTCATTGTTTAATAGCATGCTATTTAACCCCCATGAGTTTGAGTGTTTGGGTTTTTTTTTCCCTTGGGTTTGATTTCTGGCTTCAGTCCCTTGTGATTTGAGAGAATGCTTCGTATGATTTCAATTTTCTTCAATTTGTTGAGGCTTGTTTTGTGTCCTATGATGTGGTCAATGTTTGAAAATATTCTGTGTACATTTGAAAAGAATGTGTATTTATATTCTTTGGGATGGAGGGCTCTGTATATATCAGTAAAGTCCATTTTATCAAGGCCACAATATCTTTGTTGATATTTTGTTTGGAAAATCTGTCCAGTTTTGATAGTGGGGTGTTAAAATCCCCGACTATAATTGTGTTGCTGTCTATATCTTTCTTGAAGTCCTCTAAGATTTTCTTTATGTATTTGGATGTTCCTATGTTGGGTGCATATATATTTACAATATTTATGTCTTCTTGTTGGATTCTTCCCTTGAGTATTATGACATCACATCCTGGGTCTCTCTTTATGGACCTTTTCTGGAAGTCTATTTTGCCAGATATGAGTATTGCTACCCCGGCTTTTTTTTCCTTTCCATTTGCTTGGAAAATTTGTTTCCAGCTCATCACTTTCAGCCTATGCAGATCTTTTATCCTGAGGTGGGTCTTTTGTAGGCAGCATATATGTGGGTCATTTTTTCTTATCCATTCAGATATTCTATGTCTTTTGATTGGAGCATTTAATCCATTTATGTTTAAGGTTATTATTGATAGGTACTTATTCATTGTCTTTTATGTATGTGTGTTCCTCTCTCTCTCTTTTCCTTCCCTTCCTTAAAACAGTCCCTTTAGAATCTCTTGCAGAGCTGGTTTGGCAGAGGTGAATTCCTTTAGACTTCTTTTGTCTGGGAAGGTTCTCATTTGGCATTCTGTCTTGAGAGCCTTGCTGAATAAAGTAGCCTGATTCCAGACCTCTGTTTCTCATTACTTGGAATAAGAATTATTTCTTGCCATTCTCTTCTTGCTTGGAGTGTTTCCATTGAGAAGTCTGCTGTTAGCCTTATTGGGGCTCCCTTGTATGTTACTTCCTTTTTCTCTATTGCTGCCTTTAAGATTCTCTCTTTGTCTTGAAATTTTGCCATTTTAATTATGATGTGTTTTGAGGTGGGCCTCTTTGGGTTCCTCTTGATTGGGACTCTGTTTTTCCTGGATTTGTGTGACTTTTTCTCTCATCAAATTAGGGAAGTTTTCCTTCATTACTTTTTCAACTTTTTCAATAGGTTTTCTATTCCTTGCTCTTCTTCTTCTCCTTCTAGTATCCCTATTATACGGATATTATTAGGTTTCATATTTTCTTGCATTTCTCTTAATCCCTTTTCATTCTTTCTCAACCTCTTTTCCTGCTCTTGCTCTTTCTGTGTTGTTTTCTGCTTTGTCCAGTAGCTCACTAATCCGATCTTCTGCTTCATCAATCCTGTTTTTCATTCATTCTACTGTGTTTCTCAGTTCAGAAATGGCATTCTTCATTTCCTTTTGGCCCTTTTTGAGAGTTTCTATTTCCTTTTTCAAGTTGGTGTAGTTTTCAGTGAGATCGTTGTAGCTTCCTTCTAGTTTCTGGTAGCTCATTGTGAGCTCATTGAACTTCCTGATGATCATTGCTTTGAACCCAATATTTGATAGCTGAATTGCCTCTATTTCATTTAGCATTTTTTCTGAGGCTTCCTCATTTCCCTTCAACTGGGGGTTGTTTCTTTGTTTTCTCATTGTTCGTGGGATTCTTCCTGTTATCCTCTGTTTCTTAAATTGATCTGGTCTGGTTCCCTGTGATTATGGTGTAAACTTCTGTGGTAGAATACCTGTGAGATTCAGTGGTCTAGTCTCCTTCATGTATCCTGGTGTTCACAACTCCCCCCTACTCTTTTTTGTGGTCAGTTGGAGGAGTAAGGCAAAATAGTTTAAGACAGCAAGACAGTATATTGTGACATTTACATTAGCAGCCAGTAGAGAAGAGATGGGGTATCCTTTGGCTACTTATAATGTTAACCATGATCCTCCACCCCACTATCCATGTTTTAGAAAGGATGGAAAGAAGGTAAGTCTCTTATTGGGGACAAAAGGATTGTTAGTTGGATTTAGAAAGCTGTGAGGCTGTGGGAGGTCAGATTCTTAGGTAGGGTTCAAATAAAGATTAGTAAATATGAGTAGTGTGTAAAAGAATAGAGACAACCCCCACAATAATAGAGTTCAGGAAATATCCAAGTGGGCTGAGATCAGGTATGAGTGTTGAGTAGTATTTACAATTGTATGAACTAGGTCTCATTTACAGTAATATTAAAGCAACAATCTTGTTGCAGAATCTATGAGATCTAGATAAGAAGAATACGGAGTATAGATCCTTGAGAGGTATACTAATGAAACACAGATAAAGGATAGTGAATTATCAACACACTGTGACTGAGATACCAGGGGGAACCTAACAAATGCCAGAATAACCAGCCAAGCAAAGAAGATTATACAGAAAGAAATAGAATACCAAAATACTATTAAAATAAAAAATGTCAGAAAAGTGAGAAAAAGATAATACAAATTTACATTAACTTGCAAGATCAAAAAAAAAGGAAAAAAAAAAGCAGAAGATGTAGTGCAGGAGAGATAAATTTGGAGTGGAAGGAACAATAGTAGGATGGAAGGAAGAGAAACAAGGGATTGAGAGATATAAAAATAATAAGAAGTGAAAAATAAAAAGTCACTTAAAACACAAGATAAAATCAAGAAAAGAAAAGAAAACAAAACAAAACAAAAAAGCTCTTGTTGGTTTCTGTCTTGCCAGACCAGTTTTTTTCTGATTTTGCTGGCTTTAGCAGGCTGGTGGGCATTTGAAATGCTTATCACTCTTCCCAGTCAAATCTTAGTAAGTCTCTCAGGTACTATCCCCAGGGCCAGCAGAGCACTCTCCCCAGAGCCAATCTGACTTTCCCCTACAGGACCCTGGGCGCTCCCGAGCGTGCTCTCTGGAGCTCAACACCGTGGTCTTCCAGGCTCAGGGGACCCGCAGGGCTCATGCTTCTTTTCAGTTTCACCATGCAAGCTCCAGGGATTGCAAGAAGCGCCCTTCCCCCAAATCCCACCATGGCAGGCCCAACTTTTCTGGATTCACGGTGCAATCCCTGGGGAACATAAAAGGGTGTGCCCATCCACCAAATTTTTGAGTTTTGGTCTCTAGGAACACTCTAAGCACTGAGTCCCTTCCAGGTTCACAGCGCAAGAGTTAGGATTCCCGAGGGGGCATGTGCCTCCACAGTTCACCACTGCAGGCTCCAGAAACCTGAGAACGCCCATGCCCTTTCCTTGATAGGGGTTGTGAGGTCTGGGTTTTCCACCGATCCACACTCCCACCGGGCTGGGGGTGCGGGCGCACTTTCAGGCTGCCCCTGGTCATGCCGGCTGGAGGCACTCACTTCTCCCAGGGCTAAGGGTGGGTGCTTGCAGCCCCTGGGTGATTGTCTCCTGGTCCAACTGCCCTCTCTGTGCCTTCAAGCCACAAGGTCTCCCCTGGTGTTGCTCAACCCCCATAGTCCAGGGAGAGAGCAGCAACTCCACTCTCCTGGGTGCCCTGAGGCAGACCTGGGAGCATGGGCCTGGGGACTGCAACCCCCCTGGTCCCCACACTGATCCCTGGGTCCCTGTTGCCCTGAAGCAGTCTCCTTACCATCTGGTTTTTCAATGACCGCTATAATTTTTGATGCCCTGTTTTCAAAAATGTTTCGGTAACCTAGACCACTTGCTCTGTTTCTCCGCCGATCAGAGAGTTTCCCTCCTCTTCACAGAAACCAAGAATCACGCTGCCTGGAGCAAAGCCGCCATCTTTAACCCTAATTTGCAATATATTTTAAGGGAAAAATTACCAAAAGATATATGCATTCATTCATTTATCCAACCCATTGAGTCATGTACTTAATTATATAAATAATAATAACATGTATATGTGAAGAAAATACAGAATAGACATAAGGATAATAACTGGTTACATTTAAGTGTTGAAAACTGTAAAGAAGAGAGAGCATGAAAATCATTCATAATCTTACTATTGTTCACTTTAATAAACATATGGTACTTCCAAAATCAAATAGTAACACTTAAGTTGAAAGATATCATGGTTTAATGTATCATGCTTTTTTAAAAAGTCATTTTTTTTCTGTTATAACATTCTGTGCTTGTGCTTTTCATATTTTTACAAAATTCTCTTTAGAGTTTAGTAATAATGATATAATTAAATGATAAGATAGTTCCAGTTTCTTTTTTAAAAAAAATGTTTGATTAATTACCCTGAGCTTTGATGTATGATAAGGGATTTCAGCTGTAGCTTACTGGATGCTTCAGAGAAAGAAGGAGGAAGAGTCTGAGATCCAGGATGTGGATTCAGAACCTGCCTTGGCCTCCTGGTCTACAAGTCCTCTATACCTCAAATCTGTCATGTTTTTCTGTCACATGGTGCATTTGAGAGAGATTTATAAATGAGGGTCACTGGGCCCTGACCAGTGTGGCTCAGTTAGTTGGACATCACTCTGCAAAGTCAAAGCTCACCAGTTAAATTCCCATTCGGGGCACCAGCCTGGGTCGTGGGGTCTGTCCTTGGTCGGGGCATGTATGAGAGGCAACTGATTGATGTTTCTCACATCACTGCTAATCTCCCTCTCTTCCTCTCTCTCTAAAAAGAAATAATAAAAATCCTTTTTAAAAAACGGTACTTACTGGGAACAAAGCTGGACCATGAAACCAGCTGGTTCCATGCATCCAAATTGCTTTCTTTCAAAATTGCATGTCTTTCTTTTACTTAGACATGTTCCAGTGTGTGTTTTCAATACTGCAAAAGCAAGGTCATCCTTCCTAGTCACTCAAGACCAGAAACAGATTTTTTCCAAAAATAAATGTCTTATTATATCATGTGCCTGTACTAGGAATCATGTGACATGATCACTTAACCAATAGTCAGCACAAAATTTGCATTAAGAATATGTTAGATATATGGTTCTTGTATACCACAGATTTATCACTTAATATGTTAATATGTTTTCCTAACCCCCTGTCCCTAAAAAACTTTCTTTGTTCTCCTTCCTTCTCAAACTACAGATCCACATGTCTGTTCTTGAATATGACTCTCCTATACAAACTATTTACTTTCGGACCAGCCATTACTCCATTACCTACCAGCCTTGCTTCTGTCCCATTCTCCATCAATAATACAAGGAGAGTGCTCTCCTGAACATCAACAACCATCAACAACTGTGAGGTTTCTTTCATAATCCTTCCATAAACTTTTCCTTCATCCTCCACATACACTTTCTCTGTGAAGCTCATCTACTGCCAATTGCCTGCAGAAAATCCTCTTGGTTTCCTTACCAGCTACTGAAATTTGTATACTCCTCAGGGTTCTGTTGCAATACTTGCCTTTTCTTGTTCCTTCGTCTTTCTCCTATAAATGTATACTATCTCATAATACCGGTGTACTATCTCTTTTACTATCTAATTATGTGGCTCCTAAATTTGGGTATCTAGCTCCCTCTCTCCTGAATGAATACAAATTTGAAGTAACTTCCTAAACCCCACCATTTCCTAATTTTCATCAGCAGTTCCTCACCTTCTCTCACTCAAGCAATTACCATAACTTTACTTCCATCCTTCTTTCTGGCTTTATGCTCTTCACCCCCAACATTTACAATTACGTTTCTGACTCAGGAATAGTCAGCACCCTTAAAGACCTAGATGGAAACCTGGGACATATATACAACAGCTAAAACTATGTACTACATCTTAGGAAAACTGTTATAATAAATATTCAAATCCATGGTGTGTTTTAATGTAAAACAGTTCCCCTCCCTGGAGCTGTGCAATACTTGACCTGTGCAACCATATGCAGGGACTTCAGTTCTGTTCATCCATCCCATAGTCACCACATCAGAATAACTAGGTTGAAAGAGCAGATAAAGGTCATTTGATCCCAATACTTTAGACCATCCAACAAATGGTCTTTTGGCCCCCGTGTGAACATTTCCAGTGACTGGAAACATACTATATCTGTTATTACTAGTATCTCTGTTATTAGTTACTGGGTACAGAAAATGAATGTGATTCCTCTTGAAGCTTCTATTTATTGGTAAACATTACATACTTTGGGACTATTTGAAACAAGAAAACAGAAAAGGCTAGTGGTTAAGGGAATAAGCTCAGATGATCAACAGCTACATTAGGGTAGTTTTGTCACTTACTAATTGACCTTAGACAAATTCTCTATCTCTTAGTTTCCTCATCTGTAAAATGGGGATTTATATCATTGCTTATTATCTTTCTTTCAGGATTCTGAGGATTAAAAGAGGTTATGCCCATAGTAAAGGAATGAGGATGCTAAGCAGTGACTACCATGCACACATCTGTTCTGGTGGATTTTTCAGGTTTTCTGAGCTTTCCTGTATTTTACATGATTGGTAACTCCTCCCAAGTCTTGACCAACCATATTTTTCTAAGTTTGCTCCTTCTGAACTGAAGTGTCCGATGGTATCTCTATATCTCAGAGCAGTAAACTCATTAATTTGCATTCAAGCTTACTATTATTCATGCAATCAAGAACCTGGTTAGGTGTTTGTATATTGTATACATTTGCTTCTCTCCTTCTAGACCATGGCTTCCACAAAGACTTTTGTTCTCCCTCATGGTCCACCATGCCTGGTATATCACAGATAACTCAAAAATATTTATCACATTTAAGTTCAACTTCGGTTCTGACCCTCACTCCTGTGATGGTGTGGAAATTCTGATATAGGAATGCTTTGATGTCTACACAATTCTCTTTGAAAGGCCATCCTTGGCTTCATAACAATCCTGGCTCTCAGTTTTTGCTTTGTTTTTTTGTTTGCTTGATTTACCAGCTTTATCAAAATATAATTCACATACCATAAAATTTACCCATTTAAAATGTATAGTATGGTAGTTTTAGTATGTTTAAAAACTTGTGCAACCATCACCACAAATCTAATTTTAGAACATTATAATCATCCCCAAAAAGAAACCCTGTACCCAATGATAGTCATTTCTCATTCCCACCTTCAACCCAAGTCCCAGGCAATCACTAGATTTGTTTTTTTCTGGACATTTCAGAAAAATGGAATCATATAGTACATGGCCTTTTGTGATGGGCTTCTTTCATGTAAGACTATTCTAAAAAATTATCATGTATCAAATATTTATTACAACAAGCATGTATTAGATATTCATTCTCCTTTTAAATCCTGCCAAGTAATAACTCTTTGTATGGATATGGCCACATATGCTTATCCATTAATCAGTTGGTAAACATTTGAGTGGTGTCCACTTTTTCTAGCTATCACTCTTAGTGCTGTGTAGATCATCTAATGAGTTTCACAGAAAGACAGATAAAGGCTGATTTTCATCTTAGAGTAAATATGCACTTTGGGATGCATCCTAGGTCAGAGATGGTACATAGATGGCACACATGCCCCGCTGCCATATGCCATGCCCATATCCTCCCTTATCTGGGTTTTCAGAACCCTGCACTTTGGTGATTATTTCTTCCTTTCTTAGCTTTTTTTTTTTTTTTTTTTTTTTCAATCATTAAGTAGCAATACTCTGTGTATTGATACACTTTGCTTTCTGGAAGCTCTGTTACTTAGACTAAAATATCTTGGAATGTGGGAAACAATGGACCTATTGAGTTTATGGAATCATTAGCTCATCTATGAGCCTGTATTGGGGGGGGGGGTGGTTACAACTGTTTCAGATCAGAAGCAATGTTGTATGCAATAGTCTAGGTACACATATATGTGAACACAAGACATCTCAGGAGAGATTCTCAACCAGCTTGTTTTCTCAAATGTATATACTACCCCCCCCAAAAAAAAACCCACACATACACAAACCATGTACTTAAAAAAATTCTCCTTCAGTGTAGACAACAGGGTAGTCTTCCTCCAAACATGACTTTAAAAACCTGGGCACAGTTTTGGTAATAATAGTGTGCCTTCTCCTTATGCATACTGAAAACTCCCATCCCTTTAGCCTCAAACAAACCTCAACTGAACTATGACTGAAGAATTTGCTAAATATACTTAGTTCCTTGTAATTAGCATGCAAACTGTACTTAGATATGGAATTGCTATGAGGTTTTCCATTAAAGCTTTGTGTTATTATATATGAAGATATTATTCATTTGAAAAATATCCCCGGCTGGTGTAGCTCAGTGGATTGAGCACAGGCTGTGAACCAAAGTGTCTCAGGTTCAATTCCCAGTCAGGGTACATGCCTGGGTTGCAGGCCATGACCCCCAGCAACCACACATTGATGTTTCTCTCTCTATCTCCTTCCCTATCTAAAAAAATAAATAAATAAAATCTTTAAGAAAGAAGAAAAATAATTATTTTGTGGGCTACAAAAGTAAATGAATAACTATGTTCCTACAATAATATATATTTTTTAATTTTCTAATTAAAACTATAACTGCCAAATACTTATCCCATTTCTTTTCTTTTCATCAGGATATGTTTCTGTTCTACAGTGGACAAAATTTCCAGAATAACTCAAATCAATATATATTATGCCATCGACTTTCTTTCATTCATAAGAGATCATCTTCATTTGCTCCGTTACTTTCTACAGTGAATTTTGGGGTACAAGGAAGTGGAGGTAAAATATCAATATGAATGCCTACAATCATCTTCAAATAGTTTCCTGCACACTCAAAAGCCTTCATTATGAATAAAAGTCTTATGTTCTTTCACACACTGATGAATGTTGACTTAGCTTGAAAAAATCTAATTAAAAATATTGTGGAAAATGCAAACGTGGCTGATTCAAACAGCCAAAAGGATTTATATTCCTGCAGTGTAAACTACCTATGGAGTGTTGAAGTTCCTCAAATCAATTATAGTTTCTAGAAACCAAACAATGATTATTGTACTCTTGTCCCCTAATGCTAAAACAAAAGCCTGGTGAAAGCGCACTCTACATTAAAGTGTGAATGCTTGTTTTCAAGGGTATTTTTTTTTTTTTTTGCTTTCTAATTTTTAGATAACTAAAGACTAAAACTACTAGCTGAGTAAGCTAGAATTTTAATTAATGATGATTAAATAAGATTCATGAAGTAGAATTATTTTTTATCCTTTCTTGTTCACTAATTCATTATTCCAAAATTTTATTTTGGAGTTTACCAGAACAAAATGATTTGCCAGCACAACTCTCTGCAGCCCTGTTTGCTGAGTTCCACAGGGCTTACCCACAAATTCTACTTGAGTAAGTCACATTTAGACAACTGCACATTTCATTTAGACCTTTTGCAATGACTGGGCCAAGGTCAGTTTTATATTCTACTGCAATCATAAAATGACACTTGAGATAAACAGAATGTTTACTCTTTCCGTGTGAGCTGAGGCTGATATGTAAATTTATCCTCATTCTTTCATCAAATTTGCATTTATCCTCTTAGCCAAACACCAAAGAGTTCTAAATCAAACAGTTTTAATGATGGTCAACTCTTTATGACCAATGGCCATATCAGAGAAAAAGAAACAGCTATTTAGATTAAAATGAAAGGCACAGCTGGATCATAACTCTCCTCTCTAGGTTAGTGCTAATTGGATGAACTTCCTGTATGAGAGGTGTTTTGACGCTTCACTGCTTAGCAGTAATTACCAGTCTTCTGGCTTTGTGTATGCTTGTTATTCCTCTTGTTATCTGCTACAAACACACCACACTCACCTATCATTAGTATTTTCCCATCAAATGTCAAATAAAGCAAGTACCTCTAAACAACTCTTTATATTAAAAAAGAAAGAAAAGGAAGGCATAAAGGGAAGACTTGCTTAATTCTGCAAATTGAATACTTCTTGGCTAACTCTAACAAGGAAGAGACATAATAAATAATGAAAATATACAAAGTGGAACATGAAAAACAAACCCTGGTTTTTATAGGCAAGTGTTGCCTTCCTTTGAGATTATTCTGTTTCCAGTAATTCTACAAAGGTGAATGTGCCCCCAGAGCAAGAGGGTGTGTGTGTTACTTATTCTAAGGTGAGCAGGAACCTCACAGGTAAGAAGCCAAAAGTATCCATACAACCTCCAGGCCCATATGAAAAGCCACTACCAGAAGCTTAAATCTCTCTGATGCAGTTAAGGGCGAGCCTCTGAGAACATGAGGGATAAAATTAGTACCTGTGTTTGCTCTCCATTCTTTCTGAACAAAAGGAGCTATTTCTGTGTTATGAGTTTGTAAAACACAGGGGATTAAGGGATAGGACCACACAATGCATTGCTTTCATGTTGGGGGCTGGGTTAAGCAGAGTTAGAGCCCACTAGGTTGTTAGTCCCTTCTGAAACTTGGGCGGTTTGGGCCTTGCTCAGAGGGAAAATAAGGCTTGGGTGCCTACTGCATAGCTCTTCTTGTGCTGTGTTTTGTTTTGTTTTGTTTTGTTTTGGCTCCCAATTCAGTGTTAGCAAGTTCAAAGCAAAGGGTCTCTGAGACTGGCTGCACAAAGAAGAAAAAAGTGTCTTTCTGTGGAAGTGGGGGAGCTTGCAACTTCTGCTTCCTGTAAGGAATGAAAAATGAAGACTGTTGGCACTAAGCTTTGCTAGGTTACCCAAGATGTCTGACTTGGAATGTCAGACACATAGTAAACGGCTTGATCCAACAACAGAACTAACATAATTCACACCATCAATACAACACAAGTGTCTATGGCCAAATTCAGTGCTTGTCTTATGAAGAAGGAGACTAAGAAAAAGAAAGAAAGGAAAAGAGAAAGCAAAGAGGCAAGGCAGAGTGGGAGGGGAAAGGCGGGGGACAGTTTTCTTTTCAGTGTGGCTGTCAAATGGCAATCTAATTGTGGCTGGGCTGCAGGAGAGCAGATAGCTTTCCTGAAGCCGCAAGTATTTCTGCCATTCACAAGGCCGAAGAATGCCACACACAGTCTGTTTGTTCAACATAAGCAAACAGATTGTAAACTGGCTGATAATTTTTGTACTGACAATGTCATTTACAGCTGTCAGCCTTTCGTCTGCCTTGTTTGCTTTATTCAAATATGAACCAAGTGGACCTCCCTTCCAGCACTTTCTTCTGCATTAAAATCACATCCATTCCCTTCCAAGCTGTCTTATCTAAAATTCATTGGAGGCCAATCAGTTGGCTGAATGCTTTGTTGTTTCCATGGAGGCAAGAAGTTTAGTGTGGACTTTCAGGGAT
Organism: Phyllostomus discolor; assembly: GCF_004126475.2. Taxonomy (NCBI): domain Eukaryota; kingdom Metazoa; phylum Chordata; class Mammalia; order Chiroptera; family Phyllostomidae; genus Phyllostomus; species Phyllostomus discolor. The sequence continues at coordinate 61,810,719 of NC_040911.2, read as the reverse complement.
TAGGAAGTTTCAGATTTACAGCCTTGAGGTGCACATATCTTTGAGTTGGCTTCTTTTGATTGCACAAACAGGAAGAGATTTCAATATAATTTTATGTCTGAGATGTAAAACAGTGCTTTAAAAATATAATAATTCCAATTTGCAGCTTTATTATACCAACACTTGGCCTTTCCTCTACTAGTCCTTGAAATGTGCTGCCTTTGGGACACATATTGGCATTTGTCCTTTGGGCTTTTTGGTCACTACAGCACATCTGCTGGCTAGCACCCCTCAATCTCACCTCCTCTCCATGTAGCCTGGACTTGGTGCCTGCCTGACAGGCATAACCCACAATTCCAGAAGACTCCTCTGTTGTTAGTGGACCTCACAGTACTTTTTGTTGGTAATTCACATCAGACCAACTATCTGGTGGCAGGTAAGCAGCTGCCACTGTTGCCACTTCTTCATAGAAAGTACAACACATCCTAAAAAAAAAAAAAAAAATTCAAGGAAACAGCATGGTCACCTATCTGCCTGCATCTGGTACAGACAATTGAGATCAAAAGCTCCTGATTCCAAGATGCACTTAACTCTTGAGTTTTAGCCTCATGTTTCAAGGGCATCATTAACCCAGAGTCATCTTTTCCATGAGAACGGGATTGCTGTCTTCATTGGGGCAAGAGTGATCTTTCAAAAAACCTGTGATTCCTGATCTCTGTCCAGTGAGTCAGATCCCAATTACTATCTGCCATGTATTATGCAATCTATTACTTAAGTTGGAACCTTTAGAACATGGTATCCATTGGCTGATGCACTTTCATTTGATTCATGACTATGACAATTTTTTTTAAACTCACATTTTCTCAGTCCTTAAAATGGGCACAACGTTAATCAATGTGAATAAATGGATACTAAGAACACATTCTATGTAACAAGAAATTAATCAAAAAACTTTTACATCTCTAAGAACGTATTAAGATCCATCCCAACTCAAATTTGCAACTTTTCCTTTAAATCAACTACAAGCAGCCTCAAATATAGGGTCTGGCACAAATAACACCCATGTTTATTACAAAATCATAAGCATGTGATTGTGCAACATGAAAGTATCACACTCAAGCACACCCTATGACATTTTAGTTGAAATGTTCAAATTAGAGCTATAAATTATTACACCCATATTATTGCCCTACCAACCACACTTAAGCAGGCCTTACTTCTGCCAAACCTTGTATTTGTTTAGCACAAACTCTTAGCGTAAGAAACAAAATTCTAGTAGTTACACCAAATAAATAACACATAGCAGGTAACACATAGGAGGTAATGGAGATAGAGTCCAATTTCATGTTGGATAAAATATAATAGAAAATACAATAAAATTAAAGTTTCAGAGAAAAGAGTTCTCAGTAGAGGCTGCTTAGTGGGCACTATTCATTTTACCTACTTAGTAAATATAAAAATAACAATGCATTTAGAAAGCTGATAATTTTGAGTGCTATAACCAGTGTAATAGTATAAAATAGATCACATTACTTATTGTTAAGGGAACCAGTCTATTGTCCCAATGCTTGGCTTGCTTATAGAAGGCCACTATCCTCACTGCAACTGAGTGTTCAATCCATATGACTTCAAAGAAGCACTTCTTGTTGAAAAAAAGCATTAGTCTTTGCTTATTACCTATAAGACTTGAAGGCAATATTGGGCACATACTAGATAGAAGAGAAGAAAGGATTATAAAGCAAATAAGACAAAATAGAAATGAATGTGTAATCTGAATAAAGGGTGCATGCTATTTCTTTGTACTATTATTGCAACACTTCTATACACTTGAAGTTAAACTGAAATTTTTTTAGAAGTTAATAAACCCTCAAAGGGTGCAGCAAAGAAAGAAAAAAGTAATCTTGTTTGATGTATCCTCTCCCTTTTCTTTCAGGTTGCTGAAGCTTATGTGAGAGAACAGAAACAGAACAAGAAGGGAAATAAGAGAGTATGGAATAACAAAGAAGGACAGATAAGTGGAGGAAAAATGAGAGAATAGAGTCACATCTGAAAACCATATTTTCATGTTATCTAAGTCTTTATGAGTAGTTTACTGAATACTCACAGCTGTGGAGCCCTCACCAGATTGTTTCTTCTGTTATGACTCAGTCTCTTCATCTATAAAATTGGAGTATTACAGAATCTACTAAACAAGAATGCTGTGAAGAACAAACAGAGATATTTGTTATCTTTATTCTTGGGATGCTTATTGCTGTTATTATTTCTATGTTCCATGGAGGGATGGGTGCCTAAAGAGCTTCACATGCTTTAACCCTTTTTATTTCCTACAATATTGCTAAAAGAAGACACATTTATGGGCAGGTGAGCAGGTAAGCAAATCAGCTCATCAGTCCCTCCTTCCTCCTCCTACCTCTCTGGGACATTTGCCCTCAGATAGTGGTGTCATGGTAAATGTCTAACAATGGGCTCTCTGGAAAAAAGTGTGTGTGTGTGTTTATTTTCTTATAGAATTTACTGAATGGGTAGTGCACAATTTACAAACAATAATAAAATGTAAAATACTCATTTTAAATCCTATATAGTGAATTGACTCAAACAGAATGCTTTTCTTAACTCTTGCTGACTTTTTTGTATTCACAGCCAATTTATGATTGTGATTCAGTTATGATTTTTGAAAATTTGACTACCAGACTCAGACTCAGGCTCAGAATTATTCTATCAGACTCAGCATAGAAGTTGCTCACCACACTGACCATTGAGTGTAGTTCCAACACGAATGTTGGTTGATATCTTTGTTGATGTTAACTAGTCAAATGAAACAGAAACAATGAAAACATGTGTTGGAACTTTGCTTATTCATCAATAATGTGAGTGGATTCTTTACTGAATTGGAGAATAATTTTGAAATACTGGAAGAATATTTCCTCAAATTTATGTGTTTTTAAAATATAATGGCAGCAAACACAATATAATTTTAAGTTTAATCTGCTATGTTAACATTTTCCCATCCACTTTCTTCACTTTAGAGAGTTAAGACAAACAATAAATCTAGCTCTTATTTGTAGCATTTGCCAATTCCCATGGTATAAATACTCTCATTAGGGCTAATATCAAGCTACCAACATTTCACTGAACGTGGCTTTGGGAAGAAATGCCAATAGTACACCATTATCTATGGATTTCAAGAAGAAGGTAACATTTGAAATTAAGGTTTAAATAAATGTTAAATTTTTATAGGTAAAAATGGAGAAAGGGGCATCACAAGCAAAAGCTACACCTTAAATAAAAACAGAATTTGGAAACCAGTTTGACCTAGACAAGTGATAAAGGGCCTAGAGAAGACAGTAAGACCAGGCTGGAATCATGTAAAGAAAACCTGGAGACAGCCTTGGAAAAACTCTGGGTGCCTTCCTTACCCTTTATGTTTAGTTTTTGTGTTGTGGGGAAACACTTGCATGCTTCTATTGTTATAGTTTATCATTTTGTGGAATGGAGGCCAGATGAAACAAAGGGGATATTGTAAAGTAATAACATCTGATCTTTAAGAGATGGGTGCCATCACCCTAATAGACAGAGTTCTAAAGGGTTGGGAGATGGTCGACATGGGGTGGGAGAGTTAGAATGAATTTAGAAGAAAGGAAATACTGTACTAGCTTACAATAACAAGAATGTCAGTTTTTAAGTGGGCCTGGAGCATACCTAACATGTTACCATCCATGTCCCCAACACCATGCTCTGGCACCTAGAAAGTGCCATTAGCTCATGAATGAACAGCCAAAACGGAAAGCAGGGAAAGGTGAAGAGGTCTAAAGGATGTTCATATCTGTGAAAAAGCTTCAAGTGACAATACATATTATATAAATATCAGATGTTATTTATTAGAGTAGGCAAGCAAAGATGATATCTGCTTAAACCAGTTCTTTGTTTTTTAATTGTATCCCTTTGTTTTGTTTACTTATTTTTTATTTTTAATTATTTTATTGTTGTTCAGTTACAGTTGTTTGTATTTTCTCCTCACCATTCCTGCCCACCCCAGCCAAGCACACCTCCCTCCCTTGCTTCCATTCAACTTCCTTGGTTTTGTCCATGTGTTTATTACAGTTGTTCCTGAAAACACTTCCCCCATTATCCCCACCCTCCTCCCTCTGGTTACTGTCAGACTATTCTTAATTTCAACATCTCTGGTTATATTTTGTTTGCTTTTTTCTTTTGTTGATTATGTACCAGTTAAAGGTGAGATCATATGGTAATTGTCCCTCCCCACCTGACTTATTTCACTTAGGATGAAGCTCTCCACTTCCATCCATGCTGTTGCAAAGGGTAAGAGATCCTGCTTTCGCTCTGCTGCATAGTATTCCATTGTGTAAAATAATATTGTTTTTTGAGCCACTCATATACTGATGGGCACTCAGGTTGCTTCCAGCACTTGGCTATTGTAAATTGTGCTGCTATGAACATTGGGATGCATAGGTTCTTTTGGGCTGGTGTTTGAGGGCTCTTAGGGTATAATCCCAGCTGCAGAATTGCTGGATCAAAAGGTAGTTCCATTTTTAGTTTTCTGAGGAAATCCCATACTGTTTTCCACAGTGGCTGCACCAGCTTGCATTCCCACCAAGAGTGCATTAGGGTTCCCTTTCATACACATCCTCTCCAACACTTGTTTGTTGATTAGTTTATGATGGCCTTTCTGACTAGTGTGAGGTGGAATCTGATTGTGGTTTTAATTCACATCTCTGATGCTGGTGATGCTGAGCATGTTTTCATATGTCTCTGGGTCCTCTGTGTGTCCTCCTTGGAGAAGTGTCTGTTCAAGTCTTTTTCCTATTTTTAATTGGGTTCCTTGTCTTCTTAGAGTGGAGTTGTGTGAGTTCTTTATATATTTTGGAGATCAAACCCTTGTCTGAGGCATCATTGGCATACATTTTTCCCATATAGTTGGTTCTCTTTTCATTTTAATGTTGTTTTCTTTAGACATGCAAAAGCTTTTTAATTTGAAGAGGTAATATTTGTTTATTCTTTCTGTTATGTCCCTTGCTTTAGGGGACATATCAGTGAAGATGTTGCTTCATGGAATGTCTGAGATTTTCCTGCCAATGTTTTCCTCTAGGACTTCTATGGTGTCATGACTTCTTTTTAAGTCTATTATTCACCTTGAATTTATTTTTGTGTATGCTGTAAGTTGGGGATAAAGTTTCATTTTTATTCATGTAGCTGTCCAGATCTCCCAACCATCTTTGTTGAAGAGGCTATTTTTACTCCATTTTATGCTTCTTCTCCCTGTGTCAAATATTAATTGACCATAGGGACTTGGTTTTCTTTCTGGGATCTCTGTTTTGTTCCATTAGTCTAAGTGCCTGTTTTTATGCTAGTACCAGACTGCTCTGATTACAGTGGCCTTGTAATACAGTTTAGTATCAGGTTTTTTATCCCTTCTACTTTGTTCTCCTTTCACAAAATTGTGGCAGCTATTCAGGGTCATTTATGGTTCCATATGAATTTCTAAAATGTTTGTTCTAGATCTGTTAAATATGCCATGGTATTTTAATAGAGATGGTATTGAATCTATAAATTGCTATGGATAGTATGGGTAGTTTGATGATGTTAATTCTTCCAAACCAAGAGTATGGTACATGCTACCATTTTTCTGCATCTTCCTTAATTTCTTTCTTCAGTGTTCTATAGTTTTCTGAGTGCAGGTCATTTATTTCCATGGTTAAGTTTATTCTTGGGTACTTTATTTTTCTAGTTGCTGAATCAAATGGGACCCCCCCCCCCATTTCCGTTTCTAATATTTCATTGTTGGTGTACAAAAATGCATTTCATTTCTTAATATTGACTTTGTATCCCGCTCTTTTGCCAAATTCACTTATTAGTTCGAGCAGTTTGTTGGTGGAATCTATAGGATTTTCTATGTATACTATTAGGGCATCTGCAAACAATGACAGTTTTGCTTTCTCCTTTTGAATTTGGATGCCTTTTTTTTTCATGTCTGATTGCTGTGGCTAGGACTTCCAATACTATGTTGAACAGCAGTGGTGAAAGTGGACATCCTTGCTCCTGATCTTAGTGGGAAAGCTCTAAGCTTGTGGACATTGAGTATGATGTTGGCTATAGGTCTGTAATATATGGCATTTATTATGGTGAGGAGTGCTCCCTCTATTCTCACTTTGCTGAGTGTTTTAATCATAAATCGGTGTTGTATGTTATCAAATGCTTTTTCTGCATCTATTGATATGATCATGGGATTTTTCTTTTTGCTTTTGTTTATGTGATGAATTACGTTTATTGATTTGTGAATACTGTACCATCCTTGCATCCCTAGGAAGAATCCCACTTGATCACGGTGTATGATCTTTTTAATGTATTGCTAGATATGGCTTGCCAAAACTTTGCTGTGGATTTTAGCATCTATGGTCATCAGTGATATTGCCCTGATGTTTTCTTTCTTTGTTATATCTTCTTCAGGTTTTGGGATGAGGATGATGCTGGCTTCATAAAAGGAGTTTGGAAGTCTCCCATCATCTTGAATGTTTTTGAGTGACCTGTAAAAGATAGGGATTAGCTCTTCCTTAAATGCTTTGTAAAATTCTCCTGTGAAACCACCCAGTCCAGTGCTCTTGTGTGTCAGAAGCATTTGGATCACTGCTTCAATTTCATCTGCTGCTATTGGTCTATTCAAGCTTTCTGCTTCTTCTACATTCAGTTTTGGAAGATTATATTTTTCTAGAAATTTTTCCATTTCACCTAGGTTTTCAAATTCTTGGCATACATTTCTTTGTAGTAATTTCTTACAATCCTTTGTATCTCTGTAATGTCAGTTGTAATCTCTCCTTTTTCATTTCTGATTGTGTTTATTTGGGTCTTCTCTCTTTTTTTCTTGATGAACCTGCTTAAAGGCTTGTTGATTTTGTTTATCATTTCAAAGAACCAGTTCCTGGATGTATTGATCATTAGAATTGTGTTTTCATTTTCTATGCCATTTAATTCTGCTCTAATCTTTAATTCCTTCCTTCTCCTTGCTCTAGGCTATCTTTGCCATGGTTCCTCAAGTTCTTGTAGATGTAGGGTTTGGTTGTTTCTTTGAAATGTTTCTATCTTTTTTAGGTAAGCTCATATTGTTATGATATTCCCCCTCAAGACTGCCTTTGCTGGGTCTCATAAGTTTTTGATTCTTGCAAATTCATTTTCATTTGTTTCCAGAAACTTTTTGATTTCTTCCTTGATGTCATTCTTGACCCATTCATTATTTAATAGCATACTATTCAATCTCCATGCACTGGAGTGTTTTTGAGTTGTTTTCCTTGAGGTTGGTTTCTACTGTCAGTCCCTTGTGGTCAGAGAAAATGCTTGATATAACGTCAATATTTTTTAATTTGTTGAGGCTTGTTTTTTGTTCATCATGTGGTCTATCTTTGAAAATGTTCCATGTGCATTTGAAAAAAATGTGTATTTTGCTTCTTTGGGATGAAAGGCTCTATATATAGATCAGTTAAGTCCATTTGATCTATGGCATTGTTCAATGCCACAATATCCTTGTTGATATTTTGATTGGGAGATCTGTCCATTTTTGACAGTGTGGTGTTAAAATTCCCTGCTTTAATGCTGTTGTTGTCAATATCTTTCTGGAAGTCCTCCAAGATTTTCTTTATGTTTTTGAGTGCTCCTATGCTGGGTGCATATACATTTACAATGCTTATGTCTTCTTGGTGGATTCTTCCCTTGAATATTAAAAGTGACCTTCTGGGTCTCTTTTTATGACTCTTTCCTTGAAGTCTATTTTGTCTGATATGAGTATTGCTACCTTGTTTTGTTTGTTTGTTTTTTACTGTCCATTTGCTTGGAATATTTGTTTCCAGCCCTTCACTTTCAGTCTGTTTTGGTCTTTTGATCTGAGATGGGTCTCTTGTAGGGAACATATGTGGGTCATGATTTCTTATCCATTCAGCTATTCTATGTCTTTTGATTGGGGCATTTCCATTTACATTTAAGGTTATTATTGATAGGTATTTATTCATTGCCATTTTTTTGTACCTGTATCCCTCTCTCTCTTTCACTAATTATCTTCCAGTTCTTAAATCAGACCCTTTAGCATCTCTTGCAGAACTGATTTGGAGGGAGTATATTCTTTGAGGCCTCTTTTGTCCTGGAGGCTCCTTATTTGGCCTTCCATTTTAATTAATAGCCTTGCTGTATAGAGTAGTCTGGGTTTCAGGACCTTGGTTTACATTACTTGGAATATGTCTCGCCATTCCCTTCTGTCTTGGAGCTTTTCCATTGAGAAGTTAGCTGTGAGCCTTATTGGGACTCCCTTGTGTGTTATTTCCTGTTTTTCCCTTGCTGCATTTTAGATTCTCTCTTTGTGTTGGAATTTTGACATTTTCATTATGATGTGTCATGAAGTTGGCCTCTTTGAGCTCTTCTTGTTTGGGACCCTCTGTGTTTCCTGGATTTGTGTGACTTTTTCTCATATCATATTAGGGAAGTTTCCATCATTACTTTTTCAACAGGTTTTCTATCCCTTGGTACCTCTCCTTCTGGTATCCCTATTATACGGATATTATTAAGTTTCGTGTTGTCCTGCATTTCCCTTAATCCCTCTCCATTCTTTCTGAGCCTCTTTTTCTTTTCTTTCTCTTTATGTGTATTTTTTCTATCTTGTCCTCCAGCTTGCTGATCTGATATTCTGCTTCATCTAGCAGATGCTTCATCTAGCCTTCTTTTTATTTCTTCTACTGTGTTCTTCAATTCAGATTGTATTCTTCATTTCCTCTTGGCCTTTCTTGATAGTTTCTTTTTCCTTTTTCATTTTGATATATTTTGCAGGGAGTTCATTATAGTTTCCCTGTAGGTTTTGGTAATTCTCTGTGAGCTCATTGAGCTTCCTTATAACAATCGCTTTGAACTCAATATCTGATAGTTGACTTGCCTCTCTTTTATTTAGCATTTTTTTCTGAGGATTCCTCCTTTCTTTTCATTTGGGGATTGTTTCTTTACATTCCCATTGTTTGTGATACTCTTCTTTTTAACCTCTGCTTTTTAAATTAATTTGTTCTGACTCCCTGGGTTTGTGGTGTGAACTTCTATGGTAGAAGACATGTGAGATTTGTGGTACAGTCTCCTTGATCTCCTGAACTTGCTGGTCTTGGGCTCTTGTTTATGTTGGCTCTCTGTATGTCTCTCTGGTGCTTTCATTTTTCTTCTGAAAAGCTCATCCAAGAAGAAGTACACTTATAGCTCCAAGGGTTCCAGCTGCAGTTCTCAGTACCACAGAGTTCCGTGCATATAATTGCTATGATGTTTCCAGTCCTGCACATCCATTAGTTGGCATTTCTATAAGGGTCATCAGTACTCACACTCTTACTTCACTCTGGATTTGTGTGGATGGTGGACAGTGGGGATAGATGTGGTTGTGGCATGCCCTGATTGAGCCAGGCTGGTCTGGGCTGCAAGAAAACTGTTTAATCCTATTCTGATGAGGAGTTGAAAGTATTAATTAAATTCCACAATTTTTATAGGAGCCATATAGTATATGCGTTTGAAGTAATATGAATAAGAAGAGTATTTCTGAATCATAGTCATTTTTTGGGGATATCTAATGTTCTATGCTATCATTCCAACACTACCTTCATTCTTTGTCACTGCTCCCTTTTCAAGGAGTTAATAATCTGCAACAGCGTAATTAAATGCATCTGTAAAAACCCCTAACTAAGAAACACTTCTTAGAAATCCATCTGGGGGTAATTTGATTCCTTTAAAAAATAATCCAAGGCTTTTCCTTCCTGTAGATGTGGAGAATTTGGGAAAAGTTATAGTGATGTAGAAAAATTAACAGTGAATCCATATTTTGAAGCCTAGTGATAGTTGTTCACTTCTTTGTCTGAACATGGGGCATGACTTTAACACTGTAAAGTACTGAGGTCTTGGATGATAGTAAGTCTGTCTATGGTGTAGCATTGTAAGCACAAGGTTGGTTAATCATTACAGGTTTCTCTGCTATTCACTGCAAGGGACTGACCATCAGGGCAGGGGAGAAATGATGGATTTCTAAGTGCTGGCAGCAAATGAGCCTTACTGGTTTTATTCTGAAATTGCTAAAGAGATAATCCCCCTGCTCTTATCACTTTTTATTTTTCTGTCTACTTTAAACTAATGAGACAATGATGGACTTTTTGATTATTGGTGTCACTAGTGACAACTGACTATTTCCAGTCCTGTGGGTTTTCATCTGACCTTCTGAGTCTTTAGCTGAGGGTTTGGCTGGACAGAGGTCAGGACATGTCAGGTTTTACCACATGATACAATGACTTAATTAGCTGAATCACAGATCCTAACTTTCATGAAATCCATAAAACATGACCTTGATTACTCTTGATTCAAGGGCTAAACTTTTAAAAGACAACCTGCTAGATTATTTCCCTCCTTAAATTGAGATGTGCAAAACATGGTGTGCCATTTATTTATGTTAAAATTTTACCACAGTTTAATGTAAATAAAAGTGAAAATATGATAAGTGTACCACCCTGTGAACTTTCACAAACCAAGCATACCTTGTATCTAGCACCCAGATTAAGAATCAAAATCCTTCCAGCCCTTGGAAGGCCCAGCTGAGAATCTGTCCTGTCTCTCCACCCTTCCAAGGATCCCTACTCTCTATCCAGTAGCATAGATTAGTTTTTGAACTCTAAATAAATTAAATAACACAATATTTACTTTTGTACGACTGGCTCTGTTTACTCAACTTTATTGTTATGTCAGGCATATTTTTGTGCTTCTATGTATCTTACTCTAGCTCATTGGTGTGTACTATTTCTTTGTGTGAATATCACTATTAACTCTAAATGTGTATTTTTTTACCTTCAAAATATTTGGAAGAGGAATTTTCATCACACCCTAACATTCAGATTTTCAAGCACTGTTTTTAAATCCTCTTTTTATTATCTTTATCATCTCTTGGTTCCAGTTATTCTAACGAACTTCTAATGATTTTATGGCTCTATTATCCTCCCCATCAGATTCACCTTATAAATATCACTTAAGAGCACAGATCTGACCACACCTCTCTCTATTCAAAACCTTTATCACTGTAATATCCTCATCTAGATACCCATAGCCCTCCACAGCTTGGCCCTTTATTATAATTTATTTACCCTACTTTAAAGGCACAGGACATACTTTCTATTCCTGGGACTCTTATTTGCATTTTCCTGACTCTAGGCACTTATTCAAGGATTTCTTCAGCATGGAAGTCACTCCTTCTCCATATACAACTGTCACAATCCACCACCCTTGAAGACCCAGCTCATATTACCTCCAGGGTTGATGCCCAGGTTACCATTCTGTAAAGATCTGCTTCTCCTGATCCACTGTGAACTTCCAAGTGGCTAAGATCCTTAGATTCCCATTAGGCTCTTGGCTTTGTTCATATATCTGTTTGTTGGCATCCTGGTTCCTTTCCATACTGCCTGATTACCCTCTGTGTTTCTTTTACATAACAATACCTATGGGCTAGCATACCTTTCAGAGGTTTGTGGGTCTTACAGAGGTAAGTGAAAAGTGGAGAGATATTCTGATGACAGAGAAGATTCATGTCTGGGTGTGTGTTTCTCTGAAAACTCTCACTGAGTATACTTTTTTGGGGATTGTACAAGAAGTATAAAGAGCAGAAGAGTATGCACATGAGCAGCTAAAATGCCAGAAGTCCCATCAAAATCCTGAAGGTTTAATGTGCTAAGAGCTGGCCAACAGGAAGTGTACAGATAGGACATATATAGGAGAGGGCAGAATATAAAGCAAAGCAGTGCAATCTTTGAATAATTATTGCTCTATTTATGCAAAATAGTCCTTGGTTGGAGACTAGCATCAACATTTACATGGAAATATCACAGTTACCTTGTTTTTTAATCTAACATTATTAGTATCACAGAAAATATTTTTCTGATAAGTGAATTAATGTGAAAAGTCTTCTAGTGGTAGAAAATTTTAAATTATATCTAGTTATACATTAAAAGAAGCAATTTCTGAAATTAATATGATCATGTAAAGTCAAGATTGGCCAGAATGATGTATTCTTGGTTGTGTTATTAGTGTGGATAGCCCATTCCAAGTCCACTGATTATACTTTATATCCTGGAAATCTAAGTGGTTCAGAAGAAGTCAAAGTGAATAAAATCCAGACGTTTACTGAAAACAATTTCATGTAGAGAAGAAAAATGAAACAATATATCTAAGTTAGAAAGTTTAAAATTGGCTAGTTATATCAATGATATGTCAGCTCTCAACATGTTTCTTCCTCTCTTGGCATGTGACCTCAAGATTATCACCTTAAGAAAATAAGTCCTATAAAAATAAGTTCTATCACTAGAATTTATATTGCATTTTTTAAAAACTCATTCATATTCTTTTTGTACCATAAAAGACGAGCTCAAAGCCATGAAGAGCATAAAACAAGAAGCAGATGGAAAAAAAGTATTGAAATGATTAATGTAAAATTTCATGTCAGCAACTGGAATTTTTTTCAGTGTAACTGTCTTGGCCTGCTGACAACATGATTTAATGACCTGGTTGTTTCATGGGTTGACATGGAAACGATGGAAAATGCCATAAATATCTCAGTTCTGGACGCGAACGGTATGTTTACATTGTGTGCAATGTATTGTGTGGCATGTGGTGGCTGTTCCATTCAGTTGAAAACGTCTGGAATTAACAGCCATTTTTTAGAGTCATTTGAGCTAAAATGATTCTCATGACAAATACTTTACTGGAAGTCCAGAGCTGTACATTTTTGTGCATTTTGAGAAGTTAAGCTAAGCATTTAATGGACCATAGGGTTTTAACACTTTGCTATGTACCTTAAGCCACTTTCTCTTTCAGAGTCCAGACAATGTTGGATTCCTTCTGCATTCAGCAGAGTAGCAAACAATTAAGACATTTATTTAAAATAGAATTTAGTGAGCACTTCCATAGATTTACTGAAACCTAAGTTCTAGAGTTGAAAAGATTTTTGAAGTAACTTCAAGTCTGATTATTTTATTCCTTAGACAAATTAGCAATGGCTTTTCCAGGTCTCTGAGGAAAGCACTGACATCTATACTTCTCTGTACTTAGCAGATTTTTGTACATTCAAAAAATGTGAATAATGTCTTTTAAAAGGAAAGAACATAAAACTGGGTTGTATTATATTGACTGTAATTACCCCAAAGACCACAGAAAAACTTACTTGTGAAACAAAACTGTGTTTGTAAAAGCCACTTGGTTTTACAGAAGAAGTAAAATATATTTGTTGAAGAATAGGCAAATTTGTCACATCCTAGTAAGGGAAAATATTACCTTATGGGTCTTAGGGACTTAAAATGAAAATTAGGGTAGTACATTAATAGCATTTTAGGACCTAAGCTGATGCTTTTTAAGGTGGTTCTTGTCAGGTGGAGAACTGGCTTGGACTGGACAGAATAAATGATATTGTTTTCTATTAATGGACACAGCAAGGAAAGGATTTTGAAGAGTCTTGCTAAGGAAGCTTTTAGTCTTGACAATTGAATTATTTAGTTGGTTTACGGTCTCATCCAGAAACAGAAATTCTTGGAGCAAGTAGCTAAGCTACTTTCACTTGATCTCAGTATTATTTAACATACAGACAGGAAACAATGACTAGTTTTAATATTGTTTAATACGGAGTCTAATAATCACAGTGGTTTCTGTCCCAGGTAACATTCTTAATCTTTTTGTGCCTTGTTCATTCATTCACCCTTTAACTAATTATATGTAGAGTTTTAGCTGAATGAATGCACTTTAGATATTGAAGTAAGATTTGATACCTGGCCTCAAGGAACTACTATATAATCTTAGGTAATTTTATTATGTTCTCCTCAGTTGGACTTTTCTAAGTTACAAGAAGCCAAACTATACTCAGTTAACCACAGATGAGAATTTTTATCATAAGAGCTTTCCAGGAAATTAGAAAACACAAGAAATTATCTTAGCAACCACAAATCAGGCCTCATGGAGACCAGAAACAATGTTGACCACAGTTTAGGCTATTATAGGAGCTCTGGTGATTCCACAGCCACCCTGGGAAGTCCTATTTCATTTCCTGAAAGAGAGGATTAATGAAGTGATTAGTAACAATATAGGATAGAGTGCCACTATTTGTCCAGATTTTCATACCAGGTCAACTCTTCTACCAGCTTATTGACACTAGTATCCCCAGATCAGTGCCAAGATCCAGTTGTGTGTCACTAGATCGTGGCTGAGCCCTAGCCCAGTCAACTGTGGCTCATGAAACAGGTTATACAGCAATATATAAAAGAAATTACCTTTTGTTCTCAATGCCCTTTTGAGGGCATTGTTGGCCCTCAAATACCGAGGGTAAATATACTCTCATTAGTAGAGTCATAAAATATTAGAACTTGATACCAGAAGGGATTTCAATTACGTACATTTTTTTTCTTTATATGTAATGTCTCTTCATACTCTACTTCCTTTAGTTGAAATCTAAACCTTCACTAGGGTCAAACTTAGTTGCCTTCATTGAAGTCATTTTGTTGCTTTGGTTTGTTTTTTTAAAAAACCTTATGGCACAGAACCTTATTATATTCAAAACAATTATGGAAAACATCCCAATGAACAGATAGAAACAACCAGAGACTTGAGATAAGAAATTATTAAAAGCTTAGTCTTTCCTGTTCTTTCACATTTATTTTGGTTTTGCAGAAGAAGCAAAATATTGTCAGTAAAGAACAGACAAATTTGTCACATCTTAATCTGATGATAAAGAATCACCTTCAAGGTGGGAAGATGGTGCCATGGTAGGAGGGAGTAGGTTCCTCTTCTCCCTACACACTGGAGAAAAACTGATGGATCTACGGAGAAACAGAGCAAAAGGCCAACAATATCACAACATTTATGAAAATTGGAGATCAAACATTATAGCAGATATTGAAAAACCAGACAGTAAGGAGACTGCTTCAGGATAATAAGGGCCCAGAGAACAGCGCAGGGACCAGGGAGGTTGCAGCCCCTAGGCCGGGTGCTCCCGGGTCTGCCTCAAGGCACTCAAGAGAGAGCTGGGTCAGCCACTCCCTCCCCAGCCAAAAAAGGATTGAGCAGCACCAGGAGAGGCCTCATTGCTTGAAGGCACAGAGAGGGGAGTGAGGACTGAGAGACAATCACACAGGGGCTGCAAGCACCTATGTATAGCCCAAGGAAGAGTGTGCACCCCAGCCTGTGCCACCAAGGGAGGCCTGGTCGTGCTCCCATGCCCCCAACCCAGAGATAGTGTGGTTTTGTGGAAGACCTAGACCCCACAGCCCTGAACATGGAAAAGGCACAGGCACTCCACAGGATCCCTGGTGCTCAGGCCATGAACTAGGGGGGAAGTATGCAACCCTCGGGATCCCAGAGCTCACACCATGAACCCAGAAAAAGCATGGGGGTTCCGAGGGATACAGGAGCCCACGGCAGTGAGCTCCAGACACCATGCATAGGAGTGCCCAGACCAACACACAAGGCCCTGTGGAGAGGCACTGACCAGCTCTGAAGAGACCATGCAGCTACCCCTGGGGAAAGTACTCGAGAGACTGACTGAGTTCAGACTGGGAAGGCAGGAAAGCCACTCCAATTGCCCCTCAGCCTGTTGAAACCAGGAAGATCAGAAAAACTGGTTTGGCCAGTTAGAAATCAACAAGGTGTTTGTTTGTTTGTTTGTTTGTTTGTTTGTTTTTTATTGTTGTTGGTTAGATTGATTTTATCTTTTTTTAAGTAACTTTTCATTTTTTAATTATTATTTTTATATCTCTTAATTCCTTATGCTTCCCTTTCTTTCACTCTAGTGTTATTCCTTCCTTTGCGAATTTATCTCTTCTTCATTTCATCTTCTGCTTTTTTACTTTTTTTGAACCTGCAAGTTATTGTATATTTGTATCATCTTTTTTTCATTATTCTTACATTTTTTATTTTAATGGTATTTTGATATTCTTTTTTCTGTAGAGTCTTCTTTGCTTGGCTGGTTATACTGTATGATTTAAAAGGTTTCCCTTGTTATCTCATTCATAGTGTATTGCTAATTTACTGTCCTTCATTTGTGTTCCATTAGTACTCTACTTAAGGTTCTATACTCCCTATTCTTATTATCTAGATCTCATAGATTCTGTCATATGATTGTTGCTCTAATATTATTTTAAATAAGACCTATTCCATATAACTATAAATACTACACAACACCCCTCCCAGATCTTAGCCCACTTCAAGGTTTCCCGAACTCTATTACTATAGTGGCTAACTCTATTCTCTCACACACTACACCTATCTACTATTCTTTACTTTCATGTTAGCTCAGAATCTGACCTCCCACAGCCTCACTACTTTCTAGATCCAACTCACAATCCTTTCCTCCCCAAATAAGAGACTTATCTTCCTTCTGTCCTTTCTAAATAGTGTCTAGTGGGGTGGAAGATCATGGTTAACACAATACATATCCAAAAGATCCCCTATCTCTTCTCTACTGGCTGCTACTGTAAATACCACAGAATACTCTCTTGCTGTCCTAAACCATTTTACCTCAAGCCTCCAACTGATCACAAAAAAGAGTAGGGGAAAGCTGTGAAAAGCAGGGTACCCAAAAGAGACTGCACCACTGAATCTCACAGGTATTCTACCACAGAAGTTCACACCATAAACCCAGGGAACTAGAATAGATCAATTTAAGAAACAAAGACTAACAAAAAGAGTCTTACAAACAATGAGAAGACAAAGAAATAATCCCCCAATGAAGTAAAAGGAGGAAGCCTCAGAAAGGATTATAAATGAAATAGAGGCAACCCACTATCAGATATTGAGTTCAAAGAAATGATTATCAGGAAGCTGAATGAGCTCACAATGAGCTACCAGAAACTACAGGGAAGCTACAACAAACTCACTGAAAACTATATCAACATGAAAAAGGAAATATAGAAACTCTCAACAAGGGCCAAGAGGAAATGAAGAATACAATTTCTGAACTGCAGAACACAGTAGAAGGAATGAAAAGCAGGATCGATGAAGCAGAAGGTTGGATCAGTGAGCTGGAGGACAAAGTAGAAAAAAAAAAAAAACACCCACAAAGAGCAAGAAAAGGAAAAGAGGCTGAGAAAGAATGAAGAGGGATTAAGAGAAATGAAAGACACTATGAAATGTAATAACATCTGTATAATAGGGATACCAGAAGGAGAAGAAGAAGAACAAGGGATAGAAAACCTATTTGAAAAAGTAATGAAGGAAAACTTCCCTAATTTGATGAGAGAAAAAGTCACACAAATCCAGGAAACATAGAGAGTCCCGATCAAGAGGAACCCAAAGAGATCCCACCTCAAGACACATCATAATTAAAATGGCAAAATTTCAAGACAAAGAGAGAATCTTAAATACAGCAAGAAACAAACAGGAAGTAATATTCAAGGGAGCCCCAATAAGGATAGCAGCTGACTTCTCAATGGAAAAGCTCCAAGTCAGAAGAGAAAGGCAAGAGATATTCCAAATAATGAGAACCAGAAGTCTGCAACCAAAGCTACTTTACCCAGCAAGGTTCTCAATCAAGATAGAAGGCCAAATAAGAAACTTCCCAGACAAAAAAAGGCTAAAAGAATACATCTCCACCAAACCAGCTCGGCAAGAGATATTAAAGGGACTGCTTTAAGGAAAGGAGGGAAAAGAGAGAGAGAGAGACAGGAACACAGACATGTAAATGGCAATGAATACGTACCTAACAATAATACCCATACATGTAAATGGATTAAGTGCTCCAATCAAAAGACATAGAATAGCTGAATGGATAAGAAAGCATGACCCACACATATGGAGCCTACAAGACACCCACCTCAGGATAAAAGACCTACACAGGCTGAAAGTGAAGAGCTGGAAACAAATTTTCTAAGCAAAGGGACAGGAAAAAAAAAAGCCAGGGTAGCAACACTCATATGAAACAAAATAGACTTCCAAAAAAGGACCATAAAGAGAGACCCAGAAGGTCACTTCATAATACTCAAGGAAAGAATCCACCAAGAAGACATAAACCTGGTTAACATATATGCACCCAACACAGGAGCATGCAAATACTTAAAGAAAATCTTAGAAGACTTCAAAAAAGATATTCACAGCAACACAATTATAGTGGGGGACGTTAACACACCACTTTCAAAAATGGACATATCATCCAAACAAAATAACAACAAAGATAATGTTGCATTGAACAATGCCCTAGAGGAAAAGGACTTAACTGATAGGTATAGAGCCCTCCATCCCAAAGAAGCTAAACACACATTCTTTTCAAATGCACATGGAACATTTTCAAACATTGACCACATGATAGGACACAAAATAAGTCTCAAAAATTCAAGAAAATTAAAATAATAACAAGCATTTTTTTTTTTTGGATCACAAGGGAATGAAGCTAGAAACCAACCCCAAAGAAAAGAATCCAAAAAACTCAAAATCTTGGAAACTGGATAGCATGCTATTAAACAATGAATGGGTCAAGAATGAAATTAAGGAAGAAATCAAAAAGTTTCTGGAAACAAATGAAACTGAACTCATAAAAACCCAAGGCTTATGGGACACAGCAAAGGCAGTCCTGAGAGGGAAGTTCATAGCAATACAGGCCTACCTAAAAAAGACACAAACATTTCAAACAAACAATTTAACCCGACATCTACAAGAACATGAGGAACAACAACAAAGACAGCCTAGAGCAAGCAGATGGAAGGAAATAACCAAGATCAGGGCAGAATTCAATGACATAGAAACTAAAGACACAATTCTAAGGACCAATGAATCCAGGAGCTGGTTCTTTGAAAAGATAAACAAAATTGACAACCCTTTAAGCAGGCTCATCAAGAAAAAAAAGAAAGAAGGCCCAAATAAACACAATCAAAAATGAAAGAGGAGAGATTACAACTGATACCACAGAAATACAAAGGATTGTAACAAATTGCTATGAAGAACTATATGCCAAGAAATGTGAAAAACTAGGTGAAATAGACACATTTCTATAAAAATATAATCTTCCAAAACTCAATGAAGAAGCAGAAAGCCTGAACAGATCAATGACAGCAAAAGAAATTGAAGTAGTAATCAAAATACTCCAGACACACAAAAGCCCTGGACCAGATGATTTGACAAGAGAATGCTACAAAGCATTTAAGGAGGAGCTAACGCCTCTCCTTCACAGAGTATTCCAAAAAATCCAAAAAGTTGGGAGACCCCCAAACTCTCTTTTATGAGGCCAGCCTTATCCTAATCCCAAAACCAAATAAAGACACAACAAAGAAAGAAAACTTCAGGCCAATATTCCTGATGAACATACACACTAAAATCCTCAACAAAATATTGGCAAACCACATTGAACAATATATTAAAAATATCATACAACATGACCAATTGGGATCCATCACCAGGGATGCAAGGAACGTACAATATTTGCAAATCAGTAAATGTAATACATCACATAAACAAAAGCAAAGACAAAAACCACATGATCATATCTATAGATGCAGAAAAAGCATTTGATAAGGTACAGCACCCATTTATGATGAAAACACTAGGCAAACTGTGAGTAGTGGGTGTATACCTCAACATAATAAAGACCATATATGAGACACCTACAGCCAACATCATACTCAATGGGCAAAAACTAAAATCTTTTCCACTAAGATCAAGAACAAGACAAGGCTGTCCACTTTCACCACTTCTATTCAATATAGTACTGGAAGTTTAGCCACAGTGATCAGACAAGAAAAAGAAATAAAAGGCATCCAAATCAGAAAGGAGGAAACAACACTGTCACTGTTTGCATATGACATGATAGTGTACATAGAAAATCCTATAGACTCCACCAAAAAACTGCTCAACCTAATAAATGAATTTTGCAAAACAGTGGGACACAAAGTCAATATCCAGAAATCAAAGGCATTTGTCTACACCAACAATGAAATAGCAGAAACAAAAATCAAGAAAAAACCCCCATTTGATATAGCAAAATAAAAAAGAAAATACCTAGGAATAAATCTAACCAAAGAGGTAAAACACCTGTATGCAGAAAACTGCACAACACTAAAGAAAGAAATCAAGGAAGACACGAACAAATGGAAACATATACTGTGTTCATGGATTGAAAGAATTAACATCAACAAAATGTCTATACTACTCAAAGCAATTTACACATTCAATGCAATGTACCAATGGCATATTTCACAGACATAGAACAAACACTTCAAAAATTTATATAGAACCATAATGACACTGAATAACTGCTGCAATTTTGAGAAAGAAGAGTAAAGTACGAGGGGTCACAGTACCTGATACTAAACTATATTACAGGGCCACTGTAATCAAAAGAGCCTGGCACTGGCATAAAAACAGGCACATGGACCAATGGAACAGAACAGAGAGCCCAGAAATACACCCAAGTCTCTATGGTCAATCAATATTTGACACAGGGGGCAGCAGCATAAAATGAAGTAAAAATAGCCTCTTCAACAATTTGTGTTGGGAGAGCTGGACAGCTATGTGCAGAAAAATGAAACTCAAGCACCAACTTACTCCTTATACAAAAATAAATTCAAGGTGGATAAACACTTAAATATAAACTATGACACCATTAAAGTCCTAGAGCAGAACATAGGCAAGAAAATCTCAGATATTTCATACAGAAATATTTTTACTGACATGTCCCCTAGAGCAAGGGACATAAAGGAAAGAATAAATAAGTGGGATCTCATCAAAATAAAAAGCTTCTGCATGACAAAAGAAAACACTATTAAAATAAAAAGATAACCAACTGTATGGGAAAAGGTATTTACCAATGATACCTCAGGCAAGGGTTTAATCTCCAAAATATATAAGGAACTTACATGACTCCACTCTAAGAAGACAAGCAACCCAAATAAAAAATGGGCAAAGGACTTGAACAGACACTTCTCCAAGGAGGACATACATAGGATCCAGAGACACATGAAAAGATGCTCAATATCACTAGCTATCAGGGAGATGCAAATTAAAACCACAATGAGATACCATTTCACACTGGTCAGAATGGTCATAATAAACAAAGCAACAAACAACAAGTATTGGAGAGGTTGTGGAGAAAAGGGACCCCAGTGCACTGTTGGTGGTACTGAAGACTGGTACAACCACCATGGAAACCAGTAAGAAATTTCCTCAGAAAACTAAAAATGGATCTGCCTTTTGACTAGGCAATTCCATTCCTAGGATTATATCCTAAGAACCCTGAAACACTAATCCAAAAGAACCTATGCACCCCAACATTCATAGCAGTACAATTTATAATAGCTAAGTGCTGGAAGCAACCTAGGTGCCCATCAGTAAATGTATGGTTCAAAAAGCTATGGTACATTTACACAATGGAATTCTATGCAGCAGAAAGAAAGAAAGAGCTCCTATACTTTGCAACAGCATGGATGGATCTGGAAAGCATTATGCTAAGCGAAACAAGCCAGGCAGTGAAAGACAAATACCATATGATCTCACCTTTAACAGGAACCTAAACAACAAAACAAAGAAACAAGCCAAATATAGTCAAAGACACTGAAATAGAGGACAGGCTGACAGTGACCAGAGGGGATATGGAAGGGAATTTCAGGGGAGAATGGGAAGGGTTTACAGGAACAAATATAAAGGACACATGGACAAAAATTAGGGGAGGTGGCAATGGGAGGGGGTAGGAAGGGATGGGTCAGTGGGCTGGAATGGGAGTAAAGGACAGAAAAATGTGCTTGAACAATGATTAAAATAAAATTTTAAAAAAGTGAAAGAAAAAAAAGAATCACCTTCAATCATTAACCTTTATTTTTTTGTTTTGGTATCAAAGTGTAACTATGGAGTCTGGTGTAACATGATGCCTGAGAGTAAAGAATTTAACTTCTTTGAACGCAACAAGCTTGTCCTTCTCACACCATGAGGTATTGATGTGTTTGGTTTACAGACTCATTCATTACAATGCTGTGAGCAATCATCTGACACATCAAGTAGGGATCTTCATCTCCGTGTTTTTAATTTACCTTATTCAAATCCTAGAATTAGCACCAAAAAAGTGAAAACTCTCTGTGTTTTTTTTTCCATATAAAACACATGGAGGTCATATTTAACCTTTTGCAGGTACAGTACACAGAAGGCCCCTTCTTGTTAAATCATTCCCATCTTAGTTTTCAGGTCACATTCTTTGTAGCTAACTTCTATGACTTCCCAAATGACACTCTTATGGGAAGGATAGAGCAGAGTCACAGAGAAAAGAATCACAAGTGTAGTGATCAGATGTAAAGAAGAAATACCTCCAGAAGCAATGGTATCCAAGTAACAATGACTGTACCTAGCACTCAGATCTTGGTTTCCAATACCATTCTCAAGTCAAAGGAGCCAGCACTCCTTGGTAAAGTGTCTGATTCTAGGACTGGGGCAGAGAATATACAGGTAATCTTAGTATGACTTATAGTGCCTAGAAATGCTTTTAAAAAAGAAGCACATAATAACAGAGGAATATCAAAGGGCATAAAATAGAACTGAGAGAACTCCTATTGGCCAAAGCTGGAAAAATTTGAGCAGCAAAGTAAGTAAAACAATATAAGAATATAAGACAAATAATTAAATATTCATGACTATAATAAAATAATAAGTGTGACAGAGATGACAAATCTTTCATAGAGAAAAATCCCAAATATTTAATGTAGATTCTCTACCCTTATGTAGCATAACACCCCTCCCCAAATTCTTTCATGTAAGCTGCACAAAGTGTCTGCTTTTCAAAGAGCACAATATGGAATGGGGAGAAAATGACTTCTATACAGTAGATAAACCTGACAAACACCACCTGATCAAGGTTAATATTAAAAGTGACACCATTTTGATAGTATGTACCTTTCATACAATGAGATGGAAATGACACTTGACATTTGTGGTTTTATTCCCCAAAACTCCTTACTCCAGCCAAACTGTAAATAAAATATTAGATAAATCTCAAATGAGGGACATCTCACAAAATGCCTGACAAGTTATCCTCTAAACTGTCAAGATCATCAAAAATAAGGGAAGCCTGGGAAAGTGTCACAGCCAAGAAGAGCCTTAGGAGACAACTAAATGTAATGTGGTATTCTGAATGAGATCCTGAAACAGAAAAAAACATTAGGTAAAAAAAACAAAAACAAAAACTAAGGAAACCTCAATAAAGTATGGGCTTTAGTTAATAATAATGTATCAATTACTTTAAAATTATTAGAAAGATAAAAGAAATGTTGTCTTTATTTTTTTTTTAACTTACAGGATTTCCAGCACAGTGCCTACTCTGGGCTTTCAAACAACACTGGTCATTGTTTCCCTAATCTATTCACATCAATCAAAAATCAGGAAAAAGGCTGAATCAGTGAGAATAGTTTACTTATCTAAACTGGCAACTTACTCATCAAAACTTACTTCAAGTCCCTCGTCTTGTGGGGCTCACCAATTTCAAAGCTGTTAGGTAATAAACTCTGCCCAGTTCCAAATTGCTCTTTGGAAAACCTTCTTAAAAAATCAACCAGAGCATCTTCATCTGCTGCTTTTGATGCTGTTTGTGTGCTCATTTGGTACAGATCTGGCACTACTTTTGTGAAGCTGCTGCTGAGGAGATTCCAGCACATGCTATGGCCATCAAAAAGCCCAAGAAAGAAGGCAAGGCTGAAAATAATGATCATATTAATGTGAAGGTGGTGGAGCAGGATGGTTCTGTGGTATAGTTTAAAATTAAGAGGCATACATCGCTTAGTAAACTAATAGAAGCCTATTGTGAACAACAGAGTTTGTCCATGAGGCAGATCAGATTCTGATTTGACAGGCAACCAGTCATTGAAACATACACACACCTGCACAGTTGGAAATGAAGGGTGAAGATACAATTGATGTATTCTAGCAGCAGACAGGAGGTATCTACCAAAAACAGAACCTTCTACTTTACTCCAGAACTATGTTCCAGTTTTAGAAAACTGAAATTTGGTTTCACCACATTCTGACTACTACAGTATAGTTTTGTCTATGCTTTTATTTCCCCTTCCCCATTCCTTTGATTGTACATAAAGTAACTGATATATGCAAACAAGCATTTTCATTTTTAACTCAATGGTTAATGGTATGTTTTGATTGATATCAAATGGTGATGGGATGGGGAAAATAGTGGTTCTGTGAAAATCCCCCCTTTCTTCATTAGTGGCATGCTCATTCAGCTCTTATCTTTATATTCCAGTAAGTTATTTTTCTCTTACTGTTTAACAAAAAAAGAACAACACAAAAATACTTGCATACATAGTTTGAAGAATTTCAATATTTTTATTTATCATTTGTAAATGCAAGGACAATTTTAAAACTTTTTTGTATGAAGCTGTTACATATCAAAAAATCTGTCTTTAAATAAGGATAAATTACTCTTCAATCAAGCATCCTGCAGTTTAAATAAACTTCTTGTTAAGAAAAAAATCACCCAGAGCAGATCCTGATCTCTGCATTTTGAGATACCACTAAATCCATCAGGGTAGTGTTCTCAGATCTAATGCAGCAGATCTAATAAACTTAATTTTGTTTCATCAACATGTATCTCTGGGGTCTTCTGCAAAGCTGATGGTCAACAGTAGTTAGGTAAAAGCAAGAGAACTTAATCTTACCTTAAGTGTGTTTTAGTATTTTCCACTTCAACACAATCATATTTCCTGTAAATATTCATTTGAATCAAAGTTCAGCTCCTATCAAGGCAGTTTCTAATCTTCCTACTTCTTCTGCCCAAGATGGTGACTGTGGATGGTTTTGGCTTTGGGTGTCTGGAAGAGGAAAAAGGAGCTCTGATGCTTCATATCTTTGCTGGCCCCAGGCTTGTGTCGCTGACCACAGTTGCTGCTCATGGACGTGTGCCCACCCTTCTGTTAAGCAGACTGAGTGGTTCTCCTGCCGTAGCCCCACAGATTTCTCTTGGCTTTGGCTTTAATTGACAATTTGGTCTGCAATGTAGATATTAACCTAGGCTACTGGCTATTTTGTCTCTACCACAGTGGTCCTGCTCCACAGGGCTAGGCAACCAGCACAGATAGTTGCCCTCCATGTAGGCTCTGCAGGCTAATTTAGGCCTCCTTTCTGCCTAATTAGGTCATTGTGCCACTGTCACTCAACTGTGGCCAACTTCTGAGCACTCTCCAGCCAGGGTTTTTACTTTTTGGTTTTCTCTACTTAACATTTTGCCCACCTAAGGTTTCTGTTCAGACAGGGAAAATCACATCAGTGGCCACTGACCACCCACTTTCTCCTGCTTTGACACTTCTCTTCACACTGACTTACCCTCTAAGAAGGAGAACTACTTCCCTTCCCTTTCTGTCAAGGAAAGTCCCCTGTATCGTGGCTTGCTCCTGACATGACATGGTGACATTCCCAGTATCTGTAGCAGACAGGGACATGTGTGCTTATCTGCTACAGAACCCCTTCAAGGAGGGACTAATTACCCAGCCGTAAGGAATATGGTTAGCTGACAGCTTCCATCTGTTTACTCCCCCAGGTCTTTTTCATTTGTTTCCAGCTGTGATGTTCTCTTGGGGAGGCCTACAGACAATGACTGCTCAGTGGTACCAGGGCATGGCCATTTCCTTCTGACAAGGGAACATTCTATGGGCAATCTTTGTGCCAGACTTTTCCTTGGTCTAAGAGAAACTTCCCTCAGTCTCCTTTCTTTATCTCTCATTTCAGAGGAGTCAGAGTTGCATCAGGTCTGAAGTCTCTTGCTGTCAGTGTCTGCTTAGTCTCCTCTTTGTCATTCACAGGTGTTAACCACAATTAATCTCTTGCTCTTTTAACTGTTTCTTAGCATTTGCTTCCTGGACGACTCAATGTTGAAAGTGAACACAACTTATGAAAGAGCATGTTAAAAATCTTTGTATTTTCACATTATATTAGTACCCAAGTATGTACCATTAGCCTTCTTAACAAAAATGCTATGCTCAATATTTTCCTTTTGCCTGCCAGCTGCAATACCCACATTTCTTCTCCCTACACTGTTTAAAGAATCATCTATTCTTTTCTCTTCTGGTCTCTAGGTAGACTCAGACCCAAGAAAACATTACCAAGAGTTTGGAGAGTAGGACAGAGCAGGAATGGACAGGTGGAATCTCCCAGCTCTTTCCTTACTGAGTCACCATGCATTGGCTGTGTCATTCTACTGAAGGCCTCAGCACCTATCAGTGGGTGGCACCTCTCAGGGTTCAAGTAACTGCTGCTTCCCCTTGCCTCATTAGGAACAGGATCTGTAACAGACCCCCTTCTGGCTGGCCCTAAGGTATTGCACCAGCCTGTGGATTCCCAACACCCTCCCCACACTTCCTATGTAGCTGGGTATGCCTTCCAGGACTGAGTAAAACAGACACCAAACACAACTTTATTAACTTGGCACAAAGTCATTAATTTTGTCAGTTAAATTTTAAATCATTGTGTTGGAAAATCCCACTACTTTTCAAACACTAAGGAAAACATAATAAAAGCAGAAATCTATGAATGTGTTAAGAAAAACTGAAATAAAGTTAAATTGATTTGAATCTTATTACAAAGTCATTTCCACGATTTAGCATAACAAGTAACACATAACCTGTCAGAAACAATAATCAGTCATATTTGAGTTTATTAAAGTTCAGCATAAGACATGAAACAAAAAGTCCAGTCTGAATCTAAAGTTTTTTTCAGGATTAGGATGGGGTCCTTCTGGCTCATATACCTGTTTTCTTTCTTTGAACAAATATCTCCAAGTCAAATGGGACTTTAATTTGTCCAATACATTGAAGGGTAAATTGAAGAAAATGATTTAAGAGAGTGTTTCTAAAACGTCTACTCTTTGTCTTTTCATGGTTCCTTTGAGAAGTTAAAAAAGCTTTGAACCGTCTCAGAAATGATATGAATACATTCAAGATCACAAAATATAGCATCAAATATGTCTACAGTGTCATAAAAAGTTGGAAAAACTTCTGTCCCATAGTCTTTGGGCCACAGGTTATCAATTTCTGAACCACAATTACATAAGAAAACAACATAACTTTAGAGGTGTGGATTCAGTAGACAGAAACTGGTATAGATATCATCACACACAAGCACACTCCTCCCTACACACATATATGCACATACAAATTCAATATTGGAAAGGAGAACTTCTACACCTGAAGATTAGTCATGGAAAACAAGAGACATATTTAAATAAAGATAGATCTGAGTGTGTGTGTGCACCCACATGTGCACATACCAAAATGTCATTTTTATTTTATTTTTTCCATTATTTTATTGTTGTTCAATTACAGTTGTTTGAATTTACCCCCCCCCCACCCTAGCCATCACCACCTCCCTCCCTTGCTTCCACCCTACCCCATGGTTTTGTTCATGTGTCCTTTTCAGTTGTTCCTGAAAAACCTTCCCCTTTGCTCCCTCATTATCCCTTCCCACCACCCCTCTGGTTACTGTCATATTGTTCTTAATTTCATTGTCTCTGGTTAGATTTTGCTTGCTTGTTTGTTTTGTTGATTAGGCTCCAGTCAAAGGTAAGATCATATGCTTTTTGTCCCTCACTGCCTGGCTTATTTCACTTAGCATAATGTCATTTTTAAAATGAATGTTTCAAAATTCTATTCTTACTCCTTAGGCATACAATCAATAAAATTTGAGTTTTCCAATGGATTCTTGAATTATTCTAATGCTTACAGTTCATAGACATGATGTCAATAAATGTCAGCATTTCTACCAGAATGTATCATGTGCCTCTAAGTCAAATGTTTGAATTACATCCATGGTTTTGACCCTTGTCCCCAGCTCAACTCGGTGTTAGTTTTTTTTCAGTTTTGGTACCACCATTGACAAATTGCCTAGGTAGAAAGCATGAGTGACTTTGATGAATTATCTTCCTCATCAACAAATGCAAAGTATGTCCCAAAAGATTCTCAATGTTGTCTTCCTTCTTCTCTCATTCAGATCATTGTTCAGCCCTCCCCCATACTGTGAAAAGATTCCATTTGCTTATTCCCAATTCCATTTCATCCTCACACCACCACTAATTATCTTTCTGAGATGTACAGCTGATCCAGCCATTAGCTAATTCTGCATAAGACATCAGAAAACCCTTTATTTATCTCTTTCAGGAGCAATATCTAACTTAGGTGTGAGGATGTCTATCATGACCTGGTCTCCAATCACCTCAGCTCCCCTGCTCTGCTTACCTCCTCTGTATACATTTAGATCACTAAATAACTGTAATTTCTAGACACCACATGATTTTTCAAGCCTGCACGTGCTTCTACCCTGTACCTTGACGTCCATCTGTATCTTCTCATCACTCAAGTGTCAGCCTAAATACAACATCTTCCGAGGGCTTCACTGACTACATCTGGTCAACTAATCACTCTCTGCTTCCTGCTCTTGGGGCATGGCATACCTGGCCATATAACAGCATGTATTAAAGGTAGGGTACCCCTTTATGCCTCTCTGTTTCCACAGGATAAGGTGTGCTCCCTGACATGAGGCAAGAGTTTAATTGATTTGATTATGTTTCCCTAGTGCCTGGCATGTGCTAGGGACCCAGAATATATTTACTGATTGAATAAGTGAATCAATTTCTGCATCTCCTTCTTAAGAGAAGTACCAGCCCAATTATTCTTACATGCAAATTAAAACAAAATACCAAGTTATCTTATTCAATTACCTTTTGTACATCTTTAACATCTCTGTGAATTAGTTTACACATTTTCTGATGACAGGACCAGCCAGGGTAAATTAAGCGATGAAAATGAACTTTCGGTCAACATGGAGGTGTAGATAAACATGGCTCACCTCCTTGCACAACTACAGCAAAAATTACAATTAAACTACAAAGCAACTATCACCAAGAACTGTCAGAAAATCAAGCTGGATGGAAGTCCAACAACCAAGGAATTAAGGAAGTCACATTCAACCAGATGTGTAGGAGGGGTGGAGAGGCAGAGATGCAGAACAGGTGGTACTACATGCACATGTGATGGATAAAAATCAAGAGGGGTACCTCAGGAATGAGGGATCCCAGACCACCCAGCCCAAGGTTCCAGAGACAGAAAAATAGTTCCTATAACTTCTGGTTGTAAAAACCAGTTGGAGTGGGGGTTGGAGAGATGGAAGAAATTTTGGGATTCTCAGGCATCTCCTCTCAAAGGGCCCACAACAGACTTAGGACTTATGCAGACTTACACTCTCTGGGCTGCAGCACTGGGGCCAGTGGCATACAGGGAGAAACTGAGGTGTCTGGCATCAGAGTGAGTGCTGGGGT
This sequence comes from Phyllostomus discolor, assembly GCF_004126475.2. Taxonomy (NCBI): domain Eukaryota; kingdom Metazoa; phylum Chordata; class Mammalia; order Chiroptera; family Phyllostomidae; genus Phyllostomus; species Phyllostomus discolor. The sequence continues at coordinate 61,781,423 of NC_040911.2, read as the reverse complement.
ACATCTTCATCCTGGACCAAACTCCAGAGGCCAAGTTCTCTGTGGTACACCTGGCCATATAGCAGCATATGCTGTTAAAGTGGCATTGTCCCTTTTCTGATCCCATCCCCCCACAGACACAGAGCAGTGATACCATATCTGAGATTCCACCTACATTGCTCTGCCCTGATGATTAACTAAGGCTTCACCACATCCAACTTACAGGTGTACTTTTCTACCATAGGCCACACTAACTCAGGGAGTAAAAGTACATCTACATAATACTTAGATACAAACACAGGGAGGCTGCCAAAATGAGGAGACAAATAAACATGGTCCAAATGAAAGAACAGAACTCCATAAAAAGAACAAAACAAAGTGGAGATAAACAATCTCAGATGTAGAGTTTGAAACATTAGCTATTAGAATGCTCAAGAAACCTGTTGGGTGTTTCTTTCTTTAATATATTTTCCTTTATTTCTTTTTTTAGACTTTATTTATTTATTTATTTATTTATACATACATACAAGGGAGAGGAAGGAGAAAGACAGGGAAAGAAATATAAATGGGTGGTTGCCTGTCACATGTCACGTACTGGGGACCTGGCCTGCAATCCAGTCATGTTGCTTGTACTGGGGATTGAACCAGCAACCCTTTGATTCACAGGCCAGTGCTCACTCCACTGAGCTACGCCAGCCAGGGCTCATTGGTATTTCTTTTTCTTTTTCAAAAAAAAATTTATTTATTTATGTTTAGTGAGGGGAATGGAGGGAGAAAGAGAGGGAGAGAAACAAATGTGTGGTTGCCTTTTGTGCACCCCCTATTGGGGACCCGGCTCACAACACAGTCATGTGTCCTGACTGTGAGTTGAATGAGCTATCCTTTGTTTCACAGGCTGGCATTCAATCCACTGAGCCACACCAGCCAGGGCTCACTGGGCATTTAAACAGCATAAAAAAGACACAGGCATAAATGAAGTTTACACTAAGTGAAACAAATAAAAAATTATGGGGAATCCACAGTGGAGTGGATGAAGCTGAGAATCAAATCATTGAATTGAAATATAAAGAAGAAAAAAATCAATGAGAACAACAAAGAGGAAAAATAATTTTAAAAAATGAGGGTAGGCTAAGGGACAACCTCCAACATACCAATATTTGAATCATAGAAGAGAAAAAAGAAAGAGCAAGAAACTGAAAACCTGTTTGAAAAAATAATAAAAGAAATCTTTCCCAGTTTGGTGAAGGAAATGCACATACTAGCCCAGCAAGCACAGAGAATCCCAAGCAAGATGTGCAAAGAGGACCACACCAAGACACAGCATAACTCAAATGCCAAAAGTTAAAGATACAGAGAGAATCTTAAAAACAGCAAGAGAAAAGCAGATAGTTACCTACAAAGATTCCCATAAGACTGTCAGCTTATTTCTCAAAAGAAATTTTGCAGGCTAGAAGTTACTGGAAAGAAGTATTCAAAGTGATGAAGAGCAAAGACTTACAACCAAGATTATTCTATCCAGCAAAACTATCATTTAGACTGGAGGGGCAGAAAACATACTTCCCATACAAAGTAAAGCTAAAGGAGCCCATCATCACCAAGCCATTATTATATGAAATGTTAAAGGGACTTATTTAAGAAAAAGGTCAGTCCTGGCTGGCGTAGCTCAGTGGATTGAGCGTGGGCTGGGAACCAAAGTGTCACAGGTTCGATTCCCAGCCAGGGTACATTACTAGGTTGCAGGCCATAACCCCCAGCAACCACACATTGATGTCTCTCTCGCTCTCTCTCTATCTCCCTCCCTTCCCTCTCTAAAAATAAATAAATAAAATCTTTAAAAAAAGAAAAAGAAGGTCAAAACTATGAATATTAAAATGGCAATACATTCACAACTATTAACAATTGAATCTAAAAAAGAAACTAATCAAACAAGCAGAACATAATAATAGTATCATAGATATGGAGATCAATGAAGGGTTATCAGTTGCTAGGTGGAGGAGGAAGAATGGGGGGAAGTTTCAGGGATTAGAAGTATAAATTCGTAGGTACAGAATAGACAGGGGAATGATAAGAACAGTATAGGAAATGGAGTAGCCAAAGAACTTATATTCATGACCCATGGACATGAACTAAGGATGATGGAATTGTCAGATGGAATGGGGGGTACCGGGTACAGGAGGACAAAGGGGGGAATTTATGGTATGTAATAACATAATCAATAAAATATATGTTTTAAAAAAAGAAGTGATGAAAGCTCAGTTCTACTAGACCTCAAACTCAAATCTCTAATAGCTTCAGCATTGTCTTAACCTATATATATAACTAGGCAGGCAGGCATGTATGGGCATGTGTGCATATATGTGTACATTTTGTGTACATGCTTGTACATGTGCATGCATACTTACAACCAAATGTACTTTCATGTGTGCATACATGCACATGTGGAAAGGCTGAAGAAGCTCTTCTGGACATACACACTCTGGAGTGCTTAGTTTAGGTGCTAAGCTAACAGTTTCACATACATTATCAAATTAAATATTACAATAACATTTGAGATAGGCTTTATTTAAAATTCAGATGTGTATTGTAGGTAAACTGAGGCTTAAAATTGTTCAATAGCCTGCCCACAGGCAAAAAGCCATCGCAGGGTATGGATTTCTTAAATGATAATGTTGAAACATTCTTTCTCCAGTCTCCTGTTTTCTATTCTGTACTCTCTGCTCCTTCACAGCCTCTCTTCTGCAAGTTAACTTCTTAGTGATTTATCTTTCTGACAACAGGTTTGTTTTTGAGTAAGAAGGTCCTAGAATAACAAGAAAAGCAATGACAATCCATTCAAACAGAATTCTGGCTATTGGAGCAGGGACAGACAGACACTTAAAGGGAGACTGTAAATGTGCACTATCAGTTGACATCAGTTTATTACTATATCAAATGTTAGTTTGACCTTTGAGCATTAGGAGTGGAAAGTGCTAATGTTTAATAGACCTGAAATTTACTTGTAAATAAACCTTATAATTAGCTGAAAAAAACAATGTATATTTATTTAATATGTTTACATTTCATATAAATACACATATAAATTTTATATTTTCTTCAAAAACTAAACATATACACATATACACATAGATATTTCCCCTTATAAATCCTCAAACATTCATCCCAAAATTATGTTTCATAGGAAAAATTATCCTATTTTCTAACAAATCTAGGGATGACCTCTTCTCCTTTTATATCAGATGCTAGTTGCTTCTCCAATGATCACAAATCATTTTCAGCTAAAGTCAATCAGAAGCACAAAGCAACTAAACTATTTTACTAACTCACTATGACAACAGAAGTAGTCTAAATTTTTGTTAATGTTACAAAAGTGGTCATAAATCTAATGAGGGATACAGCAACCCTCCTACAAGTATGAGAGAAAAATTCTGGATGCATTTCTCTGACTCTAAAATACATAAATAATGCTATGTAAAGCAAAACAAAAACTAGGGCCTTGGATGTAAAACCAAAATCAACTTTGAGATTTGGGAATATCATGCTGTTTGAAAAATTTAGGAAATGGTTTTAAGTTGACTATTGGTCTAAAAGGCACATTCATGAGTTAATCACTGACAAGTTGAGATACTCAGAAAGCTTTTGTGACTTGCCTGCACATCCCTCCCTCCACAACAGGGAGCACAGCCACTGTAGCCCATCCTGAATGTCTACCACTAGTAATAAAAGAGTGGGCTGGGGATGTGTGAGCCACTCAGGTGAAAAATAGGTAGATTGCACAAGGCAGATAACAAATAACACTCTTCAATAAAGGAAGATCTATTTAATACTTTCCTTTATCCCTATAACTTCAAGTTTTTGTTCTTAGTCCAATCTGCCATAAATATTCAGAGAAAAGATTTCATTTCTGTCACTGCTGCTGCCCTGTGTCTCATGAAAAAAGGAGAGCAGTGGACTGGGATCCATGAGTCCATGGTTTCAGTGGTGACCTGGAAGGAATTAGCTTTGTGAAATTCCACTAGTCAATTTCCATATGTCTCAATTTTCCTTTGTTATGGGATGGATTAGATGACTAAATAATACTTAAGCCCCTGTCTGGTTTAAACGTTTTACTCAATGACCCCCTCTACTTCTTCCTTCAATTGTACCATAAGAAAAGACAAAAGCTAATATTTATTATAATAAAAATATTTGTTAATGCACATATGTACTTCAATATGTAAAAAAAAAAAAAAAGACAAAAAAAAAGAGACTAGGTAGCAAGAAATACCTCAATCTGGGAAGAAAAGTGAAGTGGAGAGGTAGTAAGAAGGGGACTTTTACAACTTATTTTAGATAACTTTGTATTCCTTCCAACAAAAATAAAGTAATATATTACTGATATAAAAACACAAGCAAAAAAAAACTCTAACGTTTCTTGGGCTCTTAAATTTGTATATCGTTCCATTTTGAACCTAGGAGCAGCATCACCAAAAAGAAAGAACTAAATGCCTGTTAGCGTGTAATGAACATGGTTGCAGAAACTGTGGTCACTCTCTCATAATGAGTTTCTGAACATATCAGCCTGGAAAGCTCATTTCAAGACCATTGAAAAGTAGTTTCTTTTCAGGCTATAGGGTGTTAGAAAATTACAATATTTTTGGTTGGAAATCATTTTAAAGGCTTAATCACAACTCTGCCATTTAAAACATAGTATCTCAAATCTGGATGAAGTTTTAATAATGTTTCAGGACCATTTTTATAAAAATGTTATAATTGAACTTTTGACAAAGATGGAGGCATAGGTAGATACACTGTGTCTTCTTGCACAACCAAAAGGACAATAACAAATTTAAAAAGACAACCAGAACTGCCAGAAAATCAAACTGTATAGAAATCTGACAACCAAGGAGTTAAAGAAGAAACATTCATCCAGGCCAGTAACAGAAGCAGACACAGGAAGCCAGGAAGAGAGGAGTCCCAGCAAGGATGTGGCTGGTGTACCATACCAGTTGGCCGGTGGAGCAGGTGGTCCCACATTTGTGTAGGGATAAAATGGAATGAATAACAGGGAGTGAGACAGACCATGCAACCCAGGGTTCCAGTGCAGGGAAATACAGTCTCAAAACCTCTGACTGAAAAATCCTGTGGGGGTTGAGGTGGCAGGAGAAACTCCCAGACTCATAGGAGAGTTCATTCAGAGACCCACAGGCTCCTAGAAGGTACACAAAATCCACCCACCCAGGAATCAGCACCAGAAGGGTCAAATTTGCTTATGGGTAATGGTGGAAGTGACTGAGAGTCTGCAGAGAGCTGAACAAGCCCCATGTTCCCTCTCTGTCCCCTCCCCCACATACAGCACAACAACGCAGGGATGTGGATTGCCCCACATGGTAAATACCTAAGGCTCCACCTCTTACAATGTAACAGGTGTGCAAAGACAAAAAAAAAATGGCCCAAATGAAAGAACATATCAAAGCTCCAGAAACAATACAACGAAGCAATGAAGACATAGTCAAACTATCAGATGCACAGTTCAAAACACTGGTAATCAGGATGTTCACAGAACTGGTTGAGTATGGTTCTAACTAGAGGAAAAAGTGAAGGCTATGCAAAGTGAAATAAAAGAAAATATACAGGGAGCCAGCAGTGATGGGAAGGAAACCAGGACTCAAATCAACCATTTGGAGCAGAAGGAAGAGATATTCAACCAGAAAAGAATGAAGAAACAAGAATTAAAAAAAAAGAGAGAGAGAGAGGAGAGGCTTAGGAATCTCCAGAACAACCTTAAGTATTCCAACATGCAAATCACAGGGGTTCCAGAAGGAGAAGAGGAAGAGCAAAAAAATTGAAAACTCATTTGAACAAATAATGAAGGAAAACTTCCCCAATTTGACAAAGGAAATAGACTTTCAGAAAGTCCAGGAAGCTCAGAGTTCCAAAGAAGTTGGACCCAAGGAAGCACACACCAGCATACATCATAATTACATTACCCAATATTAAAGATAAGGACAAGCAGCAAGAAAAAAGGAGAGAATTTCCATAAGACTATCAACTACTTTCTCAAAAGAAACCTTACAGGAAAGAAGGGGCTGGAATGAAGTATTCAAGAAAGTTCTGGTCAAGATGGAGGCATAGATAGAGACCATTTGCTTCCTCACATAACTAAAACGAGGATAACAACCATTCTGAAATCAATAAACAACCAAAAGTGCCAGAAAATCAAACTGCATGGAACTATGACAACAAAGGAATTAAAGAAAAAATCAACCAGAACAACCAGACCAGTAAGTCAGTGGACTGGGAGGGCCTACTCAGAAAAACCTCGAGACAACGGACCTTGAGGATGGGGCTGGGTGCCCAGCTCTGGGGGACGCATGGGGTGGTCTGACTTAAGACCACTTAAGGGGACTCAGAAGTGGCTGTGGGCTATGGCTGTGGTTGCTGTGGTAGGAGAAGCTCTCAGTCTCACATGAGAGTCCAAAAGTCCTTTGAAAAGTGCACTAGAGAGGAGCAGGTGAGCAGCACCATTCCCTCTCTGGCCCCTACCCCATAGGCAGCACTACAGCTCAGAAAAGAGGGTTGCCCTGCTTGGGTGAATACCTAAGGCCCAGCCTTCTTACAGCCAATCAGCTGCCCCAAGACAAAGAAATATGGCCCAAATGAAAGAATAGACTAAAGCTTCAGAAAGAGAGCTAACTGAGGAGGATATTGCAAACCCATCTGATGGAGAATTTAAAGCCCTGGCAATCAAAATGCTCACAGAACTGACTGAGCTTGATCAAAAAATGAAAAAAAAAATAAGGATACCTAAAGTGAAATAAAGCAGAATGATCAGGGAACCAACAGTAACAGGAAGGAAACCAGGACTCAAAGCAATGATTTGGTGAAAAAAAATAATAATAATAAAAAAATAATTAAAAAAATAAAAATAATAAAAAATAAATTAAAAAAGCAATGATTTGGAACACAAGGAAAAATAAACATCCATCCAGATCAAAATAAAGAAACAAGAATTTGAAAAAGTGAAGAGACTCTTACAAACCTCTGGAACAGCCTGAAATGTTCCAATATCTGGATTATAGGGGTGCCAGAAGGAGAAGACCAAGAAATTGAAAACTTATTTGAAAAAATAATGAAGGAACACTTCCCCAATCTGGTGAAGGAAATAGACTTCCAGGAAGTCCAGGAAGCCCAGAGAGTCCCAAAGAAGTTGGACCCAAAGAGGAACACACCAAGACACATCATCATTAGGTTACCCAAGATTAAAGACAGGAAAGAATCTTAAAAACAGCAAGAGGAAGGAAAGAGTTACTTACAAAGGAGTTCCCATTAGACTATCAGTTGATTTCTCAAAAGAAAGCTTGCAAGCAAGAGGGGCTGGAAAGAAGTATTTGAAGTCATGGAAGGCAAGGACCGATATCCAAGATTGCTCTATCCAGAAAATATTTCATTTAGAGTGGGAACGGTATATAAGTGCCTCCCAGATAGGTCAAGTTAAAGGAGTTCATCTTCACCAAGCCCATTTTATATGAAGTGTTAAGGGACTTATCTAAGAAAAAGATCAAAGAATATGAACAGTAAAATGACAACAAACTCTCAATATAAACAAATGAAACATAAAAGAAAAGATAAAGAATGAAAACAGAAAACTAAGCATAACAATGAGAACAGGAACAGAATTAGATAAAATGGTTATTACATGGAGGGATTTCAGTGGGGAGGGGAAAGGGAGGAATGTACATGGAAGAGAAGTATGGGTTAGTAGGCATAAGGTAGACTGGAGAGAGATAAAAAATGGTATGGGAAACAGAGCACCCAAAGAACGTATATCTACAACCCATGGACATGAACTAAGGAGGGGGAATACTGAAGGGTTGTGGGGGCAGAGCAGAGGGGGGATAGAGGTGATAAATTGGGAAAATTGTAGTAGCATAATCAATAAAAAATATTTTAAAAAGAAGTATTCAAGGTCATGAAAAGCAAGGACCTACATCCAAGAGACTCTATCCAGCAAAGCTATCATTTAGAATGGAAGGGCAGATAAAGTGCTTCCCAGATAAGGCCAAGTTAAAGGAATTCATCATCACCAAGCCTTTATTATATGAAATGTTAAAGAGACTTATCTAAGAAACAGAAGATTAGAAATATGAACAGTAAAATGACAAAAAACTCACAACAACCAACAACTGAACCTAAAACAAAACAAAAAATGAACTAAGCAAACAAGTAGAACAGGAACAGAATCACAGAAATGTGAGATCACCATGAAGAGTTCTCAGTGGGGAGAGGAGGGGGAAGTGGGGGATGTGGGGGGAGAAGGGACGAGGAAATAAGTAGCATAAATGGTAGGTAGAAAATAGACAGAGAGATGTTAAGGACAGTATAGGAAATGTAGAAGCCAAAGATCTTAAATGTATGAACCCATGGACATGAACTAAAAGGCAGAGCGGGAGGGGATGCAGGTGGGAGGGGGAGTGCAGGATGAAGGGGAATAAAGGGCCAAAATGGGACAACTCTAACAGCATAATCAATAAAATATATTTAAAAAATATAATTATGCTTTCAGTGTGTGTTTCTGACTGAATCTAAATCCATCAATTGAAGCCCTATTCCGTAATGTGGTGGTACCCTAAGGGTGGGGCTCCATGATGGGATTATTGTGCTTATAAGAACAAGAAACAACAGTTTCCTTCCATGTGAAGGATACAGCAATAGATGGCTGTCCTCAGAACCCAACCATGTCAAGCACCCTGATCTTGGACTGCAAGCCTCCAGAACTATGAGATATAAATGCCTGTTCTCTAAGCTGCCCAGTCTATGGCATTCTGTTATAGCAGCCTGAATGAACTAAGACACTGTGTTAGTAAACCTTTTTTGGTTCTTACATGTAGTAGCCTCTGCCTACATTTGGAAATTACTATTTCCAATGAAGCCTAAGAAATAAGCAATCTAAATTCAGACTACTATGCATAAATATTGAAGCACCAGCAAGTGTCTGTTGATATCCCCTCTGAATTGATGCATGTGCTGAGCATTGGAGATGTGCCATTGTCTTGGCCCACCAAGGCACCTCCTGCATGTTGTTGCAGCTCTTGAATGTTCCTCTGGGGAGATGAGGCAAAGTCAAAAGGTCTGGTCCCTGCTTCTGAGATGTTTGGTGGTTCCTCATTGGGACCTGGAGGGAAAATCTCATGACACTGTGCACAACTTTGAGGTGGATTTAGAACTCATTTTACCTGGCAAGGCTGGGCAATCTCTTTGGATCTCTGGGCTACAATGGAATAAGAATTGTCTTGGGCCACACAGTTAAATATACAAACTTATTGAAAACTGATGAACAAAAAGAAAAGTTTAAATAAATTTATAATTTTGTGTTGGGCCACAAGTCATAGTCATCCTGGGCTGGGTTGGACACCCCTATAAGGATTTATATTCATCAGAATATAAATTCAGTGTCATGAATGAGGATTAATCTCTGCTTTAAGACCTCTTATTCACCCCAAATTCTCCATTATCTGTGTAAGAATAACACCAAGCTTATGTAAACAGTGTATTATTTAATTATATCGAATGATTGCACATTTATTGAGCTCAGCTGAGTAGTTCCCACTTGGGGATCTCTCATGTATTAGTGAGTTGGTACTACTACTAGTCAAACAGTGACTAGGGGCTGGAGTCAGAGCATGAGAATACTCAGCTTCATCCATTCTATCTTCATGTGGTCACTCCGGTGGTTTTTCATAGGGGGTGCAGTCAGGGCTTCTGAAGTGTGTCCCTGATAAAGAGCACCAGGTGGAGAAGCTGTACCCTTTTTTTCAACTAGCCCTAGATGGTACACAGCATCAGTCTACCCCATCTTACTCATTAGAAGTGAGTCACTAAGGCCAGCCCATTTATATGGGGGAAGCTTTTCATGACCATTTCTTGATGAGAGAGTTTCAAAGAAAGTGGCTGTGTTTAAACTACCACACAAGTCAGTACTGGGCCTTTGACCTAATCTCTGATTCATCCCTTCTTTCTGGACCTCCCTTTTTTTATTTCCATGGCTCACTGCAGGTAGAAACAGATAAAGGCTAACTGTTCATTGTTCTTTCATCCATGCTTCCCATCACTACTGCATTCATTATCATAATGGAAAACAGAGGCCAAGTAACTTTAATGATTCAATCCATCTTTAATACCAGAGCAGCAAGCAGCAGAACCCCAGAACTCTTCAACTTTCTATGAAAAACAGGAAAATTAAATGACACAAACTGCTATTCCCAGAGTTGTCCAGAGGGACTGAGTGAGAGCTGATGGGTTCTCACTTCTGTGGTGGTCACACTGAGGCTAAATGACCACTTACTCATGATATGAATAAGCTGAGTATTGGAGAAACAGTGGTTTCCAGATGGTCATTCCCCAAACCTGGCTAGTGTGGACAGGGTGCTCCCCTGAGATGAAGTTCAATGTGCAGGATGTTTATTAAGAGAGGCTTTGGAAACAAGATGTATGGAGGAAAGCCACAGTGAACCCCACAAGGTATTCTGAAATGGATAGTGCCACCTTCAGAGAGGTACTAGGGGGGAGCCCAGACAGCAAGGCTTTTGTAGGTGTGGCCAGATGGTCATGGATGCCATACCTAAAAGGGGCATGAGCTGGGCTCCTAACTGAATACCAAGGAAGATGGTCTGTTGACCCTCTCAGCAGCTGTGAATCCTTCCTAGTTGGGTCCACTTAGCATATCATATATACAGCAATAGGTTGTGAATCACAAATGAAATCCCAGAAATTCTGACCCAGTAGGGTCTGGGGTGGGGGTCTTAGTTTCCAAAGAGCTTCCTGGTGATTTCAATGCACAGCCACATTTCCTGTATACACCCCATGGCCCTGTGGTTCTGAATCCTTTGAAAGGTGCTCCCTAGGCTAAGGGTTGGAATGTAATGAACATCCAAAAGTCCCATATAGCAAAAGTCAACATAAGGCCCTTGATTGTGCAGATTCTCCCAAGTTTAGTAAATTGTCTGAGCCAGAAGTTGTGTCACTCCCACAAAGCAGAGTTTGCAGAGAGGTCCCAGTTCTCACCTCTTGCAGCTGGCCTACTCTAGCCAGCCTTGTCATTTCTGACAGTAGGTTCTTCTTGAGAGCCTGTTTGAATTGAACTTTCAGCTCACTGAATTGGCTCAATTCCCCAGTTGGAGGAAAACAGCCAAATTATAAACATTCAGAACTTCAGCTGGGATCAGGAGGAGGAGTTAAAGCCTCTTGCCTAAGTCTTGCCTGCAAAATTGACTTTTTCTGTCAATGAGAGCATAGCTCTGCTTACACTTCTCTTGTGTGCTTTGGCAGTTTCAGTATGGCTATAAAATTTATCCAAGGAAAACTGGTATTTATCTTGGGTTCACTTCCCCCGAGAAAAACTGATAAATAGATGGGGGTTTTCCAGGCCCCAGTTAATTTGGTTAGTACTTTATAAAATACAAATGTTACCCTATATTTCTTCATGGATTATTTACTGCTAACTAGGAAGTTATCAGTCTGTGAACATTCTAACAGGATGTTCACACAATTTAAAGAACCCACTTCCCATTTTTTTGAGAGGCACTAACCATGATAAAGGCAGGAGACAGGGAATGCACAGAGTGGAAAGAGACTTTATAATATTGTTGGTTATACAAGAATAAAATAGCCCTGCTAGGTTTGTGTGTGCATATACAGGGCACTTATCTGTTAAGGGTTGTGGAAGAAAAAAAGAGAGGGGAAAGGAGATCAAAATTCAGACCAAATGTTCCGCTCTTGTGTCTAGGATTTTTTTCTTTTGTGTCCCACCTAAAGAAAGGCACTGGGATGATGAGAGACCTCGTCCCAGCTCTGTTTACTTTGGGAACTATCAGCGGTGTATGAATAATAATGCCTCCCTCTGTCCATGACTAATTGAATTGCAGCATGCAGGCAGCAGTGAGGGGGTTTTGCCTGGCTAGTCCATCACTGTGGCTTCTCAAGTAGCGATGGACAGTGACTGATGCCATGCTGTTTCCCAAAGATCATCCTTAGACACGTAACAGCAGAGGTGTGAAACTTAATTTGTGTTTCTATTAACCAGGGCCTCCCAGAGAGGAAGTGAAATGTCAAGAGTCAAAAATGGGTTTGGTGATAAAAAGGGAGGAGGAGACAGACAGCTCCTCAATCTCCTATCTCTCCCCTGACTTTAAGAGTCTTAGTCCTAAGGATGAATGAGGAAATGTCAGCCCAAAGACAATGTATGCCACAGTGGGGTTGCCCTGCCAAGGTCATGCCCATTAAAAGTATCTGGGTTGTTTGGGGCGCCGCGGGAGCCTCTCCTTATCAGACTAAAATGGCAAATAGACAGATATTTGTCTAAGAGGATGTTTTGATGTTAACACATGAAGTAGAAAGGAAGAAAGAAGACGAGACAGAGAGAGAGAGAGAACTGTAAAAAGCAGTTGAAAACAGAGTCTATGGCCATGTCTATGTTCTAACAACAGTTTGTACGGGAAGCTTAACATTTGGCCATCCTGGTTGTGTGTGCTGTGTTTACACAGCAGAACTATGCAGCTGGGACCTCTGCTCAGTGGGACTTTGTTCTTAGAGTAAGAAAGTAACCCCTGGTGAACTGTGGTCAGGGAACCTTACACTCCCCACCCATCTCTCTGATGGTCGGCAGACAGTGGAAGTCCTCCAATTACAGGGTCTATTGGTTTCCATCTCAGTTGGATTTAGTTGGGGCAAGCCCCAGCCAGATTGGCATCTTTTGATGAGAGTTGTGTATAGCACCCTGGCTATTTTTGGTGGCAGGGGCTGGTTGGAATTCAGCATTTTAAAGACACCTCCTGGTTTCTAGAATCTCAAAACTTTAAATTCCCCCCAAACACTTTGATTAATTCTCATCAGCTCCCTATGCTTTAAAACTAGCCATAGGTGTCAGTACCAACAGTTATTCTCTAAATACATGTTTCTCAGCTCTACTTCCCATTAAAAAATTAGATAACCTCTAATATTTTGGTTTTGCAGAAATAAAATATATCTTTTTCTTATAAATAAGATTTTTTAAAACTTCTAAAATGTTTCTATTTTACACCCTGACTGGTGTGGCTCAGCGGATTGAGCAGCATCCTGGGAACCAAAGGGATGCTGGATGGATTCCTAGTTAGGGCACATGCCTGGGTTGCAGGCCAGGTCCCTAATAGGGGGTGTGTGAGAAACCACTACCCATTGATGTTTCCCTCTTCTTCCCTCCTTTCCCCTCTCTCTAAAAATAAATACATAAATCTTTAAAAAATAATATAAAATTATAAATTAAAAAATAAAATGTTTCTATTTTGCTTATGTATTTGTTTGTATTAATTAATTGATTAATCAAATCCTGGAGAGAAATTTGGTGTGCTAAGGGAACAGTCTCTACCACAGGCAGCAGTAAAGTGCAGGATGCCATTTTATGCAGCCAAGCTACTGTCAGTAATTCTTAATCTATTCAGAAAAACAGTCATCTTTTCAGTACATTTTGCTTCTCAACCCCACTTTAACAAGTGGGAAAGAAGATATTTAAGGAAAATGATAATTTTCCTATGCTTATACCAAATGAGAAATATTTTCAACCCATGATATCCAGCCTGTTTTAGTTTCTGGTTTCCAATCCCAGTTCAACCTAGTAAACAAACAGGATGACTACTCTGGAGGAGGCCACAGTACTGGTATTAAGACAGTCTACCTAGAATCCCTTCACTCTTCATACCTGATATTTGTGGTCACTGTTTGTATGCTTTACATACCAAACAAAGGGAAACAGAACTGGTTTCAACTGTGGCACAAATGAGGGGAGGAGAAGGGGAAGGCAAAGCATTTATCCCTTCAATTTGTATTTAGAAAATATTTCAAATCCTTACTCAGAAGACAGGCTCTTCCCATTGGTATGTAGCAGCAGAATTCATTATGAGATAAAAGCAGAAACCAATTTAATTTCTAGAAAGACTACAGAAGACTACCTGTCTGGGCTTGAAACTATATCTAAACCCGTGTAACTGCACTCCCTTTGGCTCAGATACCTGGAGGCAATTATGCCTCATGATTGAGGGGTTTTGAGTGGGACTGCTCTGCACTGTCTTCACCTTCCTAACATTGTTGTATAAAACCTTCACACTTTGGATCTAGATGTCATCTACACACCAAAAATCCTCCAGTCCATTGAAATGAGGCTCAAAGAGGTATTTAAGGAGAAAATAATCAATGCATAAGGAAGAGCCACAAAAAAGATAACAGAGATTTCCAAAAGAACAGGGGAGCATAACAGATAAAGAAGGAAGAATGAAAATCAAAGGTACAATCCCATCACAGCATAATTCCCACTGAGTAGTCTGGGTTCCCTACTTACTACAAAGTTGTGAGCAGAGGCAGGGCTTCTCTTGACAACTTACAGTCTGGCAGGGGAAACCTAGATAGGAATAAGATATTCTTTTTCTGTAAAAGTTAGCCACCATTAATTACTTGAGACTCTGGAGAAGTAATGATACTTTAACCTATTATGCTTTCCCATGTGCTGTGCACTGAGTACTTCCAATATTCCAAGTGCATTTCAATACTCTCAGTAGTCTAGGAGGTAGATGATATTATCATCCCCACTTTACAGATAAGGCAGCTGAGGCACAGAGAGGTCAGATCAATGCCAGGTAGGCTAACCAAGGTCTGTCCTCAAGGTCCTATGGAGTCAACCTTAACAGAGACATTCTGCACCCCAGTCCCTGCAGTGGGTATTTGGATATCTGAGAACATTTAGCTTTCATACTTGAATACTCAAGAAAGAGCTTTTAAGGAAGAGCAGAATTTGAATAAAGCAGATTATGAGACACACTGAGGTTGTATGGAAGGCTTCCTGCTTTCCAAGAGTGCTAGGTAAAGTGTAACAAAGACAAGATTCAGGTCTTCAAATGAAAAGTCACCTTTTTACATTCCATAATAGTAAGGACATTATTGGCTTCTCAAGCAATTGCTTTTCAGGCAACTTCAAGCACAGTTAACTATTGTGATGTAAGTTGATACAATATTTTTGAAACATTAACTATTGAAATTTAAATGAACATATACTTGTTACTTAATAATTCTGCTTGTATGTGTATTTGTTCTATAGAAAAACACACAAAGATTTCATTCAAATATGGTCATTGGCCTTTTCTGAAATAGCAAAATTCCAAACACCAGAAATGTCCTTCCAGAGAGGACTGTTGAAATAAATTATATTTTATATACTAGACATTGCTGAAAGCAATAAGATGCATCTATACAACCTAAATGAAAAATTATTTGAGATATTTTACATGAGAAAAACTACATAAGGAGAAACATCCACTTTTTATAAACAATTGTTTTATGAAATAATAATCACAAGCAATTCTGTAAAAAAATTCTGAAATATTTCAATCAGGAGCAGTTACCTCTGTGTTTTTATGATCAGAGATGATATAAATACTTACAGAGCTCATCACAACAATTTGCAGATGTGCTTCATGTAGCAAAAAACTTGAGTTGCCTAATGTGCACATTACCACCTAAGGATGAAGAAGGGGATACTTTACCTTCTTGTTTCTGTTCTCATACCATAAACCACTGTCATTTTACAGTCCATTTAGTGCTGTGTGTGGGCACTCTTGTGCTTTCTGATGGTGGTTATCTGTTTCAAATGACCCCCAAGCATAGTGCTGAAGTGCTGTCTAATGCCTCAGCTCAAGAAGGTTGGAATGTGCCTTATGAAGAAAATATGTGTTACTTAAGCTCATTCTGGGTTATAGTGTTGTTGCCTATAATGTTGACAAATGAACAATATAAAAAAGTGTTTCCTTATTTAATTAAATAGAAACACTTGTAAAATGAAGTTATATACTGAATAATTGATGAAAATATCATGACCACCAAAGCCTCCCTTAACCTTTTGTTTTCCCCCAAAGAGCAATGGTTCATTATTCTCTCATTCAGTGTTTGTAGAAACTTTATTGAAGTAACTGTGAGAATCAATTCAACTTCAGTTTGAACAATGTAATCCTATGAATGGTCTTTGGAATGTCCATCCCATCCCCAAACAGGCTGCTTCCATTATCTGAAAAACATACTTTAGGGATGCAGAGTCAGGACTTTAACCACCAAGGCAACAAGTTGGTCAGAGGAGGCTGCTGAGAGGTCTCTTGTTATCTGTACCTAAATCAACAACTTAGGCTTTGCTAAAGTAGCATACTATTGGTGACATCAGTGGTACTCAAGATTGGAATTTAGAGTGCCACCACACCTGTCATGGGCAGGTCCACAATCTAGCCAAAACCACTTTCATGCTTTTCTAAGGAGTGGTGCCCAAATTGAGCTGGTGTTCAGGCATCGAAGGGAGGATTTGAGATGCCTGGGCTAACTCTAGGGGTAACCAAAGCCTCCTGGTCATTGTCAAGTCTTTCTTGAATGCTGTCCCCTCCCCAGATGCAGCATGGAGATGGAAGCATCTAGAAAGGCAATGAGCAGCAACATTACAGAATGTCTACAAGAGAGGAAGGAGGTATTGTCTTATGGTTGCTCACTGATCACAGAAAAAAAAACATGTTGTAAATGTCTGAGGTAGAGAACTTGCTCTAAGACTTTTAAGGGTAACTTGGTGGCTAACCTCCACAAATCAAGCTTTTTAGGAAGTTCATAAATATTAAGGGGGGGGGGGGATTGGTTTTAGTCATTTGACAAACTCCACTTAAAGAACTGAGACATCTCTCTGGCCAAACAATAGTCATTGTGGGCTTGGCAATTTGTCTCCTCATTCCCAGTTCAATACATTTGAAGTTAATGAAATAAAATAAAATAAAATGGTGTCAAGTCATCTTACAATAGTACCAAGAGCTATATATTACCTGGTTGACTAGAAAAACCCTAGAATTACTGCTAAGGTGTTAGAAAGAGTTTGCTAGGTGGTATACTGCATTCCCCATGCTTCTCACACCCTAATGTCACAACAGTTTGTTCTCATTTCCTACTATATAGAAGCATATATATTAATTTAGATACAACTTATATAACTTTACATAAGATTGCTATCATTTATATATTTGAAACCAAATAGCTTAATCTTAACTAATAGCCCTAAAATGAAAATAAAACTCTCACTAAATAAAATGTAAATTATAATTCTTATGTTTGATTAAAAACTTGAGTAGTCTTCTACATACAATGTTTCATGAATTGTCAACTACCCCCATTAGCTTCATTTTTCCTTCCTCTCTAGTCTTTGTTACTTCTAATGAAAATCAACCTCTTTTTCTAAAAATCAAATCTGTTAATTCCCACTTTGGCTTCATTTTAGGCTCCATCAGATCATGTTGTGATGCGGTGTCTGCCTCTGGGCTATTGTGATGTGCTGTCTTCCAAGATGCTGCAGTTGCCCAGGAGCACTAGAACTCAGGCCATGTGCTATCCAGTGACTGGTAATTGTGAGCTTGACCATCCTGGGGCCTCAGAGTGACCCCAAAAGTTCTGCCCAGCTCTGATGCTGCACCTGACTTGTGTAAGTCTTTGACTGAATTCATATTCTTCAGTTATTTTTCCTTCCCCTTTATTTGCAGAATAGACAAATTATTTAAATCCTTTGAGGATAATGAAGAACCTGAATTGTAGTAATTTTTTTACATCTCAAGACAAGTTTTATGCAATGAATTTCTGGCAATGTCTTTCTCTTTGCACTGTGTTTAGAAAGCCAATATCTTCCTGAGGTAGAATATCTCAACAACAATGGAATGCTCCTTTGTTGGATATTTAGATCACACAGCTACTACCTGATTTAGCAGAAAGTACATTTGGCTTAATTAATTCTTTAGGTACTGTACTGATTTTCCCAGAAATTCATTAGCTTGGATGACATGGATACAAAAGAAAAATGTATACCCTGCTATATAGGTAAAAGACCTAGGCTAGAATTGGCCCCAAACCATAGCTCTGATGCTTTTTGCCTATTTTCTTCAAAACTATATTTCACAATCATATAATTTTCTCTCATTTGCTTTTTCTGACTCTAACACTTATTTTTTTTAAATTTTTAAATAATAGTTTAACATATTCTCTTTGAGTTTTTAGCATTTAAAACTAATTTCTAAATTTACATTTCATGAAATTTTAATATCAGACATTTTTCTACTGCATGAATTTTCCATAACAGCATTTAAACTGGCATACATTTATGTACTCCTTATTTTATAAACTATTAGTGATAAGCAGATATTTGTTATTACATATGATTTATATTGCAATGATGGTAACTTTCAGCTTAAACTGGAGACACCGATTTCATCCTTGTACCTTAAAAAACAAGTGATATGAATGTCAACAGAATATTAAATATTAGCTCTATGACATTAATAACAAGGTTTTAATTCTTTTTCTACATTTAAAGGTCCCTGCTCATGAGTTCATTACTCAAAGAATCCTTACTTAGTTTCATTGATTTATATGCCTGTTTTTATGCCAGTACCATGTTGTTTTTATTATTATGGCCTTGTAGTATAGTTTAATATTAGGTCAGGATATTATTCCCCATCTTCTTTCTCAAGATTGCTATGGCTATTTAGGGTCTTTTTGGTTCCATATAAATTTTTGGAATATTTGTTCTAGATCTGTAAAATATGCCATTGATCTCTTGATAAGAATTATATTGAATCTGTAGAATGCTTTGGCTAGTATGGGCATTTTAATGATGTTAATTGTTTCTATTCATGACTATGATATATGCTTCCATTTATTTGTATCTTCTTCAATTTTTTTATAATTTTCCAAGTACAGATTTTTCACATTCTTGGTTAAATTCTTTCCTAGGTATTTTATTCTTTTTGAAGCAGTTGTGAATGGGATGGTTTTCCTCAGAATCTTCATTTAGGAACATGGATTATTTTGCATGTTAGATGAACACAATCATTTGATTATCGTGCTAATTCCTTAAGTTAAAAAGGAGAGTTACTTCATTAGAACATGGCATCCTATTGCCAGCTGCAGGAAATTTTTCATTACAAACAAATCATTCTCCTGCCCTGAGAGTCAACAATGTTATGATAAAAAATAGGAAAAAGTGAAAATGAAAAAATGCCAGTGATATGAAGCAATATCCCATGGATTGGGTTGTTTTGTTTGTGTCACAGTTTTGCATGATGCCTGGGACATGATAGCTTCTTATTAACACTAATATCATCAATTATCAAGTTATGATAGTGTTCTTTTTTCACCTGTAGAATGTGACAATATTTGTCAGACTGTGTAGCATGGAGTAAATACTCAATATAGGCTAGTTTCTTTGACTTTTCATTTGAGATGAAAATCCCCCTCCTAAATTTGCAAAATTGTAAACATTTTAAACAGAGTTTTATATATATATACAACAATATTTGCTTGATATACCCTAATATGTGGGTAAAAAAGAAGTGGTTAACAGGAAAAATTTGATTTTTATTCACTTTTTTAATAACTTAAAAACATAAGCACTTGCAACTTCAGTATCTATTGATGGAGGAATGAATAAATAAAATGTGGTATACATTGAATGTATACATATAATATATACACACAAAGAAACAGTATTCAACCTTAAAAATGAAGGAATTTTTGACACATGCTACAACATATATGAATCTTGAAGACATTATGCTGAGTGAAAGAAGCCAGACAAAAAAAGATCAAATACTGTCCTGACTGGTATGGCTCAGTTGGTTGGAGTATCATCTTCTGCACCAAAAAGTCATGGGTTTGATTACCAGTCAGGATCTACACCTAAGCTGTGAGTTCAGTTCCCAGTTAGGGCACCTATGGTAGGCAAAAGATCAATATTTCTCCCCCTCATTGATGTTTCTCTCTTTTTTTCTCTCTATCCATCACTCTCTAGAATCAATAAATAAATTCTCAGGCAAAGATTAAAAATAGTAATAAAATAAAATTTTTATAAAGGACAAATACTGTATAATTTCACTAGTATGAGGTACCTAGTATAGTTAAAGTCAGAGATAGAAAGTAGAATAGTGGTTGCCAGATGCTGGGGGAAGGGGAAAAGAGGAGTTGTTTGTTGGGGACAGAGGTTCACTTTTGCAAGATGAAAAAATTCTGAAGATTCATTGCACAACAATGTGAATTTATTAAATATTGTTGAATCGCGCACTTAAAAATGGTTATGATGATAAATTTTATGTTATCAGAGCCCTAGCTGGCGTAGCTCAGTGGATTGAGCGTGGGCTGCGAACCAAAGTGTCGCAAGTTCGATTCCCAGCCAGGGTACATGCCTGGGTTGCAGGCCATGGCCCCCAGCAACTGCACATTGATGTTTCTCACTCCCTCTCTCTCTCTCCCCCTCCCTCCCCTCTCTAAAAATAAATAAATAAATTCTATAAAAAAATTATGTTACCAGTATTTTACCACAGTTAAAAGTTGTTAAACAGTGATTGGAAAGTTATGGAATCTTCTCAGGATGTTATTAAGATGATGGGAAGGGCCATCAAATGGAGCACAGTTGGAAGCAGGGATTAAACATAAAAAAATCCATATTTTTAAAAAAGTGAAAAAAATACAAGTACTTACTGAGTACCCTCTATATTCTAGTCACTGAGGACACAGCCCACTGTCAGGTGGGCAAGACAGACATGTGAATGAACAGTTATTATGGAAGAACAATGGTAACTGCTCTAATCACTGTATCAAGGAAGAGCTTTGAAAATGAGGAGGCTGGAGTGAGGAAGATGGGGATGAGGTAGGAGGGAGCAGATTCCACTGCCCCCTACACATGGGAGGAAAACCTAGCTGATCTATAGAGGAACAGAGCAAATAGTCAACAGTACCTCAGCATATATGACAATAAGAAACCAAAAATTGTAGCAGACATTGAAACACCAGATGGTAAGGAGAGTGCTTCAGGACAATAAGGTCCCAGGGGCCAGCATGGGAACCAGGGCAACTGCAGCCCCAGGCCCAGCACCCACTGGGTCTCCCACAGGGTTCTTGGAAGAGAGCTGAATCAACTGCTCCCTCCCCAGCCAAACAAAGTTTGAGCAGCACCAGGAGAGACCTGACTGCTTGAAGTCACAGAGAGGGGAATAAGGGCTAAGTTGCAAAAATGCAGGGGCTGTGAGCACCCACAGAGTCTGTGGACACCAGCTGCAGAGAGGTGCAAGTTGGGCCTTGATGGGTCCTGACTCTGATAGTCTTCAGTCTGGCTGGAGAATTGGGCTGTGTGAGATGCCAAGCCATTGTACGGAGTGGGAGGCTTGAGTGGAAGGAATTCCTCAAAAAGAAAAAGTGAAAGAAGAGACACTCTTTGGGGATTTCTTCAGCAGCAATTACTCCAGCATCCTCCCCACCCAGCCTGGCAGCACTCCTGAGGTGGTGCAGAAAGCCCTGCACACCCCCATAGACCTAGGAAGAGTGCACACCTGAACTAGTGGGACTGTAGACAGCCTGGCTGAGTGCACACACCTGCAACCTGGGGAGAGTGCTCTCTGTAAAAGGCATGGGTGCCACACCCAAGGACCAAGGGAGAGGTGCCAGGCTAGCTCTAGGGAGAGTACAAGGCTAGCAATGAAGAGTGTGCACGAGGCTGACTGAGTGCAGATGGGGAAAGGAGAAAAGCCATAACAATCACCTCTCAGCCAGCTGCAGCCAGCAGGACCAGAAAAAAACAGTTTGGCCAGTTTAAAAGCAGCAAGAGACTTTTTAAAAAAATAATTATTATTTTATTTTTTTATTACTTTTATCTCTCAATTCATTTTTCTCTTTCCTTCTTTCTTGTTTTATTCCTTCTTCCTTTCTTTTCAATTTTATCTCTTCTTCTGCTTTTCTTTTTCTTTTCAAATACCCACAAGTGAGACAAAAAAAAAAACCCTGGAACTGTGAAAAGACCAGAGTTGGACCCAAAGAGGGGGCATCCCAACAGCTGAGATAATGAGACAAATTTCACTTTGCTATTACAGAGAACCTGAAAGTTATTGCATATTTGCATTATTATTTTTTTCATTATTTTTACATCTTTTATTTTAATAATATTCTTGTACTCCTTTCTGTTTAGTTTTCTTTGCTTGGCTGGTTATATTGTATCATTTGACAGGTTTCCCCTGTTCTCTTCTTTGCTTGGCTGGTTATATAGTATCAATTGACAGGTTTCCCTTGTTCTCTCATAGTATTGTTAATGTGCTGTCCTTAACTTCACTTGTGTTCCATTACCATACTACTCAAGGTCCTATACTCCCTATTCTTACTATCCAGGTCACATAGATTCTGCCATATGATTGTTGCTCTAATATTACTTTAAATAATAGCTGCTCCATACAATTGCAAATACTACACAAGACTCCTCCTGGATCTTAGCCCACTTAATGGTTTATTGAACTCTATTACTGTAGCGGTTAACTCTATTCTCTCACATACACCTTTTGATTATCCTTCTCTCACCTTACCTTAAAATCTGACTTTCCATAAGCTCACTAGTTTCTAGATCCAACTAAAAACCCTTCCTCCCCCAAAAGAGTCTTATCTTCTTTCTGTCCTTTCCAAAAATTGGCTAGTTAGGTGGAAGATCATGGTTAATATACATAGCCAAAGGATCTCCTTTCTCTTCTCTATTGGCTGCTACTCTAAATATCATACTCTGCTACTCTCTTGCTGTCAAACCATTTTGCCTTCCCCCTCCAACTGATCACAAAAAATAAGATTAGGTGGAAGCTGTGAACACCAGGATACCCGCTGGAAGAGGAAACCCACCAACAAAGGAACAATCAACAGATAAAAACAGAAGCAGGTGAAGCAGGGAGTGGAAGCCCCACTAACCTCAATCCAGGACTGATCTGGAAATAGAACTAAATAGTGGAAAAATTACCCAGAACAAACAACTGAACAAGAGCAAGAGAGAATTGTCAAAACCTTGTACACATGGAAGAACCAGCTTCAACACCACCTGCCCTCACCAGCACAACAAAATACAAGAGGTGGTGGACAGAATGAACCTCAGTCAGCCAGCTGGTGGGAAGGACCCACCAAATAAAGACCCAGCAACAATTGAAACCCAAAGACAAACACAGAGTCAACTTAAATGATAGTCCAAGACCAGTGAGCTAGGGAGACCAAGAAGGCAGCACCACTGAATCTCACAGGTATCCTACCACAGAAGATCACACCATAAACTCAAGGAGCCAAAACAGACCAATGTAAGAATCTGAGGCTAACAAGAAGACCCACAAAAACAATGTGAAGACAAAGAAACAATCCCCGAATGAAAGGAAAGGAGGAAGCCTCAGAAAGAATGCTAAATGAAATATAGGCAACTCAACTATCCGGTATTGAGTTCAAAGTAATGGTTATCAGGAAGCTCAATGACCTCACAGTGAATTACCAAAAAAAAAATAGGGAATCTACAATGAACTCACTGCAAACTATATCAACATGAAAAAGGAAATAGAAACTATAAGCAAGGTCCAAAAGGAAAAAAAGAATACAATTTTTGAACTGAAGAACACAGTAGAAGGAATTAAAAGCAGGCTCAATGAAGCAGAAAATCTGACCAGTGAACTGGAGGACAAAGTTGAAAAAAAAAAAACACCCAGAAAGAGCAAGAAAAGAAAAAAGAGGCTCAGAAAAAATAAAGAGGAATTAGAAGAAATACAAGACAATATAAAATGTAATAGTATCTGTATAATAGGGATACCAGAAGAAGAAGAAGAAAGAAGAAAAAAGGAAGAAGAAGAAGAAGAAGAAGAAGAAGAAGAAGAAGAAGAAGAAGAAGAAAGAAGGAAGAGGAGGAGGAAGAAGAGGAGGAAGAAGAAGAAGAGGAGGAGGAAGAAGAAAAGGAGGAGGAGGAGGAGGGCAAAGTATATAAAACTTATTTGAAAAAGCAATAATGGAAACCTTCCCTAATTTGATGTGAGAAAAAGTCACACAAATCCAGGAAACACAGAGAGTCCTAATCAAGAGGAACCCAAAGAGGCCTACTTCAAGACACATCATAATTAAAATGGAAAAATTCAAAGACAAAGAGAGAATCTTAGTGGCAGCAAGAGAGAAACAAGAAGAAACATCAAAGGGAGCCCCAATAGGGTTAGCAGCTGACTTCTCAATGGAAAAGCTCCAAGTCAGAAGAGAATGGCAAGAAATATCCCAAGTAATGAGAGCCAGAGGCCTTCAACCAAGGCTACTTTACCCAGCAAGGCTCTCAATTAAGACAGAAGGCCAAATAAGGAGCATTCAACGCAAAAGAAGTCAAAATAATACACCTCCACTAAACCAGCTCTGCAAGAGATGCTAAAGAGGCTGCTTTAAGGAAAGGAAGAAAAAGAGAGAGAGAGGAACACAGTATGAAAAGAGCAATAAATAAGTACCTATGAATAATAACCTTAAATGTAAATGGATTAAATGCTCCAATCAAAAGACATAGAATAGCTGAATGGGTAAGAAAGAATGACCTACATATATGCTGCCTACAAGAGACCCACCTCAGGACAAAAGACCTACACAGACTGAAAGTGAAGGACTGGAAACAATTTTTCCAAGCAAATGGACAGGAAAAGAGAAAAGTGTGGGTAGCAATACTCATATGAGAAAAAAATAGAGTTCAAAAAACGCACCATGAAAACAGACCCAGGTCACTTTGTAAGACTCAAGGGATGAATCCACCAAGAAGACATAAATACTGTAAGTATATATATGCCCAAAATAGTAGCACCCAAATACATAAAGAAAATCTTAGAGGGCTTCAAGAAAGATATTGACAGCAATACAATTATAGTGGGGATTTTAACACCCCACTATCGAAAAAGGACAGATCTTCCAAACAAAATATCAACAAAGATATTGTGGCATTGAACAATACCCTTCATGAAATGGACTTTACTGATATATACAGAGCCCTCCATCCCAAAGAATATAAATACACATTCTTTTCAAATGTACACAGAATATTTTCAAACATTGACCACATGATAGGACACAAAACAAGCCTCAACAAATTCAAGAAAATTGAAATCATACCAAGCATTTTCTCGGGCCACAAGGGACTGAAGCTAGAAACCAACCCCAAAGAAAATAACCCCAAACACTCAAACTCATGGAGATTAAATAGCATGCTATTAAACAATGAATGGGTCAAAATGATATTAGGGAAGAAATCAAAAGGTTTCTGGAAACAAATAAAACGAACTCACAACAACCCAAAACACAGCCAAGGCAGTCCTGAGAGGGAAGTTTAGAGACATACAGACCCACCTAAAAAAGTTAGAAACATTTCAAACAAACAACCTAACCCTACATCTACAAGACCTCGAGGAACAACAACAAAGAAAGCCCAGAGCAAGCAGAAGGAAGGAAATAACCAAGATCACAGCAGAATTCAATGACATAGAGACTAAAAGCACAATTCCAAGGATCAATGAAGCCAAGAGCTGGTTCTTAGAAAAGATAAACAAAATTGACAAGCCTTTAAGCAGACTCATCAAGAAAAAAAGAGAGAAGACCCAAATAAACACAATGAGAAATGAAAGAGGAGAGATTACAACAGATGCCACAGAAATACAAAAGATTGTAAGAAATTACTATGAAAAACTGTATGCCACGAAATTTGAAAACCTAGGTGAAATGGACAAATTTCTAGAAAAATATAATCTTCCAAAACTCAATGAAAAAGAAGCAGAAAGCCTGAACAGACCAATAACAGCAAAGAAATTGAAGCAGTAATCAAACAACTCCCAACACACAAAAGCCCTGGACCAGATGGTTTCACAGGAGAATTCTACAAAGCATTTAAGGAAGAACTAACCCCTATCCTTCCAGACTATTCCAAAAAATCTAAAAACATGGAAGACTCCCAAACTGTTTTTATGAGGCCAACATCATCCTAATTCCAAAACCAGGTAAAGATACAATAAAGAAAGAAAACTTTAGGTCAATATCACTGATGAACATTGACAGTAAAATCCTCAACAAACTACTGCCAAACCGCATTCAACAATACACTAAAAAGATCATACACCATGACCAAGTGGGATTCATTCCAGGAATGCAAGGATGGTTCAATATTCACAAATCAGTAAATGTAATACATCACATAAACAAAAGCAAAGACAAAAAAGCACATGATCATATCAATAGATGAAGAAAAAGCATTTGATAAAGTACAGCACCCATTTATGATAAAACACTCAGCAAAGTTGGAATAGAAGGAGCATTCCTCAGCATAATAAAGGCCATATATGAGAGACCTATAGCCAACATCATACTCAATGGGCAAAAATTAAAATCTTTTCCACTAAGATCAGGAACAAGAAAAGGCTGACCACTTTCACCACTTCTATTCACTATAGTACTGGAAGTTTTAGCCACACCAATCAGACAAGAAAAAAAAATAAAAGGCATCCAAATCGGAAAAGAGGAAACAAAACTGTCACTGTTTGCAGATGACATGATAGTGTACATAGAAAATTCTATAGACTCCACCAAAAAACTGCTTGACCTCATAAATGAATTTGGCAAAACAGGGGGATACAAAGTCAATATCCAGAAATCAAAGGCATTTTTGTTCACCAACAATGAAACAGCAGAAGCAGAGATCAAGGAAAAAATCCCATTTGAAATAGCAAAAAGAAAAATAAAATATCTAGGAATAAACCTAACCAAAGAGGTAAAAGATCTGTATTCAGAAAGCTACATAACACTCAGGAAAGAAATGAAGGAAGACACAAACAAATGGAAACATATACGGTGTTCATGGATTGGAAGACAATATAATCAAAATATCCATACTGCCCAAAGCAATTTACATATTCAATGCAATTCCTATTAAAGTACCAATGGCTTATTTCACAGACATAGAACAAACACTTCAAAAATTTATACGGAATCATAAACAACCCCAAATAGCTGCTGCAATTTTGAGAAAGAAGAGCAAAATAGGAGAGATCACAATACCTGATACCAAACTATATTATAAGTCCTCTGTAATCAAAACAGCCTGGCACTGGCATAAAAACAGGCACATGGACCAATGGAGCAGAACAGAGAGCCCAGAAATAAACCCAAGTCTCTATGGTGAATTAATATTTGACAAAGTAGGTAGGGACATAAAATGAAGGAAAAATAGCCTCTTCAACAAATGGTGTTGGAAGAACTGCACAGATATGTGCAGAAAAATAAAATTCAAGCACCAACTTGCACCTTACACAAAAATAAATTCAAAGTGAACAAAAGATTTAAATATGCCATAATACCATCAAAGTTCTAGAGGAGAACATAGACATGAAAATCTCAGATATTTCATACAGCAACATTTTTACTGTCATATCCTCTAGAGCAAGGGACATAAAGGAAAGAATAAACAAGTGGGATCTCATCAAAATAAAAAGCTTCTGCACGGCTAAAGAAAACACTATTAAAATAAAAAGAGAACCAACTCTATGGGAAAACATATTCGCCAATGATACCTGAGACAAAGTTTTAATCTCCATAATATATAAAGAACTTACACAACTCCACTCCAAGAAGACAAGAAACCCAATTAAAAAATGGGCAAAGGACTTGAATACATTCTCCTCCAAGGAAGACATACAGAGGGTCCATAGACACATGAAAAGATGTTCAGCATCACTAGGTCTCAGAGAGCTGCAAATGAAAACTACAATGAGTTACTACTTCACGCTGGTCAGAAGGGCCATCATAAACAATGTGTCAAAAAATAAGTGTTGGAGAGGTTGTGGAGAAAAGGGAACCCTAGTGCACTGTTGGTGTCATTGCAGACTGGTACAAACACTATGGAAAACAGTATGGAGTTTCCCCAGAAAACTAAAAATAGATCTGCCTTTTGACCCAGCAATTATACTGCTAGGGTTATATCCTAGGAACCCTGAAACACCAATCCAAAAGAACCTATGCACCCCAATGTTTATAGCAGCACAATTTAAAATAGACAAGTGTTGTAAGCAAGCTAGGTGCCCATCAGTAAATAAATGGATCAAAAACTATAGTACATTTACACAATGGAATTCTATGCAGTAGAAAGAAAGAAGGAGCTCCTACCCTTTGTGACAGCATGGATGGAGCTGGAAGGAATTATGCTAAGGGAAATAACCCTTGTGGTGAAAGACAAATACCACATGATCTCACCTTTAACAGAAACCTAAACAACAAAATAAACAAACAAGTAAAATATAACCAAAGACACTAAAATAGAGAACAGGCTGACAGTGACCAGAGGGGAGAGAAAATGGAATTCATGGGAAAAGGGGAAGGGTTTACAGGAATAAATATAAAGGACACATGGACAAAAACTAGGGGGACTTGGAAATGAAAGGGCTAGGGGGTCGGCTTGGATGGAAGTAAAAGACAGAAAACTGTACTTGATCAACATATAAAACAAAAAAAAATTAAAAAGTAGATAAAAATATTTCAAAAATAAGAATAAAATCAGGAGAGCTATTTGAAAATGCAAGGAGGACATCTATGAATACTAGTCAATAATCCCTTCCCACTCTGCATCACCCTAGCCTGAGTGACTTTGTCTTTGCCAATGCCACCATTTTTAGTGTGGAACTTACAGAAAGTCTGAGCCAGAAGAGAATTAAGAGAGTGTCAAAGCCTGCAGTACAACCTTCTTCCCCTTATGGGTGAGAAGGTGGTGGACAGCTCACATGGCTCTTTATTCACTGTACAGTGTAATTCCTTCTACTTTATTTCCAGCCCTTTCCCAGTTTTTCACACTTCTGCACAGATCAAGTATCCTTATCTTTCTCTCTGCCTGAAGGAGCATATTTTTTAGTTTTCTAAATGGTCAGAGGGTTCATTAAATGAGAGATGGATGATTTAAATTGATTAGTTGAAACAGGTGACTCTCACAGGTTTGGGCATAAAAATTTCAAGGATGAAAAATCTGTAAGTGCGCTGGCTGGCGTAGCTCAGTGGATTGAGCATGGGCTGCGAACCAAAGTGTCGCAGGTTCGATTCCCAGTCAGGACACATGCCTGGGTTGCCGGCCATGGCCCCCAGCAACTGCACATTAATGTTTCTTTCTCTCTCTCTTTCTCCTTCCCTTCCCTCTCTAAAAATAAGTAAATAAAATCTTTTTTAAAAATCTATAAGCACCAACTATTTTTTTCTATCATTTTCCAAATGATAAAAATGAGTTTGAATGGGAAAAAAGGCCATATGTTATTATTGACAGTCCCATAATCCTTGTTTTTGTATATTGGCCTGATTTCATAGATGCTACCATGTCATCCTGAGTTAGGTCTTTTCCTTGCAATGGAACCCTTTTGGTCATCTTGGCATAGCAGACCCGAATCCATGGTTTAGCAGCTACTTCCAGCAGTTCCCAGCCAATGACTGACAGGAGCTGGTGGTAAATACCCCAACTACTTCACTCCTCAGTTGGAATAATCAGAGACATATATTCCATGCTGTCCCAAGAGGTACCCAGTGGCATGAGGCTTCAGTGGCTATGGTGGTATTTTGTATTTGAACACTCCCTGCATTGGTTATCTTTCCTCCCTCTCAGCTCCCAGGGTTTCATGGAGCCATCTGCCAAATGAATGACTTACTTGGAATTCTCATCTTAGGACATTCTCTCCTCCATCATATTCTGACACCCTTACCAATTATTTTCATAATGCTTATAAATTTCTCTTGTTTAAAACAAAATCATACAAAATATGGAAGCCACATATAGAAACAATGAAAGCAGACCATCTCGATCTTGAACTTTCCAGATGTTTTCATTCAAATAGCCAGTCAAAGTTCCAGTGTTTTCTTATTAGAACATGTTTACTCAACCTAGGTATAGACATAGATATCTCTGCCAACCCAGTATGCATGACAATTTCAGGTCTTTATACACTCCATAGCTTCACTGCTTTATAAATTTTTCACAGGAAAATCAATGTCTGCCTGTATATTTGTGTTTTTGTTTGTTTGTTTGTTTTGAGGTCAGGTGGGCTATCTGCATTTATTAACTCAGTCTGGCTTGCATTTATGTTGAAGATAAGGAGAAATCAGGATGCTACTCACAATGCTTTCTGTTTTTTGTTTTTGTTTTTGTTTTTTGCTTTCCTATTTTTTAATATTTCCACAACTGGAGGAAAACAGAGAAGAGAGACAACGGAGGGGGAAAATGCCACTTACATTTTTAAAAGCAGATATAATTACCTTTACAAGGAAGCTATTATGTAAAAAGAATAATATGATTTGTCTTCTTTAAAAAGAGTGAAGCATCCCTGACTCTTTTTCAAATAACAATGGAATGGAAGAGAAGAGAAAAGACATAGGGTTGAACTGTACACTCAGAATGAAGTGATCAATTCCCATGATGAAAGACTATAAAGCAGTCTCCAAGATGGAGCCACTAGTGCCACTAGGAAAAAACTGCTGCTCCCTTATTCCAGAGTGGGCAATAGGAATAGAAAGGGTCAAACCCTTCAGATTTAGATTCAATAAATACATGTTGAATATACCCCTCTGATCTAGATATTCTGTGAATATAAAGAGAACAACAATATTTTTATTCAAGAATTACACAATTTGGTAGGGAAAAAAAATCAAATATATGCAAAAATAAATGCAAATAATAGAACATTTAAAAATAAATATATATATAGTTAATTGCATATATATGTGTGTGCATAAGCAAGGTAGCAAGATTATATATATATATATATATATATATATATATATATATATATATAAATAGCATAGTTGAGAACTTTAATCCAACTGGAGATTAGGAAAGTTTTTCTAGACACTCTGTCTTGGGATAGATTTTGGAGGATGAAAGGAGTTGGCAAAGTGAAGAAAGTGTGGAAGGGCATTTTCAGCTGAGGGAGCAGCATGTATCAAAGAGCAGTGCAATGCAGGTGCTACATCAAGACTGCTGAAAAACAACTGTGACAGCATCCAAGCCCTAACTTCAAATCTAAAAATGATGGCATAAATAGTGTTTTAGAAAATTTGTAATAGTGCTGGGAAATAAGAGGTAAAATCTTGGGGGAATGGTGGGGAGAAAATGCAGACAACTATAATTGAACAACAATAAAGTAATTTAAAAAATAAAATAAAATAAAAAATAAGAAGTAAAATCTCAGTGAATCTGAAATGTTAAGGAATCTTAATAAGATGGAATAACAATAAAATCAGTTTAAAAGGCAGAAAGGGTCTTTTGTAAGACAGGGACCAGATCTTTCTTTAGGATTCCAACCTCTGAGGAAGCTGACAGAAGTGATCAAAGAAGTCCATGGTCACCCAAAGTGGTGAGACTAAGAGCAGCCCCACCCCTAGAGGTCTGACTTATGTTGCACAGCAGCCAGCACTCAGAACTGGAAATAGTGAGAGCAGAGCCCCAGCTCAAGATATGGGTAAAGCCTGTGGAACTGCTGATGCACATGAAGAGCCCAATACACTCAGCCTCATGGAAGCTCTGGCCCACATTCCAGTCAGGAGAATGTTCCACCCACCCTTCTCCAACAGTGGAAGCAGATGGGGCAGTTAGGCTGATTCAAACATGGGCTAATAAGGAATAGCACGTATGAGAAAAACATACAACTAAGAATCGTCTAACATTTATGCTTAAGTAATGGTGTAAATGTAAAGACTCCATGAAGAAAACTTCCAGGAAAATATGTTGACTCAAAACTTTTTACTGCCTAAAATTTTTCTGCATGGTATAAAAGGGAGGAGTTAAGGAAAGAGACTTAGTGGGGATCCAGAGATTGGTATTAGTCATGGTGTAGACTCCACATAGATTTGTCAGAATTTGTAGACTAGATGAGTTGCCAAGAGTAAGTTGTCTTATCTTTGGTGAAAAAAAATTCAAACATATGTGCAAGTGAATGTGTTAAGATAGGATGGAATAGGATTGGTTCTGATCAAGATGAAGGTGTAGGTAGAAACCCTTCACTTCCTCAGACAACCAAAAGGAGGATGACAACAAATCTAAAATCCATAAACAACCAGAAGTGTCAGAAAATCAAACTGCATGGAACTCTGACAACCAAGTAATTAAAAAAAAGAGTCAACCAGCCCAAACAGGCTGGTACAACCCAGACAGAGAGAAACCACAGTGAGGTGGCAGACTGCACCGGTAGAGCTGGCTGAACAAGAAAACTGGGACTCAGAGCTGACTGTGGACTATGGTGGGGGTTGCCACAGTGGGAGAAACTCCCAGTCTCACACAAGGGATCCTTAGAAAGTGGGCCAGAGCAGAGCAAGCCAGCTGCATTGTTTCCTCTCTGGCCCATCCCAAACAAGCAGCATCCACTGCAACAAGGAGGGTTGCCTTGGCCTGGTGAAAACCTAAGGCCCCACACCCTTACAACTTAACAGGGCCCCAAGACAAAGAAACAGAGCCAAAATGAAAGAACAGAAAAAAAGCTTCAGAAGGAGAGCTAAGCAATGAGGAGATAGCCAACCTATCTGATGGTTAATTTAAAGCCCTGCTAATCAAAATGCTCACAGAACAGATTGAATTCGGTCGAAAAATGAAAGAACAAATAAAAGATACCCAAAATGAAATAAAGCAAAATATTCAGAGAACCAACAGTGACAGGAAGGAAATCATGACTCAAATTAACAATTTGGAACCAAAGAAAGAAATAATCATGCAACTGGAACAGAATGAAGAAACAAGAATTCAAAAAAAAAAAAAAAATGAAGTGAAACTTTCGAACATGTTGGACAACTTGGAATGTTCTAATATCTGAATTATAGGGGTGCCAGAAGGAGAAGAACAACAGCAAGAAATTAAAAACTGATTCAAACAAATAATGAAGAAACACTTCCCCAATCTGGCAAAGGAAATAGATTTCCAGGAAGTCTGGGAAGCCCAGAGAGTCCCAAAGAAGTTGGACCCAAAGAAGAACACACCAAGACACATCATCATTGAGTTACCCAATATTAAAGATAAAGAGAAAATCTTGAAAGCAGCAGAGAAAAGGAGACAGTTACCCACAAAGGATTTCCCATTAGACTATCAACTGATTTCTCAAAAGAAACCTTGCAGCCAAGAAGGAGTTGGAAAGAAGTATTTGAAGTCATGAAAGGCAAGGACCTACATCCAAGAATACTCTATCCAGCAAAGCTATCATTTAAAATGGAAGGGCAGATAAAGTGCTTCCCAGATAAGGCCAAGTTAAAGGAGTTCATCTTCACCAAGTCCTTATTATACAAAATGTTAAAGGTACTTATCTGAGAAAAAAGAGATGATCAAAAATATGAACAGTAAAATGACAACAAACTCAAAACTATCAACAAATGAACCTTAAAAAAGGAAAAACAATGAAAACAAAAACTAAGCAAACAACTAGAACAGGAACAGAATTAGAGAAATGGACATTATATAGAGAGTCTTCAGTGAGGAGGGGGAATGGAGGAATGGGGGTAAAAGTTACAGGGAAGAAGAAACATAATTGTTAGGCATAAAATAGATGGGAAGAGGTAAAAAAATGCTATAGGAAACAGAGAACTCAAAGAACTTATAAGTACAACCCATGGACATGAAATAAATGGGGGAATGCTGGAGGGTTGCGAGGCACAGGGTGGAGGGGGGTAAAAGGGGAAGTTGGGAAAAGTCTAATAGCATAATCAATAAAATATAATTTAAAAATAAAAAATAAACATATAAAAAAGATAGGATGTAATGTTCTCAATGGTGTTATGAGTAAAAATGACTTGCCTCTGGTCTTATCATGAGTATATGCACCTAGGGTCCTGGCTGGTGTGGCTCAATGGATTGAGTACTGGCCTGTGGATCAAAAGGTTGCCAGTTCAATTCCCGGTCAGGACGCATGCCTGGGTTGCAGGTCAGGTTGGGGATGTTGTGAGAGGCAACTGATAGATCAATGTTTCTCACTCACATAAATATTTCTTCCCCTTTCTTTCCTCTTCCTTTCCCCTCTCTCTAAAAATAAGTAAATACAATCTAAAAAAAGAGTTTTGTGTTGTGGGACATGACATGGCACACTTTTCATTTTGAGAATCATTGTTTCAGTCTTATTTTTCAGAAGCAAGACACAAAATTCAGCAGAGAAAATCTGTAACTGAAACCTGGTTCACATCCAAGAAGCAAGATTAAAATTATGGAACAAGAGAAAATATAATTTCTGTGACACCAAGTGGGCTGTTACAGAAAAGAACCAAACAGAAACCTTGAAATGAGAATCCAGTTCTTTGACAGAGTGTATAAGCTAAATCAAGGAATAAATGTGTGTGCGTACACACACACACATATACAAATTAATGAGTTAAAGGCTGAATTGAAAAAAACAGATGTTGTGGAAGGCACAAGGTAGGCAAAGATATAGTTCAGAAGTTTTTCAGAACTAAAAAAACAAAAAAAAAGTTTTTGTTTCATGAACTTAAAACACAAGGAGAAAATGGAGAAACACCTATAATGTGGGTGAAACTGGTAGACACTAAAAATGGAGAATAATTTGTAAAATTTTCTAGAAATAATAATGAATTAGCTGTAGAAAGAGCAAGAACATGATAATGTAGGCTGTAATTCAAGAACTGGGCAGGGAATCAAAAGATCTGAGAGAAAGAGAAAAAAAATGAGAAAAAAAAACCTGTGTACTGTATAAAAATTTAATCCAGAACTAAAATCCTACAGTAGCTCTGTCCCATAGAAATATAATGGAAATATAATGTGGGCCATATGTGGAATTTTAAATTCTCTAGTTAGCTACATTAAAAAAAAAATTTGCCTTGCCACTGTGGCTCAATTGGTTGGAGCTTTATCTGTAAACCAACCAAAAGGTCATGAGTTTGAGTCCCACTCATGGCACATGCCTAGACTGCAATTCGGTTCCAGGTCAGGGCACGTTCACAGGAAGTGTTGGAGAAACAACTTATCAATGTTTCTCACACTGATCTCTCTTTCTCTCTGTCTCTGTCTCTGTCTCTGTCTCTGTCTCTTTCTCTGTCTTTCTCTCTCTGTCTCTCTTCCTCTCTCTCCAAAATCAATGAGCATGTTCTCAGGCGAAGATAATAATAATAAAGGAAAATTTTAACAATACATTTTATTTAAACCAATATATCTAAAATAGTTCCTTTTGAACATGTAACCAATATTAAAATATATTGATGAGATATTTAATAACTTTGTCTAAGTCTTTGAAATATGGCATACATTTTACATTTATAGCACTTCTTTATTTAGGTGAGGCATATTTCAAGTGCTCACTAACAACATTTTGCCAGTGGCTACTATACTTGTGAACAGTTCTAGATTACTTCACCATGGTTCCAGGCATGGGAAGGAGGAGGAAATAAATGAAGTCTTGTTTGGGAAGGGAAATTAACTCTAGACATTAATAAAAATAAAATTGTAATGCATTTAACAATAGAACTGCTTATTAAAATAATGACTAAAGGATAAAACTAAAATGTATAATTTCTAAAATGTTGCAAAAATTCTAAAACAAAAAAGAGTTGACCAATCCAGTAAGAGCCTTCATTTCATGTACCACAGCAAGCACTGTGAAAAAGAAATTTAAAAGTTAGATGATGTAAATATGTCCAAGTAAATCAGCAATCACAGCTAATGTGAAGGGATAGGATTCACTTGTTAAAAGACAACAGATTCTCAGATTGGATTTTAAAAAAACAAATACCTGGCTATGTTCTGTTTAGGACAAACACATACGTTTGAAATAAAACAAAGAGAAATGTTGAAAAGAAATAATAGAAGGCATTCAAAACAAATGCTAACAAAAAAAGCAGATATAGTTAATGCACCCAAAATAAAATTCACACAAAAAACTTAAAAATAGCAATATCATATTAATAAAATATATTACTTATGAAAATTTGTGGGTTCAAATAATATAAAACAAAAATTATGAAAATAAAAGGAATTTATAATTCTAAAAATATAAGTAAGATTTTAACACATTCTTGGAATTTAACATAATACACAAATAATAAAATAAAGAAGATTTGAATAATAAAGTTAATATATTTGATCTCAAAACTGTATTAATCTTTCTCACACAAAGGCAGAAAATGCACATTTTTTCTTAAATATTATAAATTATGAAAGTCACTAAACATGCAAAATTGCAATGTACCAGCCCCACTAGGTCTACCCATCCTTCATATGTTTGCCTCTCTCTCTCTCTCTCTGTGCTCTGTGAGGTGGATCTTCATGGACCAGTGTTCCCTGCTTTCCAGTTTCTGGATGCATCTGCCCATGAGGAGACCCAGTATCAGACCACTGGGAAAAGAGGGGGATGGCCAGAGTCTTTCCCCCACATCTAACTGGCAACTCCTGCCAAGCTACCTTCCCACAGAGCTCTCCACTTCTGGACTTGAACACAGCCCTTCCTCTTTCCACTTCAAACTTAAGAAAGCCATCACTTTCTTAAGTAACCCTGATTAATGCCATCAGCATTTTGCAGTTCTTGATTCATCAGCTATCAACACCAACACATATCTCTTTTATCGGGGTAAAGAGGCTACTTTAAGGAAAACCCCATATATTTTCACTTCTAAATACTTAATATGAATCTCAAAAAAGGGAATTCTTCTGACATAACCACTACCATACCATATGATCCTTAATAAGATAAAAATAAATATTTTAAATAATATAATATTTTTAATTATATTGTATTCATTATTCTATTACAGTTGTCCTGATTTTCCCCCTTTGACCCCCTGCACCCAATGCACCCTACTCCCTCAGGCAATCAACCCCCCTACCATTGTTCATGTCCATGGGTCATACTTATAAGTTCTTTGACTACTACATTTCCTATACTTTACAGCACCATGGTTATTCTGTATCTACCTAATTATACTTCTTAATCCCCTCACCTCTTCACCCATTCTCACCCTCCCTGCTGCCATCTGACAACCTTCCTGTAACTAACTTATCTTTT
Source organism: Phyllostomus discolor (assembly GCF_004126475.2). Classification (NCBI taxonomy): domain Eukaryota; kingdom Metazoa; phylum Chordata; class Mammalia; order Chiroptera; family Phyllostomidae; genus Phyllostomus; species Phyllostomus discolor. Next base: position 61,744,590 of record NC_040911.2, on the reverse strand, counting down.
GATTTTAAGAATTTCTCTTTATCTTTAAACTTTGGCCTTTTAATAATGATGTGTCTTGGAGTGGGCCTCTTTGCATCCATCATAATTAGGACTCTCTGCCCTCCCCCAACTTTCATGTCTATCTCCTACCCCAAATTACGGAAGTTTTCTTTGACTATTTTTTTTTTTCAGATAAGTTTTCAATTTCTTGCTCATTCTCTTCTCCTTCTGGCACCCCATGAGGCAAATTTTGGACCTCTTAAAGTTGACCCAGAGGCTGCTTACTCTATCCTCATTTTTTTAAATTCTTTTTTCATCTTGTTGTTCTGCATGGTTGTGTTTGCTACCCTATGTTCCAAATCATTGATTTATTTGATTCTTGGCTTCATCCATTCTATTGTTTCCCTGTAAATTGTTCTTGATTTTAATTAGTGCATCCTTTGTTTCTCACCAGACCTTTTTTAGGCTGCTGAGGTCCTCTCTAAGTTCCTTGAGTAACCTTATAAACAATGTTTTAAACTCTGCATCTGATAGATTGCTTCTCTCCATTTCATTTAGCTTTTTTTCCTGGAGTTTTGATTTTTTTCTTTCATTTGGGCTATGTTTCTCTGTCTCCTCATTTTGGCACCCTCCCTGTGTTTGTTTCTGTGTATTAGGTAGAGCTACTTTGATTCTGTGTCTTGGTAGTGCTGCCTAATGTAGTAGCTGTCCTTCAGGGCCCAGTGTCACAGACTCACCTATCACCAAAGCTGGGTACTTGAGGTGAACTTTTTTTGTGGTCTGAGTACAGCCTCCTCTTATAATTGAGGCTTGGTTGCTGTTTGCAGATCAATGGGAGGGATTTACCCAGGCCAGACAGGTGCAAGGACTGGCTGGGACCACTGACCACCAAACTCTGCCGTCTGTGGGGGATGAGCTGTGAAGAGGCAGGGTGGTGGTTCTCTGATGTGATCTGTAACTGTCCATTGAATGCACAGGGCCTGGGGTTTCCTGGGTGATGCAGGCCAAGGTCAGGCCTTACCTATGTTTTGCCCATGACACCCTGCCTGAGCTATAAAGCAATCTGAGATGGCTGCTAATCATGCTGGGCTTGTAGATTCCCAGGTGAAGTCAAGCTGGGACTCTAAATTAGCTAGCCTATCATCTCTGTGTAGGGAAAGACTTGGCAAAGGGACAATGGCCTCTGCTCACCCTGATGCCAGACACTTCAGTCTCTCCCTGTATACCACTGGTGCCCTTTAAGTTGCCACCCCAGTGCTGGAGCTCAGAAGGAGTGAGCCTGAGCAGGTGAGTCCATGTGTGGGTTCCCTTAGAGGGACTTTTAGGGCTCTAGTTTCCCTCTTCACTGGCTCAATCCCACTGGTTTTTCACAGCAAGAAGTCATGGGGACTTATCTTCCTGGCACTGGAATCCTGGGCCAGAGGCCCTGGTGTTGGTCTGGGACTCTTCACTCTTGAAATATCCCTCCAGAATTTTTATCAATGTGTGTGTGGGGCCAACTTTTATGGGTCCTTGTGTCTCCTACCACTCTGGATGGATGTGGTTTCATCAATTCCATAGTCAGACCTCCATTTAACTCAATTTCTGACATTCCTGAGTGATGGTTATTCTATACCTTAGTTGTAATTTTGATGTGGGTGTGTGCAGAGGTGAGCCATGTCTGCCTATGTCACCATCTTGACCAGAAGCTCAAAAAAATGTTTTAATAACATAGACTATCTAGACCATTTTCAAGTTTCCATAATTATCCAAATATGTTATCTCACAGTCTGTTTGTTTGTTTGTTTGAATTGGGATTTTTTAAAGTTTATTAATTGTGAGACTTCTGGCCAAGAGGAAGACATAGGTACATACACTGTGCCTCTTCACACAACCAAAAGAAGGACAACAACAAGATTAAAAATAAAACATAACCAGAACTGCCAGGAAATTGAACTATATGGATGTACAACAGCAACAGTGAGGGGAAGGAAACCAGGACTCAAATCAACCATTTGGAGCAGAAGAAAGAAATATTCAACAAGGACAGAACAAAGAAACAAGAATTCAAAAAATGAAGAGAGGCTTACTAACCTCTTAGGACAACTTTAAACATTCAAACATCTGAATAATAGGGGTGCCAGAAGAAGAACAAGAGCAAGAAATCAAAATTGTATTTGAACAAATAATGAAAGAACACTTCCCCAATCTGGTAATATATTTCCAAGAAGGAACATTTCCCCAATCTAGGAAATATATTTCCAAGAAGTCCAGTAAGCTCACATAGTCCCAAAGAGTTTTGACCCAAGGAAGTACACTCCAAAGCACATCATCGTTAAGTTATCCAAGGTTAAAGGTAAAGAGAGAATCTTAAAAGCAGCAAGAGAAAAGGAGAGAGTTACCTACAAAGGATTTCCCATTAGACTATCAACTGATTTCTCAAAAGAAACCTTGCAGGCAAGAAAGAGTTGGAAAGAAGTGTTTGAAGTCATGAAAGGCAAGAACCTACATCCAAGAATACTCTATCCAGCAAAGCTATCATTTAGAATGGAAGGGCAGTTAAAGTGCTTCCCAGATAAGGCCAAGTTAAAGGAGTTCATCTTCACCAAGTCCTTATTATATGAAATGTTAAAAGAGGCTTATCTAAGAAAAAGAAGATGATCAAAAATATGAACAGTAAAATGACAACAAACTCAAAACTATCAACAACTGAACCTAAAAAACAAAACAAAACAAAAACAAAATAAGCAAACAAGTAGAACAGGAACAGAATCACAGAAATGGACATCACCTGATGGAGGGTTATCAGTGAGGAAGGAGAGGGGGTAATGGGGGAAAATGTGCAGAAAAGAAAAAGCATAAATGATAGGTACAAAATAGACAGGGGAAGGTTTAGTATAGTATAGGAAATGAGGAAGCAAAATAAGTTATATGTATGACCCATGGATATGAACTAATGGAGGGGGATGCTGGTGGGAGAGGGGTATAGGGCAGGGGGGGGGGGATAAGGGGAAAAATGGCACAACTGTAATAGCATAATCAATAAAATATATTTAAAAATAAACACATAAAACTTTGTTAATGGTGTGTATTTGCTATGTCTCTTTATCTCTATTCATATCTGAAATCATCCCCTTTTTTCCCTATGGTATTTTCTTTTTGAAGTGATTAGGCCTACAGAGTGTCACATTCTGAATTACCTGAATGTGCCCTCTTGGTCTCCTTTATCCTGATATCCCAACCCCCACATAGCCCATTAACTGGGGAGATTGAATGCAAGGACCTCATTAAATATGTTACTTTTGGAATTACACCATCCAAAAACTTATATAATATTCACTATGGTACTTCCATAGATTTTAAGGTTGATCTGTGTGTTCAAGTGAAAGTTTACATTTGGAAGTATAAGAGGCTTTTGTAGATGTTATATTTTATGTATTTTTAAGAAAGAAAATGGATACATTTTACCACATCAACATTTGAAAATTGGTAATGACACACATCCCCCTTAATAAAATTAAGACAAATGACATACTGGGAGAAAATATTTTCAAAATATAGAACAAACTAATTATCTGAGCCATAAATAACTACAAAGAAATAATAAAATTTAACTAATGACAAGCAATGAAAAAGAAAAACAAGTAATAGCAATGTAAGCAAAGGTTTACAACAGAAGAGTCAAAGAAAAGTACAAAAAAATTGTCAATAAAAGTATGAAAGGGTGCAATTTCAGTAACAGTCAGGGAGGAAATTAAAATTTGAAGATATTTTACCTTATTTTATTGGTAAATTTTAATAGTTTGATAATAACATTCACTCATTTATCTAAAAATATTTTTATGTTCCAAACTTATGCTAGGTCTAATTCTAGGTATAGTTGAGAACAAAGTAGGTGTTCTATTTTTGAGAAATGTTCATTACTGAACAGATAGTAGTCAATAAATAAGTAAACAAATACAAGAACAACTTAATGTCAGACAATGACATCTCTACAAATAAACAACATTACTTAGTAGCCCCAGAATGAGGATTAGATGAACTGTAAAGAAAAGGCCTCACGGGATGAAAAATGTCGCTGACCATATGATGGGGATGGTGTTAGGGTTGGCATGGTGTGAGCAAAACTTTTCAGAGTAAAGAGCTGAGCAAAGATCCAAAGACCAGAACAAATCCTCCATTTTGAAGGAGTAAGAGGCCCGTGTATCCAGAGCACTGTGGATGGTGCAATATGTGCTACACTACATCATGTTAGAATTTACATAATATACCCACTTATCAAGAGAAGGGTAGAAGTGAATTTCAACAGTAGAATGGGTCAAGACCAGATAAGAATCAACAGCCATTTTAAGAAAGTTAGATTTGATGAAAAACACTTTAAGAACCTGTGAACTTTGTAACAGATGATGCATGTGATCTAATTAAAAAATTCATTCTTGGATTATGTGAAAAAGATATTGAAGGTAGAATAATGAAAGTAGGGAGGCCAGTTAGGAACTGAAGAGGAGTGAATGGGCACAGATCAAATTTTGGAGGTAGATCCTCAGAGAGTCTTGGCAATTGGATGAATAAATGAGAGAAAAGGGGGAACCAAAGATGTCTTCAGGTTTTGGTTTGAGTGGCTGGTTGAATGGTGGTCTCATTGACTAAAATAAGGAAAAAGTTGTGAGGAGGAAGTAGAGCTCCTTGGAGTGATTTAATTATGACTGTTGGCTGATGAAGCTACTAAAATCATCAGTGAGGGAGGAAAATAATCAGATTGCCATTCTTGAAGAATGACCTGATGAAGAATGAGCTTGGAGATAAGTGTAGGGGTTCTTAAAACACTCCATGGGACTCAATAGTGAGACTTAAAGCTAAAACCATGGGAAGGGTTAGGAGGAAAGTAGTTTTTGGAGAAATGAATAAATGTAGGGTGAGGCACACTGCTGAGTCAGAAGGTAAAAGAGGCTTCCTTTACCTTTACCTAAGGAGGGAAAAAGAGCCCATCCTCAGCACTGGCTTAAAGACACATAGGTGAGTCTCAGTCGGCTAAGCTCAGGCTTTTGTTACTAATGTTGAAAGAATAACATTTATAAAGAATATATATTGGGGTTGTTCAACACCAAAGTATCCAACCGATACTACTGAATTTAATAGAGGTCTATGTTTATTTCCATTCATTTTTAGCATTACTAAAAGAATATTTTTAATGGACTGATGTGTTTTCTTTTTCTTTTCTTTTCTTTTATTATTTTATTTTATTAATTGTTGTTCAAGTACAGTTTCCTGTGTTTTACTGCCACCCCAGCCCTCCCCACTTCCCCCCATTTCCACCCCACCACTAGTTTTTGTCCATGTGTCCTTTATACTTGTTCCTGTAAACCCTTCCCTTCTCCCCTGAAATTCCATCCCCAAATTTCTATCTGGACAACTATTTAATTTTCTTTGTTCTAATAAGTGGATGAATGAAACTCAGATTAAATGTCATTTCCCTCTAGTAATTATTTATTACATGTTTCTGAAATATATTTCAAAAATCATACTTATACAATGTCGAATATTAACTTTAAAAAGTATTAATTCAACAGATCCAATTAAATTTCCCATCTAAGAAGATTGAAGTGATTTTATAATATGTCTCAGTATTGACTTTTGTTCTTCAATATTTGAGTGTTTCAGTAGTAAGGCAAGGAAATACCCAACAGGGATTATAATCCCAGTGTTGTGACCATTACACATTGTGAGCTGTGTAATGGTGAAGATGGACATGGAAGTAGTAAGCACCAGTTAGTCAGCCTTATAATGCCTCTCATTTGTCATATCTCAGCTGGAGAAATTTCAGTTTTAGTATCTATCAATAATGAATATGCTTTTCCTCATTGTACAATTATGCAATGTTCTGTTTTCACTCTAATTTGTATTCTGACTAGACTAAATATGAGATGTCACAACTCTTAGTGACATACTACATAACTCAGAGTGTCACATAGTCCTCAGATCAAGAGTTAACCATATAGTAAAATATTGCTAGTGTGTAATATAGCGTGTAATACTGCTATATAAATTATATCATACCCAGGAGATGTAGAAAGTAGATGTAAGTTCAATAAACCATATTATACCTTTCAAACATCTTTTCTGGTTATAAAAGAAAACCATTGAACTTACATTCCTACTTTCTACATCTCCTGGGTATGAGATAATTTATATAGCAGTATTTCTCCATGTGTTATTCTAAGATCAGATATACCAGAATGACCTGGATTGTTTATTTGTTTTCTATAAAACTTTCCACCTCCTAAAATATGCTGCCAGTCTTTTGTTTATCTGATACTTACAAGTATAGTTTACAGCATTTCTTAAACTTGTTTTGTTTGCTCTAACCCAGAATCTCATGAGACTAGTACATATTTTTTCTCTAGTAACTTACACATCCTTTGCATTCTGTGAAGCACACATTTACCAAAATGAATGTGTATAGATAAAGAATAGCCATATCTTTAGTAAGCATGACTGACCCAAAGAAAAGTTCATAATTTTACTTATTTTGCTTTCTAAATTGTAAGAAGTGATCATTTTTTAGAGAAAGGAAATAAGTGTACATGAACACTCCAGTGGTCAAAGCTGCCTGTCTGTCACAGTATTAAAGTATTAGAAAGGGAAAGTTAACAGGGATAAACATATTAATAATAAATTATCCAGAATAATGACATTTTTTAGTAATCTCATCTAACTCTCACTTTAAAGGTGATGGAACTGAGGCTAAAAGCAAACAAAATTAACAAGTGACATTCCTGGGAATGGAGCCCAAGTGTCTTAATTTCTAGCCCAATGTTCTTCCCATGCAATGACTTTTCCTCCTTCATACTTTGAGTAATACTGGTGCTGGTTCAACAAGAAAGGCTTTGATATCAAGATAAAGCAGTGAACCTGACTTCAAAGACAGCCTCAAGGCCAGAGGAATGGAATGAATGAAAGAAATAAGGATGTAACTGAGGCAGGTAGCTTGATTTGTGTATATCTAAGACACTGCTGCTGCTTCCTTAGCCACATAAGCTCATAGCAGTTCAGTGAAGAGCTCTGCACTCCCAACTGCCAATCCCTGAATTCCTTTGCTTGAGGACTTCGGTTGCTGGGGTCAGCTCTTTCTAAAGGTGTTACTGGCTGAAGTAGCTAAGGAATTAATACTCCTGGGAGCATTCCAAGACCAAACACAGAGAGGGAATGGATAAACACCATAGCTCTCTGGTCCTTGGCTGGGGTTGCCTCTGAGATAGGTTTCAAGGAGATTCTGAGAAGTCCCCAGAAGGATTAATCTCCTTTGCCCATATTGGTGACTGGATTGATAACTCACTCTTTACAAACTGCCTTCCAGTCTCACTTTCCCCATTCCCTGAGTGGTGTTTCCTGAGACCATCCCCTAAATAAACTATTTGCACTTAAACCCTTGATTTTGATCAGATTCTTGGGGAATGCAAGTCAGATAATAGGCCTTGACCCACATGTCTCCTTAGATTTGTACTGAGTAAGGTTAGTAGCAAGGGCTGGGTTCCATGAAAGCTGGATTTCTTGTGGAGTGATCTCTGGCTCATGAGTTTTCTGAGTTCCAATTGGATAAGTGTGATTCACTTCTGCATTTCTTCCAACTTGGCACATCCACTGCCAGGAGCAGAGTGCATAGGGGTAAATGTGACATTTTCCTCATGCTCAGCGAGACAGGAAGTTCATTAAATTTGGCAAAAATTTTTGCCTTTAAGTGCCAGTTGGTGATTTATTGTCTCCTTCTGTTTATATTTTTGAGAGTGTAGGTGCCAACCTCTGAAATCCAACCCAAAACCCCAAGCGAAGTCCTGTTGATAAATCAACAAAAGCCCTGTTTGCACAATGCAAGCCAAATGTAAATCCCTTATCCTTAAGAGTGAGTCTAATGATCATTTTTCAATGATATGAAAGGGGCCATGTCAAAACATCTTACTAATTCTCACTTTGGCCTCTAGAAAACATCCTCTCACTGCCTTCCTTCAAAGAAAATCCACAGATAAATAAAACCTCTAAAGGAACACCAAGGCAGTAAACACATCTAAGGGGAAGGAAAAATTGCTTGATGATGCAATTGTCAAGCATATTCCCCTCTTACATCTATGTTTGAGCAGCACAGTGCTTCAGTGCATGCTTCTTCACCTGTTAAGGGACTTTAACATGGTTTTTACACAGAATCTTTGAGAAACCTACACATAGTGACTAAGACACTACTAACTCCTACTTGCTATTAGCTGAGAATTGGGCATGCTACTGAATTTATCTGGTCCTCTATTTTCTTATTTTTTTGATTGCTAAAAGAATTAAATTACTTGTTTGTTCATTTATCCAAGAGATACTTATTGAGCATCTACTCTAGAATCTAAGTGTTTCTCTCACTTGTTTATATGAAGACAGCTGAAAAATGCAGTCATTGTCATATGGAACTATAGTTGCAATTTTAGAATTTCTTATATGCCAGGGGCTCCAAAATTGGGCTAAGCTTGGTAAGATAAAGGTGAACCAAACCATTATGGCCAATGGAAATAAGGTGACTGTAAATGAAGCAGTGAAAACAGAGACTCAGAGTAAAAATAAAGCTGATAATGTTGGAATATGCCAAATCATACCAGACCTGAAAGCCTGGGATAATCTTTATAGAAAGACATTTTGGAAACAATTAAAGGATATTAAAAAAGTCATGATAATAAATTTGGGGGTAAGAAAAGAATGGATGAGACAAGAAATAATAACATGAGGAACCTGGATCAGTGTGACACAGGATAGGATTCAACAAATATAAGTTTTGCCACTCTGCTTTACCTACTTCCCTTCAGATGCAAGTGTTATCATTCTGCCCTTAACCACTTTGTCTAACACAATATTACCTGGTAACTATTAAGCTGTCACCCAATTCTGTGATCCAATTATCTACTGGGGGCAAAGATCATTTATTTTTTGGCAAGAGGAAATTGGGAGTTAAATTTTATGAGCTAACATAGGAAAGGCTTATGTTTGACAAGAATCATCATAAAATTGTTACACATTTCATATAAATCCACATAGTGAAACACAAAAGGCATTATGAGATTTAGACATCATATTATATGATCAAAGACAGATCAATGGTTGAGCAAGTGTGAAAAACATGCCTTCATAAATATAAGGTATGTGTCTTTGAAAAGTACTTGGGAAATTAGTAAAGCTATTTTTTCATAAATTGAATAAGTATTCAAAATAATAAGGGCAATTAATTGGGTATAGACATTGTTCATTAAAATTGATATTTAGGTAAAATATACTTTTTAATTATAAGACAACTGGGAAAATATATGCATATATAGATCTGTATATACAAAGGCATCTAAACAATTGAATGTGACTTAACAAAGATATTTTTGTTGAATATATATCATTAAAATATACAAAAGATGTACAGAGACAAACACAGAGGCTCACAAGGTGGCTGGCCAACCAGGCGGTCCCACATTCAAATGCAGATAAACCAGGCAAAACTGGGAAGCAAGACAGACCACGCAACCCAGGTTCCCAGCACAGGGAAACAAAACCTCAAAACACCTACTGAAAATGCCTGTGGAGGTTGGGGTGCTGGGAGAAACTCCCAGCTTCATAGGAGAGCTCATTGGAGAGACCCACAGGGTCCCAGGATGTATACAAACTCACCTACATGGGAACAAGCCCTGAAGAGTCCAATCTGCTTGGTGGGAAGCAAGGGAAGTGCCTGAATCTGGGAGAGTGCAGAACAAGCACCATTGTTCCCTCAGACCTCTGCCCCACAAACAGCATCACAACCCAGGGACTGGGTTGCCCTGCCCTGGTGAACACCTAAGGGTCCCCCTCCCCTTACTATATAACAGGTATGTCAAAACAAAAAAAAATTCCCAAATGAAAGAACAGATCAAAGCTCCAGAAAAAAACACAACTAAGCAATGAAGAGATAGCCAATCTACAACATGCACAATTCAAAACATTAGTTACCAGGATGCTCACAGAATTGGTTGAGTAGGGTCACAAACTAGATGAAAAATAAAAGCTATACTAGGTAAAATAAATGAAAATGTACAGGGAACCAATAGTGATGGGAAGGAAACTGGGACTCAAATTAATGGAGTGGGCCAGAAGGAATAAAGAAACATCCAATCAGAAAAGAAGGAAGAAACAAGAATTCAAAAAAATGAGGAGAGGCTCAGGAAACTCCAGACATCTTTAAACATTCCAACATCTGAATTACAGGGGTACCAGAAGGAGAGGAGGAAGAGCAACAAGTGGAAAAGTTATTTAAACAAATAATAAAGGAGAACTTTTCCATCTGGCAAAGGAAATAGACTTCCAGGAAGTCCAGGAAGCTCAGAGAGTCCCAAAGAAGGTGGACCCAAGGAGAAATACACCAAGGCACATCATAATTACCTTAGCCAAGATTAAAGATAAGGAGAGAATCTTAAAAGCAGAAATGCAAAAGAAGAGAGTTACCTACAAAAGAGTGCCTATAAGACTGTCAACTGATTTCTCAAAAGAGATCTTACAGGCAAGAAGTGGCTGGAAAGAAGTATTCCAAGTCATGAAAGGCAAGGATCTACATCCAAGATTGCTCTATCCAGCAAAGCTTTCACTTATCATGGAAGGGCAGATAAAGTGCTTCCCAGATAAGGTCAAGTTAAAGGAGTTCATCATCACCAAGCCCTCATTATATGAAATGTTAAAGGGACTTATCTAAGAAAAAGAAGATAAAAAACAGGTTTAGTAAAATGACAGCAAACCCACAATTATTAACACATTGTTTGTGGGTAGTTTTTATCACACACTCTACTACCAGTCAATGTAAAATATATAAATAAGTTTCCTGCATACAATGTGTTAACAACCACACCAAAAACAAAAACAAAAACAAAAATGAACCAGGCAAACAACTAGAACAGGAACAGAACCACAGAAATGGAGATCACATGGAGGCTTATCAACAGCGGAGTCAGAGGAGGAGAGAGGGGGAAAGGTACAGACATTAACTAGCATAGATGGTAAGTAAAAAATAGACAGGGGGAGGTTACGGATAGTATGGGAAATGTAGAAGCTAAAGAACTTATAAGGATGACACATGGACATGAACTAAAGGGGGAGAATGTAGGTGGGAGGGGGTGTACAAGGTGGAAGGGAGTGGAAGAAGGGAAATGGGACAACTGTAATAGCATAATCAATGAAATATATTTTAAAAACTTTAACAAAGTAAAAAAAAAAAAAAAGGAGGGTATCAGTAGCCAAAATATGTTCACCAAAAACAAGTGCTGAGAGACTTCCAGTCAAGATGGAGGCAAAGGTAGACATGCTTTGCCTTCTTGTGCAACCACAGAAATAATTACAACCAAATCTCAAAATAAATAACACCCAGAACCATCAGAAAATTGAGCTGTATTGAAGTGCAACGTTCATCTAGATGGGTAGGAGGCGCAGAATCATGGGATGGGTGGGAGGCAGTGTGGCACAGAAAGGTGGTAGTGGCAGTGGCAGAGCAGATGGTCCCACATTCATGTATGGTGGATAAAAATTGGGAGGAATACCTTGGGAGAAAGGAATCCTAGACCCAGGCCTGACCTCAAAGCCCAGAGTTCCAGTACTAGGAAGATAAATTCCCATTACCTCTGGCTGTAAAAACTAGTGGGGATTGAGATGGTGCAATAAACTGCTGGATGTTCACCACTTAAATGGCCCTCATGGACTTAGAACATACGCAAACCCACCTAATCTGGGTTTCACCACTAGGGCAGCCACTCACGCACAAGAAAAAAGGACTGGAAGTAGGGTGAGTACCATGCAAAACTCCAGAATCCAGAAAGCAGCATTGTCTTCTCTCTAAGCCCTCCACCAACACAGAGCCACAAAGTGGTCAAGCAAGTTGCCCCATCCTGGCAATTATTTAAGGCTCCACCCCACACAATTTATAGGTGCCTCTTCTACATAGGCCACATTACTAAGAAAGGGAGTAAAAGCATCTCTGCCTACTACATAGAAACAAACACAGGGAGATTGCCAAATTCAGGAGACAAAACTATATGGCCCAAATGGAAGAGCAGAACAAAATTCCAGAAAAAGAACTAAATGAAATGGGGATAGTCAATCTATCAGATACAGAGTTCAAAACACTGGTGATCAGGATGCTCAAAGAACTCATTGAGCACAGAAATAAATAAATAAATAAATAAATATTACACTGATTGAAATAAAGAAAAATCTACAGGGAACCAATAGTGGAGAGAATGAATTCAAGAATCAAATCAACGATTTGGAGCACAAGAAAATAACATTCAATAAGAACATCAAGAGAAAAAAATAATTCAGACAAACAAAGATAGGATTAGGAACATCTGGGATTACTCTGAATGCACCAACCTCCAAATCATAAGGGTGCCAGAAGAAGAAGAGAAAGAGCAAGAAACTGAAGACTTATTTGCAAAAATGGAGGGGGGGGGGGATCTTCCCTAATTTGGTGGAGGAAATACACATATAAGTCCAGGGAGCACAGAGTCTCAAATAAGTTGGACCGAAGGAGGACCATACAAAGATATGCCATAATTAAAATGCCAAATGCTAACGATAAAGAGAGAATCTTGAAAGCAGCAACAGGAAAGCAGGGAGTTACCTACAAAGGAATTCCCATAAGACTGTCAGCTTATTTCTCAAAAGAAACTTTGCAGGTTAAAAGGGACTGGCAAGAAGTGTTCAAAGCGTTGAAAAGCAAGGACCTACAACTTAGATTATTCTATTCAGCAAAGCTATAGTTTAAAATGGAAGGGCAGGTAAAATGCTTCCCAGGCAAGGTAAAGCTAAAGAAGTTTATCATCACCAAGCCATTATTACATGAAATGTTAAAAGGTCTTGTTTAAGAAAAAGAAGATCAAAATCATGAACACCATAAAGGCAACAAATTCACAGCTATCGCCAGTTGAATTTTTTTTAAAAAAGCTAGGCAAATAATCTGAACAAGAACAGAATCATAGGTGTGGAAATCATTTGAAGGGTATCAGCTGGGAGGGGGAAGGGAAAGAATGCGGGTAAAGGTATGGGGATTAAGAAGCATAATTGGTAGGAACAAAATAGACAGGGAGAGGAACAATATAGGAAATGGATAAGACAAAGAACTTACACAACCCATGGACTTGAAGTAAGGAGGGATTGCTGGAAGGAAATGGGGTACTGGGCAGAGGTGACACAGGGGAGAAAATTGGGACAATAAAGTATACTTTAAAATTCTGAAAATATACTTTTGCTTCTGAAAAGCACAAAAATATCCTTCTCCATGGCTGTTGATTCTCGATGCATTACCAGAGAGAGAGATCAAGATCACACAATAGAGCCAGTTGGGTTTACTGACTGTAGACATGGACAATAATCTATTAGAAGAATATTGTGCCTAGTACTGCTAAATGGAAAGGTTCACTGTAGATGGAAAATGAAGATGAACTCTGCACTGCATTCAATCATATTTCAGGCACTGCATCTAGTTTGGATTCAGATTTTTATTCTGGGTTTCATTTGAGTGTGAGTGGACAAATATACTTGTAAATTCTTCATGCTAATTAAATAGAGTTGCTAACCTGTGAAATGTGAGACAAATGTCATTTCCTCTCATTACTCTTACTATATTCAATGCTATCTTTTCTAACAGATGAACAATAGTACTATCATTTTTTGGAGATGAAGAGAAAGCTTTAGTGACTTGTAAAAAAACAATTGTGTTTGGAATTAGCTGTGAAAATCATCATAGTGTCCTAGACTGATAAGTCAATAGAATAAAGTCAAAGTTTTATGATGAACATTAAGGAAATAATCCATCCTTTTGCACAAGTTTTAGCTTGTCCAGAAAATTGGTCAGTTTTGCTTTAACATGAACACTGGACCCTACATTCTTATCCCTCATGCTCCATTCCAACATGGCCCCAGGGAGCTGTGCAAGGCAGAACCCCTACATCATCTGTACTATATGTACACTTGGTCAGGCTGTGTAAACTTTGACATGTTGGTGTCAATCTTTCTCATATTTGCAGATGGCTTTATCAGAGTGTGATTAGTTTCCAGAACAAATTTGAGCAAAAGAAAACATTACCTACAGTTTGTAAGCCAACAGACCAGCTAGTTTTCAGATTTGTCTATTTACATGGGCACTGGATGTTTTGCTAAGGCTCTCTAAAACTGATGGTAATTGAACAGTGCCAGTGTGTTAGTGGAAGCTGATGAGTTGTAAAGGTTTTATAAACAAGCAGGGTGGATTTGGCCATAGCCTTTCTAGTAATGTTTGTTAATCTCCCTGAGCAAGTGTGCACCTAACACAATGCAAATACTCCGGAATTTGGAGGTGTTAATAGTGTAACTTTTACTGTTTGTAAAATCATTCTTTGATATCATCAGTAAGTTTACGAAATGTCTCATGGCCAAATATAATAAAACCTTAAGTAAGTGCTTGCAGAGAAATAGGGGAAAATGTGTTTTATTTTTCCCCACTGCATGTTTGTTAAAGGATCACCATAGAGTGATAAAGTGGTGACTGTCTGTGTTTAGATTTCTGTTTGGCTTCTGGAAAAAGCTAATTATTTATATTCCACTCTAAGAAGGAGAAATATCTATTTAAAATTATTAGATGACTTAGTTTATATATTTTGTTGAAAGAAACTGTAGAACTTCCAGGGAACATCTTTATTGTTCTAAAATTATCAGCATCTAAGAAAAAATTTCTTCAAGATTTATATTAAGTAGAATTCAAGGTGTGAATTTATGCAGTAATAACTGTGTTCAGGTATAGAAATGTCCTTGCATATACTTGTTTGTGGGTGTGGTTATGCTTTCAAATGATGTTGAATATTGTCTGATGAGGTCTCCTGTTATTTCTGAGCACCCTTGGGAACCACTAGAGGGCCTATCTATTTGCAAGTGTTTTCTGGGCAAGGAGGAAAATTCCTCCTGATTATCAGAGAAAAATCTTTGAAACACCCCACCTTTTTTTTTTTTTTTTTTTTTTTTTTGGTAAAGAACTTTACTGACCACACCCTGAAACCACTACCTCTCCATTGTCGATATCTGTGAAAACTATAAATCTGTAGGGCCCCGAGGTACATCAAATAAGGCCACAGCTTTCAGGCTTAACAGCCAGTTCCTCTGGCCACAGTACTGACGGATGGCAGAGGAAATAAAGCTGCAGTGACATTTTAAATAGGAATTTGTGAACCACAGATATGAGAATGACTGGTGCAGCATGGCAGTACATAAAATCAATACAAATAACCCAACCCTTAATACCTTGATCCAGGGAAGAGTCTAGCTTTATCAGACACTGGGAGGGGAGCAGCCCAAGGCCACCTGCTCTAGGCATGTTATTGACTTGCTTGCAGAGGCATTAAGCCAATGACAATTAGGAGGCTATTTTTTTTTTTTTTTGAGGCATTTCTCTCCCCAGGATTTCCTTGGGAAATAGGTACAAGAGTAAAAAACATCTTGGGAAAGCAATCTTACAGTGACATTGACCATGCCATACTGTCACTGCAAAAATAAATATGTTTATCTGTCCACTTTCTACAAGTTGTCTCTGTTTTTGAATCTGTTAAAATAATCTGAAGACACACACTGCCTACCTCTGTGTGGTTTCTAAAGGCTGGGCAAGAGCCTTTTGCTTCATGAGCTGATAATTCCACTCTCATTATTCATTGCAGGATAGATGTCATTTTCTCTTCTTTGTAGCATAAAACTCTTATGAGTGCAACAAAGTTTGATCTGCTAGCCATACAAATCAATGGGAGCTAAGACCCAGCTTTATAGAAGGGTTGTATGCTATTGATTATGTGGTAATATTAAATTTTCTGTTTTTGCATAATTACACTTAAAGGAATGGACTAAAACGAGCCCTGTGCCCAAGTCTTTTGGGAAAAAAATGTACTTTTGAGGAAAATTTTTTTTTTCTATTTCTTGTTCTACTTCTTGTTATGTTGTGGCAAAGGGTAACTTCATTTTCAAACATGTGAAAATTCAGCGTTAACAATCTTTTAGAGTCTATTGGTATATGATAAATATGAAAGGGAGTATAATTGTTTCAAGCATGCCTGTTTAGTCATTTTTCATGTGTGCAGCCCTTGTTATGTTCTATTTGGAAGGAATTAAAAAACCGAATAAGCACTAGACATATGTGTGTCTGTATACTACTCCTAATATCAGGGTGGAAATCTGATATCTCCAAGAAGAACCAAGTAGCCTCATTTATAATCAGCAGACCTGGCTTACTAAAACAGGGCAATCTTGAAATAGCAGGAGTCTACATCTCTCACAAAATAGAAAAAAAATAAAACTAAAAATTTATTTTCTTACTCATATTATTTAATGCTTAGAAGGAAGGCAAATAACTGGCTTTTCCAGGCTTGTGTGAGTATTCTTCTTCTTCTATTATCTTCTTCTTCTATTATCAATTATTTACTTTTTAAAAAAGTAACCCTCCTATTTTTAATTATGTGGGATGTCTGGGCACAAGATGCATCTGTCTACAACACTCTCTCAGTGAACTCTGAGGAAGACAAATGGTGCCCATACTTGAGGATGGTCTAGCGTTAGGTTTTAGTGCATCCCAAACACAGTCTGAACTGTAGTTTCTCCCCTGCTCCCCTCTGTCACAGACAATTCTGGTACAAATGTCCTAAAACTGAAAGCTCTGAAGAGACAGAGCCACTGGATTCTGAAATCTGCTGGTCCTATGCAAAATTGTGTATGAACCTGGAGCCCTGCAAAATGAAACACCATGTGGAATGTCATTTGTTAATTTGTGTACCGAATAACTCTGTTTGTTTGTAGGTCCTTAGTAGAAGGGTGTCTAATGTTGACTTCTTGAGGCTAAAATTGTTTGAATTTTCTGTTCCAACTCTAAGCTACTTTAGAGAGGGCTCATTTTTTTCTATGCTATTTGTACATCCATTACCTTTTTTTCTGCTATTAATCAAGTCTTTTATCTTCTTTTGTTAAAAAATACATTTAATTGATTATGTTATTACAGTTATCTCAATTTCCCCCCTTTGCTTCCCTCCACCCAAAACACCCATTCCCTCCTCAATCCCCTTACTTAATTCATGTCCATGACATACACATTCTTTGGCTACTGTATTTTCTACATGTTCTTAACAACTCCCTATCTATTCTGTGCCTTACAATTTGTACTTCTTAGTCCCTGCATCGTTTCCCCCATCCTCCCTCTTTCCCTCCTGATAACCCTCCAAATGATCTTGATTCTGTTTCCATTCAACTTGTTTTCTTAGTTTGTTTTTTAGATTTGATTGTTGATAGCTGTGAATGCATTGCCATTTTAATGTTCATAGTTTTTATATTATTTTAAAAAATAAGTCCCTTTAACATTTCATATAATAATGGTTTGGTGATGGTGGACCCCTTTAGCTTTACCTTGTCTGGAAAGTTCTTTATCTGCCCTTCCTTTCCAAATGATAGCTTTGCTGGACAGAATAATCTAGGTTGCAAGTCCTTGCTCTTCTTTGAATACTTCTTTCCAGTCCCTTCTAGCCTTCAAAGTTTCTTTTGAGAAATCAGCTGACAGTCGTATGGGAACTCCTTTGTAGGCAACTATCTACTATTCTCATTCTGCTTTCAAGATTCTCTCTTCATCTTTAACCTTTGGCATTTTAATTATGATTTGTCTTCATCTTGACCTCTTTGGATCCAATTTGTTTGGGACTCTCAGAGCTTCCTGGACTTATATGTGTATTCCCTTCATCAAATTAGGAAAGTTTTCTTTCATTACTTTTTCAAATATGTTTTCAATTTATTGCTCTTTCTCTTCTCCTTCTGGCACCCCTATGATTTGGAGGTTGGTGCATTTGAAGTTACCCTAGACTCTTCTTACCTTATCCTTATTGTTTTTTTTATTATTCCTTTTTTTTTTCTTGCTGTTCTGATTTAATTTTTTTCTTCTGTATGTTCCAAATCATTGGTTTGATTCTTGGCTTAATCCACTCCACTGTTGGTTCCCTGTAAAATTTTATTTCACTTAGTGTAACCTTCATTTATGCCTAGGTCTCTTTTATTCTATTGAATTATCCAATGAGTTCCTTGAGCAACTTGATAACCAGTGTTGAATTCTGCATCTGAGATTGCTTATCTCCATTTTATTTTGTCATTTTTCTGCACTCCTGTTCTTTCATTTGGGTCATATTTCTTTGTCTCCTCATTTTGGCAACTTCCCTGTGCTTGGATCTAGGTATTAGGTAGACCTACTTTGACTCCCTGTGTTAGTAGTATGGCCTATTGTAGAAAACCAAACCTGTAAGTTAGATGTGGCAGAGCATTAGGTAATTGCCACAGCAGGGCAACCCATGTGAACCAGGTTGATGGAGTCTCCAATATGGTGACATCTCTCTGTGGCTCTGTGTGGGGGAAGGTTCAGAAAAGGGACAATGCCACTGCCTGGCCTCTAGAGTTCTGTCCAGGAGGAGCTGTCCCTCAGCTCTCGCTTTCATGCCAGACACTTCAGTTTCTCCCTGTATGCCACTGGTGCCCTTCCAGCTGCTGCCCCAGTACTAGAGCCCAGAGGAAGTGAGTCCCTGGGCCATGTCAGGCTCCCCACAGACAACCCTAGTGAGAGGTGAGGGGAAAAGTTCACAGCTAGCAGAGCTGTTGCATTTTCTAGTGG
Organism: Phyllostomus discolor; assembly: GCF_004126475.2. Lineage (NCBI taxonomy): Eukaryota > Metazoa > Chordata > Mammalia > Chiroptera > Phyllostomidae > Phyllostomus > Phyllostomus discolor. The sequence goes on along the minus strand of NC_040911.2, from coordinate 61,725,950 downwards.
GCAGGAAGCTGTGTGCAGTGAGGAGCTCACTGGGCCAGCAAGATCTGAATGGTTGGTTAGAGTATTGCTACCAGATCTCTTAGAGGAAAAAGGAGCAGGCCTGTGGGTGGGCCAAACTTGACCCATTTAAATAAGAATCTAAAGTTTCAATGCTTACCAAAAGCAAGCCAGGCCTCCAGGCCCTTTTCAGGGCTGTGGATCTCAGTCTGCATCAAGGACCTTTTCTTGGGATTAAATGAAACTTAAACCTGCTAAACAAACACAGGCACACACACACACACACACACACACACAAAATAATTGGGAATTACTTGGCATCAATCATTGCTGCCCCAGTGTTTCACATCCTGACAGTTTACTTTGGGGAGGGAACCCTGAGCAGTTGGAAACAAAAGAGGGTGAAAAAGAAAAGAAAGTGGCAACAGAAAAGCAAATTATTACATTGCAAGCTCAGGAAGAAAATTAAATCAAGGGAAACAGTTATCAACAGAAAGATAAATCCAAAATTAGACAAGAGGTTTTTGTGGGAGAATAAACTGTTTCACTGTACTGATCCCTTTCTGTGGCAAATATTGCCTTAAACATCTCATTTATTCATTTATACATTCATTCATGTCTTCACTTATCTACTCATTCATTCAAAAATGTATTCCATGTGCTAGAGATTCAATGGTGAACAAGGCAAAACCCCTACTAAAGGAAGGAGACAGAGAAGAAACAGGTGAATACGTTAGTATATCATTTTGAGAGTGATATAAGCTATGAAGAAAATAAATCCAGTAAAGGGTCAAAGGCTCTTTGAGGTCAACCGGTCAGAGGAGGCCTGTTTGAGCAGGAGGCCCTAGAACTGAGACCTGCCAGTAAGTGCTATCTTGGAATGATCCTGGGCAGTATGTTCCAGAGGAAAAACAACAGTTGCATAGGACTGTGAGGAACCTCCATCTGGTGCAATTTGAGGGGCAAACAGGATGTTCAGTGGACTGATCTGCACATGGAGTACTACCAATGAAAATACAGTGAGTGGGAGCACCTAGTGGTCAGGAATGCAAACCTTTCATCAGAAACTAGATTATTGTTTTACTATAGAGCCAAAGACAGCTGTTTTTTGGCTCCTAAAAATCTCAAGTTTTTCATATACATATATGAAAAAATAATTAATTTTTATTATAAATAAAATAAAAAATAAATAATTTATATATATACATATATATAATAAAAATAATTATATATATAATTTGTTCAATTACAGTTGACCCCATTTTTCCCCCATTACTCTCCCTCCCTTGCTCCCTCGCCCTACCCATTTCCACCTCCCACATTCAATCCTCTTCCCTACCCCATTGTCTTTGTCTATGTGTTCTTTATATATTCCTTGACAACCCTTCCCCTTCTTTCCCCCATTATCCCCCTCCTTCCTCCCCTCTAGTTACGTCAGTTTGGTTTTTTTTTCCATGTCTCTGGCTCTATTTTGCTCATTTGTTTGTTTTGTTGATTATGTCCCAATCATTGGTGAGATCATATGGTATTTTTCTTTCACTGCCTCCTGACTTATTTCATTTAGCATAATGCTCTCTCCAGTTCCACCCATGCTGTCACAAAAGATAGGAGCTTCCTCTTTCTTTCTGCTGCATAGTATTCCATTGTGTAAATGTACCAAAGGTTTTTGATCCACTCATTTACTTATGGGCACTTAGGCTGTTTCCAGCAAGTGGCTATTGTGAATTATGAACATTGGGGTTCATAGGTTCTTTGAATTAGTGTCTCAGGATTCTTAGGGTATATAATCCCAGTAGTTCATTTGCCAGGTGAAAAGGTAGTTCCATTTTTAGTTTTCTGAGGAAATTTCATATTATTTTCCACAGTGGCTGCACCAGTCTGCATTCCTACAACAGTGTACTAGGGTTCCCTTTTCTCCACAACCACACCAGCACTTGTTGTTTGTTGATTTGTTTATGATAGTCATTCTGACAGGTGTGACATTATCTTCACAAACCCAGAGGCAGATGCAAGTCCACTAACAAGGAGATTCTAAAGAATTACTAGACTAAGTTCTTTCCTGAAAGCAATCACAGAGCTTTCTCCATGGACCTAGGAGAGCTGTCAGTGGGAAAATTATCTTCAGAAAGACTATAGGGCAGTTCTCCACTCTCCAATTCAGGTTTTACCTAACTTTGTTGTTGTCATTATAGGTAACCATATGAGTTCCTTAGCTCATGGCCCCTGGGGTTCCTCCTATACCAAGAGTGGTTTGTGGTATGTGTCTCTTGAGTCCCTCCAGGTGATTCCCAGGTATCCTGGGATGGCAAGTAGACATTTCTGCCTGTGGTCCTTTGACATCTTCCAGTTCCAACAACCTGCAGTGCTTACATTTCTGAAGATTATGCCAACCTGCAGGGCAGAACTGGGTTCCAGAAAATTGTTTGTGTAGATACCCCACCTTTGTGTCCTCATGTGGGATGACTCTGAGACCCTCAGCAGGATAGAACCCCAGTTATTAACAGTTATCATGAATGAGAATGGTAAACCTTCTTTTGCCTCCTTCCCTTCCCTGTTTCATTTCCTCCTCTCCCACTTGGGGCTCTTAGCATCACCTCCCAAGTAAATGCTTTGTCCTTGTATTGTTTCAGAGTCTGCTTTTAGAGAAATTGGATATCAGGTATTCCTAAAGTACTAACTAACATTCATTCTTTATGACTCTGAAACTTAGGAGTTATGTCTTCCTGGAATCTTTCCTTGATCTCCTACCTCCCCTTTCCAGAACAGACATGTCTTGCTCAGGAATCTTTTCAACTGGTTTGCTCAACACATAGAAATGCTCAATGCTGTCCTTTAACAAATTAAACTGGTAAATCTCTAGATAACTAGCAAATGGAAGAAGTGAGACCTGAGACCACCCCCAGGTCTCCTGCAGAAGGTTCTATCCATCACCAGCTGCCCTGGCCTCACCTTCTAACTGGGATCCTTCCTCTAGAGGATATATTGATTAGTGCTCTCTGAGGATAGTCCTATTGACAATTTGGCTCTTCTCAGAAAAGCACAGCAAAGCAAACTTTCAGATTTAGCTGTTTTGCCCATATTGCTCAATATTAGCTGTTTTACCTGTAAATATCTTTTTGGAGGGGATGTTAAATACCACTAATAGGGATCATTTTCCACACAGCACTAGACACATGGACCCAAGCACACAATTGACAGTGAACTCCAACTTTTAATCATTAAGTCTTATGTTTCAGTATTTGGCTTTGTCCATGATGAAGATATTCCCACCCCACTCCTCACCCCCGGGGACTTCTACTGGCAAAGAGGCCTCCCCAAATTTAAATTATCCAAGCAATGCAGCACTAAGTCACATTTCTACAGTCTAAAGAACAACAGTACTTAAAATTGGTCTTCATTGTTCGAACTTGAAATTATTTCAACTGCAAACAAAGCAGGTTAATTTTTTGGTTTGAACCAAAGTAAATGAACTTATGTTCATCATATTGTAAGGTAAATGTATCTCTTGAAAATATTTACTAGTTCAATGTTAGTGAAGAGTTGATAAGGCATTTAGGGATTCATTAGTTATTTTCAGAAGAAATCTCTACCAAAACGTCCACCTACTGAGTAGTGCAAGCATGTTTCCCAGGAACTAAAACCATACAAACACATATCCTTTTCCTGCAAATAAATCAGAACAAGAAAAAAGTTTCTGCAATAAAAATTTGAGGTGTATGCCCTGGCTGGTGTAGCTCAGTGGATTGAGTGTGGGCTGTGAACCAAAGTGTCGCAGGTTCGATTCCCAGCCAGGGCACATGCCTGGGTTGCAGGCCACGGCCCCCAGCAACTGCACATTGATGTTTCTCTCTCTCTCCCTCTCTCTTTCTCCCTCCCTTCCCTCTCTAAAAATAAATGAATAAATCTTTTTAAAAAATTTGAGGTGTAACTTCTGGGATCCTTGGAAAATGAAAGATGCTGTGATGGCCATATTTCTCAAGACTATTGGAAAAGTACCGGTACTGTTAGGCATCTGCTAAATGTTGAAGGGAATTCATAACACTCTAGGTGGAGTAAAAATAACTGGAAAAGTCATTTTTCAAATCCTCCCAGTGAACAGTGGGACTCTACACTGAGCTTCCCATTTAAATGAAGAGGTGAGACCAAGACAACAGGTGACTAGTGTACTCAGGTTTGCTTCTTTTCTGTGAAATATGGATGCATGAAATGAGACACCAGTATTCTGAGGCAGACTGAATGGGCTGTTAATGTTTTTTCTTTAACTTCATCATGATACTTCAGACAATAGTGGAGTTGGTGACTGAACTCACAACACTGGTGAGTACACATATCTACACTGTAATGAAGGTTGGGAAACAATAGTCCAAAGACAGGAGGGAGAAAAACTGTAAAGGAAGGGAATGAAAATACAGTAGTAGTCCCCATTGTGTGACACAGGGTCCAAGCAAAAGCTGTAGACTCTTGCAAATGAAAAGTCTGGGCAGGTACTCAGAGAATAGCTGTTTTGCATACAAAGATAGCTCATATTAAAGCCACTGTGTGTACTGTACAATTATATTTACTTTTAATGTATTCTGGACATTATTCACATGCTTTACTATGTCCCAGCAAACATTTCATTTTACATAACAAGGGGTTGATTCTTCATTCTGTTCCTACCAAGCATCAGTACTCTTTCGGAATTAGGAAAACTGGCACGGTTACTGAGTCCAAGTCTGAAAGACTTTTCCCTGACAGTTTATAAGAAGGCTAACAAAACTTGGGCTCTTTCCCATCTGATTTCATATGTCATTTTAGTCAATAAAGCACTGAACCAAACTCAAGTTTGGTATGGCAGAGGGAGAGATTGAGCAGAGCAATGGTTCTTCTTCATGTTACAAGGGCTTCTTCTTGTTACATAGCACCAGACTTACTAGCCCCTCTCACTTAAAACTAACCACAATGGAATAAGCCCTCCTTTATTTAATAAGTAAACTTCATGATTATTAAATTATGACAAGTTTTCTGGAGATCACATGGAAACTAACCTCAGAGAAACTACCACTTGTTAGGCTTTAGTATGGCATTTTTAAAAAGTATCCACAGTTATATATAAACATTATTAAAATACCTCTGACTTTCACAGCAACAACCCAATAATATAACTTCAGCACAATTATACTTAACCCCAAATAATATAACACAACAGATTGAGTGCACAAGCAGATATAAGAATCCAGCTGTCTTTATTAACACAGACATTAAGGAGCTCTACAAAAAAGTGGAAAATCCATTCTTCTCCCCTAAATGTTTTTGTTTGGAAATATATAGTATTTTTAATGTTACCAATGTTAACATTTCCTGGAAAAATTATAGTTATTTCAAGATAAATTAATACATAATTGTATTACTTATATTTTCTCAGTTTGAAGTTCTAATATGCTAAATATCACCATCAGTAGATGTAGCCCACATAAATAAAAGCTTTGGGGATACTTCAATAATTTTAAGACTGCAAAAAGGATCAAAGACCAAAGAGTTTGAGAACTACTGATATCTAAATTGTCACCCAACTTAGCTTTATAGTGAAAGGTAGAGCCTTTGGTCTACCAAGTTTTGTCAGTTTCAACCAGAGAAAAGTCAAAATCTTGAAGGAACCTTTGAGGATTTTACACTCCAGTCTTTTAGCTGAGCTCCAAGCTTAAACTTTTGACAGAAAGCTCTTCCATGGGTTCAAGCCTGTACAGTGAAGCAAATACTTAATCTTACTAATCCTTCTCCCAATCAGTCCCTCCCCTTTTAAGGAAAGAACTTCTATTATTAGGTGACTGTATAAGGGAGGGGCAGGCCTATGTCACGTCCCAAGAGCATGCTTCCTGTGTGGTCTGGGTCCTCACACAGGATTTCTCTAACACCTCATACAGATAAGGACTGCCCAAAGGAATAGATGCAAAATAAGTCACAGTCCCCAGTCCTACTCTGCAGGAACTAATGAAGAAATAAAATCGTGGCAGATTTTGCCTCTTAGATACTACCTGCATTTCTTTGTATTCCTTGAGGAAGGTGAGTTGGATCCAGAGGATTTTGCTAGCAGGATGTTCGAAGCACCCCACTGTGATTCCCTACAGGGTAGAATACTCCTGTTTGCTTACCTACAAGTACTAGAGTGATCACACAATTTGTTTTCCCACCAATTCTCAAATTATTAAGAGATTAGTGCTCTTGATGTATCTTTAATTTCCTCAAATTGCTGCTGCTGTTTCCTGAAGCAAGCAAGAATTTCATGTACACTGTTTTCTATAACTAATGTGGACAAAGGGTAGAGGTACTTGAAAGGTCTCCAACTGCAGGAGAGATGCTCAAACTTAGAAATTCCAGAGCAGTTAAAAATTATAAGCTGAAAATACAGCCTTATCAACAGTGGAGATGACAGCTTGGCTGTTGGAGTTGATCAACTTTGCCAAGACTAAGTACTCTATTCCTCACTCTTGGTAATGCCAAGAGCCTACATCCTTTAGAAAGTCTCACTTCAAAATCGTCACCTGGAAAATGGTCAAAAGGGACTATACCAGATTGGGAGCCAAACCTGGTACCTTAGGCTTGTGTCCGGACTGGGAATGAGACCCACATTACTCAAAAGTACTCCAACCAACTTAGCCACAGCAGTCAGGGCCTTTGTAGCCTATTTTGTATCAGGTGAAAAAACATCTTGAACCCTGGCTGGTGTTGCTTAGTGGATTGAGTGCTGTCCTGTGAAACAAAAGGTTGCTGGTTCAATTCCCAGTCAGGGCAATTGCCTAAGTTGCAGGCCAAGTCCCCAGTTGGAGGCATGCAAGAGGCAATTGATGTATCTCTCTCACATCACTGCCTCTCTCCCTCCCTTCCTCCCTTCCCCTCTCTCTCTGAAAATAAATCCATAAAACATTTAAAAAAAACATCTTGAGAGTAATTTGCTGCTTTGATTCTCAACTGAAGTTTGCATACTACTATCTACATGATCTTTTCTTATATTTCAGGTTTGCAAATTATAAAACATTTAAGTTATAAGTAAAATGATACAGATATTTTGCTTATTTTAAGGGAAAATAGCAAAACTAAAAAAATGTATTTCTAGGAACAAATATAAAGAATGACATGGACAAAAATTTCAGAGGTGGAAATGGGAGGGAAGTGGGGAGGGATGGGTGGGTAGGCTGGGATGGGAGTAAAGGACAGAAAACTATACTTGAACAATGATTAAAATAAAATTTAAAAAAAGTCATTTCTATTTCTCATACCACAATACTTCATCAATCATACCCTTTTTCTTTTCAAAATTAGACATACGTTCATTTATTCATTCAACAAAATTCAAAGCATCTTCTAAGTAACAGGATTTAAAAATATAAAATATTTCAAAATGCAAGTAATGGGAAATATGGCAGAAAAAATCACAATCAATTAATAAATATAAATTAATGTTATGTGAGGTAGCTATTTTTAATGCACTACCTTTTACAGATAATTTGTAAATGAGATTCAGTAACTTGCCCAATATCACACTTAATATTTTCAATAATGAAAAAAATATATAAATACTTCTCCCCCTCTGGCAATCCCCAACTAGATACAGTATTTCATAAATATTACTTTCTTTCCCTTTTTTTCTGAATTCAGATCCTAGTCATTTTTCTCCAATTTCTATTGCATTCTCTCCTTGGATGTCACATGGAATTGAGATTTTTTTAATGAAATAGACCTGCAGACAACTGTAATTGAACAACAATAAGAATAATTAAAATAAAATAAAATAAAATAAAATATAAAATAAAATAAAATAAAATATAAAATAAAATAAAATAAATAAAATAAATAAATAAATAAAATAAAATAAATAAAAGACCTGCCGACTCAGTTGCAGAGGATAATGATGAACAGTTCTGGCTCCAAGTGAGTGCAGCTGACAGGTAACTCCCAGCTCTTGGGACTGTACTTAAAGGGATACACCTGCCTAAAGTGGTTAAGGAGAGATCTATTTCTGTACAGGGAATTGCCATAAATCACAAAAAGATAAAAGCATTTAAAAACAAGAGTAGGCAACAATTTTTGAGTAATTAAACCTACTTTTGGAAAACAAGAAATTTCTGTGTCAGTCCTTGTCTTTCAAACATTATTCTCTTGTTTGGTTAAGCTATATAAACACCAGGAACCTGATGTAAGAAAGACTTTTCTTTTTGTACATTATACATAAATGTCTTTAATATTCCAAGTTAGGAATTTATCAGTTGAGTGTTAATGGGTAAATTTGGCAAAATTATGAAATGTTTTTTCTCCAACAAAAATAAATAGAGAAGGAGGATGCAGAGAAGGGTCAGAAGCTCATACCAGAGCAACCCCCCCCCACACACACACACACAAAAGTGTTTTCCTGACACAAGAGAGTAGTTGAGAGTCCAGCCACCCTTCAACCAGCTGATCTTTTGGGCCTGAGTGAATGTACCTTGGGTCAGGCAGGAGCGAAGGAACTGCAGCTGAATTGACCAGTTGAAAATTAAGGTTCTTTCCTGGAATTTCAACAGCAACAACCAACCAAACAAACCTGCCACATCACAGGTAAGCCTCACAGCTGTATCCTGGCCTCTCACTCTGGTTATCCTTTCTTTTTTACCCTTTCTATAATACCTTGATTTAGGCCATATCATAACTTGGACTGGAAGCCAACTTTCCTCTCATTCATGGGCTCTAGAGAACAAGCACAGAGTGCTTCATGAGCTGGATGGAAAACAGAGTGTGTAGAAGAGAAGACCACTGCTTCTGGTTTCAGTTCATTCCCTCTTTATCTTTCCCCCTCCCAGTCCCTATCCTACACCTGTAATTCCACCTCCATGAAAAGATTTCACACACACCACATACACCTAATATGTACTCACATAATGTACACCCAAAACATACACATCCCATACAGCACACACACATATACATATAACACACATGACATACACATACTGCCTACTGTATATCTATCATACCACATGTACTACCACCACCATCACTATAATATCTTATGTATATGCACATATACCACCCTACACATACACATACCTCACACTCTCCCACATACATACACTCATACCACCCTATGTATATAAACCTCATGACTCCCCACATATACCACACATACATAATGAGTATACTATACATCCCATTTATCACACACATCACATATACCACAGATACTACCACCACACATCACTATCACAACATGTGCACACACACATTCACATACACATACCAACATACCACACACCAAGAGACACCCACATATACACACCTCATACAGCACAACACACCTCCACCTCAGACACCTTCACACAAAATACACATCACTCACAACACACATACATATATGCATGCTCACCACCCCCACACACTCGCACCTCCAGGTTCCTCCTGAGTGTTCTAGTTTTTTAGTGTTAGTTCTATCGATGGTGACCACACATGGCTTTATGTTATAGTTATTTCTATTTCCTCCCAACTTTTCCTTATTTGGTGTGTAAGCAGTTTCTATATCTGGTTAATTTTTGTTCCCCACAAAAACTGCTGTCAAATGTACAGTGGCCTCAGTGAACATTGGGTGAATTAAACTTAACACAATAAAATTATAGTTAATTTAGCAGGTGGAGGACATAGAATAAATAAATGCACAGCATTAGGGATTTCACAGGCCATTAGGGAAGGAGAACTGGGCATTTTCCTATTATGGCAAAGACTCATTATCTAACTGACTACACACCAACTATGACATAGATCTCAACTTGTAGGAAACAAATATTTCTGCTGGGTCCAGCTACTCAAAGGTCCACTTTGATGAGAGCATTAAAGGACTTGGAAAGGGAATTCAGTCATAGGTGGGAGGCTGTTGCTGCTGAGGACTAGACAAACTAGGCCAAGGGCTTAAATTTCAATTTGAAATCATGGAGGCCACTACAGATCTTGGAGCCAAGGTACAATATAATTGAGACTGCCCTTTAATAATGGACCATTAGGTATATTTATGTGGAAAAATCTTTACATTTTGCAAATCAGCCAGGTATGCATTGTCTGCCTCATCAGGAATTCCACACACAGCTTGATGTGCTCACAAATTCACAATTCAGAATTAATTGGTTTGTAGGCCATGCATTTAGGTCATATCACCCAGACACTCCATTTCATGTGCTGAAAAGAAATTAAGTCAATTTTCCCCTGACAGACCCTCGGCTTTCATCTCGCAAGCTTGGTGAGCAGTCCTCTGCATATTGAGGACGAGGACAACCTTTAAAGGCATTCTCATTATTTCTCAGGGAGATGTCATTAAGTACTGTAAACATGTCCTGAATGAGTCCATGTCAAAAGACTGCAAGGTGTTTATAGAATAAACACCTATAGCACCAAGGTGAGATAAAACAGTGGAGGGGGAGAGAAAAAGGCAAAGTGAGACTTAAAAAAAAGTCTTTGTGATCAAAAAGTTGAGCTAAAGTTGTGAACTATAAGGTAAACTTGCCCCCCTAGGAGCTTTGACCACATACAGGAAAGCAGGGAAGAAGCCCACCTGGTCTAACGGTCCACTCTCCCCATTCCCGGACTTCTTGCAAACATCACTAACCCATCACACACATATTACTCTGTGAATTTACAACTGACAGGCATCACTAATTGATAACACTCATTTTGCCCTCTGATTCATATCTGGCAGATACTGCTAATCAATCACCTCCATCTTGCCAGCTGAATTCATCTCAGACCTCAGAATTCTTGGCAATAAAGCAGTTTAGTAAAGCAATTTAAATTGCAGTTGAAATTGACTGATGCTTCTATTTGTGAAGATCTCGTGTATCCTTCTTTGGAGTCCATGATACTGCACTATTACAATAAGGGTGATTGGCTAAGATGAAATGAGCACACTATCTTAGTTGAACATTGCCTTATTTGTTATTTTACTATGCATTCCTGTTTACATTCAAGTTAAGGAAATAAGACACTCAGAGGTCTGCATTGGTTTGAATTCATAAGAGTTGACACTATGAGTACACACAGGCCCCAGGACAATGTCTGGATAAAAGGTGCACAGAATTAAAGAGGAACAGTGTGTTCATTTTTAAGGAAGAATAGCATCATCAAGCCTGTCTTTTGGGATTCTGCCTTCATCTCCCAGAAACCCCTGGTTCACCTCATGCAGACAGCATAAGGACCTGGGGATTTATATTCCCCAGGGCAAGCCTTAGCCATGGATTGGCAGTGTTAAATCACAGCCAACTTGTCTTGGGGTGTGAAAACTCTGAGGCACATGTTAGGCTCCAGTGTCCCCAAAGATCATGCCAAAGGTGCCTTCTCCACAACTTTGAGATCACACAGTTGCTTGTATTTCCCCTCCTGTCCTGCTTCTCCCATTTCCTCACCATCACTAGGAATACTTTCTTAATGCATTGTCACTTGTACATGGATTTTCATTTTGGTCACAGAAAGAACTGTAGATAATAAGCTCTTACAGGCATAATGCAGACTTCATCTGTGTTTCTTCACAGGTTCACCAGACCTGCTCATGGGACTCTACTTGACCTCTTCTCCCATGGTATGCCTGGCTAGGTCTATACCCTGGAGAGCAAGGGGCTGGAACAGCTGGGGAAGAGCTGATGGACTATACAATTATCCTTCCTTTGTGAGGACACATCATTTGCCTAACCATCAAGGAGCTCCACACAGAGTTTGTATCTGAGAGCCCTAAGAAAAGTGTCAACACATCAGCTGACACAAAACCACTAAATACTATTCAAAATATTTCCAGGAGTAAGCATAAGTGGAATTTATAGAGAATCACCTGTCTCTGGTAGGAATTTTTGGAAAAAGTTTTAGGTTTATAAAAATATTGTCTGACAAAGTAAAATATTAAAATGAATATAACTTTAAAAATTACAGTAGACCTTTTTGTAATCTGCTTCATTTAACTTAAATTCTAATCACAGAGTTTGTGAAGCCATTAAGTAATTTACAAAATAGTTTTAATTATTTTATTTATTGTATTTCACTGATACAATAATTTGTTCTGGTTTTAAGTAAAGGGAGAACTTTTACACTAAGATCATTATTAGCTCCTTCAAATCAGTAATCTGAGGGCACTGTTGTATTCAAAATAGGCCAATTGTAAATTTTACCCTAGGGCCTATGATACTTCTTCAAAAGACCCCAAATTGTGGGTTTCTTCATTTGTTTAGAACAATGTTAAAGTCAATCCGAAAACATAGATGAGAGAAATAAGTAAAAGCATCAACAGTCAAAATTACAATGTGACAAGAAGGCAGCAGAATCTGATGTTCTTAAGCTGGTACTGGGAGGGAATCATTGTTTCCTGGGAGGACCACACACCAGAGTAAGTGAACATTCAGTAAAACACTAGCATTGAAAGGTTGTCATCTACCTGGATTTATACTTGCGTTTTGTTGTATTTATTTATTAAACAGTGGTCTCATTCATAGGATATAATTTTCATTTCTTTCCTACACTGGACCTCTGTTCCAACTGTGGTCTTAGTCTGCAATACCCCATTCAAGACTTCTAAGAACCCTCTGCCTGAATCAGTCTTCCAGTTGCCCATCTACAGAAAATGCAGTTCCCCTAATGCTCTGGTAAAAAAAAAAAAAAAAAAAAAAAAAAAAAAAAAAAAAGAAAATAAACTACTTTTTCATCTATGTTAGCCCCATAGTGTTGCACAGTGTTTTTCTCAGAGTTGAAAGTTGAAACTCTGAGCTGAAAAGACCTACTTCCATATTTTCATATGACAGAAACTAGAGGTTATACAACTTGTCCTTCCCTGCCAGGCAGCACTCTGATGCTAAACCATGGCACCTAAACACATGTCATGTAGCATTCACCCCAGACTCTTTTTTTTTTTTTTAAACTGCAGTGCATGTATAGTAATCATGCATTCTGATGCCAGCAATTTTTAGTCTTTCTTAAAGTTTTCTGTCTTGTTTTCCATATGGAGCATAGCTCTCTATATCAGAGCTGAGATTCTTCACCAGGAGTCTATCATCTGGGAAATTCTAAAATTGAATGGGCTTTTCTTTCTTTTCAAAAAGTATGTGTAACTTTCAGTAGATTCTGAAAGGGGTCTGTATGCATTTTCTAGTGCCACTGTAACAAATTAGAAGATTAAAACACAACTTTCTTTTCTGACATTTTTCTAAGTTAAAGGTCCAGCATTGGTCTCATGGGGCTAACATCATAATGTGGTAGAGTTGTTCTCCATTCCAGCTTCCAGAGACAGTCTGTGTTTCTTGGCTCATGGTGCTATTCATCTATCTTCAAAGCCAGCAAGGGAGGGGTGAGAGTGGGGTGAGTCCTTCCTCTATATCCATCTTCTGTAGTTAAATCTTTCTCTGAACTCTTCTTTTCTCCCTCCTTCTTCCATCTGTAAGGGTCCTTGTGATCTCATTGGGTTTCCAGAATGCTTTCCTAAAAAAGACCAAAAAGTGTGTAATAAATATCATATGTACTCATTCCTCAATATGTCATCAATGTATTATTTATCAAGTATTTATTGAGTATTTATGCTATGACAATGTGCTTAGATGGTAAGATACAATTACAAACAAAAGAGGTGTAAGTGACAACTATCCTGATTTACCCAAAACAGGGGTTTTCTGAGATGCAGGATTTTCAGTGTTAAATCTGGGACAGTCTAGGTTTAAACTAGGACCGTTGGTCACTCTCGTTGTGGTCTCTGCTGTGAGGAGCTTACAACCCAGTGAGGGATATGAACAAAATATAGTCAAATGGACTTCATAAGTTGTCATATGTAGTTCAAAGGGAAGAGAAAGGGGCTCAGACAGACATGTAGAGAATGAGTGGTACACCTTCCTCTGTCAGCACCCTTTTGGGATAATATTGACTGAGTTCTAAATGCATGTCAGACACTGAGTGTCACACACATGATCTTGTTTAAACCACAGAACAACCCTATGAAGGAAAAACAATCATTGCCAGAAGTTTGCAGAGGAGGAAATAGAGAAAGAGAAACAACTAGCCTTATATCATACAACTCCTGTCTTAGAAAGAGACATAAGGGATCATGAGCAAGCAGTTTATTAAAGAAATGCTCCCAGAAGAAGATTGTAAGAGAGTTTAGGAAGCAGAGTAAGAAAGGAAAAAGAAGACAGCAAGGATGAGATTTGAAGAAAAGTTCCAGAGAGAACACCTTCATCCTAATTTGTCAGGGGAACTCCAGTGTATAAGTCAACCCTCAGTTTCCCCTGACAGGAGATGGAATTTGCTCCCCTACACATTTAGTTGGATGGCTATGGGCCACAGAGGCTATATAAAACTCCAGGCATTTATGTCTCTGTTGAATGGGCAAAATTCTTGCTGCTCAAAAACTAGCTGCTAAAGAATAGTCACAGTTGTGGGCTGTAGAAGTAGAGACCCTGAGGCTGAGAGAAAGAAGGCATCCTAGGTGGTCTTGTAGAGTATGAGCAGCTTTCACATCAGCTAGTAAGAGGTAAGGTAGACTGTGAACCCAACCTAGCAAGTCCCAAAGTAAGGTAGCTAATATTCTCTTCCATTCCATTTATGTTCATATCCTTACATGTTGTCTTAAAACCTATTATAATTTTTTTCCAGAATTTTTCTTTTGCAAAAAGGCTTTCTATCCACCAGGACTATTAACACAAATATTAAAATTCAATGTGTGTTGCCATTCAGAATCAACAACCAGTGAGTATTATGGTTTGTAGGTACATTATTCTTATTTCCTTCTGACACTTGATTTGCTAACAACAAGACTAATTAGCATGTCACTAAGGAGATTACAAAGAATAAATACCACTATCTGGATCTCAATGATGTTTCAAATGGCTTTTAGGCACTGTAATTCATCTTAGAATTTTCATACACATACAGATTGTAGTTATGTCAATGTCTTTTTGTAAATGGGAGAGTAGGAGGCAGTATTATGTCCTTTCAGAATTACCATAGGAGTGGTAACTCCTAATTTCAAACATCAGAAGGCTCTCTTCTTCACAAAAATTGTGATATTTTAGTGTCACCTTGGCTCTTTACTATCTGAAATAACAGATCCTTTATGGATTCCAGATGGAAAGTGCAAAGTTAATGACCCCTGTGGAACACCACCCCATGCTTTCCTCGAACTACAGAGATGTATTTTGCTGATAGTGTCATTTACTTAAATGAAATCAACATATATAAATGGTGATAGACTGCTGTTTTCTGAATTTTGTTCTAGACATATCAAAAAAGAAAAAAAAACTTAATTTAGTCACCCAAAAGTCTGAAAGAAAAAGTGGGTCATCCATATGGTGATTAAGACTCACCAACCTCGGACTTCTGGCAAGATGGAGGAATAGGTGGATGCATTGTGCCTCCTCACACAACCAAGATTAGAACAACAATGATTTGCAGACAGAATATCACTCAGAACTGATAGAGGATTTATCTGAATGGAAGTCCGACAGCCAAGAAGTTGAAGTGGACCCGTACATCCAGGCTGGTAGGAGACGACGAGCCGGGCGGGCGAGGGGCTGGCTCGGGTTGGCGGCGCATGGAGGTCGGGGAAAATTTGGTGCGAAATCGGTGCAACAGCCATCCATTAGGTGTGAAATCAGTGCAACAGCCACCCAGGGCTCAAGAATGCAGCAGTGATCCCTGAGTACGCAAGCTGCGACCCAGTGGGGCAGCGATTGTGGACCAGAGCAGAGCTCTCAGCCCAGGATCCCAAGAAAGGGTCTGAGCCCAGGAGAACGGAACTACTGCCATTGTTCCCTCCCGCTCCCACCCCCACATATAATGTCACAATCTAGCAACCAGAGTGCCCTGCCCCGGTGAACACCTAAGGCTCCGCCCCCCGTAACAAGAGCGACCAGACCGAAAAAAAAAAAAAAAAGGAGGAGAGATAGGGAAAGACATAAGATATGTTTCCAACAGAACAGATCAGTCCCCCAGGACTCATCCTTTTGAGCAACTAAGAAATAGCCAATCTATCAGATGCACAGTTCAAAACACTGGTGATCAGAAAGCTCATGGAATTGATTGATTTTAGGCACAATTTATATGAAAGGATGCAGGTTACCATAAAAGAGATGCAGGAAGATACGCAGAGGAGAGCCAATAGTGAAAGGAAGGAATCTGAGTCTCAAAACAATACAGTGGACCAGAAGGAAGATAGAATCAACCAAGCAGGAAAGCATGATGAAATAAGAATTCAAAAAATTGAGGAAAAGCTTAAGAGCATCCAGGATACCTTTAAACGTTCCAACATCCGAATTATAGGGGTACCAGAATGGGAAGGAGAAAAGCAACAGATTGAGCACGTATTTGAACACATAATAAAGGAGAACTTCCCCAATCTGGCAAAGGGAACAGTCTTCCAAGAAATCCAAGAAGCTCAGAGAGCCCCAAAGAAGTTGGACCCAAGAAGAAACACACCGAGGCACATCATAATTACATTAGCCAAGGTAAAAACAAAGGAGAGAATCCTAGAAGCAGCAAAAGATAAGGGGACAGTCACCTACAAAGGAGTTCCCATCAGACTGTCAGCTGATTTCTCCAAAGAGACCTTACAGGCAAGAAGGGGCTGGAAAGAAATATTCCAAGTCATGAAAGACAAGGACCTACATCCCAGATTGCTCTATCCAGCAAAGCTCTCATTTAGAATGGAAGGGAAGATAAAGTGCTTTTCAGATAAGGTCAAGTTAAAGGAGTTCATCATCACCAAGCCCTTATTTTATGAAATGCTAAAGGGACTTACCTAAGAAAAGAAGATAAAGAAAAGACATGTATAGTAAAAGGGCAGCAAACTCACAATTATTAACAACCACACCTAAAGCAAAACCGAAAGAAACTCAGCAAACAACTAGAACAGGAACAGAACCACAGAAATGGAGGGCACATGGAGGGATAGCAGCAGGGGGATGGGAGGAGGAGAGAGGGGGGAAAAGGTATAGAGAATAAGTAGCATAGAATGTAGGTTGCAATTAGATGGGGGAGGGCAAGAATAGTACGGGAAATGTAGAAGCTAAAGAACTCATAAGTATGACACATGGACATGAACTAAAGGGGGGCAATGGGGGTGGGAGAAGGGGTACAGGGTAGAGGGGAGAAAAGGGGGGAAATGGGACAACTGTAATAGCATAATCAATAAAATACATTAAAAAAGAATCACCAACCTCTTTTTTTAATTTTATTTATTTATTTTTAGAGAGGGAAGGGAGGGAGATAGATAGAGAGAGAAACATCAATGTGAGGTTGCTGGGGGTCATGGCCTGCAACCCAGGCATGTACCCTGTCTGGGAATCGAACCTGCGACACTTTGGTTCACAGCCCGCACTCAACTCACTGAGCTACGCCAGCCAGGCGAGAATCACCAACCTCTTTTGTAATTGTATTTATGTATGTTCTATGTATGTTTGAAATGAGCCATTCTCAAGCCCAGAGATTACTGTTCAAACCTGTCAAACACTTATGTATTTGTATTACTTAGGAGTAAATTTGGTTGCAATAAATAGAGATCCACAGTGGGTGACTGAAACAAGAAAGAAGTTTATTTCTCTGAGACATAAAAATCCCTATTCTGTTTCAGAAATGTCTTGCAGCTCACCAATCAGCTATCTCTAATCCATGGCCCTGGTCTTCAAGCTCCAAGATGGCAAGCTATATTTTATTTTCAGGCAGGAAGCTAAATCATCTGTTTTTAAAGGGAAGCAAGAAGTCCTATAATACTTCTGCTTGTATCTTATTGGCCTGACCTAGGTCACATGGCCAAACCCAGACCTAGGAAAGGCTGGGAAATGCAGTCTTTTACATGAAAAGCCAAACGCCCTGATAAAAACTGAGGATATATTACTGTGAACAAGGAGTGAAGGGATCTCAGAGAATAAAAACAACGTCCGCCATAAGTATTTACATTAATTTGTAAAGCTGTCATAAGGCTAATTCCTGTTTCTTTTACCTCTTGCCTTCCTTATTCCTGGATGAGAATTAAATCTGAGGTTAACTCATTGTAATGTTGAACAGTCCTTTTGAACATGTGAACTCAATCTGTGGCAAAAATAGGCCTCTCTAGCAGGACTGGATTCTGTAATGAATAATTTCATTGCTCAGGCAAAAAGCCTCCTCATATCCAATGGTTTATCCATGTGGAGTCATAAAAGCCCTGCTTTCCCCTGCCACACTGGGTCAGTGCTGAAGAGTCAACCCATCTTCAGAACTCACATGGTTATCTGAGGCTTTCTTGGGTCTACATCACAGTTAGGCTCCCTTCCTCGGCCCACCCTGCTTCATCACCAAGCCTACCCCTTCAAAAACATTTCCTAATAAAACTGTGCACCTCATTCTCCATCTCAGTAGCTTCTCCTGGGACAGGAATGAATCAAACCAGCTGAAATCCGTATTAGATCGCTCTCCAGTCCTATTTCTTGTACTTCAGCTCTCTTTGTAGTGAGGTTCTTGGCCTACCCTGCCAGTCAGTAAACATCTCTCTACTTCTGACAGAACTCTCCTCCCCCATCCTAGGAATTCTTCCAGATATTCCAGAAACCCTCTTTGTGGGAGCAGATACTCAATGGTTCATTATAATCTTTAAAAAGAATGTGCTATAACAAGGAGAGTGGGAATCTGGCTACCTGACTTCCATTTCTGTTCTGCCATATCTAGGCAGTGTGATGCTGGCCGACTCAATGTTCTCCTCTTCAACATGAGGATAACAACCTCTGCTTCACAAGGTTATTGAATTAAATAAGCTAATTTACACCACCAAGTTTTCAATACTTTCCTGCCCATTTCTTGTATACCCCAGGCTAATGGAGAATTTACTTGCCCAAAAGGTAAAGGAAATATTTTGACTTTCTAATTGAGCCCTGAAAAGTTCAGAGTATTTTCAAAAGAAATATTCAAAACAGCCTCACTGCATTGAGACCTCTTATTTTTCTGTTGGTGGCCAGCTTTTTCCTCTAGTTCATGGCCACTCTACAACAATGTATATCTGTCATAATTTAGTTTTAGACCTTGTGTGGCTACTCCAGTTGTTGCCAAATGCTGGGTTATTCCTCCACCCTTCATTACCTCTAGTACCAGGAGTTCTCAGCTCAGAAAAACATGGAGATTTAATGTGTTCATTCCAAGAACATCACCCAAACTACTGATGTAAAATCTGTTCAACTGGGAAAACAGAACAGAAGGTTAAAGCAGTAAGTCCTAAAGTAGGGTTCCTCCACCAGGGGCATTAATATCAGCTGAAACTTTTTACAAACGTAAATTCTGGGTCCTGGGCCTGGACTTACTGACTCAGGAACTCTGAGAGGCAGACTCTACAATTTATATTTTAACCATCCCTCAAGAGGAATTCTGTAAAATTTGAGAGTTCACTGCTAGAAGGGAAACAAGAGGGCTTTCCTTGAGAGTCTTGCACTAACATTAAATCCCCCCCCCCAGTCACATGTAAATGGGTGTTTGGGGGCTTACCTTAACAGAAACATGTTTTCTAATATTGGTCCTATGGCTTTGAAAAAAGAAAGATATATTTTTGTGAAAATTTTAGAATAAATATTTGACATGGCAAATCGTTTCCTAACTGTCCTCAGCATTCCAGAAAGAAAGAAAAGAAAAAAAAGGTTGTTAAACTTTTAAGCCACATAACCTGGAAATTACTCCAGCTTCAGGCAATTAAGGGTTAGCTGACCTGCCTTTATTTGCTTTCTGCTTCAGACAAGCATTTATCACTGGGAGTATTGATTAACACCATATAACTTCCCTCCTCACACTTTCACAAAGGAAATAGGCTCCCTTGGGTATTCAAACTTTTGGGGGACCCAAGAGATGCCAAGTGTTCCTACAGCTATGAAGCTCTGTGAGCTTCAAGAAGGTATAGAATGCCTTCTGCCAAGGAGAGCCCAGTCAGTACTCCAGAGTTGATTTATTAGTGATGCTTTTCCAGTGGGAGCCAGTCAGGGAGCAAAATGGTTGTGGCCAAGTGAGATGTGGAGTCCACAGTAGGATGCATAGGACTTTAGAAAGTGACAATGCTGAAGTGCAGAATACCTGCTAAAAATGTCTAAATTACTCATGACCTGGAAAGTAAACTACAAATAAACCTTGTATTTCATGAATTTTTTTGGCTTTGTTTTTTACTTTTGCTAATGATTGGAAAGCAGGGCTAGAGATAATTATAGATTCACATGCAACTGTAAGAAATTATAAAAAGATTCCAAGCCCTCTTTAGCCAATGGTAACACCTTGTAAAATTGCTGTACAATACCACAACAAGGATGCTAACATTTATATAGTCCAGATATAAAACATTTCCATCACCACAAGGATTCTTCATGTTGTCCATTTATAGCAAAACCCATGTCTTTCCCATCTTGCCCTCTTTTTAACCCCTGGCAAGAAATGACAAATTTGTTCTCCATTTCTATAATTTTGTAATTTCAAGAATATTTTATAAATGGAATCACATATTATGAAATATTAAGAAAGTGAATTTTCCCTTCAATGTAATTCTCTGAAGCTCATCCAGATTATTGCATGTTTCAATATTTTGCTCCTTTTTATTGCTGAGTAGTGTTTCAATGTATGGTGTACCACATTTAGTTTAACAATTCACTCATTAAGGACATTGATATTGTTTCAGGTTTGGATGTTATGAATAAAGCTGCCATAAATATCTGTGCATAAATTTTTGTGTGAAGATAAGTTTTCATTTTTCTAGAATAAATGTCCAAGAGTGTAATTGCTGGGTCATACAGTAGTAGCATGTTTTGTTTTTAAAGAAATTACTAAATTGTTTTCCAGAGTGACTGTTGCATTTTATATTTCCACCAGGAATTTAAAAATGATTCCGTTTCTCTGCATATTGGCCAGCATTTGGCATTGTCACTATTCCTCACTGTGGTTTAAATTTGCATTTATCTAATGACTAATGATTTCCCTAATTCTAAATTTATTTTCATGTGCTTATTTGCAATCTGTATATCCTCTTTCATAAACTGACTCTTCATGCACATTTTTAAATAAGATTGTTTTTTACTGTTGAGTTTTGAAAGTTCTTTACATGTTTTATATAATAGTCTTTGGATGAGTGGTTGCAATTATTTCTGCCAATCTGTAGTTTGTTGTCTCATCCTCCTAATGGGACCTTTCACCAAAAGTAAAGTTTTTTTATTATTATTATTTTGAAGAAGTCCTACTTGTTTATTCTTTCCTTTATATGCCCCTTGCTCCAGGGGACATATCAGTGAAAATATTGCTGGGTGGAATATCTGAGATTTTCCTGCCTATGTTCTTCTCTAGGACTTTTATGGTGTCATGATTTATATTTAAATCTTTCATCCCTTGAGGTGTAAGTTGGTGGTCGATTTTCATTTTTTAACTGTCCAGATGTCTCAACACCATTTGTTAGAAGCTATTTTTACTCCATTTTACGCTTCTTCCCCCTTTTGCCAAATATTATTTGACCATATGATCTCACCTATAAGTGGAACCTAATCAACAAAACAAACAAGCAAAATATAACCAGAGATATTGAAATAAAGAACAAGCTGACAGTAACCAGAGAGGAGGGAAGTGGGAGATAACTGGAGAAAGAAGGAAAAGAGTTGTCAAAAAACATGTATAAAGGACCCATGGACAAAGTCAAAGGGGGAAGCATTGAGAGTGGGAACTAGGGGTGGGGAGCGTGGTGGCAGGAAAATGGAGATGACTGTACATAAACAACAATAAAAAACAATTTAAAAATAGAGAAATTTTTTTTTAATTTTGACATTGTCCAATTTATAAATTTTTCTTTAATGGATCAAACTTTTTGTGTCAAATCTAAGAAGTCTTTGCCTCACCCTGATCTGTGTGGCTCAGTTCATTGGGTGTTATCCTGCAAAACTAAAGGTTGCCAGTTTGATTCCCAGTCAGGGCACACGCCTGGGTTGCACGTTTGTCCCTGGTTGGTGAATGCACCAGAGGCAACTGATTGATATCTCACATTGATGTTTCTCTCCCTCTCTCTAAAAATAAATAAATAAAATCTCTTTTAAATATGAAGTCTTGCCTCATCCTAAATCCCTAAAATTTTATCTTATGTTTTCTTCTAAAATTTTTATAGTTTACATTGACATGTAAGCCCACCCACAATCCACTTTTGAGTAAATTTTTGTGTCAGGTTCATATTTTGCCTATGGGTGTTCACTTGCTTCAGTAATGTTTGTTGTAAAAGCTATCTTTTCTTGAATTACTTTTGTAACTTCATCAAAAATCTTTTGGGCATATTTGTGTGAATCTATGTTTAGGTTCTCTGTTCTTTTCCATTAGCCTATATGTTTATCCCTCTGCCATTCCCATGCAGTATTGATTACTATAGCTGCAAATAAGTCTTTAAATCCAATAAAATGATTCATCCACTTTATTTTGCTTCTTCTAAATTGTTTAAACTATTTCAGTCCCTTAGCCTTTCCATATAAACTTTAGAATAATCTTGTTTATATCTGCAAAATATTTTGCTAGAAAATGTATTTAATCTGTATGTGAATTTGTGGAGAATTGACATCTTTATCATGCTAGACTTTCCAATCCATGAATACAGCATATATTCTCAATTTATTTAGACCTTCATTGGTTTCTTTCATTAGCATATTTATCAGCATACAAGTTCTGTATATGTTTTATTAGATTTATACCTAAGCATTTCTCTTTTTTAATAATTTTAAATGATATATTTTAATATTGCTCCCCATGTGTTCATTACTAATATATAAAAATAAAATTAATTTTTTTGTGTTTATCTTGTGTCCAGCAAACTTGTTTTGGGAAAATTTTTGTGGATTCCTTGGGCTTTGCAATGTAGATAATTTTATGACCTGTGATCAGAGGCCATTATATTTATTTATTTTTTATCTATACACATTTTATTTGCTTTTCTTCTCTTATTACACATGCTAAAAGTTTTACCACTATGCTGAATAAAAGCAAAGTATAGAAAATGAACATTTTTATCTAATTCCAGTATTAGGTAAAAGCATTCAGCATTTAACCATTAAGTACAGTGTTAGATGTAGATTTCTGTAAATGGTCTTTATCAAGTTGAGGATGTATACTACTATTCTTATTTTCCTGAGAGTTTTAATCAATATGCATATTGAACTTTGTCTAGTATATTTTCTGTGTAGATTGATATAATCATGTGATTTTTCTTTTGTAGCCTGTTAATATGGTGAATTACATTGATTGATTTAAAAACCTTGACCCAGCAGTGCATCTCTGGAATAAATCCCATTTGATCATGGTATATAATTATTATTTTTCTTTTTTAATATATTTTATTGATTATGCTATTACAGTTGTCCTATTTTGTACCCTTTATTCCCCTCTGCCCTGCACACTCCTTCCCACCCATGTTCCCCCCTTTAGTTATATCCATGGGTCATATATATAAGTTGTTTGGCTTCTGCATTTACTATACTATTCTTAACCTCCCCGTCTATTTTCTACCTACCATTTATTCTACTTATTCTCTGTGCCTTTTTCCCCTTTCTCCCCCTCCCACTCCCATGCTGATAGCCCTCCATGTGGTCTCCATTTCTGTTATCCTGTTCCTGTTCTACTTGTTTGCTTAGTTTGTCTTTGTTTTTATTTTTGTTTTAGGTGTGATTGTTAATAGCTATGAGTTTGTTGTCATTTTACTGTTCATATTTTTTATCTTCCTTTTCTTAGATAAGCCCCTTTAACATTTCATATAATAAGGGCTTGGTGATGATGAACTCCTTTAACTTGACCTTACCTGGGAAGCACTTTATCTGCCCTTCCATTCTAAATTATAGCTTTGCTGGATAGAGTAGTCTTGAAAGTAGGTCCTTGACTTTCATGACTTGGAATACTTCTTTCCAGCCCCTTCTCGCCTATAAGGTTTCTTTTGAGAAATCAGCTGACATTCTTATGGGCACTCATTTGTAGGTAACTCCATTCCTCTTGCTGCTTTTAAGATTCTCTCTTTGTCTTTAATCTTGGGTGTCTTAATTATGATATGCCTTGGTGTGTTTTTTCTTGGGTCCAACTTCCTTGGGACTCTTGGGCCTTCCTGGAGTTCCTGAAAGTCTATTTCCTTTGCCAGATAAGGGAAGTTTTCCTTCATTATTTCTTCAAATAAGTTTTCAATTTTTTGCTGTTGTTGTTCTTCTTCTGGCACCCCTATAATTCAGATATTGGAACATTCTGAGTTGTCCAAGACATTCAAAAGTTTCTCTTAATGTTTTGTTGAATTCTTGTTTCTTCATTCTGTTCCAGTTGCATGATTATTTCTTTCTTTTGTTCCAAATTGTTGATTTGAGTCATGATTTCCTTCCTGTCACTGTTGGTTCTCTGAATATTTTGCTTTATTTCATTTTGGGTATCTTTCACTTGTTCTTTTATTTTTTGACCAGGTTCAATAAGTTCTGTGAGCATTTTGATTGCCAGGGCTTTAAAGTCACCATCCAATAAGTTGGCTATCTCCTTATTGCATAGCTCTTTTTCTGAGATTTTACTCTGTTCTTTCATTTTGGCCCTAGTTCTTTGTTTAGGGCCCCTGCTGAGTTGTAAGGGGGTGGGGCCTTAGATATTCACCCCCGCAGGGCAACCCTCCTTGCTATGCTGTGGCCCTGCTTGTGGGGAATGAGCCAGAGAGGGAACAATGCAGCTCCTGTACTTGACTTTAGCCCATTTTTCAACAAACTCTTGTGTGAGACTGGGAGTTTCTTCCACTGTGGCAACCACCATAGTTCACAGCCAGCTTTGAGTCTCAGTTTCCACTTAAATCAGCCCCTCCCATGCATCCTGCCACCTCACCACAGCCAGCCCTGCCAGCATGGTCTGCTGCCTTGTGGAGGCTTCTCTCAGTCAGCCACCTTACCGGTCTGGTTGTTCTGTTTTTCTTTTTTCTCCTAATTACTTTATTTTTGCTCAATTACAATTGTCTCAATTTTCCTGCCACCACACCCCCCCAACCTCAACCAAATCCATCTTCCTCCCTTGCTTCCACTGCCCCCCTTTGTTTTTTCTATGTGTCTTTTATAGTAGTTCCTGAAAACCCTTCCCCCATTGTCCCCTCTACCCTCCCTTCTGGTTATTGTTAGATTGTTCTTAATTTCAATGCCTCTGGTTATGTTTTGCTTTCTTTTTTTGTTGTTGTTGATTATGTTCCAGTAAAATGTGAGATCATATGGTATTTGTCCTTCACTGCGTGGTTTCACTGTTTGACTCTTTAGTTCTGTGGTTGTCAGAGCTCCATGCAGTTTGATTTTTTAGCACTTCTGGTTGTTTATTGATTTTAGATTGGTTGTTATCCTTCTTTTGGTTGTGCAAGGAAGTGAGGGGTTTTGACCTACACATCCATCTTGGCCAGACTCATATCTCTTTGCATGTTTTTCAGTGTTCTTGTGGTTGATTATTAGTTTCATAACATTGTGGTCAGAGAAGATGCTTGATATGATTTCAGTCTTCTTAAATTTATTGAGACTCATTTGTGTCCTAACATGTGATCTGTCCTAGAAAACATTCCATGTGCATCTAAAAGTATGTATATTCTGCTTTGGGGTGAAATGTTCCAAAGATATCAATTAAATACACTTGACCTAGTGTGTCATTTAAGGCCACTGTCTCCTTTTTTACTTTCTCTCTGAAGATCTATGCACTAAATCAATGGTGTGTTAAAATCCCTATGACTTATTTTTGTCAAGCTCTCCCTTTATATCCATTAGGATTTGCTTTACATATTTAGATGCTCCTGTGTTGGGTGTGTAATGTTTACTAAGGTTATATTCTATTCTTGGATTGCTCCTTTTATCCTTATGCAGTAGCTTTCTTTGTCTCTTACTATAGCCTTCATTTTTGTCTATTTTTTTGGATACAATTACCACTATCCCAGATTTTTTCCCTTCCCATTTGCGTTAAATATCATTTCCATCCCTTTACTTTTAGTCTGTATGTATCTTTCAATCTGAGATGGGTCTCTTGGAGGCAGCATGTATATGGATATTTTTTTTTTCTTATCATTTCAGCTACTCTGTCATTTGGTTGGAGCATTTAAGCCATTTACATTTAAGATAATTATTGACAGATACATATGTAATGCCCTTGTATTGTTAGACTGTTTTCCTTTTTTTTTTCTTTCTCTTTTTCTTCTTCTTAAAGCAAGTCCTTTAACATTTGTTTCAGTACCAGTTTGGTGTTAACAAACTCCTTTAGCCTTATCTTGTCTGGAAATCTCCTTATTTCTTCTTCAATTTTAAATCATAGCAATACTGGGTAAAGTAGCCTTGGTTATAGGTCCTTGCTTTTCATCACTTTGAATATTTCATGCCACCCCCTTCTGGCCTGAAATATTTATGTTGAGTAATCACATGCCATTCTAATTGGTGCTCCCTTGCAGGTAACCACCTGCTTTTCTCTTGTGGTAGTTTTCTCTTTTTGTCTTTTAGGATTCTCTCCTTGTCCTTAAGCCTTGTCATTTTAGTTACTATGTTTCTCAGTATAGGCTTCTTTGGGTCCAAATTGTGTGGGATTCTCTGAGCTTCCTAGATTTGTGTGTCTTTTTCTTTCACCAGATTAGGTAAATAGTCAGTCATTATTTCTTCAAATACATTCTTGATCCCTTGCATACCTTCTTCTCCTTCTGGTGTTCTCATGATGCAGATGTTGTTATACTTCATGTTGTCTAAAATGTTTCTTAAGCTCTCTTCTTTTTTAAATACTTTTTCCTTTTTGCTGCTTTGTCTGGGTGTTTTTGTTTTCCAACTTTGTCTTTCAAATTACTGATTTGATCCCCTGCTTCATCTAACCTATTGTTTATTCCTTCAAGTGTATTATTTACTTCAGATAGTGCATTCTTTATTTCTGAGTGACCTTTTTTATGGTTCCTATGTCTTTTCTCATGCTATTGAGTATCTTCATAATCATTACTCTAAACTCTCTATCTGATAAATTGCTTGCCTCCATTTCATCTAGTTATTCTTCTGAAGAATAATCTTGTTCTTTTATTTGGAGTCTGTTCTTTTGTCTTCCCATTTTGGCTGCTTCTTGGTACTTCCCTGCCTTAGCTGTGAAACTAATCAATCACTACATGGCTCTGTTATTAATCTAATCAAGGTGTGGTCAGCAGCCTGACTTAAACTGCACAGGGCAGGGCAGAGGAATTCCTGTGGGCAAGGCTGTCGCTTCCCCTCAGGCTGATGCCATTTGGAGGGGAGTGTTCTTCCTGAGAAAGATGGCTCCTGTAGTATGGGGAATGACTTGGCACAGTGATCCAGGTGGTTGTTCCTTCAGTCATCTCCTCAGAGCCACCAACCCCAGACTTTCCTGAAGTATCTCTATTCTACTCTGCCCTCCCTCTGCCAAAGCCCAAGGTAAATGGCTGCAGACAAAATTTTATGTGTTGGCTCTTTAAGAGGCTCTCTGCATCTCCAGA
Organism: Phyllostomus discolor; assembly: GCF_004126475.2. Taxonomy (NCBI): domain Eukaryota; kingdom Metazoa; phylum Chordata; class Mammalia; order Chiroptera; family Phyllostomidae; genus Phyllostomus; species Phyllostomus discolor. Next base: position 61,698,523 of record NC_040911.2, on the reverse strand, counting down.
TATCTCTCCCTGGTAGACAGAAACTCTGTTGCTTTTCCCGGCTGGGTATTATCTAGGTTCCTCTCCAACTCTGGTACTGTATGCTGGGGAGCCCAGGTTGGGGTTTAGATACCACACTTCTCATGGGGGAATCCCCTGGCCACTGAAATGTCCCTCTGGAACTTCAGCTGCCACCCACCGAAGCCCAGCCAGCCTTCTTGCACCTCCTCCACACTTCCTATCAGTCTTGTTGTGGTAAGGTGTTTTCTTCTGTCTGTCCTTGGTTATAAGGATTCTCTCTGGCCAGTGTGCAGTTGGTTATTCAGGATGATTTCTCTGCAATTTAGTTGTAATTCCAGATGGATCCTGAGAGGTGGTTAGTGTAGCTTTTACCTAGTCCTCTGTCATCTTGTATTGTAGTTATTTCTTTATCATCCATCCTTTTACTGTTTATATGGCCTACAGCAGTGGTTCCCAACCTTTTTGTCACCAGAGACCAGTTTTGTGGAAGAAAGTTTTTTCATAGATGAGGAGGGGAGGGTGGGGAGACAGGAGGTGGACCATAAGCTGTAAGGTGAGCAAAGTTTGCATGCTTACCAGCTGCTCATCTCCTTCTATGCAGTCATGTTCCTAACAGGTCATGGACTGATACCAGTTTGAGGCCCAGGTGTCAGGGACCCATTCTACAGTGCTATCACCTGTTTCATTCTTGATATTAGTAATTTAAGACACTCCTTTTTCGTCAGTCTCACTAGAAATTTATTGGTTTTATTGATCTTTTCAAGGAACCCACTCTTTGTTTTATTGATTTTTCCTTATTTCTTTTTGTTTTAAATCCCATTGATTTATTATTTTTATCAGTTTCTTCCATCTGTTTGATTTGGACTTATTTTTTCTTCTTTTTCTGGGTTTTTAAGGTGGGGGGCTTATATTATTGATTTGACATGGACTCTTTGAAAATATGCATGTTTAATGCTATAAACTTTCCTCTCAGCACTCTTTTAACTCTCTACCACAAATGGTTTATTGAGGTCCATTTTGTTTCTTACTAGAGTCTTGCTATTTACTCCTGTATTATTTAACAGTGTGTTGTTTAGTTTCCAAGTGTTTGGAATCTTTTTTGTTATTTTTCTGTTACTGACTTTAATTTTTATTCCATTATGACCAAAACCACACTCTGTATGATGTCAATTCTTACAAAGATTTTTATATTTGTTGTATGACCCAGAGATGGACAAAATTGGTTTATGTTCCATTACCAGTTGAAAATAATGTATATACTACTGTTGTTGGATAGAGCATTCTATAGATGTTAAAGGGATCCTATGGATTAATAATGCTCTTCAGTTCTCTTATTGGTCACTCTAGCTGAAAGTTTATCTATCCTGTTGACGTTTTCATAGAACCAATTTTGGATTTTGTTTCTTTTTGCTATTGTTTATCTATTCTCTATTTCATTTATCCTCTCTATAATTATAGTTTTTTCCTTCATTCATATTGCTTTAGAGTTAGATTGTTATTCTTTAGATTATTGATTTGAGATCTTTCTTCATTTTAAGTATAAACAAACACTAATAATTTTTAATTTTTTTTGACCAAATCATTTAAAATTTGAAGTAAAATGATTTTTTGTACAAATAGCTTTCAGCCTGTGACCTGAAATTTTGTACCTCTCTTACAGCACTGTTTTCTCTAATTATGGAAAACAATCACTTATTTTAATTGCTGAAGCAATCAGTGAATAATGTCTGTACTTTTTCCTAATTAGTTATATATTTGATCATAATTTGAATTGAAAGAAAGAAAAGTTCCATTTCTGTTATATGCCACTGAGCTCTGTCTTCTCAATATGGCTGCTCTCAAAATGGTGAAATCTCTAGTGAAGTACTAGGTGAAGGTATCATCTTACTTAGTTTTGGTTTTCCACTCTCTTCCACACTCCACATATTTCTCTTGTCCTTTTCTTTCCAGTACTGACAAGACATCTGTTAATTATTTGTTAATTTAAAACTTTGTTGATTTATAAATTCACTGGCCCATTCACTGAACAAACTTACAATGTTTCTACTGCAAGCAGGTACTAGTATGTGAAGACAAATGAAATAACCTAAAATTTACCCTTGAGAAGCTCATTGTCCATGAGTATCCACTAGTCAGAAACAAATCCCAGGAGCATCCTGCCATTGATGCGTTACTTATTACTTCACCACAGGTACTATATTTGACTCAAGTTAGCCTGGACTATAGGGAATAATAATAATAAGAGAAAGTCTCTTAAGAAACTAACCAGAACACATCTCTTTAAGTTGTTGTAGAATCCTTCAGAAGAGTCACTTTTAAAGACTAAGATCTATTGGCGTTCAAATGGTTTAGGAACTTGTAGCATACCTTGCCAATGCCCTTTCCACATCCACATCCCCTTGACTCACTCCAGGGGTCTCATGACAAAGGATCCAAACATGCATGAGGTTTTCACCCTCTCTTTGCCCAAAGGAATTCTTCAGTACAGGAGTGTGTTTAGGTGCATGTGGAGCAGGTTGAAATCTCTCAGTTGCTAACATTATAAAAGTTGCTACTAATCAAACAAATCAGGGAGTTAGTGGATCAATATCCAGCTTCTTGTCTTTAGTAGTATGATTCTGAGACATATTCTATAGTTTCCCAGAAGCTTTCTAGTTGATTTTAACTCTAATTGCCCATACTTTATGTTTTAAAATAACATATATGTATACATACATATTTATACATGCATATGTTATTAACTAGAAAAATATCCCAGTGAATAAATAGTTGGAGATTGAGGCATAGAAGGGAGAGGGAGATTATTTATCATTTCTTGGAACTAGATTGCCTGGATTTTGATCCAAGTCCTGAAACTGTCTGTGTAACCTTGGGCAAGTTATTTAACCTCTCAGTAAATTAGGGATAATGACAGCATATGTCTTATGGTTTATTTGTGAAGATCATACTAGTAAATATATAAAAAAATGCTTAAAACAGTGTCTGGCACATAGTAAGCATCATTTAAAGGCTAGGTGTTATTATTTATATATATTTTGTTTCTTTTTGTTATTTTGAAATCTGTGCCATATGTATGTATTGAATTAAAAAAAAACTTGAAAACTTCAATAGGCAAGTGACAGCAGTTTTCTGACAAAAATGAATCGGTAATCATTATTTAAGCCATAATTGCATTTTTTAAGTAGGTAGTATAATTTATTTGTATTGGTAACTTTAAAGAATTTAAGGAACACAATTATATCTTTTTATATTGTTAAGTAACACAAAAGGGGAGAAAAGCCTTTGGAAATACACCTATAGCTGATTTTTCAGTTCATCCCCTTGATAATGTTTCTCTATGCCAGTTTCACAATCATGCTCCTCATAATCATTTATTTATTTGGCTACTAAAGTGTTTCTACTTAACAATGATTCTTATCTTCTAAGTAATGCAGGCAATAGCAGTGCCTCCTGCCTGAGAGTATTTGCAAGAGAAAACCAATTAGTTATCAGCTAAAAATAATTAATTATCTACTAAACTTGTTTGGTGTCATTGAAATTCACACTGGGTGCCTATACTCAGACGTAACCAAGTCTTTCCTTCAACTGAGGCCTGTAACTATACCATTTTCATCTAAAATATTTCAAAGCTTAGGAACAATAGGGAAGTATGCAGAATAACACCCCCACAAGTCCCCAACAAACTCTAGTAATAGAGTACAGTAGCTTGATCAGGGAATTTGGGGCTGGAAGCTGATAATGCTAGCATTTATTCTGTGGTCAGCATCAACTGGATGAGGAAAGCAGCACCCCACACACAGCAGCTGTGTTTGAGTTGACATTTGCCAACTCTGAACTGCATTGGAGTAGAAAGACCACACAGGGTTGTTGGTTTGTTTCTTTGTTTCCTTTAACTAGGAATCCAGCAGAATGCTAAATTTAAATATCAAACATTGGTAATCATGTCACTTGTTTCTTTGGAAAAAAGTGCATTTGCTACTGTAGTTAATTGCTTGAATAAATGCAAATTAACATACTCTTTGTAGAAATTTATGTTGTCCTTTTTAAATAACTTTGTTTTCTATTTCATTTTCTATTCATTTCTGGTATTGACTCAAAGGACTTTTATCACCTCACACTGATAATCTGTGCTTTATGACTGCTGATGTGATTGGGAACAATTGCAGTAGCATGCATTAATACACATATATGTTTAAATGAAAGTCTGTTTGATGTAGGCCAAGAAGAAATGCATTTAAACCAATAATGCCACTAAAGGAACCTTGACTCTAAACCAGCACTATGCAAGGTCACCCTCTCTTTGAACTACTTGGAAGGTGGGTCCATGTACTATGGCTGATTGCAGAGTCAGGTCATTCCAGGCCTCAGGGTATGCAGTGCCTAGTGGAGTCCACCCTGGCAGACTGTAACATCATTATTGCACCTTGCTGTCTGGATCACTTAAAATCATCCCTCTGAGAATAAATTTGCTCTTGCTGGGACTTAACGACCTGAGAAGTTGTAATCAGTTTACCCAGGCTTTTCATTTGGTTGCCACTTGTTACTGCAGGGTTCAAAGAACATGATGCCCTGTCTCCCTTTCCCATTTTTGCATAGGGATTTCCTCCCACCTTTTTGCACCTCTTCTAAATAATTGAAAATGAGCACAAAGTGACATGCAATTTAGAAAGTAAGAGCACCAGGAAGCAAAACTGGAAACAAACAAGACAGCTAATTTCACCAAGCATAGCTGTTGCTGGCCACGGTTGTCCCTGACAGCAGGGCTGACTAGGAACCACCTGTGTTTGCTTACTAGCTTTCCCCAATCTGCGAGAAAATGGCCTGAGCTGGTCACATGGCAGCCAGATAGGCCAGGCACCATGGGAATACAAAAGCCGGAGCTTTTAACAGAGTTAATCATTAATGCGCCTTTTCTTTGTCCCATTCAAGAGCACTGACAGGGCTTTGATAGCCCATATTTGCCATTGGGTGGCTGCAGACATGGCCAGGTACCAATAAGCCCCTGGCTCCTTCACAGTGATAGTGTCCACAGAGCTTGATCTGGACCTGGTCACTGCCCTTCACCTGAATCCTCCCCCTGAACACAACCCTTAGCCCCAGGTTGTGCCCCACCCCATCTAGGTCCTGTTATTAGACACCCACCAGGCTGGAGTCCTGTGTGATTCTGAGTATTTCTGCATATTTTCTGCCTGGAGTCCAGTACAGCAAAGCTAGAATATGTGTAATGAGGAAAACCCTAACTCTCCCTTTCCCATTTGTTATCTTTCCCCCAACCAGAAAACAAAAAAAAGCTAAACTGAATCTGATTTTTGTTTGTTTGTGTGTTTTCTTTGGCTTTTTTTAAAGATTTTATTTATTTATTTTTAGAGAGGGGAGGGAGGGAGAGCGAGAGAGAGAAACATCAATCTGTGGTTGCTGGGGGCCGTGGCCTGCAACCCAGGTATGTGGCCTGACTGGGAATCGAATCTGGGACACTTTGGTTCGCAGCCCGTGCTCAATCCACTGAGCTACACCAGCCAGGGCTGATTTTTGTTTGTTTTAATGTGGACTGGGAAAAGACTACTTCGGTATAACAGCAATGCTTAGCTTGAATCATCTATGGGTATATTCTGATGTTTCCACCTCAGAAAGTGAAATGCAGGTGTCCCTGACAGTTTTTCTTTTCTAATAGAAACCCCACCTTAACAGCCTTCACAGTAAGTAACTTGTATGTTAACAGACTGGAGTTAAGGTAAATGGGAACCACATGAAAACTTTCTTGCTACTTGTCCATTCATCTGATTACTGGCTATCTTGCTGCCAGTAATAAGATATCCAAACCTCCCACCTCTGTGCCTTTGCCTTCAACTTGCTGAAAATGTTCTTTGGGTTTATACAGCCAACTTTCTACCAGTCCCTTGAAAGCATAAGCTACTATTAAGATACAAGCCATGAAAGTCTTATTGTTCTTTAAGAATAATTGAAAGCAAGTGAATAAAAAGTACATCTTTGAAGCCTGGCTTGCAAAGGAACAGAGATTTTAAACTTTTCAGCCATTAAAGACCAGAGCTTTTTTTTCTATAAACTGAGCACATGAAAATTTTGCTGACTGTTGATTGTCTATGAGGACATTATCAGTAAAGACATTATACACAAAACAAGGCACTATTATGTGTTCATATATCTCCCCTTGGCCAGAGTCAAAGAGTCCAAGAGTTGGCTAACTTGCTTCATGTCTTGGAACTATAACAATAGACAAATGGTTAGAAGCCCAGAAGTATGGGATTGTGCAACCGGTGTTTCAGCATAAACTCTTCACTTGTTATTGCATCCTGTGCTCTGAAGCCTAGTTTTATTCTTTTTTTAATATATTTTATTGATTGTGCTATTACAGTTGTCCCATTTCCCCCTTCACTCCCCTCCACCCTGTATAGCCTCTCTTACCCACTGCCCCCCGTTAGTTCATGTCCATGTGCCATACTTAAAGTTCTTTAGCTTCTACATTTCTCATATTATTCTTACCCTCCCCCTGTCTATTTTCTACCTACAATCTATGCTATTTATTTTCTGTACCTTTTCCCCCTCTCTCCTCTTCCCACTCCCCTGTTGCTAACCCTCCATGTGATCTCCATTTCTGTGGTTTTGTTCCTGTTCTAGTTGTTTGCTTCGTTTCTTTTGTTTTTATTTTAGGTGTGGTTGTTAATAGTTGTGAGTTTGCTGTCTTTTTACTATACATGTTTTTCTTTTAATCTTTTCTCAGATAAGTCCCTTTAACATTTCATAAAATAAGGGTTTGTTGATGATGAAAACTCCTTTAACTTGACCTTATCTGAGAAGCACTTTATCTGCCCTTCCATTCTAAATGAAAGCTTTGCTGGATAGAGCAATCTAGGTCCTTGTCTGTTATGACTTGGAATACTTCTTTCCAGCCCCTTCTTGCCTGTAAGTTCTCTTTTGAGAAATCAGCTGACAGTCTGATGGGAACTCTTTTGTAGGTGACTGTCCCCTTATCTCTTGCTGCTTCTAGGATTCTCTCCTTCATTTTTACCTTGACTAATGTAATTATCGTGTGCCTTGGTGTGTTTCTTCTTGGGTCCAACGTCTTTGTGATTCTCTGAGCTTCCTGGACTTCCTGGAAGTCTATTTTCTTTGCCAGAATGGGGAAGTTCTCCTTCATTATTTGTTCAAATACATTTTCAATCTGTTGCTCTACCTCTTCCCCTTCTGGTACCCCTATAATTCAGATTTTGGAACATTTAAAGATGCCCTGGAGGTTCCTAAGCTTCTCCTTGTTTTTTTGAATTCTTATTTCTCCATTCTTTCCTGTTTGGTTGTTTCTTTCTTCCTTCTGGTACACTCTATTGTTCTGAGTCCCAATTTCCTTCCCATCACTATTGGTTCCCTGTGCATTTTCCTTCATTTCTTTTATGGTAACCTGCATTTGTTCATCTAATTTGCGACTAAAATCAACCAATTCTGTGAGCTTCCTGATCAGCAGTGTTTTGAACTGTGCATCTGATAGGTTAGCTATCTCCTGGTCATTCAAAAGGATGAGTTCTGGGGCACTGATTTGTTCTTCTGTTTGAGCCATATCTCTCTCTTTTTTCATTTATTTTTTTTTTGGTCTGGTCGCTTCTGTTCTGGTGAGGGGCGGAGCCTTAGGAGTTCACCAGGTCTGGGCACCCCAGTCGCTAGATTGTAAGGTTGTATGTGAGGGTGGGGTCGAGAGGGAACAATGGCAGTAGCTCCATTCTCCATGGGACCTCCGTCCCTTCTCTGGGATCCTTGGTTGCGCACTCTGCCCTGGTCCACAATCGCCGCCTCACTGGGTCTGCTAGCTGCCACTTGCATACTCAGGGTCCACCCACTGTGATCTTGCACACCCCAGATACCTTACACTCTCCCAGTTGCCTTAACGCCCAATTATCCTTGTTCTCCTTGCTGCATCCCACACCCGGCTGCTCGTCTCTGCCCCTCCTACCGGTCTGGATGAACGGATCTATTTCAAATTCTTGGCTGTCTAATTTCCATTCAGTTAAATTTTCTGTTCAGTTCTGGGTGTCATTCTACCTCTAAATTGTTGTTGTTCCAATCTTGGTTGTGCGTGGAGGTACGGTGTGTCCACCTATGCCTCCGTTTTGGTTGGAAGTCCCAAATAAACATATTTCCATGAGCTTTCTAGAACAAGCTTCCAGTCTTTGGCATCTCAGATCACTGCCCTTTTCATTACATCAGACTTCCTTTCAGTGTTGTTTCAAGATTCAAGTGGACAAAAAAGCCCCCCAAACTGAAAACACTTCCTTCGCCTTCGCAAGTGTTGGGCTCCACCCTCTCCCTCTCCTCCCTCTCTGGACTGCACTGTTCATGCCTTCCTGTTAGTCTGAACTAGGTGAAGTTCACTCTAGCCTAGTTTTATTCTTAAAGAAATTACTTAACTACTCAAGTCTACTAGTTGACTACTATGTACTACCAAGCACTTAGCTCTGGAGGGAATAAAAATGGAGACTTTTTGGTTCCTGCTATGGAGAAACAGCTTGGGATACAAGACTCACACCACAAATAAATATAGCATCAGAAGAAAATCTGTGTGGTATTTAAGTGCCACAGGATGAAGCAAGTAAGTCCTTACATTCTGGTAGAGCATTGTCCCAGATCTGAAAACTCTCCCCACGAAGAAAAAGCTAGTGATTTCAGAATGCCTGGATGTTAGAATGTGGAAAGCATTCAATTCAAATAATGCTATCTGTTTTAACATAATGAGAAGGGTCTGTGGCATGATCAGACTTTACTTTTTAAAATGCTCTTCATTCAGGGAGCATAACGAAAGTATAGACCCTACATTGCCCACCCCATCACAGGTTCATCAACCACAGATTTGTGTATAAGATTAGAGTTGAATATGCCAAGAAAAAAAAAATCTTTGTTCCTCTAACATGTGCATTTGCTTTAGAATACAACCTTTAGCATTGAAAGGGGGCAAAGCTGTTGGTTAACCACACATTCAAATACATTTCAGTGCACCCAAAGGACATAAGTGAAAACTGTTCTGTTATTAGGGGAGGGGGGAATTGCTTGAATTACTTCTTAAGATTTAACCAGAAATTAAATGACCATTTGGGACAGATAATGGAGGTAAAATTGATGTACTGAAATGATGCATTTATTTTAATTAATATTGACAGTCTCCTGGAATTTTTTTAAGTGGATTGAATCAAGAGAGATAGGTTGGATCTGTGTTCTTAGTCTTATTTCCTGACAAGACAGCAGAAGTCTTAGTCTAGAATATCACACCTATAGCCCCTAAGTCAATAATGTGAATACAGATTGTTTTCTGGAATATGATCCCAGGAAACAGGATTAGGGAAAAGAGAAGTTAGACAGGGAAAGGAAGACAGACAATAAAGGGTGTGTTAATGATCACATACCAATGTTGATGACTGAAGCTTAGCCCCATAGGGCAACCTCTGAACAATTGCACAGAACCCAATTCAGAATTGTCCCACTAAGGGGAAAGGAACATGAGTTATTTGACCACCCACTCCTGTCCTTCACTGTTTGAGAGTGCTTCCTGTGGGTATTCACTAGCATTTTAACCACCCCACCCATTGGGAAGCACATTCCTCAGTTCTAAGAATACTCTTGCACAGAGGAAGCATCCGATATGTAGGAAAACTGTCTCCAGGTGACCTCTGATGGGCCAAGAAGATATGGGCAGAGTATGTACAGCATCAGCCACAACAGATTTCACTAGGAACAGGTGGAGGCTCACATTTGGGGACAACTGAGGTCAACAGAGTTTGTAAGTAGAGCCCTAGACATGAAACATGGAAACATTGGATAATAATGTAAGATGATAAGATTGATCCTAGATTAACCACAGGTTTTTTTTTTCTTTTATTTGCAAAACAAGTATATTCTGGCATGGAGAGACAAGCTTCAAAAGATCTTGAGGGTGCAGTATTTACTTGAAAAGTATAAGAAAGCCATCATCAGCTCTGGGAGGTCCCACTGTAAAAGGTTTGCATGTGTCCATGTGGGCCACATGGCTCCTTATTGGAGCTGATCTTAGTAGTGTGGGGAGCTCATTTGGGTTGACTGTGTTTGTATTGGAATGATGAACCTGAAAGTGGAATAAGTGCATTTATATATTCATGGTCTTAGCACACTTAAAGTCTTGGTGTCTGTTTACAAAGGATCATTTTTACACATTTTGTTCAGTGAATTCATGCCCCTTGCAGCAACTTATCCTTCCATAAGTGATTCTCAAAGTGCTAACTCTGGACCAGCAGCATCAACATCACCTAGGAACTCCTTAGAAATGCTAAATTTTTCAGACTCTACCCAAGACCTACTCTTACAGAGGGCCCAGAAATCTGTTTCTTAAGCCCACTGGGAGATCCTGAGGCAAGCTAAAGTGTAAGAACCACTGGTGGGATTGCTCCAGGGGACTCTATTTTGAGGATCTCTGACTCCACTTCCTGCCAGCCATTATTCTCTGTTTTATATATTGTCCCCACCATATTCCTCAGCTTTTAATAATACTCAAAGGTACAATAACAATTTAATAACAGCTTTCCAGAAAGAGAGGAGATTATCCTGATTGTATTGTACACATACAAAATTAAAAAAGAAAAACATGAAAGCATGAAATACACCCATCTGGGAAACATGAAAACACAAGTATTTGGGATGCCACATATCTGACTCTAACAACTTAAGTTTTCACATAATGTTATTTTCTTCCCTCTGTCCCCTCTGGGCCAACCTAGAGCACAGAAGAAGAAGAAATAAGAAAAGTTATTCTTCATGTGAAGTTGCTTAGGATTCCTGTAAATTCAGTGATGTGCTCAGCACAGGAAAGAAGAAATAATGTCAAAATTTCAGGTACTGACCTTGCCATTCTACCCCATGCACCACAACCCCCCAGTGAGAGATATGTGGACCTGTGTTTTCCTGATTATCCTGTGTAGGTCTGTGTGCCTCTCAAGATATAAATATCTCACCCCTGGGATTTAAGAAGGTATGTTTTTCTACACAACAGTCCCTAAACGCAACCAGCATTCCAGTTCAACTAAACACCCTGTTATCTATTCTGATTGAAGAGAATGCTGGTTTCTTGGATCCCCTGGAAAAAAAAATAATGTCAGTCTCCAGTGTGGCCCTTTCTGATGGTATTTTTAAGGATAAATTTGACCACACAGATGCTGCAGGTTTGGTTCTGTGGGAAGCAGACACTGAAATAGAAACTAACAGAATATTTATTAGGGAGTGAGATCTAAACCTGTGAGAGGGAGCAAAAGGAAGCAGATTTGGCACAGGGAATCTGATAAAAAGCCTTAGCTGTCCCATGGTGAATTCTGGATCAGGGTTGGCCTTCAGAGTGTCCCCTACTTGGTTGGGACAAGGAGGTTGGGTATTTACCTCCATGTTAATCAGGCACAGAATAAGAGATGTCCCTGCAAAGGAGCACAGCCTTGGACTAAGCAGTTCTTCAGCCCTAGAGTAATGTTTCAAATATAAAACATATTTTCTGTATATTTTCATGCTACACCCAAGTTTGAAAGTTTATCTGTGTGATAAACTTCTAGGATAAACCTAAAACTATTAACCTATTTATAACACCAAACTGGAAATAGTCCAAGTATCTATCAATAGGTGAAGAGAGAAACTGTGGTATATCCATACAATGAAATACTACTTAGCGATAAACAAAAACAATGAACTACTGATACGTGTAGCAGCATAGATGAATCTCAAACACATTATGCTGGGTGAGAGAAATCAGGCTCAAAAACCTATATACTGCATTATTCTATTCACAAAATCTATCCAGAAAGTATCCAGCCATGTAATATGAAAAATAGAGACATTTATTGAAGAAAATATAAGAAACATTGTACATACAACAATGACACCTCAGTCCACTTCAAAGTAGGCACCTGAAGACAGACCTCACACAGCTCTCCCAATCATCATAAGCTGCCCTGTCATATTTTCCTGAACTTCATTGACAGTCTGAAATCTCTTCCCTTTCATAGGAGATTTTAGTTTGGAGAAAAGCCAGAAGTTTCAGGGTGCCAAGTCTGGGCTGTAGAGAGGCTGAGTCATCTGGGTGATTTGAAGTTTTTCCAAAAAACTCTGCATGAGACAGGACCCATGAGTAAGCTCATTGTCATGATGAAGCTGACAATCACCAGTTGCTGTTAGCTACAGCCTTCTGAATCATCTGAATAGTTTCTGTACAGGAATGTTCCAGCTTAACACAAAATTTGATGCAGATTTCATTGCTCCTCTCACTCAGTAATTTTGAATGTGACAGCCACACAGTACACATGCTCATTCAATGGTGTGTACCACATCCACTGACTAGCACAGTGAAGTTGTCATTGTTCACACATGTGAATTCCAGTCTACTCTCTTTGGCTAATGGGTTACACTGAGGTAATGCAAACTTTTCTTGTTATAACAATGGTTGGAATTTTTCCAGACATACCATTTATGTAGCATTCAAAAATAGGAAAAACTAACCTGTGGTAAAATCTTAAAGAACAGCAGTAGCCTCTGGAAGAAAGGCAAAACGTGATAGACTGGAAAGGAGGAGGAGAGAACTTCCTGGGGTGATAAAAATGTTCAATCTTGACAGGGACTTGGCTTACACAGATCTCCACACTTATCAAAATTCAGTGTCTAGTAAATGCAAGTTAGTACATTTCACTATATGTCAATTTTTACCTTAAAAAACTGCAAACAAACATTGAACTCTAGTCATAATAAAATGCATGCTGATGTGGCTAAGGGTGAAGTGCGTGGATGTGTAAAACTTACTTTGAAATGAATCTCAAACAATGACAGACAGGTAGAGGGACGTGTGAGAAAGTAACTAAAGAAAAATGTTAACAACTACAGAATTTACAAGTCATTCAATGCAAGTCATTCAAATGCAAGTCATTTCTTTGAATTTGAAAATTTTAATTATGTAATCCTAGGGAAAAGCCATTAAAAATAAGTTTGCCCCTCTCCTCTTCATGAACCTACCTCCTAACTTAGTGATCACAATTCCTGGGCCATAATGGCAAAAACCCTCTTCTTTTACACAGACTTTTTGGAGCCTTTTACGTGAGTGAGGAAGAATTTCATGATTGATTTGGAAGAACACAAATAAATGGTACTATTTGGTTTGTGACATAACCAAGTTTTGAACCTATTTAAAATGTGCTGGGTTATTTCCTCAAGCTCAGTCATTTTGAGTCCAGGACAAATAGATAAGTTCTTCCATTATCTTGGAACATGGACAGAATGTGCCTCTCTCAGCTCCCAGTAAAGAAAACATTTAATAGAACAAGCTTGTGGACTCTGTTATATATCTTGAATTAAAACAAAACAATCATCATTTGTTGTGGACTAAATATTTATTTATGTCCTTCTAAAATTAATATAATAAAGTCCTAAGCCCCAAAGTGATGATATTTAGAGGTGTAGTCTTTGGGAGAGAATTAGGCTTACATACATTTATAAGGGTGGGGCCCTGAGTATCAATTATTGTCCATATAAGAAGAAATCAGAGAATTTGCTTACTCTCTCTGTCCTTCTGTCTCTGTGCCTGTCTGCCATATAAAGATACTAAAAGTCAGTAAGAGATCTCTAACCATACATAGAATCTCTGAATACCTTGACCTTAGACTTTTCACCCTCCAGAACTATGAGATATATACATTTGTTATTTAAGCCACCTAGTTTATGATATTTTGTGATAGCAGCTCAGCCAACTAAGACCACATTGTTCCAAATGAATTGCCAAGATTCAGGTTCATTCTAAAGACCAGACTTCACTGAAAGGCCTTGAAGTTTCTCACTGGTTAGCTCCATTTGTACCCAGCATCTACCCAGCGCCTACTCAGCGTCTTCACTCTCCAGTTTTAAATAGCGGTGGGGTGAACACATATTCCAAGGTGTAATCTACCATAGACAGGGCAGGGCCCAGGAGCAAAGGGATAGAAGGGGCAAAAGCATCCAGCTCCAATATTATGGAGGTGATGCTAGTTGGTCGGACAGGCTATGGGAGTAACTTCCAAAGGCTACAGCAATAGATTATGGAGAAAAACCAGAACTAAGACTGCCTTAGACATAGGTCCACACAAGTGAGAAGTGGTGGAAGTGACACAATGGGGATCTCAATGACCTTTTAAAATTGGATTGGGAAGCATGAAGGACATACTGAGAATTTTTTAAAAGATTTTTTAAAAGATTTTATTTATTTATTTTTAGAGAGGGAAGGGAGGGAGAAAGAGAGAGAGAGAGAGAGAAACATCAATGTGTGGTTGCTGGGGGCCATGGTCTGCAACCCAGGCATATGCCCTGACTGGGAATCGAAACTGCGATGCTTTGGTTCGCAGCCTGCGCTCAGCCCACTGAGCTACACCAGCCAGGGCTAGGACATACTGAGAATTTTTAAAAAATGCTAATATCTATTGAGCTCTTATTGGTGCCAAATACTACTCTAAAAACTTTACACTTAATTCTTAAAGCTCACAAAAGAAGTCTATAAAATAGGCGTAATTATCACCTCCATTTGTGAGACAAGGAAACCTACTCACAGAGATAAGAGCTGTTCAACATTACTTGACCACAATGTGAGCTGCGTGGAGCTCTGACTGTGGGGCCAGTCCTCTCAATCACTCCACACATGAGCTCAGAGTACATCTCTGAACTTTAGCTTCTCAACTGTTCAATGATGGTAATGATGGCAATTGAATAGGGGTACTGTAAAATGGGGTTATGTATATGACTGGGTTTTAGAAAATGGAAACCTCTCTATAAGCATCAGAAATAGTTTTTGTTATTTTTCTCAATTGTTCTAGGGAAGAAAGTTTGTTCTTTCATTGATTGAGTGCCTTGGGCATAATACATTAGAATTTCACTATCCCAAAAGGGGAATAGATGGTTGTTGGTCACACAAGTAGACTTAAAGCCTCAGACACTCCCCCTGAGATGAGTAATGATTTCATAAGCAGATGGTTCTGGTAATTAAATGCTGAGAGGGTTTAAAAAACACACACACACCTGCCTGCAAACAGAGGCTGCCAGCCACTCATCTTTCCACATTTGTGTCTTCAGCTGTAGGGAGCTCCCAATAATGGTGGTTTATCACCTTGTTCTTCTTTAAAGTGAGGTCACAGGTGGTGTGCTTGGGTAGTCTGATGTGCACCTCTTGACTGCAGCAGCTGCCCTTCCCACATGGCCTTCTTGCCCTCGTTTAGACTGTGGGTGGTATTAGTAGAGACAAGATAAAACATAGGGTGCTTGGAACACACCTGCTTCAGACCTTGTTTACTGACCTTCTTGTCCTCCACTTCTGCCAGGGATCAGGGGTCCTCTGCATACTCAGCAGATGTTTTGCCAATACTGTTTTCACAGGCAAAGCTTTTTTTCTTTCCCTTTTTTTAATATCAATAATTCCCAAAGAGATGTCTATTGGGCTACTGTCTTCTAAGAACATATTTCCTCTGTAAACAACTTTCATCTGAAAGAGCCCTCAGACCTAATCCTCTCCCTCAGTGTCCATCCCAGCTTCATCCCTTGTCAGAAGATCCCCTGTAAAGACAGCAGAGAGAATAAGGCTGAAGATGTATTTTTTGACCAAAATCTGTAGCCTTCTGCAGCTCAACAGTAGCCTTCAAGAAGTCCCAGCTAATTCACCATGGGAACCCTCTGCATTCTCCTCCATATGGTAGTCCTGGTGACTGAAAGGGTCATCCTTGCTAGTGAAGGAAACTGAGAGAAGTTCTAGAAAATTCTAATTGCCTCAGTATAACATCTTTGTCCTAGACCTATAGCTGTCTTTTCTACCCATAAAAACTCTGTCTTTCTCTGACTTAGACATGAAAATATTTCCTCTGTGATCAGTGTGGTCAGTAAAGAAAGAGGGCACAAGATACCCAGACAGAGAATACTTCAGAAAAGGAGGTATGTAAAGAGGCTGAGAAGGTATATAGATATGATGTTGAGAGGCCCCAGCCCAGACTCTTTTCATACAATCCTTCCCTTCCATGCCCTATTTGGAATCTTGGTGCTTCTGTTCATTACTGCACATTGACCCTGGGACTAACATTCCCTTCTTAGGGTTAATCAGCTCAGGGGGCTGGAATATAGACTAGGGTTTAACAGCTCACTCAGCCCAAAAAAGCTTTCTTTCACTTTCACTTGCATGAATGCTAGCATTGACCAATTTGCAAAAGGCAAATTGAAAATAGGGACAAGATCATAATAATCCATTCTCAACACCAGAAAATCAACTCCAAAATAATGCTCTAGAAATGGAGTGACAACATTGTTGCTTTAGGATACAAAAGACAGAACAAAACAATTGCTGTTCCCTTTTACCAAGCATGTTGCCACCCTTCAGGGCCAGGCAGGTTCATGGTATTCACATATGGAAAAATATTCACAGAGCCATTGGGATGTCTGGCATGCCTTTATTCATGGGTGAGAGAGCCATGCATTCTGCAAGCTCCATGTCTATCTGTATGTCCCATGTCATAGCCTTTGCTCCCCAGTGTGACACCCATCATAGCACCTGTCCCCTTGTGTCTCTCATCATCATTGCCCCTCAGCAGGGAGTCCCTATCCATTTAGGCACTAGAGGGGAACAAAGCTGGCAAGATGCCAGAAATTATATACCATAACATAATTCTGCGCATGCGAGCCCACTTCATGTTATGGGAACAGTTTATCAGACCCAGTCTCAAGGCTATGAGAACACTAGTTTTCAGGCCCCTCCAAGGCTATGGGAATACTGCTTCCCTTACTTACCCAGACACCTGGGTGAGGAAGTCAGACTGACTCCACTTACCCTACACCAGGTGAAAGGACAATACACTGGACTTTGAATCAGGACGCATGAGTTTGGGTTCCAGCTTTGCCAGTAACCAGTATCTGGGAAAGTCACTAACCTTTTCTCTTTCACTGCTTAAAAATAATGGATATAGAAACCAGGAAGATGGCGTTGGAGTAGGAAGAAGCAGATTCTGCTTTCCTCTGCTCAGGGGAGAAAATCCTGACCGATCTGTGGAGTGGAAAGGCAAGCAACCAACATATTTCAGCATTTTTGAAAACAGAGGACCAAGGATTGTGGCAGAACCAAAGAACAAAGAACAGATCCTAAGGGGAGTGCTGCAACAAGGTAGGGTCCCAGGACAAGCGTGTGGGCCCAGGGCTGCAGCCCCAAGCCTGGGCCGCTGCTGGGTTTACCATAGGGTTCTTGCGAGAGAGCCAGGTCTACTGCTCCCTCCCCAGCCAAGCAAGGTCTGAGCAGCTCTGGGAGGAATCCAGGTGCTGGCAAACACACGGGGGCTGTGAGCACCTTTGGAGGCAGTGGACACTGAAGGGGCAGAGTAGCGAAGGGGTAGATTCCCGCAGCGGACCCGGACTCCCATGGGCACCAGTCTGCCTGGAGCTTTGGTGGTGGGAGAAGGCAGGCCACGGTGGGAGAAGCCAGGCCACTGTGGGGAGCAGTGGGCTTGAACGGGAGGAATTTCTCAAGAGGAAGGAGTGAATAGACACAGACACTGTTTGGGGAATTCTCCTAAAGTGATCAGTAGCTCCAGCCTTTCTGCATCCCAGCTGTGGGCGCCAGCACACCAGCCCACCGGCCCACCACCAGGGAACGGGCGCACCGGCACATGGGTGCGCCTGCAGGGAGAGAATCCCTGCACCCTAGCCCACAGAAGTAACCCTGGGGAAAGACCTGATTCCCACACCCAGGGCCCAAAGCTGAGGAGCCAGTGCGAACTCCACTGGCCAAGGAAGAAAAGCCAAACAAATCATCCTTCAGCCTGCCTCAACCAGCAAGAGCAGAAAAACCAGTTTGGCCACTTTGAAATCAAGAGACTTTTTAATTTGATTCTATTTTTTTAACAATTTTTAATTTTTTAAGTTTTATTGTTTTTATTCTCTTTTGATTTCTTTTTCCTCTCTTACCTGATTTCTTGTTTTATTCCTTCCTCCTTCCTGTCCTCCAATTTTCTCTCTTCTTCCTTCCTTCGTCTGCCTTTTCTATTTTTTACTTTTTTAAAATTTTCCTAAATACCTACAAGTGAGACAAAATCCTGGATCTGTGAAAAGACCAAAGTTGAACCCAAAGAAGGAGCATCACAACAGCTGGGACAGTGAGATAAATGTCACTCTGCTATTACAGAGAATCTGCAAGTTATTGCATATTTGTATCATTATTATTTTTCCAGTGTTCCTACATCTTTTTTAACAGTATTTTTATATCCCTCTTCTTTTTGTATACCCTGCTTTGCTAGGCTGGATATATTGTATGACCTGACAGCTTTCCCCTGATATCTCTTTCTATACTGTATTACTAATCTACTGTCCTTTAACTCACCTGTGTCCCATCAGCACACTACTCGATGTTCTGTACTCCCTATTCTTGTTACCTAGATCTCATAGACTCTGTCATATGAATGTTGCCATAATATTATTGTAAATTACCGCTGTTCCATGCAATTGTAATTACTTCACAACACCTCCCTCCCCCCCCCCCCCAGATCGTAGCCCATTTCAAAGTTTCCTGAACTCTATTACTGTAGTGGTTAACTCTATTCTCTCACACACTACACCTATTTACTATCCTTTACTCTCACCTTACCCCAGAATCTGACCTCCCACAACCTCCCTGCTTTATAGATCCAACTCAAAATCCTTCCTCCCCCAACAAGAGTCTCATCTTCTTTCCATCCTTTCTAAAAATCAGCTAGCTGGGTGGAAGACCACGATTAACACTATACACAGTGAAAGGATCTCCTATATCTTCCCTACTTGCTACTACTTTAAATAGCATAGAATTCTCTGTTGCTGTCTTAAACCATTTTGCATTCCCCCTCCAACTGATGACAAAAAAGAATAGGTGGAGGAGGTGAACACCAGGATACCCACTGGAAGAGGAACCTCAACAACAAAGGAACCACTAACAGATAACAGCAGAAGAAGGTGAAGGAGGGAGTAGTAACCACACAAGCCTCAATCCAGGACTTATCTGGAAATACAACTAAACAGTAGAGACAGTACCCAATACAAGCAACTGAACAAGATTTCTTTAAACCTTGTACACACAGAAGAACCAGCTTCAACACAACCTGCCCTCACCAGCACAACAAAATACAGAAGGTGGTGGACAGAGTGACCCACATTTAACCAGCTGATGGGAAGGAACCACCAAAGAAAGACTCAACAACAATCAAAACCCATAGGCAAACACAAAGCCAACTTAAACGACAGCCCAAGACCAGTGAGCTTGGGAGATCAAAGAAACAGCACCACTGAAACTCACTGCTATTCTACTAAAGAAGTTCACAACATAAACCCAGGGAGCCAGAACAGATCAATATAAGAAGCTGAGGCAAATAAGAAGAGTCTCACAAACAATGGGAAGACAAAGAAATAATCCCCAAATGAAAGGAAAGGAGGAAGCCTCAGAAAGAATGCTAAATGAAACAGAGGCAATTCAACTATCAGATATTGAATTCAAAGCAGTGATTGTCAGGAAGCTCAATGAGATCACAATGAGCTACGAAAAACTGCAGGGAAGCTACAATGAACTCAGTGAAAATTACATCAGCATAAAAAAGGAAATAGAAACTCTCAACAAGGGCCAAGAGGAAATGAAGAATACAATTTCTGAACTGAAGAACACAGTAGAAGGAATGAAAAACAGGATGGAAGAAGCAGAAGATCGGATCAGCGAGCTAGAGGACAAAGTAGAAGAAAACACCCAGAAAGAGCAAGAAAAGGAAAAGAGGCTCAGAAAAAATGAAGACGGACTGAGAGAAATGCAAGACAATATGAAACGTAATAATATCCATATAATAGGGATACCAGAAGGAGAAGAAGAACAAGGGATAGAAAATCTAGTTGAACAAGTGATGATGGAAAACTTCCCTAATTTCATGAGACAAAAAGTCACACAAATCCAGGAAACACAGAGAGTCCCAATCAAGAGGAACCCAAGGAGGCCCACCTCAAGACACATCATAATTAAAATGGCAAAACTTCAAGACAAAGAGAGAATCTTAAAGGTAGCAAGGGAGAAAGAGGGAGTAACATACAAGGGGGCCCCAATAAGGCTAACAGCTGACTTCTCAATGGAAACACTCCAAGCCAGAAGAGAATGGCAAGAAATAATCCAAGTAATGAGAACCAGAGGCCTGCAACCACGACTACTTTACCCAGAAAGGCCTCAATTAAGATAGAAGGCCAAATAAGAAGCTTCTCAGACAAAAGAAGTCTACAGGAATACACCTCCATTAAACCAGCTCTGCAAGAGATGCTAAAGGGACTGCTTTAAGGAAAGAAAGGAAAAGAGAGAGTGAGAGAGAATCACACTTACATAAAAGGCAATGAATAAGTACCTATCAATAATAACCTTAAACATAAATGGACTAAACACTCCAATCAAAAGACATAGAAGAGCTGATTGGAAAAGAAAACATGACCCACACATATGCTGTCTACAAGAGACCCATCTCAGGATAAAAGATCTGCACAGGTTGAAAGTGAAGGTCTGGAAACAAATTTTCCAAGTAAATGGAGAGGAAAAAAAAAACCACGGTAGCAATACTCATATATGACAAAATAGACTTCCAAAAAAGGACCATAAAGAGAGACCCAGAAGGTCATTTCATAATACTCAAGGGAACAATTCACCAAGAAGACATATATATTGTAAATACATATGCACCCAACATAGGAGCACCCAAATACATGAAGAAAATCTTAGAGGACTTCAAGAAAGATATGGACAGCAACACAATGATTGTGGGGGATTTTAACACTCCACTACCAAAAATGGACAGATCTTCCAAACAAAATATCAACAAAGATATTGTGGCATTGAACAATACCCTAGACAAAATGGGCTACACTGATATTTACAGAACCCTCCACCCCAAAGAAGCTAAATACACATTTTTTTCAAATGTACATGGAACATTTTCAAAGATTGACCACATGATAGGACACAAAACAAGCCTCAACAATTTCAAAAAAATGGAAATCATACCAAGCAATTTCTCGGATCACAAGGGACTGAAACTAGAAACCAACCCCAAGGAAAAAAAACCAAAACACTCAAATTCATGGAGACTAAACAGCATGCTATTAAACAATGAATGGGTCAAGAATGATATTAGGGAAGAAATCAAACGGTTTTTGGAAACAAATGAAAACGAACTCACAACAACCCAAAACTTATGGGACACAGCCAAGGCAGTCCTGAGAGGGAAGTTCATAGCAATACAGGCCCACCTAAAAAAGTTAGAAACATTTCAAACAAACAACCTAACCCTACATCTACAAGAACTTGAGGAACAAAAAAAAAAAAAAAGACAGCCCAGAGCAAGCAGAAGGAAGGAAATAACCAAGATTAGAGCAGAATTAAATGACATAGAGACTAAAAGCACAATTCTAAAGATCAATGAATCCAAGAGTTGGTTCTTTGAAAAGATAAACAAAATTGACAAGCCTTTAAGCAGACTCATCAAGAAAAAAGAGAGAAGACCCAAATAAACACAATCAGAAATGAAAGAGGAGAGATTACAACAGATACCACAGAAATACAAAGGATTGTAACATATTACTACAAAGAGCTGTATGCCAAGAAATTTGAAAACCTAGATGAAATGGACAAATTTCCAGAAAAATATAATCTTCCAAAACTCAATAAAATGGAAGCAGAAGGCCTGAACAAACCAATAACAGCAAAAGAAATTGAAGCAGTAATCAACAAACTCCCAACACACAAAGGCCCTGGACCAGATGGTTTCACAGGAGAATTCTACAAAGCATTTAAGGAAGAGCTAACACCTATCCTTCACAGACTATTTCCAAAAATCCAAAAAGATGGCAGACTCCCAAAATCTTTTTATGAGGCCAACATCATCTTAATTCCAAAACCAGATAAAGACACAACAAAGAAAGAAAACTACAGGCCAATATTGCTGATGAACATTGACGCTAAAATCCTCAACAAGATACTGGCAAACTGCATCCAACAGTACATTAAGAAGATCATACACCATGACCAAGTGGGATTCATTCCAGGAATGCAAGGATGGTACAATATTTGCAAATCAGTAAATGTAATGCATCACATAAAGAGAAGCAAAGACAAAAACCACATGATCACATCAATAGATGCAGAAAAAGCATTTGATAAGGTACAGCACCCTTTTATGATACAAACACTCAGTAAAGTGGGAATGGAGGGTGCATTCCTCAACATAATAAAGGCCATATATGAGAAACCTACAGCCAACATTATACTCAATGGGCAAAAATTAAAATCTTTTCCACTAAGAACAGGAACAAGACAAGGATGTCCACTTTCACCACTTCTATTCAATATAGTACTGGAAGTTCTAGCCACAGCAATCAGACAAGAAAAAGAAATAAAAGGAATCCAGATCGGAAAGGAGGAAACAAAACTGTCACTGTTTGCAGATGACATGATAGTGTACATAAAAAATCCTATAGACTCCACCAAAAAACTGCTTGACCTAATAAATGAATTTGGCAAAACAGCAGGATACAAAGTCAATATGCAGTAATCAAAGGCATTTCTGTACACCAACAATGAAACAGCAGAAGCAGAAATCAAGAAAAAAATCCCATTTGAAATAGCAAAAAGAAAAATAAAATACCTAGGAATAAACCTAACCAAAGAGGTGAGAGACCTGTATTCAGGAAATGACATAACACTGAGGAGAGAAATGAAGGAAGACACAAACAAATGGAAACATATACCGTGTTCATGGATTGGAAGAATTAATATCATCAAAATGTCCATACTACCAAAAGCAATTTACACATTCAATGCAATACCTATTAAAGTACCAATGGCTTATTTCACAGACATAGAACAAACACTTCAACAATTTATATGGAACCATAAACGACCCCGAATAGCTGCTGCAATTTTGAGAAAGAAGAGTAAAGTAGGAGGAATCACAATACCTGACTCTAAACTATACTACAAGGCCACTGTAATCAAAACAGCCTGGGACTGGCATAAAAACAGGCACATGGACCAATGGAACAGAACAGAGATCCCAGAAATAAACCCAAGCCTCTACGGTCAATTAATATTTGACAAAGGAAGCAGCAACATAAAATGGAATAAAAATAGCCTCTTCAACAAATGGTGTTGGGAGAACTGGACAGCTACGTGCAAAAAAATGAAACTCGAGCACCAACTTACACTTTATACAAAAATAGATTCAAGGTGGATAAAAGACTTAAATATAAAGTGTGACACCATTAAAGTCCTAGAAGAGAACGTAGGTAGGAAGATCTCAGATATTTCACACAGAAACTTTTTTATTGACTTGTCTCCTAGACCAAGGGACATAAAGGAAAGAATAAACAAATGGGACCTCATCAAAATTAAAAGCTTTTGCACAGCTAAAGAAAACAGTATCAAAATAAAAAGAGAACCAACTGTATGGGAAAACATATTTGCCAATGAAACCTCAGACAAGGGTTTAATCTCCAAAATATATAAAGAACTTACACGACTCCACTCTAAGAAGACATGTAACCCAATTAAAAAATGGGCAAAGGACTTGAACAGACACTTCTCCAAGGAGGACACACAGAAAATCCAAAGACACATGAAACGATGCTCAATGTTGCTAGCCATCAGAGAGATGCAGATTAAAACCACAATGAGATACCACTTCACACCAGTCAGAATGGCCATCATAAACAAAGGAACAAACAACAAGTGTTGGAGAGGCTGTGGAGAAAGGGGGTCCCTAGTGCACTGTTGGTGGGACTGCAGACTGGTACAACCACTATGGAAAGCAGTATGGAACTTCCTCAGAAAACTAAAAATGGATCTGCCTTTTGACCCGGCAATTCCACTGCTGGGACTCTATCCTAAGAATACTAAAACACCATTTCAAAAGAACCTATGCATCCCAATGTTCATAGCAGCACAATTTACAATAGCTAGGTGCTGGAAGCAACCTAGATGCCCATCAGTAAATGAATGGATCAAAAAACTATGGTACATTTACCCAATGGAATTCTATGCAGCAGAAAGAAAGAAGGAGCTCCTACCCTTTGCAACAGCATGGATGGAGCTGGAAAGCATTATGGTAAGCAAAACAAGCCAGGCAGTGAAAGACAAATACTACATGTTATCACATTTAACAGGAATCTAAACAACAAAACAAACGAAAAAAAAAAAAAAACTAGCAAAATATAACCAAAGATACTGAAATACGGGATAGTCTGACAGTGACCAGAGGGGAGAGAAGAGGGAATTTTAGGGGGGAATGGGTAGGGTTTACAGGAAGAAATTCGGAGGACACATGGACAGATACTACGGGTGGGGGGTAATGGGAGGGAAGGGGGGAGGGTTGGGTGGGTGGGCTGGAATGGGAGTAGGGGGGAGAAAACTGTACTTGAACAATGATTGAAATGAAAAAAAAATGCTCAAACCAAAAAAAAAATAATAATAATAATGGATATAAACATAATGCCCACCAATAATGCCACTATGTGTCTTGGTTAATCTTCACAAGTTGGAAGGTAGATGTCTACAGTTCAAATGTACAAATCAAGGGCATAATGTAAGGGAGTTAAAAAATGGGATATTTAGGGATCTAGACATTCCCAGGGAAATCCCTCTGTATCCACATCTCAGAAAAGTACTGATTTGTCTCACAATAGAAACCACCTTCAGTCAGTGCTCAAGGCACTTGCCTTCAAACTATCATGCTCATCAGCAGCCCCCAATGTGCTTTGATCATCAAAGGTGAAGACATACTCTTATGGCCTTGGCTTTGCATTGTTCTCTCAGACCCAGGCTCATTCCTGTTTCCATCCTGCTGTACTGCATGCCCAGCTGGTGCTCTGCACCATGTTTTCTCCTTTCCCTTTAGCTTCTCTCAGTAATGACCCTCTTGCCAACTCCACTCTGTTGTTTAGGATAAGCAATTATTCATATTCAGTGCATGTGTGGTGGTATGTGCTTTGTCAACTTCATTTACCTGGGAATTATATTCTTCAGAACCTTCTCACTGTATTGTTCTAAGTTAAAGGAATTTGCACAAGGTTTGGGCTACAGAAGCAAAGCAATGCTCAGATGATTACCAAGAAGTTGGAAACAATGATGGACAGAGAGAAGTGCAAGTGTCCTGTGGTGTTTGACTTGTCCTGGTTCTCAACTCTGTATCCAGCTCATCTTTCAGACTCACAGCCTTGCTTATCAAGAAATAAATGGGAGCCCTTGCCAGGTGGTTCAGCTAGTTGGAGCATCATCCAGTACACCAAAAGGTTGCCTGTTCGATTCCCAGTCAGGGCACACACCTAGGTTGTGGGTTTGACCCTGACCAAAACATGACCTTCTTTTATCTGGCCCGGAACCTTGTTTCTACTCAGCAGGAGTGCCAAACTCTCACTTAACTGTTAAGGAGTAGCTACATTTATAGTCCTAAAATTACATTAGGCCCTTGGAAGGCAACTGTGAGGCTGATGTAGTCCATGAAGAAAATGAGTTGCACACCCCTGCCTCATGGGGAAAGAATAAAGAGCATCACAGGAGACCACAGGTACAAAAGAAATTTCATTCTGCTGTGACATTTTTATAATAGCTCCAACTTGAGTTGTTACTATATTTTTCAAAATGCAGGAAATCTTTTATGAGACCAGCAGAGATATATCTTCACCTTATTTTCTGAAAATATGAAGATGACCAACCATGAAAAAAAGAACTAATGGTTGAAGCGCAAATCAGTTGCTTCCAACAGCCAGTAATGATTCTTGACACCCATGACAGTCTCTGTAAATGTCAAAGGATGTTGCAAAATAAATAATAATTACCATAAACTCACTATAAATATTAAGTATTGAAAAAGAGCTGGCTGATGGGAAATGAAAAAATGGGAGCTGTAAAATGAAATGATCAATAATCAGGATAACACTTCCTCTGGTGGGGGGCAGTAGAGGTAGATTAGGGAGAGGATAGATGAGTCTACTCTTTTGAAGTGTTGCTAGAACCAATGTGAGGTCTAGGTGTCCACACCCAACCTATCCTTGCTGTAAAGATAATGATGTGTCAGAGGACAGACATGTTCAAATACTCCTGGGTTACCTTACTTGTGCAGGGATATATACCTGCTATGAGGGGCCTTGAGGAGCAAGGATCAGAAAACAGGAAGAAGTTAAAATGTCTCCAACCACAAGTGAGCATAAGCCTTTTATAAGGGTGCAGGCCAAGCAAGATTTTAAAAGTATGACCATAGCAAATCTTGTTTTTATTACTATCATCTTGTGACCATCTTAATTAATGACATGATAAAGGGACCTAGAAGGCAGTAGTTATGATTACAGAATTGTCTTAAAACAGATGAGGTAGAAGGTACAATGTGCCACTAATCCTCTTTTTAAAAAAAAAAAAAAAAACATGATGCTATCTTATTATACTTTCTTTAAAAGCTTTAAAAATTAGTTCATTTTATAAAACAATAAAAACATTTTCTATGATTTTTCTCCTTTTTAAATACTTTTAAATTTTATTGTTGTTCAAGTACAGTTTTCTGACTTATCTTCCCATCTTTTCTCCCCAACCCCAGCCATCCCAACATCCCTTCCTGATTGACACTCACCCTAGGTTTTGTCCATGTGTCCTTTATAGTCTTTCTGAAAACCCTGCACACTTTCCTCCCTTTTATCCCCTCCTATTTCCCTTCTGGTCACTGTCCATTTGTTCTTAATTTCAATGTCTCTGATTATATTTTTCTTGCCAGTATATTTTGTTGATTAGGTTCCAGTTAAAGGAGAGAATATATGGTATTTGTCATTTACCATGTGGGTTATTTCACTTAGCATAATGCTCTCCAGTTCCGCCCATGCCGTCACAAAGGGTAGGATCTCCTTTCTTTCTGCTACATAGTATTCCACTCTGTAAATATACTCTAGTTTTTTGATCCATTCATTTACCGATGGGCACTTAGGTTACCTCTAGCACTTGACTATTGTAAATTGTGCTGCTCTGAACATCAGGGTGCATAGGTTCTTCTGGATTGATGTTTCAGGGTTCTTAGGATATAATCCTAGGAGTGGGACTGTAGAGTCAAAAGGCAGATCCATTTTTAGTTTTCTGAGAAAACTCAATATTGTTTTCCATAGTGGCTGTGCCACTTTGCAATCCCACCAACAGTGCACTAGGGTTCCTTATTCTCCACAACCTCTCTGACACTTGTTTTTTGTCACTTTGTTTATGATGGCCATTCTGACTGGTGTGAAGTGGTATCTCATTGTGGTTTTAATTTGTACCTCTCTGATGGCTAATGACATTGACCATCTTGTCATATGTCTCTGGACCCTCTGTATGTCCTCCTTGGGAGGTGTCTGTTCAAGTCTTGTGTGCACTATATATTTGGGTTCCTTGTCTTCCTAGAAGTCTTCCTAGAAGTCTTCCTAGAATACAGTCATGTGAGTTCTTTATATATTTTGGAAATCAAACCCATGTCCAAGGTATCATTGGCAAATATGTTTTCCAATACAGTAGGTTCTCTTTTTATTTTAATGCTGTTTTCTTTAGACATGCAGAAGCTTTTTACTTTGATGAGATCACATTTTTTACTCTTTCCTTTATGCCCCTTGCTTTGGGGACATTCCAGTGAAAATAATGTTGCACAGGATATCTAAGATTTTCCTGCCAATGTTCTCTTGAAGGAGTTTTACAGTGTCATGACTAATATTTAAGTCTTGAATCCATTTTCAATTTGTTTTTATGTATGGTGTAGGTTGGTGATGAAGTTTCATTTTTTTGTTTGTAGCTGTCCAGCGCTGTTCAAATCTCCCAATACCATTTGTTGAAAAGGCTATATTTACTCCATTTTATGCTTCTTCCCCCTTCATCAAATACTAACTGACCACAGAGATTTGGGTTTATTTCTGGGCTCTTGATTCTGTTTCATTGGTCCATGTGTCTGTTCTTATGCCAGTACCAGGCTGTTTCAATTACAGCGACCTTGATATCAAGTGATCCCTCCTACCTTTTTCTTCCTTCTCAAAATTGTTTTGGCTATTCAAGGTCATTTATGGTTGCATATAAATTTTTGAAGTATTTGTTCTCTATCTGTGAAATATGCCATTGGTTCTTTAATAGGTATTGTATTAAATCTATAACTTGCTGTGGGTAGTATGGACATTTTGATGATGTTAATTCTTCCAATCCATAAACATTGTATATGTTTCCATTTGTTTGTGTCTTCTTTCATTTCTTTCTTCAGTATTGTGTAGTTTTCAGAGTACAGGTCTTTTATCTACTTGGTTAGATTTTTTCCTAGGTGTTTTATTTTTCTGGATGCTATATCAAATGAGATTTTTTCCCCTTCATCTCTGCTTCTGATATTTCATTGTTGGTATAAAAAAACACATTTGATTTCTGAATATTGACTTTGTATCCTGCTGTTTTGCCAAATTCATTTATTAGGTTGAGCAATTTTTGGAGTAGTCTATAGGATTTTCTATGTACCATACATAGATAACATTCTATGTTATGTACAAAGAATCAAAGTTCTGTTTCCTCTTTTTCAATTTGGATGCCTTTTATTTCCTTTTCTTGTCTGATTACTGTGGCTTAGGACTTCCAATACTATATTGAATAGAAGTGGTGAAAGTGAACAACCTTGAGGTGTACCCGATCTTAGTGGGAAAGATTTTAGGTTTTTTTCCCTTTGAGTATGATGTTGGCTATAATTTTCCTATGTAAGGCCTTTATTAGGTTGAGGAACGCCCCCTCTATTCCTACTTTGCTCAGTGCTTTAATCATAAATGGGTGCTGTACCTTATCAAATACTTTTCCCACATATATAGATATGATCATTGATTTTTGTCTTTGCTTTTGTTTATGTGATATATTATGTTTATTCATTTGTAAATATCATATCATCCTTGTATCCGTGGGATGAATCCTAACTGGTTGGTGTATGATCTTTTTCATGTATTGTTGGATGCAGTTTGCCAACATTTTGTTGAGAATTTTAGCATCTATGATCATCTGCCATATTGGTGTGAAGTTTTCTTTTTTTGTTGTGTCTATCTGGTTTTGGGATTAGGATGTTGCTGGCTTCATAAAAAGTTTGGGAGTCTTCTGTCTTATTGGATTTTTTAGAATAGTCTGTGAAGGATAGGGGTTAACTCTTCCTTAAATTTTTTGTAAAATTCTCCTGTGAAACCATCCAGTCCAGGGCATTAGTGTGTTGGGGGTTTTTGATTACTGCCTTAATTTCATCCAGTGTTATTGATCTGTTCAGGCTTTCTGCTTCTTCTTCATTGAGTTTTGGGAAATTACATTTTTCTAAAAATGTTTCCATTTCATGTAGGTTTTCAAATTTCTTTTAAAAATCAAGTTCTTCATAGTAATTTCTTACAATCTTTTGTATTTCTGTGGTCATCTCTCCTCTTTCATTTCTGATTGTGTTTATTTGGGTCTCTCTCTCTCTCTCTCTCTCTCTCTCTCTCTCTCTCTCTCTCTCCCTCCCTCCCTCCCTCCCTCCCTTCCTCCCTCTCTCTTTTGATGAGCCTGCATGAAGGCTTGTAGATTTTATTTATCTTTTCAAAGAACCAGCTCCTGGATTTATTAATCCTTAGAATGGTGCTTTTAGTCTCTATGTCATTTAATTCTGCTCTGATCTTTGTTATTTCCTTCCTTCTACTTGTTTTGGGCTGTCTTCATTGTTCTTCCTCCTGTTCCTGTAGGTGTTGGTTTAGGTTGTTTATTTGAAATGTTTCTGTCTTTTGGGGGTAAGCCTGTAATGCTATGAATTTCTTTCTCAGGACTGCCTTTGCAGTGTTCCATAAGTTCTGAATTACTTTGAGTTTGTTTTGATTACTTTTCAGAAACACACATTTTGATTTCTTTCTTGATCTCATTCTTGACCCATTCATTGTCTAATACAATGCTATTCAATCTCCATGAGTTTGAGTGTTTTTGAGTTTTTCATTGAGGTTGGTTTCTGGTTTCAGTCCCTTGTTGTTAGAGAGAATGGTTGATAGTATTTCAAATTTCTTGAATTTGTTGAGGCTTGTTTTGTGTCCTATAATGTGGTCTGTCTTTGAAAATGCTCCATGTGCATTTGAAAAGAATGTGTATTTTGTTTTTGTGGTATGAAAGGCTCTCTCTATATATGAATTAAGTCCATTTTATCTAGGACATTGTTCAATGCTGCCATATCTTTGTTGATATTTTCTTTGGAAGATCTACCCATTTTTGATAGTGGGGTGTTAAAATCCCATATTATAATTGTGTTGCTGTCAATATCTTTCTTGAAGTCCTCCAAAATTTTTCTTATATATTTGTGTACTCCTATGTTGGATGCATATATGTATTTACAATATGTATGTCTTCTTGATGGATTCTTCCCTTGAGTATTATGAAGTGACCTTTTGGGCCTCCTTTTGTGGCTCTTTTTTTGAAGTCTACTTGATCTGATATGAGTATGGCTACCCTGCCTTTTTTTTTTTTTCCTGTGCATTTTTTTTCCTGTTTGGAGTATTTGTTTCTAGAACTTCACTTTCAGTCTGTATTGGTCTTTTGCTCTGAGGCAGGTCTCTTGTAGGTAGCATATGTGTGGGTCATAATTTATTATCCAGTCAGCTATAATATGTCTTTTGATTGGAGCATTTAATTAATTTATGCTTAAGGTTGTTCATTGACACTTTTTGTACCTGTGTTTCTCTCTCTCACTTTTTTTTTCTTTTTTTTAAAGCACATCTTGAGCATACTTGCAGGGCTTATTTGGTGAAGGTATATTCTTTGAGGCTTCCTTTGCCTGAGAAAGTCCTTATTTGGCCTTCTATTTTAATTGAGAGCCTTGCTGGATAGAGCAATCTTGGTTGCAGTCCCTTGTTTTTCATTACTTGCAGTGTTCCCTGCCAATCTCTTCTAGCTTGGAGCATTTTCATTGAGAAGTCAGCTACTAGTCTTATCACGGCTCCCTTATATTTTACTTGATGTTTATCTCTTGCTGCCTTTAAGATTCTCTCTTTGTCTTGAAATTTTGTCATTTTAATTATGATGTGTCTCGAAGTGACCTCTTTAGTATTGTCTTGATTGGGACTCAGTGTTTCCTTGATTTGTGTGACTTTTTCTTTCATCAAATTAGGGAAGTTTTCCATCATCACTTTTTGAAGC
The DNA here is from genome assembly GCF_004126475.2 of Phyllostomus discolor. NCBI lineage: Eukaryota > Metazoa > Chordata > Mammalia > Chiroptera > Phyllostomidae > Phyllostomus > Phyllostomus discolor. The sequence goes on along the minus strand of NC_040911.2, from coordinate 61,667,334 downwards.
AGGTTTTCTATCCTTTGCTCTTCTTCTTCTCCTTCTGGTATCCCTTTTATATGGATATTGTTATATTTCATGTCATCCTGAATCTCTCTTAAGCCCTCTTCATTCTTTCTGAGCCTGTTTTCCTTTTCTTGCTCTTTCTGTTTTTTTTTTTCCTACTTTGTCCTCCAGCTTACTAATTCAGTCTTCTGCTTCATCCAGCCTGCTTGTAATACCCTCTTGTGTGTGTGTGTGTGTGTGTGTGTGTGTGTGTGTGTTTAATTTCTGAGATTTTATTTTTCATTTCTTCCTGGTTTTCATTTAAAGTCTATATTTCCCTTTTGATACTGTTGTAGTTTTCACCCAGTTCCTTGTAGTTGTCTGTGAGTTCCTTGCACATTTTCATAACCATTATTTTGAATTCTATATCTGATAGTTTGCTTACCTCCATTTCCTTTAGCTCTTTTAGTGGAGAGTCTGCCATGCCTTTTGATTGCAGGTTCCTTTTTTATCTCCCTATTTTAGGTGAGTCTTTTTGTTTGTTTCTGAGCTTCCTCATGTTTTGCTTTGCTAGTTATCTTTGTAGGGTGAACTTCTGTGGTAGGAATTCTATTGGGTCACTGGTGTGGTCTTTTTGATGTCCTTGTCTGGATGCTGTAGGTTTTCCCTTTCTTCTGTTTGTGTGAATTCTCTTGTTATACTTGTTTTTTTTTACTTTTTGGTGGTTCCTTTGTTGGTGGTTTTTCTCCTCCAGTGGGTATACTGATGTTTGCAGCTATAAACTATTATTGTATGTGATCAGTGGCAGGGGGTAGGCAAAATGGATTAAGACAGTGGGAGAGTATTTTATGGTCTTTAAAGTACCAGCAAGTAGAGAAGAGATAGGAGATTCTTTGGATAAGTATAGTGTTAACTGTGATATTTCACCCAACTAGTCACTTTTTATAAAATGTGAAAGAGAAATAGGACTCTTGTTAGGGGGGAGGAGGATCATGAGCTGAATCCACAAAACAGAGCACTTGTGCAAGGTTAGGTGATAAGATGTAATGAGAGTAAAGGATAGAAAGTAGATATAGTGTGTGAGAGAATAGAGTTAACTGCAACAATAATGATGCTCAGGATTAAAGTGAAGTGGGCTAAGATCAGGGAGGATTGCTGTGTAATATATACAATTGTGTGGAATAACAATTATTTACAGTAGTACTGGAACAACAATAATATGACAAGAAATATATGATTTGGATAACTGCAATGGACAGTATATGATCAAGAGTAGTGTGTTATTGGAACATAATGAAGTGAAAGAAGTAAAATTAAAATACAATAAAGCGAGAATAAGGAAAACCAGTAAAGCAATGCAATTAAAAAGAGAAATAAAATGAGGAAAGCTAAACATAAGAAAAATAAAAATTCTAATAAAATAAAAGTAGTGACAATAATTAAAAATAATAATAATACACATAAACAATAAAATGCCAGCTCTATGGGATAGCAAAATGACATTTGTCTCAGTTTCTCAATTTTTGGGGTTAGCTTTGTGCTCCCCCTTTCAATCTATCTCTGGACCTTTCATAACTCCACATCTTATTGTCTCACTTGGGAGAAGGAAAAAAAAACAAAAAAACAAAAAGAGGAAAGAAAAAAATAAGCCTCCTGCTGACTTTAAATTCATTGAGCGAGTTCTGCTGGTCTTCCTGGCTGCCACAGGAAGAGGGGGGCTGGGCTTCACTTTTCTGCCTTCCTATGGTTTTGTGAGGATGGGACCAGGTATGGGCCACAATATTCACAGTTTCCCAGCCTCCAGCCTAGGTCCTCCATGAGCTGCCAGGCTGAAATCAGCCACTCAGTCTCTGGGGCACACAGTGAGTCAGGCCCAGGCCCATGGCCCTGATCAGCCATTCAGTCTCTGGGCCTATAGAACAGGTCAGGCCTGGGCAGGCAGTTCAAATCACCTTCAGGGCAAGTCAGCTGCTGCTCAAGAGTTCCTTACAAAGCAGCTGCCCATCATTTTTAACAAATGCATGGTTTTTCACACAGCCCAACTTTCTAACAAGTCTGTAGACTATCCAGGTCAGGGTCTGACATGGTCCAACTCTTCTCCCTTCTCTAGGTGTTGCCCACATCCCAATTTCTCTGGTAATAACATAGCCAGTGTCCACAGTCCCAGGGGACGTATACCATTTCTGTGTGTCTCCCATTTCATGTCTATTTCTCCCAGCAATTTCCAGCATCCAGGTCCCTCCTGGTGCCAGGCTGCCCTCACTGCTCTGAGAGGGGAGGGAGCTGGTGATCTAACTCTCCTTCCTGTATCTTACAGCAGGCACTGGGCTGGGGACCACAGTGGCTTAGGTTCCTGTATAGATCTCAGGGACCTTACTGTTCCAGCAAAATCTCCCCACCATCTGTTTTTCAATGTCCTCTGCACTGTTTGACCCCCAAACTTCATATAAGTTGGGATTCCATTGGCTGTTCACTCTGTTCCTCAGAAGATCAGCTAGGCATTCCAGCTGGGCACAGGAAGAACTGGTCCACTCCCACCTACCTCGCCTCCATCTTCCAAGCAAGATTTTTAAAAGTTTGCTTCAGAAGAAAAATGAAGTCATTCTCTTTTTTTTTGTTGTTGTTGTTTTTTGTTTTGTTTTTTTTGTTGTTGTTATCTAGTTAGGTAGGAGTGGGATCAGAGTGAGGAAATCTCTACTCAAAGCTTTCAGGAAACTAAGACAGCCATTCAAGTTCCCATTTTGAATTTAACAACCAGCAATTGATTGTCCTATATCTGCTTGGTGTGAGGGCTGGGGAGACAGAGAAACCTAAAAATTGTCAATGGGAGAAAGCCACACTGTACCCTTCACAGGGTACATTGAGTGAGTGATGATGAGATAAGATGCCACATGGGGTGATAAACATAATTCTGAAGAAAGATGAGGCACTGAATCCAGGAAAGGAGCCCAAGGCCAAGGGAATGCCAACAGTAAAGGCACAGAATGTGAAAAGAGTCACAACATATTTGGGGAACCAAGAATTTGGTTTTCATAGCTCATACAGGAGAGTGGAAAGCCACATGGTAAGGTTTGCATGCTAACTGCAAACCCTGGGTCATGCTAACTGACATCAGATCCCATCCTCAGAGCACTGGGCTCTGTCCAAGGGCTATTCATACACAATCAGTTCTGTTTTAGGAGGCCAGATTTGCTCAGAACTGTTGACCTGGAGAAAGGAGATACCCATTGTGGATTAAAAAAAAAAGAATGCTGTAATAAATTATAAATTTCTAATTGTGCTGTGACATGAGGCTCATATCAAGTGCTCTATCCCACATATGGCTAGCATCTATCATACTGGCCACGGCTGATATAGAACATTTCCCTTATCACAGAAAGTTCTATTGGACAATTTTGTCCTAGACAATGACATTTTACATCATTGAAAACAATATTAAACAAGTGTTTGAAATCACCTACTCACACTCCATGTTGTCTGCTATTTTTTAATAAGCAGAAATTTAGAAATAGGGAGTGGTGTCTGGGCAGCCCCTTTGGCCAGTTTCATCCCCAGATAACCAATCTCCTTTCTTACCTGGATCTTATATGTGTTATTAGTTTATAGGTGTCTTACATGTTTATATGTATACATGAATATGTGCACCCATGCAGTAAAGTAGTGTTCTATATCCTGCTGTGTCCGAGGCAAAACTAAACAATTCCATTAACCAGGCTAAAAATTCTCATGACCTCCAGTGAGGAGACTTAACTCACCATCAAAGTAGCACATGTTGAATACACTGATGATCATTCTAGAGTATCTGCAGATACTGTCTTATTTCTGTTCTGAATATGACTTATGGCTGGTCAATTATTTTAAAAAATATATTTTATTGATTATGCTATTACAGTTGTCCCATATTACCCCCTTTAGTCCCCTCCACCCTGCACACCCCCTCCCACCCACATTCCCCCCCTTTAGTTCATGTCCATGGGTCATATACATAAGTTCTTTGTCTTCTCCATTTTCTATACTATTCTTAACCTCCCCCTATTTTCTACCTACCATTTATGCTACTTATTTTCTGCACCTTTTCACCCTCTGACCCCACACACTCCCCCACTGATGACCCTCCATGTCTGGATTCTCCATTTCTGTGATTCTGTTCCTGCTCTAGTTGTTTACTTAGTTTGTTTTTGTTTTTGTTTTAGGTTTAGTTGTTAATAATTCTGTTTGTTGTCATTTTACTGTTCATGTTTTTTATCTTCTTTTTTTTTTTAGATAAATCCCTTTAACAGTTCATATAATAAGGACTTGGTGATGATGAACTCTTTTAACTTGACCTTACCTGGGAAGCACTTTATCTGCCCTTCCATTCTAAATTATAGCTTTGCTGTGTAGAGTAGTCTTGAAAGTAGGTCCTTGCCTTTCATGACTTGGAATACTTTTTTCCAGCCCCTTCTTGCCTATAAGGTTTCTTTTGAGAAATTGGCTGACAGTCTTAAGGGCACTCTTTGTAGGTAACTGTCTCCTTTTCTCTTGCTGCTTTTAAGATTCTCTCCTTATCTTTAATCTTGGGTAATTTAATGATGATGTGCCTTGGTGTGTTCCTCTTTGGGTCCAGCTTCTTTGGGACTCTCTAGGCTTCCTGAACTTCCTGGAAATCTATTCCTTTTACCAGATTGGGGAAGTTCTCCATTGTTTTTTCAAATAAGTTTTCACTTTCTTGCTCTTCCTCTTCTCCTACTGGCACCCCTATGATTTGGATGCTGGAACATTTAAAGATGTCCTGGAGGTTCTTAAGTCTCTCTTCATTTGTTTGAATTCTTGTTTCTTCGTTCTGTTCTCCTTGAATCTTTCTTTCTTTCCTCTGGTCCACACCATGGATTTCAGTCTCAGTTTCCCTCCCATCATTGTTGGTGCCCTGTACATTTTCCTTTATTTCACTTAGCATAGCCTTCACTTTTTTTTATCTAATTTGCAACCATATTCAGCCAATTCTGTGAGCATCCTGATTACCAGGGTTTTGAACTGTGCATCTGATAGGTTGACTGTCTCTTCACTACCAAGTTGTATTTATTTCTGGAGCTTTGATCTGTTCTTTCATTTGGGACATTTTTTTTTTGGTCTGGGCATGCCTGTTACGTAATAAGGGGTAGAGTCTTATGTGTTCATCAGGGCATGGTATCCCACACCACTGTGTTGTGACACTATATGGGGGGGGGGTCAGAGAAGGAACAGCGCCACTTGCTCCATTCTCTGACAATTTTCAGTCATGTCTCCCACTACCCACAATCAAATTGGGCCCTTCTGGTGCTGATTTCCAGGTGGATGGTTTTGTGTACATTCTAGGACCCTGTGGGTCTCTCCAACGAACTCTCCTATGTGGCTGGGAGTTTCTCCCAGTGCTGCCTCAACCCCCACAAGTGTTTTCAATCAGAGGTTTGAGGCTTATTTCCCCCAGCTGGAACCCTGTGTTGTGTGGTCTGTTGTGCTCCCAAGTTGTTCCTCCTAGTTTATCTGGACATGAATGTGGGACTTCCAAGTCCACAATACACCACCTCGCGTGGTCCACCAGCTGCAGCCTTGCCCAGCCTGGTCCTCCAGGAACTGCCTTGCCACTAGTCCTCTCTGCTCAGCAGCCCAAACATTTCGTCTTTAACTTCTTGGTTGTTGGACTTCCACACAGTTCAATTTTCTGTCAGTCCTGGTTGCTTTTTTGGTTTTAAATTTGTTGTTGTCCTTCTTTTGGTTGTGCAAGGAGGCACAGTGTGTCTATCTACACCTCCATCTTAGCCAGAAGTCCCTCAGATAGTCTATTCTTGATATAACAGTCAAAGAGTATCTTGGAAGAAAGTATCAGAGAAAGAATGAGGATCCAGATGAGGAGGCTCAGCATGTTGTCTTTCCAACTTGCACCCACCCACCCATGGCTGGGCCCAGCTGGTCAATTCTAAAGTAGGTACATAGAGCACAACTATGATTTAAAGTAACCCCTGAGAAATTTCTGAAATCATCCTGAAATATGACTCTATATTGTATATGTATGCATGCTGCTCTTCCTTTTTCTCCTCCAGCACTGAAAAACAGTTATTTCTTCACACAAGCAGCTGGTGAAGGGTTGGTTGGAAATACTTTATTCATTTGTCCAAAACACAAGGATCTGAACAATTGGTGCAACAAGATGCTTTTGCTAGATGAAATAGGTGGGGATTCAAACCAAGGGAACAACATGGTTTGTAATCAGCCCCTCTTGCCCAGTGGGATGGCAGCTGAGCATAAGCACAACCTGCTCTCTCTCTCTCTCTCTCTATACCTAAGGAAGAGGATTTATGGGCATTAAGTGCACATGTGATATTGTACCACAGCATTACAGTGCCAGCCACCCATGGATAAACACAATCACCCCCAAAACCACAACTCCTGCCAAGCCACAGGAGGATGACCAGAGGTTGGACTAGTAGAGACAGCATTTTCACTGTAGAAATAGATCCTGCCCAGTGAATATTTTCTGCCCCTGGGACTGCTCCTTACCAGGTGGAGAGAGTATCTATCTCTGACAAAGCAGGCAATGCTATTTACAGTCAAAACTGTATGATGCCCTCTTTCCAATGACATAAAATACAAGTTACCAAGCAGGCATTGCAGAGACTAAGAAAGTGGCAACAGTGGCAAGCCAAGTGTTCTGGGGACCAGTCACACAATGCTGGGCATCTTGGGTGAGAATGCCCAACCAAGCTATTTGATAAAACATTTTCTATTCCTGGTAGCATGGAGGAAGAGAGTGATGGAGAGAGCATCAGAGTGGTAGCAAGAGTGGTGGTAGCATTGGGGAGAGAGCCTATAGGAAGCTGATGGAGAATGGAATCATTTCTTTGCTGATTTATTCCAGATTCTGAGGGACTCCTATCAGAAATGGATGCAAAGGGCTGCATTATACTATCTTAATGAACACAGGATTTAAAAAAGGGACCAATAGTTTATTGTCTTAATGCTTCACACTTAATGTAAATATAAACTACCAATGTTGAAATATTTCGATTTTTCCATATGAATATTTTTGCTCTATGGACCAGCTCAGGTTTAATAATTTTGTTCATATTGCTTTCCCGAGATGTGTTTTAGGAGGCAGATAACATTAGCTTGTATTCTTTTTGATATGCTTATTTTTATAGTCTAGAAATAATTTTAAGGTTTGGATACCATGCATACTCCACTGATTTGGAGAACACTGGAGACCTCACCACATGAAGACAGATTGGGAGCAGCTACAGAATATAGCTTCCTCAGTCTTTCCTTGACTCTGAGGAAGACTGAGATTGAAGACAGATTTATCGTTAAAAAACTGTCATTTGCAACTGCTCAGTGCTGCAAATCATACTTTACACAGGCTGTGAAACCAATCAAATTGGTTTTAAATTTTGTTTGCTGAAGTTGGCATGACTTGCAATTGTCACCTAAGACCCCAAATTTAACTTTCCATATAATAAAATCTATGTTCATATGTTAACCATAAATAATCATATTTATTCTCTTTGACTTTGTGATAAGCAAATATTGAGACAAAAGCTAGTATACAAGCTAGCTATTAAACTAATCTAATATCTCCTTTTTGGCTTGTATACTTTAAGGGTTTATGCATAACAATTTCTTTAAAAATAAGAACACTTTTTAAAAATTTGTAACTTTATTTTTCAACTAGAGTTGACATTCAATATTATTTTGTATTAGTTTCATGTGTACAGCACACTGGTTAGACAATCATACACTTGTAAAGTGATCGCCATGACATTTCAAGGACCCACCTTTCACCATACATATTTATTACAATAATGTGGACTATATTCCCTCTGCTGTACTTTACACCCCATTTACTATTTTGTAATTTTCAATTCATATTCCTTAATCATGTCACTTTTTTCACCCAGCCCACTAACAACACTCTCCTCTAACAACCATCAGTCCCTTATTATATTTATGAATCTATTTCTGTTTTACTTGTTTACTTTCTTTAGGTTCTAATTATATATGAAATCATATAGTATTTGTCTTTTCTGTCTGACTTATTTCACTTAGGATAATATCCTCTACATCCAGACTGTCTCAAATGGTAAGAATTCTGAAGTTCCAGTCAAAAAAGGAGGCATAGGTAGAAACCCTTAGCTTCCTCACACAACCAAAAGGAGGTTAAAAAACATTCTAAAATCAATAAAGAACCAGAAGTGCCAGAAAATCAAACTGCATGGAACTCTGACAACCAAGGAATTAAAGAAACAGTCAACCAGAGCAACCAGACTGGTGTGCTGAGACAAAGAAATGGGGCCCAAATGAAAGAACAGAGCAAAACTTCAGAAAAAGAGCTAAGCGATGAGGAGATAGCCAATCTATCTGATGGAGAGTTCAAAGTCCTAATAATGAAAATGTTCACCGAACTGATTCAGCTTTGTCGCAAAATGAAAAAGCAAATGAAAGAGATCTAAAGTGAAATAAAGCAAAATAGCCAGAGAACAAACAGTGACAGAAAGGAAACCAGGACTCAAGTCAACAATTTGGAACAAAAGGAAGAAATAATCATCCAACAGGAACAGAATGAAGAAACAAGATTTTTTTTAAAATGAAGAGAGGCTTAGGAACCTCTGGGACAACTTGAAATGTTCCAGGATTTGAATCACAGGGGTGCCAGAAGGAGAAAAACAAGAGCAAGAAATTGAAAACTTATTTGAACAAATAATGAAGGAAAACTACCCAAATCTGGTGAAGGAAATAGACTTTCAGGAAGCCCAGGAAGCTCAGAGTCCCAAAGAAGTTGGACCCAAAGAAGAACACACCAAGGCATGTCATTAAGTTACCCAAGATTAAAGATAGAGAATCTTAAAAGCAGCAAGAGAAAAGGAGAGACTTACCAACAAAGTGGCCCATAAGACAATTAGCTGATTTCTCAAAAGAAACCTTGCAGGCAAGATGGGGCTGGAAAGAAGCATTTGAAGTAATGAAAGACAAGGACCTACTTCCAAGATTACTTTATTCAGCAAAGCTATAATTCAGAATGGAAGGGCAGATAAAGTGCTTCCAAGATAAGGTCAAGTTAAAGGAGTTATCATTACCAAGCCCTTATTATATGAAATGTTAAAGGGACTTATCTAAGAAAAGGAAGATAAAAAATATGAACAGTAAAATGACAACAAACTCAAAACTATCAACAAATGAGCCTAAAAAAAAATAAAAGAAAGAAATACAATGAAAACAAAAACTAAGCAAACATCTAGAACAGGATTAGAATCAGAGAAATGGACATTACATGGAGGGTTGTCAGTGAGGAGGGGGTAGGGAGGAATGGGGCAAAAGGTACAGGGAAGAGGAAGCATAATTGTAGACATTAAATAGACAGAGAAAGGTCAAAATTATTATGGGAAACAGAACTCAAAGAAATTATATATACAACCCATGGATATGAACTAAGTTGGGGGTAATGCTGGAGGGTTGGGGGGTGCAAGGCAGAGGGGGATAAAGGGGGAAATTTTGGGAAAACTGTAATAGCATAATCAATAGAATATACTTTAAAAAAATATTTCTTTTGAGGCTTAAAACTTAATTGCGGGGATCTAAGATGGCGTCGGAGTAGGAAGGAGCAGATTTGGCTTTCCTCTGCTCAGGGGAGAGAGTCCTGACCGATCTTTGGAGTGGAAAGGCAAGCAACCAACATATTTCAGCATTTTTGAGAACGGAGGACCAAGGATTGTGGCAGAACCGAAAGAACAAAGAACAGATTGCTGCATCAAGGTAGGCTCCCGGGACAGGCGTGTGGTACCCGGGCTGCAGCCCCAGGCCCGGGGGCCGCGGCTGGGTTTGCCCTAGGGTTAGTGGGAGAGAGCCAGGTCGGCGGCTCCCTCCCCAGCCGAGCAAGGTCTGGGCGGCTCTGGGAGGAGTCCAGGTGCTGGTGGGCACACCGGGTGGCGAGCAGCTTTGGAGGCGGTGAACGCCAGAGCCGAGTCGCGCTGCGGACCCGGACTCCCAGGGTCACCGTTCTGGCTGGAGCTTTGGCGGTGAGAGAAACCGGGCCATTGGAAAGCAGCGGGCTCGATCGGGAGGAATTTCCCAAGAGGAAGGAGTGGATGGACACAGACGCTGTTTGGGGAATTCTCCTGAAGTGACCAGTGGCTCTGGCCTGTTTGCTCCCCAGCTGTGAGCGCGCAGGCTGCGGACAGGCCGCGCCCGCCCGCCCGCGGGGGCACCGGCGTGCGGCAGACGGCCGTGCAGGCGCCCGCTCACCGGAGCGCGGGGAGCGAGGGTCGCGCTGGTCACGCCGGGCGGCGGCCGGGCCGCGGAGCCAGTGCGAACCCCACGGGCCTAGGAAGAAAAGCCAAACAAGTCAACCTTCAGACTGCCTCAGCCAGCAAGAGCAGAAAAACCGGTTTGGCCACTTTGAAATCAAGAGACTTTTTAATTTGATTCTATTTTTTTAACAATTTTTAATTTTTTAAGTTTTATTGTTTTTATTCTCTTTTGATTTCTTTTTCCTCTCTTACCTGATTTCTTGTTTTATTCCTTCCTCCTCCCTGTCCTCCAATTTTATCTCTTCTTCCTGCCTTCGTCTGCCTTTTCTATTTTTTTTCTTTTTTAAATTTTTTCCTAAATACCTACAAGTGAGACAAAAGCCTGGAACGGTGAAAAGACCAAAGTTGAACCGAAAGAAGGGGCATCACAACAGCTGGGACAGTGAGATAAATGTCACTCTGCTATTACAAAGAACCTGCAAGTTATTGCAAATTTGTATTATTATTATTTTTCCAGTGTTCCTACATCCTTTTTTTTTTTTTTAAACAATATTTTTATATCCCTCTTATTTTTGTATAGCCTGCTTTGCTAGGCTGGTTTTATTGTATGACCTCACAGCTTTCCCCTGATATCTCTTTCTATACCGTATTACTAATCTACTGTCCATTAACTCACATGTGTCCTATAAGCATACTACTCAATGTTTGGTACTTCATATCCTTATTACCTAGATTTCATAGACTCTGCCATATGAATGTTGCCATAATATTATTGTAAATAACTGCTGTTCCATGCAAGTGTAATTACTTCAAAACACCCCCCCCCCCCAGATCGTAGCCCATTTCAAAGTTTACTGAACTCTATTACTGTAGTGGTTAACTCTATTCTCTCACACACTACACCTATTTACTACCCTTTACTGTCACCTTACCCCAGAATCTGACCGCCCACAACCTCTCTGCTTTATAGATCCAACGCACAATACTTCCTCCCCCAACAAGAGTCTTATCTTCTTTCCATCCTTTCTAAAAATCAGCTAGCTGGGTGGAAGACCACGGTTAACACTATACATAGTGAAAGGATCTCCTATATCTTCCCTACTTGCTACTACTGTAAATAGCATAGAATTCTCGGTAGCTGTCTTAAACCATTTTGCCCTCCCCTCCATCTGATGACAAAAAAGAATAGGTGGAGGAGGTGAACACCAGGATACCCACTGGAAGAGGAAACCCAACAACTAAGGAACCACTAACAGATAACAGCAGAAGAAGGTGAAGGAGGGACTAGTAACCACACAAACCTCAATCCAGGGCTTATCTGGAAATACAACTAAACAGTAGAGACAGTACCCAATACAAACAACTGAACAAGATTTCTTTAAACCTTGTACACACAGAAGAACCAGCCTCAACACAACCTGCCCTCACCAGCACAACAAAATATAGAAGGTGGTGGACAGAGTGACCCACATTTAACCAGCTGGAGGGAAGGAACCATCAAAGAAAGACTCAACAACAATCAGAACCCAAAGGCAAACACAAAGCCAACTTAAACAACAGCCCAAGACCAGCGAGCTTGGGGGGTCAAGGAAACAGTACCACTGAAACTCACTGCTACTCTACTAAAGAAGTTCACATCATAAACCGAGGGAGCCAGAACAGATCAATATAAGAAGCTGAGGTGAACAAGAAGAGTCTCACAAACAATGGGAAGACAAAGAAATACTCCCCAAATGAAAGGAAAGGAGGAAGCCTCAAAAAGAATGCTAAATGAAACAGAGGCAATTCAACTATCAGATATTGAATTCAAAGCAGTGATTGTCAGGAAGCTCAATGAGCTCACAATGAGCTACGAGAAGCTACAGGGAAGCTACAATGAACTCAATGAAAACTACATCAGCATAAAAAAAGGAAATAGAAACTCTCAACAAGGGCCAAGAGGAAATGAAGAATACAATCTCTGAAATGAAGAACACAGTAGAAGGAATGAAAAGCAGGATCGATGAAGCAGAAGATCGGATCAGCGAGCTAGAGGACAAAATAGAAGAAAACACCCAGAAAGAGCAAGAAAGGGAAAAGAGGCTCAGAAAGAATGAAGAGGGATTAAGAGAAATGCAAGACAATATGAAACGTAATAATATCCGTATAATAGGGATACCAGAAGGAGAAGAAGAAGAACAAGGGATAGAAAACCTAGTTGAACAAGTGATGATGGAAAACTTCCCTAATTTGATGAGACAAAAAGTCACACAAATCAAGGAAACACAGAGAGTCCCAATCAAGAGGAACCCAAGGAGGCCCACCTCAAGACACATCATAATTAAAATGGCAAAATTTCAAGACAAAGAGAGAATCTTAAAGGCAGCAAGGGAGAAGAAGGAAGTAACATACAAGGGGGCTCCAATAAGGCTAACAGCTGACTTCTCAATGGAAACACTTCAAGCCAGAAGAGAATGGCAAGAAATAATCCAAGTAATGAGAACCAGAGGCCTGCAACCACGACTACTTTACCCAGCAAGGCTCTCAATTAAGATAGAAGGCCAAATAAGAAGCTTCTCAGACAAAAGAAGTCTAAAAGAATACACCTCCACTAAACCAACTCTGCAAGAGATGCTGAAGGGACTGCTTTAAGGAAAGAAAGGAAAAGAGAGAGTGAGAGAGGATCACACGTACATAAAAGGCAATGAATAAGTACCTATCAATAATAACCTTAAATGTAAATGGACTAAACGCTCCAATCAAAAGACATAGAATAGCTGATTGGATAAGAAAACATGACCCACACATATGCTGTCTACAAGAGACCCACCTCAGGATAAAAGATCTGCACAGGTTGAAAGTGAAGGGCTGGAAACAAATTTTCCAAGCAAATGGACAGGAGAAAAAAGCCGGGGTAGCAATACTCATATCTGACAAAATAGACTTCCAAAGAAGATCCATAAAGAGAGACCCAGAAGGTCATTTCATAATACTCAAGGGAAGAATTCACCAAGAAGACATAAACATAGTAAATATATATGCACCCAACATAGGAGCACCTAAATACATAAAGAAAATCTTAGAGGACTTCAAGAAAGATATGGACAGCAACACAATTATTGTGGGGGATTTTAACACCCCTCTATCAAAAATGGACAGATCTTCCAAACAAAACATCAACAAAGATATTGTGGCATTGAACAATACCCTAGACGAGCTGGGCTTTACTGATATTTACAGAACCCTCCATCCCAAAGAAGCTAAATACACATTTTTTTCAAATGTACATGGAACATTTTCAAAGATTGACCACATGATAGGACACAAAACAAGCCTCAACAATTTCAAAAAAATTGAAATCATACCAAGCAATTTCTCGAATCACAAGGGACTGAAACTAGAAACCAACCACAAGGAAAAAAACCCAAAACACTCAAATTCGTGGAGATTAAACAGCATGCTATTAAACAATGAATGGGTCAAGAATGATATTAGGGAAGAAATCAAACGGTTTTTGGAAACAAATGAAAACGAACTCACAACAACCCAAAACTTATGGGACACAGCCAAGGCAGTACTGAGAGGGAAGATCATAGCGATACAGGCCCACCTAAAAAAGTTAGAAACATTTCAAACAAACAACCTAACCCTACGTCTACAAGAACTCGAGGAACAACAACAAAGACAGCCCAGAGCAAGCAGAAGGAAGGAAATAACCAAGATCAGAGCAGAATTAAATGACATAGAGGCTAAAAGCACAATTCTAAAGATCAATGAATCCAAGAGTTGGTTCTTTGAAAAGATAAACAAAATCGACAAGCCTTTAAGCAGACTCATCAAGAAAAAAAGAGAGAAAACCCAAATAAACACAATCAGAAATGAAAGAGGAGAGATTACAACAGATACCACAGAAATACAAAGGATTGTAACAAATTACTACAAAGAGCTGTATGCCAAGAAATTTGAAAACCTAGATGAAATGGACAAATTTCTAGAAAAATATAACCTTCCAAAACTCAATAAAATGGAAGCAGAAAGCCTCAACAAACCAATAACAGCAAAAGAAATCGAAGCAGTAATCCAAAAACTCCCAACACACAAAAGCCCTGGACCAGATGGTTTCACAGGAGAATTCTACAAAGCATTTAAGGAAGAACTAACACCTATCCTTCACAGACTATTTCAAAAAATCCAAAAAGATGGAAGACTACCAAACTCTTTTTATGAGGCCAACATCATCTTAATCCCAAAACCAGATAAAGACACAACAAAGAAAGAAAACTACAGGCCAATATCGCTGATGAACATTGACGCTAAAATCCTCAACAAGATACTGGCAAACCGCATCCAACAGTACATTAAGAAGATCATACACCATGACCAAGTTGGATTCATTCCAGGTATGCAAGAATGGTACAATATACGCAAATCAGTAAATGTAATACATCACATAAACAAAAGCAAAGACAAAACCACATGATCATATCGATAGATGCAGAAAAAGCATTTGATAAGGTACAGCACCCTTTTATGATACAAACACTCAGTAAAGTGGGAATAGAGGGAGCATTCCTCAACATAATAAAGGCCATATATGAGAAACCTACAGCCAACATTATACTCAATGGGCAAAAATTAAAATCTTTTCCACTAAGAACAGGAACAAGACAAGGATGTCCACTTTCACCACTTCTATTCAATATAGTACTGGAGGTTCTAGCCACAGCAATCAGACAAGAAAAAGAAATAAAAGGAATCCAAATCGGAAAGGAGGAAACAAAACTGTCACTGTTTGCAGATGACATGATAGTGTACATAGAAAATCCTATAGACTCCACCAAAAAACT
This sequence comes from Phyllostomus discolor, assembly GCF_004126475.2. Lineage (NCBI taxonomy): Eukaryota > Metazoa > Chordata > Mammalia > Chiroptera > Phyllostomidae > Phyllostomus > Phyllostomus discolor. The sequence continues at coordinate 61,652,276 of NC_040911.2, read as the reverse complement.
GCTTGACCTAATAAATGAATTTGGTAAAACAGCGGGATACAAAGTCAATATCCAGAAATCAAAGGCATTTCTGTACACCAACAATGAAACAGCAGAAGCAGAAATCAAGAAAAAAATCCCATTTGAAATAGCAAAAAGGAAAATAAAATACCTAGGAATAAACCTAACCAAAGAGGTAAAAGACCTGTATGCAGAAAACTACATAACACTGAGGAGAGAAATCAAGGAGGACACAAACAAATGGAAACATATACCGTGTTCATGGATTGGAAGAATTAATATCATTAAAATGTCCATACTACCAAAAGCAATCTACACATTCAATGCAATACCGATTAAAGTACCAATGGCATATTTCACAGACATAGAACAAACACTTCAACAATTTATATGGAACCATAAACGACCCCGAATAGCTGCTGCAATTTTGAGAAAGAAAAGCAAAGTAGGAGGGATCACAATACCTGATACCAAACTGTATTACAAGGCCACTGTAATCAAAACAGCCTGGTACTGGCATAAAAACAGGCACATGGACCAATGGAACAGAACAGAGAGCCCAGAAATAAACCCAAGCCTCTACGGTCAATTAATATTTGACAAAGGAAGCAGCAACATAAAATGGAATAAAAATAGCCTCTTCAACAAATGGTGTTGGGAGAACTGGACAGCTACGTGCAAAAAAATGAAACTCGAGCACCAACTTACACCTTATACAAAAATAGATTCAAGGTGGATAAAAGACTTAAATATAAAGCGTGACACCATTAAAGTCCTAGAAGAGAACGTAGGTAGGAAAATCTCAGATATTTCACGCAGAAACTTTTTTACTGACTTGTCTCCTAGAGCAAGGGACATAAAGGAAAGAATAAACAAATGGGACCTCATCAAAATTAAAAGCTTTTGCACAGCTAAGGAAAACAGTATCAAAATAAAAAGAGAACCAACTGTATGGGAAAACATATTTGCTAATGATACCTCAGACAAGGGTTTAATCTCCAAAATATATAAAGAACTTACGCGACTCCACTCTAAGAAGACAAGTAACCCAATTAAAAAATGGGCAAAGGACTTGAACAGACAATTCTCCAAGGAGGACATACAGAAAATCCAAAGACACATGAAGCGATGTTCAATATCGCTAGCCATCAGAGAGATGCAAATTAAAACCACAATGAGATACCACTTCACACCAGTCAGAATGGCCATCATAAACAAAGCAACAAACAACAAGTGTTGGAGAGGTTGTGGAGAAAAGGGAGCCCTAGTGCACTGTTGGTGGGACTGCAGACTGGTACAACCATTATGGAAAGCAGTTTGGAACTTCCTCAGAAAACTAAAAATGGATCTGCCTTTTGACCCAGCAATTCCATTGCTGGGACTCTATCCTAAGAACACTAAAACACCAATACAAAAGAACCTTTGCACCCCGATGTTCATAGCAGCACAATTTACAATAGCTAGGTGCTGGAAGCAACCTAGATGCCCATCAGTAAATGAATGGATCAAAAAACTATGGTACATTTACACAATGGAATTCTATACAGCAGAAAGAAAGAAGGAGCTCATACCCTTTGCAACAGCATGGATGGAGCTGGAAAGCATTATGCTAAGTGAAACAAGCCAGGCAGTGAAAGACAAATACCACATGATATCACCTTTAACAGGAATCTAAACAACAAAACAAAACAAAACAAAAAACTAGCAAAATATAACCAAAGACACTGAAATAGGGGATAGTCTGACAGTGGCCAGAGGGGAGAGAAGAGGGAATTTCAGGGGGGAATGGGTAGGGATTACAGGAACAAATTTGGAGGACACATGGACAAAAACTAAGGGTGGGGGTTAATGGGGGGAAGGGGGGAGGGTTGGGTGGAGGGGCTGAAACGGGAGTAGGGGGCAGAAAACTGTACTTGAACAATGATTGAAATAAAAAAAAAATATTTCTTTTTATGGCCAAGTAATATCCCATCGTATATGTGCACCACCACATTTTTATCCACTTGTCTGTTGATGAACACTTAGAATGCTTTAACATCATGGCTATTATAAACAATGCTACAATGATCAAGTAGGTGCACATATTCTTTCAAAATAGTGTTTTGGGTTTCTTCAGATATATACTGGTAATTATATCATTGGGTCATAAAGCAGTTCTGTTTTTATTTTTTTGAGGACTGTCCATAGTATTTTCCATAGTGGCTGCCCCAATATTCATTCCAACGAACAGTGTCAGGAAATTCCCTTTTCTACACATCCTCACCAACACTTGTTTGTTGATTTATTGGTAGCCATTCTGACAGATGTGGGGTTGATATCTCGTTGTGGTTTAATTTTCATTCCTCTGATGATTAATGACATTGACCATCTATGATGCTTCTGTAATCTCTGATGTTCAATGTCACTCTCTGATGAATGAAAATAGACATTTTCATATGTCTACTGGCCATCTGAATGTCCTGTTTGGAGAAGTGTCTATTCAGGTTCTCTGCACTTCTTTTATTTTTACTTTTTTTAAAAAGATTTTATTTATTTATTAGTAGAGAGAAGGGAAAGGAGGGAGAAAGAGAGGGAGAGAAACATCAATGTGTGGCTGCCTCTCCCACACACCCCCACTGGGAACCTGACCTGCTACCCAGGCATGTTTCTTAACTTGGAATCAAGTGGGCAAACCTTAGGTTTGCAGGCTGGCTCTCAATCCACTGAGTCACACCAACCAGGACTCTGTACATTTTTAAAAAATCCTCACCCAAGGATATATGTTTATTGATTTTAGAAAGAGGAAATGGAAGAAGGTGGGGGAGAGAGAGAGAGAAACATTGGTTGGTTTCCTTCCATATGCTCCCCATCTGGGGATCAAACCTGCAGCCTGGGTACATATTCTGACTGAGGATCAGACCCACAATCTTTTTTTGTATGAGACAATGCTCCAACCAACTAGGCCACTCAGTGAGGGCTGCACATTTTTTAACTGGATGATTTGTATTTTTAGTGTCGAGTTGTATGAGCTCTTTATGAATTTTAGGTATTAACCCCTTATAAATTTATCATGGTGAATATGTTCTCCTGTTCAGTAGGTTATTTTTGTTGTGTTGATGGTTTCCTTTGCTGTATAAAATCTTTTCAGTTTAATGTAGTCCCATTTGTTTATATTTTCTTTGTGTTCCCATACTAGAAGAGACATCTCTATATCTATCTCTATCTCTATCATCTCTCTATATCTATCTATATCTATATCTTTATCTATATGTAATCATCTATATCATCTATCTATCTATCACTGAGAGAAATGTCAGTGAGTTTACTGCCTATGTTTCCTTCTAGGAGTTTTATGGTTTCAGATCTTATATTTACATCTTTAATTCATTTTGAGTTTCTTCTTGTATAAGATATGAGAAGGTGGTATAGTTTAATTTGTTTGCATGTATCTATTTAAATTACACAAGACCATTTATTGAATACAAAATATTTTTATCATTACCCATTGTATGTCTTTTGTCACATATTAATTTACCATATCAGTGTGGGTTTATTTCAGGGCTCCATAATGTGTTCCATTAATCTGTATGTCTATTTTTATGCCAGCACCAAGCTGTTTTGATTACTATAGCCTTGTAGTATAGACTGATATCAGGTATCATGATACTTCCAACTCTGTTCTTCTTTCCCAAGATTCGTGTGTCTTTTCAAGTTTTTTTTGTGGTTCCACATAATTTTTTTATTATTTGACTTTTGTGAAATATACCACTAGTATTATGATAGGAATCATGTTAAATCCATAGATTGATTCGGGTAGTATGGACGATGTTTATTCTTTCTGTCTATGAATGTGCAATATGCTTCCATTTATTTGTATCTTTTTTAATCTTTATCAATGTCTTAAAATTTTCTGAGCACAGGTCTTTTACCTTCACAGTTAAAGTTATTCCTAGTTTTCTTTAAGGCAATTTCAAATGTGATTGTTTTCTTAGTTCCTCATTTTGATAGTTCATTATTGGTATATAAAAATGCAATTGATTTCTAAATATTTATTGTGTATTATGCTACTGTACTAAATTCATTTACTTGGTGGAATCTCTAGGCTACTCTTACTGAAATATCATGTTATCTGCACATGACAGCTTGACTTCTTACTTTCCAATTAGGGTGCCATTTATATATTTTTTTCTTTTTTCAAAATTACCTTATTGTTGTTCAATTACAGTTGTCTGAATTTTCTTTCCACCCGTCTGCCCAACAACAGCCAAACCCACCTCCCTCCATTGTTTCCACCCTCCCCCATGGTTTTGTTCATGTGTCCTTTATAATTGTTCCTGAAAACCCTTCTCTCCACCGTCCCATCCCCGCCCCCCCCCTGCCCCCGGCTATTGTAAGATTGTTCTTAACTTGGATATCTCTGGTTATATTTTTTTTTCCTTTTTTCTTATGTTGATTATGTTCCAGTTAGAGGTGAGATCAAATGGTATTTGTCATTCAACTTAGTATAATGCACTCCATTTCTAAACATGCTGTTACAAAGGATAGAAGCTCCTTCTTTATCTCTGCTGTGTAGAATTCCATTGTATAAGTGTACCATAGTTTTTTAATCCATTCATTTGCTGATGGACACCTAGGTTGCTTCCAGCACTTGGCTATTGTGAATTCTGCTGCTATGAACACTGGGGTGCATAGGTTCTTTTGGATTGGTGTTTCAGGGATCTTAGGATATAAATAATACTAGTAGAGGAATTGCCAGGTCAAAAGGCAATTCCATTTTTAGGTTTGTTTTTTTTTTAGGAAATTCCATACGGTATACCCTGCTGGCTGCACCAGTCTGCATTCCCACCAACAGCTCACTAGGGTTCCCCTTTCTTCACATCCTCTCCAACACTTGTCTGTTGCTGTGTTTATGATGGTCATTTTGATCAGTGTGAGGTGGTAACTCATTGTGGTTTTAATTTGCATCTCTCTGATGGCTGGTGATGCTGAGCATGTTTTTGTATGTCTCTGGACCCTCTGTGTGTCCTCCTTGGAGAATTGTCTATTCAAGGAATTTGCCCATTTTTTAAATTGTTTTTTTTTTATCTTCCTGGAGTGGAGTCGTGTGAGCTCTTTAGATATATTGGAGATCAAACTGTTGTCTGAGGTATCATTGATAAATATGTTTTCCCATATAGTTGGTTCTCTTTTAATGTTAATGCTGTTTTCCTTAGCCAATACAAAAGATTTTTAATTTGATGAGGCCACATTTGTTTATTCTTTCCTTTATATCCCTTGTTTTAGGGAACATATCCGTTAAGATGTTTCTGAATGGAATGTCTGAGGTTTTCCTGCCAATGTTTTCCTCTAGGACTTTTATGGTGTCAAAACTTATATTTAAGTCTTTCATCTACCTAGTGTTTATTTTTCAGGGTTATGTAAGCTGATGATCAAGTTTCATTTCTTTTGCATGTAACTGTCTAGATCTCTAAACACCATTTTTGAAGAGGTTATTTTTGCTCCATTTTATACTTCTTTCCCCTTTATCAAATATTAATTGACAGTAGAAACTTGGGTTTATTTCTGGGTTCCCTGTTCTGTTCCATTGGTCTATGTGCCTGTTTTTATGCCAGTATCAGGCTGTTTTGATTAGAGTGGCATTGTACTACAGTTTGATATCAGGTAGTATGATCCCTCCTGCTTTGTTCTTCTTTCTCAGAATAGCTGCAGCTAAGTGGCATAGTTTTTGGTTCCATATAAATTTCTGAAATATATGTATTATATCTGTGAAATATGTCATTGGTACTTTAATAGGGATTGCTTTGAATCCATAAATGGCTTTGAGTAGTATGGACATTTTGGTGATGTTAATTCTTCGCATCCATGAGCATAGTACATGCTTCCATTTGTTTGTGTCTTCCTTAACTTCTTTCTTCAGTGTTGTATAGTTTTCTGAGTACAGATATTTTACCTACTTGGTTAGGTTTATTCCTAGGTACTTTATTTTACATGTTGTTATATCAAATGGGATTTTTCCCTGATTTCTGTTTCTGGTGTTTCATTGTCGGTGTAAAAAAAAAAAAATGCCTTAGATTTCTGGATATTGACTTTGTATCCAGCTCTTTCATCATATTTATTTACTAGCTCGAGTAGATTTTTGGTGGAGTCTATAGGATTTTCTATGTACACTACCATATCATCTGCAAATAATCCTCCTCTCCAATTTGGATGCCATTTATTTATTTTTCTTCTCTGATTGCTGTGGCTAGGGCTTCCATTACTATGTTGAATATGTGTGGTGAAAGCGGGCATCCTTGTCTTGTTCCTAATCTTAATCAGAAAGCTCTAACATTTTCTCCATTGAGTATGATGTTGGCTGTAGGTCTCTGATATATGACCTCCATTATCTTCAGGAGTGCTCCCTCTATTCCCACTTTGCTGAGTATTTTTATCATAAATTGGTGCTGTACCTTATGAAATGCTTTTTCTGCATCTATTGATATGATCATGAATTTTTGTCTTTGATTTTCTTTATGTGGTTTATTATGTTTATTAATTTGCTCATATTGTAACATACTTGCACCCCTGTGATGAACCCCATAGGATGTGGCTTGGCAATATTTTATTGAGGATTTTTGTGTCTATGTTCATCTGCAATATTGGCCTGAAGTTTTCCTTCTTTCTTATGTCTTTATCTGTTTTGGGAATTAATTTAACTCTGCCTCCATAAAAAGAATTTATGAGTCTTACATCTCCTTAAATTTTTGAAATAATCTGTGGAGGATGGGGGTTAGCTCTCCCTTAGATACTTTTTAAATTATCCTGTGAAACCATCTGCTACAGGGCTTTTCTGTGTCAGAAGCTTTTCGATTACTGCTTCAGTTTCATCAGGTGTGATTGGTGTGTTCAGGCTTTCTGCTTGTGCTTCATTCAGTTTTGGAAGATTATATTTTTCTAGAAATTTGTCCATTTCACCCAGGTTTTCAAATTTCTTGGCATATAGTTCTTTGTAGTAATTTCTTACAATCCTTTGTATTTCTGTGGTATCAGTTGTAATCTCACCTCTTTCATTTCTGATTGTGTTTATTTGGGTCCTCTCCCTTTTTTTTTTTTTTTTTCTTGATGAGCCTGCTTAAAGGATTGTCAATTTTGTTTATCTTTTCAAAGAAACAGCTCCTGGATTCATTGATCCTTAAAATTGTGCTTTTAGTCTCTATATCATTTAATGCTGCTCTAATTTTGGTTATGTCCTTCCTTCTACTTGCTCTGGGTTGTCTTTCTTGTTGTTCCTTGAGTTCTTGTAGTCATAGGATTAGGTTGTTTGAAATGTTTCTATCTTTTTTTAGGTAGGTGTGTATCGCTATGAACTTCCCTGTCAGGACTGCCTTCTCTTTGTCCCACAAGTTTTAGATTGCTTTGAGTTCATTGTCATTTGTTTCCAGAATCTTTTTGATTTCTTCCCTAATCTCATTCTTGACCCATCATTGCTTAATAGCATGCTATTCAATCTCCATGAGTTTGAGTGTTTGCTTGTTTGTTTGTTTTCCTTCAGGTTGGTTTCTAGTTTCAGTCCCTTGAGGGCAGAGAAAATGCTTGATATGATTTCAATTTTCTTGAATTTGCTGAGGCTTGTTTCATGCCCTATCATGTCGTCTACCTTTGAAAATGTTCCATGTACATTTGAAAAGAATGTGTATTTTGCTTCTTTGGGATGAAAGGCTCTCTATACATATCAGTTAAATCTATTTCATCTACAGGATTGTTCAGTGACACAATATCTTTGTTGATATTTAGTTTGGAAGATATGTTCATTTTTGACAGTGGGGTGTTAAAATCTCCTACTATAATTGTGTTGCTGTCAATATCTTCTCTGAATTTCTCCAAGATTTTCTTTATATATTCAGGTGCCCCTATGTTGGGTGCATATATACTTACAATGTTTATGTCTTCTTGATGGATTTTTCCCTTGGGTATTATGAAGTGACATTCTGAGTCTCTTTTTATTACTCTTTTTTGAAGTCTATTTTGTTCAATATGAGTATTGCTACCCTGGCTTTTCTTTTTCATGTCCATTTTCTTGGAGGGTTTGTTTTCAGCCATTATCTTTCATTCTGTGTAGGTCTTTTATTCTGAAGTGTGTCTCCTGTAGGCAGCATATGTGTGGTTCATGTTTTTTTATCCATTCTGCCATTCTGTGTCTTTTGATTGGGGCATTTAATCCATTTACGTTTAAGGTTATTATTGATCAGTACTCATTCATTGTCATTTTATTTTTGTACCTGTGTTCCTCTCTCTTTCACTGTTTTTTGTCCTGTTCTTAAAGCAAACCATATAGCATCTCTTGCAGAGCTTGTTTGGAAGAAATGTATTCTTTGAGGCTTCTTTTGTCCAGGAAGCATTTTATTTGGCCTTCCATTTTAATTGAGAACCTTGCTGGATAAAGTCTTGGTTGCAGGCCTCTGGTTTTCATTACTTGGAATATTTCTTACCATTCTCTTCTGGCTTGGTGTGTTTCCATTGAGAATCAGCTGTTGATCTTATCAGGGCTCCCTTGTATGTTACTTCCTGTTTCTCCCCTGATGCCTCTAGGATTCTCTCTTTATCTTGAAATTTTGCCATTTTAATTATGATGTATCTTGAAGTGTACCTCTTTGGGTTCCTCTTGACTTGGACTCTGTGTTTCCTGAATTTGTGTGACTTTTTCTTTCTCCAAATTAGGGAAGTTTTCCATTATTACTTTTTTCAAAACAGATTTTCTATCCCTTGCTCTTCTTCTCCCCCTGCTAGTATCCCTATTATATGGATATTATTACATTTCATGTTATCCTGCATTTCTCTTAGTCCCTCTTTTTTCTTTCTGAGCCTCTTTTCCTTTTTTTGGTCTTTCTGGGTATTTTTTTTCTACCTTGTCCCCCTGCTCACTGATCTGATTTTCTTCTTCATTGAGGCTGCTTTTGATTTCTGTACTGTGTTCTTCAGTTCAGAAATTTTATTCTTCATTTCCTCTTGGCCCTCGATAGTTTCTATTTCATTTTTCATGTTGATGTAGTTTGTATTGAGTTCACTGTAGTTTCCCTGTAATTTTTGGTGAATCTCTGTGTGCTCATTGAGCTTCTTTATGACCATTGTTTTCAACTCAATATCTGATGGTTGACTTGCCCCTATTTCATTTAGTATTCTTTGTGAGGCCTCCTCCTTTCCTTTCATTTGGGGACTGTTTCTTTGTCTTCCCATTGTTTGAGAGACTTTTTTTGTAACCTCTGCTTCTTAGATTGGTCTTTTCTGACTCCCTGGGTTTATGGTGTAGAGAAGAGAACTTCTATGGTAGAAGACCTGTGAGATTCAGTGGTGTGATCTCCTTGATCTCCCAAGCTTGCTGGTCTTAGAGTGTCATTTGTGTTGGCTCTGTGTATGTCTTTCAGTTTTGATTATTGTTGTATTTCTTTGGTGGGTAATTGTCTCCAGCTTGTTAACTGAGCATCATTCTGTCCACCACCTCTTTTATTCTGTTGTTTAGTTGTGGGCAGGTTTTTCTCAGTTGGTTCTTCCATGTGTACAAGATTTTGAGGATTCTCTTTTGCTCTTGATCTGTTGTTTGTTCTGAGTAATTTTTCCACCTTCTAGTTGTATTTCTAGATAGGTCCTGGGTTGAGTTAGTGTTGCTTCCACTCCCTCCTTCACCTTCTTCTGTTTTTATCTATTGACAGTTCCTTTGTTGGTGGGTTTCCTCTTCCAGCAGATATCCTGGTGTTCACAGCTTCCACCTACTGTTTTTTATAATCAGTTGGAGGGGGAAGGCAAAATAGTTTTAGACAGTGGAGTGTATTTCATGGTATTTCATGTACCAACCTGTAGAGAAGAGAGAGGAGATCCTTGGATATGTATAGTGTTTACCATGATATTCTACCCAACTAGCCACTTTTTAGAAAGGATAGAAAGAAGATAAGACTCTTTTTGGGTGTAAAGGGTTGTGAGTTGGATCTAGATAGCAGTGATCTTGTGGGAAGTCACATTCTGAGGTAAGGTGAGAGTAAAGTATAGTAAATAGGTGTAGTGTGTGAGAGAATAGAGTTAACCACAACAGTAGTAAAGTTCAGGAAATGGTTAAGTGAGCTAAGATCTAGGAGGGGTGCTATATATTATTTACAATTGTATGGAACAGCATTATTTAAAATAATAAAGAATCAACAATCATATGACAGAATCTATGTGAGCTGGATAACAGGAATAGGAAGTATAGGACCTAGAGTAGTGTGCTAATGGATCACAAGTGCAGTGAAAGACAGTACATTAAAAATACACTATGAAAGAGAGAACAAGGGAAACCAGTCAAACAATGCAATTTAACCAGTCAAGCAAAGAAGACTAAACAGGAAAAAGAGAAACACAAAAATACTAATAAAATGAAAGATGTAAGAATAATGGAAAAATAGTAATACAAATACGCAATAGCTTGCAAGTTCTCTGGAGTAGCTAAGTGAAATGTGTCTCACTGTCTCAGCTGTTGGGATGACCCCTCTTTGGGTCCATCTCTGGTCTTTTCACAGTTCCAGGTTTTATTGTCTCACCTGTGGGAATTAAAAAGAAAAGCTGAAGAATAAAGGAAGAAGAGATAAAAAGGGAAATAAAGGAAGAAAGAATAAAAAAGGAAGGAAAGGGAGGAAGAAGGAATTAAATTTAAAAAAATACTTAAAAAAAGAAAAAAAGAAAGAAAAGAAAGCCTCCTGCTGGCTTCAAACTCTCCAAGCCAGTCTGCTGGTCTTCTTGGTTGCCCCAAGCTTAGGGGGAATTACTTCTGCTTTTCTCCCTTTCTGAGCAGCACTGGAGCAGCCTCCAGCCCAGTTCCCCATTGGCCATCAGGCCCTTGTGCCTCTCTGTTCCCAGCCTAGGCCTTCAATACACCAGTTGTGTTGTTCCTGAACTGCACCAATTAGGGGCAATTCATATACCCCCTTCTTGCTCTTTACTGTCCTAGATGCTAGGGACTCTCAGTGACTTTCAGGGTAGTTTAGCATCCCCACTGAGTTAAGTTTTTCTGGAGGTTGCTGACTCCCTGAGCACTGCAGTTCTCCTCTGCAGGGGCATCCCTGTCCTCCCAAAGAGCCATTTGGCCCTGCAGGGCAATCGTGCCACTGTGGCTGCCACTATGGATGCAGGTGTGCACCTCCTCTGCTGCTTCCCTGGGAGTTGGGTGCAAGGTGCCTCTGCATAGTGGATTCAGGCATGCTCCATTCTGGGCCTGCAAGTTTTGTGGGAAGAGCAGCCACAGGTCTTACAGGTTTGAGTGTGCACTCTCCCTAGAGCTGTGGGTGTGAATATGGGGCCTTCTGTGCCACCTCAGGAGTGCTGGGCAGCTGGGTGAGGAGGAGGCCAGAGTGGCTGCTACAGGAGAATTCCCCAAACAGCCCCAGCGTCTCTTTTCTCAGTTTTTCCTTTTGAAAAATTCCTCCTTCTCAAGCCTGCTGCTCTATAATAGGGCCTAGCCTCACACAGCCCACCTCTCCAACCCAACTAGGGACTATTCAGGTCAGGGCCCCTCAGGGCCCAACTCTCAACTCTCCCCAGTCAGCGTCCACAGTTTCCATGCATGCTCACAGCCCCCATGTGTTTGCCATTTTGTCCTTATTCCCCTTTCTGTGACTTCAAGCAACCCAGTCTCTCCTGGTGCTCTCAAACCTTATTTGGCAGGGGAGGGAGTCCTTGACCCGGCTCTCTCCCAAGAACCCTGAGGCAGACCTGGTGGGCACCTGACCTGGAGCTGCAGCTGCCCTGGTCCCTGCACTGGTCCCAGACACCTTATTATCCTGATGCTCTCTCCTTACCATCTAATTTTTCAATGTCCTCTACAGTTTTTTGTCTCCAATCTTCTTATATGCTGGGACACTGTTGGCTTTTCACTCTGTTCCTCAGGTCGGCTAGGCATTTCACCCATGAACAGGGGGAAGTGGACTCTGCTTCTACCTATCTGGCTGGCATGTTCCTCCTCACCCATTTTTTTCATTGCTGTGACTAAGAGTTCCAATATTATGTTAAATACAAGTGAAAATCTGTCTTGTTCCTACTGTTAAGAATTCTGTTTTACCACATTGAGTATGATGCTGGCTGTTTTTTTTGTCATGTATAGTCTGCTTTCTATTGTAGTATATTTCATGTATTCTCAATTTGCGGAGAGCTTTTACCATAAATGGGTGCTGGATGTTGTCAAATGCTTTCTGTGCATCTATTCTTATAATCATATGATTTGTATTCTTTATTTTGTTTATGTGGTATACCATATTAATTGATTTGAGGATATTATACCCTCCTTGCATCCCAGGAATAAATTCCACTTGATCATGGTATAAGATTTTTTAATGTATTGCTGCTGAATTTGGTTTGCTAATATTTTGTTGAGGATTTTTACACCTATGTTCATAGAGAATATTGGTCCATAAATTTGTTTCTTTGTAGTGGCTTTATCTGGTTTTAGAATCAGAATAATGTTGTCCTTATAAAATGAGCTTGGGATTCCTCTCTTCTCTTGCATTTCTCTTGAGTAGTTTGAGGATAGGTGTTGATTCTTTGAATATTTGGGAAAATTCACATGTGACACATCCAGTCTAAGACTTGTTTTTGGGGGGAGATTTTCTTTTCTTTTATTGCTCCTTTGAATTGATTGGTTGTAATCAGCCTTTTCAGCTTTCCAATTTCTTCTTGATTCAGTCATAGAAGGTTGCATGTTTCTAGGAATTTACCTAATTTTGCCAGATGGACCAGTTTGGTGTCATATAATTGTTTGCAATATATTTTTATAATCTTTGTATTTCTTTCAAATAAGTTGTCACTCCCTTTCCTTTCTGATTTTATTTGTCTTGTCTCTCTTTTTCTTAATGAATCTGGTTAAAGGTTCATCACTTGTGTTTATCTTTTCAAAAAACCAACTCTTGCTTTTATTGATTTTTACTTTTTTTTAGATTTCATTTCATTTATTTCTACTCTGATCTGTATTATTTTCTTCCTTCTACTTATCTTAGGTCTTGTTTGCTGTTCTTTTTTCTAATTCCTTTAGGTTTAAGATTAGGTTGCTTATTTTATATTTTTCTTGTGTTTTTTTTTTTTTTTATGTAGGCTTCTAATGCTATGAATTTTCCTCTTAGGACTGCTTTAGGCATGTCCCAGAGATTTGTGTTGCTGCGTTTTAATTTCTAGTTGTCTCAAGATATCTTTTGACTTCTTCCTTAATCTAATTGTTAAGCCATTCTTATTACACATAGTGACATATTATTTAGCCACTATATGTTGGTATGGTTTTAGTCTTTTTTCTTGTAACTGATTTCTAATTTAGTACCATTGTGGTTAGAGAAGATGCTTGATACAATTCCAATCTTAACGAAATTTATTGAAACTTGTTTTGTGGCCTAATATGTGGTCTATCCTAGAAAATGTTCTTTGTACATTTAAAATGAGTATATATTCTGTTGCTTTGGGATGAAATGCTCATAATATATCAATTAAATCACTTAAAGCTACTTTTGCTTTGTTGATTTTCTGTCTGGAAGATCTATCCTATGATGTCATTGAGTGTTAAAGTTCCTTACTGTAACTGTATAACTGTTGATGTCTTCCTTTCTGTCCATCAATATTTGCTTCATATATTTAGGTACTCTTAAGTTGGATGCATAAATATTTAAATTGTTACATCCTCTTGATCCTTTTATCTTTATTTAATGTCCTTATTTGTTTCTTATGATAACCTTTGTTTTAAAGTGTATTTTGTATAATATTGCTACCCCAGCTTTTTTTCACTTTTATGTGCATGAAATACTTTCTTCCATGCTTTTATTTTCAGTCTGTGTTTGACTTTCAATTAAAGTGAGTCTGAGATACACAGCATATATATGCATCATGTTTCTTATCTAATTAGTTACTTATGTCTTTTGATTGGAGCATTTAATTCATTCACATATAAAGTGATTATTGATAGGTACAGACTTATTGCTATTTTATTATTCATATTTATGTTATTTTCTACTTCCTCTTTTTTAAATTTTCAATTGATATTTGAATACAGTTGTCTCTATTTTCCCATCATCACTTTTCCCTGCCATACCCATGCCCATCTCCCACCCTCAATCACACCCCTCCTTGGTTCGGTCCATGGGTCCCTCATACATGCTCATGTATGTTCCTTTCCTTTCCTTCTCATGTTATTTCCCCCTCCCCTACTCTCTGGTTACTGTCAATTTGTTGTAGATTTCAATATCACTGGCTGTATTTGGCTTGGCAGTTTGTTTTGATAATTAGGTTACACTTATAGGGGAGACCATATGGCATTTGTCTTTTACAACCTGGCTTACTTCACTTAGCATACTACTTTCAAGTTCCATCCATGTTGTTACAAAACATAGAAGCTACTTCTTTCTTTCTGCTGCCTAATATCCCATTGTGTAAATGTGCTGCAGTTTATTGATCCACTCATTTACCAGTGGGCACCTAGGCTGCTTCCAGAAATTGATTATTATAAATTGTGCTACTGTGAATATTGGGATGCATAGGGTCTTTTGAATTAGAGTTTCAGGATTCTTAGGGTAAACCCAGCAGTGAAATTGTCAGGTCAAAAGGCAATTCCATTTTTAGATTCCTGGAGAAATCCCATACTGTTTTCCATAATGGCTGCACCAGTCTGTGTTCCCACCAACAGTGCACTAGGGTTGGCCCTTTTCCACAACCCCACAAGCACTTGTGTGTTGATTTGTTTCTGACAGCCATTCCCACCGGTTTGAAGTGGTATCTCATTGTGGTTTTAATTTCCATCTCTCTGATGGCTAAGCATCTTTTTATGTGTCTCTGGGCCCTCTGTATATCCTCTGTTGAAAAGTGTCTGTTCAAGTCTTTTGCCCATTTTTTAATTGGATTGTTTGTCTTCCTGGTGTGGAGTCCCGTGAGTTCTTTATATATTTCAGAGATCAAAACCCTTGTCTGAGATATCATTGGCAAATGTTTTCATATACAGTTGGTTCCCTTCTCATTTTACTAATGTTTTCTTTAGCCATGCAAAGCTTTCTATTTTGATAAAGTCCCATTTGTTTATTCTTTCCTTTATATCCCTTGCTCTAGGGGGACATATCAATGAAAATTGTTGCATGAATATCTGAGATGTTCCTAGCTATTTTCTTCTCTAGGACATTTATGGTATAATCACTTATATTTAAGCCTTTTATCCATCTTGACTTTATTTTCGTGTATGGTATAAGTTGGTGGCCGAGTTTCATTTTATTGCATGTAGCTGTCCAGATCTCCAAGCACCATATGTTGAAGAAGCTATTTGATTCCATTTCATGTTTCTGCCAACTATGTTGAATATTGATTGACCATAGAGACTTGGGTTTATTTCTGGGCTCTCTGTTCTGTTCCATTGGTCTATGTGTCTGTTCTAATGGCAGTACCAGACTTTTTCGATTACCATGGCCTTATAATACAGTTTGATATCAGTGATCCCACCTACTTTGTTCTTGTTTCTCAAAATTGCTGCAGGTATTCAGGGTCATTTATGGTTCCATATAAATTTTTGAAGTGTTTGTTCTTTATCTGTGAAATATGGTATTGTTTTTTTAAAAAAGGATTATGTTGAATCTATAAATTGCTTTGGTCAGTACATACATTTTGATGATGTTAATTCTTCCAATCTGTGAATGTGGTATATGCTTTCATATACTTGTGTCTTCCTCAATTTCTTTCTTCAGTGTTGTGTAGTTTTCTGAGTATAGGTCTTCTATCTCCTTGCTTAGGTTTAATCTGAGGTACTTTATTTTTCATGTTGCTATAGAAAATGGGAATTTTTTCCTGATTTTTGATTCTGATATATCATTGATGGTGTACAAAAATGCCTTCAATTTCTGAACATTGACTTTCCATTTCACTGTTTTGTCAAATTCACTGATTAGATTGAGTAGTTTTTTGGTGGAGTTTGCAAAGTTTTCTATATACATTATCATGTCATCTGCAAATAATGACAGTTTTGCTTCCTGTTTTCCAATTTTGATGCCTTGTATTTCTTCTTTTTGTCTGATTGCTGTGGCTAGGACTTCCAATACTATGTTGAGTAGGAGTGGTGAAAGTGTATATCCCTGTCTTGTTCCTGATCTCAGTGGGAAAGCTTTTATTTTTTGCCCACTGAGTGGGATGTTGGCTGTAGGTCTCCCATATATGGCCTATATTGGGTTAAGGAATGCTCCTTCCATTCCCACTCTGTTCAGTGTTTGTTTCATATATAGGTGCTATACTTTATCAAATGCTTTTCCTGCATCAATTCATATGATCATGTGATTTTTATCTTTGATTTTGTTTGTGTAATGTATTATGTTTATTGATTTGTGAATATTGTCCCATCCTAGCATCCCTGGGATGAATCCCACTTGACCATGGGGTATGATCTTTTTAATGTATTGCTTGATGCTGTTTGCCAATCTTTTGCTGAGGATTTTAGCATCTATGTTCATCAGTGATATTGGTCTGAAGTTTTCTTTCTTTGTTGTGTCTATCTTGCTTGGGATTAGTGCTTGGGATTAGTTTGATTCTAGCTTCATAAAAAGACTTTGGGAGTCTTCCCTTTTCTTGGATTTTTGAGAAAGGTCTGTGAAGGATGGCAGTTAGCTCTTCCTTAAATATGTTGTAAAATTCTCCTGTGATACCATCCAGTCCAGGGCTTTTGTATATCAGGAGGTTTTTGATTACTACTTTGATTTCATTCACTGTAATTGGTCTATTCAGGCTTTCTGCTTCTTTTTCATTGAGTTTTGGAAGATTATATTTTTCTAGATTTGTCCATTTCACCTGGGTTTTCAAATTCCTTGGCCCATAGTTCCTCATAGTAATTTCTTACAATCCTTTGTATTTCTGTGGTATCAACTATGATCTCTCCTCTTTCATTTCTGATTGTGTTTATTTGGGTCCTCTCTCTTTTTTTCTTGATGAGTCTGCTTAAAGACTTGTCATTTTGTTTAACTTCAAAGAAACAGCTCCTGGATTCATTGATCCTTAGAATTATTCTTTTCGTCTCTATGCCATTTAATTCTGCTCTGATCTTGGTTATTTCCTTCCTTCTCCTTGCTCTAGGCTGTCTTTGTTGTTGTTCCTCGAGTTCTTATAGATGCAGAGTTAGGTTGTTTATTTGAAATGTTTCTATCTCTTTTAAGTGCACCTGCATTGCTATGAACTCAGTCTCAGGACTGTTTTGCTGTGTCCCATAAGCTTTGGATTATTTTGAGTTTGTTTTCATTTGTTTACAGAAACGTTTTGATTTCTTCCTTGATCTCATTCTTAACACATTCATTGTTTAATTGCATGTTATTCAATGTGCATGAATTTGAGGGTTTTTGAGTTTTGTCCTTGGAGTTGGTTTCTGGTTTCATGCCCTTGTGGTCAGAGAAAATGTTTGATATGATTTCAATTTTCTTGAATTTGTAGAGGCTTGTTATTTTGTCCTATCATGTGGCCTCTCTTTGAAATTGTTCCATGTTCATTTGAAAGGAATGTGTATTTTGCTTCTTTGAGATGAAAGGTTATATATATATATATATATATATATATATATAATCAGTTAATTCCATTTGATATTGGACATTGTTCAATGACACAATATCTTTATTGATATTTTGTTTGGAAGATATATCCATTCTTTACACTAGGGTGTTAAAATCTCCTAGTATAAGTGTTTTGCTGTCTATATCTTTCTTGGAGTCTTCCAAAGTTTCCTTTATGTATTTGGGTACTTCTTTGTTGGGTGTATACATATTTATAATGTTTATGTGTTCTTGATGGATTCTTTCCTTGAATGTTATGTGCCCTTCTGGGTCTCTTTTTATGGTCTTTGTTTTGAAGTCTATTTTGTCAGATTTAAGTTTTGCTACCCAGACTTTTGTTCCTGTTCATTTGTGTGGAATATTTTTTTCTAGCCCTTAACGTTCAGTCTGTGTAGGTCTTTTCTTCTCAGGTGGGTCTCTTGTAGGCAGCATATGAGTGAGTCATGTTTTCTTATCCATCCAGCTGTTCTCTGTCTTTTGATTGGAGCATTTAATCCATTTACCTTTAAGGTTATTATTGATGGGTATTTATTCATTGCCATTTCACTCCCTTTGTACCTTAGTTCCTTTCTCTCTCACTGTTTTTTCTTCCTCTTCTTATAGCAAACCCTTTAGCATATCTTACAGTGCTGGTTTGGTAAAGGTGTACTCTTTTAGCCTTCTTTTGTCTGGGAGGCTCCTTATTTGGCCTTCCATTTCAATGTGAAACCTTGTTGGATACAGTAGTCTCATTTGCAGGCCTTTGTTTTTCATTACTTGGAATATTATTCTTAACATGCCCTTCTGGCTTTTAATGTTTCTGTTGAAAAGTCAGCTGCTAGTCTTATCAGGACTCCCTTTTATGTCACTTCCTGTTTCTCCCTTGCTGACTTTAAGATTCTCTCTTTGTCTTTGAATTTTGCCATTTTAATTATGATGTGTCTTGTGGTGGGCCTCTTTGTGTCCCTCTCAATTGGAACCCTCTCTGCTCCTTGGCATTGTGTGGCTTTTTCTCTCATCAAATTAAAGATGTTTTCCATCATTACTTTTTCAAACAGGTTTTCTATCACATGCACCTCTTCTTCTCCTTCTGGGGCCCCTAATACATGGATATTATTATGTTTAATATTATTGTGCATTTTCCTTAACCTCTTTTTATTCTTTTTCAGTCTTATTTCTTTTCTTGCTCTTTCTGGGAGATTTTTCTACTTTGTCCTCCAGTTCACTGATTGGATCCTCTGCTTCAATGAGCCTGCTTTTGATCCCTTCTATTGTGTTCTTCAATTCAGAAATTATATTCTTCATTTCTTCTTGGCACTTTTTGATTGCTTCTGTGTCCTTTTAATGCTGATATAGTTTTCAGTAAGTCCCTTGTAATTTCCCTGTAGTTTTTGGTAGTGCACACTGAGATTATTGAGCTTCCTTATAACAATTATTTTGAACTCAATATCTGATAGTTGACTTTCCTCTATTTCATTTAGCATTCTTTCTGAGGATTCCTCTTTTCCTTTAGATTGAGGGTTGTTTCTTCATATTTTCATTGTTTGTGGGATTCTTCTTGTCTGTTTGTTTCTTATATTGATCTGTTTCTGACTTTGTGATGTGAACTGCTCTGGTGAAAGATCTGTGAGATATAGCGGTGCAGTCTCCTTGATTACCTGAACTTGATGTTCTTGGGATGTCCATCATGCCTTTTATGCTGGGTTTCTGGTTGTAAGTGGGTTTTGATTGTTGTTGGATCATAGTTTTGTGGGTCCTTCCTTGCCTCTAGTTGACTGAGGGTCACTTGCCGACTATGTCTTGCATGCTGTTGTGCAGGCACTGCCTGAACAAAACTGCAAAATCTAAGAAAAAAAAAAACACAGTAGAAAATATAACTCCCCTCCACAATCCCACTATGAATAGCAAATGAACCAGTATTAATAAGGGAGTAATAAGATTAAGACTATTATAAAAAGAGAGCATGGATATGAGATGACCTAATGAAAGAAATGATATTTAGAGGGTAGAGGGAGAATCACTGATGAGAATTGGGAGTTTGACCAATGGAAGGAGAGAAGGTAAAGTTTACTTCAAGAATAAAAAAAGGGAATGAAGAATGTGGGATGGAGTATGAAAAGGGGAGCATATAATATTAGGTTTAAACAGAAATTAAAATAGTGAAAAATAAAATAAAGTGAAAGAGTAAAAGGAAGGAAAA
The DNA here is from genome assembly GCF_004126475.2 of Phyllostomus discolor. Lineage (NCBI taxonomy): Eukaryota > Metazoa > Chordata > Mammalia > Chiroptera > Phyllostomidae > Phyllostomus > Phyllostomus discolor. Next base: position 61,632,578 of record NC_040911.2, on the reverse strand, counting down.
TATTAAATTATTAATAAAAATATGGGAGCCAAATTGGAAACAAGGATCCACCAGAGTACTATCAACAAAAAATGAGCTAATATTAATATAGGTGGCATGGCAATAATAAGGAAAAAAGAAACAAGGAAAAGTCAAAGAGATATTTAGAGGAATGGAAATTGACTTTGTTTTGTAATGATAGAAGGAGAGGGAATACTGGAATGAGGAAAAAAACTAGACTAAGTGGGGGAAAAATATAATTTGGATGTAAAGGAAAAGAAAAAAGGAGATTAAAGAAAAATTAAAGGGCAGGAGGGAAGAGAAATAGAAGAAAAACAAAAAAGAAAAATAATAAAAAAAATTCCAAGGCAGCATAATGAAAATTTGAGTCAAAAAAAAAAAAAAAAAAAAAAAAAAGAGTAGGAGAGGGGCCCAGTAAAATTTGTTATTTGAAATACAGAATTAGTGAAGCTCTGGAGATAACCTTGAATAAACAACACAAGAACAACTACTCTACCCACAACGAACTATCAAAGTTTGTTACAGGTGTAGAGAGAACACGGGTATTTTAATAGCTGGGCAAAAGTATGTGAAATGACCTTTCAAAAGATAATTTATTTTGAGTGTCTGGACAGGAGAGAAATAGTAATAGTGTAGAATGGAAACAAGTTGTAGGTAGAGAGAAAACCAAATTTGAAATGAGAATATTGCAAGGAAAGAGGAAGGTAAAATGGTCTAAGAGAACGGAGGGGCAAAATATGTGAATTGAAATACACTATAATATAAAATCTAGTAACTCATTATATAAAAATTATCTGGACAAGAAATGAATGTTATAAAGCTATTCAGGAAAGAAAATATTGCAAATGATGAAGACCACAGTGGCTTTCATATTGGTAGACTCTTGTATTTGCCACTGTTTTTTTTTTTTTTCCTTTGTGGATCAGCCTCTGGTGATATCAGATGTTGAACCTGTCTGACCTTAGGCAGCCTGTTCAATACTTCCAGGGATCTGCTCTGACTGGCTGTCTCCTCCCATTATTGATATGGTCCCTCTGCACTTCATAGTCAGGTTTAAGCACTGTAGGGCAAGGCGGTGGGGGCTATTGTTTCCCCTCAGGTAGCTGCTGCTCAAAGGAAGTAGTCTGCCTGAGCAGGATGATTGCTATGTATGGGGGTTGGCTAAGTATCAGATCATGGGAGCTACTTTCTCCATTCTATCCCTAAAGCCTCCATCCCCAGTCTCTCCTCAAGTCTCTCTAGTCCACTCTGCCCCACATTTGCCAGTGATCTGCTATCTCTGGCTGTCTCCTTCAGTTGTTTAGCTGGTGACTATGATTCAGCAGTCAGGCATAAACACCAAAGGGCCAGGGTAGAGACCCTCTTGGGGTCGGACCTATTGTTTCTCCTCAGGCTACTACCATTCAGATGTTAATGATCTACCTGAGCACAAAGGCTTAATTAGCCCACCAGCAATGTTGCCTGTGGGTGCCCAGCCAGCCCTCTCAAGTCTCCACCTCACTCCTTACCAGATCAGTTGTGCCAAAGTTATATGCTTTTCTCTGGCTATTGCTCAGTTGTTTGTTCTGGGTGGTTTCTCCACAATTGAGTTGTAATTCCATATTGGTCCTGGGAAGAGGTTACTGTGGCTTCCATTCACCCCTCCACCATCTTCCTTTCTTCTTTCTTAAAGAATTCCCTTTGGGGGCTAAGATGGTGTCAGAGTAGGAAGGAGCAGATTTGGCTTTCCTCTGCTCATGGGAGAAAATCCTGACCAATCTATGGAGTAGAGAGCAAGCAACAAACATACTTCAGCATTTTTGAAAATAGGGGACCAGGATTGTGGCAGAACCGAAAGACCAAAGACCGGACCCTAAGAAGAGTACTGCAACAAGGTAGGGTCCCAGGGACCAGCATGTGGTCCCGGGGCTACAGCCCCAGGCCTGGGCCCGCTTCTGGGTTTGCCATAGGGTCCTTGGGAGAGAACCGGGTCAACTGCTCCCTCCCCAGCCAAACAAGGTCTGAGCGGCTCTGGGAGGAATCCAGGTGCTGGCAAACACACGGGGGCTGTGAGCACCTTTGGAGGCAGTGGACACCAAAGGGTCTGAGTCACCCAGCAGACCTGGATCCCCACGGTCACCGGTCTGGCTGGAGCTTTTGGCAGTGGGAGAAGCCAGGAGACTGTGGGGAGTGGCAAGCTTGAACGGGAGGAATTTCTCAAGAGGAAGGAGTGAATAGACACAGAAACTGTTTGGGGAATTCTCCTAAAGTGATCAGTGGCTCCAGCATCCCTGCTACCCAGCCATGGGTGCACATGCAGGGAGAGCATCCCCACACCCCAGTCCACAGCAGTAACCCTGGGGAAAGACCTGATTCCCACACCCAGGGCACAAGGCTGATGAGCCAGTGCGAGCTCCACTGGCCTAGGAGAAAAGCCAGACCAATCATCCTTCAGCCTGCCTCAGCCAGCAAGAGCAGAAAAACCGATTTGGCCACTTTGAAACCAAGAGACTTTTTAATTTGATTCTATTTTTTAACAATTTTTTATTTTTTATTTTTTATTCTCTTTTGATTCCTTTTTTCTCTCTTACCTGATTTCTTGTTTTATTCCTTCCTCCTTCCTGTCCTCCAATTTTATCTTTTCTTCCTTCCTTCATCTGCATTTTCTATTTTTACTTTTTAAATTTTTTTTCTAAATACCTACAAGTGAGACAAAATCCTGGATCTGTGGAAAGACCAAAGTTGAACCCAAAGAAGGGGCATCACAACAGCTGGGACAGTGAGATAAATGTGACTCTGCTATTAGAGAGAACCTGCAAGTTATTGCATATTTCATTATTATTATTTTTCCAGTATTTCTATATCTTTTTTAAATAGTATTTTTATATCCCTCTTCTTTTTGTATAGTCTGCTTTGCTAGGCTGGATATATTGTATGAGCTGACAGCTTTCCCCTGATATCTCTGTCCATAGTGTATTGCTAAGCTACTGTCCTTTAACTCACCTCTGTCCATTAGCACACTACTCGAGGTTCTGTACTCCCTATTCTTGTTACCTAGATCTCATAGACTCTGTCACATGAATGTTGCCATAATATTATTGTAAATAACTGCTGTTTCATGCAATTCTAATTACTTCACAACACCCCCCACCCCCAGATCTTAGCCCATTTCAAAGTTTCCTGAACTCTATTACTGTAGTGGTTAACTCTATTCTCTCACACACTACACCTATTTACTATCGTATACTCTCACCTTACCCCAGAATCTGACCTCCCACAACCTCCCTGTTTATAGATCTAACTCACAATCATTCCTTCACCAACAAGAGTCTTACCTTCTTTCCATCCTTTCTAAAAATCAGCTAGCTGGGTGGAAGATCACGGTGAACACTATACATAGTCAAAGTATCTCCTATCTCTTCCCTACTTGCTACTACTGTAAATAGCATAGAATTCTCTGTTGCTGTCTTAAACCATTTTCCCTTCCCTTCCAAATGATGACAAAAAAGAATAGGTGGAGGAGGTGAACACCAGCATACCCACTGGAAGAGGAAACCCAACAAAAAAGGAACCACTAACAGATAACAGCAGAAGAAGATGAAGGAGGGAGTAGTAACCACACAAACCTCAATCCAGGACCTATCTGGAAATACAACTAAACACTAGAGACAATATCCAATACAAACAACTGAACAAGAAATCTTTAAACCTTATACACACAGAAGAACCAGCTTCAACACAACCTGCCCTCACCAGCACAAAAAAATACAGGAGGTAGTGGACAAAGTGACCCTCATTTAACCAGCTAGTGGGAAGGAACCACCAAAGAAAGACTCAACAACAATCAAAACCGAAAGGCAAACACAAAGCCAACTTAAACGACAGCCCAAGACCAGTGAACTTGGGAGATCAAGGAAACAACACCACTGAAACTCACTGCTATTCTACTAAAGAAGTTCACAACATAAACCCAGGGAGATAGAAGAGATCAATATAAGAAGCTGACGTGAACAAGAAGAGTCTCACAAACAATGGGAAGACAAAGAAATAATCCCCAAATGAAAGGAAAGGAGGAAGCCTCAAAAAGAATGCTAAATGAAATAGAGGCAATTCAACTATCAGATATTGAATTCAAAGCAGTGATTGTCAGGAAGCTCAATGAGCTCACAATGAGCTACGAGAAACTACAGGGAAGCTACAATGAACTCAATGAAAACTACATCAGCATAAAAAAGGAAATAGAAACTCTCAACAAGGGCCAAGAGGAAATGAAGAATACAATTTCTGAACTGAAGAACACAGTAGAAGGAATGAAAAACAGGATCAATGAAACAGAAGATCAGATCAGCGAGCTAGAGGACAAAGTAGAAGAAAACACCCAGAAAGAGCAAGAAAAGGAAAAGAGGCTCAGAAAAAATGAAGAGGGATTGAGAGAAATGCAAGACAATATGAAATGTAATAATATCCATACAATAGGGATACAAGAAGGAGAAGAAGAAGAACAAGGAATCGAAAATGCATTTGAAAAAGTAATGAAGGAAAACTTCCCTAATTTGACGCGAGAAAAAGTCACACAAATCAAGGAAACACAGAGAGTCCCAATCAAAAGGAACCCAAAGAGAACCACCTCAAGACACATCATAATTAAAATGGCAAAATTTCAAGACAAAGAGAGAATCTTAAAGGCAGCAAGGGAGAAACAGGAAGTAGCATACAAGGGTGCCCTAATAAGGCTAACAGCTGACTTCTCAATAGAAACACTTCAAGCCAGAAGAGAATGGGAAGAAATAATCCAAGTAATGAGAACCGGATCCTGCAACCACAGCTACTTTACCCAGCAAGGCTCTCAATCAAGATAGAAGGCCAAATGAGAAGCTTCTCAGACAAAAGAAGTCTAAAAGAATACACCTCCACTAAACAAGCTCTTCAAGACAGGATAAAAGGACTGCTTTAAGGAAAGAAAGGAAAAGAGAGAGTCAGAGAGGAACACACGTACATAGAAGGCAATGAATAAGTACCTATCAATAATAACCTTAAATATAAATGGATTAAATGCTCCAATCAAAAGACATAGAATAGCTGACTGGATAAGAAAACATGACCCACATATATGCTGCCTACAAGAGACCCACCTCAGGATAAAAGATCTGCACAGGCTAAAAGTGAAGGGCTAGAAACAAATTTTCCAAGCAAATGGACAGGGAAAAAAAAGCCAGGGTAGCAATACTCATATCAGACAAAATAGACTTCCAAAAAAGGACCATAAAGAGAGACCCAGAAGGTCACTTCATAATACTCAAGGGAAGAATCCACCAAGAAGGAATAAATATTGTAAATATATATGTACCCAACATAGGAGCACCCAAATAAATAAAGAAAATCTTAGAGGACTTCAAGAAAGATATGGACAGCAACACAATGGTTGTGGGGGATTTTAACACACCACTATCAAAAATGGACAGATATTCCAAACAAAATATCAACAAAGATATTGTGGCATTGAACAATAGCTAGATGAAATGGGCTTTACTGATATATACAGAACCCTCCATCCCAAAGAAGCTAAATACACATTTTTTTTCAAATGTACATGGAACATTTTCAAAGATTGACCACATGATAGGATACAAAACAGGCCTCAACAATTTCAAAAAAATTGAAATCATACCAAGCGTTTTCTTGGATCACAAGGGACTGAAACTAGAAACCAACCCCAAGGAAAAAAACCCAAAACACTCAAAATCATGGAGACTAAACAGCATGCTATTAAACAATGAATCGGTCAAGAATGATATTAGGGAAGAAATCAAACGGTTTTTGGAAACAAATGAAAACGAACTCACAACAACCCAAAACTTATGGGACACAGCCAAGGCAGTGCTGAGAGGGAAGTTCATAGCGATACAGGCCCACCTAAAAAAGTTAGAAACATTTCAAACAAACAACCTAACCCTACATCTACAAGAACTCGAGGAACAACAACAAAGACTGCCTAGAGCAAGCAGAAGGAAGGAAATAACCAAGATCAGAGCAGAATTAAATGGCATAGAGACTAAAAGCACAATTCTAAGGATCAATGAATCCAAGAGGTGGTTCTTTGAAAAGATAAACAAAATCAACAAGCCTTTAAGCAGACTCATCAAGAAAAAAAAGAGAGAAAACCCAAATAAACACAATCAGAAATGAAATAAGAGGGATTACCACAGATACCACAGAAATACAAAGGATTGTAAGAAATTACTACAAAGAGCTGTATGCCAAGAAATTTGAAAACCTAGATCAAATGGAAAATTTTCTAGAAAAATATAATCTTCCAAAAATCAATGAAAAAGAAGCAGAAAGCCTGAACAAAGCAATAACAGTAAAAGAAATTGAAGCAGTAATCAAAAATCTCCCAACACACAAAAGCTCTAGACCAGATGGTTTCACAGGAGAATTCTACAAAGCATTTAAGGAAAAGATAACCCCTGTCCTTCACAGACTATTTCAAAAAATCCTAAAAAATGGGAGATTCGCAAACTGTTTTTATGAGGCCAACATCATCCTCACTCCAAAACCAGATAAAGATACAACAAAGAAAGAAAACTTCAGGCCAATATCGCTGATGAACATTGGGGCTAAAATCCTCAACAAGATACTGGCAAACTGCATACAACAGTACATTACGAAGGTCATACACCAAGACCAAGTGGGATTCATTCCAGGGATGCAAGGATGGTACAATATTTGAAAATCAGTAAATGTAATACATCACATAAACAAAAGCAAAGACAAAAACCACATGATCATATCAATAGATGCACAGAAAGCATTTGATAAGGTACAGCACCCTTTTATGATAAAAACACTCAGCAAGGTGGGAATAGAGGGAGCATTCCTCAACTAATAAAGGCCATATATGAGAAACCTACGGCCAACATTATACTCAATGTGCAAAAATTAAAATATTTTCCACTAAGATCAGGAAGAAGACAAGGATGTCCACTTTCACCACTTCTATTCAATATACTACTGGAAGTTTTACCCACAGCAATCAGACAAGAAAAATAAATAAAAGGCATCCAAATTGGAAAGGAGGAAACAAAACTGTTACTGTTTGCAGATGACATGATAGTGTCCATAGAAAATCCTATAGACTCCACCAAAAAACTGCTTCAGTTAATAAATGAATTTGGCAAAACAGCGGGATACAAAGCCAATATTCAGAAATCAAAGGCATTTCTGTACACCAACAATGAAACAGCAGAAGCAGAAATCAAGAAAAAAATCCCATTTGAAATAGCAAAAAGGAAAATAAAATACCTAGGAATAAACCTAACCAAAGAGGTAAAAGACCTGTATTCAGAAAACTACATAACACTGAGGAGAGAAATCAAGGAAGACACAAACAAATGGAAACATATACTGTGTTCATGGATTGGAAGAATTATCATTGAAATGCCCATACTACAAAAAGCAATGTACACATTCGATGCAATTCCTATTGAAGTACCAATGGCTTATTTTACAGACATAGAACAAACACTTTAACAATTTATATGGAATCATAAACGGCCCTGAATAGCTGCTGAAATTTTGAGAAGAGTAAAGTAGGAGGGATTACAATTCCTGACACTAAACTATACTACAGGGCCACTGTAATCAAAACAGCCTGGTACTGGCATAAAAAACAGGCACATAGACCAATGGAACAGAACAGAGATCCCAGAAATAAACCCAAGTCTCTACGGTCAATTAATATTTGACAAAGGAAGCAGCAACATAAAATGGAGTAAAAATAGCCTCTTCAACAAATGGTGTTGGGAGAACTGGACAGCTATGTGCAAAAAAATGAAACTGAAGCACCAACTTACTCCTTATACAAAAATAAATTCAAGGTGGATAAAAGACTTAAATTTAAACTGTGACACCATTTAAGTCCTAGAAGAGAATGTAGGCAGGAAAATCTAAGATATTTCTCGCAGAAACTTTTTTACTGACATGTCTCCTAGAGCAAGGGACATATAGGAAAGAATAAACAAATGGGACCTCATCAAAATAAAAAAGCTTTTGCACAGCTAAAGAAAACAGTATCAAAATAAAAAGACAACCAACTGCATGGGAAAACATATTTGCCAATAATACCTCAGACAAGGGTTTAATCTCCAAAATATATAAAGAACTTACCTAAGAAGACAAGTAACCCAGTTAAAAAATGGGCAAAGGACTTGAACAGACACTTCTCCAAGGAGGACACACAGAGGATCCAAAGACACATGAAACAATGTTCAATATCTCTAGCTATCAGAGAGATGCAAATTAAAACCACAATGAGATACCACTTCACACCAATCAGAATGGCCATCATAAACAAAGCAACAAAGAACAAGTGTTGGAGAGGTTGTGGAGAAAAGGGGACCCTAGTGCACTGTTGGTGGGACTGCAGACTGGTACAACCACTATGGAAAGCAGTATGGAACTTCCTCAGAAAACTAAAAATGGATCTGCCTTTTGACCCGGCAATTCCACTGCTGGGACTATATCCTAAGAACACTGAAACACCAATACAAAAGAACCTTTGCACCCCTATGTTCATAGCAGCAAAATTTACAATAGCTAGGTGCTGGAAGCAACCTAGATGCCCATCAGTAAATGAATGAATCAAAAAACTATGGTAGATTTACACAATGGAATTCTATGCAGCAGAAAGAAAGAAAGAAGGAGCTCCTATCCTTTGCAACAGCATGGATGGAGCTGGAAAGCATTATGCTAAGCGAAACAAGCCAGGCAGTGAAAGACAAATACCACATGATATCACCTTTAACAGGAACCTAAACAACAAAACAAAGAAACAAGCAAAATATAACCAAAGACACTGAAATTGGGTACAGACTGACAGTGACCAGAGGGGAGAGAAGAGGGAATTTCAGGGGGGAATGGGTAGGGTTTACAGGAACAAATTTAAAGGACACATGGACAAAAACTAGGGGTGTGGGTTAATGGGAGGGTAGTAGAGAGGGTTGGGTGGGTGGGCTGGAATGGGAGTAAAGGGAGAAAACTGTACTTGAACAATGATTAAAATAAAATTTAAGTAGAATTTCCTTTAACATTTTCTGTAATACTGGTTTGGTGGTGATCAACTCCTTCAGCTTTTTCTTGTCTGGGAAGCTTTTTATTTCTTCTTCCATTTTAAATATTAATCCTGCTAGATCGATTACTTTTGAATGTAGGTCCTTGCTTTTCATTATGTTGAATAATTTGTGCAACTCTTCCTGGTCTAAGAAGTCACGGGTTAGAAATTAGCTTACAGAAAGCTAAGATGGCCACCTAGGCAAACATAGCTTGCCTCCTGCCACAACCACATTAATATTACAGCTAAACTACAGAATATCCGTTATTCAGAACCACCAGAAATCAACCTAAATGGAAGTCCTACAACTACAGAGTTAAAGAAGAAACCACATTGAAAATGGTAAAAGGGATGAAGACAAGGAACAGGATGGTCCCGTACCCACATGGCAGATAAAACTTAGGAGGGATATCTCAACAGCAAGGGGCCCCAGCTCCACAACAGGCTTCTAAGCTCAGGGTCCAGTGCCAGGAAGATAAGTCCCCATAATTTCTGGCTGTAAAAATCAGTGGGGATTGAGGCTGTGAAAGCCAGAAACTTCTGGATTCCCAGGCAGTTCCTCTTAAAGGGCCCATGCACAGATTTACTTAGACTCACTCCTTCTGAGCTCCCTCTCATGGGCAGCAGCTTCAAAGGCACTAGAGGCATATGGGGAAGAATTGAAGTGTCTGTCATCAGGGAGAGAACTAGGAGGCAGCTTTCTCCCATGACAGAAGTATTGGTAGAGACCACTGTTCCTGTTCTGAGTCCTTCCCCCATAGACCTGGCAGGTGGGCACCATATCTGAGACTTAATCAACATGGCTCATACTCTTTGCTCCACTGTGTGATTCCCTAAGGCCCTGGCCAACTTTCAGGCCCACCCAAGCTGTTTTTAGTGGCTTTCCCATATGAATGGTTTCTCATAGATCATGTCTCATTTTCCTAATCCTCCCAAACCAGCAGCATCTGGCTTCACCAAGCCCCAAACCTATTGCTACATGGCCTTCAAGCCAGCACTATCAGCAGATGGCCTTGGTTCACACCTTGGCCATGCTGAGGCACTGTCAAGCCCAGCGCAAGTAGCAGCCATCTGCACATTGTGTTTTAGCTTACACCAGGTGGCCCCATAAGACACAGATGTGGCTGAGATTGGCCAGCACTTCCTGAACAGCTTCAGAGTCTTTGCAGCTACAGACTACAGAGTGGGAAGCTACAGACTGCCTCAGAGCACCACCATCCAGCAACCTCCACAAGAGATACACTCAAGGAGAGGACTCAGTGGTTACCCGAGCCCTGCTGCAATAAGTCCTGTTCTGTGGAGGGGTCCTGTGCACAGCTTGTTTTCCAAATGGTTGCAAGTTGGGGGTCAGTGGTCACAGCCAGTCCTTGCAGCTAATTGGCCTAGGTAAATCTTTCCCATTGACCTGCAATCAGCAATCAAGACTCAGCACAAGAGGAAGGTATACACAACCCACATGGTACACCCCAAGTACCCAGCTTAGGTGATATGGGAGGCTATGCCAGTAGACTCTACAGGACACCTACTATATCAAGACTGGGAGATGTAGCAGCTCTACCTACTATTTAGAAACAACAGGCAGGTTACCAAAATGAGGAGAAAAGAAATATGGCCCATATGAAAGAACAGAATAAAATTACAGAATAAGAACTAAACAAAGTGGAGACAAGCAATCTACTAGATGCAGAGTTCAAAACACTGGTACTAAGAATGCTCAATGAACTTAGGGAAGAGAAAATGAACTTAGAGGTAACTTCAACAGCATAGAAATTGACATGGAAATCATAAAAAGAACCAGTCAGAAGTGGAGCATACACTAACTGAAATGAAGAAGAGGTTACAGGGATTCAACAGTAGATTGGATGAGGCCAAAGATCAAATCAGCAATTTGAAATATAAGAAAGCAAAAAACACCCAATTGAAACAGCAAGTAGAAAAAAAAAAATAAATGAAGATAGTTTAAGGAGCCCATGGGACAACTTCAAGCATATGAACATTTGTGTTATGAACATGTGCTCGAAGGAGAAGAGAGACCACCAAGAAACTGAAATCGTATTTGAAAAAATAATGACAGAAAACTTCACTAACTTGGTGAATGAAATAGATATACAAGTCCAGGAAGCACAGAGAGTCTCAAAAAACATGAACCTAAAGAGGCCCACGCTAAGACACACTATAATTAAAATGCCAAAGGTCAAAGACAAAGAAAGAATCTTAAAAACAGCAAGAGAAAAGCAGTTAGTTATCTACAAGGGAGTTCCCACAAGAACGTCAGCTGATTTCTCAAAAAGAAACTTTGCAGGCTAAAAAGGATTGGCGAGAAATATTCAAAGTCATAAGAAGCAAGGACCTACAACCTAGATTACTCTACCCAGTGAAGCTATAATTTAAAATTGATGGGCAAATAAAAGCTTCCTAGGCAAGAAAAATAAAAAGGATTTGTCACCACCAAACCATTATTATATGAAATGTTAAAGTGACTTATGTAAGAAAAAGATCAAAAGTATGGACAATAAAATGGTACTAAATATATATTTATCAATAATTGAACCTAAAATACAAAATAAGCAAACAAGCAGAATGAAAACAGAACCATAGATACAGAGAACATTTTGATGGTTACCCAATAGGAGGGGTGTTCGGGGGATGGATAAGAAAGATGAAGGGAAGTACAAATTGGTAGTTACAAACTACTCATAGGTAATTAAACTACAGTATAGGAAATAGAATTGCCAAAGTACATGTACATGTGACCCATTGACATGGACAATGGCGTGGGGACTTCCTGAGGAAGTGGGAGTGGGTGATGGTTCAAGGTGGCAAAGGGGGAAATGTGACAAATGTGATAGCATAATCAATAAAAATAATTTGAAAAAGGAATAAGAAATTAATTGACAGTCTTATGGAAGTTCCGTTGTAGATAACTAGCTGTATTTTTCTTGCTGCTTTTAAAATTTTATTTTTGTCTTTAACTTTTGCCATTTTAATTATGATTTATCTTGATGTGGGCCTCTTCAGGTTTATCTTGTTGGGGACTTGCTGAGTCCTTGGACTTGTGTGACTTTTTCCTTCACCAGGTTAGAGAAGATTTTCATCATTATTTTTTCAAAAATGTTGTCAATCTCTTTCTCTCTCTCATCCTCTTCTGGTACCCTGGTGATAAGAATGGTTTTATTTACCTTTGATGTTTTCCCAGAGGTGTCTGAAATTATTCTTACATTTAATTGTTTATTCCCCAAGCAAAATATAGTCAAAGACACTGAAATAGAGGACAGACTGACAGTGACCAGAGGGGGGAGAAGAGGGAATTTCAGGGGAGAATGGGAAGGGTTTACAGGAACAAAAATAAAGGACACATGGACAAAAATTAGGGGGGTGGTAATGGGAGGGAGTTGGGGAAGGATGGGTGAGTGGGCTGGAATGGGAGTAAAAGGCAGGAAACTGCACTTGAACAATGATTAAAATTATAAAAAAAAGATTTTTTTTCCTTTTGTTGCTCTGATTGAGTGTTTTCTGCTACCTTGTCTTTCAAATTGCTGATTTGATCCTCTGATTCTTCTAATCTGCTCTTGATTCCTTCTAATGTATTCTTTATTTCAGTTATGGTAACTTTTCTGACTGGTACCTTTTTGTGCTGTTGAACTCCTTACTAAGCTCCTTGAGTATTCTTATAAGCATTGTTTTGAATTCTATATTTGGTAGAATGCTTGCCTTCATTTTAATTTAGTTCTTTTTTATGGGGATTTCTCCTGTTCTGTCATTTGAAGCATGTTTATTTGTCTTCCCATTTTGTCTGTTGTTCTGTGTTTGTTTCTGTGTATTGGGTTAATCTGCTATGTTTCTCAGTCTTAGTAGGGTTGCATTATATGGTATGTGTACTATGGGGCTCAAGAACACAGCCTCCTGGATCATCTGAACTGGTCCTTCATGAGTACTTCTTGTGTTATGTGAGCCCACCTGTTGTAATTGATTTTTAATTGATGTTGGCCTTTCCATGCATCATGTTGCCCCTCAGAGTGGCTGCCTGTGAAGTTTGATTCAGACCACAATTAAAAAGCTGCTGTGCAGGGACTGACTGCATGAAGCAGAATTCATGCAGGTAGTTCTGTGTCTGCTAAGATCTCTCTTTATCTGTGTCAATTCTGGAGCTAATAAGTCATGTTCTGATGTGGTCTAAAGTCAGCCACTGGATGTGTTGATTCTGGGACCTCTTGAAAGGGACACTGGTGCAGATCAATTTTAGACACTGCCTGTGACTGTCCCAGGGCTACAAAGCAATCCATGATAGTAGCTGCCTGTGCTGGGCCTGGGTGTATGTGGGAGGGTCAAAACTAGATATTGAAACTGACTGCCTTTAAAAACAGCTCTAGGGCACTTTGGCAAAAGGCCAAACCACCCTGAAATCTGTCGTTGCCTGCTTCCTACTCATTATGCTCAACCACTGAAAAAGTCTCACATAATATATAAATTGCATGAGGTAGGTTTTCAGAGAGTCACAAAGTACAAAACAGTGGTGTTCACTAGGTTGACACAGATTCATTTTGGCACCAGTGCTGGGTCTTAGGCCACTCAACCAAACTGTCCAGATACATAGAAGCCAACTACCACCCAGCTGATGTCTATATACCTTTGTGGTAGGGCAGGGTCTCAGAGGTTAGTTGGGATGGAACCAGTATATTTCATCAGGAAATTGTAGATTAAGATTTGGCCATGTAGAGGAAGGGCTCAGCACAGGAGCATTGTTATTTATCGAACATTTGGGAAGATGGCCCTTACCCTAAAGCCACACAACTTAGTCTTTCTGTGTATGTCTCTGGCACCCCCTTGAGATTGCCCAGAATTCCTCAAGAACTTTTTTTAAAGACTGCAATGAGGGCTCAGCCTGGCCACCACTAGCAGAGCCCATAAGCATGTGCAAGCTGGGTGGGGGGAGGGGGCACAGGAAGTTACAAGGGTAGGGATAGCACGTCTTTCCAGCATAATGCCATTGTTGGGAAAATCTCCAACCCAGGAAAAATGGCATCCATGGGCAGTGTGGGAGAGGAACTTAGCATAGGTATATTGGTACCTGTCCCCCCAGCCCTTTCCTTGAAGCCACACAACTTGGTCTCTCTTCCTATGATTCTAGCTCCCTCAGAGCTCCTGTTTCTCTGCTGGAACCCAGGGTGAATAGCTGCAAGCAAAGGGTCTTTGTGTTGTCCTATTAAGAGAATGCTTGGGTTTCTAACAGCCTGATGTCTCACCTGGATAGATGGAATCACCACTGATTTTCACAGCCAGATGTTATGTGGGCTCCTTTTCCTGGCAATGGTGGTCTGGGCTTGGGAGCCCACATGAGGTTGAGACCTCTCACTCCTCAAGAGAACCTCTGCAGCTGAGATAGCCTTTCTAATTCTCAACCACTGCACGTAGATAAAGCCCTTTTTGCATCTCTGCTGCTCCTACCAGTCTTGATGTACTTCTTCTGTATATTTTTAGTTATAAGGCTTCTACTCAGCTAGTCTTCAGATAGTCAATCAGGTTGATTGTTCCATGATGGATATCTCCAGAAACATTTTTTAAGTTTAAGTATTCAAGAACTAGCTAACTTGTCCATTCTATGGATAAGAAAAATTAGTCCCAAAAAGAGGAGTTCAGTAAGTCATGGCACAGTTTATCAGCAGACCTAAGACAAGTGTAGTATCTTCTCTCTTTAGATCCAATAACATTTCCATTTTAATCTACTTCTCTCTCTCAAGAAGCTCAGAAACAATTCAGGATTTCAAATTCATTTTTGAAGTAAAAGCATAGAAAAAGTCTGTGGTATAGCTAACCAAAAATAAGTAAAATCTTAAAACAATGTAAAATAGCTCTGGCCAGTTGGCTCAGTTGATTGAAGTGTCATCCTGTATACCAAAAATATTTCAGGGTTGGTACCTAGTCAGGGCACATACCTAGGCTGTGTGTTCAATTCCTGGTCAGGGACCATAAAGGAGGCAACTGATTGATGTGTCTCTTTCATATCAATATCTCTCTCTCTCTTTCTCTCTCCCTCTTCTTCTCCCTCTCAAATCAATAAAGATATCCATGGGTGAGATTTAAAATTAAGTGATTAAAAATAATATATATACACATAAATAAAATAAAAACAATTCATAATTAATTGAGATACTATCTTTTCAAATGGCAAAAAGACAAGCTGATTGTGATCTGGCTCCTGCTAGCCCAACACCAGGTCTTTACAGCACATGGTGACAGCCACTCTGAAGGCTCAGAGTAAACAATTCAGCAATTCTCTTTTATAAAAGGGACCTAGTCTGGCAGGCAGAAGTCAAGGTCCTCACCCCAGTTTGATCACCTACTACCAACCACTTAAAGTCACATAAACACATTTTGGTGTGTATTTAAAAAAAAAACAAAACAAACTAACTAAAAATAACACAGCCCTCACTGTGTCTGCCACAGTGATAGGATCCCAGAAAATAACAGCACTTTCTGTGTGTCCACAGTAGTACAACCTTGCTCTGGCTGCCAACACTTATCTACCTTTTCAAGAATGAAGCCCCAAATTGGGGATGGGCTGCATCATCTACAGCAGCCATAAGGTCATGAGGCTACAGGTTTCATCTTCCATAAACATCTTCATTCCATCCAG
This sequence comes from Phyllostomus discolor, assembly GCF_004126475.2. Lineage (NCBI taxonomy): Eukaryota > Metazoa > Chordata > Mammalia > Chiroptera > Phyllostomidae > Phyllostomus > Phyllostomus discolor. The sequence continues at coordinate 61,616,856 of NC_040911.2, read as the reverse complement.
GCTTCTGTACCATACTCTCATTTCTTTTATAATAAAACAGCAATCTAATAAAGTCTACTTTTAAAATCTATTATTTTAAAACTGAAGTTTACTTTCCTCATCTTCATCTGTCCATTGAAATCAACAGAACATTAAAATACTAACCCTGGGTCCCTGAGCACTGTTTCTCAGTTGTTTGGGTGTCCTCCCACAAAAAAACAAACAAACAAACAAACAAAAAAACCTTGCTAATTCTATTCCTGGTTGGATCACGTGACTATGTTGCAGGTTCATTCCTTGGTAGGGGCCTGTATGAGAGCACCTGATTGATGTTTTTCTCTCACAACAATGTTTTCTTCCCTTCTTTTTTCCTTTCCTTGCTCTCTCTAAATAAATAAATATTTAAATTTAAAAAATTTATACTGATTCTGGGTCCCATGCACATTGAGTCTGATTTCATTGGCCTGGCCATTGAGAGTGTTTGAAGCTACACAGGTGATTATAATGTGTGACCAAGATGAGAACCACCATTCAAACTCAAGTCAGAGGAGAGACGGTTGCAAGCTCACAAACAGAGATTGCCGCCAGATATGTTGCTTTGTAAATCTGCCCATGTATTTTGGACCCCGAGATCCCTGTCTTAAGCCCACACTTCCAAGCTGTTCCTCTCATAACTAAGATCTCTCTGTGTTTTATGATGTCCTGCCTGCTCTTGCATCAAGATTCCCCTCTTAGCCTCGGGACTCAGAACATACTTCTGCTCCTCTCCCATCCAGTTAAGGCTTCAGGACTCTGGCCAACTATGGGGTCATCTAACCTGGCAATTCACTCTTTCTCCTGACTTCCTAAAGCCTGGCTATCCCCAGGCTCTGGACTCTGGAATATCATTCTCTTTCTGCCTGGATTTAAGATCTTTTTTTTGTTCCCCTTACTATTGGGTGCACACCTGCCACTCCTCTTCCTGGTAGCAATGATGTCATGATTTCCTTTAGGAAAAAGGATCCTACTGAGATATCAGAACTTGAAGCCATATAGTAGCTTTCAGGAGATGCCAAAGGTCTGCAGAAGGCTCCATAGGTCATTCCTTGACATTCATTCCAAAAGCCCTATGGACAAAAAAAATTACTCCTGAAATGTGCAAATCAAAAGCACAGTGAGATACAACTTCACACCCACTGGAAGGGCCATATATTTTTTTAGAAAAAGAAACATAAACATTGAGAAGGATGTGGAGAAATTGGGACTTGTACATGGCTGATGGGAAAGCAAGAGGGTTACCTCCTGTGGAAGGCACTTTGGTGGTTCCTCAAAAAATTTAACATAGAATCACTATACAATTCTGCAATTCCACTCCAAAAAAAAACTGAAAATGGGGATTCAAATACATGTGCATGCATGTCCGTAGAAGTATTGTTCACCATACCCAAAAGGTGGAAGCAGTCCAAATGTCAAATGAATAAATATATTAATGAATAAATTTTATATATAATTATTTATAATTCCATTAAGGTTTATATATCATCAAATATATATTAGTGCTTAATGAGCAATTGTATTATAATAAAATGTATTAATGCAACATGTATTTAATACCAGGTTACCTTACAAAACATATTACATATACCAAAATTGAAATTAAAAAATAAGATTAAAAATCTGAAGAAATTCTACTTTCCTCAGGCCTCCAATGGGGCCACCAATCTGGCAGAACACTCCCACATTTGTTTCTTTTTGTATAGAAACTCTGAGAATTAAAATCTGAAGAGATCTCTCACCCCTTATCTCTGCTTTCCTTCCTGGCTTCAATGGGACTTTAAATTTAAGGACACAATTTGTTGTGTTGCTGTTTTACAGGTGACTGTTCTGTTTTACAAACTCTTTCTGGAATGATATCTAGGTATTTGAATTCCTTCAATTAAGTATATTTGCTTTAAAGACAAAACTGTGCTTGGGATGTGCCTGTGAAAATAATGAAATAAATCTAATCAAAGCTCTGGTGCTAGAACATGGAAGTAGACACGTACCAGAGTGGGCAAAAGTAGGCTTACAGTTGCAAGTGTAAAAACAGACATGCACATTATGATTATTATAATAGCTTTCTAACTCTGTTTCATGTACTCACAACTGTGAAACTATATTCAAAGATCTATAAGCACAGAGCCATTTTCACCTTTATACTCTACATGTTTTAGTCCCCCATGTACATTTAACCCAGTGTTTGTCTCTTATCAAATGTAGTCCCTTTGACAGATAAGAATCTTTTATCTAGTGATTCCAAGTGAGGGCCAGAGATAGATAGAGCATCTGGGTGGTGACTGACATCCAGGCCTCAGTCTCCAGTCTGCTGGTGTAAGGGCCTGATGGGTGAGTTTCAAGGATGACTTCAACTTCAAAGAGGATTCTCTCTGTTGTTATTGTGAGCATGTGATTAAGATAGTCATAATTGTATGGACATTGTGACATCTGGGAAAAAAGAGAGGGACATTTTACTTCTGAGAAGGGCAAGGCTGAGCAGGATAAATAAATTCTAAACAGAAAACTTTGCCTCATGAATCATTTTTTTTTGTTTTTTTTAACAAAATTAAAACCATGAATTGGTTTAGTTATCATCTCACACATGTACTCTAAAACAAAATGGACAATTTCACAAGGAAATATGTGTATTTATGTTGAACCATATGAAAACATCAATATCTGACAATTTAGACCTATGAAAGCATTAGGTTCAAAATGGTTTAGCCCTGGCTGTCATAGCTCAGTGGATTCAGTGAGGGCTGTGAACCAAAGTGTCGCAGGTTCAATTCCCAGCCAGGGTATGTGCCTGGGTTGCAGGCCATAACCCCCAGCAACCCCACATTGATGTTTCTCTCTCTATCTCCCTCCTTTCCCTCTCTAAAAATAAATTAAAAGAATCTTTAAAAAAAAGAAAAAAAAATGGTTTAGCCTAACACTTATGTAACATATTCAGTAAATTCCTGAAAGTGTGATATTTATGCAGAAAATCTTATATTGAGGAATAAAAATATATATGTGAGAAGATTCTAATTTAAGAATAATTAACCAAGATAAAAAATAAAATCAGCAACATTTGCTTTTGAATGAATGTTGAAATTCCTCTTAAAAGAAGAAATATCAGAGAAAAATCAAACAAGCAAGGAAGGCTTTTATACATATGGTGGTGTATAAAGTAATAGATTGTCAGAGACAAGATCCATATTCCCCTTTTCAAAACTGGTCTCCTGCAGCATCAGAACAAACCAGAAGGACTTGTGAAATTAATACAATGTAACAAGGAGATTTCACTGGCTGGTGTGCAGGCAGCAGACATGCTAGGTGGGGCCAGGGTTCAGACAAAGGCTCCTGTTCAGTGGGAACAGGTACAAGACAGATGGTTTGTTAAACATTGCCAGCATACTTGTGCAGTGCCATTCAGCGGTCAGTGCCTGGATAATGGTCACAAGGACATTGTGTAGCAGCATGTTGGCTAATTTCAACCCAGCTAAAGCTTTTGCTTATCTTTGTTGGTTTTGCTAAGATTAAGGCCATTTTTCTGCTTTGAATGCACCAGAGCTGCCCCACAAAGCATTCCTGAAGTTTTGTCTGAATTCCTGCTGCTGAGAGGGGATAACAGGACTTGGCACATGTGAAGACTTGTTTTGCTAGTAGTTGGAGTTGGCTCCCCTTAAAAGATTTGGGCCACTCTGTACTCTTATTTCTTGAGGACACACTAGAGGGACAGGGACCTTCTCGGTGAAATATCCTCTGTGGGTTTCATAGAGCATCTACTGTGGGTTTATATTTCCTATCAGGACTCAATAATTTCCTACTTTTGTGAAAAAGTGTTAATACCATCATAAATTCCATCCACTGAATCATGGGGTGGTGGTGGTGCAAATTGAATGTGTTTGCTTTCAGAATGGGGCCCCTTAGTTTCTTATCTTTATGTACTGAAACAATTCAAGCTTAGCCTAGCCCTTATGACCAATGAAACTGTACTTGGAGGCCAACCTAGTCTGGGCTTTAACCTGCTGCTCCTTTTCTCTGTTTGCAGATAACGGAAGAAGGGGATGTAGCTGATACAGAGGGGCCTACAGGCCCAAGGCAAAGGGGAGTATGGCTATTACCTGGATATGTTAAGAAAAAGCAATGGAAATGGAAGGGGGGTAGGGAGGGCTGTGGAGGGTGGGCTGGGATGGGAGTAAAAGACAGAAAACTGTACTTGAACAACAATTAAAATTTAAAAAAAGAAAAAGAAAAATCAATGCCTTGATCAATTGGGTATTTCAGACCAGTCAGATGTCTCTATCTTTTTTTATAGGTGGTGCATGTCTCACCCCAGCTCACTGAACAAGTACTGTATCTACTTTAGGCACTGTCCATTGCCTAAATTAGATTATTTCCAGCTATAAAATTAAGAAATTGTGCAAAGCAGATAAGCCCTAACATTAACTTTTTTGACAACATCTACAGAAGCAGTCTCTCTTTCTCTCTCTCATATGTGCACACACACACACACACACACTCCTAGGCTTCACTGTCTCGAATTAGCTTCAGGTATTGTCATGTAGAATCAATGAATAGCAGCTAAGCACTACTGATTTAGTGAACATTAAAACATTGATAATGTATCCTGGGGAAATAAAAGCCATTTCAATTCTGAAGAGCTTTCCTTTAAGAAACTACAGAACAGGAGAAACCACTGGGAACTGACATACTTAAATTTTGTGTCACAGTATCTCTGAGATTCAAGAAAGAAGAAAAAATCCTGAGCTGGGAAATTCATCCAAACATTCTTTATAGCATTGAAAGAAACATTATATATCTCTTCAAGTGAAAAGCATTCAAATAATAATAGCACTAAAGCCATGGCACATCATGTCCACACATGTTCCCCCTCCTGATTTATTTTGTTATTATTTCCCCTTGATCCTCCACCTGTGTTGTGGCTCTCAGACCACTCACTTGCATAGGCACCCACCTAAAGTTGTTTCATATGCAGTGTGGGACATGCATCGATCCCTAAAGGATGTGTGGGGTGCCACCCGTGCTGACAGGCATGTTTGGGGGATTGGGAGTGCTTTATTTGATTTGTGGCAGTCTCTTTCTTTTGTTTCCTCTAGTCAAGGATCACTATTTCTCTTTGTGTCATTAAATCTAGTTTTAAAGTGTGTGAGTGTATAGAATTTTATGCCCACTTTATCATCCCACTTTTCAAAGAATCCAATTTTATTAGGGATTTAGGTTGTTTCACTGATTTTCCACCTTACCTCCTTTATATCCTTCCTTATTGTTGCTTTGATTTTACTCTATTATCATTTTCTCTTTCCCTAATGTGTTTAGTTTATACCCCTTGGTCTTTGTTTTTCAATATGCTTTGCTTACTATTTTGATGTATTCAAAATTATGCAAAACTTCAAATGCTACTTTAGCTGTGAGCCACAAAAGTTAAAATTTGACACTTTCTTCTTGTTCATTTTTCAATTTTTTAAAAGATTTTATTCATTTATTTTTAGACAGAGGGTGAGGGAGGGAGAAAGAGGGGGAGAGAAACATCAACGTGTTGCTGCTTGTGCATCCTGAACTGAGGCCCTGGCCCGCAACCCAGGCATGTGCCCTGACTGACAATCAAACTGGCGACCATTTGGTTCACAGCCCCCGCTCAATCCACTGTGCTACACCAGCCAGGCTCATTTTTTAATATTTTTTAACTTTTAAATTTCCCCTTAACCCCAATGACTACTTGGTATATATTATATATAATTTTGTAATGGGCCAAGGAGATATTTAAAATTTTCTTTTTGTTACTAATTTATTTTATTTTATTTCATTATGATCAGAGTACAATCTGTATGTGTGGATTGTTTGGTATTTATTGAAGCTTACTTTGTTCTGTGAAAACTTAAAATGAATACTTTCTGTGACTGTATGTCTGGTATATAATATTAATTAATAGATGTAGATATAATAGATACATAGCCACATATATGTATGTTATATATAGTATATTATATATATAGTTATATACTTTCTATAAATCATATAAACAAAGTAAAATTGTACAGGTGAAATTAACTTTATATATTTCATTTAAATGAAAACATGCAAACATAGCATATACAAAAGTATTAATGAAATGTGTTACATTCTTTTTCTGTATTAAGTAATAGAAATTGGGGGTGAACTTTACATTTAGTGTGCATCTTAATGTAAATACTAAATTTATATCAGATACAGTTTATCTGTGTTTAGATTTTATTTTAACATTGAAAGAGTTATTCCAAACACACCTAAAAGTTTTCCTTTACCTAAATCAAGTACAGTAAACCCCCTTACCTATCGTTTTCTTTCTGCAATTTATTACCAACAGTCAACTAGAGTCTCAAAATCTAAAATAACTATTAAGCACTTGAAAGGTTGTGGCTATTAAGCACTTGAAAAACTGCTGGTCCAAACTGAGATGTGGTCTGAGTATAAAACACACATTAGATTTTGATGATTTAATATGAAAAAAATAAATATATTTAACATTTTTATATTGATTGCCCACTGACATACTGTTTGGATATATTAGATTAAATAAAATATTAAGATTAATTTTGCTTATTTCTTTTTTCAGGTTAATTATATTTTAGAGTTCACTCTGTACTTACCAAATAGTATTTGTTAATGACATTATTAACAAATATTATCTGTTCAGTTAAAAAGGCACTTTAACAAGGGGTCATGTTTCTGAGGCATATCATTTGCAAAGGCTTCTTAGACAACTGAGGTGATAGTCAAGTTATTTCAAATAAATTATACACATGTATTGACTTATTCACTTAAGCAGAACTATTGATCATATTCTGCATGCTAAACATTGTTCCCGGCACGCACCCTGCTACTGTGGGGTTAGCTTGTGAGCACAAACATACAACAAGCAGTAAAAAAATAAATTACTGAATTTTAGTGTATGTTCAAATCCAACAGGTGCTATGAAAATAAAGAGAAAGGGAAGGAATAAGGGAGATGTGGACAAATAGATTACCATTGAATATATGGTATTTTCATTAAGAAAGTAATAATGATGAAATATCATTGAAAACGTGATGGTGTAAACCATGCTAAAAGGAGGGAATTCCAGATGGACTGGTAGCTGGTAGGACTGGAGCAGATAAACAGGGTTAAGGAGGAAATGAATTCACTGGGGTAATAAGACTGAGCATGTACAAATTTTTACTTTAATCTCAGTGAGATGAGATGTCATTGGTGAGTATGGAGGTGAGATGTGGCTTAAATCACTTCACATTTTTAGAGGATGACTGCCTAGTTTACTGAAAATAGGCTGTAGGCAGGCAAGGGTGAAAACAATGGAACCAGTGAGGGAGCTCCTAAAATAATGCAGGAGCAAGGTACTGGTGGAGCACATTGGTGATGGTCAGGGTGACAGGATTCTAGATGTACTTTTTAGGTTGCTTTAACAAGATGTCTTGATACATTAAATGTGTGAGGTGTAAAAGAAAGATAAAAATCAAGGATGACACCCAGCTTTTAACCTAAGCACTTAGACAGATGTAAGTATTGAGCACCCACTCTTTGTATTAGGTAACATATGCAGGAAATATAGAAATCCAAATGTTCTCTGAACTGAAGGAATTCACTGCAAAGTGGCAAGAAAGGTACGTGCATGTGAGAATACATGGCACTCCATATGACAGTACCTGTGTGAAAAGAAAAAGAAGGATCATTTTAACTTGTCTGTCAGGTTTCAATTAGGTTATTTAGGATTGCATACAAATTCATCAGACCCAAAGTACTAAAAAGGTTTTCTAAGGTCAAGAAATAAAAAGTGCAAAGCCCAATGTTGATAGAGAAGGTGGATTATTTGGGGACTTGCAAGTCAAATGGATGGTAAGTGGCCTGCAGGAAGACATCCAACATGAGAAAAAATCATTAGAAAATGGGTCTGCTCATGAGGCTATGTGTAGAGCTAAGGGTCTTCTGCAGGCATTGGTGAGAGATCAGAAATTTCTGGGCAGGACAACTATGTAGTGGAATTTGTGTTTTCAAAGGACAAGTCATGTGACTCTATGGAGATTTGAGGAGAGAAAGGATAAATTTTAAATATGTAAAGGAGTTAAGAAACTATTAAAATTTCTCAAAATTTTGCTGGGGGTTTTAACTAGAGATAATTGGAAGTAAAGGAAGGACTGATTGGAAAGATTTTGGTTTAATTCATAGAAGTCAGTGACTCGTTGAAGGATGAACTTTCCAATATGGAGGAAAGAGAATACAAAACAGCACCCTGTTGGGGGTTGTTGGGTGTTTTCATAAACTGAGATAAAAAAAAGCAAAAGCAAGAGAAACATGATTCAAGCATGCCAAGTTTGAGATGTATTTTAATTTGGGTTCCCCCAAAAGATAACTCTAAAAGGATTCATTTTTAATTAGTGCATTTGGAAGGTGACCTTATAAATAATAATATAGGAGTTAGAGGAACAAAACAAAGAACAAAAGGCACAAACATAGACTTGCACATGTTACTATTGTTGTGGGTGGGTGGGTAATGTTACCTCTACTGGGCCCCCTGGAAGAAGCAGAGTATACATTAGAACTGTTCCACCTAGGGAGCTGGATATTATCACAAATTCTCGGGGGACCATTCATCCCTGACTTCCTCTGAAGGCCTGAGAGAGCCCTCAGGCAGAAAGAAAGGTGGCCCCAGGAAGAAATTCTGGGTGCATTACACACATGAATGGGAAGGCAAATGCGAAGGGAATAAGTTTGAGAAACTGAAAACATCACTTAAAATGTTCCCCTTAGGACAAATTTGCATGTGGAAGTGCCACTATGGACACAGAGAATATAAATACAGATTTCTAAGGAAAAGTCAGGCTAAAGATAGTGCCCTGGTGATTCCAACATACTTGGTTAATATTAGCATAAGTCTTTTCAAACTGGCTTATTTTCCAAATATCTGTTGAGGCGAATAAACCCCCATTTGTAAGTTATTAATATGTGCCTCTCTCCAGCACTACTAACACAAGTGAGGCTGGCTTGAACTTCTGTGCCAACCCTTCCCCCTTGATAAAATTTCAATCTATTGGGCAATAATCCATGAGATTTTATTACTAAAAGATTTTTCTAAGATTTCATTTTTAAAGGTAATTTCTTCTATTAAACAAGTGGGTGTTCCATTAATTGAGCCCGGCTTTCTAAAGAATAAATAATAAATTCTATTATGGATCAGCGTTGTGAATATTCCTACATTTGAATTAGAATTTTGCCTTTAAAAGAAAAGCTACAGGCTTGATTATAAAAAAAAGAAGAAGAGGAGGAGGAAAAAGGAGAAGAAAAAGAAGGAGAAGGAGGAGGATGAGAAGGAAGGAGGAGAAGAATGGGAAGAAGAAGGGGAAGAGGAATAAGAAGAAGGAGGAGGAAGGGGAGTTGAAGGGGAAAGGAGGGAGACAGATAAGGAGAAGAAGGAAGAGGAGGAGAAGAGGAAAGAAGAAGAAAAGAAGTTAGGAAACACCTATGTCCTTTTATGGTAGGGACCAGTAGGACAGAAGAAGTCTTGGAAATGGAAGTACCTAGTGAAGGTAAGCACTCTTTCACATTTTCCTTTGGGCCTTATCTGTTCAGCTTCACTTATGAGCTGCTGCTCTGGAGCAAAAGCTTTCAGCGTACTTAAGCATACATATTAAACTCCCAGTATGTATCCATAAGATTCCATATGTGTAAAAACTATCTCCCAAAGATTATAAATAGAGCCTTGGAACTATCTTAAAATTCAAATTCTATCTCTGTCCAGTTAACAGTGGGCCTTTGTATGGGCCATTTAGCCTTTCAAAATTTTAACTTCTTCATATGTGCAGTGGCAATTAGACCCATTTCACATTTTTTTCAGGTTCAGGTATAATAGGGAAATAAGAAACTTCCATGAATACTGAAAATTCCTCAATAATATTAAAAATCTGGTCTAGAATGACTTTTACTGTTATCATAGCTCTGGATAATTATTGTTCATTATATTGTTTTTTAGAGTGGGAAAGTGAGGGAGAAAAAGAGGGAGAGAAACATTAATGTGCGGTTACCTCTCGAGTGCCCCCTACTGTGGAACTGACCTGCAACCCAGGCATACGCCCTGATTGGGAATCAAACTGGTGACCCTTTGATTTGCAGGCTAGCACCCATGAGCCACACCAGCCAGGACAGCTCTGGATAATTCTTAAACTTCCTTTGGCTCTAGTTGCAACCTGTAGGCCATAGCCTGAAGGCCTACAGTATGGAAGGTAGACATCCACCGCTGGGGTCCTCCAGCACATGACTCAAGCACTGGAGCCCCCATTGCACTCTGTCTTTCAAGAAAGGCACTGGATCATAGAGAGACCTTGAGCTCTAGATCCACCTGGACCTCTCACAATGATATGACCCTGGGTAGATTACATCATTCCCTTTTATGTAGGCAAAAATGAATTTGACATGTTTAAATCATACAGTTCAACACTTCCATAATCTGCACTTAAAATTCTAGTCTTGACTAACCCATACTCTCATTACTCTGGTTAATTAAGAAACTGAGGTGATGGAAGCCATTATATTCCTAATGAATGTCAAGTAGACATCCTCAGAAGCACTCCAGTTTTCTCACTGCAGTTTTCTCACTCCAGTTTTCTCCTGAGCAGCTTGCTTTAACACTGTTACCTCCAGCCTTTCTCTTTAGGTTCTGCCGGGGATGAGGGGAAGGGGAGCTCTGAAAGCATTAAAAGAACCAGGAACCCTAAGGCAAATCTGTGTCCCAATCTCAGCAGGAGATTCTTTAAACTAAACTCTAGTGGCTTCCTCTTCAATTTAGGGTAAAATTCCAGACTGGTAATCAAAGAATATGAATTAGGAATTCAACACTTCCCATTCAGTTCACATCCCTGAGAGACTGCAATGGAAAGCACTAGAAGGAGTGAACAAAGTTGAACACTGTAAAACAAAGCATGGTTTAAAAATAAGCATCAGTTAGAATATGACTAACAGATGTACACTCCCTATATATGTTTTTACATTTTTAATTATTCAGTCTTCAATTTCAAGACACATTTCCTCTGACCCACCACCTACCTTGGCCTAGGAAAACATATGCCATGTAGAATTATGGTGATTCCAGCATGCATGAAGAGTCAGGGGCATATGGTGTCCCCAAGCTCTCTGTTTACTCTTGTACCTGAGCAGATTAGTCAGCCAGAGGCATAGAATCAGCCTAAATACCATCTGGTCATTCTCTGGTATAGGCTGAAGGTGACAAGTCAGCCCTACATACCTTGATAGCTAGGTGAGGGCTTGGATCATTCAAAATGAGACCTTCAAGCTGCAGACTTGAGCAGAAAACAAGGCTCCTAATGTAATCACCCAGACCGTCTTCTCTGTCTGAACAAGGGGAAGCTGCATTCTGGAAAAGAAAGACTGGACTTGAATTGTTGTGAATCTGATTTACTCAGAGCTCCCAAGAGTTCCACTGGGCTTTTGCTGAATTCAAGACACAAAGTGGCTGCTATCACTCGTTCCCTTGCTGGTCTGCAGACTTCAAGAGTTGGTATAAGAGTTATAGGTATTCCGCACTTAAAACTGGTGCTTTGTCAGTTGAGAGATTCTAGACTGTGGCCTTGTGTCTACCTGCTTTTAAACTCTGGTATTGAGATCGTGGATAACTGTTTCAACCTCTCTAAATCTCCCTTTCCTCATCAGTCCTCACTGGACTATTGCCTAGAATGAATTTATCTTAGATCATCTGTGTAAAGCACCTGGATTTAAGAAGTGCAATAAAAGTTAGTGCCCTTCCTCATTCCCTGGATTATCTGTTTTTTTTTCCACCCTGCCAGAGATTCCTTGATGAAAAGAAAGTGATTATGTAATTAGTCTGCAATCCATGTGATGAAATAAAATTCTCATCAAAATAATGTTGATATTACATTGGCATGCCTGGGCCACAGAAATGATGATGGGGTGAAGTAAAGTTGAAGCTAATGGCTTAAGGAAGAGTTTAACAAGTCACAGTGTGAAGAGAGATAGACTGGCATTTGTGGGGAGGCTGAACCCTTCTCCATGAAGAATAAAATTATACATGACTCTTTTGAGTGGTGCTGGAATTTGTGGGCCTCTATGATAAATGCTTTGGATTAAATTCTCTGCAGTCTCCAGCATCCCAGGTTCACTTCCCCATAATTAATCAGAACTGACTGTACTTCCCAACCACCACCCACTGAAGGATGGTGACTTGGCAATGAATTTCATGACTGATCATCACTTACGGGTAACTTTTCATTAATCTTGGGACAAAGTATTAAGCTAAAAGTTATAAGGTTCCAAATTATTAAGTAATCTACACTGAATTTCAACTGGTCCAATGGGTTTTGTTACAGAAGTTGTACCTGTTTTTTTTAAAATATTAATGCTGTCTTTTTTTAAAAAAAATCCTCTGCTTGGTACACAGTCCCATTTGAGGCCATCCACTGCTGGTTCATGCAAGGGCCGGTGTGCTATTTTCACAACAGAATTTCCCTGAACCTGACAGCATCTGACCAACATCAGAGAAATCGATGAGGGCTGGAAGGGTGGACTTTGTTCACCCATGGTATTCCAATGAATTTTTTCAGGCTTAAGGAACTGACTGTCTAAAAATCAAATTTATTGATTTTTTGAAAGGGCAAGTGCAAGCAGATGGTCCCATTAAAAAAACGTTTCTCGGTGGCTTTCCAACACTCACTCTTTATTCTTTATGTTGAACAGCTGCTCTTCTGGAGGCTGAGAAGAAAAAAACCCTAAGTTTTGCTACTGTGGAGTATGCAAAGGGAAGAGGGCATTCTCTTTAGAAAAAGTTGCCCAGTTAAGGAAGGCTATATACAAAACCTCGTGCCCTGGGTACAGCCATTTCCATGAGTTCCCATTACTTCTGGCTCTGATTTCTAGTATGTTTCTGTACTAGCAAAGGTTTGTTATGACCAGAACAGTTCTGTTTATACAAAATGAGAGTGGCCCCAGAGTCCAAAATGACACAAGGATGGAGGAGTGCTGAATTACATAAATACAGCCTCTCCTTATATGTTCAAAAGTGGGAACCATGGCCAGATTGAAAACAAACAAACAAAAAAAGCAGGCCTTAAGAATCAAGAGGAGTGGGTTCTAATCCTACATAGTTAGCTTCCAAAATGAGTTGATCTCTTCCAAGATTGTCACACAATTTAATCTTTCCCAGTCGCAGTTTCTGCATCCATAGAATGAAATAATGATGCCTGTGTTGGTAGTAGGCTCAGTGCTGGCTACATGTGTTATTAGAGCAAAAATGGAGACAATTGACTTGCTCTTATGGAGGAATTAAAAAAAAAAGGAAGTTGGGCCCTGGCCGTTGTGGCTTAGTTTAGTGTATTGAGTGCCAGTCTGAAAATCAAGGGGTTGCCGGTTTGATTCTCAGTCAGGCCACATGCCTGGATTGTGGGCCAGGTCTGCAGTAGGGGGCATGGTAGAGGCAACCACACATTGATGTTTCTCTCCCTCCCTTTCTTCCTCCTTTCACCTCTCTAAACAAATAAATAAATAAAAATATTTAAAAATATAAAATAAGAAGTTCGGGGAGTGCAACCTAGGAGATTCAGTGACAATTTCTCCTGCTCTAGATCGCAGATGCCATGTCAGGTGTGGGCAGTGACCCCCACCTTTGGCTGCATTCTTGAGCAGTGACGCCAACCTCCAAGGTGAGACATCAAAATTTAGAGCATTGAGCTGTTCTGGAGAAGCCACCATTAATGATAAAAATCCAAATTTAAGTTGTCGCCAAGGACCTTTGTCTCTGCTAGTCCTCAGCACATCTTACAGAGAATGGTAGTGGTGGTTACTTTTCTAGAGTGAAGCCTTTGCCTTATGAAACTGGATTCTCCTCAAAGGGAAACAACATAGCACATATGTACAATTACTTTTGGGGGCCTAATTGTTGTGAAAATGAATCCTACTTTTACAAACAAACAAAAATTGTGTACTTAGAAAAGTGTTGGGGTTATGTGAAGCTTTGAATTCCCTCTGTAGCTGGGTTTTAATTCCCATGTTGACATTTATGATGACTGAACTACCAATGACACATGCCCCTGCCCTAATATCCTGAAGAGGCCCAAAGTTACAGAAAAGCAGAATCAGGGAACTAAAGGGTCTGTGGGAAATCTGTTATTAATTAATTGTCAATTAATCAAGGGGAGACATTTCTGTAGGAGTGTGGTTCAGCTGAGATCTCAGAACTGGTATTTCAGTGGTACCTCTCTTGTGTGACATTAGGCAACCTCCAACCTCTTCAATTATGTGTTTCCTCATCTATGAATACAGAAATAATACTTGATGACATCTATACCTTGAGGGTGGTAAGGACCCAGAAAGAAACTAGACCTGAAGACATTTTGAAAAGCACAACCATCTATAACAAGTTGCAATGATTATTACCATATGTCCAAGGAGCACTGGCAGATGACACATTTCTTTACCTACTGGTTAATTTCCACTCAACATCTTTAAAAACATGTATTTAAAAGTCACCTGTGCTCAAAAGTCACCTGAACCATGTATTAAATTCCGTCAACTTTTCTGCATGTTTGAAATGTTTCATAATAAATTATTGGGAGATTTTTTTTTAAATTACCTTAACTGCAAACTACAGGTTTATACTGCAGGGGATTTAGAGTCTTCATTTTAGGGGAGAAAAAATGGCAACAATATCAAAACAAAGCAAAACAAAATTGTAAATTCTGACTGAGGATAGCATGTTATATTCCAGGGTACTCATCACAGTCTTATTTAAAATAGCACAACATTCCCCACAAAACATTTGAATTTTTTATGGCACATTACTCTGAGGGAATGCTCCACCCATTAAAACACTGAGTAAAAAGACAACACATCAACTTTATGCCTATTATAATGCTAAGTAAAACAAGCAACAAAAAGGCAAATTTTTATATTTTTATTGCAACTGTTAAAAAAAGACAGAAATACTAGAAGTAAATGTACCTAAAAAAGATCCTGATGATTGGTAATTGTACTAGGATTACAGGAAGACTTTCTCATTATTTAATGCAAATGCTACTTTTGGTGTGGTTATATGACATATTTTTAAAGAAAAATATTTTTATTGTTTTTGTTTAATATAATTCTTTGTTTTGAAAAAAATAAATGGAGTCTTTTATACCCAGGGCCCTCCCCTTGGCACTGCTGTCAGGAGTAATTTTGCTTTGAAAGATCTCATTGGGTTGCCAAATGCATTGTTCAACTGTGGACGCAGAAATAACTTTGAACACAATAGCTGCCAAGTTAAGGAGTGCCACCTGGGCAGCTCTACTAAACTTTGGTTCAAGTCTATTGTTGCATCCAGTATGCTGCAAAGAGCCCACATGGCCAAGCTTTGAATTTGGGTTCACAGAGCCCGTTTTCTCAGAGCATGAAGTTTATTATGTTGGAGACAACAGACATGGGAATGGGGAACACAATGTTCTAAAATGATCCCCCAAGTCAGCATAATCCCACAGAAATGTGTCAGAAAGAGCTGGAGATCTCCAAGCAAAGGCTGAGATGTTCCCAGATGGGAAACAGGGTACAAGGAAGATGTTTGTTTCAGAAATTGATCCAGTGATCAGGTCAACCTTTGGTGAACCAGCACTTTGCTTCCACTTAAACTGCCTCTCACAAAAGAGCCATAATTGTCCTTTGTTCTTAGTCAGCAAGAGTCAGGGTCACATCTCAGAGAATTACATCTAAAGCTCTGCTTTGCCAACCAGGACTGGGCAAGGCTGAGAGATCAGAATCCAAGAACAACAGTGTTCTGTGCACTGTGTCAAGGTTACAGATCTGGAATTCTGCCCCTGCCCTTTTCCTGTGTTGCCAAAGGCCTCAAAATCCTAGAGTTTCGGCTCTGCTACCAGCCCTCCTAGGGAAGGATCCTAGGTGCATGTTTTGTTTCAGAGAATGTTAGATTCTTTTCAGAACACTTGGCTCAATGAGTAAGCAACAATAATTCCATGTCTCACATGTCTTCCATGTATAAAGAGGTAAAGGTGTAAATGTAGATAAGATACCTTCAATAGATCCACAAGGAATCAAACATAAGCCATGCAATGATGCTTGTTGAATCTTACTCCTTGCCAAGTACTATTCTATGAATTTTTCCCTAAATTAACTCATTTAATCTTCATAATAGCTATATGACATAGGTTCTATCATCATGTGCATTTTATAAAGAAGGAGACTGAGGCACAGAGAAGCAAGAATAAATAACCTGACTCTAAAGCCTGCAGTCCTAAAACCCCTTGTGCACCCCAAGACTGTCTCTTATACAGTGACAGGTGTCATAAGCAATAGCTTTGGACAGGAAGTCTAGGGAAGGAAACTTTCCAGGTGTTTTGGAAGTTTGCTGCTCCAATGTGGACTTTTCAGCATTGTTTTTCAGGAAAAGGGTTCAGAGACTAAAAGTCCTTATTTATTTATTTCAAAGTTGGAGTGACAGTAAATAAAAATATTTCTTTTCAATATAAAAATATCAAAGTATAAAGCTTTTCTTATTGAAAAATAACATCTTTATGTATGTTTCCCACATATCTAACACTTATATGTCATATGACATATAACACCCTCGCTGGTGTGGCTTAGTGGATTGAGCGCCAGACTGCAGACCAAATGGTTGTAGATTCTATTCCCAGTCAGGGCACATGCCTGGTTTGCAGGCCAGATTTCCCAGTTGGGAGCATGTGAGAGGCAACCAACTGATGTATATCTTGCACATTGATCTTTCGCTCCCTCTCTTTCTCATTTTCTTCCCCTCTCTCTAACAGGTAAATAAATAAAATCCTTTAAAAAATACAATGTATGACAATTTGATTTCCTTGTGTTCCTTTCACTGAAATTTATAGTAGGTATAAAGTTACTGAATAATTTTTATATTTATCACATTAATGTATTCTGTCCAGTGGCTATTTCATAATCACCTTGACCATTATCCTATTTTTATAACATTCTTTATGAATAACATTGTGAGGAACTCATCTAGGTCTAAAGCATGTTTCTTATGTTATGTTGTTTCCCAAGCCAGAATTCTGAGACATAGATTTACAGAATCAAAAGTTAGTGGCATTTCTAAAAAAAATTAATATCCACTGTGTATTATCCCCAAAATTGCACTACAAAGTTGAATGTTTTATTTGTTGACAGTTTGATCACTTCTCAAGCAGTATTTTAAAAAGAATTCAGTGTATGTGTGCCCAGGAATGTAAATTGAATCCAAGTTGAAGGATGGGAGATTTTAAACAATGCAGGAAGTTCATGGAACACCTAGGAGATACACTAAGGGAGGCAGAGGTGAAAGGATTTACTCATACTCAGTGTTAAACAAAAAGGACATGATTGTAGAGATAATGTGGGCTCCTTTCTAAGGTGTCAAACAGAGCTTATGGGGTCAAATCTGGATGTGTGAAAGATGCCCATGGAAGGAAGCAACTGGGAAGATGAATAGTGATGAGAAGACAGTGATTACAGGAGGCCAAGAGAGGAGTAAGGGACTTGGGATTAGGACTGGAATGTAACTGATAAGGAAGGAGGAATTTAGATGTTTCCCAGATTCCTGGACTTGATGATACCCAGCTTAGAAAGGGCATACAAAAGAAAAGAAAGTCTTAAAGATGAGTATGGACGGAAGTGAATAATTTAGCTTGAACCTGAGGCACTGATAGAGTGTCTATCAGGAGGGCTATTGAAGATTTGTACATAAGGATCTGAGCCTTGGGGAGGGTTCGGGGAAGGGGCTGAACTTTAATATCTCCACTATTTGGGGCCAAGCTGAATCTCTGTGAGTGAGGTGGCCACCCAGGGAGAGGTGCTAAAGGGGGCAGAAGAGAGAAGACCAGGATGCAGTTGTGGGTGAGGATTCAGAAAAAGGTGAAAAGAATGAGTGTTCTGAAAATGGAAGAGAACATGATATGGTGTAGCCATGTCACAGGAGAATTTTTTTAAAATTTTAAGTACTTTAAGAATATATGTCTTGGAGACCCTAGGAGAAATTTTAAAAAGAGAGGGCTGAAGTGGATAAGGGAGAGCAGAGATTAACCACAAACATTGCAGACATTTGCCAGCATCCAGGACAAACACTATTTGATAATGATTTCATGACTTTTTGATTCTCAGTTTTCTTATCTGTAAAATGAAAAATTTTTATTCATTTTGTTATTTTGTAATTACAAAGTTTTTGTCAGGTATGGTTGAAAAAATTACAAACATCAAAACTGTCTGTAAATCAGCATTCCCCAAAGTGTATTTTGTGGACTATTTCTTGAGATGTCAAATATAAGATGATAAGTTTTTATGGTCTGATGGAAGTAGATATATGATGTTAAAAAATGTTAAACATGTTTCCTTGGTGCAACTCCTCCAAAACTTTAAAGGACTCACATGCAGAATGAGTTGTCAAGAGAAGTATACAGTGTTTTCCCAAACATATTGGGCCATGGAACACTTTTCACAGAGTACCTGGAAGGATGAGTGTCTGAGAAACTAGTCTTGGGAAAAGCAGTACATAGGGTACAGTGATGCCCACCTTGCCAAACTGACAGGTTGTTGTGTGATAA
Source organism: Phyllostomus discolor (assembly GCF_004126475.2). Taxonomy (NCBI): domain Eukaryota; kingdom Metazoa; phylum Chordata; class Mammalia; order Chiroptera; family Phyllostomidae; genus Phyllostomus; species Phyllostomus discolor. Next base: position 61,598,263 of record NC_040911.2, on the reverse strand, counting down.
TATGTGAAAAGTCCCTGGCATAATTGGTGATCAGTAATTGTTAGTTCCCTTCCCACACCAGACAATGAAAGTAGAGGAATCATCCTAGAAAACTAAAGTTAAAATGCATAAAAGAAATCTTAAGGGACACTCTGGTACTCTGTGCTGAGTACTCTGGTACTCTAGGATTTTCCAAGAAACAGCTGTGAATGGTTCCAAGTGTCTGGTCTACAACTTTATAGCTGTGTGATCTGGCAGTAGTTACTTAACCTCTCTGAGAAATGATGCAAGAATAAAAACAGATAATCCAGCATGTGCAATTCGTTACCTCTTACTGTTTAATGAATTGCCGTAAAACTGAGTGGCTTAATTAACTCCCATTTATTACTTCACAGTTTCTGTTGGTAGAAAACCAAGCATCACTTAGCTGGATTCTTGGCTTTGGGATCTCCATAAGACTGCAACTGAGATGTTGGCCAGGACTGGGGTTTCAACTGAAAGTGCCACTGGAAAAGGATCCACTTCCATGTTCATATACATAGTTGTTTGTGGGATTCAGTTTTGTGAGGGCCTCAGTTTCTCTCTGGCTATCGGTCAGAGGTCACCCCTCAGTTCCTTACCATGTGGGCCTCTTCAACATGGCAGTCAGCCCCACTGAAACAGGATGAGGGAGAGAGTGCTAGCAAGAAGTCACAATCTTATCTAACTTAACCATGGAAGATCCATCCCCTCATTGTATCCAGCTCTATTTGTCAGAAACACATTACTCAAGGGGAACAGATTACAAAAGGCCAGGAGGAGGGGCCCTGGGTGTCATCTTAGAGACTGCATGCCACATAAAGAGAATCATTTATTATCTTTAAAGGAGGGACCAAGAAGGAGGTATAGGCAGAAATGCTTCACTTCCTCACACAACCAAAAGAAGGAAAACAACCAATTTAAAAATGAAGAACAACAAGAACTACCAGAAAAGATGTGCATAAAAGTCCAACAACAAAGGAACTGAAGAAATATTCTATCAGAGGTAGGAGGGCCTGGAACGGAAAGGAAGGCAGAGAGGATGCAGCAAGGCAGCAGCTGGAGGATTGCACAGGCAATCCCACATTCACACACAGACAAGCCTGGGGGAAAGTGGAAGAGAAAGACAGACCACACAAAACACAGGGTTTCAGCATGGGTGACTAAGGACTCAAAACCACAGTTTGAGAAAAAGATCTGTGGTGATTGTGGTGGTGGGAGAAACTCCCTGCCTCACAGGAGAGTACTTGGAGAAACACACAACATCCTAAAATGAGCACAAACCCATTCACGTGCAAATAGCACCTAAAGCTCTTGTGGGAAGTGAGGAAAATGACAGAAAGTGGGACAAGAATAGAGCAAGTGGCATTGTTCCCTCTCTGACCCCTCCTCCAAAACAGCACCACTACACAGCAAAGAGGGTTGCCCTGCCCTGGCAAATACATAAAGCTCCACCCCTTATATGTAACAGGTGAGCCTAGACAAAGAAACATGTCCCAAAGAACAGATCAAAGCTCCAGAAAAAGAACTAAGAGACGAGGAGATAGCCAACCTATCTGATGCAGAGTTCAAAGCACTGGTAATTAAGATGCTCACAGAATTAGTTGAGCTCAGTGACAAAATAAAGGCTACACAAAGTGAAATATAACCAAAGACACTAAAATAAAGAACATACTGACAGAGTTCAGAGGGGAGAGGAGAGGGAATTTCAGGGGAATGTCAGGGGAAAAGGGGAAGGGTTTACAGGAACGAGTATTAAGGACACATGGATAAAAACTAGGGGCAGGTGGAAATGGGAGGGAGGAGGGGAGGGCTGGGTGGGTGGGTTGGGAAGTGAGTAAAAGATAGAAAATTGTACTGCAACAACAATTTAAATAAAATTTTTTAAAAATAGATAATTCAAAAAAAGAAGATGAATGTTAAAAAAAAAGTGAAATAAAAGAAAAATATACAGGGAACCAACAGTGAAGGGATGGAAACCAGGACTCAGATCAATGATTTGGAACAAAAGGTAAAAAATAAGCATCCAACTGGAACAGAATAAAGAAACAAGAACACACACAAAAAAATGAAAGATGCTTAGTGGCTTCTGGGACAACTTTAAACATTCCAACATCCAAATTATGGGAGTGATAGGAGGAGAAGAAGAGTAAGATATTGAAAACTTACTTGAAAAATAATGAAGGAAAACTTCCCCAATCTGGCAACGGAAATAGACTTCCAGGAAGCAGAGGAAGCCCAGAGAGTCCCAAAGAATTTGGACCCAAGGAAGAATACAGCACACCATAATTAAGTTACACAAGATTATAGATAAGATGAGAATCTTAAAAGCAGCAAGAGAAAAGGAGAAAGTTACTTATAAAGGAATTCCCACATGGCTATTAGCTGATATCTCAGAAGAAACCTTACAGGAAGGAAGGGGCTAGAAAGAAGTATTCAAAGTCATAAAAGGCAAGGACCTCCACCCAAGATTACTGTATGCAACAAAGCTATCATTTAGAATGGAAGAACAGATAAAGTGCTTCCCAGATAAGGTCAAGTTAAAGGAGTTCACCACCACCAAGCCTTTATTATATGAAATGTTAAAAGGACTTTTCAAATAGAAGATCAAAAACTATGAACAGTAAAATGACAACAAACCCACAACTATCAACAACTGAACCTAAAAAATAAAAACTAAGCAAACAACTAGAATGGGAACAGAATCACAGAAATGGAGGGTTATCAGTGGGGAAGGAGAGGGGGAAAATGGACGGGAAAGGTACAGACAATAAGAAGCATAATAGGTAGGCACAAAATAGTCAGGGGGAGGTTAAGAATAGTATAGGAAATGGAGAAGCCAAAGAACTTATGTGTACAACCCATGGACATGAACTGTGGTGTGGGGAGTGCTGGAGGGTGAAGGGAGTGGTACATTGAGGAGGGGAATAAAGACAAAAAAATGGGACAACTGTAATAGCATAGTCAATAAAATATACTTTAAAAAAAGAGAATCATTTATTTTAAGTTCCTATATAATGGTTGGTTATTCTTACTCTTTTTGAAAAATGCTTACTAAAATTGACTAGTCAGTAATATCAGTTGATTATCACCTTAGAGAACCAAAGCATTTAGAACACATGACAGTAGGGGAAGAAAAAAAAACAGAATACAAGATTCACCATTGTCTGACTATGGTACAAAACACTTTGAAATGACTTCAAACCATAAAGAACCCAGAAAGTCATTACTTCATAGTTTTTACTCTCTTTGACCAGTGTTCTTGGACTCACGCCATTACCAATCTCTTTTTCGAAAGATAAAGATAGTAAGAAGTCATTGCTTTAAGTATTTTACACATAATGACTAATTTAATCCTTAGAATAACCTTGTAAATTCAGTTCTATTATCCTCATTTACAAATGAGGAAACTAAAGCACAAAGAGTTCACAGGACAGTGCCAGTGGTCCTGTAGCTCATGAGTGGCAAATAGGGGATCCCAATCTTCTCTGTGACCTCACACACCATCTTAATCTCTAAAGTTTATGACCTTGTAGGAGCAGGGCTACATTGTCTCTGGTTACTCAATGTAAATTAATTATAAAGAAACCATCCTTCAGAAAGACACTAGAGATTTGAATTGAAAGAATGGGAGGTGGGAGGATAACATGCAGATTCACTCCCATGGAGCTTTGCCTTGATCCTTGCATCTATTCAGCATATCTGTGGGTGTCAGTTGGCCAAGGCTAGCTCAGGTCCTGCTGAAAATTATAGGATATTAGGATCCTTGTTATTCCTTAGTGAGCTCAGATGAATTTCTTGGCCTTTCTGAACTCCCAGGTGAAAACATAAGACACTAAAAAAAATCTCTAAGAGCCTTTCATATGACCAATAGTCCACAAATAAACAGGCCTAGATAACCTTCTGAAGCTGGGTTGGGTAAGGAGCCATGCCCCAATTTGTGCAGACCACAAATGACCTTTTTACAGATTGATGGTTTGTGTAAGTGAAGCACACAGCTTGGAAACCTGAAAATATCTGTGCATGTTTCTGATCTTGGACAAGCCAGCCTCCACCACAGAGCTCTTGGGAACCTTATGAGATCAAATATATTATCATGGTTTATCTGGTAGACCCTGGTGATCCCCCCAGCTTCTCTACCCTTACAGAATGAGACAGCTTACATTCCAAGAAGAACCAAAAAAACTTCACCTTCATCACAAATGGGTCCGGGTGATCATCAGAACATCCCATGAATTTACTAAAGATATCACAGCACTAACTGGTGAGTTAAGGAAGAGACATGAGTGAACACATCATATGACTGAGGAAAGAGCTGGAAGAAGGATTGTGAATGCAAGACCCTCAAGCCTCCATTATCCACCTCCTAAAAATGAGAATCTAATCAGAGGGAACAACAGCGCTTCTGCCACTGTTTACCTTCACTTTGGAGCCTGCTAATTAACCACTGAGACAAATCAGTTTGGCAGGAATACAGGCCAGTGGGGTCAGGGAGCATTTCCCAAGACCTTGAGGCCATTCTCTAGGCCTGATGCTTGAAAAGCTACCCAGACAGGCACCTGCCACCTGCAGAATGGGAATCCAGCTCCCACAAGGAGGCTTCTGTACAATTCTCTCCAAATTTCACATATAATGAGTTCCCCACAGCATCCTTTGAGAAGATTAACATAGTAGCTGCACACACTCACGTGCACCTCACATATATCACCTTCACCATCATTCGACATTTTGAGATGCAATCTCCTCAAGGATTTCAACACTGCTTTAACTTCTGAGAGTAATTCCAATCACATCTAGAGGTGTGGTGGGATTATTAGCCCTGCATCTGGAAACAAGGAACAAAACCTAACAGACAAAATCTTCTCTTCCAGTGTTCTAGCCGAGATGGAGTCGTAGGTAGAAAGGCTTCACTTCCCCACACAACCAAAAGGATAACAATTAATTTAAAAATAATAAATAACCAGAAGTGCTAGAAAATCAAACTGCATGGAACTCTTACAATCAAGGAGTTAAAGAAACATTCATTCAGACCAGTAGGTGGGGGCAGAGATGGGCATCTGAGCTAGCTGAGAGGACCCATGGCAAGCAAAGTGGACCATGCAGGCAAGGAGGAGCTGGCTAAATGGAAAACTAAAGATTAAAAACTGCCAGCTATAAAATACTGTAGGGATTGTGACATTCGGAGAAACTCCCAGTTTCACCGGAGATTTTGTTGGAAAGTGGGGCTACAGCAGAGTGAATGAGTGTCATTGTTCTCTCTCTGACCCCTCCCCCACAGACAGTGCCACAGCACACCAATGAGGGTTGCCCTGCCCTGGTGAATACCTAAGGCTCCACCCCCTACCACAAAACAGGTGTGCCAAAACTAAGAAATATGGCCCAAATGAAAGAATAGATCAAAACCCCAGGAAAACAACTAAGTGATAAAGAGATAAACAACCTATCTGAGACGGAGTTCAAAACACCAGTCATCAGGATGCTCACAGAATTGATTGAGCTCGGTGGAAAAATAAAGAAAGAAATGAAGGCTACACAAAATGACATAAAACAAAATACACAGGGAACCAACAGTGAAAGGAGGAAAACTGGTACTCAGATCAACAATTTGGAACACAAGGAAGAAAAAAAAAATTCAACCGGAACAGAGTGAAGAAACAAGAATTCACAAAAATGAGGAGAGGCTTAAGAACCTCCAGGACAACTTTAAACATTCCAAAATCTGAATCATAGAGGTACCAGAAAGAGAAGAACTAAAAATTTATTTGAACAAATAATGAAAGAAAATTCCCCCAATCTGATGAAGGAAATGGACTTCCAGCAAGTTCAGGAAGCCCAGAGAGTCCCAAAGAAGTTGGACCCAAGGAGGAACACACCAAGGCACATCATAATTACATTAGCCAAGATTAAAGATAAAGAGAAAATCTGAAAAGCAGCAAGAGAAAAAAGAGACGATTATCTACAGAGGAGTGCCCATAAGACTGTCAGCTGGTTTCTCAAAAGAAACCTTACAGGAATGAAGGGACTGTAAAGAAGTATTTCAAGTTATGAAAGGCAAGGGACTCCAAGGGACTCCAAGATTACTCTGTGCAGCAAAGCTATCATTTGGAATGGAAGGGCAGATACAGTGCTTCCCAGAGAAGTTCAAGTTAAAGGAGTTTATCATCACTGAGTCCTTATGTGAAATGTTAAAGAGACTTGTCTAAGAAATATAAAATCAAAAACTATGAGCAGTAAAATGACAACAAACCAACTATCAACAACTGAACCTAAAAAACAAAAACTGAGCAAACAACTAGAACAGGAACCGAATCACAGAAATAGAGATCACATGGATGGTTATCAGTGGGGAGGAAGAGAGAAAGGAGGAAAGGTGCAGGGAATAAGAAGCATAATTTGCAGGCATAAAATAGACAGTGGTAGGTTAAGAATAGTATAGGAAACAGAGAAGCCAAAGAACTTATACATACAGTTCATGGACATGAACTAAGGGATGGGGGGAGCTGTATGGTGAGGGGTGCAAGGTGGAGGGGAGATAAAGGGCAGAAAAAATTTGGACAACACTAATAGCATAATCAATATAATATACTTAAAAAAAATCTCCTCTTCCAAATGAGGTCCCCAGCTCTAAAAAGAGTGCTTTAATTTTACATCAGTGTTTTCACCCTGGTATTGATATCTCTAAGGATAAAAGAACAATTTTAAGAAGTTATGAAAAAAGAAAGAAAAGAAGTTTTATGACTTGAGAAGCTCTCTTTTCCTAACCCTGAGAGTCTGGGCTTAATTCCATGTTTCCCATTCCTAGTTGTGTGATCCTAGACTTGAAGCTGAACCTCTCAGAGCTTCGGTATCATTCAGTATAAAGACAGGATCATCACACAAATTTGGCTGGTTTTCCTTGAGCACTGAATCGTATAAGGTATATGATGTAACTTGTTGTTGACCTTTAAGTTATAAGCATTTCTGCAAGGATTCTCAAAGGTGCTGTTGTCTTGCATTGTCCAGCCAGATAGGTAAGAATTTTTCACTTCCTTCCAAGCATCCCCAGGTGACAACACTTTTTATTTCACTCGGGATTCTTGGGGTAAATGCAAACATGGCCCAGCACACTGGGATCTGAGCTACTTGCCAACTAACCCCACAAACAGAACTTGAGAAATTGATTGGTTCAGTGTCAACCATCCTATCTAGTGACTCTGTTCCACCTTGGGATTAAAGGTAGGCATTTGTAGTAAATCCTTAGTGTTCTGTGTCTCTGCATTCCCCCATCCACTCCTTCCACTGGCTTTTGTCTCTGAATTGGACTCTTGGCCATAGACCACCACCCTGCCTCTTGTATGTTTTTTTTGAGGTAAGCTTAGTTGATAACATTATATAAATTTCAGGTGTACATTATAATTCGGTATCTGTACACTCTGTTGTGCTCACCACTAAAAGTCTAGTTCCCTTCTGTTACCATATATTTGTGAATTGGGCAAAGGAGGTTAAATATATGTTCCTTTTTATCTTGCTGGTACTTTCTTGGCTTCCATCTCCAGCCACTGGTGTTCAGAGCTGACCCCTGTTTGAGATTTCTTATTTGTGTCTCAGAAAATTCAGAGCCTTAAACCAAAGAAGGGTGTTAGAACACAGATAGCATGTCTAATGTATTTCTCTAAAGAATCCCCTCTAAAGCCAGTCAGCCAGCCAGCAAACCTATTGAGTTCCCATTATATCCCAGGCACTATAGTAAGCCAGGAGATTCAAAAATTAGTAAAACTTCAAGAAACTCATCTCCCAGTGAGGAATACAAGCATATAAATGTATATACATGATACAAAGTGGTTGTTCCTCCTGGAGGCTATTCACCCAGGCTGTGCTCCAACATTCCCACAACAGGGCCTTCTTACTTTGTGATATGCTTTAGTCCATCACCACGTGTTTCTAATTGCTAAAATTGTCTTTCTAACTTGAACATTAACTTTCTAAATGTTCTTTCTTCTCCTTTCTGCTTATTGGATTCAAAGTTTAAATCCAACTTAATCTGAGATCAGACCCTATTCCTACCAGCAGTGTGACCTTGAGCAAATATTCAACCTCTCCGAGCCTCAGTTTGCTCAGCTGTAAAAAAGAATAATAGCCACATGAATGGGTTGTATTACATGAGATAACATATTTTGCCCTATACAGATAAAGAAACTGAGGTTCAGAGTGCTTAGGTAATGTGCCTAAGGTCAGTCAGTCAGAGAAGGCATGTAAATATTTGCTGTTTGGCTATTGCTCAACATCTGTCATCACTGAAGATTTTGTCTACCCATCTGTTGACATTTACCATGTCAACTTCTCAGGGAAAGACCCTTCTTTTAGGCTCTAGACCTAAATGTTAACTGTGCACAGGACTTCTCCATTTGATGAATGACAGCTACCTCAAGATGAATGTGAACTCATTTTCTTTCCTTACAAATTGGTTCCGTCCCATCTTCTATCTCACATAAGTCAGATGGCTGGAAGTCATCCACACCTCCACCTATCACTCCCCTTTCACAGCCAACCAAGCCTCTAGTGCTGCCTCTTGAATGCTGCACACTCTGCCCTATGCTCTTTACTCCTTTAAACGTCCTCAGTTCCTGTAGGCTTCATTTCTTGCCTGGATTTCAGCAAGTCTCCTAACTACCCTCCCTGCCTCCAGTAGGACCTCCTGCAACTTGATGTCCTGTTCCATGCCCAAGAGATTTTTTTTTAAAAAATTGTACTCCTCACTTAAGACCCTTCCTTCGCTAATCATTATCTTAGAGATAACATCTAACTTCCTTAGCATGCAACTCAGCACATATATCCTCTGTCTCTGCACCCTCTCATATGTCTACCATCATCCCCTGCTTTACCCTCTGCTCCACACTATATACATCACTTGGGTTATGAGGATAATTAGAAAAAGAGTTATGCTCACTGGCTGCTCCCTAGGAGCTACACAAACATCTCCTGTCATCCTTACAGGATGTAAGGATGGGGTATATAAATTACTGTCTCACAAGTGAAGTAAGTGAGGTTCAAAGAGGTTAAGCCACTTGCCCAGAATTTTCAAAATCATGTCTATCTAACTTCAAAACCCATATTCTTCATCTCTGTGCTCTAGGAAGCTTATTGACTGCTCATTGTGGACCACCTTCTATCTCCTTTCCCTGTCCCACTATAGGTTGGCTGCTTTGTTCAAGTTTTAGTTCAAGGGTCAACCCTCTGGAAAGCCCTGGTTGACCTTTTGCCCCCAAGCTGACTCAGATGGTTCATTAACTTTCTGTTCATCATACTTCTTTCAGCTCAAGATTCCATCATTTGGAAGATGCATCCTTGGTTTAATATTACATCTCTGTAGGGAATAAAAATCCCACCATGCTAAATATATACATCCTCAGTCATATTTCACACTGCACACACACACAAGCACATAAGATGGCTCCTATGCAAACAGCTAAACTAGATGAATGACATCTAACTTCAGTTGAGACTGTTTAACTTCAGTCTCAACTAGACTGTCTCCATTGGTACAATTTCCAATTCTAGTAGGCTAAGCCTCTTAAGAGATTATCTCATTTTAATACTCCCCAATGCCTGACACATAGTAGAAGTTCAATAAATAGATAATAAACAGAAAGAAAAATAGCTAGCATTTTTAAAACACATACAAAACTCCAGGGATTGAGCTCAGCATTTGGCATAGATTATTTTATTTTAACTGCTCACAATAAAAACAATGAAAAAGAACATTTTCTTATCTACATTTTGTGGTATAGAAACAAAAAATCAGAGAGGTTGGTTAAGCAAGTCACTTAAAATTTCACAGAGAGAGTGATAAGAGATTGAGATTTGGCTGATATCAAAGTTTGAGTTTTAAACTTATGCTACCTTTCCAAATACAAACCCTTTATTGTCCTCAGAAATGATGTTCAGTCTCTCAGCTCTTTCTCCTTCCTGTCATCGCCCATAGGTCAAACCTATCAAGATTATTCCTGTCCTTCTTTCTTTTTATCAGGATATCTCTTTTAAAACTCACACATACACACACACACACACACACACACACACACACACAAACTTACCTTCAATTGAAGCACAGCTTGTTCAGTGTGGAAAACAATAGAATTAGTACCTCCTTTGACCTAAATGCCATATTGTCCAACTATTTTAATTGCTGAAGCTCACCGTCAATAGATTTTAGGTGACTACATAGTTCACCTTGACTCTAGATGTTTTACACAAAAACTAAATCAAGTTTCATTAGTCATTTTTTTTTATTTTGAAATTTTTATTGTTGTTCAAGTACAATTATCTCCATTTTCCCCCAACTCCCCCCACCCCAACAATCCCCTCTCCCACCACTCATCCCACCCTACCTTGGTTTTGTCCATGTGTCCTTTATAGTTGTTCCTGAAAAACCTTCCCCATTTTCCCTCCATTATCCCCTCCCATCTCCTCTCTGGCTACTGTCAGTTTATTCTTAATTTCAATGTCTCTCATTATATTTTTCTGGGTTCCTTTTTAAGTATGTTTCACTTATAGGTGAGATAATATGGTATTTCTCTTTCACCACCTGATTTATTACACTTAGCATAAATGCTTTCCACTTCCATCCATGCTGTTGCAAAGTGCAGGAGCTTCTTCCTTCTTTCTGCTGTATAGTATTCCATTGTGTACCATTATTTTCTTACCTCTTCATTTACTGATGGTCACTAGGGTTGCTTCTAGCATTTATCTATTGTAAATTGTGTTGCTATGAACACTAGGGTGCATAGGTTCTTTTGGATTGGTGTTTCAGGGATCTTAGTATATAATACTAGTAGACGAATCACCAGGCAATTTCATTTTTAGATATTTTTTGAGGAAATTTCATACTGTATTCCCTGGTGGCTGCACCAGTCTGCATTCCCACCAATGGTGCACTAAGGTTCCCTTTTTTCTACATCCTCTCCAACACTTCTTGTTTGTTGATTTGTTTATGATGGCCATTCTGATGGGTGTGAAGTGGTATCACATTGTGGTTTTAATTTGCATCTCTCTGATTGCTCCTAATGCTGAGTATACTTCATATGTCTCTGGGCCCTCTATATGTCCTCCTCAGAGAATTGTCTATTCAAGAATTTTGCCAATTTTTTAAGTTGGGTATTTTTGTCTTCCTGGAGTGGAGTCATGTGAGGTCTTTATATATTTTGGAGCTCAAACCCTTGTCTGAGATATCATTGGGAAATACATTTTCCCATATAGTTGATTCTCTTTTAGTTTTAATGCTGTTTTCTTGAGCCATGCAGAAGCTTTTTAATTTGATAAGGTCCCATGTGTTTATTCTTTCCTTTATGTCCCTTGCTTTATGGGACTAATCAGTGAAAATATTACTGCATGGAATGTCTGAGATTTTCCTGCCTATATTCTAGTGAAAGGCTTTTATGGTGCCATGACTTATATTTAAGTATTGTATCCACCTTGAATTTATTTTTGTGTATGATGTAAGTTGGTGCTAGAGTTTCATTCATTTGCATGTAGCTGTTCAGATCTCCCAACACCATTTGTTGAAGAGGCTGTTTTAACTCCATTTTATGCTTCTACCCTTTTTGTCAAACATTAATTGACCACAGAGACTTGGGTTTATTTCTGGATTTCTGGGCTTTCTAGTTGTTCCTTTGGTCTATGTTTCTGCTATGCCAGTACCAAGCTGTTTTCATTACAGTGGTCTTGTAATGCAGTTTGATATCAGGTATTGTGATCCCTCTTACTTCACTTTTCTTTCTCAAAATTACTGGACCTATTTGGGGTAGTTAATAGATCCATACAAATTTTTGAAATGTTTATTCTATATCTGTGAAATATGTCATTGGTACTTTAATATGTATTGCATTGAACCTGTAAATTTCTTTGGGTAGTATGGACATTTTGATGATGGTAATTTTTCTAATCCATGAACACGGTACATGCTTCCATTTCTTTGTGACTTCCTTAGTTTCTCTCTTCAGTGTTATGTAGTTTTCTGAATACAGATCTTTTACATCCTTGGTTAGGATTATTTCTAGGTACTTTATTTCACTTGTTGCTATATCAAATGGGATTTTTTTCTTGATTTCTGTTTCTGATGTTTCATTTTTGTGGTAGAAAACTGGCTTTGATTTTTGAGAATTGACTTTGTATCCAGCTGTTTTGTCATATTCATTTATTAGCTCCAGTAGGTTTTTGGTGGAGTCTATAAAATTTTCTATGTACACTATCATGTCATCTGCAAACACCAACAGTTTTTGTTCCTCCTTTTCAATTCAGATGCCTTTTGTTTCTTTTTTTCATCTGATTACTGTGGCTGGGACTTCCAATACTATGTTGAATAGAAGTTGTGAAAGAGGATGTCCTTTTATTGCTCCTGATCTTAATGTAAAAGCTTCTAATTTCTGCCCAATTAGTATGATGTTGGCTATAGGTCTTTCATATATGGCCTTTATCATGTTGAGGAATGCTCTCTCTATTCCCACTTTGATGAGTGTTTTTATCATAAATTGGTGCTGTACCTTATCAAATCCTTGTTCTACATCTATTGATGTAATCATGTGTTTTTTTTTCTTTCTTTTTGTTTATGTGATGTATTACATTTATTGATTTGGGAATGTTATTCTTGCATTCCTGGGATGAATCCCACTAGATCATGGTGTGTGATCTTTTTAATGTATTACTGAATGTGGTTTGACAATATTTTGTTGATCATATTAGCATCTATAGTCATCAGCAATATTGGCCTATAGTTTTTCTTTTCTTTGTTGTGTCTTTTTCAGGTTTGGGGATTAGGATGATACTGGCTTAATAAGAAGAGTTTGGAATTTTTGCCTACTCATATATTTTTTGGAATATTCTATGAGGGATACAACTTAGCTCTTCCTTAAGTGCTTTGTAAAATTACATGTAAAACCATCCAGTTCAGGGTTTCTGTGCACTGGAGGTTTTTTGATTACTGCTTTGAATTCACCAACTTTTATTGGTCTCTTCAGGCTTTCTGCATCTTCTTCATTCACTTTTGGAAGACTATATTTTCCTAGAAATTTGTCCATTTCACCTAGGTTTTCAAATTTCTTGGAATATAGTTATTCATAGTATTTTTTTTACAATCCTTTGTATTTATGTGGCATCAGTTATAATCTGCTCTTTCATTTCTGAGTGTGTTTATTTGGGTCCTCTCTCTTTTTTCCTGATAAGTCTGCTTTAAGGCTCGTTGATTGTGTTTATCTTTCCAAAGAACTAGCTCCTGAATTTATTGATCCTTAGAATTATGGTTTTAGTCTCCATGTCATTTAATTTTGCTCTGATCTTCATTATTTCCTTGAGTTCTTGTTGGTATAGGGTTAGGGTGTTTCTTTGAAGTGTTTCTATCTTTTTAGGTAAGCCTGTATTCCTATGAACTTCCCTCTGAGGACTGCCATCGCTGTGTCCCATAAGTTTTAGATTGTTGTGAGTTCATTTCCATTTTTTTCCAGAATTTTTTTTATTTCTTCCTTGATCCCATGCATAACCCATTCATTATTTAATAGCATGCTATTTGATCTCCATGAGTCTGAGTGTTTTTGAGCTTTTTCCTTGAGGTTGGTTTCTAGTTTCAGTCCCTTGTGGGCAGAGAAAATGTTTCATGTGATTTCAATTTTCTTGAATTTGTACAGGGTTGTTCTGTGTCCTATCATGTGGTCTACCTTTGAAAATGTCCCATGTACATTTGAAAAGAATGTGTATTTTTTCTTATTCGGGATGAAATGACCTGTGTATATCAGTTAAGTCCATTTGATATTGGATGTTGTTCAACGCTACTGTGTGTTTGTTGACATTCAGTTTGGAAGATTATCCATTTTTGACAATGGTGTGTTAAAAACCTCTACTATAATTGTGTTGCTGTCAATATCTTTACTGAAGGTCTCCAAGATTTTCCTTATACATTTGGGTGCTCCTATGTTGTAGGCATATATATTTAAAATGTCTATGTCTTCTTGATGGATTCTTCCCATGAGTATTATGAAATGTCCTTCTAGGTCTCTTCTTATGGCCCTTGTTTTGAAGTCTATTTTGTCTGATTTGATTATTGCTACCTCAATTTCTTTTTCCTGTCCATTTGCTTGGAATATTTGTTTCCAGCATTTCACTTTCAATCTGGGTAGGTCTTTTTTTCTGAGGTGTGTCTCTTATAAGCAGTATATGTGTGGGTCAGGCTTTCTTATCCATTCAACTATTTTGTATCTTTTGACGAGAGCATTTAATTCATTCACATTTAAGGTTAATATTGATAGGTATTTATTCATTGCCTTTTTACTTTTTACCTGTGTTCCTCACTCACACTTGCTCTTTTTTTTTTTTTTTCTTTTCTTAAAGCAGACCCTTCAGCACACTTGCAGAGCTGGTTTGGTGGAGATGTATTCTTTTAGACTTCCTTTGTCTGGGAATTTCCTTATTTGGCCTCCCATTTTTAATTGAGAGTCTTGTTACATAGAGTAGTCTCAATTGCTGGCCTTTGTTTTTCATTACTTGGAATATTTCTTTCCATTCCCTTCTGTCTTATAGCATTTCCATTGAGAAGTCAGTTGCCTTATCGGGGTTGCCTTAACAGGATACTTCCTGTTTCTCCTTTGCTGCCTTTAAGATTCTCTTTGCCTTGGAATTTTGCCATTTTAATTATGATGTGTCTTGGAGTGGACTTCTTTGGGTCCCTCTTGATTGGGACACTCTCTTCTTCCTGGACTTGTGTGACTTTTTGTCTCATCAAATTAAGGAAGTTTTCCATCATTACTTTTTCAAATAGGTTTTCTATCCCTTGCTCTTCTTGTTCACCTTCTGGTATCCCTATTATATGGATATTATTCTGTTTCACATTGTACTTCAGGTCTCTTAACATCTCTTCATTTTTTTCTGACTTTTTTTTTCTTTTCTTGCTCTTCCTGGAAGTTTTGTTTACCTTGCCTTCCAGCTTGCTGATTCGATCATCTGCTTCTTTGAGCCTGCTTTTGATTCCTTCTACTGTGTTCTTTAATTCAGAAATTGTATTCTTTATTTGATCTTGCCTTTTGTCATAGTTTCTATTTCCTTCTTCATGTTGATGTAGCTTGCATTGTGTTCATCATAATTTTCCTGTAGTTTTTGGTAATTCTCTGTGAGCTCATTGAGCTTCCTTTTAACCATTGCTGTGAACTCAATACCTGATAGTTGACTTGCCTCGATTTCATTTAGCATTGTTTCCGAGACTTCCTTCTTTTCTTTCATTTGGGGTTTGTTTCTTTGTTTTCCCCATTTTTGGTGAGACTATTCTTTTTAGCCTTGGTTCTTAAATTGATCTATTCTTACTCCTGGAGTTTGTGGTGTGAACTTCTATGGTAAGAGAACTGTGAGATTCAGTGATGCAGTCTGCTTGATCTCCTGAACTTGATGCTCTTGAGAATCTTGTTATGTCAGCTCTCTGGATGTATTTGGATTTTGATTGTTGTCGGGTCATTCTTTGATGAGTCTTTCCTTTTGTTGGCTGACTGAGGCCACTCAACCCACAGCATCTGCTCCTGCACAACAGCAGTTTGAAGCTGTTTTCTGCTGTATATTAGAGGTTTTAAGGCTTCTCTCTTGCCATCATTCAGTTGTTTCTTCTAGGTAATTTCTCCACAGTTTAGTTGTATTTCCAGATTGGTCCTGGGAGGAGATTAGTGTGGTTTTCACTCATTCCCCCACCTCTTCTTTTAATATCTGCTGGTGATTCATTTGTTGAAACCAATGAGTTCACACCAGAGGGAAAGACCCAGTCAGTCCTGTTCCTTGTGCAAGTGCTGTCGGGACACCACCTACATTTGTCTTGTATTTCTTGTACTTCTTCAGTTGAAGACTCTATCATTTATAAGATAAATCTTTGACTTAATATTATCTTTGCACAAAATCAAATAAAATATTAACCATGGTAAATATACACAAGTTCAATCTGTACCACATGCCCTATATAAAAATAAATGAACAATGGACTCTATACCAGACTGTGAAATTACAAACACTTTAAAAGAAATTGCAGAATATCTGTGAGCCTGGATTAGATAAATATTTCTTAAATATGACACACAATAAAACATATAAAGTAAGAAATATATATATATAACCTGGACTTCACTAAAATTAATGTCGGTTCTTTAAAAGATACTGTTCTGGGGATGGTACACACCTGGTGCATGGTCTAATGCTGCCTGTCCTGGGCTCACACCAGAGGCACCAGGGATGGAGTCCCTCCCACGTGGTCCCTATGCCCAGAGCCCTGCAGGGCCAATTGGCTTTCTAGGAGGAAGGCAGAAAGCCCCATGGAGGGGAGCTGCATTCTCTCAAAATACTTGACTCAGTGGGAAAGCTGAACTACCCTGAAAGGGGCACTGAGAGTCCCGAGCACCTAGGACAGCAAAGAGCAGAAGGGATGTTGAGTTGCCCTAATAGAGGTACCTGAGCACCCAAGGACAGGGAAACTGGTGAAAATAAAGGCCTAGGCTGGGTGCAGAGGGGCACTGAGGAACTGGGGTGGAGGCTGGAAAACAATGAAGAGTGGTTGCTCAGGATGTAATAAAAACAAAAACCAATCCCTCCTCATCCTGAAGCAGGCAGGAAGGCCAGAAGGACTGGGCTAACCAGATTAAAGCCAGCAAAAGGCGTTTTGTTGTTGTTTTTAAATTGTTCTCCCTTTCTGTCCTTCTTTCTTTTTTTTATTCCTTCTTCCTTCCTCCTTTTCCTTTTATTACTTCTTCTTTTCTCTCTTTTTTTAAAAAAAAAATTCCTTCCTCCTTCCTTCTCCCTCTTTTTCTTCTTTTTTCTTTGTATTTTCTTTTTTCTTTCTCCTTCTTTCTTCCTTCCTTCCTTTCTTTTTCATTCTGTCTCTCCTTTCCTTCCTTCTCTTTCTTTTTTTTTTCATCTTTTCCCAAAGGTGAAACAATAATACCTGGAGATCTGAAAAGACCAGACTTAGATCCAAACAGGAATCATCCCAACAACAGAGACAGTGAGACAAATTTCACTTTGCTACTCTGGAGAACTTGCAAGGTGGGAATGATGAACACCAGTATACACAATGGAAGAGGAAACCCACCAACAAAGGAACCACCAACAAATAACAATGGAAGAAGGTGAAGGAAGGAGTGGAAGCCCACACTACCTAAATCCAGGACCTATCTGGAAATACAACTAAAGGTGGACAAATTACCCACAACAAACCACTAAATAAAAGCAAGAGAGAACCCTCAAAACCTTGTACACAGATGATTCACCTTCAATACAACTTGTCCACATCAGCACAACAGGATACAAGACACAGTGGCTGGAGTGATCCTCAGTTAACCAGCCAGAGGGAAGGACCCACTAAAGAAAGACCCAACACTCAAAACCCAAAGACATACAGAGAGCCAACATAAACAACATCCCAAGACCAGTGAGATCAGGGGATTAAGGAGATTGAGCCACTGAATTTCACAGGTATTCTACCATAGAAGGTTCACACCATAAACACGGGGAGTCAGAACAGATTAGTTTAAGAAGCAGAGGCAAACAAGAAGAGTCTCACAAACAATGGGAGGACAAAAAAAAAAAAAAAAACCAATCCCCAAATGAAGAGAAAGAAGGGAGCTCAGAAAGAATGCTAAATGAAATAGAAGCAAGTTCAACTATGGATATTGAGTTCAAAGCAATGGTTATCAGGAAGCTCAATGAGCTCACAGAGAATTACCAGAAACTACAGTAAAACTACAATGAACTCACTACAAACTATATCAACAAGGAAAAGGAAATAGGAACTATCAACAAGGGCCAAGAGGAAATGAAGATGATGGTTTCTGAACTGAAAAATAAATAGAAGGAATCAAAACCAAGGCTCGATGAAGCAGAGGATTGGATCAGTGAGCTGGGAGGACAAGGTAAAAAAAAAAAAAATACCCAGAAATAGCAAGAAAAAAAAAGGCTCAGAAAGAATTAAGAAGGATTAAGAGAAATGCAGGACACATGAAAAGGTAATAATATCCTATAATAGGTATACCAGAAGGAGAAGAGCAAGGGATAGAAAACCTGTTTCAAAAAGTTAAGGATGGAAAACTTCCCTAATTTGATGAGGAAAAAAGCCACACAAATCCAGGAAACACAGACAGTCCCAATGAAGAGGAACGCAAAGAGGCCCACTTCAAGACACATCATAATTAAAATGGCAAAATTCCAAGAAAAAGAGAGAATCTTAAGGCAGCAAGAGAGAGGACAGGAAGTACATACAAGGGAGCCCCAATAAGGCTAACATCTGACTTCTCAATGAAAACACTCCAAGCCAGAAAAGAATGGTAAGAAATATTCCAAGTAATGAGAACCAGAAGCCTGCAACCAAGGCTACTTTACCCAGCAAGACTCTCAATTAAAATGGAAGGCCAAATAAGAAGATTCCCAAGCAAAAGAAGTCTAAAAGAATACATCTCCACCAAACCAGCTCTGCAAGCGATGCTGAAGGAACTGCTTTAAGGAAAGAAAGGAAAAGAAAGTGAGAGAGAGGAACACAGCTACGAAAAATGGCAATGACTAAGTATCTATAGATAATAACCTTAAACATAAATGGATTAAATGCTGTAATCAAAAGACAAATAAGAGCTGAATGGATAAGAAAGCATGACCCACACATATGTTGCTTACGAGAGACCCACCTCAGGGCAAAAGACCTACAGAGACTGAAAGTGAAGCACTGGAAACAAATTTTCCAAGCAAATGGACAGGAAAAAAAAAAAGCTGGGGTAGCAATACCCATATGAGACAAAATAGAGTTCAAAAAAAGCACCATAAAAGAGACCCAGAAGGTCACTTCATAACACTCAAGGGAAGCATCCATCAGAAGACATAGACATTGTAAGTATATATGCACCCAATATAGGGACACCCAAACACATAAAAAAAAAACAACAACAACAACCTTGGAAGACCTTAAGAAAGATATTGACAAAAACAAAATTATAGTAGGAGATTTTAACACTCCATCATCACAAATGGACAGATCTTCCAAACAAAATATCAACAAAGATATTGTGGCTTGAAACAATGCCCTAGATAAAATGGACTTAACTAATAAATATATAGATCCTTTCATCCCAAAGAAGCTAAATACATATTATTTTAAAATGCATATGGAACATTTTCAAAGATAGACCACATGATAGGACACAAAACAAGCCTCAAACAATTTCAAGAACTTGAAATCATATCAGCATTTTCTCTAACCACAAGGGACTGAAACTAGAAACCAATCCCAAGGAAAACAAAACAAAACAAAACACTCAAAATCATGGAGATCAAATAGCATGCTGTTAAACAATGAATGGATCAAGAATGAGATTAGGGAAGAAATCAAAAAGTTTCTGGAAACAAATGAAAATGAACTCACAACAACCCAAAACTTATGAGACACAGCAAAGGAAGCCCTGAAGGGAAATTCCTAGTGATAAAGGACTACCTAAAAAAAATAGAAATATTTCAAACTAACAACCTAACCCTATGCCTACAATAACTCGAGGAACAACAACAAAGACAGCACAGAGCAAGAAAAAAGAAGGAAATAACCAAGATCAGAGTGGAATCAAATGACATAGAGACCAAAAGCACAATTTTAAGGATCAATGAATCCAGGAGTTGTTTCTTTGAAAAGATAAACAAAATTGAGAAGCCTTTAAGCAGGCTTATCAGAGAAAAAGAGAGAGGACCCCCCCCAAAAAAAAACACAATCAGAAATGAAAAGGAGAGATTACAACTGATACCACAGAAATACTAAGGATTGCAAGAAATTACTACAAAGAAATGTATGCCAAGAATTTGAAAACCTTGGTGAAATGGACAACTTTCTAGAAAAATATAATCTTCCAGAAGTCAATGAAGAAGAAGCAGAAAGCCAAAAACTCCTAACACACAAAAGCCTTGGACCAAATGCTTTCACAGGAGAATTCTGGAAAGCATTTAAGGAAGAGCTAAACCCCTATCCTTCACATACCATTCCAAAAAAAATCCAAAATGATGGAAGATTACCAAAGTCTTTTTTTCTGAAACCAGCATCATCCTAATTCCAGAAACCAGATAAAGACATAACAAAGAATGAAAACTTCAGGCCAATATCACTGATGAACATAGACGCTAAAATCCTCAACAAAATATTGGCACAGCATTCAACAATACATTAAAAATATCATACACCATGACCAAGTGCGATTCATCCCAGGATGCAAGGATGGTACAATATTCACAAATCAATAGACATAATACATCACATAAACAAAAGCAAAGACAAAAATCACATGATCATATCAATAGATGAGGAAAAAACATTTGATAAGGTACAACACCCATTTATGATAAAAACACAAAGCAAAGTGGGACTATAGGGAGCATTTCTCAGCATAACAAAGGCCATATATGAGAGACCTATGGCCAACACCATACTCAAAGAGCAAAAACTGAAAGATTCCCCACTAAGATTAAGAAAAAGACAAGGATGTCTGCTTTCACCACTTCTATTCAACATAGTACTGGAAGTTTTAGGCACAGCAATCAGATAAAAAAAAAAAGGAAATAAAAGGCATCCAAATCCTAAAGGAGGAAACATACCAGTCACTGTTTGCAGATGACATAATAGTGTACATAGAAAATCCTATAGACTCAGCCAAAAAAATTGTTTGATCTAATAAATGAATTTGGCAAAACAGTGGGATACAAAGTCAATATCCAGAAATCAAAGGTATTTTTGTGTGCCAACAATGAAACATCAGAAGCAGAAATCAGCGAAAAAAATTCCATACAATATAGCAACAAATAAAATAAAATACCTAGGAATAAACCTAACCAAGGAGGTAGAAGACCTGTATTCAAAAAACTACACAACACTGAAGAAAGAAATCAAGGAATACACAAACAAATGGAGACCTATACCGTGTTCATGGATTGGAAGAATTAATATCATCAAAATGTCCATACTAGCCAAAGAAATGTAGAGATTCAATTCAATACCTATTAAAGTACCAATGGTATATTTCACAGACATAGAACAGGCACTTCAAAAATTTATATGGAACCATAAATGACTCCAAATAGCTGCTGCAATTTTGAGAAAGAAGTGTCAAGTAGGAGAGATCAAAATACTTGATACCAAGTATCAAGTATTACGAGGCCACTGTAATCAAAACAGCTTGGTACTGGCATAAAAATGCACACATAGACCAATGGAACAGAACAGAAAGTCCAGAAATAAAACCAATTCTTACAGTCAATATTCAACAAAGTGGGCAGCAACATAAATTGGAGTAAAAATAGGCTCTTCAACAAATGGTGTTGGGAAAGCTGGACAGGTACATGCAAAAAAAAAAAAAGAAAGAAAGAAACTCGAGCACTAACTTAATCATACACAAAATAAATTCAAGGTGGATAAAAAATTTAAATATAAGTCATGACACTATAAAAGTCCTAGAGGAGAACATAGGCAGGAAAATCTCACATATTTCATGCAGCAGGATTTTCACTGATATGTCCCCTAAAGCAAGGGACATAAAGGAAAGAATAAACAAGTGGGATCTTATCAAAATAGAAAGCTTGTACACGACTAAGGAAAATAGTATTAAAATGAAAAGAAAACCAAATGTATGGAAAACATATTTGCCAATGGTACCCTCAGACAAGGGTTCAATCTCCAAGACATATAAAGAACTTACACACTCCACTCTAAGAAGACAAGCAACCCAATTAAAAAATGGGTAAAAGACTTGAGCAGACACTTCTTCAAGGAGGACACACAGAGTGTCCAGAGACACATGAAAAGATGCTCAGCATCACTAGCTATTAGAGAGATTGCAAATTAAAACCAGAATGAGATACCATTTCACACTGGTCAGAAGGGCCATCATAAACAAAGTGACAAAAAAAAAAAAGTCTTGGATGGGTTGTGGAGAAAAGAAACCTTACTGCACTGTTAGTGGGATTGCAGACTGGTACATCTACTATGGAGAAGAGTATGGAATTTTCTCTGAAAACTAAAAATTGATTTGCCTGTTTATCGAGCAATTCCACTGCTAGGGTTATATCCTAAGATCTCTGAAACACTAATCCAAAACAACCTATGCACCCCAATGTTCATAGCAGCACAATTTACAATAGGCAAGTGCTGGAAGCAACCTAGGTGCCCATCGGTAAATGAATGAATCAAAAAACTATGGTAGATTTACACAATGGAATTCTATGCAGCAGAAAGAAAGAAGGAGCTCCTACCCTTTGTGACAGCATGGGTGGAGCTTGAAGGCATTATGCTAGGTGAAATAAGCCAGGTGGTGACAGATAACTACCATATGATCTCACCTTTAATAGGAACCTAAACAACAAAACAAACAAACAAGCAAAATATAACCAGACACTGAAATTGAGAACAGGCTGACAGAGACCAGAGGGCAAAGGGGAGGGAATTTCAGGGGAAAAGGGTGAAGGGTTTGCAGGACATGCATAAAGGACACATGGGCAATAATGAGGGGGGTGGAAATGGGAGGACAGTGGAGAGGGCTGTGGGGTTGGGCTATGGTGGTTGGAAAAGGCAAAACTGTTGTTCTTGAACAACAATTAAAATAAATAAATTATTTTTTAAAAAAAGACACTGTTAATGAATGATAAGAGAAGCCACTGACTAAGGAACAATATTTGCAAACACATATGAGATAAATAACTTACTTAGAATATGTAGAAATCTTTCAAATTCAAAAAAAATTTGAACAGACACATCACCACAGAAGATATATGGACAAATTATCATATGAAAAAATGTCCATATGAAAATTTCTTTAAAGAATGCTGACAATATCAAAGATGCATAACTCACTTACATTGCTACTGGCAGTGCACACTGTTTATGGCAATGTTGTAAAACAGTTGGGCAGTTCCCTAAAATCTTTCTTTTTATTTTTTTATTGTTGTTCAAGTACAGTTATCTCCATTTTTGCCTCACCACTCCTCTCCATTCCACCTATCCCTGCCTCCCACCCTCAATTCTATCCCCTTTGGCTTTGGTCATGTGTCCTTTCACCTCCCTAAAATCTTAAACATACACTTGCCATA
Source organism: Phyllostomus discolor (assembly GCF_004126475.2). Classification (NCBI taxonomy): domain Eukaryota; kingdom Metazoa; phylum Chordata; class Mammalia; order Chiroptera; family Phyllostomidae; genus Phyllostomus; species Phyllostomus discolor. Next base: position 61,575,175 of record NC_040911.2, on the reverse strand, counting down.
TAACCCAAAATATTACTTCTCACTGCCCAAGAGAAATGAAAACATGTTTTTATACAAAAACCTTGACATGCATGTTTACAATGGCTTTATTCATAGTATTCCAAAACTCAGAAGAACACAAATGCCCTTTAAATGATGTATGGGTGAACATTGTGTGAGACATCCTTGCCATGGAACATTCCTCAGCAATAGAAAGGACCAGACTACCAACACTTGTGAGAATATGGGTTAATTTCAAGTGCATCCACTAAGCAAGAGAAGCCAGACACAGAAAGGATATATATCTATATCTATACCTATATCTATACCTATATTTATATCTATATCATCTATATCTATATATCTATATCTATATATATCTCATCTATCTATCTCTCTATATCATCTATATATAATTCTATCTATATGACATTCTGGAAAGGCAAAACCATAAATATAGAAAACAAATCAGTGAGTGCAAGAGAAGAGACTGGGGACAGGGGTTTGACTTTAAAAGAGAAAAAGGGAACTTTAATTTTGGTGTTGCTTATATCACTGCAGTTGTCAAAGTTCCTGAAACTGTACACTAAGAAGAACACTTTTTAGGGTATGTAAATTACACCTCCATAAAAAATGTATTCCTTTGTAGTGTAACCAATGGTGGAGGAATAATCAGGTAACAATTTGTTGAACCTTTATCAACATAAAGATAGTTCAGAAATAATAAAAGGTAGGGGCAATTCTCTTAGAACCAGTGAAATACATGCACAATATAGTTGTTATGCTCAGTATAGACTGTGTAACAGTCCAGTTTATTAGACCTTTTCTGACCCTGAAACTATGTGCAGTCACCCCTTTCTAATCAGTATTCCTGAAAGTGGGGTGAACATTTCTTCTATTTCTTTGTCCAAGCCAAATGTGACAATATTAGACAACATGGTAAGAGAGCAGAGACATCCATCTATGTAGATGTCTTCCAGCCAATGTTCTCCTTCAGGAATTTTCCAGTTGATGGAGAATAACGGCGGAGACTGGACTCCCATTTTCCAAAGTTTAGCACAAAGTTTAGACTGAGGCTTCCCTCTGTGTCTAAGGTCCAAGTTGATAGAAGACTTTGCCTGTTCTTGCTTAGTTTCTCCCTGCCTGAGTGGAGAACCAGCATCACCCTAACAGTCCAAGCCAAAACACAGTTGCTGTACTCAGGATATATTTGACTGATTTCATTAACTCAAAATAACATTTACACCTAACTTTACATTCTTAGAGACTGAAACCCTACAGACTTATATTTGGAAAGTAGTTTTCAGAGAATTATAGTTTCTGAGTTATCTTCTTTTTAAGAGTCTTACAGAAGTAACTGTCATTTGTGATTAAAATCAACATTAGTAATGAGGGGAGATGGACACTATGCAACCAAAGTGATGCCCTGGGCAAGACATGGCATCATCTGTAGGTATCCAGCCAGGGATGCACAACCTGAATATAATCATGAAGAGACAGGAAAAAACAAAAATAAAAGAATGTATTCTTCAAAACCATCAATATCATAAGCAAAAAGAAATGTTATAGAAATGTTCCAGATTAAAGGAGATCACATATATTGTTAACATGCACTGAGGGAAAAAATACTAAATAGTACATTACTGACTCAAATTAATAATATGATATGAATACTGATGGTAAATTAGAAAAATATTGTCTCTGTCAAATTTACTGAGGTTGACAATTGTGCTATAGTTACATAAAAATATCCTTACTCCTAGAAAATATATACTGAAATATTTAAGAGTAAATAAGAAATATTTAGGAGTAAAGAGTCATGATGTTTGTAACTTAACTTACTCTCAAACAATTTAGGAAAGAAATATTATCTCTTGATCATTGTTACCTGTATTAAATGGTTATTATTGAAATTTTATTGTCAAAATTATTGCCAAATGGAATGCTTTTTAAAAATGTAGTCCTTTAAGCATGCCATTTTATACATGTGTTTAGCACCATGAGCATTTTTTAATTATAGAATGTAGTGAGAGGGAAGAATAGAAAGTGTGGTTTTCCAAGACCAGTGAAAAGCCTCTATAGGCTGGATCCTTATGAAAATGTCATTACTAAATATCACTTGACAGATGTACTTCCCAGGCTTTTAACTGGAACTGATGTTGTGCACACATTCTCCTTTAGATAATGTCTTCTTTGGTGTGTGGAAATGACCTCTGTAGATGCTCACTTGTCAAACATTTCCAACACAACAATCTCCATTTATCCCAAGATCCTCCCAAGAGGACTGAATATTTACCACAGTCATCTCAATACTTTTCCTTTTCTGCTGTTTGACTTGACCAAGATGTTTTTTGGATATGGTCTATGTTCCTGTTGGTCAAGACCTAGCTAGTCATATGACTTCATTCTTCTCTTTTCATGGTCATTTTACTGCTCAATACTACTTAGAATGGGGGTAGGTTCACAGATTATAAGGAAGAAGAAGAGCTTAACTCTAACATCCTGTTTTCATTATAAATGTGTCATCTTGATAGTTGTGTTATTAATACTGGAAGATGAATATATTGGCTCAAAGTTAGAGGATATGAATAAAATTCTTGTAATAATTACCAAATCTCAGAGAATTAACATATGAAAAGTTTAGTTTTCACACTCACAAAGGTCAACATGGGTTGGCTGGTGCTCCTCCAAGTGGTGACTCAGGGGTCCAGGCTCCTTAACTTATGAGTCATTTTCATCATCAACATGCATTCTACACAGTTACCACTGCATGAGAAGAAAGAATAGGTAGCATATGTAGATTTATGTGTAGGTTCAGAAGTGGCTTACATCACTTTACTCCACATCATAAGTCAACAATAAATCATAGACATTCATAATCCTCCACTAAGAGGTGGGGCCTACATTCCCTCCCCTGGAAACTGGATGGAACTTCACAGCTATCTCCACTTGTAGAACATAATGAAAGAGCCAGTGCATGCTTCTTAAGACTAAATTATGAAATAAAATATGGCTTTGGCTTGGCTCACTCTCTCTGTGTCTCTGAATGCTCACCTTTGGACTCTGGCCACCATGTAGTGAGGAAGCCTAGGTCACATGGAGAGGCCACATGTATATGTTTCATCTGACAGCCCCAACCAGATCCCCAGCCCATAGCCAGTATAAACTGCTAGACCTATCAGTGAAAGAGCCTTCAGCCTTCTATAGGAGGTTCTAGACATGATTGAGCAGAGATGAGCCATCCTCCTGTACCAAGTTGAATTCCTGACTTACAAAAAATGATAAGAAATAATAAATTATTATTATTGTGTTAAGCCATTAAGTTTGGGGCTAACTTGTTACACAGTAATAAATAACAAATACAGTGAGCAGTTTGCTAGTCTGCCGCAACTCTGCAGCCTCTCTACATGAAGTTACATATTAAGATTCTCAGACCATCAGCTGGGAGAAAAACCACCACAACCACTGTCACCACCACCATTATCATAAGTCATTGTTGGTCTTAGCAATAAATGCAGATGCCACAATGAAAGTGAAAAATTGTGAGAGTTTTGTAAACATTGTTATGGCAAGGTTAAAGAAACTATTCGTGACAGACTCTGAGACTGGCAACAATGGTGGTGGTGATGGGGCAATACCATCCTAGTCTTGAAGAAGAAAGGTAGGGACTGGTTATGGGAATCTAACTACTATGTTAAGGAGGGATCTGCTGAAAGGGATTGGAACTTTCAGAGTGTGACCACTGTCGTACTGAGAGCCAGGAAAGAGAGGTGGGAGAATAAACACTCAATCTGGCTCTCTTCTCACTCTGTTTTCCCATTGATATATCCCCTACTCTCTGAACCCAGCAGAAACCAAAATGCAAATAAGCCTTGATGTCACAGTCACAGGGGCCAGCCTCCCAGGAGAAAGAGCAGGATGAGAGAGGAGGAGAGTAGATCTGGAGGGGGAAATGTGAATATTCTGCACATTCACCATCACCATCACCATCTTCATTATCATCATCCTTATATACCTAAAATGTGCATGTAAAGTAATTTCTCATGTTTTCTCTTATATTATCCTCAGAAAGCAACCCCTGCTTCTACCAGTGGGCATGGTACATAACTGGTGCTTAGTGCTTAGTTCAATCCCACAGATGTTGTAGAATATCCATTGTATTCCTTCAAATAGAAATATTGGTTTAGAAATAGAAATAGAAATATCCCTTCAAATAGAAACACCCATGCTATTCCTTCAAATAGAAATACAGAGAATAAAATTCCAACTATCATCACAAAAATGCAAACTGTTGAAAAGCTTAATCAGAAAATACTCATGGAGATAGTGGTGTTCAAGTATGATCTTGGGTGTTAGGTTGATTTCAACAGGTGTGCCTGGAAGGGAGAAAGAGCTTCCATATCCTGGAAACCACATTAAAGTAAAATTTAAAGGTGAGGGAAATAGCGACCATGTCATGAAAACAGAAAATAATTCCATTTGCTGAAGAATAGAATTTAAGGAGATGAGAGTCCTGGTCAGGTGGCTCAGTTGGTTGGAGCATAGTCCTGTGCACTAATAGGTTACAAGTTCATTCCCAACCAGGGTATATACCTAAGTTGTGGGTTCAGTCCTCCACTGGAGCACTTACAGGAAACAAGAAATTAATGTTTCTCTCTCTTTCACCTCTCTCTCTTTCTCCTCTCTCTTTCTCTTTCACTCTCTCCTTTCTTCCCTCTCTAAAAAAATTAATAAATATATCCTTGGGTGAGAATTTAAAAAAGAAATGAGACATAAGCTCTGAAGTAAAAAAGAAAAGTTCTCATATTGTGATGTCTTGAAAGCTGAGATGTGCTTATATTCAGCACTGATGTTTGAGAAGAAGAAAGTGTTCTAACTGTTCTTTAAGAATACCAAGCTGATTCATCTAAGATGGCGTCGGAGTAGGAAGGAGCAGATTTGGCTTTCCTCTGCTCAGGGGAGAGAGTCCTGACCGATCTTTGGAGTGGAAAGGCAAGCAACCAACATATTTCAGCATTTTTGAGAACGGAGGACCAAGGATTGTGGCAGAACCGAAAGAACAAACAACAGATTGCTGCATCAAGCTGTGAGCGCGCAGGCTGCGGACAGGCCGCGCCCGCCCGCCCGCGGGGGCACCGGCGTGCGGCAGACGGCCGTGCAGGCGCCCGCTCACCGGAGCGCGGGGAGCGAGGGTCGCGCTGGTCACGCCGGGCGGCGGCCGGGCCGCAGAGCCAGTGCGAACCCCACGGGCCTAGGAAGAAAAGCCAAACAAGTCAACCTTCAGACTGCCTCAGCCAGCAAGAGCAGAAAAACCGGTTTGGCCACTTTGAAATCAAGAGACTTTTTAATTTGATTCTATTTTTTTAACAATTTTTAATTTTTTAAGTTTTATTGTTTTTATTCTCTTTTGATTTCTTTTTCCTCTCTTACCTGATTTCTTGTTTTATTCCTTCCTCCTTCCTGTCCTCCAATTTTATCTCTTCTTCCTGCCTTCGTCTGCCTTTTCTATTTTTTTTCTTTTTTAAATTTTTTCCTAAATACCTACAAGTGAGACAAAAGCCTGGAACGGTGAAAAGACCAAAGTTGAACCCAAAGAAGGGGCATCACAACAGCTGGGACAGTGAGATAAATGTCACTCTGCTATTACAAAGAACCTGCAAGTTATTGCAAATTTGTATTATTATTATTTTTCCAGTGTTCCTACATCCTTTTTTTTTTTTTTTTTTTAAACAATATTTTTATATCCCTCTTATTTTTGTATAGCCTGCTTTGCTAGGCTGGTTTTATTGTATGACCTCACAGCTTTCCCCTGATATCTCTTTCTATACCATATTACTAATCTACTGTCCATTAACTCACCTGTGTCCTATAAGCATACTACTCAATGTTTGGTACTTCATATCCTTATTACCTAGATTTCATAGACTCTGCCATATGAATGTTGCCATAATATTATTGTAAATAACTGCTGTTCCATGCAAGTGTAATTACTTCACAACACCCCCCCCCCAGATCGTAGCCCATTTCAAAGTTTCCTGAACTCTATTACTGTAGTGGTTAACTCTATTCTCTCACACACTACACCTATTTACTACCCTTTACTGTCACCTTACCCCAGAATCTGACCGCCCACAACCTCTCTGCTTTATAGATCCAACGCACAATCCTTCCTCCCCCAACAAGAGTCTTATCTTCTTTCCATCCTTTCTAAAAATCAGCTAGCTGGGTGGAAGACCACGGTTAACACTATACATAGTGAAAGGATCTCCTATATCTTCCCTGCTTGCTACTACTGTAAATAGCATAGAATTCTCGGTAGCTGTCTTAAACCATTTTGCCCTCCCCTCCATCTGATGACAAAAAAGAATAGGTGGAGGAGGTGAACACCAGGATACCCACTGGAAGAGGAAACCCAACAACTAAGGAACCACTAACAGATAACAGCAGAAGAAGGTGAAGGAGGGAGTAGTAACCACACAAACCTCAATCCAGGGCTTATCTGGAAATACAACTAAACAGTAGAGACAGTACCCAATACAAACAACTGAACAAGATTTCTTTAAACCTTGTACACACAGAAGAACCAGCCTCAACACAACCTGCCCTCACCAGCACAACAAAATATAGAAGGTGGTGGACAGAGTGACCCACATTTAACCAGCTGGAGGGAAGGAACCATCAAAGAAAGACTCAACAACAATCAGAACCCAAAAGCAAACACAAAGCCAACTTAAACAACAGCCCAAGACCAGCGAGCTTGGGGGGTCAAGGAAACAGTACCACTGAAACTCACTGCTACTCTACTAAAGAAGTTCACATCATAAACCGAGGGAGCCAGAACAGATCAATATAAGAAGCTGAGGTGAACAAGAAGAGTCTCACAAACAATGGGAAGACAAAGAAATACTCCCCAAATGAAAGGAAAGGAGGAAGCCTCAAAAAGAATGCTAAATGAAACAGAGGCAATTCAACTATCAGATATTGAATTCAAAGCAGTGATTGTCAGGAAGCTCAATGAGCTCACAATGAGCTACGAGAAGCTACAGGGAAGCTACAATGAACTCAATGAAAACTACATCAGCATAAAAAAGGAAATAGAAACTCTCAACAAGGGCCAAGAGGAAATGAAGAATACAATCTCTGAAATGAAGAACACAGTAGAAGGAATGAAAAGCAGGATCGATGAAGCAGAAGATCGGATCAGCGAGCTAGAGGACAAAATAGAAGAAAACACCCAGAAAGAGCAAGAAAGGGAAAAGAGGCTCAGAAAGAATGAAGAGGGATTAAGAGAAATGCAAGACAATATGAAACGTAATAATATCCGTATAATAGGGATACCAGAAGGAGAAGAAGAAGAACAAGGGATAGAAAACCTAGTTGAACAAGTGATGATGGAAAACTTCCCTAATTTGATGAGACAAAAAGTCACACAAATACAGGAAACACAGAGAGTCCCAATCAAGAGGAACCCAAGGAGGCCCACCTCAAGACACATCATAATTAAAATGGCAAAATTTCAAGACAAAGAGAGAATCTTAAAGGCAGCAAGGGAGAAGAAGGAAGTAACATACAAGGGGGCTCCAATAAGGCTAACAGCTGACTTCTCAATGGAAACACTCCAAGCCAGAAGAGAATGGCAAGAAATAATCCAAGTAATGAGAACCAGAGGCCTGCAACCACGACTACTTTACCCAGCAAGGCTCTCAATTAAGATAGAAGGCCAAATAAGAAGCTTCTCAGACAAAAGAAGTCTAAAAGAATACACCTCCACTAAACCAACTCTGCAAGAGATGCTGAAGGGACTGCTTTAAGGAAAGAAAGGAAAAGAGAGAGTGAGAGAGGATCACACGTACATAAAAGGCAATGAATAAGTACCTATCAATAATAACCTTAAATGTAAATGGACTAAACGCTCCAATCAAAAGACATAGAATAGCTGATTGGATAAGAAAACATGACCCACACATATGCTGTCTACAAGAGACCCACCTCAGGATAAAAGATCTGCACAGGTTGAAAGTGAAGGGCTGGAAACAAATTTTCCAAGCAAATGGACAGGAGAAAAAAGCCGGGGTAGCAATACTCATATCTGACAAAATAGACTTCCAAAGAAGATCCATAAAGAGAGACCCAGAAGGTCATTTCATAATACTCAAGGGAACAATTCACCAAGAAGACATAAACATAGTAAATATATATGCACCCAACATAGGAGCACCTAAATACATAAAGAAAATCTTAGAGGACTTCAAGAAAGATATGGACAGCAACACAATTATTGTGGGGGATTTTAACACCCCTCTATCAAAAATGGACAGATCTTCCAAACAAAACATCAACAAAGATATTGTGGCATTGAACAATACCCTAGACGAGCTGGGCTTTACTGATATTTACAGAACCCTCCATCCCAAAGAAGCTAAATACACATTTTTTTCAAATGTACATGGAACATTTTCAAAGATTGACCACATGATAGGACACAAAACAAGCCTCAACAATTTCAAAAAAATTGAAATCATACCAAGCAATTTCTCGGATCACAAGGGACTGAAACTAGAAACCAACCACAAGGAAAAAAACCCAAAACACTCAAATTCGTGGAGATTAAACAGCATGCTATTAAACAATGAATGGGTCAAGAATGATATTAGGGAAGAAATCAAACGGTTTTTGGAAACAAATGAAAACGAACTCACAACAACCCAAAACTTATGGGACACAGCCAAGGCAGTCCTGAGAGGGAAGATCATAGCGATACAGGCCCACCTAAAAAAGTTAGAAACATTTCAAACAAACAACCTAACCCTACGTCTACAAGAACTCGAGGAACAACAACAAAGACAGCCCAGAGCAAGCAGAAGGAAGGAAATAACAAAGATCAGAGCAGAATTAAATGACATAGAGGCTAAAAGCACAATTCTAAAGATCAATGAATCCAAGAGTTGGTTCTTTGAAAAGATAAACAAAATCGACAAGCCTTTAAGCAGACTCATCAAGAAAAAAAGAGAGAAAACCCAAATAAACACAATCAGAAATGAAAGAGGAGAGATTACAACAGATACCACAGAAATACAAAGGATTGTAACAAATTACTACAAAGAGCTGTATGCCAAGAAATTTGAAAACCTAGATGAAATGGACAAATTTCTAGAAAAATATAACCTTCCAAAACTCAATAAAATGGAAGCAGAAAGCCTCAACAAACCAATAACAGCAAAAGAAATCGAAGCAGTAATCCAAAAACTCCCAACACACAAAAGCCCTGGACCAGATGGTTTCACAGGAGAATTCTACAAAGCATTTAAGGAAGAACTAACACCTATCCTTCACAGACTATTTCAAAAAATCCAAAAAGATGGAAGACTACCAAACTCTTTTTATGAGGCCAACATCATCTTAATCCCAAAACCAGATAAAGACACAACAAAGAAAGAAAACTACAGGCCAATATCGCTGATGAACATTGACGCTAAAATCCTCAACAAGATACTGGCAAACCGCATCCAACAGTACATTAAGAAGATCATACACCATGACCAAGTTGGATTCATTCCAAGTATGCAAGGATGGTACAATATACGCAAATCAGTAAATGTAATACATCACATAAACAAAAGCAAAGACAAAAACCACATGATCATATCGATAGATGCAGAAAAAGCATTTGATAAGGTACAGCACCCATTTATGATAAAAACACTCAGTAAAGTGGGAATAGAGGGAGCATTCCTCAACATAATAAAGGCCATATATGAGAAACCTACAGCCAACATTATACTCAATGGGCAAAAATTAAAATCTTTTCCACTAAGAACAGGAACAAGACAAGGATGTCCACTTTCACCACTTCTATTCAATATAGTACTGGAGGTTCTAGCCACAGCAATCAGACAAGAAAAAGAAATAAAAGGAATCCAAATCGGAAAGGAGGAAACAAAACTGTCACTGTTTGCAGATGACATGATAGTGTACATAGAAAATCCTATAGACTCCACCAAAAAACTGCTTGACCTAATAAATGAATTTGGTAAAACAGCGGGATACAAAGTCAATATCCAGAAATCAAAGGCATTTCTGTACACCAACAATGAAACAGCAGAAGCAGAAATCAAGAAAAAAATCCCATTTGAAATAGCAAAAAGGAAAATAAAATACCTAGGAATAAACCTAACCAAAGAGGTAAAAGACCTGTATGCAGAAAACTACATAACACTGAGGAGAGAAATCAAGGAGGACACAAACAAATGGAAACATATACCGTGTTCATGGATTGGAAGAATTAATATCATTAAAATGTCCATACTACCAAAAGCAATCTACACATTCAATGCAATACCGATTAAAGTACCAATGGCATATTTCACAGACATAGAACAAACACTTCAACAATTTATATGGAACCATAAACGACCCCGAATAGCTGCTGCAATTTTGAGAAAGAAGAGTAAAGTAGGAGGAATCACAATACCTGACATTAAACTATACTACAAGGCCACTGTAATCAAAACAGCCTGGTACTGGCATAAAAACAGGCACATGGACCAATGGAACAGAACAGAGAGCCCAGAAATAAACCCAAGCCTCTACGGTCAATTAATATTTGACAAAGGAAGCAGCAACATAAAATGGAATAAAAATAGCCTCTTCAACAAATGGTGTTGGGAGAACTGGACAGCTACGTGCAAAAAAATGAAACTCGAGCACCAACTTACACCTTATACAAAAATAGATTCAAGGTGGATAAAAGACTTAAATATAAAGCGTGACACCATTAAAGTCCTAGAAGAGAACGTAGGTAGGAAAATCTCAGATATTTCACACAGAAACTTTTTTACTGACTTGTCTCCTAGAGCAAGGGACATAAAGGAAAGAATAAACAAATGGGACCTCATCAAAATTAAAAGCTTTTGCACAGCTAAGGAAAACAGTATCAAAATAAAAAGAGAACCAACTGTATGGGAAAACATATTTGCTAATGATACCTCAGACAAGGGTTTAATCTCCAAAATATATAAAGAACTTACGCGACTCCACTCTAAGAAGACAAGTAACCCAATTAAAAAATGGGCAAAGGACTTGAACAGACAATTCTCCAAGGAGGACATACAGAAAATCCAAAGACACATGAAGCGATGTTCAATATCGCTAGCCATCAGAGAGATGCAAATTAAAACCACAATGAGATACCACTTCACACCAGTCAGAATGGCCATCATAAACAAAGCAACAAATAACAAGTGTTGGAGAGGATGTGGAGAAACGGGGTCCCTAGTGCACTGTTGGTGGGACTGCAGACTGGTACAACCATTATGGAAAGCAGTTTGGAACTTCCTCAGAAAACTAAAAATGGATCTGCCTTTTGACCCAGCAATTCCATTGCTGGGACTCTATCCTAAGAACACTAAAACACCAATACAAAAGAACCTTTGCACCCCGATGTTCATAGCAGCACAATTTACAATAGCTAGGTGCTGGAAGCAACCTAGATGCCCATCAGTAAATGAATGGATCAAAAAACTATGGTACATTTACACAATGGAATTCTATACAGCAGAAAGAAAGAAGGAGCTCATACCCTTTGCAACAGCATGGATGGAGCTGGAAAGCATTATGCTAAGTGAAACAAGCCAGGCAGTGAAAGACAAATACCACATGATATCACCTTTAACAGGAATCTAAACAACAAAACAAAACAAAACAAAAAACTAGCAAAATATAACCAAAGACACTGAAATAGGGGATAGTCTGACAGTGGCCAGAGGGGAGAGAAGAGGGAATTTCAGGGGGGAATGGGTAGGGATTACAGGAACAAATTTGGAGGACACATGGACAAAAACTAAGGGTGGGGGGTAATGGGGGGAAGGGGGGAGGGTTGGGTGGAGGGGCTGAAACGGGAGTAGGGGGCAGAAAACTGTACTTGAACAATGATTGAAATAAAAAAAAAAAAAAAAGTTTATAATTCAAAAAAAAAAAAAAAAAAAAAAAAAAAAGAATACCAAGCTGACATAGATGGATGGAATAAATTGAGTACTCACATAAATGAAATGGGGAGATAATTTATGGGGGCACTGCCCTAGTTTCAGTAACAAGGATCTTGATAGTTGGGTGGAAACAGAAACAGAAGAAAATGGTGTGGCAACAGACTGACAATATGAGAACCAAGACAGTAAAAATTACTCTTCCTACAGCCAGTCACTGCTGGCATGGGGATACCATTTGTCCAACATCACAAGTATTTATTGAGTGATTGACTACTCTGTGCCAAACATTGCTCTTGACTTTGTGCACACAGTGAGGAGAAAGACAGATAAAACAGTTTCACTTTTCGGTAAAAGAATTCAATTCAGTAAGAGAAGATACTGCCATTGACACAAGTAAAAAATTTAGGACTAAAAGATGGCATACATGTTCTCTGTCTGGAATAGTCTCCCTCTTAGCTCCTTTGCTTAGAAAACTCCTACTCACCCTTCCTAAGAACCTCTAACTCCCAACAATTTAGACACTTGTCCTTCATTCTTTCATTGTAATTTGCTCATTCTTCTGGAATCTCCCTTCTGAGATAACTAATAGTTCAAGGCTTCAAAGCAACCTTTTATAATAAAGTAGATTGTGAAGGTCTCTTGGAAGGGTTGTTAAAAATATTAGATCAAACCATTAGCAAAGCTGCATTAGTAAATCAAAATGTATAAAGTGGAAGAAATTTATTATAATTGAAATACATTATTTGTCCTGAGAGTTAGGAAACAAGAAGGATAACCCATCTCCTCATCCTTACCCCATGGATCTATGCATAGGGAGGGTGATGTTATGCATCAAAGTGGCCCCACATGCAATTTCTAGGCTTGCTGGACCATACTCATGATTCATTCTTCACTCACTGGACTAAAGAGAAGCTGGGTCCAGGTCACCTGGGCAGTTAATACAGCCTTTTACATCAAGCTGACCTAAGCTAGAAAGGAGGCTTTTCCACTTAAATTACAAGGTCTCTAATAAAGATCTCAACTCTGCAGATCCTTGGCTTTCTTACCTGTTGAAGAGGAAGAGGGTTCCTGGGAGGATTAATTGGTGCAAAAATTAGAAAGTTCCTCCTTTCCAGCGACCCAGTAGGCATTCAATACAGTGCATGTTTTTATTTGAATCAATTAAGATTCACATGTTAGGGCTCCCATTGCACTTGTGTGTGCAGTTCTTCATCCTGTGGTTGGCTGTCCCCAGAGACATCTCTGATGGTACATTTTTAAAAGATTTTATTTACTTATTTGTTAGAGAGAGGGGAAGGGAGGGAGACAAACATTGATGTGTGAGAGATACATCAACTGGTTGCCTCTTGCAGGCCCCCAAATGGGGACATAGCCCACAACCCAATTCCCTGACTGGAAATCCAACCAGCGACCTTTTGGTTCCCAGGCCACTAAGCCAGTACCATGTCTCTGATGGTACTTCTTGCAGATATTCTCTGAGGGACACCCAATACTGAGAACCCCAGAAAGTTCTCAGAACAACTTTAGAAGCCTCCTACTCCATTTCCTCAGCTCCATACTTGTCCCATTGTCCATCCTTCTCACAGAAGCATCTGGGTTACAAAACTGAACTCATTATTCCCAGCTGAACATCCATCACCGACAGCCTCCTCTGCCTATCCTAACCCCAGGCCCTAACATCACATCCCTACTGACAGCGCTGGTCTCCTCTCTCTGAGATATTTCCTCGAGCTTGACATTCAGTTTTTGAGGTACTTAAAAGAAGGGGTCTGCCAGGTAGCCTTCAGCAAGCCATGCAAACTATCCATGCTCAGCTTCCTCTTCTATAAAATGAGACTGAGGTTTCCTCAGAGGTTTTTGCAAAATTTAAAAGGAAAAAAAAAAAACATGTACAGAATTCAGCATAATGCCTGGAACATACTATGTGTTTAATAAATGTCAGCTACTATGACTGTTGTGGTGTTATTAAATGGCTTGGATTCCAACATTGGTGGTGCCAATTCATGCACCGAGACCATACAGAGTGCTACCTCTCTCACCTACAGGAGTCTTACTCTTTAAAAGTCAAAAGCAGTCTTTCTAGAGCCTCCAGGTTGAACTAAATGCCTACCTTTAGTTTTCTCAGGTAACTTTTCATCTCTCTACGCTAGCACAATCCTTGTTATAATTAAGACTGCCTGTTTGTATATTTTTACCTCCCCTTCACACTATAAATTCTAGAAGATGAGGAAATGTGGTATCTCCATTTGTACATCTCCAGCACCCAACATATTGACTTGTGTGGAGGGAGATGAACAGCCAGCCAGACAGGAAGGTAGCCAGATGAACAAGCAGATAGGTGATAGACAGGTAGATATATAGACAAATATGAAAATGGAGAAATCTATTGAAATTCCCAATCAATGTTTCTGTCTATGCCCACCTTATCCCTTGTTAACAATATTAAAATATGTGTATAATTTTATTTTGTTCTAAACAAATCATACTATCTCCTCAGTCACAACATATTAACTTTTAAAATTATTTTAAAATATGTAATAAAATGGGCATATGAATTTTATGTGTATGTATATATGTAAATAAATATACATATATATCACATAGCTTTTATAACAATAATATTTAATTTTTATTTAACATGTACTGTATGCTCATAAAGTTGCTAAGGGCACCATCTTTTTAACTAAGTTTTTTTTTTTTTTCTTTTTAACTAAGTTGATCATCACAACAACCCTGCAAGGTAGGTGTTGATATCCTGATTTTATACTTTAGAGGTTTAAGGAAATGCTCAAGGGTAACACAGGCTGGTGCAGAATTTAAAATTAATTTTTTGTTTTCCTCTGTGTTATGGGTGAATTGTAATTCCCTTAAAAACATATATTGGAGTCCTAAGCACTAGTACCTCATCATGTGACCTTATTTGGAAATTGAGTCTTTATAAAGATAAATAAGTAAAAATGAGATCATTAGGGTTGGCCATAATCCAGTGAGATTGGCGACCTATGGAAAAAAGAAATTTGGATGGAGAGACAAACACATGCAAAAGGAAGATAATGTTAAGGGATAAAGACATAAAGAGATAACCACATAAATACTGGAGTGATGCATCTATAAGCCAAAGTCTGCTGGGAAACTACCAGAAGCTAGGGAAAAGGCATAGAAGAGATTCTCTCACAGCCCTCAGAAGAAGCCAAATATGCTAATATCCTGATTTTAGATGCTTAGCTTCCAGAATTGTGAGATAATATTGACGTTACTTTACACCATCTAGTTTAAGGTAGTTTGTCATAGCAGTCCTAGAAAATTAATACACCCTATTTCCAAGGATGTTCTTATCCACTGAGGAACTGAATTCATTTTATGCAGGCTTGTCTGTCTCTCCACTGACAGATAGGAAATCTTCAAGGGACAACATAATTTTCACACTTGCACCCCCAATTAGTAGAACAGTTGTTGACACAAGGCAAATGTCCAAACACATTTAATAAAGGAAAAAGTGTTGGAGTAAGAGGGGTTTTTTTTTCCATTTTACTGTTTAGAATATATAAAATGTGTTTAGAAATTATCTTTCAGAGCACATTAAAAAAAGAAAAAAGGCAGCTCATATAAAATGTGCTGGAGAAGTGGAGGATAGAGGATTCAGGCTGGTTGATTACATGTAATACTACACATCTTACCAGCACACACCTGTCCACTCTTCTCTGTGGGCCCTACCACCCACTCCAAGTTGCCTACACCACTGAGGGGCATCATCTAGAAAGTTCCAGACCTGGCTGGTGTAACTCAGTGGATTGAACATGGGCCTGTGAAGCAAAGGGTCGCTGGTTTGATTCCCAGTCAGGATACAAGCCTAAGTTTCAGGCCAAGTCCCCACTAAGGGACATAAGGTTACACACTGATGTTTCTCTCCCTCTCTTTCTCCCTCCATTCCTTTCTTTCTAAAAGTAAATAAATAAAATCTTTTTTTTTAAAGAAAGAAATTTTCAGTCCATGAAAACCAAAATTGTGACCCAGTCAGTGACATTTTTAAAACTAAGAAATGCAAGTACAGAAACTAAAAAACAAAAACAAAAAAAATGGCAGTTTGCAAGTGATACAGAAAATCTGCTGACACTTGCTCAAGCATGCAGGCATATCTGCACCTTGACTGAGAGGGTTTAGGACTGGATGCTGGGAAGGAGTTCACAAGTGATTAATTTGCTCAACAACCCTTATTGAACACTTTCAATTTGCAACACTGTTCTGAGGACTGACAGCCCTGAGATAAATGACTCAACCTCAAATGTTTATATTCTCATCCAAGAGAGAAGAAAATCTGTGGATGAAAATAAAAAGTTAATTGTTATAGGTTCTAATGGTCCAGCACAGTGCCCAATTTATCCAAACAAGGTGGGCATTTGAGTTGGGTCTATCTCCATTTAAAATGCACAAGAGAGGTTGAACACTGGTTTAAGACCACACACCTTACAGAGGTCTAGTCAGCTAAGAGTCATCTTTACACTATGTGCAAAGTAAAGGCAAGGTGAGACAAACTAACAATGCAGTCCCTATCCATGACTGCCAGTGAGTTGGGTCTTGAAACATTGATAGGACTTGCCTCACCCCCAGTAAAAAGGGAACTGAAAAGTTTCAGAACTTTGGGGAAAGGTGTTTTCAGTGAGGAGGTTAGCATGAAATTTGTGTGGTAAGAAATGAGACTGAAATAATACTTTGAGATCAGACAGCAGATAGTGAAAAAATAAGTTGAGAATATTATCTTGCAAGAAACAGGAATTCTCTGATGGCCTTGGAGTGGTGAGCACAGGAACAGAGAAGCTCAGGGATACTTTCCAGATGCCATTCCACAGTATGGAAGATACTGGGAAACTGAGAAAGAATGTAAGACAGAGAGGTCTGACTATGAATATTGGAGGTGAGGATGGAAAAGAAGATCAATGTGAGAGATGAGACATTATGAAAGATGAGCTGACAGTAAATATCGTGCCTCGGGAAATATGGGAGAGGAAGGTAAGAGAAAGAATTCATTTTGTACTGGGTATGAGTAAATGAAAGAACTCCCAAGCAGAAATGTCTGGCAAGCAGCTGAAGTGGTGAGACAAAAAAACTCAGAAGGGGACCCTGCCTGGTGTGGCTCAGTATTTTGAATGCTGGCCTGTGAACAAAAGGGTCACTGGTTCAATTCCCAGTCAGGGCACATGCCTGGGTTGCAGGCCAGTTCCCCAGCAGGGGCATGAGAGAAGCAACCACACATTGATGTTTCTCTCCCTTTTTTTCTCCTTCCCTTCCCCTCCTCTCCCCATATCTAAAGATAAGTAAATAAACTATTTAAAAAAAAACTCAGGAGAGAGAAGTCTCTCAGATGTAGTAGTTCTCAGAACAGATAGCTGAACTCTGGACCCGCATAGCAGCTTCTATGGTTGGCTAAGAGGATGGGCAGTTAAGGACATGATGACAGCCTCAGAAGAAAATCAGTAGTTGCATCATCATGGAAGCCATGGAAATGAGTCTTTCAAGGAGAGGCTGATGAATGGTGTCTATCACTACTACGATCACAGAGAAATGGCCATTGAGTTTGTGATTCAGAGTTCAACCTTGGCAAATACTCTGTTAGCAAACAAAACACCAAGGAATTGGGAGGAACCTAAGTAGCAAAGCAGTCTGAGCATCACCTATAGAAGACTTCTTCAACTAGGCCAGCAGTCACCACTAGGAAGTAAACTGAGGAGAAGTCTAGGAGAAGAGCATGTGGCTTGAATGGACAGGAAGATAGTCACTTCAGAAACCTATCTATCTCTAACTTTAAATCACTGACAGATTTGGGGCAAATATCTTAATGAATGTGCCCCCTAATTTTTTTCACTTTGTACTGTGGAAATTTTCAAATATATTAGAGAGAATAGTAAATCACATCAGTCTGCTCCCACAGTTACCAACCCATGGCCAATCCAGATTCACCTTCACTCCATCCACTTTGTCCCTCAGCTAGTTTATTTGAAAGTTAATTCTATTTATTAAATCACCCTTCTTCAAATAATTCCTTGAATGCTATTCTAAAAGATACAGATTTTAAAAAGTATAGCCACATGCCTTGGCAGCATCTAAAAAGTTAACAATAATTCCTGAATAGCAATAAGTATTTAAATTCCCCCAATTATTTCATACCATTGGGGGATAGTGCTTTAATTGAAATCAAGATCCAAAGTCCAACACTGATCTGTGTTGGGCATCATCCCTCAAAGCAAAAAAAATCACTGGTTTGATTCCTGATAAGGGCACATGCCTGGGTTGCATGTTCAGTTCCCCGGGTGAGGAGTGTGCCAGAGACAACTGATCAATATTCCTCTGTCACATCAATGTTGCTCGTCTTCTTTTTCTCTCTCCCTTTCCTTCTCCCCCCACAAAATAAATCCAAAGTCCACACATGACATTTGACTAACATATGTTTTCCACCTTTTTTAATCTATAAGTTTTTCTTTATTTTTCTTCTTGATGGTTATGTGTTGAAAAAAAAAAAAAAGGTAATGTGCCCTGTTTCCAACCATCTAGATTTTACTGACTCCACCCACATGAAGCCATTTAACAGGTTCCTTCCTTACCTATAGTTTCTATCTGCTGGGAATTAGATTCATGATAAGGTTCATATTTAATTTTTGTCAAACATGCTGCATGTTACCTGTTGTATCACATCTGAAGATGCGAATGTCTGTGGCTTCTTTTTTTGTAATGTTCAGATTGATGTGCAGGCACAAAGGACATCTATCCCATCCACCCACTGTGAATTTCCAATACCTTTCACTATATTGGCAAGAAAGTGTAAGTTCACACTTTGTTACAGAAAATCTAATCTATTTAGATTAGTAGAATATTCAAGACTCTACAGACATATGTAAAACATGACTGTTCTTAAATTTAAAAATTGTGCTCACATCCATGACAAACTAATTGATAAGCCATGTTCAGAATGTGGTCTGTCCCTGACATTGAAATAATAGGTATTCAATACCTAGTAAAAAAGCACATATAATTGGGTGGAAAAGCAACTTGTGCAAATTGCCCCCACTCCCCTGTCCAGGAAACACTGACACAGATTTCTAAAAGCCAACTACTGGTGGTGCTAGAAACCAGCACAGGTGGTGCTAGAAGGTGATTTTCCTGGTCATAAATATTATCCTTGTCAAAAAGGACCTATACTGCCAGAGAAAATGGAAAAGTAGTGATAAATGTAATATTATGAAAGAAGAATTAACACAGTTTAGTAAATAATTAAAGAAAAGGAGAGTTGAGATATTGCCAAAACCTTGACCAACTGACTTCTCAAGTAACAAAAGAATGTGAACTGGAAATTTCACAAGAACATGAAAAAATGCCCTATTGGTTTAGGCCAATGGACATTTCAGCTGATAGGTATTACTGTAACTTCACTGATAACAGATGTGCTCAGATAACCCCAGAAATTTCCTAAGCCATCAGAATCTACCTTTTCATCTCTATATTTCTTAGAAAACTGCTAATAAATAACAAGGAGACCCACTGCTAAGGGATATTGCAAAAATCTGTCATGTGCCAAATAACATTTTAAGGAAATAAAATATTAACCTATTCATCTGAAAAATACCCAAATGCTTTAGTTCTCATGTAATGAATTAATTAAATAAATACACTGAGGAGCAGCCAATACCCCTGCACATATAAAGAATTCTGTAGAGTAAGTTAAAATTGTGAGTTCTATTATACAGTTAATGTTATTAATGATTCTGTGCATGGCAGAGCCTGGTGGTGATGGAGGCTTCAAGACTGACAAAAAATCGGTATGAAACAGTTGAGAACTCAGACATGGGCCCTGGAAGTGAAGAAGAAGGCAAGCATAGAAGAGTTGGGGAAACCTAGGAATTAAAATCTGAGAGAAAACACTCTATCCTAGAACTGGCCCCAAAAATTCTTGTTAGAAGTAGTACATTAGAATAAAGGATATAAATCTCAGGTGATTAGGATTTCAGTAGAGACCTTCTAACCAGTCACTAAATTTATTTATCAGTAGACATTCTCAGACCAAAAAAAAAAAAAAAAGAAGAAGCTCTTTGTCAATCCACTCCTATCTATGTTGGTACATGGCAAGGGTCTCCTCACTCCCAGTACCTCCCTGAGAAGAGACCCAACTATAGATGCTACCATTTGACAAG
Organism: Phyllostomus discolor; assembly: GCF_004126475.2. Taxonomy (NCBI): domain Eukaryota; kingdom Metazoa; phylum Chordata; class Mammalia; order Chiroptera; family Phyllostomidae; genus Phyllostomus; species Phyllostomus discolor. The sequence continues at coordinate 61,555,032 of NC_040911.2, read as the reverse complement.
GAACCACCCACATGGGCACACAGTCAGATGTCAATCAGATGACAAGATTGGTTTGCTGGTGCCAGCAAAGAGCCTTCCCAAGACAACCAGACCCTCTCAGTAACCTGCCTGTTGTTTAGGGGTCACAGGTTCTGTTTGAGGCTCCAGGTGGTCTGGTGTGGAAGGAATCAACATTGCCTATGAACAAAGTCTGCTTTGTGAGTGATAACAAGGAATTAGCTATCTCTTCTCCACTTAAGAGGAGATCAGTGGAGGTCTCTGGGCCCAGAGTTACATGGCAAAAGGTTCTGGTTCTTGTAAGAAAGCAGATTTTGTATGTCAGAAGGAAGCATTAGCAGTGCAGGAGACAGGAAGGAAGAAAAGTGGGTGATGTGTGTGCTAAGATGAGAACAGCGGTCTAGCAGGCTGGGATCCCAGCATCTTTCCCTGGAAGTACTTGAGCCTCACTTGAGACCAACTCTTATGATAATCATAAAAAAAACCACAGCAACCTTGTTGATGTTGGGATTTGCACCAAGATTCCAAATCTAAAGGTAGGGTAGGAGAAACAGTTTTATATTCTTTTACAGAGCAAGAAAAGAATGTGAGGGCTTTTCAGTGAATTTGAAGAGCTGACTACTAACCACATATTGGCTTTGTTCACACCCTATTCCACCCCAGGTTTCTATAATGAGAAGTGAGTTCAAAACAACGCACCATCACTGGCATCATTAATTTCCAGGAAACTTTGAGAAGCAAACTTTTTAAAAAATGACCTGTGAAATTGTTTTATTTTATCCTCTGACAGAGAGAGAAAGAGATGAAGGCCAAAAGAGAAAGGCAGGCATTTCCATACCTTTCACCCACATTAGGGGACAGTGATGATAAAAACGTGACCCTCAAATCAACTGTGTACCAGTGTATCAGGGCAGAAATCAATCAGATGTTTTTTAGAGCATGGACATGCAATCTCAGCCATATGAGGTCTTCAGAATTATGATTAAAATGATAAATAGAAGGGAGAGCTTAGTGGTTCTCCTAGGTTGCTCCTCAAACAGGGACTGATGGATAGGACCAGTGAGCACATGGAGATGCATGAAGGACAACTTTCTCAGGTGGACACAGGAAGGTGTTTGCATGTGGATCCTGGGAATGGGAACCTCAGGGTGCTAGAGAAGATGAGGCAGTGAAGAAGGGAAGCCACCTCAGGGAAGCACCATGGGATGATTACTGCCATGGGCAGCAAGGGCTCTAGTCCACCAGGACCCCATGAAGAGCTAAGCAGAATGCTTATCAGAACTGTCCCCAGAGGAGTAGCATGTACACCTGTCCCCCCGAACTTGGGAGCTGCCATGAATAGTAACTTTACTAAACTCTAGCCAGCATACACAGGGTGCCCCCACCAATGGACAGAAATCAGCATTCTGTGTCAACACAGGTGCATCATAGCCCTCAGGGATGGTTTCTCCACAACTGTAGCAGGCATCAGAGGTAAGGTGAATAGGCTGGGAAACAGGGTTAAAAGAGAAGCCCAAAACATTCCCAAACACTGGAGGACCCCAAAGTCATTATTTCACAAGTTGTTTTTCTTTCTTACATTGTTCTCGAAGACACTCTGACATGCCAAGCCTGCCTTGCACGCTTCTCTCCTCCCATCCCACCATTCCCACGTGCTTTCTGCTTCTCCCTGTCCAGCAGAAAAGGAGGAAAAGCATGTGGGCTGTTTGTCCAGTGTGTGGGACTCAGCCAAGCTGACTCTGAGGCACCTCCTAAATGTTTCCAAAGGTGCCCCTCCTCTCTCTTCTTACCCTGAGGTTAGAACAACCAAAAAAGTCTGTCTTTTTGGACACAGAGAGTAATTTAGACTCAGTGTTTTCAGAACCACTGTTCTTGCAGGTACGATTCAGTTCATTTTCTCTAACTCTGAGGACAAAAGTATCAAATTTCCCCTTCCCCTCTTAGACATACTTGGAGTCAGAGAGTTTGAGCCTTTTTCCATCTCCTTCAGGTAACAGAGCTAGAGTGGACTGTTCCCAACATCACACATGAAAGGGTTCCAGAGAGAAGGACAGTAGGCTCTTTCTTAAGAGGACAGAGGACATAGGCTCCAGAATCAGAGCAGCTGCTCCTGCCCCTTACTGCCTGCATGACCTTAGGAACATTATTTAACACATTGAGTTCAGTCTCTCTACATGTAAGACATGTTAACCTGCGGTGATTCTGGGATCAAGAAAAATGCTTAGTCACTCATCCTCAAATGTGACAGTCTCCAGTTTTCCCTTCATTTTTCACTCTTGACTAAGTTCCGTAATGTGTTTCACCATGAATATATATGACTGCTAGGGGCACTTTCAGAAGCACTTTAAATTTAATGCTATTTTAAAAATAAAAAATAAAGCCCTGGCTGATGTGGCCTAAGTGGATTGAGTGCTGGCCTGCAAACCAAAGGGTTGCTGGTTCGATGTCCCAGTCAGGGCACATGCCTGGGTTGTGGGCCAGGTCTGGCCCCCAGTGGGGGAATGTGTGAGGTGCAACCACACACTGAGGTTCTCTCCCTCTCTTTCTCCTTCCCTTTCCTGCTCTCTAAAAAAATAAATTAAATATTGTAAATAAAAAATAATTAATTAATTAATTAATTAATAAGGCATATATATGACCCTTTCTTTGGAATATGTATTAAAAACATACCTCTTTGTACAAATGTATCCCCCTTAAATCATGATTGTGATCAGGAGCAGTCAGATCACAACTCAGAGAGAATTTAGGATTCCCTCTCCTTCCTACTCTTTGGCCAACAGTAGCGTCAGGATTACCCTAGAAGATATACCAACCTTCACTTGTTTTTGCTTCCAAGGTCAATGACAGAATAAGTTCCTATTTCTTTTGTTTCCCATGCACAAGGCCTTCAAGCCCTGAAACCTGCACTGCTGGCATTTTAATTCATGTTATAGCATCTATTCCCTGCTGATCTATAGAAAGGGAAATAAACTAGCAAACCAGGAAAAAGCCATGTATGATTGTGTGTATCTCTTATAAAACTAACCCTCAGGATGATTAACCAGACCTGTTCCAGCCCACCATGCCCAGTTACTTTGGAAAATTTTCAATTTAAATAGAAATCACTGTAGGCGGGGTAGGGAGATGTAATATTTATCCTTTAATAAATAAAATAAATATTTATGGGGCCTTTTACTCAGCTAGAGTCTCCATTTTCTCAATACTGGGATCATTTTTATTCTGAATCAGTATTACCAGCATGTGTTAAACTAGCACTTCACAACATGAAAAATCATACATGGTTAATGTCTTCAAATTCCCAGAATCGGGCCTTGAAATCAACCTGATATTTAAATCATCATGGGGTATCAGTTCTGGTGGGTCAAAGTAGAATCACAATTTCCACAGAGATAGTGTTTCTTTTTCCTTTCTAGTAAATTTCTACTCCCTGCCCCCAGCCTTCATGGCTTAAGTATTTTATCCAGTTTAAATGATTGGGATTTAAATTGCTATTTTAGTGGAGGAGGCTTGATTAAAACCTGTGTCCTCATCAAATTATTGGACAGTAGTTCTTGGGCTCTGTTTACATTACTGTCAACCGTAATTTAATTCTGCATAACTATATTTGCTTCACTAAATGCATCCACGAAGAACATACCACACATTACTTTGCATTATGAGCAGTTTTTCTTTGTCTATGGCAAAGTGTTTTTGAAATTAGCACCATAAGTAACTAGCTGTAAGTGTCACTCAATCTCCTTAATGCCTCATTAATCAAACCCTGTGGCAGCTGGTGTGATGACCAAGCCAGTCTCACATAAGATTAGTATCATTTGCTCCTTGCTTCTGACCTCAGACTTTCAAACTCGATTCATTATTTGTGCATTTGCCCTCTGCTCTGGCACTCTTCCCTTGGAGGCCTCCCTACACGTGCAACTTTGCACTGCATACCAAATTGCATGTTCATTCTTTGCAGAAATTGACAATAAAAGACTATTTCCCCTCACATGGAAATTCATGATCTCAAAAATAAGAGAGTAATTTTTCTGAGTTTACCCACTGTAATTCAACATGATTTACAGATCACTCTTAAAATACCCAGGCTGGAAAAATTTCCCTGAACAAGATGGTTCTTTATGTCAAGAGTTAGAGAGAAAAAAAGCACATTTACCCAGGCAGCCTACAATTTTTCTCATCTTGGCCTCAGTTTCCATAAAGATGAATACATTCAGTTTAAGCACTTAATCAGACAAACAAATGTGTTTGTCCTTTATTATGTGATAATACTTGTATACTAAATACCACATTTTAAAAGTTTTATTTGCAAAGAAAATGAGAAGACTTTATACTTGAGAGGTTCATTAAAATCCTTAGAAAAAGAGGTTACCATCCATACATATTATAGAAAAGCATAGCAAAAATGATGCATTTTATAGTACCCTTTTATTTTTGAATGGGGCCACCAAACACTTGCAAATGTCTAAATAGAACACTCTACTACCGTATTCCATCCCCTCTCCCTGTATAATATACAGGCCAGAATTCACACACATACACACCCTTTTAACAAAATTTAATACAGCCCTTAAACCTACTTAGCAGCTCTAGTGGATAAGGCCACACAGGCATTTACAGGATGTCTTGAGCCCAGCATGAGACACATTGGGTGGGTGTTTCCCTCAAAGAAACCCCTGTCCCTACTGTAGGGGAAGTGAGAATCCTGTTCCCCAAAGACAGATGGGTGCTTTCATCTCCTGGGCAGCAGCAGGAGAGCTGGGCTGGAGAGCAGTGTCCTCAATGGAAGGCCTTTGGCTTCTTGGCCTTTCCTTCTGACCACCCAGCAGGAAACATACAGAAGGGTTGTTTCCCCCATGAGAGTTTTGTCAGTGCAGGAAAAATAAAAAATAAAAAATAACTAAATAAATAAACAAATAAAATAAATAATAAAAACAGCATCAAATCCTTGTATTTTCCTCAGGTGGACTTCTGGTCTGTGAATGTTTAATACAATCATAGTACTAAACCATTAGTTTTCTTTGGTGTTAACTTTTTAACCTTTCATATAATAAAACCACTCAGGCTAAATAAACCCTATTACAATAGAATTAAGCATGTGTAGCCTGGCTTCTAAAACCAACATTGGTGGCAAAACCCACTGAATTAGAACACTGGACAGTGCAAACTTGTATTCAGTTTTATTTTAAAATCAACTTAATGTAAACCGTACTTTGTGATTCTAAAATGTTATTATCACATCTACTTTCTGTAATGATAATTTAAAATAGGCTCAGACTTTAAAGAACAATGTGAAAGATCATCTTGATTACATTTTAGATGATATTTACTTTGATTAGAGTATGAATTATAGCAATTACAAAAGTATTTATGTCCTATCTCCAGTTCATCCTCTTTTCACATGATCCAGCAACTTCTATTTATTACAAGTCTGAAAAAATATGGAAAAGAGAATTCCAAAATGATTTTTTTAAAGTGACAAATCATCACTGAACAGTTTTTAAATTGTCAAATCAAAACTTTTCCTTCCTTTCAGCTGCCAAAGAAGCGTGATTATTTAACCCAAAAATTCTGCCTTGACCCTCTCCCACTTTTCCTTCACTACACATATACCCTTCCTTCCCTGCCTTTTGCCAAAAGGCAACATTTTAGCTTAGTGGTCAGTACTAATCACTCACTGAACCCTTAAATTGTAAGGCTCCATAAAGATTGTGTCTGATCACATCCTGAATTTAAGGAAGAAATAGAAAAATATCAGAAATGAGACACAGGGTGACCTCCCAGCCCTATCTCCCCCCTACCCTCACCCCTCCCCCTTCCTCCTCCATTCTTCCATTGTCTCCCTCACCATTGCCTTGTAAAATAAAAGGGAGCAGAGGCTAACCCGTTACAGTAAAGGCACCCCAAGATTTAGGGGGATAAGTGCAGCTTATTTATCTGTAATGCTGCATCTGTGCTCTTATCTGGCCAAAGGAGACAAGGACAACAAAAGACCCCAAAGAAGGGACCGTGGATGCCTGGGAAAACCACTTGCCTCTGCATTGTGGTGCCCTTCTGCTGAGCAATAGTTCAAACTGTTCATTCCCATCTTCTATTCTCTCTCTGGTACATTGTTGTGCCCTCGCATTTCATTCTGCAAGGAAGGTTGCTCTCTGGGCCTATAAGCAAACAGTCCAGAAAAGAGCTAGCCAGCCTCTTCTCTTCCCGGGAGAACTAGCATTTTTATTTCATCTGCAAGCTGTCAAAGACCCGGAGAGTTGATGTCAGTGTTCTGAATTAATTGCTTTAAGCTGGAGCAAGCTTCCACAGGCTACCAAGTGTCCAGAAGATGTTTATTAATAACATTTCCTCCCCTATTCTGGCTTCAAGCTGTCCCTTGTTGCTGGCCTTTATCTGTCTGCTACCTGCTCATCCCTGAACTCTTTGTCCTGGGGGTAGGGAAGAACTAACTCTTTCAGTCATTGTGACAAAATTTAGAATTGCTTAGGGTGAATAAAATATTTACCTATGTAACGAGATGTATATGATTGGACCTCTTTGTTCTGGCCCAGAAGAGTCCAGGAATTACAGAAACCACATGTGTGACCCTGAGGTGGGCTGAGGGACAAAAAGCTGCAAGGACATTCCTCTGTGAAAGCTCATTTAACCAATACATTTAGCAAAGGGAGCAAAAGAAATCAAATCCCTCTACTACCCACCCACCTGCTGCCCCAAAAGAAAATTCAGTGAAGCTGAGAACATGATACAATTTAAGTTTCCTGGTACGAAAGAAAAAAAAAAAAGAAAGGAAGGAAAAAACAGAAAAGAAAAAAAATGACCCTTTAATAGAATGACATAATAAACCAATTTATATACCAATATAAGAACAGGATGGGTGTGCCATTGTGTAATTTTCCACTTGACTTTTCATTATCTACCTGAACAAAATCGATCTATATGTATGGGATCAACATATAATTCCAGAGATAAAAGCTGAAAATAAATGTGCTTTGCATATCCCAGAAATAAAAGACACAGACCTTCATACAGGCTTTTCTTCTCTAACAGATGCATTTATAAAATAAATTGTGTCAAGTGAAAAAAAAAAAGACATAGTGGTGTATTTTGAGTGTTGACTTGCTTTGCTGGAAATATTGATCTCACAAATGAGCAGTGGTTAATAAGTACCCTGCAGATGATATCAGGTCTTTTGCCCAGGTCAGTTTAACCAGAGGGCTGTCTGGGTCAACGTTTCTCCCAACCAAACCTCCTACCTACAAAAAAAAAAATAATACTTCCCCTATTATCATGGATTTAAGGCTGAGGACTTCAAGGGCCTTCTGAAGCCTCTCCACAGAGACAAAAGCACACTGAAAAATCACATTATGTGAGAACCACTACCTCCCCCACCTGCAGCAAATGGCAGCTTGTGAAGGACAGTCTTCAAAAGGGAAAGGGAGGTGGACTGTGCACTTTGGGGTTGACATTTTACTTTAAACAAGTTGAATTCATCCCTTGTATGCCATCCCTCACTCTAATAATTAGAAATGATACTAGAAATAGTTTAATTCTCTCTACACTAGCCATTGGTCTAGTCCTGGCTACTCCCTTCATTTTGGGCAGAGGTAGTGACCGGAGTGCCCTAGGCTATTAATGTGTCCTGTTGGGTTCAGGGCTCCTTGGAGAAAATGCACCCACTCTGCTGGCCTGGGGGTCTCACAGGGCCTGTTTACAGTCTGGCCACTAGTCATTCTCATTTCTGTGAGGCAGGGAATCATTTCCCATACTTTATAAGCCAGCACAAAAAGGCCCACAAAGTATGTGTACTAGATCACCTTTTCCCCCAAACAATCTGAGTTCATGGGCTTTTTCTGGTTGTTGAAAAAATAATGATGGTACTGGCTGGATAGCTATGTTGGTTAGAGAGTTGTCTAGATATATGCCAATGTTGTGAGTTTGATCCCTGGTCGGGGCACATACAAGAATCAACCAATGAAACAATAAATAGGTGGAACAAAAAGTCAATATTTCTCTCTCTCTCTCTCTTCTTGTCTCTCTCTCAATCTAAAATCAATGCATAAAAAATGACCATATTAAAAAAGAAAAGAAAAGTAATGATGTCTTAGCCAGTTTTCTCATTCTTAGGCCAGGATTTATAAAATTATTCACTAATTATTATTTATTCATAGAAAACTTTAGTAACTTCAGAGGTTAAATGTCTTCTTGGGCACTTGACTGTCACAAATTCAATTTGTTCAATAGGACAAATTAACACTTATATTTTAATATCTTTGTATTGATAAATCCTCACAGTTATTGGTCTGAGAGATTGGTACAAACCTGTAAATCTTTATTTGATGTTCCCTTTCCCCTTATCGGAGAGTTCTAGATCCATCTGAACCTGGACCATCAACTATTAACAGTCTTTTTTGTGTCTCATTACTCATGGAAAATGTTGAGGAAAGCACCCAAGAAAAATATGAAAGGAGGGTGATGGCTTCTCAAGGACATTCTTGTGACGATGGTCAGAGTCTGGCATGGGGAGAAATTGTTTATGCACTTCAGTCACATGAGACTCAGGAAAACAAATGTCCTCCCTCTATCTCATCTTTTTTGTTCTAGTAGCTATTAATAAGAAAATCTGGAGAAACCATAAGACTGAAGTTAGAAAAGTTAGACAGTATTAGAATCTTGTTTGAAAAGTGAACTACATCCTGATGAAATGTTTTTAAAAGCCCCTGTATTTTCACTACAGAATTGATGGTTTCTATACTTACAGTATCCAGCCTTCGTGAACTCAAGGTATATTTTTTCTGTGGTTTAATTACTCAATCATCCAAACACTCCAAGCACTAGAAAATGTAATAACATATAAAATTTACCCATTATAAAAACAGTCCTTTAGGAATGTGTGCCTCTGAGCTCCATAAGGAAAGAGAACACACCAAAATAGGATGTTTCCACTTCCACATACACATTTACTTATGTCCCAAAACTGTCACTGCTGAGTGACATCATGATCTTAAGGACAACACTCAATAAACAAGCAGAAGTCATACATGAAGTCAGATTGCAACCCATGGTTATAAAATAAATGTTTATTAAACAGAATAAACTGAAAAAAATTAAAGGTATTTTTAGGAATAATGTCAGGGGAAGAAAAGTGAGTAGTCAGAAGTTGAGTAAACATATTCGGATACATAGAAAAATAGGAAGTTATCACCAATGTTTGCTAACTCTGACATTAAAAAAAAACATATATTAGCAGTTAAAACCTTTAAAGGAGGAGACAAAGGATATAAAAAATTAGGAATGATGATGCGAATGTGCACCTATTGATCCTCTTGGCTGGACTAAAACAAGACTCTCAGCATGTTGGCATACTGCAGCTATTAAGCACTGTTAGAATCTGGGAAACTGGAATTGTGTATGAATAGTGCAAGCTGGCCTGATCATATTTATCTGCCTAGATGTCATAAGCTAACTCATTTTTCCCTCAATAATTGCCTCACTCTTGCCTTCTAGTATGTGCACAGCATCTTTTAAGAATAAGCAAAGTTAAGAGCGCTCTTCATCTCCACCAATATGGGATACTTAACTGCAAAGCTCCAGCTTTGCATGTGCCTTCATACCAGACTTAATGGAAAAAATAAGCATCCCATTTTATAGATGAAGAACTAAAATGTCATCTTTATAAAGGCAGAATGGAAATGCTTTTCAAAGGGTTTTTTTGTTTTGTTTTTGTTTTTGTTTTTAGGGCAGGTGGAAATGAGACCTAAGTGGCACATGGCCTTAATCAGAATCTCTTGCACACTCCTTTAGAACAATCCACTTGAGCTTAGTGAAGATAAAATTCCTCCCCTTGGCTCTCTGAATTGTCAACACAGAAATTCACTCAGAAGAGGGTGAGATCCAGAAATGGGGCCATGAGAGGGCCTTTGTTGTGCTCCAAACATACCACAACTTTCCACAGTATTTAAAAACCTCCTTCAAGTTGTCCTGTATGGATAAGTTGTTTAAGATTAAAAGAAAAATAATTGTAACTAATTCTTGGTGGCAATTTGAATGGAATTTTCACCTTGTAATGCATAGTTACTGTGTGAAAAAATTATAAACTACAGAATGATAGAGTATAGACATGCTATGAGAGACATATAATTTCTTCTTTGTCTAATAGTTGTTTAAAACATTTTTGAATGTGGAAAACTAAAGGAAATATCTCTAGAACTAAATTAATACTTGACCATATAAAGTGTTGCTTTTATCACAGGAAACACACATGAAGGTGGATCACCACTCATTCCACATATTTCCCAACTTTTCTTGATTTGAAAATGTCATCAAATATATTTCTTAAATATGTCCTTATTATTTAATGATAAGAATGATGTATCCTTATCCATTTTTTGCCATATTATTGTACACAGAGACCGCATAATATAAAGGAGGAAACAGGTTTCTTTTAAAGAAATATGAAAGGAGTTGCTTTATTATACAATTTGGGTAGTAACGGATTTATGACAATGAAAACATTTCCTTTAAAATAGCATTCATACACTTCCACAGATCAAGCATTCTGTTTGTGCACGACTCTAGATTGCAATAGCAGTAGTTGTATCAAGTCAAATATTTTGCTATAAGGTAAGATTCATTAGAATCAAGTTAGATGTTCAAATGTATTTACACTCTTTTCCAGAAATTCTATAAGATGAGATGTGAATTCACAGAAAGGACAGTTCTCAATGAAACTGGGGTGTGTTATTGAGAGTGTCATTTTAAAAGGAACAGCAGAAATGATGATTGCTTGTCACAAACATCACTTAAAAGTTCAAAAGAAGTATCTGCAGCCAAACACAGGGAAAGTGCTTTACTACCCAATTCACTCACACTTTTTAAATGGTTAATAGTGGCTGTAGACTTACTCAGATAAATCAAGAAAAGCATCTTTGTAGTCTGTCCTGTGAATTGATGAAACCAAAGAACATTGCTAGAAGCCCATTTTTTCCCTCTCCTTTTGGTTTCTTCCAGGAGCTAGGGAAATGGTAACAAGGCAGTAAGAACGTTAGAAAGCTTTTTACTTTGAGAAAAGAGAAGCATCCATTTTCAAGTAATTTGAAGAATGAGAATTCTGATACTGAAGAATTTCAATGCTGGATTTTCTGGAAACTGGAGACTAATTCAAAGATCAAATACTGAGGTGAAATTTTTTACAGTGTGAGTTTCTTTTTCTTTTTGAGTAAGAAAGTTATTAAATTAAGAAAAGCAGGGGGAGAAAACTGTACTTGAACAATGATAAAATAAAAAAAACATAAAAAAAAGCAAAAGAGAGACATGGGTAGTATATTATTAGATATGTTGCTTAGCATTGCACAGAGCAATTTCACACAATGAAAGGATACCAGATTTCAAAAATTTAAATGTTCCTGTCCTAGCTAAAAAGTCATGCAATGTCCAAAAAACCAAGCCTGAGTTGATGTGAGATTGTATACCAATTTTAGGTCAGGTAAGAGAACTTTGTGGAAATATATGTCATGGCTTGGGGATGGAATTAAATAATATGCTCGATTTCAGTGTCCACTTGAGTTCATTTCCCAGTGTCCATTTTGAGTTCAGTTGTGTTTACATCTTTCTCTAATTTTTGCCCAACATCTGCATCCAATATAGATCATTACAGTTCTCATACTGGGAACCCAAACAAGGTCACAGGCTTTACATCAATGGCAATTAGTTCCTTTTTTAAAATGGAAAATGTCATTAAGTTCTTGAATAATTCAAGAGTAGAGGTCACAATACAGTGTCCCTTTTGGGGGTCTTTATGGTGCAAATGGAAAAACAAGGCGATCCTATCAGTGAGAGTAGATCTAAGGTTTACAATGTAGCTCTATTTAGTGTGACAGGAAAATAAATTACTCGAGGTACTCATTCATTGTCACCAGTTACCAGGCTTGGGAAAATTGTGGATCCCCGGGGGCAAATCACTGACAATGAGCGAGGCCAATAATAATATTTCATTTTAATTGGCTACTGTTTCCTCTGCTTAGTTTTGGGGGGAAAAACAAACAAACAAACAAAAAAAAACATGTCCACTATAAATAGGGTTCTGAATCTCCAAAACGCGACCACCACTTAAGAAGCACCTTAAAACTCTGGGGAACATGGGTCTGATCCAGGGGTTTCCTAGAAAGGAAGTATAAGTTTCAAAAATCGGCTTCCGCTACTCCGCACCCCGTTTTATCTGGGCTGCTGAGCCAGAGTTATTGCATTTCTGGAAGAGGGGTTTCCCCTCAAATGTGCGACTGAGGCGCAGGCCAGAACAGAGGACACAGTGAGGACGAGAAAAACGCAGACTGGCAACCTTGGGCCTAACACCGAGCTCTTGGGCAGAGGTAGGGTGGATGGGTGTTAGAAAGGGAGGAAGAACAGGCTGAGGGGCTAAATGAAAATCCTCGGAAGTCATCGAATGAGATTAAAATTGTTTCAAAGCCAAGCCAGTACATTTTAGCTTTTGCTGGTGGCCCCAGCGTCCCCCACTGTCCTAGTTAAGGCTGGTGGGCGTGGCCGCTTGGGCCCTGCTCCCACCCTTGACCGCGCACCTGCTTCCAAAGATTACGGGTCCACCTGCTCCTCCTGACTCCGCCGCAGAAAACCACTGGGACCATTGTCGAACGTGTCTGCCCATGGCACCTGCAGAAGAACCCAGGGTGCGCCTACTTTCTCTAAGGCTGTAGGGAGACGAGCTGCGAGAAGGGTGGAGAATAAAGTTTGCAGAGCCTAGGGACTGGAGGTCGGATTGACTCCATTCGGTGGGTCGGATCCCTGCACTTTAGGACGGAAAACGCAAAAAGAACGCGGGTTTGCCTATTGCTTTTTTAAGCGCGCGCGCTCTCTCTCTCTCTCTCTCTCTCTCTCTCTCTCTCTTTCTCTTTCTCTCTCTCCTTTTCCCTCTCCCTCTCTCTCGCTTCCCTAAAAATACTGTACAAATCTGACACTTCACTTTTCCCGCCTCTTTCATCAAGTCCCTGGAAAATGATGTGTTAGCGAAGTGAGCTTTGGGGCTGGGTGCGGGGGTGGTGAGGCAAAGCCCTCCACGAGGATCCGCGAGGATCCGTTCAGGCCTTTCGTATTTCTCGCATCTCTGAGATGCGGAAGACAAAAGGACGAGCGAAGAGGTTCCTGGACTTGGCCCACTACTCCCTGCTCCGTGAATCCAGGGCTGAGATGGCTGAGAGGACCCGAGGACGCGGGCGGAGGCAGTGGAGGCACATCACCACCACCAGTCGGCAGAGCGCCCGTAGGTGCCTTAGCGTGGGCTGCAGCAGAGGGTCTCCCGCCTCCTCCACTCTCAGCCAGCGGCTTGGGGCTCATTTCTGAGTGAGGAAAGCAAAGCGTGTGCCCTCCGGTTTTGGAACCAGACTAGACTTTAGTAACAATTAGGTAAACGGAGACACTTAACGTTTAAAAACAAGTTATATTCAAAGATGGTTGGTTGATGCCTAGGGAGAATGACTGATGCCTGAACCTCAATGTATTTTTAGTAGAATTAAAGAACAAAATTCATACCTAGAGGTTAGGGAACAGAGAAGGGCAATTTAGAGGTTTTTCATTTTCTAAAAGCTTCAATTTAAGTAAACACTTGGGGACTCCAAAGCTGCCGTAATTCCAAAGACAATTTTCCCTGGTTTTAATTTGATTTGCATTTTTTCAACTTTGATAATATTCAATTTCATGGCTGAATACACATGTAAACACTGCTAGGTCGTGTTTTTCGCCCCTTGCATCAAATAGAATGTCGCGCATCTCAGACAGAGTGCCGTGAGAGGTTACATCCTCCTTCCCACTAATAACTGCAGTTTTCTCCTGAGTTATTTTTCAGAACTTAGCGTGGTTTTGCCTGAGCTCCAGAGGTGTGAACTATTACAGAATATCTAAACACCCCAGGTGTGGGGAGACCCACACAAACGCTGCATAAAGGAAGGAGGTAAAGAAAACAAATTCCTATTTCATTTAGAATCTATACTATTTTATCTAGAAACATTTTTTGTATGTTTTATCAAATGTGTCAAACAATCTAAAGATAATCACTTCCCCCAAGATGTTTTTTGGGGTAAATTTTGTAGCTAGAAAGACAAACACTGAGAAATACAAATAAATAGCCTTTGAAAAGAAGAGGTTTAATTAGTACCATTGAGCTATTTTATCAAACATAAAATTTAGAGAAAAATTATGAAGTGAAATTGTATAATTAGTTTTGGTCATGTCAAGACCAAAGAGAAAGACATAATTTCCAGTCATCACAACAATATAAAAAATTAGTACAAGTCCTAAACAATGCAGCTGTCAGTAACAACTAAGCTAAGATTCTGTGAGCTGCATGCTGTAACTCTCCTGGACAGCCATTTATCAGTCATTCAGTTTCTCAGGACACAGTGTAGATTGTACATAGTGCAAAGACATAGTTAAGCCTCAGTAAATATGCAAATAGATGACACATAATAAATATATGAAAACCTCAAATGCTTATACTTCACAAAATTGTGCAGAAAAGGCAAGGAGTAAAGAAATGACATATTTTCTTGGTTTGTCCAGAGGAACCTAATATAATAAAATAGCAATCTAATTTCAGAGACTACCTTAAAAGAAAAGTTATTTCCTTAACGTTCATTACTGTGGAATGTTTGATACTGTGAAAGTTATTTCTATTTTAAATACTAAAAAATCTGCATTAATTTATATTTTAGGATTTTTTTCAATTGGATAGGTCATGGACAAGATAGTGATTTTTTTAAAATATTAGACTTTTGTTTTCTTGGAAATGACAGATCCAGAAAATAAATTTGTGAAACTTTTAAAAGCTTTTGCTTGCTTGAAGCTGGCAGATATTAGAAAACTGTATTTTAAGTTGATGATCTAACTTTGAAAATATTTTTATTATGTGAAAGGCATTTAAGCAAACAAGAGAATTCCATTTGAAATAGTACCGACTTTGAAAAAAAAAGTTCCTTAATTTTTGAAAACACACTCGTTGCAGACTGATTGTGTGGAGCACCTTCAGGAAAACTATACTTTATTATTTATCAAATCTTTTTAAAAAGAATTATTGAAGATGAAATTATCATTGTTTATGATTTGTACTAATTTTTTATATCGTGATGATTGGAAATTATGTCTTTCTCTTTATTTTGCACAAATACATGGCAGAGTGTACATGTTCCACATGATCCCTACAAAGCAAACCTATTCCTAGAGATCGAGCTAAATGATATGGCCCAATTAAAATGAATGGTCTGTTCAGAAAATTGCAGATTGTGAACAATAGGAAACCCATTTCTCTTTTTCTATTCATAATTGAGGAGTAACATGGGGATCTTGCTAAAAACCTTAAAGTTTGATCGTCAGAGTAAGCTTACCACTTTAATTTGCTTTTACCCACAAGGACCAGAGGACCAGGTGCAGAAGCACCATTCCAGCATTGCAGACAGCAAATCTGTCCCCATCCCCAACTTTATTCAGCTGGTTCTGAGCTTCAACAGGCTTATCAAGATCAACTGGAATTGTGATCTCTGGGGGCAGATGGAAGGGAAGCAAGGGAGGAATAGTACAGAGGAGTTTCTAGCAAGAATTTAACCAGGTGTGAACTTTTGGAGGTGATGGTGTAGGGAGCCTAAAGGGTCAACACTTTGTCAGGAGCTAATTCTACAGATTTAGGAATTTGGAAGGCTATGTTCTTTGGGAGAGACTATGTTCTTAAGAGGAAGGTGTAGCATCCCTGCCCCCACCACAAAAGACTCAGCTGCTGGGAACGGGGAAGTCATCTTCTGCTGTTATAAAAATACCACAGTCTGCTTGTTTCTTAGCATGAAGAAGGGAAGGAGTGTGTGTTTGAGAGAGAGAAAAAGAGAGACAGAGACAGAGACAGAGTCAGAGATTCCTCTAAATGCAAGGAAGAGATCCTGCAATTACTTTTAGCTGTTTACTGAGCTAGAAGGGCAAAATCCAAACAGTACTTTCTGTAACGAATGAAAAGCGTTCCAGAGCTGAGCTCTTTAAGTGAGGCTGGTATTCTGATAACCGCAGGTTAGCACCTGAGATCAACTCCTTCCCACTACTCAATGCTGACAAGAGATAAGGAGGCACCTTGTTTGTGAGCTCTGGGAAGAGAGAGGTAGGGTGGGGGCTGGGGATTTAATTGTCTGCCTGGGTGAATAGAAATGTCATTGTAAAGCAAAGAAATCAAGAGACAACTTTAATTGACAAACTCTGTTGGTGGGAGGGGAGTGGTAATTAAAACGGAAAGTGGAAAAAATATAGATTGGATACCTGCCCCACCCCAATTCACTCCCATAATTAGTCCCAAGATTACATTCTCCTCTTCTCTTTCAGTTTTTTGAAGGCTCAGCACCTGATCTGAGTTTAGGTAACTGTCATTGACAATGTATTCTCCCTACCTTAGTCTAACACCTCAATTATCCAGTTTAGAACTGGGTGTTTTTTGTTTAATCTAGAACCCCATTCACTTTCAAGAGTTGGCCATCCCCATGTCCTAGACATCACTGTGTGTTGAGCTGGCCTTATAATCCAGTTGTCTAGAGCCTCCTCTGAAATCCCAAAACAAAAGACACTAAATCTAAAAAAAATCCCACACCACTAAAAATGGACAGTCTGGGGAACTTATATTCTGAAATGCTGAGGGAGAAAAAGAAGCCTTCCATGTCCAGACTGAGACCCTGTTGTCAGGAAGGCCAACTCTCAGTCAGCCCCATGCCCCTAGGGCTTGGTGCAAGCAGGTATCAACCATCTTTGGCTTGCATATCCAAGTGCAACTTAGTGGGAAGCTGGATGGTGCTTTTCTCTTAGACTGCAGGCCTACTGAGTGCTGCAGCACACCCTTTCTCTATGATGGAAGCAGTCAGTCTAGGCCAGCCTCCTATTCATAGGCAAACCTCCAAGTCAGGTGTTTATACAGCTATGCATTTATATAATGTGGGAAGGAGGGGTACTGTGGGAGCTGAGATCTTGCTGTTCTGTTGGCTGGGGCAGAGGCAAGGCAGCACTGAAGCCCAGTTGTGGACAGTAAGTGCATTCCAGTTGTACTGTCACCTGTGCTGTCAGAACACCAAGTGCAGGTCAGGGGAGGTCAGAGACAAGTCTTAGGATATCCCAGAGCCTGCTTTAGACTCCTCAGTAAGGAATAAGGCCAGCAGGCTTCCTCTTGATAAATAATTTTGCTGTGTGTATTGCTTTAAGCCCATAGGTCAGGCCATTGTCTCTGCCCCCTGACATTGTTCTATTTTGTAATCACAATGCAAGAGCTATCTCCTCCTTGCAGCACTCACCAGCTGGCCCCAGAAGCTTCAATGAAGAAGAATGGCTGGCCCAGGCCTGACTGAACCTCTGGCTGTCTTTGAAGGACCATGGTCACATGGAAATTCTAACTGTATTGCTGCAAAAGAGGAACTAAGAATTCAGCCTGATTTCAGTCATAACCCACTATATTGACTTCTAGGTTAGTGGGTGGGATCTCTGCCATCCTTTGAGAGAGGGTATCTGCGCCTCAATCTTCTTGAGATCCTCCTATTTCTTTCTAGCCTTCCCCTAACATTTCACCTTCACTTTCTACCAGAAACATCTCACTTTGAAACCTGGTGTTTCTGGTGAAGGCAGGCATCCTATTGCATTTGAATCAGAGAAATCTGTGTGCAGGATCATATGAAGCCAAGATAGATGGCAGAACATAGAGCTGAAAGACTTGAGTTCAGTACTGAGCTCTGAAATTGGAACAGGTTCCTTAATTTCTGTCTGCACCAAGCCCATCACCCATTAATTTTGACACCTACCTGTGGGGTGTGGGAAAGCTTAAAGAGGTCATGTTCATGAGACAACTTGCATGGTGCACAGAGGACCCCACTCTGTGGTGACTGGATTGAATACAATTGTGGTGAAGAAAAAAGAGAGAGGGCAAAAATAAGAAACACAAGGATGGAAGAATAAAGGGTAAAGTTTTGACAAGAAATAGACTCACTCTTCTGGGTAGAGGGTGAATTTTCTCAACCAGCAAGTCATTGACATTAGGACTTCTTTTCTGTGTGTGAACAATTCAGTTTAATGTGGTTCAGAATTTCAGACTAAATGGAAACTAGTGGAATAGGTCTCTTTTATTTTAAACTTCTTAGATTGGGCTTTAGAACATATGCCAAGGAGAAAGTTTCAGTATAAGGTTATATATTTTATACCAGAGTATACATATGTTGATCTCCTGATTTCTTTGGATACAGAGCTCCCTATGATCCATGCCCTGCCCTGGGTGATATTTCACCCTGTTTCCTCAAAGAAAATGTCATATAATCATTATCTTCCCTTTTCAGTTCTTCAGTCACCCACTTCAGACCTTAGTTCCTCACAAGCACTCTCCTCCAAACACTTCCTAAGATGATGGCATTTTGTACTTTCAAATAATATAAGATTTTAACATTCATTAAATTAGGAACTGCATGCTTTTCTCTACATGAACAAAACCTTTCCATCAAAATCCATTATACAATTATGTCTGCTTTGTGAAAATGGAAGAAATAATAAATTGAGATCATATTTATAATGAAATAGCAAGTCAAAATTGGCATGCATGTGATTTTATTTTGATTTGCCAGGTTCATTACCAAACCTGATGTAAAAACATTCCTGTTTATTATTGAAACATCTGTTTTATTCCTTTCAAATGAAGAAACAAAGGAAAAGCTGATTTGCCCAAGAAAAAGTCTAGTCCTCAATGACTTTATTGAATAGAAGTGAAACTGTTTAAGCAAGTAAAAGAGAAAACACAGCAAATAATTCTCATTCCAAAATTGTAGTGTGCACAATGCCAGTATGTTTTCCTCCAAGTATATGGTTGTTCCCTCTCAGTTAATTTGATGTTTTTAAGTTTTTAAAAAATTGCATTGCTGGCATCATATCCCGACATTGCAGGGACTATTGCTGCCTCCAATTACCTTTAGGAGAGAGTAAGCCCTAAGCATTTACCCTAATGAGAACATGAGGTATCTAATTTAACATGAATTCAGGAATCAATACAACTTAATTTGGGTTGCTTCTTTCAGCATTCCCAGCTATCAGTTAACTTATCTAATAGTAAACACTGAGTGAAAGAAAAAGAGAGAGAATAGAAAGTCAGTGCTTTTTAATGGGAACCTGGAAGGAAGTGAGAGTGTGTGGGACAGTGGCATCTGACCAGTCCTTGTCTTCTTGACAACGAGCTCAGAGTTCTGACAAACAGCCACTAATGTAAAATATAAGCATACTGTTGTGAAGATGTGCTTGTAAAACATCCCTGTCCTCTCTACCTGTGCAGGAGAGGGGCTTTGGTGGCAGCTGCTTCTGTAGAGGATAAGCCCCCAGGATTCAGAGGCTGAGGGGGAGGGGAGAATAGGAATCACCTCCAGTCTGGCAACAGGGACAGGGTGAAATGACAGCTTGTAAAATAAGCCTCCATCAGTCTCCCAGGAGACAGCCAGCTTCAACTTGGGTGTTCCAGGCTTATTAGCCTCAATCATAATTGGTCTCTCCTCCCGTCCCACGTTGTTGGTTTTCTGTGTGTGGCTTTTGGTGTAAGCATGTTAGGTCATCAACAAACACAATGGCAGAAGGGGGCGGGGTGGGGTATACACATGATTGTTTTAAAGAAGAAAGGAGAAAAAGGACAAGAGAGTGGGCAAGTGGGCAGGAAGGCTGTGAAGAGAATGGGGAGATGTCCCCGGATTTAAGCTTCCGTGGCAACCCCTGAATCTTGCTCAGAAGTAGGGCACTCCCTTGGAGCTTTGTCAAAGGAAGAAGGATCTGGGACCCTGCAGAGCACCCTGAGAATCAGCGTCTCTTCCATGCAATTTTTGTTTGCTGGTCTCTGGAGGGTAACTGTCACATCTTACTCATATACAGTACATCTCATCAAAAAAAATAATTTTTCAAAAAATCCCAATCATTTAAACATGCACTAGAAAGGATGTGAATCTGAAGCCAAAGGCTTAAAGAGCAGTCTAGGCCCTGGGGCTGGCCAGGCACACAGACAGTGTCTAGTCAGCCTACCTCCATTCATTTTTTTTATTTGTACTGAATATATTGGGGTGCACTGGTTAACAACATTATATATGTTTCAGGTGCACAATTCCACAATGCATCACTTGTACACTGTATTGTGTGTTTGCCACTCGAAGTTAAGTTTCCCTCTACCACCATTATCATCCCTACTATAGACCCCTTCACTACCACCCTTCTTCCCTGGCAATTACCGCACTGTTGTTTGTGATTTTTCTTTAATCTCTCCACCACCCCCCACAGCCCCCTCCCACACAACTCCTGACAGCTGTCAGCCTGCCTTTTAATATTTTTTAAAATACTTTTCTCACTGCCTCATGATCTTTTTATCCATCTCCTATACCTTCTTGTCTCCTCTTCTCAGAGGAAAGCCAGTTCCTAGGGGTAGAGGTTATAAGAAGCCGTGATCCGGATTCGGCTGTAAAACCGGGAGGAGACATGCCTTTGCAGTCCAAGAGAGTTGTAGATCTTTGGCACAGAAGGCATATAAGTTTCTGAGACCCTAAGATATTTGCTCAGTGCAAAAATAACAATTCATGGAGGAAGGAAGGAGCAGAAGCTTAATTAAAGGGAGCTGCAAGCTTTGGGGAAGTTTTTTCTTTTCTTTTTTTCTTTTTTTTTTAATTTCACTCCATTAGTCCTTGGTTGTCATGGTGTTGCAGGCGGGGCTGGCATCCCCCTTGTCCCTGACCGAGCAAAGACATTCAAGGATCTGAAATCTTGCTTTCAGCAGACAGCAGATTGGGACTGGTGGCTCTAAGTCATGTATCAGGTGGTGCAGGGATGGGGGATATGGGTGGGGGGTGTTGCCTCTTCTGTGTGGCAGGACTTGGTACCTACAAGTCTCTGGGCAATAACCTTCACAGACTGTTCTTCAATGTCAGGTCCTAGGATGGTTGGGGACTCAGAGAAGAATTCCCTTTCCTATCTCCTCTTGCAAGCTGAAGATTAGCAGCCAGGAAACACCCTGCCCTTTTCCTGACAGTTCAGACCCACACATTCTAGTAGACACTGTCTAAGCGACTCCCCATCCCTGGCCTGGTGCTTAGACAATGTGCTGAGCCTGAACAAACCAGGTACCCCAAGGTACCTTTAGGTAAGTAACTTCTTGATCAAACACACTAAACCCCTGCCCTATTAAGCCTTATCTCTCCCTTCTCTTCTCCCCATCCCCACATAAAAGGCCTCCAAAGCTCTGAGATCTGACTTCTCTTTACAAAGCCAAAGAAGGCAGTAGGAGAGTGATAAAGCTCAGGTATTCAAATTGGCCATTTTGAAGATTACATCTTTTCAGCGAGGGTCTTTCTTTCAAAACTCACACTGAATTAAGGGCCACAGCTACTTCCCACATGGTTCTCAAAGGCAAAAACACCTTTCGTTCAGCTGTGGAGTGGGCTGGGCTAGGTGACCTGGCTCTATTAAAGAGCCAAAAGAAGGCGGTGGGATGATACAGATCTAATGACAAGTAATTGACAGATTCAAGGCTTCTCATTACCAGCAGAACGGCGAGACATTAATTATTTAAAAACGATTAGCCTGGCCGTGTGTCCTGGCATGAGACATTCCATCTCATTCAGGGAAGATAACCAGCCAAGCGAGCCAGGCCGAGTTTGGAGGACAGAGGACGAGCAAGTAGCCTTCTTCTGGAGTGGTAGACAAAGATTCACCTCTAGGAACGGGAGGGGGCAAGGAAGGAGGGGAGGGAGCCCAAGCTTCCCATACATGGAGGTTCCCACATAATGGACCCTGTCGATTACCAGGACAGATTACCAAGCTCATTTGAGTTTGGAATCTGGGGATTCTGGCACAGACTGGAAGAGCCTTCTCCTTGGGGTGGTGTGCAATTTAGGTAGGCCAGCTACCCAGCGGGTCACACTGGCGAAATACCAAGAGTAAGGGAGCCAGCATGAGCCTCCTACAAGACCAGATACCCAGCAGTTTAAAGCAAAAACCCCAGGGGGAATACAGATTTCAGGGGGGTTCCTGGTAGACTCCAGAGAAAAGACACCTTTTTCTGTACCCTCGCAAAATGAGAGTCCTGCATTTTCAACTGACGGTACTGGGACCACTAGTTTTCTCAACCAGCTTCCTCCTAGAAATATGTGTTCGATTCTGTTCAGTCCTCTAAACTGCAGGCACCGCAGTGCGCCCCTTCGAGCCACGCACTAGGAGAGTGGAGTGATAAATGGCTCTCCACTGGTTTCTGACTTTTCCTTCTGGACCCTGCTTGTAACCCCGGAGGCTCCGGAAGATGCCTACATGCAGCCTTGCGCGTGTGCGTGAAGGCCACCAGCCACTTCTTGTCACCCAAACGAAAATTTCACTCGCTTCTCTGAGAGACACTGCCTCTCCTCTGCTTCCGCACGTGATCGACCCTGGCCACCGCCTAGGCCCAAGGGCTTCTGGAGAAGTGCCTAAGCTGGACGCGAACTTGTGCGAGTCAGGGGAAGGCGTCACCACTCCCGAGCCTCTGCCTCGGCAAGCACACCTCTACCAGCACGTCCTTTATTGCTGGTCTCCACCCCTGACCCTGAGACAAAGTGTGTTACCCCACCTACCCACTGTCCTTGGGAAACACAAGGCCCTCGGATTGAATCTTCAGGCACAAGGGGCTGCAGGAAGAAGTGGCTTCCTGTAGCTTGGGGCCCTACTAAACTGTACTCAGAGCCCAGATTTAGTCTGACTACGTAATTCTTCCACTCCTCATTCTCTAAAACTATGCATTCTTAGAAATCCCCCGCAAAAGAAAGAAAGAAAGAAAGAAAGAAAGAAAGAAAGAAAGAAAGAAAGAAAGAAAGAAAGAAAGAAAGGCCATCTTACAAACCACTTAGTCTTCTCAGATTTAGTTTCTTAGTAACTCCACCTCCAAACTCCCTTTTCCTAGGGGTCGGAACTCTGGACCTGTTAGGTACTACCTGGGGGAGGGGAGGCGCGCTGCTTGGAGTCGGGGTAGGATCGGACACAGCCAAGGTCCCCTACGTGCGGCCCGGGACTGGGCGCGTACCCTACCTGCGGAGTTCCGGCCGGCTGATGGCGGAGCGTCCAGCACCAGGAGGGTGGCGGCGGCAGCCGACTGCTCCCAGCGCAGGCAACTCCGCATTTATGTGATCTCAAACCCAGCGACTGTTGACTTTAGCACACAAAGCAAAGATTTCACTGCCCGCTAGTTTAAAAATGAATATTTTACCAAGATATCGATCAGCGTTATAAAATTCAGTTAAGTACAATGGGGTCCTGGGGAAAAAAAAAGAATAATAAAGGAGGGGGGAGACAATATAATATCTGTGCAAATTTACTGAAGTCTGACGTGGCATGGAGAGTTTACCC
This sequence comes from Phyllostomus discolor, assembly GCF_004126475.2. NCBI lineage: Eukaryota > Metazoa > Chordata > Mammalia > Chiroptera > Phyllostomidae > Phyllostomus > Phyllostomus discolor. The sequence continues at coordinate 61,531,653 of NC_040911.2, read as the reverse complement.
TCCTGGAATTCGGATCTAGAATGTTTTTTTCGGTTGTTTACTGACTTTGTTTATTCACAGATCACGGTTGCTTAAACCGGAGCGCGTTCGGCGCGAGGAAAAGGAAGGAATAAAAGAGGGAGGTGGGAGGAAAAAAAAAAAAAAAACAAAAACGCTGCAACCTACAATATTTAGAGTTGGGGGAAGGCAGGCGGAGGGCTATCTGGGTTTGAGGGAAAGAGGTGGTGGCCGGAGTGTGAAGTGTGAAAGACACAAGAAGCGCAGAATCCTCCGAAAGCACCCACTCCCCAACACCCTTTTTATGTATTGGGACAGAACTCCATCTTATCGGATGGGATCAGTGAGGGGAGGTGGGGTGGCGCGCTAAGTAGTTTAAAACGACCCTCACACAATGGGCGTGCGTTAGGAAACATAGCAGGTTAGAGCAGCGCTTTCAGCCCCCATTGTCCTCCTTTCGGCAGCCGGCCCTGCCTCTATGCTCTTTCGCCACAGGAGCCTTTTATGTGATAATGAAACACATTTCAGGCGACGTGTGTGTCCCAGCTAGAAGGAGACAGCCATGATAGCTAGATTCGGCCTCCGGATACCATCCCCCCCCCCCCAACCACCCCAATTTCTCTTCCTTGTGTTACTGGAGACAATGTGGCCGGTTAAAAACCTAGGATTTGGAGGCGGGAAAGAGTGGCCCAGGAGAGAGCAACCCCCCCTAAGCGCATGGGAAGGACAGGGTTTTAGGGGGCAGAGACCCCTCAAGGTGGCAGAGGGCTCAAGGAGAAGCACTTTCCAGGGCTGGGGCGAATGTGGGACACTAGAGGCTTGGATGCTGAGGAAACCCAAAGATTAGTCCCGGGAACAGGAGCCCAGACTTTAAAAACCTGAGGCAGAATGTCCTGGCCTCAGAGCCCTTCTTACCCATTGGAAGTAGCAGTGCTCCGGGTGGCCCCAAGCCTGAAAGGCCCGTGACAACACTGGCTCCTGACCTCCCCCAGACAGCTAGCCAGCTTGCATGCCCGCAGATGACCCCGGTAAAGCCGAAGCGGGGCCCTCTTTGTACACCTTGGCCCGGTTCACTTCCGGGGTTTCCACCGCGATTGACCACAGAGTTAGGGTGTCTGTGGGGAGAGACAGCATGATTGTAAGAATTTATTCTGACTATTTCTTTATGCATTTGAATTTTCCTTTAAGGCTCACAAAATACCCCTCATCCTTTCCGCCCCAAAATCTTGGCTTGCCAACTTGGCCAACTGGGTGCTATGCAAGCTGTTGGTGTTTGTGGGGAGAGGAGGAAGAAGGCCATGCAAACTCCGGGATCACTCCACTGGCTACCGTCACTTTGCAAGCCCCTAAATACACCCTTTTACTCCCCCCTCATCTCAAATATACCTTATTTTTAAATGGAAATCCAGAACATTATCCTGCAAGATCTATCCTTTTATAATTCCAGGAAAAAGCCATCCATTTCCAGGTGCCTCACTACTGTCAGGCTTTAGCGAGGTCTACCAAAGTTGTGCAAAACACCTAAGTAAAGATGAGGCCAAAATAGAATTGTGGAGTGTAGACATAGAGGTCCAATTCCATAGGAGGGTAAAGGGGTGCCACAGAGAGGCAGCGATGAAAAGGCCAAATGCTGCCCCAGGAATTTGCAAATTGAATCTGGACTTATGTGAAGGGGAAGCTAAGATGGAAAATACAGCAAAACATGTAAAATCCAGTTTTCTTCCCAGAAAAGCCCGACCTAGGGACCAAGAGATGTGAACAACATTGAACCTTCACATGGCCCAGGTAGAAAATCAGGGTATGTGGTTTGCACCTGACTTGAAAGATAAATCTGCATCAAACCCATGGAATGGTTGACCTGACATTTGTGTTTCATTGCTTGTAAAGATAAACTCAAAATCCAAAAAGTAACCATTAACAATATTGAGTTCTGTTTAAATTGATGTGCTTGTTGAAGTGCTTAGGGGGAAGTGTACTGATGTCTGAAATATACCGTGACATGCCCTTAAAATATAAGACAAATTGATCAGTGGACTGTAGATAGGAAAGACATACAATACAAGTATAGTGAAATAATTGCAGGATCTGGGCAATGGGTACGTGTCTGTGTTTAAAAAGATTTTATTCATTTATTTTTAGAGAGAGGGGAAGACAGGGAGAAAAAGGAGAAAAACATTGACGTGAGAGAAAAACATCAGATCAGTTGCCTCTCTCCAGTGCCCAACCAGGGACCAAACTGCAACCCAGGCATGTGCTCTGGGAATCAAACATGACCTTTCACTTTGAGGGAGGACACCAAACCAACTTAGCCACAACAGTCAGCACGCCTGTAAAATCCATTCAAATCTAATATATCTGAAAAATTTAATAAAATGTTGGTAAAATGACAATCCCTCCTCAAAATATATCCTGCAACCTGACTGGATCTCCCTCCCTCCACTAATTTCTAGACTTGTTTATTTATTTATTTTTTAAATCAGGCAAAGAAAAAAAACATTGACGATTCAAGGATTAAAACCGGCAATAACACTTTAATATAGATTTGTGGAACTCTGGTCCTTGCAGCCAGAAAACATATTTACAAGCCATAAATAAAGCACACAGAAACCATAAATTAGTCAGACCCGAGACCTGGATTTCACTGTGTTAAACATGGGAATGTATATTTTTCCTTGGTCATTTAAAACAGACCCTTACATCTTTTCTCCCCCTCTCTTTTTAATCAATGGTACAATTCTCTGGTTCTCTGTTAAAACTACATTGCTTTACACTGACTCACAAAAGTTTGTGGGATTTTTTTGTTTTGTTTTTTATGTGTGTGTTTTTCGTTTTGTTTTGTTTTTAAATAAAGTAATACTTCCCCGCAACAACAGCAATGAAAGAGTACAACAACAAAAATCAGAATTCACAGATGCTGCAAGAAGCAGGCATCTACACAGTAGCAGAAACTGGAAGCCTTTTTCTTTTTGTATTTTTGACTGTTTATCTTTTCCCCTCCTTATATGGAATGATACATATCAGTGTGGCACATCTATTCAGGAGGGACGAGCTGCAGAGGGTAAGGGGAAACTGCTTTCTGGGGGTGTCTTGGATTTCTTCTCCCCTGCATCTCTCCAACACCCCTACTTCAAAGTCTCCACCCCACTTCCTCTCTCTCTTGTCTTTGTCCGGGCTAGTGGGGCCAGCAGCTGTCTTAGGAGGAGTTCATAATGGGCCGAGAGTACACTCCCTGGTAGTAGGAGGTGTCCCCGGCCAGGGGTGAGGCGTCCAGGGCTGCTTTGTTTGTGACTGAGCCCATGGCTAGGCTTCCGGGCATAGGGGAACCGTAGCCGGGGTAGTGCATCACCTGTTCGTAGGCCTTGAGGTCCATTTTGTGGGGTTGGTGGTGGTGGTGATTGTGGTGGTGCTGCTGCTCGGAGGACATGAGGTTGTTGATGGAGAAAGGGTGGTTGAAGGCATAGTGGTGCTCCGGCTTAAGGTGAGCCTCCGGCGGCAAGCCGGGATGGTGAGGAGGGCCCACCAGGTGAGTCGCGGCCTGCGTCTGCTGCCCCGGCGATGGCGCGGTCTCTGGGGGGCTCAATGCCGTGGCCGGCGTACCCTTCAACTCCCCCATGACCCCTCGCTTGTGCTCCTGGCAAGGAGAGGCCCTCGAGCGGGGGTGATTCGGTGCCCACCGTTGCCTCAGAGGCCGGCCCTGAGCCTTCCCCGTGTTGACCTTGCAAGGCCTGAGCCCCTGAGCCCGCCTTCTTTCCACCGCCCGTGGAGCCTGCTGCTTCCTTCAGGGCCAGCTGCTTCTCGCACTTGAAGCGCTTCTGACGGCGCAAGTAACAGCCGTTCTCAAACATGTTGCCTGAATCCGGGTGCAGGGTCCAGAAGGAGCCCTTGCCGGGCTTGTCGGGCGAGCGGGGCACCTTGAGGAAGCAGTCGTTGAAGGAGAGCGAGTGGCGGATAGAGTTTTGCCAGCGCTGCTGGTTCTGCCGATAAAAGGGGAAGAGGTCCATGATCCACTGGTAGATCTCGCTCAGCGTCAGCATCTTGTTGGGGCTCTGCTGGATCGCCATGGTGATGAGCGAGATATACGAGTAGGGCGGCTTAGCGTGAGTGTAACTGCGCCGGTACGTCTTGGGGTCCCGCGCGCGGCTCAGGCCCGCCTGCCCATACATGGGGCTCATGGAGTTCATGTTGGCATAAGAGGCCAGGCCGCCCATGGCCCCGCCGCCTGTCCCCCAAGTGGCTCAGGTTCGGACTCAGGTGTGGTCCCATGCCAGCCACACCGGTCGCCCCAGCCGAGCCTCCCATGCTCGCCATGGCTCCTGCCCCAGGGGACATGCCGGCTAGGGAAGGGCTCATGCCCGCTCCCACGTACGACGACATGTTCATGGAGCCAGCGCTCATGTTAGTGGAGCCACTGCCCATGGCGGCTGCCGACATGCTCATGTAGGTGTTCATGCCGTTCATTCCGAGGGCGGCGTTCATGTTGCTCACGGAGGAGTACCCCTGCGGACAAGAACCCAGGGACGGAGGCACACAGCGTTAGCACCAAGGCTTGAGCGCGCCCTGACCTTCCAGGCACCCGGCCAGCTCAAGACCCGGCCTCCGGGAAGTCCTTCCCTTGCCTGCGCCATCCCCCTCTCCAGGTCCCCTCCAAGTCCTTTTCAGTCAGAGAGTGCCTTGATAGCCCCTGGGGAGGTAGCCAGCGGGTAGCTACTCTGTGCGTGTGTCTGGTTTCTAGCCCTTCTCTGCCTGGCTCAGATTTTAAAACAAGGGTCACTTGAAGCATCCCCAAGCTAGGCACCTCAAATGCATCCGCCCTCTCTATAGTGACTCCAACCCTTCTGCCAGTATACTGAGTTCCCGCCGCAGCCCCAGACCCCACCTCGATTTTAGCAAGCAGTCTGTGATACCCCTAGCAGGGCGACCAGGGCAGCCTCAAGAGATTGTCCCAGAGTCTTCTCTTCTCAGTTTTCTTCACCGGACCCGATTCTTAGCCCCAGGGGAACTTAAACCTAGTGCCTGAGCAGAGTCTGGGGCCCGCCGGAGGCACTGAATGAAAGGATAAGGAGGAGATCGCAAACTGAACTACACGCGGCTGTGTTTTCCAGCCACCAACTTTCTTTTGTCCTCTAGTGTTTTACTGTTTGCTTCTACCTCAGCCCCCAACTTCTGCCCACCTTCTGTTTTCCAGCTCCTCACCCCCCTTGTCCCCGACCTCCCACCCCTCCCCAGCCGCGCGCTGCCAAACATAACTCTGTTAGGATAGTGCGTGGCTCGGCCACGAAGAGGATTTGGAGGCGCCGCAAGTCAATATTTGATCACAAAGTTAATATTATCTCAAGGCTAACAGTGTGTTCTATAAAAAAGAGACCCATTTGAGTGGAAGTAGGGTAGAAAACACGGCTGCCCAGAGCTGCTGGGGGGTGCGTGGGTGGGGGGCGGGGGCGGGCAAGGAAAGCAGTCCAGAGGTTGGGGAAAAAGCAGGAGCAGTCACCCCAAGTCCCTCCCGGAAAAGGCGAGTGCCTACCTCCGGTTCGGCATAGTAGCTGCTCCAGTCCGACGGCTCGTGCCCTTCCATCTTCACCGCTCCCAGCATACTGGAAGCTGAGTGCATGGCAGTTTAAAATTTAACAGCCACAACAAATGACCGGCAATCACCCCCCGCCACCTTAAAAAAAAAAAAAAGGAGTCGGCTATGGCACTGTCTCCTCCCTCCCTCTCTCGTGCTCCCTCTTTCTCTCCTCCACTCCCTCTCTGCTGGGGCTGGCCAGAGGCGGTAGTTGGAAGTGGGCGGGAGGGGTAGGTGGCGGGTGGAGGGGGCTGAGGACCGGAGGTGGCCCGGACTAGAGACCTGGTGCCCGCAGTGTGCTGCCGTCGCCCTCGCGGGCTGCCGATGGAGGCTGAGGTTGGCAGTGCGGAGCTGCCAGGAGGTCGCGGGAAGCTCGTGGCGCGGGGGCGGGTGGGGAGGGGTGGAGAGTGAAGGAGGAGGTGTGGATCGTGGAGCCGACAAGTGCCGCAGTGACGTGGGCGGCTGGTGATATAGCGAGGCGCGCGGGCGCGGGCCTCCAATCCCCAGACCCGGGACAGCAAATTTGAATAATCAGCTCACACCTAGGTGAGAGGGAGCTGTGGCCCGCGCTCCGCACCTGCTCCTCTGCGTCCGCAGCCCTCCGCGCCTGCTTTCGGTGATGCGACAGGCGATCTACGGGAGTGGGAGCCAGGGCTTCCCATTACCGCCCTCGTTCTTCCGAGTTCACCCTGAGCGGCCTTGGAAGGAAATCTTGAGAGGAAGCCACCCCAGGAGCTTCCTAGGGCTCTGACCCCCGCCCTCTCCCATAGCGCTTGGCGCCCCGTGCTACTGTCCGAGGGCGCGCCCAGCTTCGGGGCTCAGTTTCCTTCTGCAGAACTATAGAAGCTGCATTTATTTATCCCGGTTTCTTCGTACTCAGCGCTCATTCTCGGTCAAAACAACAAGACATTGACAGAGCCAATTTGCAAAGCGCTGTAGTATTTAGAAAAATAGTGTACACACCTTTAATTCGCCCTGCCGCAGCTCTGGGAGGCCCCTCCCTATTACAGTTAAGACTTGGAACCGCACTGGAAGGCGAGGACCGCGCTGGTTGGCCACTTCGGCTTTTTGTCTTATCTGAGCCCGGCCTCCTGCGTCCAAATGTGCGGCGGCCAGCGGGGAGGAACGCTGTCCCTGCGCTGGGCGAACGAGGCCTCCAACTGCAGCCGATGGTTGGGAGACTGTAATTTGTCTCTAACATTCAGGACACTATGTTTCAAGGTTACGTTTAAGTCACAACCTACAGAATTTTAGCTGCCCACAGTGTGCAACCTACAGGTGCCCACAGAATTTTGCAACTAAAACAAACAGGGCAGGAGGTAGGAGTGAGGCAGGAGAAGAGAAAAGAATAAAGGAGTCAATACGCGGCACAGGGAATCTCTTCCGGAGGGTTTCTCTCTTCTCCGCTTTCCTGGGGAAGCTGTTTTATAAGAATTAGAAACCCCAGCAACCGTATACTTCCTTTTAGTTTTTGCTCCAGCTTCTGGGTCCAAATTATCACCTGCCCTGGAGCAGCCCGAAGACCCCAGTGAGCCCAAATTTGGGAGGGAGGGTGGTGATACTACAGGTGTTTGGAAGCGGGCTCCATTTCTTGATTCTAGAAACGCACCTGGGAGCCTGAAGATCTAGCCCTGAGACTTCCACTTCAGAGATAAAGGAAAAACTAGAAAATCGTGGGCATCTGGCCCACCTGTCCAAAGTTGTAGGTAATGGTGGCAAAAGACAAGGGAGGTGGCAAGCAGAAGGATGAACATTGGGAAGGGAAGCACTGGATAAAGGCTAGAAAGTAAACAAGGAAGAGTACTACAGCGCTTTACAAACAAGTAGTAGATGCAGGGCACTCCTACACCTTCCCTCTATTCCAGTCCCTAGGGCCCTCCCGTATCTTTGAACCAAAGAACGCCGGATGGTTTGGACTGATTCGTTTTGAGGGCCTTAATGAACTAGAAAAGCGAGTTATAGGGGCAGGGTTCCCCAAAGCCAAGGTCTGCGTTGCCCTAAAGCCATGCGTAGCGCCGAGGGCTTCCAGGAGGAGTATATACATACTTACTGTAGGCATGCAAAGGGGAACCAGAGGAATCAGATCACCAGCATCTATTACGGAGTTCTGGGGACTTGGGAACGACAGTTGCGCACTGGAGGAGTTGCCTGTTGTCAAACTTTGTGCGCAGGCCCTAGGGCACAAAGGCATGCACACCACTGCCACCACCATTACTACCTTAAATCCCTTTTCTCCTCCCCATGGGTGCTTCTTACATTCAGTAGAAAAGAGACGCCAAACATAGACAAAACTCGTGAAATAGAGACAGATAGCTTTCTGGAGTGTATGGAATTGAAAATGCAGAAGAATATTTTGGTCTATGCATGTGTATGAGTATCCAGTCTCTTTTCTCTTTTGGCTCCTGGCCGAAATTATGGTTTTAGACATTATTTCTTGAGCAAAAGGAGCTATCGGGACAGGGAGAAGATGTCCACGGAGTAGGGGCGCTATTTTCTTAAAGAGCGGAGCTTGGGAGTTCTCCGACTTTCGGTGGCCGGCTTCTGCGGGAAGCCGGGAGTGGCTGGCAGTAGCGTCCGCAGAGATAGGGCGCCCCCTGTCGGCCTCACAGCCTTCGGATGTGACCCGAGCCTTCATTTATCCCGCCCTCTTTCTCCGTCTACCCGGCGCACAGCTGTTCTGAATCTCTCCGAAAGGGCCTTCAGGGGGTTGACATTTATTTCGAGTGCCTAGAAGTTATGCGCAAACTCGAACCTGCCTCCTCCCTCCTCGGAAGTTTCGGAATTCTAGGGGAAGGTCGGGTGGCCTGTGGCACTGCCTGGAGTTCCACTCTGCTCTTGGCCTCCAGGACCCGGGTGGGAGAAGGAGAGCAGCTCAGAATCCGAAACCGGGAGCTATGCATGAATCGGGGACTTTCATCCAGCCTAGGATTCGCTTTCCTTCTCCAGTGCCCAGGTTTTTGGAGGCGCTACCTCTCCTATACAATCCTGGTCCTCTCTGGCAACTTTGGTTTCTAAAGGTTTATTCAGAGTGTCTGGCACAATAGTCTCTGGTTGGTCTGCTGTAAATTGCTCCAGGAGCTTCTCTCCAGAAAAAAAGTTCACGGGTAACTCAGACTGAAAACAGATATTCTCCCTGATCGCCATTTATTTTAAACCCACCTAGTACTGAGACCCACAAAGCTTTCCTTGGCAAGTGTCCCCCATTCTCTTCCTTTTTGTTCAGCGTTGCCCCGGTTCTGTATAAAGCAGCTTATAACCTACGATTATGCTTGGGGTTAGCACGCTGTTTTTTATTCCGGATGGTGTACCTGCGGATTTGACTCTGGCTAAATCTGGGCACCCTCTTCTTTTCCTGGGAAGAGGACGCTATGATCCTGCATCCCGTAACAAAACTTCTTCCTCCCAGAGCCCTCTGTCATATGAATCTAGCTTGGGGAAGGGAACAGGTCTCATGTTTCCTAAGGAAGAGCCGCATTTGGTTGATCAATAATACCACGATCTCCGAAGCCTTTCAGAGAATACATATATCGGGCAGACCTTGCTTCAGGGCATGGTCAGACAGGTCTGTAGGCAAAGTCAAGATCGAAGAGAAAGAAAGATAGCTCGGTGAAGTCTTGTGAAAATACACATTTCACTTTCAAATAAGCTTTCGGGTTGGCAAAAATCAGAGGTTCACAGCTCACTATTCACAGAGTGGAATTCTCAGGGTGAAGCTCATGTCTTAATAAAAAAAGGCACACACACACATACTTGTGTCAAAGGTTATAACTAATATTTCACTTCCTATGGGTGGGTTTTTATTTCTGAAATTCTGTTTTTTAAAAATCAGACTATTAAAAGTAGTTTATGCAAACACACTTACAGATACTCTTTTTTTCTGGATTTCATAGTTCTTGGATGATCAAAACACTAGTTGTTATGTCCTTTCAACTAGTTGAAAGGACAACTGAAAAGATAAGCTAAGGGTTATCTTAACAAAAGGAATTTATTAAAAGGACTGCAGGAAATATTCAGCATGCCCATACACTCAAAAGAATGATACATAACTTGCTCTCATATTAAGCAGTGACAATGAAGATGAGTTTATATATTTTAGGGCCATTCAGCAACTGTTTTAATGGGTACTTACTATATTCCAGATGGTGAAAATACAGCCTTGAATAAAGTAGACAAAGCCATGTACTTAAAGAGATTGTTTCTTTCTTCTTTCTCTTTTCTTTCTGCCACAGGTTTCAGCAAAACTTGTCTTTCCCTATGTTTTAAAGTTTCATTTTAACCATAATCTAGGAATTTCCCAGTGCCAAAATCCCATTCCAAGAGGAATCTACATTTCACCCTTCAAAATAGTTTACCTGCTGCCAGGGATGCACTAATACCCAAGAAGTGTTCTGCTTGAGTTGACCCAGAATTGATAGGAAAACCAAGGGTTCAGTCCTTGAAACAACCAGCATGACATCAGCAGAGTAGGTATGGTCAGAGTGCATTCACACAAGAGCTCTAGGCAGCCCAATACTTTCCCCCACAATTTGTAATCTCTGTAGGTTATGTTTTCCTTTGAAAAAAGGAACAAGGCAGCAAGAAGGTGCTCCTGGTGATAGAGGGTGCTGGCTTGGGAGCCCTGTTTTATCTGTGTGAGAACTCTGGGCTTGGCACACAGGGAGTGCTCAAATGGTTTTAATGTATATGTCTGTATTCACTCTGTCAATTTTTACTTTTAAAAGTAATTGCAAAGGAAGGATGCTGGAATTTTCTGAAAATCCTGGAGCTTTATTTTACAGGGAGGGGTAACACATTACAGCAACAGTGACCCAGAGGGACTGAGGTAATTAACCAGGTTCGGGACCACCCCTCAAATCTTTATGTGCAGAGGAACTCCCTGGGGACCTTGTTAAAATGCAAATTTGGATTCAGCAGCTCTGGGGAGGTGCTTTGGAGTTTGCAATCTATCAAGTTTCCTAGTTATGCTGCTGCTGCCAGTTTCTGACCAAAGGTGGAATAGCCCCACGCTTAAAAGACTTTCACTCACTCATCTTGCAGTCTGTCCCAAGTTGCCTGTTGGCATGTGATTTGCCAAAATGAGCAGTATTAAATCCATCTTCACTGTCTGACAGGTCTCCCCTCCCATCCACTCTCAGCCACACCAATGCTCCCCACCGCCAAGATGACAGGATTCACCTTCCCAGCCCACAGAACTAAGAACCTGTCTGCTGCTGGAAGTCCAAGTAGTGGGGTAAACTCTTTGAAGCAAAGCTTCCTACTCCAACACCTACTACATCTCTTTCTGGGGTGCATTTTTCCTAAACAGGGACCTACCTGGTTGACTAGGGAGGAGAGGGGAACTGTGGCAATTATCAGGTTGCAACGTGAAAGCTGTCATTTTCCAAGCATGGAAAACGGTCTAAGCAAAGTTTTAGCAATTACACTGCACCTGTTAAGGTCCACCAAGGTCCCTTAGCTTTTCCCTTTAAGGAAGAGGCCCTAGGAAACCCAGTTTATCCTGCCTTCCTCTGAATCTCTGGCATTGGGCTCACCATGAAAAAGAAAAGGGATAGGACTGACCTGTTCCTAAACATCCCTCAAGCTATTGTCCCAATATGCATTTTAGCAAAGCAAAGTAGAAAGATCAAAAAGAAGAGAAAGTGACAAGTAGAGTCCCATTTATTGACTTTTGAATGGGGTTTGCATGCCCCCCTTCTGGACAAGACCTGGGTCTCTTGTGATGGCAGCTGGGAATGTTTTCTTCTGTTGTCCACACAGAATTTGACCCAGTGCTGAAGTAGCACTGCCTGCCAAAACATAAGAAAAAGAACATGATCCATGTAATGAAAAATAAACCCACAGACAGCATCCAAATTAACCCCCTTGTTAAGAAACACACTGTTTTTCTTGCTTTGTCATCCAAATACCTCCAAATATAAATAAAAGAGGCATTTAAAAATTAAAGTTTGAACCTCAAAGGTAGAAGAATTTAGAAATTCAGGATGTTTCCTTAAAGTTTATGCTATTTGCAATATGAACTTATAACTAGTGCTAAAAATATCTCATCCTTCTCCTAAGGCATTCATTCTGAAAAGGGCTCTTTTCTTCCACATAAGAACCGCTAAAAGGGAGTGAACATATTTTTTCCCTGTGGGCATATGTTTTTTTATTTCTACCATATTTATATAAGCACATGAAGAATGAATGTAAATACAATGGGAATTTTGAAGCAAGTACTTAATCTATGTTTGATGTTAAAGCAGTGTGGATATGGGGTGAGAAAGCTGTGAGGAAATTGCATTAAGCTGCTTTGACATCCCTGGATGAAACTGGATATAAAGGACAAACTTATTTTGCAGTTGTTCCTTTCACACCTGGCTAGTAAATCTCCCTATTAGTTGCCTCTTGTCAGACTAAAGGATTGACATAGGTGCTGCTGACATTGAATGTACTGTTTTATATCATATAAAAGATGACAAGTGCTGCATAATATTCTCCAGTGTATTCTACATAGTAGGCCTATATCTTTAAAAATCCTGAGTTTAGCTCTTCCTTTTAAGAGTGAAACTTCATAAATTCATTCCTCTAAGTTTTCAAACTTAAGTGCTAAGTAGGTACTAATGAAGAGTAACAACTGGTCCAGGTGGCAGTTCTGTGTTTCAGACCTGAGACCCATTTCCCAGTCCGTATAGTTACATAGAAACTGGAAAGGGAAACCTTACCTCTACTTCCCTGTTCATTTCATTCTTTTTTCACATTTAACATGTTGAATTTAGAAATACAGAAGTTTTTCTTTCTGTTCATTCCTTGAATTATCTGCCCCCACCCCAGATGCATCTTGAATAAAGAGATGTTGTGGAAGGGGCTAATAGCAACCTTGGATTCAATGCTTCAAGCAGGCCTCTCCCATGTGGGAGCTTGCTCTCTTTGTTGCCATGGGAATGGGAGTACAGGATGTTGAGGGCCTTCTTCTGGTACTAGACCTTCAATTTTAGCCTAGGCTCTATGACCCATATCTTGACCTGTTTCTACCTTATGTTCTCAACCTTCCCAATTCCTTCAGTGAGACAGAGAAGACACCAGAAGATGGGAAAAGAAAATGCTCACAGGCAAATTTCATCTATTGGTATTGTATGTGTATTATGTGTAGTTTACCAACAACATGCCCAAATCATGAAACATATGGTTAAACAATAACCTGATATCAAAATCACAATTAACTATACAACAGTAATTCAGCACCATCTGAAATCTAGCTAAACAGAAATCCTATAACTAAGGATTTAAAAAAGCCGCCTTGAAACTTGCCGAGACATGGAAAGAGCTCCCCATACCCATGTGTGGTGAAAATTGAGAAGACTGTCTCAGCTGTAAAGATGTTCACGTGTATCAAGGGGTCCCATCCCCACACCAGATTTCCCAGCTCAGGGCTCCAGTGCCACAAACAGAAGTCTCCATAACTTCCGGCTGTGAAAATCATCAGGACTGTGGCTGAGTGAGATGGAAGGCTCCTGAAATCTCAACATTCCTCTTAAAGGGCCTGTGAACATACTTACTTAGACCCACTTGCTCTGAGTTTCAGCTCTGGGGCAACAGCTTGAAAGGTGAAAAGGATGTAGAGGGAAGAACTGAATTGTCTGACTTCCAGGCAAGAGCTGGTTGTGGTGGGGGCAAGTTTCTCCCAGACAAATATGCTCATAGGGCACATTGTTTCTTTGTTGACCCTTCCTCCTGCAGGCACAGGCAAGTCTGAGTTTCCATCAACATGGAGATTCTACCCCACCTAACTTGTGGGCCCACCCAAGCTGCTTCCAGGAGCTTTCCCATATAAGTGGCCTGTCTTGACTCATGCTTTGGACTTTTCTAAAATCTCTCAAAGGATTATAAACCCCAAACAAGCAACATCTGGACTTGATGTGTCTGTCCTATACCTCTTGCTATGTGGCTTCAAGCCTGAAACTAGCAGCACCTGGGTTTACTTCACAGCTTGGCTTCTCCTGCGTATCTCCAAGCCCAACACAAGTAGCTTTGTAGTTCACACTGAGTGGCCTAGAGTGACATGCAGGTAAATGCGGATTTTGGCCTCTACCTCCTGAGAGACCTCAGAGCCAGTACATCTGATGGACAGCTTCAGACCATCCAGAGCACCACCCAACCACCTCCATGAGCTATGCACTCATGGGTGGACTTGGCATGTGCCAAAGCCCTGCTTAAGTGAGTCCTGCTCTATGGGGTCAGCCCAGTATGCAGTTCCTCTGCTGTGGTCACAGTCAGTCCTCTAAGGCTACCTGTCTGGGGGTAAATCTCTACCACTGATATGCTGACAGCAGTTAAGATTCAACTACAACAGAAGAGTACACAAGCTCTCATCAGGGAGCACCTGGAGCACACAGCCTTGGTGACCAAGGTGGCTGTGTTGCTGGTCCCTACAGGACACCTACTATATTAGGCCAGTCTACCAAGATTGGAAGACATAGCAGCACTACTTGATACATAGAAACAAACACAGAGAGGCAGCCAAAATGAGGAAAAAAGGAAATGTGCCTTAAATGAAATAACAGAATAAACTCCAGAAAAAAAAATAAATAAAATGGAGACAAGACATCTATCAAATGCAGAGTTCAAAACACTGGTTATAAGGATATCCAATGAACATAGGGGAAGAGTAGATGAATTTAGTGAGAACTTCAGTGAAGAGATAAGAAATAATAAAAATGGAGCCCTGACAGGTGTGGCTTAGTGGGTTGGACATTGCCCTACAAACCAAAAGGTAGCTAGTTAGATTTCCTGTCAAGGCATTTGCCTGGGTTGCAGTCCAAGCCCTGTTTGGTGGCATGTGGGAAGCAAATATTATTTTATTTTTCTATTATACATCAAGGCCTTTTCTCTCAATCCTTTCACCTCTCTAAAAATAAATAAATAAAAGTTTTTTTTTAAATAAAGAAAAACAAAAATGGAGATAGAAAACAAAAAGAACCTGTCAGAAATGAAGAATATAATACCTGAAATGAAGTATACATTGCAGAGGATCAACAGTGGAGTAGGTAAAGCAGAGGATCAAATCAACAATTTGGAAGCTACAGTAGCAGAAAATACCCAATTTAAGTGCCCATCAGTAAGTGAATGTGTCAAAAAACTATGGTACATTTACACAATGAAATACTACACAGAAGAAAGAAATAAGGAAATCCTACCCTTCACAACAGCATGGATAGAACTGGAGAGCATTATGCTAAGTAAAATAAGCCAGGTGGCAAAAGACAAATACTATATGATTTCACCTATAAGTGGAACCAAATCGACAAAACAAACAAGTGAGCAAAATATAACCAGAGACATTGAAATAAAGAACAAACTGACACTAACCAGAGGGGAAAGGAAGGAGAATAACAGAGGAAAGAATGGGAAAGGTCATCAAGGAACATGTATAAAGGATCCATAGACAAAGCCGCCAAAGGTGGGTAGGATTGTGGATGGCATGTGGGGGTGGGTGAGGCAGGGGAAAGTAGTGGCAGGTAAATGGAGACCACTATATTTGAACAACAATAACAAAAAAAAAAAAAAAAAAAAGAAGAACAGCAAAAAGAAAGAGAGAATCCAAAAAAGTGAGGATAGCATAAGGAGCCTCTGGAACAACATCAAGTATGCCAATATTCACATCATACAGGCGTCAGAAGAAGAGAAAAAGGAAAGAATTGAAAACCTATTTGAAAAAATAATGATAAAAAGCCTCCTTAACTTGGAGAAGGAAATAGACATACAAACTCAGGAAGCACGGATGAGTCCCAAACGAGATGAACCTAAGAGGTCATACTAAGACAATTCATAATTTAAATGCCAAAGGTTGAAAAGAAAAGAGATAAACTTAAAACAACCAGAGGAAAGCAATTAGTTACCTACAAGGGAGCTCCCATAAAGACTATTAGTTGATTTCTCCATGGAAACTCCGCAGGCAAGAAGGGATTGGCAATGTAATATTTAATGATGAAAAACAAGTACCTACAACCAAGATCACTCTATCCAGCAAAGTTATCATTTAGAATCAAAGGATAGTTAAAATGCTTCCCCAACAATAAAAAGGTAAAGGAGTTATCACCACCAAATCACGATTAAAAGGAAAGGAAAAGTCTTCTTTAAGAAGAAAAAGAGATAAATGGTATGAATAATAAAATGGCAGTAATACATATCTATCAGCATTTACTTTAAATGCAAATGAATTAAATGCTGTAATCAAAAGACAAGGGATGGTTGAAGGCATAAGAAAACATGACATTTAAATATGTTGTCTACAAGAGACTTGCTTCATATCCAAAGACATATACATGCTGAAGGTAGAGAGATGGAAAAAGATATTTCATGAAAATGGAAAAAAAAATGATGGGGTATACTTAGACCAGAGAAAATAGACCGAAAAACAAAGGCTATAGAAAGAAACAGAGAAGGATCCATCAATCCTACTTCTGGACATTTATAAGAAGAAACCCAAAACACTAAGTTGAAAAGACATATGCATTCATATGATCATTGCAGCATTATTTATAGTAGTCAAGATATGAAAGCAACCTAAGCATTCATCAATAGATGAATGGGTAAATAAGTGATGAATAGATACAATGGAATATGACTTGGCCATAAAAAGAGAATGAAATCTTCCCATCTGCAACAATATGGATGGACCTACAGGGTATTACAGTGAGTGAAATAAGTCAGACAGAGAAAGACAAATGCCATATGATTTCACTTGTATATGAAATCTAAAAACAAATAAGCACAACACAAATAGACTCACAGTTATACAGAGAACATTTTGGTGGTTGCTGTATGGGAGGGGGGATTAAGAGGATAAGTGAAAAAGATGAAGGAATTAAGAAGTAAAATTTGGTAGTTACGGAATAGTCATGCAGATGAAAACTACAGTATAGGAAATATAATCAATAATATTATAATAATTATGTATAGTATCAGATGGGTACTATTTTTATTGGAGTTATTACTTCATGAATTATATAAATGTCTGAAACTAATATAATATTGTACACGAACTCTAGTTGAAAAATAAAGTTATTGAAAATTTAAAAAATAAACTATAACCCAAACTTACTGTGGAATATTGCCAGGTGTTATAAAGAATTATATAAATCACTATGAAATCATATAAACAGTATATCCACTTTATGATGAAAGATTAAATAGTTGCAGATATGAGTAATTTTACTTATTCATTCTTACTGTATTTTATTAATTATGTTATTACAGTTGTCCCATTTCCCCACTTCATTCCCCTCCACCCTATACACCCTCTCCCACCCACATTCCCCCCCTTTAGTTTATGTCCATGTGTCAATAAGTTCTTTAGCTTCTACATTTCCCATACTATTCTTGCCTATTTTCTTTCCCTGTCTATTTTCTACCTACGATCTGTGCTACTTATTTTCCATACCTTTTCCCCCTCTCTCCTCCTCCCACTCCCCTGTTGATAACACTCCACGCGACCTCCATTTCTATGGCTCTATTCTTGATGTGTGCCTTGATGTGTTCCTTCTTGGATCCAACTTCTTTGGGACTCTCTGAGCTTCCTGGATTTCCTGGAAGTCTATTTCATTTGCCAGAATGGGGAAGTTCTCCTTTATTATTTGTTCAAATAACTTTTCCGCTTTTTGCTCTTCCTCTTCCCCTTCTGGTACCCCTATAATTCAGATGTTGGAATGTTTAAAGATGTCCTGGAGGTTCCTAAGCCTCTCCTCATTTTTTGAATTCTTATTTCTTCATTCTTTTCTGGTTGTTTGTTTTTTTCTTCCCTCTGGTCCACCCATTGATTTAAGTATCAGTTTCCTTCCCATCACTATTCGTTCCCTGTGCATTTTCTTTCATTTTTCTCATGGTAGCCTGCTCTTGTTCATATAATTTGTGACCAAAATCAACCAATTCTGTGAGCATCCTGATCACCAGTGCTTTGAACTGTGCATCTGATAGGTTGGCTATCTCTCGGTCACTTAAAAAAAGTGGCTCTGGACTTTTAATTTTGTTTGAGCCACCTTTTTTATTATTTTATTTTATTTTACTTAAGATTTTATTTATTTATTTATTTATTTATTTATTTATAGAGAGGGAAGGGAGGGAGGGAGGGGGAGAGAGAGAGAGGGAGAGAGAGAGAGGGACAGACATCAATGTGCGGTTGCTGGAGGTCATGGCCTGCAACCTGGCATGTACCCTGACTGGGAATCGAACCTGCGACACTTTGGTTCGCAGCCCGGGCTCAATCTACTGAGCTACGCCAGCCAGGTATTTTATTATTTTATTTTATTTTATTTTATTTTATTTTATTTTATTTTATTTTATTTTATTTTATTTTATTTTATTTTGCTTTGCTTTATTTTATTTTATTTTATTTTATTTTATTTTATTATTTTCCTTTGGTCTGGTTGCACCTGTTACTATGAGGGGTGGAGCCTTAAGTGTTTACCAGGGTGGGGTGCTCCAGTCGCTGGGTTGTGACGTTGTATGTGGGTGCGGGGTCCGAGAGGGAACAATGGTGCTTGCGCTCTTGGTGGGACCTCAGTCCCTTCCGCTGCTTCCCCTGAGCAAACTGGGACCCTCTGGTGTCAGTTCCCATGTAGGTGGGCTTGTGCACACTGTGGGACCCTCCAAGGACCTGTCCTGAGAGGCTGGGGGTCCCTCCCTGCTCCTCAATCCCCACAGCTGTCCTCAATCAGTGCCTCGAGGCTTTATTTTCCAGTTCTGTGATCCTGGGTTGCATGCAGTGCCTTGCTTCACAATTGCCACCTTGCTGTGTCTGCTGTTTGCCACCCCTTGGCCGGGGTCTGCCAGCTGCCCCTTGCGTGCTCAGGGTCCACCCGCTGCAGTCTTGAGCACCCAGTCCCAACACTCTCCACTCTCTGCCCGCAACCCTTGCCTGGCTGCCCGACTCTGCCCCTCCTACCGGTCTGGATGAATGCCTCTATTTTCCTGGTTGTCCTACTTCCATTCAGATCAATTTTCTGTCAGATCTGGTTGTTATCTTGTTTCTGAATTGTTGTTGACCTTATCTTGGTTGTGCGACGAGGCACAGTGTGTCTACCTATGCCTCTATCTTGGCTAGAAGTCTGATTTTTTAAAAAATTATTTTATTGTTGTTCAAGTACAGTTGTCTGCATTTAAACCCCACCACTGCCTCTTCATCCCAGCCAAACCCACCTTCCTTTCTTATTTTCACCCCGCCCTCCTTGATTTTGTCCATGTGTCCTTTAGAGTTGTTCCTGAAAACTCTTTCCTCCATTATCCCCTACCAGTTTCCCTCTGGTTACTCTCAGATTGTTCTTAACTTCAATGTCTCTGGTTATATTTTGCTTGCTTTTTCTTTTGTTGACTAGGTTCCAGGTAAAGGTGAAATTATATGGTATTTATCCCTCACCACCTGGCTTATTTCACTTAGCATACAATTCTCCGGTTCCATCCATGCTGTTGCAAAGGGTAGGAGCCCCTTCTTTCTCTCTGCTATGTAGTATTCCATTGAGAAAGTGCACCATAGTTTTTTGATCCATTCATTTACTGATAGGCACTTAGGTTGCTTCCAGCACTTGTCTATTGTGAATTGGGCTGCTATGAACATTGGGGTGCATAGGTTCTTTTGTATTGGTGTTTCAGGATCCTTAGAGTATAATCCCAACAGTGGAATTGCTGGGTCAAAAGTCAGTGTAATTTTTGGTTTGCTGAGGAAATATCATACTGTTTTCCACAGTGGCTGCACCAGTCTGAATTCCCACCAACAGTGCAGTATGGTTGGTTTCCTTTTCTATACAACCTCTCCAACACTTGTTTATTGCTCTGTTTATGATGGCCATTCTGACTGGTGTGAGGTAATATCTCATTGTGGTTTTAATTTACATCTCTGTGATAGCTAGTGATACAGAGCATCTTTTCATATGTCTCTGGACCCTCTGTATGTCCTCCTTGGAGAAGTGTCTGTTCAAGTCTTTTGCCCATTTTTTAATTGGGTTGTTTGTCTTCCTGGAGTGAAGTTGTGTGAGTTCTTTATATATACTTTGGAGAGCAAACCCTTGTCCAAGGTATTACTGGCGAATATGTTTTCCCATACATTTGGTTCTGTTTTCATTTTAATGTTGTTTTCTTTAGCCATGCATCAGTTTTTTTAATTTGATGAAATCCCATTTGCTTATTCTTTCCTTTATGTCCCTTGCTTTAGGGGACATATCAGTGAAGATATTGCTACATGGAATGTCTGAGATTATCCTGTCAATGTTTTCCTCTAGGACTTTTATGGTGTCACAACTTATATTTAAGTCTTTTATCCACCTTGAATTTATTTTTATGTATGGTGTAAGTTGGTGATCAAATTTCATTTTTTTTGTAAGTAGTTGTCCAGATCTCCCAATCTCATTTGCTGAAGAGGCTATTTTACTCCATTTTATGCTTTTTACCCCGATTTAATTTTTATAAAAATAAAACATCACTGTCAACACATATAAAATATTTGAATGTCACACACAAAACTGTTCACAAACTAATTCCTAGAGGCTCTACTGGGAGTGGTATGGAGGAGACTTTCTTCTTCTACTTTATATATTTCTCATTTTTTAACAATCAGTGCTAATATTTTTGTCATTAAATAATAGTAAATAACAAACATTGTAAAGAATGTTCTTTTCCACTAAGTAGCTAGTTGCACACAAGAATTTCTGGTCTTTATTAATCAAAACATACACTTTACTGTATTTTGTTTTAGAGAAAATTAACAAGTCCTCTGGAGGAGCATAGATCATATTTGCAAGAAGAGAATCAAACTGGGAACACCCACAGTGAAGGAGAATTTAGGTAAATAAATGAAACCACTAAAATTTTATAAATCTGACCTAACTTCAAAATAAATAAGTGAATGTCACAGAGCAGTCCTAAAGAACCATCTAGTACTTTAATTTCTGTGAGCCTTAATTTTTTATGGTCCTCAGGAAGTGAAATGCAGCTTCTCTGTGGTTGAGCTTAATTAATATTTATGTCTGCAGAAGAAAATTAAATAAGGGAAATGGTGTAATTTTAAACAGCCACTGGTCATGGTTAACAGGACTCACAACAAATTCAGAAAGTGAGAATTGAGAAAGTTGTGAAAACTGAGAATGTGGTTTCACTTTTCATTTCCCCATCCATTTTTTTTATGTTGTACGAGACCTTCAATTCTGACATCTCAGAATGCTATAGTGACTACTTCACTTATCTATTTTACACATTTTTTTCTTTGTGAGTGATTGTCTGAAGGAAGATTTTTGTTTTGGAGGAGGCATGGCTTATGTACAAAGATGTTAGCTCTAGAATCATCTATAATTGCTCTGATGAGTGTTTATAGGGTGCATATTTGCCACTTACTGATTCTTTGCATGATTTGATAATTTGAGTTTTTCCATCTTGGAAACTAAGGACTAATGAGATTAGCATAAATTTCTGTAATGAGAACCCCAGACCATAATTTTGGTTCAACTCCTGCATGCTAATAGATGTTTATTGAATGGGTGGAGGGATGGGAGGATGGTTAGAGAGGATGGGTCAATGGAAGAAGAGAGGAGAGTTGCTATGTGACTTTGATTTAAGGACTCACAGTTTATCTGTCAGGACTGGTTTTGGATGGATAACATCAGATTACAACAAATTCTAGCTGAATACTTTTCAAACTTTAATTGATGGCTTGCTCATTAATATATTGTGACTGCAGTGGACTTCATTGAAAGTATTATAAGATAAAAGAAAGGAATAAAATAGATAGAATCAGTGCATCTCACATAGTAAAGGCATGTGTAGTTTTGAAAAACCTGTTTCCATCATAAACGTGTATATCTGCATCAGGAGGGAAAATGCATTTCTTATTCTGGGTTCCCCTCTATAAAGCCTGAAAGACTGGGTACACTGGGGTGCTGAGGGCTCATTGCTTTCTCTGCAAAGCAGTTTTAGATTTATCATCTGTAAAGCAAGATAATAGTAGGAGCTGCCTTCATGAACTGGGTGAGGACAAAATGGGCTGAGGAACCTGGCATACTGAGAATGTCTGATCAATGTTGCCTTTGTATCCTGTGCAGTGTAGCAGCATTACACTGGATGAAGATCTCAGTGCTTTGCACAGAGAGATGCTTTACAGTCCTACATTTTACAATTCTTCTAACTCTAACCAAAAACAACCCTCTTAAAAGGCAACTAAACTTACTCAAAATGACATCATATATTTTAAAAGACCATCCTCATCTCTTTGCATGATATAAGTGAGCTCTGGGCGAATGACTGCTCCAGGATTAGCAAATGAGTTCTACCCACCCATGATTCTTACTAGCCAAGAGCTAAACCTTGGCATCAAATCAATAGCTATTCTTCTCTTGGAAGGCTAAATTTAGCACATCATTTTTTATGTTGACTATAATTCCAAACTTCTGCCTGCTTCCAATTTTTTCTAAACCCTTTATTACCTGCAAAAACTGTATCCCTTTTTGTCCTCTTCTTGAAGTCAGTTCACCCAGAAAGCCTTGGCTTTGAAATGTTTTTGCAGCTCCCCTCTTTGCCTTCCCAGTAATATATGTTGCTTTCCAATTCTCTTTCTGATTGACCTTCTGTTCTCTTAAAAGTCTCTATACTCTCTCTCCTACCCATAAAGCCATCTCCCACCCCAGTGATGCTCCTCATGTGACCCAAATCCACCAGAAGCTTACTTCATCCATCTTTACAGAAGGACACTCAGCTGCCAGATGCAGCCTGCCCCCTTCTCCCACTGGCTGCTTAATATCAGCTTGGGGGACCTGCTCTTGGAACATTTTCCAAGTTTCACCCATTAGATAAAAAAACAAACAACGGCAACAACAACAAACCCAGCTTTTTGCTTGTATTTATTTTAGATAACTTGGAGTTCTCATGCTCTTAAGCTGACTAATGTGGCCACTTGTTCCATAAGAAAATAGAAAGGGTTTTCAGGAACAAGTATAAAGGGCACATAGAGAAAATCAAGGTGGGGAGGAATCAGGGGAGGGAGGTGGGGATGGCTAGGGTAGGAGGGAGAGGTGTGGGGGAAAGGCAGACAACTGTACTTGAACAACAATAAAATAAAATAAAAAAAAACCCTTGCTGTTAATGATGAAAATTTGTTCCCTTTTCCATTGGACATAATTAGTTGGAAAGCCAGAGCAGAGGCCCCTGTGATCAGCAGCTGTTTTGCTCATTGCTTGGACAAACAGAAGAAATCAGGCTGGTGATAGGCAGTAGGAGTGGGAAGAGTACAGGAGTTCTTGGGGGTGGTGGAAGAGGAGTGTGTGTTTTACTTTTCAATAGCATTGTTCTGGAGTATTATTTTTCTTCAATGCCATTTTAGCACATACATCTACATCATATTTTTTAAGATTTATTTATTTATTTATTTTTAGAGAGGGAAGGGTGGGAGAAAGAGAGAGAGAGAGAGAAACATCAACGTGCGGTTTCTGGGGGCCATGGCCTGCAACCCAGGCATGTGCCCTGACTGGGAATCGAACCTGCAATGCTTTGGTTTGCAGCCTGCACTCAATCCACTGAGCTATGCCAGCCAGGGCTCTACATCATATGCTATGTTTTGTTTTAAAAAATATATTTTATTGATTATGCTATTACAGTTATCCCAATTTTTTCCCTTGCCTCCCTCCACACAGCACCCCCAACTCCTTCAGGCAAGCCCACTTTAGCTCATGTCAGTGGGTCATACATACAAGTTCTTTGGCTACTCCATTTTCTATACTGTTCTATACATCCCCCTGTTTATTTTGTACTTACCAATTTGTACTTGTGGATTCATGCACCTTTTCCCCCATTCTTCCCCTCCCCAATCCCAGCTGGTAACTATCCAAATGATCTGCCTATCTATGATTTTGTTTCTGTTCTGCTTGTTTGCTTAGTTTATTTGTATTCCATTGTTAGTAGTTGTAATTGCATTGCCTTTTAGTGTTCATATTTTGATTGTCTT
Organism: Phyllostomus discolor; assembly: GCF_004126475.2. Lineage (NCBI taxonomy): Eukaryota > Metazoa > Chordata > Mammalia > Chiroptera > Phyllostomidae > Phyllostomus > Phyllostomus discolor. Next base: position 61,508,137 of record NC_040911.2, on the reverse strand, counting down.
GTTTTTCTTAAATAAGTCCTTTTAACATTTCATATAATAATGGCTTGGTGATGATGCAATCCTTTAGCTTCACCTTGTCTGGGAAGCACTTTATCCTACCTTAGATACTAAATGATAACTTTGCTGCATAGGGTAATCTAGGTTGTAGGTCCTTGCATTTCATTGCTTTGAATACTTCTTGCCAGTTCCTTCTAGCCTGCAAAATTTTTTGTGAGAAATCAGCTGACAGTCTTATGGGAACTTCCTTTTAGGTTACCATCTGCTTTTCTCTTGCCCCTTTTCAGATTATCTCTTTATCTTTAACCTTTGGAATTTTAATTATGATGTATCTTGGTGTGGTCCTCTTTGCATCCATCTTGTTTGGGACTTTCTCGTGCTTCCTGAACTTGTACATTTACCTCCTTCACCAAATTAGGGAAGTTTTCTGTCATTATTTTTTTCAAAGAAGTTTTAAAATTCTTGCTCTTTCTCTTCTCCTTCCAGCACCTCTATGATATGAATGTTGGTATGCCTGAAGTTGTCCTAGAGGCTCCTTACCTTGCCCTCATTTTTTTGGATTCACTTTATTCTTGCTGCTCTGATTGAATGTATTTTTTTTCTTCCTCATGTTCCAAGTAATTGATTTGATTGGCAGCTTCACCAATCATTCCACTGTTCCACTGTTGGTTCCCTGTAATTTTTTCTTTATTTGAATTAGTGTAACTTTCATTTCTGATTGGAGCATTTCTATGCAGTTGAAGTACCCAATGAGTTCCTTGAACATCCTAGTAATCAGTGTTTTGAACTCTGCATCTGATGGATCGTTTGTCTCCATTTTGATAGTTCTTATTCTGGAGTTTTGTTCTGCTATTTCAATCTGCAGCCATACCACCCTGAATACACCTGCTCTTGTCTATTCTATTCTTTCATTTGGGCCGTATTTCTTTGTCTCCCCATTTTTGCAGCCTTTCTGTGTTTCTTCCTATGGACTAGGTAGAGCTGCTCTGTCCAAGGACATGTCTCAGTAACATGTCCTAATGTAGAAAAGCCACTGTTAGCCACTTGGTTGGGCTCATAAGTTGGATGGGGGCAGAGCCTCATGTAATCTCCAGGGTAGGGCAACCCATGTGAACCAGGTTGATGGAGTCTTAGATATAATGTCACTGCTCTGTGTGGGTGAGGACTCAGAAAATGAACAATGGCTGCTGCCTGGCCTCTGAAGTTTTGTCCAGGAGGAAGCTATGCTTCAACTCTTGCCCTGATGCCAGGCAGTTCAGTTCCTACCAGTATGCCACTGGTGCCTTTCACACTGCTACCTTGAGCTGGAGCACAGAGGGAGTGAGTCTGAGTAAGGCCATTATGGGCCCTTTAAGAGGAGATGCTTGAGAATCTCACAGTTCCTCTTGCAGAGCCCACCTGCACTTTGGTTTTACAACCAGAACTTATCTTCTTGACACTGGAACCCTGGGCTAGATGGTCTGGTGTGGGGCTGGGATCCCTTGTTTCAGAAATATCCCTCTCAATTTTTATCCACCACACATGGGTTTGGGACCAGCCCATTCTGTCTGTTCATGTATCTGCCCCTTTTGCCCATCTGGATGAATGTGACTTCTTTAATTCCTTTGTTGTCATACTTCCATACAGCTTGGTTTTCTGATGATTCTGAGTGATAGCCTTTTCATAGTTTAGTTGTAATTTTTGCAGTGTTTGTGTAAGAAGGTGAGCCATGTTTACCTACACCTCCATCTTAAGCAGAAGTACATGTCCATATCATATTTCAATTTGCTTTTGGGATCTCCCCATGTTGACACATACAGAATTACCTTATTCTTCATTGCATTGCAGTGCAATATGCATATTTCACTGTTCTTTAGTCAATCTATTATTATGTCAGTGTCTCCCCAGAAGCAGAGCCTTAAAGAAGCTGGGTGTCTCTCGTGGGCATGTAAATTATTAAGGTAGTTGTCCCAGGAAAAGTCACTGAGGGAGTAAGAGAAGGTGGACAATCCAAATAAGGCACATCTAGGCCAAAGCCCTCAGAAAGGAGTTGCATCTCAAACCCACAGGGGACTCTGGTTTAAGTGAAACCTCTCTCTGCACCCTCCTGGTTCCAGGTCATACATTCCCGGGCACTTGGAACTCTCTGTGGATGCTCACTAAGTAGCTCCCAGAGCCCAAAGTCAGGCTCTGATAGAGAAAAAGGTACAAAAGTTTACTGAAAGTGCACCAAATGGCAAAATGAATAGAGGAGAGCAAGGCAGCATGGCAACATTATGTATTACAGGAGGATGCAAATTTTGCTATATAAAGAATACTCAAAGTGAATATTCTTGTACATGTCTATATATAGATATGAATGTGTTTCTCTGGTGCATGAAAGTTCTGGACAAATCCACAAAAAAATTCCCTGTAATGGTTATCTTTGGGGTAGAAAAGTAGACTGAGGTAAGGGGTTTAAAGGAAACTTTGCCATTATCTGTAATGCTTTAATTTTTCTGCAAAGAGAATGTATCTGCATGTTATTTGTGCATTTAAGTTATACTAAAATATTTCCAAGAGCAACAATAAATTTAAATATTAGAAGTTCTTTTCAAGAGGTGGGTCAAGTCTCTCTTTGATTTGAACCTCTTCCTTTTGGGTTGCAGTCAGTGGTAGCAGAGATAGGACCTGATTCTCCCTTGCTTACAACCATTGTAATTAAGGGTTCTGTGGTCCTAAAGCTCCTGAAGCAGCCCTCATTCTTTTTCTTTCCTGCCAGTTGCAAAAGGGAGTATAAATTAATTGTGGTCTTAGCTGCCATTTAAAGGCACAGTTATCCATGCTGCTGGAGCAATTCAGCCAATATGCACTTGACAAATATTTACCAAATCTCCAATATTCCCATGGGTTCATGTCTCATGGGCACCATGGATGTCTTTAAGTAGTTCACAGAGTTGGAGGTTCACCAGAGTTGGAGGTTCATGTCTCATGGGCACCATGGATGTCTTTAAGTAGTTCACAGAGTTGGAGGTTCATCATATTGTGTTACTGCCACAGCAGGCCATGCATCCCCAAGTTGAAAGCAATGTACTTTTTTCTTGGATGGAAGTGTCAGGGTGTCTCTTCCCTGAGAGGTCAATATTGAAATCAGACACTGGAGGAACAAGAAGTGTTCACATGGCTGAAAGGGACCAAGTGCTCCTCTAGAGGAGGGAAGCACCAGATCAGGGGCATGAGCATGTTCAAATGCATAAGCCTGACTCAAAAGCAGGGTTGGGGTAGAGGCATACTGGGACAGGCAACCAGCTGATGGGAGAAGGGAAGGTCACCAGAGGACCTGAAGCCTAAGAAATTTGTCCTCTTTTCTGAAAGATGGGGAGCCATTGAGGTTTTGGAATGATTGTTCTCTCAACAGTGTGAGAAGAAGTGAGTTTGGACTCTGGATCGCCACTTTGCTGGCCCTTATCAATAAAAGGTTTGTTAGCCAGCACTGGGAGTGTTGGCCACAGGCTACCTTCAGCTGTCAGTCCCTTAAGGGTCACCTTGGATCCAGAGGTCACAGTCCTTCCTGGGTGGCCCACCCAATACCAATGGATGAGAGTGTATAAAGGCCCAGCTATCTCAGTCCAACTCTAAACAAAGCTGATGGCCACACAGGCTTGGGGAGTGCCCATGGGGTCCCCAAGGCTACTTTAGGGCTTCATGGAATCTCAACTTCTCCTTCTTTCCACTTTCACTAACCCCCACCCTCACCCTCCTCAGCCAGTCATTGACCCTGCGGATTCTCCATAAACCTGACACATGCTCAACTTCAGCTCTGAAACTGGCTTCAGAAAACCCATCTGAGACAATAACACTGATGCAGGTGAGGAGGCTACATATCTGGAGCCAATATTCTCTGATTTTCATTATTACAACGTAATGAAGACAGCCTACTTCTGGAGGGAGAGATCTACTCGTCTCTGATGGTCTCTCCAGAAAACTCCAAAGTGATACAGACAGAAAAGCATCAGGTGAACCAGACTCATTCAAGCTGGGGTGGCCCTGTTCCTGTAGGACCTGGGGTTTCTACACTCTTGACTTTCATGGGAAAGAATTCAAGAACAAGTCCAACTGAGAGTGAAAGCAAGTTTTATTTAGGTAGAGAAAAAAAAGAGGCCAGGATGTAGGTTCCTGGACACAGAATCAGGGTATTAGTCCAAGACTGACTGATGCTTCCCTATGCTCCTTTGGCTGCAAGTCTCATCAGTGCACCACTGTGAAAGAAGCAAAAGTACACACCTGAGTGGATGTGGGTAAAATCGCAAGTGAGTTGTGCAACACAATCAGTCAGTTATTGAGATTTTATGTGTTTCCAAGGGTGGGTTGTTTATGAACTTTGTGGTGCCTGATTCTAACTCTGCTTTCTGGTGGGGGTGTCTTTTTCCTAATATGGTCCATTCTGGAAGTGTCATGGCAATCATCTCAGCCCCAATTCTACTTGTTGCATCAGTTTTATTATAATGATAGTATAATTAACTTTGTGACCATTCTCTGGTCAGTGTTTCCTCCATCTTGGATTGATCTGGTTTTGCCAGTTTTTGTTGTTGTTGACAATTCCCTTTGATCATATATGGCAGTGGGGGCTCTGAAGAGAGGACTTAGATGCTTATCAACTTGTGATGACTGCTCCTACTTCTCATTTCACTTTTTGGAAGTTTTCCTTAACTTCTTTCTATCTTGTCCCCAAATAAAAATATAGACCCTGGAACCTAAAGGTCTGTGTCTTAGTTTTGGCTTCTCTAGAAGTGGATCCAAGGATTTGAATACAAGCAGGGTATTTGGCCCAGGAAACACTAAAAAAGAGTTGGAAAGTTACTCCAAGAAGGGAAGGCAGCCACTAAAGTACAGGTCATCAAGCTAGTTTCTATGACAGACAACAGGCTTAACTTGCTGCAGCCTCTGGAAGGCAGAGTAGAACTACCACCTCAGAGATATTCCTATCAAATGGGGAAGGAGCTAATGTATTTATACACCAATTCCTGTTAGTTGTTGTTGCTGCTGGGGGGCCTTACTCCTCTAGGCATTTCTAATCCTGTGTAAGGAGGGTAGGATTCTGTTATCCAAAAATACCTCAAACACATAGGTACGGATGTTAGAAGATGGAAGTTGGGCTTAGGGGATATATATTCAGGACTCTGACATCATTTGTTTAAGTTCTAGTGTCTCCATTTTCTTACTTATTTATATATTGATTTTGGAGAGAGAGGGAGAGAGATATCAACTAACTACTCCACTTATTAGTGCATTCATACATGTCCTGACTGAGGATAAAAACCTGTAACCTTGACATATTGGGACAATGCTCTAAAGAACTGAACTAACTGGCCAGGGCTAATGTCTCCATTTTCTAATGGCAAGAGCTTAGAGGACTTATTCCCCATGAGCTTCAGCCCCTTAATGATAAACAAAGATAATGATGATAAGTGCCTCATAATGTTTGTGAGCTTTAAATGTGACTTTGTTTTAGTTATCAAATAATATCTTTAAGAATGAGCGATGTGGCCCTGGCTGGTGTGGTTCATTGGACTGAGTGTTGTCCTGTGAACCAAAAGGTCACTTGTTCGATTCACAGTCATGGCACATGCCTGAATTGCAGACCAGGTCTCCTGTTGGGGATATGTGAGAGACAAGTGATCAGTAAAATTCTTGCACATCAATGTTTCTCTCTCTCCCTCCTTTCCCCTCTGTCTAAAAGTAAATAAATAAAAATATTCTTTGAAAAAAGAATGAGCAATATGGAGGGAAGAGACAAGTAGCTGTATAATAATATTAAAGGTTATCACATGCCCTAGACCTCAGAATTGCATTCCCAAGTGTGCAGAGGCCATGAGTCCTCTCCAGCATCTTCAAGATAGAATTAACCTTCCAAATTTGAATTACCTGCATTCACCAAAAGTTATATTTTGCCAAACTACCTCCAGAACTATTAAAAAACTACTCAGAAAAATGTGTTAGAACTTAGTAATGTTATTTCTCTACTTTTTAGGAATAACATCTAGGAACAGTGAAGTTGCTATCAACTAAAGGGTTAACAGGATTTAGAATCCTATCTCCATTGCAACACTCACAGAACAACAAACTCTTTTTATTACTTAAAAGAAGACAGGTAGAAATACCCAGTTTGAGCAGAAACCCTCTAAAACTATGCATTTCCAACACTCAGTGTGAAAGAGTCAGCTAAAGTATTGAGTAATGATGAACTTTGTTCCCTATTAAATAGAAGGTGCTTCCTGGCAAGATGATTCACTTATAGTGAAAGGGAACTCATGATAACATTATATTGCCATGGAAAATCCTCATAGTAAATGCTGAATGTCTAGCTGCTCCATAAACTCTGGAGGCCAGAACATACAATACACTGTGAGTTCAAATAAAGTAGAGATCACATAGGAAAGCTCTTATAATTTGACTGTTAACACTTTTGTGAAAATACATGCCTTGGGAAGATAGACATCCCATTTCCAGGACCATTTCTACAAACTACTAATAGAATTTCTGCCATTCTTTTAAGAACTCTTACTCACTGAGTTTCAGATTTGCTTGCACCAGAAAGCCTTTGATTAGATCCCCATGAGGTTAATGGATCCTTAAATCAGTCACAGGATTCTTCAGAATTTATCTGGAAATCTCACCCTCTCTTTGTTTTTATCAGTATTCTAATGGTACTTCCTATAATTGAATTTTATGTTCTAGACATTAATCATTTTAACTTTTGAATCTAGATAACATATGAAGGACTATTTCCCATTTCCTAGTCTCATTTGGCACAGTACAAACTGAATAAAAAATACAGTAAAATAATAAAGATAAAAGTTAAACAATAACAGTAATAAACAATAATAAAATTAAAAGTTAAGTACAAAAAGACCTAACTTCCTCTGTTTAAAAAAATCACACACACACACACACACACACTTGACATATTACATACTTTATGATCTGAGCATAAAAGGGCTAAGCCTTTGATTCATATTCTATTCAATCACCAGTACAGCAGTGCTGAAGGGTTTGCATGTTTAAAGGAGTGTTCAGAAGGACAACCCACATAATGAATTCTCCAGGGGTCTTTGCAGAAGACATGACTGGTGTCTGCTGCAAAGTCAGTGTTCTCTCAGCATGTTGATTGGACATCAGTTCTCAACAGCAGTCAATGGTAAGGTATCAGAGCAGAGGCCAGTGTTTTGGCTAGATTTGAGAGTAGGAAAGGATGAGTTGAGTGGTCAGCAGGCTGTACCAACTGGGGAGTGGGGGTGTATTTGCAGTTATTGAGAGGTGGGTGATGGGGATGATTCCTCCTCTCAAACAATCTCTTTAGATGGGAACACTCTTTTCTATGGTTTGAAAACCTAGAGGTAACAAATAGAAATGACCCTTGAAAGTATGAAAGACAAATACCATATGATCTCACCTTTAATAGGAACCTAAACAACAAAACAAACAAACAAGCAAAATATAACCAAAGACACTGAAATAGAGAATAGGCTGACAGTGAGCAGAGGGGGAGGGGAGGGAATTTCAGGAGAAAAGGGCAAGAGTCTACAGGAACAAGTATAAAGAACACATGAACAAAAACAAGGGGGGTTGGAAACAGGAGGGAGGTGGGGAGGGCTGTGCGGGGTGGTCTGGGATGAGAGTAAAAGGCGGAAAACTGTACTTGAACAACAATTTAAAAAATAAAAGAAATTCTGAACAAGTGGTAAAAAAAAAAGAAAACCTAGAGGTACCCCTTTCTTGATTTTATGTAGGCAATTGCATGAATTGCTTCTTTTTCTTGTGGGAAAATATACTGGAGAATGGAATGGGAAGGCAACCTTTGGCTGTCAGATTGGTAGGAAATTCTACATTAAAATGTTCCATGGTCTATGCTAAAACTGCAGCATTCATGCCTGTCATGCAACCAGTGATTGTTCACAGTAAATGTGTTAGAGGTATTAATCATGACCTGTACAAATATGATAAGATTTCTTTATAGAACAGCTATTGCAGGTTGTGGAAACAACTGAATGGATTTTCACTGAATTTGGAAGTGGGCTGACTTATAATACATGCTGTATAGTATCTGAGAAACTCCCTTTGTAGAGCTGTGAGAGTTCCAGGAGGAGAAAAAGGTGACAATTATATATTTATTTTGAGGATGGTTAATGCTTCCTCCAATAAAACTGGATACCTGTTTCCCCTGTTCCTTCTCCTCCTCATTATAAAGGGTGGGAAATCCTAATATTTGAGGTTGACATGTTGGAGTCACATCCTATTTTCCCACACAAGTTTGTGTAGAAGTGTCAATTGATCTGACTCAAAGCAAACATTTTTATTCTGTTTGTGATTATTTCTAAAACCATAGAAACAGAGTTTTTACTGTCATTCTCTTTTTCAACAGCTTGGAAAAGTCATTGGGAATAGCTTTGCCCCCAGCTCTGACTCTTTGGAGCTTGGTAATCCTTAGTGAGTTGTTAAATTCACTGAGCCTCAGGAACTTAACCTGTTTTATGATCAGAGATTTCAAAGGTGATATGATATTGTAGGAGGATGGAGGCTTTGGCCCATAAGTTGGTGCTCAGCGACATAAAAGGAGGCAAGCTGAAAAGCTCTGAGAAGTCATCCCACACACCATTTTCAGTTTTTCAGGAAATGGGAAGGGTTTGGTTTCATTCAAGAATTTTTCTTATTTTTGCTTTTACAAAGGTACACACCTATTAATGACTAGGAGTAAACACTTACTATTACAATATTAAACCAGTACCTTCCTAGTCCCTTTGTAAATCACATTTTCTTTCAATCCAACCATTGTGACACTTAATCCCTAAGGGAAGTATCGAAGAATTTTTTTCTAAACCATTGCTATTTAAACTTTATTGTGCATACCAGTCACTTGGTTGGGGCAGGGGGAGTCTTATTCAAAGACAGATTCTGATTCACAAGGTCTATGGAAGCCTGAGATTTTGCATTTTGGCAAGCTCCCAGGCAATGCCAAGCTGCCACTCTGGGGACCTGTCTTTGAGCACAAAAAGTCAACAATAAAATGGCAAACAGTCAGCTTTGAGACTCAAAGTTCTCTATTTTGAGTACATAGCAAGGAAATAACATTAAAAGGCAAATTTTAAATAAAGAGAAAAAGATATTTTAAACTACAAATCTTTCTTTGCATGTCAAGAATGAAAGCAGACTGATACTGACCATAAAAATTGACCGTAAACTGTTATAAAGGAAAACTGCAGGGCCTGATGTTAAACCATTGCACAGAAAACAGCAAGTGGAAAGGAAGAACCCCCTGGTTTCTGAGAGGGTCAGGGGGATTGGAGTAATAGGCGGGGCTTTGGCTGTTCTTCCTGAGGGTCAAATCCCAGGATGAAGGAGTATGCAAACATCTAGAATGTGTTTGCTGAGATTTCAAAGACTTCTGGCTGCATGCTCCTTTTTCCAACATGGGAGGGCAGCTGTAGAGAAGAATGAAAAGAAGTGGGATTTGGCGTGGACAGTCCTGACCTGGTATTTTATCTTCTACTCCTGCCTCCAAGGGAAGAAGGCAGCCAGGCATTCCTGGGAGCAGGTGCACAGAGTCATGAGATCTATCTTGCCTGCTGTGGATTCCAGGGTGAGGAATTCCTCCTGCAAAGGCTGTTTGGTGAATATTTCAATTAGGGATTGAAGGTCAACATGCTTGAGACTCAGAAAATCTGCAGCTGCCTGGAGGTAAGAGTTAGCCTTCCTTGGGTGTGGCACTAGCCCACTCCTGGCTCTGCTCCAGATACAAGCTCTGCAGACAATCTAGGACAGGGAACCCCCCAGTCCCCCAAAAGGACCAGGCCGGACCAGCTCTTCATGGTGGCACCTGGAGCTAATGTCTAGATCAAGTAAGAGAAATTCCTCATCTACGGATTATTCAGACCTAGAGGAGTTCCAGTATGGGATCAGGAGCCTGCCCCATCACCTGAGGATATGTAAGGATTTCTTGAAACTGGAGTCTTCTTGAAAAGGCAGAGGGATAAACTGCTCTGGTGGAAAGGTGGTTTTTGAATATGTGATAATTAGCTGACAGAGGCTGCTTAAATAGAGGAGACTGTATGACATTTAATTATCAATTTTGCTCAGGCTTCTTCTACAACCACCTTCAGAAGGAATGCAGGTGAGAGGGCCTTCAGAGTTGAGTTCAACTATAGGAAAAAACCCCACTTTTTTCTTGGTATGTGGAAATAGTACTGTATAATGCCACTCCTGCTATAGTATCATTTAATCTATTTAACAATAAACTAAATCTCATTACTTACAAAACCACTTTACATTTTTTCTTCAAGACTGACTTATACATACGTCCACCCATATTTTACCTAATAATAATATTAAATCTGATATTTAAGTCTCAGAATTGGACATTGTGTTATACATATGTTAAAGCTTGCTTAAACTTCTTAATCTTTATTTTTGTATATTCAACCTTGCTATCATTCATTGAGAAAAATAACAAATATGTATATATGTATGTATATGTATATTTTAGTAAATATAAATGTAACATACAGGCATACTTCATTTTATCGCACTTCATTTTATTATACTTCACAGATATTGTATTTTTTACAAATTGAATGCAAGACCTTCCATCAGCAGTGGTCTGGAACAAACCCTAAATACTCTGACATATGTCTGCACATACTAATCGTTGTGTGCCTCTTAATAATGGGGATACATTCTGAGAAATTTTCCATTAGGTATTTAGTGCACGTCATAGAGTGCACTAACATACACCTGGATGAGACAGCTTACTACACATTTCAGCTATATGGGTTAGGCTATCATTCCTAGACTGTAAGCTTGTACTGCCTGACACTGTATAAAACAGCAGGAGATTAAATCAAGCACAAGAGACAATGATGTCCTGACTAGAGTGGCTCAGCTGCCTGGGCATTGTCCTGCAAACTGAGGGGTTGTTGGTTTCCTTCCTGGTCAGGGAACATGGGGTGGGTTAGGGGCAGTGCTAGAGGCAACCAATCAATGTTTCTCTCCCACATCGTTGTTTTTCTGCCTCTCTTTCTCCCTCTGTTCCCCTTTCTCTAAAAATAAATACGTTTAAAAAACAGAGAGATAATGATGCCCCCAAGAGACTCAGTAAACTTGAAAAGTATTAGGCTACTACTGGCATAACACAGCATGCTGTTTTATAGCAATCTTTTTTTTAGCAAGTAGAAAGAATACTCTCTAAAATACTGATAAAAATATAGCATAGTAAACACATAAATCAGTAACAGTAATTTATTATCATTATCAAGTATTATATACTGTACATAATTGTATGCACTATACTTTTAGATTACAAGGAACACAGTAGTTTTGCTTATTTAAGCATTACCACAAACATGTGAGTAATGTCTTGAAGCACTATGACAATGTTACGATAGCTATGAGAGGTCTGTTTCATATTTATAACTGCTTATCAGAATTACTCTTACAGAGTTTGATCAATTGGCATCGTAACAGGAACCAAATATAGCTCAGTTGGTAACTTTTGAGTGACTCACATTAAGCACATTATCTGCCATTAAGGACTGTGGTGTTATGCAGGATTATTGGGGAAAAAGGAAATGGGGTTAACAAAGCTTTACAAATATTTATATCACAAATACAGCCCATAGGAGAGTTTCTGATCATGTGACCAACAGCTGAAAAAACAAAAATAATCTTGAAATCCCCAGTGAGTTCTGATGGCCTAAACACCATTGACACATAGCATAAGTAAGTAGGACCCTCATCCCTGCTGTTTTCCCACCAAAGTTCTGTACTGTTGGCCTGAACAAGCCCCAGGAGAAAGCATGCACTATGATAGTGGGGGCCTCATTCCTAACATTAAGATATTGCTGATAGAGCCATAGTGACTTCCGGCCAAGATGGAGAGTAGGTAGCACACTGTGCCTCCTCACATAACCAAAAGAAGGACAACAACAAATTTAAAAACAAAAATCAGCCAGAACTGCCAGAAAATCTAACTGTATGGAAGTCTGACAACCAAGGAGCTAAAGAAGAAACATTCATCCAGACTGGTAGGAGGGGCAGAGGTGGGCAGCTGGGTGGAGAGAAGGTGGTAGCTGGAGGACCAGGGTGGGCAAGGCTGCAGCTGGAGGACCTGGGCAGGGGGTTCCACATTTTCATGTGGATAAACTGGGAGGAACAACTAGGGAGTGAGACGGACTGTGCAACCTAGGGTTCCAGCATGGGAAATAAAGCCTCAAACTTCTGACTGAAAACACCTGTGGGTGTTGCAGTGGCAGGAGAAACTCCCAGCCTCACGGGAGAGTTTGAGAAGAGACCCACAGGGTCCTAGACTGTACACAAGCCCACCCACACAGGAATCAGCACCAGAAGGGCCCAATTTGTTTGTGGGTAGTGGGGGAAGTGACTGAAAACTGGCAGAGATAGGAGCAAGTGCCATTGTTCCCTCTCAGACCCTTGCCCCATATACAGTGCCACAATGCAGTGACCTGGATTGCCCTACCCTGGTGAACACCTAAGGCCCCACCCCTTACTATGTAACAGGCATGCTGATTCAAAAAAAATGGCCCAAATGAAAGAATAGATCAAAGCTCCAGAAAAAATACAACTAAGCAACAAAGAGATAACCAACCTATCAGATTCACAATTCAAAACACTGGTAATCAGGATGCTCACAGAAATGGTTGAATTTGGTCACAAATTAGATGAAGAAAAGAAGGTTATGCTAAGTGAAATAAAGTAAAATGTACAGGGAACCAACAGTAACAGGAAGGAAACTGGGACTCAAATCAACTGTGTGGACCAGAAAGAAAAAGAAACATTCAACCAGAACAGAATGAAGAAACAAGAATTAAAAAAAAAAAAAATGAGGAGAGGCTTAGGAACCTCCAGGACATCTTTATCTTTAAACATTCCAACATCTGAATTACAGGGTTACCAGAAGGAGAAGAGGAAGAGCAAGAAATTGAAAACTTATTTGAACAAATAATGAAGGAGAATTTCCCCAATCTGGCAAAGGAAATAGACTTCCAGGAAGTCCAGGAAGCTCAGAGAGTCCCAAAGAAGTTGGACCCAAGGAGGAGCACACCAAGGCACATCATAATTACATTACCCAAGATTAAAGATAAGAAGAGAATCTTAACAGCAGTAAGACAAAAGGAGACAAAGGAGTGAGACAAAGCAGTAAGACAAAGGAGTGCCCTTAAGACTGTCAGCTGATTTCTCAAAAGAAACCTTACAGGCAAGAAGGAGCTGGAAAGAAGTATTCCAGGTCATGAAAGGCAAGGCCCTACATTCAAGATTGCTCTATCCAGCAAAGCTTTCATTTAGAATGGAAGGGCAGATAAAGTGCTTCCCAGATAAGGTCAAGTTAAAAGAGTTCACCATCACCAAGCCCTTATTATATGAAATGTTAAGGGAACTTATCTAAGAGAAAGAAGATAAAAAAAATATGTTCAGTAAAATGACAGCAAACTCACAGTTATTAACAACCAAACTTAAAACAAAAACAGAAACAAACTAAGCAGACAACTAGAGCAGGAACAGAATCACAGAAATGGAGATCACATGGAGGGTTATCAGTGGGCGAGTGGGTGAGGAGAAAGGGGGAAAAGGTACAGAGAATAAGTAGCATAAATCGTAGGTAGAAGATAGACAGGGGGAGGCTGAGAATAGTATAGGAAATGTAGAAGCCAAAGAACTCATATATATTTATGTCCCATGAACATGAACTAAAGTAGGGGAATGAGGGTGGGTGTGCAGGGCAGAGGTGAATAAAGAGGGAGAATGGAATGACTGTAATAGCATAACCAATAAAATATATTTAAAAATATATTGCTAGGAAATAGGAAATATTTCATTCTATTATTATCCTATCATATATACAGTTCATCCTTGGCCAAAACATCATTAAGCAGCACATGACTGAATATATGTATTAAACACATGTAGGTCTTTCCTTTCAGTAAATGATGAATCCATGTTATAATCTAATAAGTTAGATATGACTTAGAATTGTAAATTCTTCTTGCTCCCTCATCTAACAAATATTTACTGAGTGCTTTCTGTGTATGGAGCATCGCAGATACTCTGGTGACTATGACGGGTGGCCCAGTCATTGTCCTAAAGGACTGGGCATACATGTAAATTCCCCCAGCACATGGCAGTTTGGGAGGCCAGATAAGGAGCATAAAAATTGCTGGAGTGGTTTAGAGAGGAAGGTCTTGGAGGTGGCATTTAAACAGAATTTTGATGGATAAGGTGGGAAAATATCCCATTTAGGAGGAATGGCATGAGCAATAGGGAGGCAGGGAAGTCAAGATATATTCTGGAAATAATGGTTAGGCAGTAGGATGAGAATATGAGCAGGGCATAGAGAGGAGAGGTCAGACTCTGGTTAGAGTGTTCTAGGCCTGAATGCCAGACCCAGAAGCCCAGATTTTATTCAATGAGGAAAAGGGAGTAATTTAAGTCTTTTTAAGGTGAGAAGTCACAATGATTAAAGTGGTAGATTAACCTGATAGAAACATCCAGATGTAAAATGATGTAGTAGAAATAAGAAAATGGATGGCCACTGTAGCATTCTAGGCACAGAGCAAGTGAGAAGAGGGCAATATGGAGCCTGAGAAGACACTCAGGATTTGGCAACTTACTTTCCCCACCAATGCCCATCCATAGGTAAATAAATAAATTTACATGGTTTGGCAATCTTTATTGTGCTGCCACCTGCCAAATTTGGAAGTATGAAAACTGGTGGTCTCTGCTTTTTTTCTGAGGCTGGCTGGGATAAGCCTCATTGGTTCTGCTGACTGCAAATCATTTGCATATTTATAATGGAATTCAGGTTCAGAAGGCAGCAATTGAGAATCAAGATAGAGAGTGTTGTTGGTAGGAAATTTGTGGGTCAGTGAGGTGATAAAATAATGAGTGACAGTGGTCCTGCTGATATCTATCAGTGTTGGCACAGTAAAGTGTAGTGATGAGCTAACTGAATTTTCACTGAAATATTTCATTGTCCTACTGGCCCACTGCAATAGCCCACAGGGTGGTGGAACACAAATACTCAAAGTTTATAGATCTAGGTGGACAGAAAGTAGTTTCTCTCTAGATTCTAATGTGCATGAATACAGGCAGCACCTTCCCAATTTGGTATATGACACTGGTAGTGTATGTGAAAATTTTAACTGGTGTACTGTTTGGGGAGGGAGTGGGTAAAGAGAGAAAAATGAAGCCCAAGGCGGACAGAATTCTAAGGTCTCCCCTATAACTCTCATGTGCTGGTATTCATGACTTACAGAGTCCCCTCTTGGATAGGACCTGAGACTTCCTTTAGCCAAAAGATTATGGCAAAGGGGAAAGGATTTTGTAGATGTCATTAAGGTCTCAAACTAGCTGACTTTGCATTAATCAAAGAAAGATGATCCCAGCTGAGCCAGACTCCATCAGGTGAGGTCCTAAAATGTGACATGAGCCCTTACTGAGGTCAGAGGCTTTCTCTGCCTGGTTGAAGAAGCTGGAATGTGGTGAGCTGGCCTATAGAGAGGGTCACGTAACTAGGGCCCATGAACAATGGTCTGCCAGCATCAACCTACCCTTGATTCCTAGAGACAGCTTTAGTCTTAGCTACAGAAAAGGTGACTGGGACAGTTCTACAGTTGACCCAGGAGTGGACAGGGACTTCAGAAAGCCCTCCATTTAAAGCAGTCATAACTTTGCCAACAGCCCCAGAAGTCAACTGGCCACTAGGCCACCTGCTTAGGTTTGAGAGGACCCTGGGGCTATTAGTAACCCTGGCTACTCTGTGACTACTCAGTCATCTCCTTTTGAGATAAGCAGGCTTCACAACATCCATTTCCTCTTTTTCTGGTCAGTTCTTGGTAACTCTATATCTTAGATATTCATACATTTTCCATGTGGTCCTTGAATTTGGGGGATGCTATTACATGCCCTGGCTGTGGTAGGTGTCTTGGGCATCATGCCTGAGCTAATTAGCTCAACTCCACCCCTTGGCCACAAGTGTGAATTTATGAGTGGGCTCTGCATTCAAAATGAGCCACAGTGAACCTGTGTTGGGGGTATCAAAAGAAATGGTGCTTCGCTTTTCTGAGAAGAGATCTATATTTTCTTTCCTTGTGGTGGAAGAAGTTTACAATCATGAGAATTTCTAGGAGGTATTTGCAGTTCTGTATGAGGCTGCCCACACAGAGAAAGACAAGAGAAACAGAATAAATTGAAGGATTTGGTGATTCTACTATACCTTTGAATCAAACAAACTTGAAAGTTTCCCTCCCTCTGGACCTCCAGTGAGGTGATCCCTGAACTTGGGTATGGTGGTCTTTCCCTGCAAAGGTTTAGTTGGGTTAGCTGAAATGTTAGCAAAGTAGAACCTCATTGGCAATAAGAATTGTCTTTTTAGTAATTCTGTGTTTGCACTTTTCAAAGACTTCACCGCCCAGCAGACTTCATAAATGGTGGTAAATATCCCTCAAACCACTGTCAAATGAAAATACTTGTTTCCAATTTGCAAAATGTCTACATTCAAAAAGTCTGAAGTATTAGAGCAAAGTGACAGTTTCTTTTTAAAAAATATCTACACCAGGATTACAACAGCTGTAAGGATTACTGAAAGAAAAAGTCACAAAACTTTTGGGATTGGGATTTGCATTCACAAAATAATTTGCAACCAGAGCTGCCAGGTAGCACTTCATGGAAATTAAGAAGAGAGTTTTGAATATCTAGGTCATCCCCTTACCCAAAGCATCCAAATCTATAGTAAAATCAACTTTATAGCTGTCTGAAAGAGATGTGACTAAATGCTCAAAGTAGCTCTCCCATAAATGCTGAATAATTGTGATAAAAGCAAATGCATCTAAAACATAATACTATTTAATTTACTTTAATTTTCTAAATCAGTTTATTGCCTAAGAAACTCTTCAATTCAGTTGTCTTTGCCCTGTGGCCAAATTCTATAGTTCCCAAAGCTGGCTCCTCCACCTTTAACTCTGAACCTGTGGCATAAGCATTGGGGTTGGTTTGAAATGGCAGGGTTTTCCCAACCATTTCTCCATTCAGGATTTAGTTCCTTCAAAGGATACTTTGTATATTTCGTGTTTCCTTCCCCTGTTTGCCTACATCTAAAATGAATCTGAACTAAAAGTACTTGTTGAGTGGTTATAATCCCAGCTGTAATTTGGAGTCAAGGTATGAATATTTTCTACTCAAAGAGGCACTGAAGATTTATAGGAGGTTTTTAAAAATAAATGAATACGCTCATTTGTGTTGGCATAGGCATACTATAGCTGGGGAAAAACAAAAATATAAGCAAACCCTCAGTCATTAGTCTTTAAAAAATGAACCTGGACTTGTGATTTGGGATGACTGGGTGTAAGTGTGGTGAGTACACAGTGTCCCTTAGAAGAAAGAAATACCAGGATGAAGGAGAACTTGGTAGGAAACAAAAACAAAAGCCACCCAAAGCCTCCGATCTCTAATTGAATCCACCCAAATTCTAGAGGTGTAGTTTCAGAAGGTGCTCTTCATGTCCTGGCAAAAAATAGGTGTTGGGCTGGAGAGCCAGTGTTCAGATGCCTGTGGCTTCCTTTCACTGCAAAAATAGACTTAAAAATATTCCAGTCTGGCAGTCTCTCCCATGGTGGAGTGGCCTGAGTAGCCCCTTTACTTTCACAGTGTATGCCATTGCAGGGAGCCCACAGCTAGGTGAGCTCATAGATAATTCAAAGATGTTGAATACATTTGAAAGAGAATATTAATAAATGTTAACTAAACATTTCCTTTTTTCTTCTTTTATAAATCTGTGAGGTTTGTGCTCTTAATAACATCTATTGGTGTACGGGGAGGGTCCTGTTAAGTATTTTTTTTTTTGTCTTTAAAAAACTAGAGTAGAGACAAAGCATTTTGGCTCTTTTAACCTCAGAAAGGATAATAATTACCCCAGAAACCTAAGGATAAAAATTACCCCAGAAACCTAAGCTTTCCTTTCCTAAAGATTTCTGTAGAAGAATATTCCAGTCACAAGTCATTTCTGATTTTCATTAAGTACTCTATATATTATAATTGTGTCTAATGCATATTGCTTCTCTTATAATGCCCTAATTTTACCCTAGGCAAACTATGTGACAATTTAGAAGAAAAATGTGAGTTTCTAAACTTTTATGGGTGGCTGCCAAGATCATAAGCACCTGTGGGGGCTTGGGTACATTGCCTTATAGTAATTGTTCTTACAGGACAATTCTTTCTTTTTTCCCTCCATCTGTAAGGGTTTCATTTGTAATGTCTAACTTCTATTTACATTAGGGAGCCTGTAAGTAGATTAGCCTGAGAGGAGTTTATAAAAATTCAGATGTATGCAATATAAAAATAATTAGATACAATATTCACCTATTAAATTGGCAAAGGTTTTAAAATTTCTTAACATGTAGCATTGGCCAAAGTGTGGCTAAAATGTGGCTATTAAGATTAGGTGTGAGTGTAAAATGAGTGTAACCATTGAGGATAAATTGGCAACATATTCTACCCCAAAATGATACTTCTAGTTATTTATCCTACAGCTGTAGAAGAGAGCAAAGATTTACATATTGCATTTATTGTGATATATATTGCATTTATTGTGATAGCAAAATATGGCAACAATTTCAACGCTAATCAACAGGGTACTCCTTATAAAAATGAAAAATATTTATATAAAGAAATATTATACAGCCATGAAAGAGATAAGCTAATTGGAATATGTAGACATTGGGAGATAGCCAAATATCGGCTTGAAAAAAAGAAAGGAACGTGTCCTGACCAGTATGGCTCAGTGGGTTAGGCACTGTCTCAAACCAAAAAGTTGATTCGATTCAAGGCCAAGACACATGCCTTGACTGTGGGCCAGGTCTCCAGTTGGGAGCATGCTGGGCAATGTTTCTTTTGTGCACATGATATTTCTCTCCCTTTCCTACCCTCTTTTTAAAAATAAATAAATCTTACAGAAAAAGAAAGGGACATAACAGTGTTTATAGTTTTACTCCATTTTATAAAAAGGTATACATGTCCATTGTACATTTTTTAGTCTTCACCTGAGGATGTTTATTGATTTTATTTTATTTTACTAATTTTATTTTTATGTGATCTTTTCTTTTTTTAATTGTTGTTCAAGTACAGTTGTTTTCATGTCCCTTCCACCATTTCCCCCAATCCTAGCCATCCCCATGTCCAATCCTTGATCCTACCCCACATTGGCTTTGTGCATGTGTCCTTTATGTTCCTGGAAAATCCTTCCCCCTTTTCCTCTCTTTATCCCTTCCCATCTCCTCTCTGGTTACTGTCAGTTTGCTCTTAATTTCAATGTCTTTGGTTATATTTTGCAATTTCTGAAAGGACAGGTAAGAAATTGTAATGACTGGTGCTTTTTAAGGTATAGAACTGGGGATCTGAGAGAAGAGGAGAGAAAATTCACCTTTTAAATGTTATGCCCTTTTGAATTAGTTGGTTTTGAAAAAATCATTATGTCTGTATTATTTTACTGTAATAAAATTGGTATTATTTGGTGTGTGTGTATTATATATATATATATGTATGTATGTGTGTGTTTAAACACACACGCACACACACACACATATATATGGCACCTTTACAGCATTATATATATGGTATCTTTGCAGCATTATTTACAATAGCTGGATTTCCATTATTTACACATACATACATTCTATAGCTTTTTTATCTTGCCACTTACTCATGAATGCTTGGGTTGTTCCCATATCTTGGATATTCTAAATATTGCTGCAATGAACATTGGGGTGTATATATTATTTCTAATAAGTATTTTGTGTTTCTTTGAATATACACAGGAGTGGAATTGCTGCTTCATAAGGTAATACTATTTTTATTTTTTAATTTTTTAAATTTTTATTTTTTTAAAGATTTTATTTATCCTTTGCAATACCAGGGATGGAACTGGGCAGCATTATGCTAAGTGAAATAAACCAGACAGTGATAGACAAATAACATAAAATCTCATCTATAAGTGGAAACTAATCAACAAAACAAACAAGCAAGCACAATATAACCAGAAGACATTGAAATTAAGAACAAACTGACAGTAACCAGAGGGAAGGTGGAAGGGGATAATGAGGGGGAAAAGTGGGGAGGGTTTTCAGGAAACTATAAAGGACTAATGGAAAAAAAAAAAAACAAAGGGGGTAGGATAGAGGGTAGGAGGTGGGGATGGCCGGGGTGGGGGGAATGGAGGGATAAATGCAGACAACTGTACTTGAACAACAATAAAATAATTTAGAAAAATAAAAATAAGTGAATAACATAACATAATGGAGACTAAAAAGGATTTTGTTTGTTTATTTTTAGAAGGGAAGGGAGATAGAAGGGGAAGGAGAGAACATCAGTCTGTGGTTGCCTCTCACATGCCTCCAACAGCTAAGGCATGTGCTATGACTTAGAATCGAACTGGTGACCCTTTGGTTTGCAGGCTCGTACTCAATCCACTGAACCACACCAGCCAAGGCAGGCAGTACTATTTTTAATATTTGAGGATCATCCATAAGGTTTACTATAGTTGCTGCACCAATCTGCCTTCCCACCAACACCAACAGTGCATGGAGGTTCCCTTTCCCTCACACCCTTACCCACATTTGTTGCTTATTGATTTATTGATGATATCTATTCTGACCAATGTGGGACATTTTCTCATTGTGATTTTAATTTGCATTTTTGTAATGATTAGTGACATTGGCCATCTTTTCATATGTTCATGGCCATCTGCATGTCATCTTTAGTTGTCTATTCAGGTCCCCTGCCCACTTTTCAAGTGGATTGTTTGTTTCTTGAGTTGTATGAATTCTATGAGTTCCTGAATTCATGCAAGGGCTCTTTTACTACAACACAACTGAACTTCTTTTTTTAAAAAATTATTTTATTGATGTTCAATTATGGTTGTCTCCATTTACCTGCCACCACTTTCCCCTACCACCCACTCCATTGCAGCCATCCCCACCTCCCTCCCTTGCTTCCACCCTGCCTCGGTTTTGTCCATGTGTTACTGAAAACCCTTTCCCCACCCCCTATTATACCCTCCCAGCTCCCCTCTACTTACTGTCAGATTGTCCTTAATTTCAGTGTCTCTGGTTATATTTTGCTTTCCTGTTTATTTTGTTGATTAGGTTGATTTTGTTAAAGGTGAGGCTGAACTTCTTATGTAAAAATCTGGCTGGGGAGAAAGGCTTAATTTTAATAGAATCAAAATGTCATACTACCTAATGGCAAAATGAGCAGGAAAGCCGATTTTGATTGTAAAATGAGGGTCCACATATAGCCCACCATCTAGCACAGCATACTCTCAGATTTGAGACTTATTCTTTGTATGTCTTCACAAGTTCCTCTCTGGTGTTGAATTTGATTTGATTTTTTTTCATAAATTAATTTATCATTGTTCAATTACAGTTGTCTGCATTTTCTCCCCACCACTCTCACCCACCCCATCCAAACCCACCTCCCTTCCTTGCTCCCACCCTCCCCCTTGGTTTTGTCCATGGGTCCTTTATAGTAGTTCCTGAAAACCCTTCTCCCCAAAGTCCCCTCCCCACTCCTCTCTGGCTATTGTTAGATTGTTCTTAATTGTAATGTCTCTGGTTATATTTTGTTTGCTTTTTTCATTTGTTGATTATGTTCCAATTAAAGGTGAGATCATATGGTATTTATCCCTCACTCCCTGGCTTATCTCACTTAGCATAATGCTCTCCATGAGAAGCCTCAGCATTTCCTTGGGCTGATCTGGGCCAGTAAAGAGCTTCCTAAAGTTGCCATGTTTCCATGGTCAGTAGTTGAGTAAAATGTTCATTTTGGGGGTAGCACTGGCATACATGATACCCTGTAGTTTCTTTTCTGTTTGGCAATTTGTGCCTTTAAAATCCCCACTGTTATGTGTGTTCATTTATAAAAAATAAAAAATTATGAAGAATTTAAAAATGAGTTCTGTATAAATTTTGAATACTAACCCCTTATTTGATGTATCATTGCCAAATATTTTCTTCCATTCAGTGGGTTGTCTTTTTGTTTTATTCATAGTTTCCTTTGTTGTATGAAAACTTTTTAGTTTGATAAAGACTTATTTTGTTTGTTTGTTTTTTTCCCTGGACTAAGGAGATATGTCAAAAATACTAAGAGAAATGTCAGAGAGTTTACTGCCTATGATTTCTTCAAGGAATTTAATGGTTTTGAGACTTAGGTTTAAGTCTAATTCATTTTGAGTTTATTCTAATATATGGTGAAAGAAGGTGTCTAGTTTCATTTTTTGTATGTCCAACTTTTCTGACACCATTTTTTGAGTACTCTGTCTCTATCACATTGTAAGTTCTGTCCTCTTTTGTCAAATATTAATTGACCATAAGCATAAATTTATTTATTGGCTCTTTGTTATGTTCCATTTATCTATGTGTTGTTTTTATGCCAGCATCATGCTGTTTTTTTGTATTTATGGCATTTATTTTATTTTATTTTAAGTTTTTAATAATTAATATAGCCTCGCAGTATAGTTCAATATTAGATTGCATGATATTTTTAACTTTGTTCTTCTTTCTCAAGATTGCTGTGACTTTTCATGGTCTTTTGTAGTTCCATATAAAGTTTTGGATTAGTTGTTCCAGTTCTGTAAAAAAAACATCATTGGTATTTTGATAGGAATTTTATTGAATCTGTAGATTGTTTGGGGTGATATGGACATTTTAACAATGTTAATTCTTTCTTTCCATTAGCATGGTGTATGCTTCCATTTATTTGCATCTTTTCGATTTCTTTCTTCAGTGTCTTTAATTTTCTGAGTACAAGTCTTTCAAATCTTTGGTTAGATTTATTTCCAAGTATTTTTTTGGATGCAATTGTAAATAGGGCTGTTTTTTAGTTTATGTTTTTGATAGTACATTACTGGTGTAAAAAAGAGAAATCCATTTCTTTTTATGTATATTTAAATGGCTCTTTAAAACTGTATTTTATTGATTATGCTATTACAGTTGTCCTATTTCCCCCTTTCACTCCCCTCCACCCTGCACACTCCCTCCCACTCACACTTTCCCCCTTTAGTTCATGTCTATGTGTCATAAGTTCTTTGGCTTCTACTTTTCCCATACTACTCTTACCTTTCCCCTGTCTATTTTCTACCTACCATCTATACTGCTTATTCTCTGTAGCTTTTTCCCCTCTCTCGTCCTCCCACTTCCCTGTTGATAACCCTCCTTGTGTTCTCCATTTCTCTGGCTCTGTTCCTGTTCTAGTTGTTCGCTAAGTTTCTTTTTCCTTTTGTTTTCGGTGTGGTTGTTACTAATTGTGAGTTTGCTGTCATTTTACTACAATGTCTTTTACCTTTTTTTAAGGTTTTATTTATTTACTTTTAGAGAGGGAAGGGAGAAAGAAAGACAGAGAAAGAGAAACATCAATGTGCGGTTGCTGGGGGTCATGGCCTGCAACCCAGGCATGTACCCTGACTGGGAATGGAACCTGCGACACTTTGGTTCACAGCCCACACTCAATCCACTGAGCTATGCCAGTCAAAGTTATGTTTTTATCTTCTTTTCCTTAGGTAAGTCCCTTTAACATTTCATATAATAAGGGCTTGGTGATGATGAACTCCTTTACATGACCTTATCTGGGAAGCACTTTATCTGCCCTTCCATTCTAAATGAAAGCTTTCCTGGATAGAGCAATGTTGGATGTAGGTCCTTGCGTTTTATGACCTGGAATACTTCTTTCCAGCCCCTTCTTGCCTGTAAGTTCTCTTTTGAGAAATCAGCTGATAGTCTTATGGGCACTCCTTTGTAGGTAACTCTCTCATTTTGTCTTTCTGCTGTTAAGATTCTCTTCTTATCTTTAAACTTGGGTAATGTAATTATGATTTGCCTTGGTGTGTTTCTTCTTGGGTCCACCTTCTTTGGGACTCTCTGAGCTTCCTGGACTTCCTGGAAGTCTATTTCTGTTGCTGGAATGGGGAAGTTCTCCTTTATTATTTGTTCAAATAACTTTTCCACATGTTGCTCTTCCTCTTCTCCTTCTGGTACCCCTAGAATTCAGATGTTGGAATGTTTAAAGATGTCCTGGAAGTTCCTAAGCCTCTCCTCATTTTTTTTTTGAACTCTTGTTTCTTCATTCTTTTCTGATTAGATATTTCTCTCATCCTTCTGGTCCACTCCATTGATTTCAGTCCCAGTTTCCTTCCCATCACTATTGTTTCCCTGTACATTTTCTTTTATTTCACTTAGCATAACCTTCATTTTTTTTCATTAGTTTGCAACCAAATTCAACCAATTCTGTGAGCATCCTGATTACCAGTGTTTTGAACTATGCATCTGATAGTTTGGCTACCTCTTTATCACTTACTTGGGTTATTTCTGGAGCTTTGATCTCTTTTGTTTGGGCCATTTTTTTTTGTCTTGATGCACCTGTTATATAGTGAGGGGTGGAGGCTTAGGTGTTCACCAGGGCTGGGAAACTCAGCTGCTGGGTTGTGATGCTGTATGTGGGGCATGGGTCTAAGAGGGAACAATAGCACTTGCTCCACTCTCTGTTAGATTTCAGGCAGTCCCCCACTTCCCACAAGCAAATTGGGCCCTTCTGGTACTGATTCCCATGTGAGTGTGTGTTTGTATGTTCTGGGGCCCTGTGGGTCTCTGGAACGAACTCTCCTGTGAGGCTGGAAGTTTCTCCCAGTGTCACTTCAACCCTTACAGTTGTTGTCAATCAGTTTTTTGAGGCTTTATTTTCCTGCGCTGGGACCCTGGGTGTTGTGGTCTGTCTCACTCCCCAGTTTCACCTGGTTTATTTGTGCACAAATGTGGTACCACCCAGTCAGCCAGCTGCCTTGCATGCCATGCTCCTCCACAATTCCCTGCCTTGCTGGGTCCACCAGCTGCTGCCCTGCAGCGAGCCCTCTCTGTCTCAACTCCTCCCCACCTATCAGTCTGGATGAATGTGTCTACTTTAACTCCATGGTTGTTGGACTTCCATACAGTTTAATTTTCTGTCAATACTGGTTGTTTTTTTGTTTTGTTTTGTTTTGTTTTTAAATTGTTGTCCTTATTTTGGCACAGTGTGTTTACCTATGCCTCCATCTTGGCCAGAAGTCTGAGAAATCCATTTCTGAGTATTAATTTTTGTATTTCATTATTTTACTGAATTCTTTTTTAGTCCTATAATTTTTAGGGTTCTCTATATAGTATCATGTCATCTGCAAGCAATGATACTTTTACTTCTCTCCTTCCAGTTTGTATGCTTTTTTTTCCTTCTTTTTGTTTGATTGGTGTGCCTGAAAATTCCCATACTATATTGACTAAGAGTGGTGAAAGTGGACATCAGTGTCTTGTTCCTGATCTTAAGGGAAATGCTTTTATTTTTTTCCATTGAGTGTGATGTTATCTGTGGGGTTGTTGTATATGACCTTTATTATGTTGAGGTATGCTATCTCTATTTCCACTTTGCTGAGAGTTTTTATTCAAAAATAGGTGCTGGATTTTGTCAAATACTTTTTCTGCAGCAATTGATATGATCATATGATTTGTATCTTCATTTTGCTTATGTGATTCATCATATTAATTGATTTGTCTATATTGTACCATCCTTGCATCGCAGGAATATATTCCACTTGATCATTCTAGATGATCTTTTTAATGTATTGCTGAATTCAATTTGTTAATATTTTGTTGAGGGTTATTGCATATTGGCCCATAATTTTCTTTCTTTATAGTGTCTTTATTTTGAGTCAGGATAATACTGGCCTCATAAATAGAGTTTAGGAATCTTCTGTCCTCTTGAATTTTTTTGAATAGTTTGAAGATGATAGGTGTTAGCTCTTCTTTGAATGTTTGGTATAATTCACATGTGTAGTCAATCAGACTGGGACTTTAGTTTGTTGAGTTTTTTTATTATTGCTTTAATTTCATTGGTTGTGATTCATCTGTTCAAGTTTTCCATTTCTTCTTCATTCAGTCTTGGAAATGTGTATGTTTCTAGGAATTTCTTCCATACCTAATTTGTTGGCCTGCTGTTGTTCATCATATTTTATTACAAGTTTTTGCATTTCTGTGGTGCCAGTTGTTACAACCCCAGTTGTTACATCTAATTTTATTTATTTGAGGCCTCTGTTTTTTTTCTTAATGAGTCTGGTTAAAGGTTTATCAATTTTGTTTACCTTTTCAAAGAACCAGCTCTTGGTTTCATTGACATTTTGTATTTCCTTTAGATTTATTTTATTTTTCACTCTGGTCTTTATTATTTCTTTTTTTTTTTCTGCTCACTTTGGGCTTTGTATGTTGTTCTTTTATTTTCATTTATTAAGGTGTAAGTTTAGATTGTTTATTTGCATTTTTCCTCTTTGTTTAGGTAGACCTGCAATGGTATGAATTTCTGCTTTAGGACTACTTTTGTTGTGTTCCATAGATTTAGTGTTCATGTATTTTTATTTTCATTAGTTTCAAGGTATCTTTTGATTTCTTTATTTATCTCATTGTTAATCCATTCATTGTTTAGTTACATGTCACTTAGTCTCCATGTGTTTGTGTGTTTTTCAGTTTTTTTTTCTTGTAATTGATTTCTAGTTTCATATCATTATAGTCCAACAAAATGCCTGATATGATTTCAATCTTAAATTTCTTGAAACTTATTTTGTGTCCTAAAATGTCATCTATACTTCAAAATGTTTCATGTACACTAAAAAGAATATGTTCTGCCTTGGGGTTAAATGCTCTAAAGATTTCAATTAAATCTATCTTGTCTTGTATGTCTTTCAAGGCTTCTGCTTCTTTGTTGATTTTCTGACTTTCTCTCTGGATGATCTACCGATTGAGGTTGATAGGCTGTTATAATTCTCTGCTATGACTATACTAATGTCAGTCTCTCCCTCTGTGTCCATGGGTATTTGCTTTATATACTTAGATGCTCTTATGGTTACTCACCATATAAATGTTTACAAGGATTATATCCTCTTGTTGGGTTGATCTCTTTATCATTGTGTAATGTCCTTCTTTGTCTCTTATTGCATCATTATTTTAAAGTGTATTTTGTCTGATATATATTGCTACTTCAACTTTTTAAAATTGCTATTTGCATAAAATATCTTTTTCATCCCTTTGCCTTCAGTTCCTGTGTCTGTTGACCTAAAGTGGGTCTCTTATGGACAGCATATATATTGGTCTTCTTTTCTTTTAAAAATATTTTGTTTATTTATTTTTAGACAGAGAAGAAGGGAGGGAGAGAGGGAGAGAAATCTCAGTGTGTGGTTGCCTCTCACGTGTCTCATACTGGGGACCTGGCCCACAACCCAGGCATGTGTTCTGACTGGGAATTGAATCAGTGACCCTTTGATTTGCAGATCAGCCCTCAATCCACTGAACCACACTAGCCAGGGCTGGTCTTTTCGTATCCATTTAGCTATCCTATGTCTTCCGATTGGAAGATTTAATTCATTTACATTTAAAATGATTATTAATAGGTATATATTTATTGCCATTTTATTATACATATTTATGTTCTTTTTTTCCCTTCTTCTTAAAAGAATGCCTTTAACATTTCTTACAACACTGGTGGTAATGAACTCTTAGCTTTTTCTTTTTTTAGAAGCTCTTTATCGCTCTCCTTCAATTTTAAGTGATAATCTTGCTAGTTAGAGAAATTTTGGTTTTAGGTCTTCATTTTTCATTTTTCTGAAAATTTTGTACCAGACTGTCCCAAACAGTTTCTGTTAACAAATCAAGTGACAATCTTGTGGAAGTTCTTCATAGGTAACTAATTGTTTTTCACTGCTTTTTAAATTATCTCTTTTCTTTAACCTTTGGAATTTTAATTATAACATGTCTTGGTGTGGGCCTCTCTGGGCTCATCTTTTTTGGGAACCTCTGCATTTCCTGGACTTGTTTGTCTATTTCTTTCATCAGGTTGGAGAAGTTTCAGTCATTATTTCTTCAAATAAGTTCTCAATCCCTCTTTCTTTCTCTCTTCTTCTTCTGGTCCCATATCATGCAAATTTTGTTATGCTTGATGGTATACCAAAAATTTCTTAAACATTCTTCATTTTTTAAGATTTTTTTTTGCTGTTCTGATTTGGTATATTCTGCTACCTTGTATTCTCAATCACTGATTTGATCTTCTGCTTCATCTGAGCTGTTGTTGAATTTTATTTAGTGTGCTTCATTTCAATTATTATATTCTTCATTTCTGACTATTTTTATTTATTTATTTATTTTAATTTTATTTTAATCATTGTTCAAGTACAGTTTTCTCCCCTGACTATTTTTTATTTTTTATTTTTTCCTTTTTTTATTGTTCAAGTACAGTTTTCTGTCTTTCCCTCACATGACTGGTTTTTAAAAATATGGGTTATATGTCCTTTTCATGCTTACTATCTCTTTGTTTAAATTCTCACTGAGTTCATTCATTTTTTGCTAAGCTCCTTGAGTATCCTTTTTTTTTTTTTTCAGTAAACACATACAGATTTATTTATAGGGATAAGCTGGTTTCTCTGAGGGTAAATTCAAGACATGAGAACATTTTATTAACTTGTGATGTCTTTCCCTGGCAGGCAGGGCAGCAAATTCTAGTAGAAGCTAAAATCATCCTTAAAAAAGTTACCCCTGGCCCTGGCTGGCATAGCTCAATGGATTGAGCACGGGCTGCGAACCAAAGCATTGCAGGTTCGATTCCCAGTCAGGGCACATGCCTGGGTTGCAGGCCACGGCCCCCAGCAACCGCACATGGATGTCTCTCTCTCTCTCTCTCTCTCTCTCTTTCTCCCTCCGTTCCCTCTCTAAAAATAAATAAATAAAATCTTTAAAAAAAAAAAAAGTTACCCCTTAAAAGTCCTGGGATAAAGGTTAAATGAAAAAAAAATCCCAATGATTCTGAATTGTTTCTGAATACAGAGGTTTAGGAAGGAGTTTCCACTGGGTACATGAGGAAAGTGTGAATTCTGCATAGTGTTGAAGGGAAAGGGTAGGAGTAGGGTCTATGAAGGATGGCCTCAGTCCGCAGATGCCAAGATAATGTCTACTGGAAGCTCCTCTGAACTTCTGGCTGTCACCTAAATCATAACTGTGTCCAAAAGAAGCAGCCAGGAGTGCACCAGGATGTCATGAACACCCCAGCCAGGAGTAATGTGTGGGTGTTCTTGTTATCCGGCACTTTGACTTCTCACAATGGTGCATTCCAGGAATTTTGCAATATTCCTCATATCCTCTTCAAGTGTCTTGGTGGTAGATAAAGTGAATGTTTTCTCCTTCTTAAACTCATTTCCTATCTCATCCCAAGCATCTTTGAAGTTCAGCTTCTTAATCTTTTGAATGTGGTAAACTATAGTGACTTCCAAATCTTCCAGCACATATTCATCATCATACTCTTCATCATCAGTCTCCACTGTGGTGGGTTCACCTTCCTTGATAGTTGGCTTCATCATCTAGCTGAATATGCAGGTCACAGCTCTAGGGTCTTTCTTGGGTAGTGCCACCAGTGTGTTGCAGGTCCCAGAGTGGTTGTAGGGCAGGCTCTGGGCAAGAACATAACAGAGCACCTCACAGCACTCAGTGGGCTCCATCTACACTGTGAGATTCTCCAAGGTCTGGAACACCATGTGGTCAGTAAAGGTGTGTTTAGTGCAGTGGATGATACACTCTGTCTCTGACTCAGTGAAGGCCACAAGCTCAGATGAGGACTTGAAGAGGGGCTGCAGCCCATGGAACTTTGGCACCACTGTCAAGTGCTCCTGGAAGATCTCCTGTTGGGTAGCTGCTTATTTCTCAGCTTGTTTGGCTGCTGTGATGGGGGTGCTTCATGTTCTTTGTTCTACCATTGGTATGGTGGCCAAGGGCACAGACTTGAGGTTAAAAGATTTTTCTGTTGGTTCTAGAGTATACTACTATATAGCCCTTTCCAAACCAGGGATGGACACAGTCAAACCATTGAAGATGGTCTGCATTGAAGGCCTTCTGCTTCTGCTCCAGGACATTGAGATAGAAGATAGATCAGTCCCTGACTTCATTGTCATCATCCTTCACCCACCTCTTCAGAAACACCAAGATACTGGGTAACACTTCTTCATTCTGGGCTCCAAACTTGGCTAAAGCACTCACAGCACCTGCTTGGACCTCTTCATTCTCCAAGACCACTTGGTTATAGATGAAACAGATGCACTTGAAGGGGTTGTTGGTATTGGGCCCCTCCTGGCTCAGGAGATGGAGGATATTGGTATCCAGCAAAATGAAGTCACAGTCCTCGATGAATTCACACAAGTGTGACAGTCCTGCCACCTTGCCCTCTGAGTTCTCCTCAATGATGCTGATGATGCATTTCACAATGGCCCACTTATATTCAAAGCTACCTCTTTCCATAGCATGGTAAACAGGAAGTTCATGAGTACAATGTGTTTGTGAGGATACATCTGATACAGGGCACTGATGAGCTGGACAAGTGCCACCTTGAATTCATTCTAAGATCTCTCATAAAAGAGATATGCTTCATGAGGTGGTCAATGCTACTCTCACTGCTGGTCTTGAGAAGGTTGGTAATGGCCAATGTGACAATATTATGATTTGATTCTGTGACCATGTTCTCAAGGTTTACATTGCAAGCTGTCACTGTTGAAGGATGCTTCAGGGAAACCTTATTGAGGGTGTGGACAGCAGCATAGTAGAGGGCTACCTTAGGTGAACTGTAGAAGAGCTGGGGCACTGGTACAGCTGTGGCCAGCTCTTTGGCATGCAGCTTGGCATATTGACAATGGTGGAGGCAGGCTTGTAGACAACCATGTCATGCTTGTTGCACAAGCAGCTCTCAATGAAATCAAACAGTGAGCTGTCATGGCTGCTGTCCTTCTCCTCCAGCTGCTGGCCCCTTGGATCATCATGCAATAGGCAAAGAGAGACTTGAGGCCATGCCAGGTGAACTCAGTAATCATCTTATTGACAGCTAGGCAGTCATTCCTATGCATATGTTATAGGAGCCCTAATGCATGGTAGTGGAACATGATGTTATCACTGGATGCTACCTCCCGGGCTTTATTCACCTAAGCACTTGACCACATCAAAACTGCACTTTAACAGGTGAAGGGAAGACACCAGTGCAGAGCTGGAGACACTAGGCACCTTGTACACAATAGCCTATTTCATGTACCTCTCAATTGCCTGAAGCATAGTACTATCAGTGATCTAGCAAAGGGCTCATGTGGCCAAGCCCTGATAGTCATCTTCTTTCTCAGTCATGTCCTTTGTCAGGCTACTGGTGATGATGATGACATCCTCTTCAGTGCAAGACATTTCCTTGATGGTCAAGTAGCACATCTGATGGAAGGTACAATTGTTGGACTAAAAAAGCTTGGTCATGGCAAAAAAAAAAAAAAAGGCCTCATTTGCTTCAGTGGTCCCAGGTGCTCACCCTGGTTTATGAGGTAAAGGATCTTGGTGACAATGTGAACATATTTCTGAGGGTTGATGGGAGTTTCATTAAATACAAAGGCCTCCTTGAGTACTGCACTCTTCTCAAGGTACTGGAATGGGTTGGAGCCTCCACCTGATTACTTATCATTTTGTCGAATTTCTTCAGCTTAGTGGTACTGGTAGGGGCACAAAGTAGAAGCCATATGCTGGACTGCCACGGCTACTAACAATGATCTGATGGTGCTTCTGCACAAGCCACTCCTTGAGTATCCTTTTTACTTTTTTGTTTTTTGAACTGTGTATCTGTTATATTGCCTGCCTCCATATCACTTAATTATTTTTCTTGAGATTTTTCCTTTTCTTTCATTTGGGGCATTTTTTTTCTTTCAATTTTGATTGCCTGTCTTTATTTGTTTCTGTGTAGTAGGTAGATCTATGTTTCCCAGTCTTTGTAGATTGGCTTTATGTAGTCAGTATTTGGTGGGGTTAATGGGAAGTTTCCCTGATTACCTGAACTAGGTGCTCCAGGATAATTTTTTGTGTGGGTTACATGAGCCCTTCTGTTGTAGCTGAGTCAATATTTTTGTTGACCTCTTGGTGGTTGGGGTTGATCAGTCTGACTGATTGTGATGATTGACTTTGACTACAGTGTAACAGTTGCTATCCAACAATGGATCACATAAAGCAGAATTTGGCCCAGTAGGTTTTAATGCCTGCAGAGATCTCCTTTTCAGTGTGCAATAGGTAATTTCTCCACAGGGCAGAAGCTTGGCAGAATGGGTTAATTAGTAGTCAAGAGGGTGTGGTTAGTGCTTCCTTCCTGGCTAATACCATATGGAGAGGAGTGTTCAATCTAGAAAAAATATCATTTGTGTGTGGTATGGGAAAGGGACTAAGCACAGGGACAATGGTGGCCAACCCTCCAGTCCTCTCCCAAAAGTCACACAACCCAATGTTTCCCTATATAATGCCTGTCTGCTCTTAGTGGCTGGCCCTGCACTGGAGCCCAGGGTGAGTGCCTATGAATGAGATTCTGTGTCCTGACCATTTAAGAAGGTACCAATGTTTCTAGCAGTCTCACATCTCCCAGGTGAACGGAATCTCACTAATTTTGACAAGCAAAAATTGTGTGGGCTCCTCTTTCCAGCACTGATGTTCTAGGCTGGGGAGCCCACCATGGGACTGAAACCCCTGGTTCTCAGGGTGGACCTTTGTAGCTGACATATTTCTCCACATTCTCAAACATAACACATAGGTGCAGGTGATGACCCTTTATGTGTGTCTTCCTTTTTATATCAGTATCATGTGAATTCCTCTGTATATCCTTAGTTACACAATGTCTGTTCAGCTTGTCTTCAGTTGGTTATTCAGGTTGATTGTTCCATAGTTTAGTTGTAATTTCCATTTTGTCATGGGAAGAGGTGAGTATAACTTTTACCTATTCTACTGCCATATTGGATGTCCATCAGAAAGACCTTTAAACCACAGATGATTTTTTCTAATAGTCCCCTTATTTTTCAGTTACTTACAACTTCCCTTGGGTCTTTTAAGACCTCTTTTCACCCATCCTGTGCTCATTTTTGTATCTCCATCTATTTGAGCTTTGTCTTATAATGTCAACCTGTATTGAAAAATTAATTCCATTCTTTCTTCATTTGTGTCCCCTACTTCTGGTCCTGAGGGTTGGTAGGAAGTAACTTGGGAACCATGGGGATGGAACTATATAATAAATAATAAGTAATCCTGACATGTCTGGGCTCTGGTTCCTAGCTCAAATACCCTCTTCTCACTGCCCACTAACAGTTAGCCTACTGTGTTCCTGCTCTGCTAGTCATTACATATCACATTTTCCATTTTTTTTTTACTTCATAAGCATAATCACCATCTGAAGCTCTCTGGTCTGATTATTTGTTTTCTTGTTTATTATCTGCTCCCTGTGAAGAGTATGAGAAGCCAAGGTACAAAGGTCTTGTTTTTCATTGCAGTATCTCTAGGACCTGGGATGGCCGCTGGCACAAGGAAAACATTTAACAAGCGCCCGTGAAATTAATAATTGGATTATTCAGTGTATAATCAATGTACCCTGTGAATGCTCTATGTGGAAAAAGCACCACTGGTGTCCTGGCCCCAAAGATCATTTCTTACAGTTTTCCCAGGTGCCCAATAGCTGTGAACTTAAATTTCACCATCTTGGTGTTATTGAGTTTTGCCTTGGTAATACCTAAACATTCTGCACCTTTCACTCTCTTCTTACCAATCATTGAGCATTACAATGGCTGGGCTAAGGCATGATTCAGTAACTCAGCCCACAGGTTGAGTGGCATCTGGAAGTTGCTTCCAGTATCTGCATTGTTCAGTGGCTGCCAGATGTTTAATTGTGACCATGAAATAACTGCAAACTTTGGAGCCCATCAATGGCCCTTCTTCACCTGCATAGTTATTGCCAGAGATGACGTAATTACAGATGGAGATTGATATTCACAAAAATAATAAACACTTTTTAAAGTGCTCGATGTGCATCAGGCTCTCATTTGAGTGCTTTATCTTTAATAGTGTCTCCTTCAATCCTTACAGCAGAGCAGCACCATCAAGAACAGGAGGTGACATTTGTTCCCACTGTGGCATCACTACTTCTAAAAACAACTACCTGGTCAAACATAAATAAATTTTCTAAACCAGATTACTAGAAGAATATCAATAAAAATAATTTTATTAGCATTCTTGCATTAGGGAGAAGCCTTAAAAATACTATTTTACCATTGAAATAGCTCAGCACAGTACACATAATCTAAAATGATCTTACTTAAGCTCATATAGTACACTGACAAGTCAATATTGCAAGTTTTTAAGAAATAGATTTCTATATTTGATTTTTCATAGTGTTTATTCAAAATTTAATTTTACTATTAAAATTTTCATTGAGTCACTAAGATAACACCTTTCTCATTACTGTAACAAGAAAACATGTTTAAACAAAGGCATTTCATAGTGCTTAGGGTTTTCTAAAAGTTCACACCCACAGGCTTTCTTTGTGCTGGTTGGTGCTTTTTGCCCTTGGCTGGGGGAAACTTCTCTCCCATTTATGGAAATGAACATTTTAAAACAAATTTTAAGATCTGTTTTTCTATTATGTCTTTTCATTGGTCTTTTTTCCAGAGTTAATCTCTGAAAGCCAATGGTCTCTTTCAATATTTGTGTCCCTCCTCTGGACTCTTGTGGGCAAGGGAGTGAGAATGGAGGCAGTGAGGGTGAGCATTGCAAGTCCTCTTAATTAAAGGGACAATGCCATTTCCCCACATCATTCCCAAAGAGATTTTTCCCAGAGAAAGAGACAAAAGTACACAGCAAAAATATTCTTGCTACTGGACAGGAGACATCTCAGATGATCATGTATATGGGGTAACTAGACTCTGGTTTAGGTAACTTAATTGAAGCAATGTCTTGGCTGGGTCTTAAATAGTAAATGATATGTGCTAAAACAATGCAGACTCTGGAATGACATGAGACTGACTTTCATTTCTGGGCTATGTAACAATGGCTGCTTTCCATCTTAACTTCTTTTAATACTAATTTCCTTACCTATGAATTGAGGGTAGAGTGAGATGGCAACCTCACAAGGTCTTTGGATGCTTAATATTTAATTGACAAATTCATACATAATACCACTCCTCAGTTCAAAGGAAGAAGTGAAATGTGGTCCTTCCTGTCATGTATTCCTACCAGTTTCCACACAGACCAGTGCCTCTTCTTGCAGCTCAAAAATGTTGGTGCTGTGCTAGTGAGGACATTGAGTGAGGAGGATGCCCAATGTGTAGGCAAGCACAGTGTCTCCTCAACATGCAAAATCACATGAGAGATGAAGAATTCAGATTGTGAAAAAGCCTAATTCACAGGTACACATCCTCAAAACTGAATAAAGTAAATAGCACAGTCCCTAGAACACAGTGGATGTGCGTCAGATGTTGATTTATTTTCACCCATTTCATGAATTACAGGCATAGTGTGATAGTCTATTAAAACTGTGGGTATCCAAGATAAACAAATTAACTTTTATACTCAAAGTGGCTCTTTAATCTTAATTAGTGTGTGGTACTTGAAAGGCAGTGCTTGAGACTGAACAAACTGGAGTTTAAAACCTAGTTCCTTCACTTAGCAGGTTGCCCTTCCTCCTATGTAAAATAGAGTTAATACTGTTATGATGATGTAATAGTTGAGAGGCAATTATTCCACATCTGCATTAAATAACACCTCATTACTGTTTATATCCTCAAGGAAATTGCAGCCAAATAAATATCATTGACTGGTTCTTTTTTTGCTCTAGGTTACTGTTTCTTTTGTTTTAGGTTACATTTATTAACACTTTTGTGTCTCTGTTTCCCCAATTGTAAACTTGTGTTGCTTACATCCTCTGAAGGTAATCAGTGCCAAATGTATACAAATAATTCATACCAGGAAGCTGAAGTCTGCTCCTGGGTCACTCAGGGGATACCCAGCAGGATTCTGATCTCTCTGTAAAGTTGTTTCCTTATCTCTACAATGGGCACCACCAAGTTGACCTTCCTTCCCAGACTGCTTCTTGGTGAAGCTCATAACTCACAATAAAGTGCTTGACAAACATGGCATGCTGAATGATATATGATGGGGAATTTAAAACAAAGGTGAGGTATTGATAAGAATGGGGATGGTGACATATTTCTAATACCTACCCTAGGCTCTTACGAACAAAGTCTTCCCTGTGTATCATCATGCAGTGTTGTGTACTAACAATATTGATCATAATAATAATTGGCATTTATTGAAAACTTAGTTTATTCCAGGCAGTGGAATACCTGGTGAATTTGGTATCACAAGTAGGTCATTTTTAAATTACTTACCATATGATGCAATTATTTTTAGTATAATCTTGAAATAAAACAATAATAGTAATGGTCAGAAAAGAAACAGACATTGAACACTTTTTACTGAATTTTGTATATATAATCATGTCAATAAGAATAATAACAAAAACAATAAAATTGTAAAAGGGAAACAAGAAATAGATGAAAACTTTTTAATTACATTAAGTTATTCTTGGGAAAAATACAAAAGAATAAGTTCTGCAAGTTTCAGAGAATGATTTGCAGATAAATCAAAGTAATTATAGTTTTGTGTTTACAACTTTACAATCAGTTTGTTATCAAATCCCCAACCACTGTTTAAATGCAATATTGTGCCCAAAGTTAAGCTCAAACAGTTTTGAACCCTAATGACCTTCTAGAAACTAAAACCTGCATCTGAGTCTCTATGTCCAGGGTCAACTGTATAATTGCCATGTAAAATATGCTATTTAAGAAAGAATGTGCAATAAAAATGTCCTAATTTGAAGCCTACATATATGTATGAAACTGTAAAAACTCCACAGTAACCACAGCAATTGTTTAGAATGTTTTTCAGACCAGAAAATTTTTTTAGGGGGAGTATGTTATAACAAGAAATTTTTAGCATTATCAATGCATCGTGCTAATAATCGCAAGTTTTTATTGTAGTTTAAAATTCTCTATAAACTATGACACCTCTGATGATATATAACTCGGTCTGAATGTTGTTCTAAGTGCTTTGCATTCATTAACACACTTAATTCTATTATTATTAACTGTTATTATCCCCATTTGACAAATGAAGCTCAGAAAGGGTAGATAACTTGCCCAAAGTCTTGGTCAGTGGATAGCCAGCATGGATTTGAATTTAAATCCAGGCATTCTCTTCTCTGAGACTTTACTCATGACCAGGGTGGCTGCACTTTCAAAAAAACACATGTTATGGGTGTGTGAAAATAATTAATATTTTCATTGTTGTTTGTGTAACTTTGCCCCCTCCTTTTCTTTTTCCTTTTTACATTCAGAATGCATTTGGGAAGCACAAGTAACCTGAATCCCTCCTCTCCAGGTAGCTGATCTAGTAGCTGACATTTTCAATTTTCTCAATTCATATTTGAAAAGATACATTTCAATAAAGAACCTGAATGTATAAACCAGACTAACACAAAAGCTGTAAAAAAAACATTTTAAATATTTCTCAAAAGACCATGAAAAGCACAGAAAGCAGAGAAAAGTTCCAGAAAGACTTAGCAGGACAACTTAGTAAAATATTACATAAATGACTACTTTTGACTCTCTATGGAAGTTTCTTGCAAGTAAGGGAGGCCATTGAATTGTTCATATTTTTGTTTTTATTCCCACAACCTAGTCATTAAAGTGTCCCAGGGAGCCTTTGCTCAGTGGCACACTGAGCTGTAAGAAGAAAAGGATCTCCTGTGTTTGTCATGCACACACATCAACATTTGGGAGATATGAATCAAGCTGTTCAAAAAATTGTTCTTTCCCTCACATAATCTCAAGTGTGTTCATTGTATAAGTGAAATTACCTTTCTGTAATTTAACAGTTTTACTTATATAGTCAAGACAAACTTCTTCCAGGAAACTATTCCAAAAAAATAAAAATAAAACATAGATGTGGATAAACTCAGTTTTGCCTAAGTCCTTTTAAATCATCACAGTTTTGTCTATTTTCCAGGTCAATAATTTTTTTCTAGCTTATATTTTAAAGGAATAGAGATAGTTCCAGATGGTCAATTCTGTTGCATATATAATATACCAAATACACACAAGACAGATCGAGTTAGTATAACTGCAGAGAAATCAATGGGAAATCACTGATGTTTGGATGGATTTTTAATTCATTCACTGATCTGCTCTACTTTGATGCAAAACAAATTTTTTATTGGCTGATAAATAGATGGCTTCTAAGTAATATCAATTACTTGAATAACTTAATCCCACTTTTCAACTCTTTTTTTCTTCCTGGGCCTGAGTTTGGGGTAAGGAGATAGAGAGAGAGGGACTCACCTCTATATGATTTTGGTGCAGTCTTCCCTTTGGTGGATAATAAAGTATTCAATCTTCCAAGATCTATTTTATCCTAGGGTTCAAAGATAATAAAGGCAGAGCAAATCTCTAGTACCAAGATAGGCCACATTTTGTCAGTCTCGACAAGACAGTGTATGCATTTGCAGAAGACCTCTAGCTAGTATTGTAATCAGGGCAGAGTTGAAGCAACATAAAGTTATATTGAAATGATGCTGAATTTAGTATTCACCCAGTGTCATTCTTCAGAGAAGCATATTTTGCCCTTCCAAAGGGGTGAATTCATTTAGGCAGCTTTCTTAGTCAGCAGGTATTATTATGATAATACCTTAAATTTATTTAGCAACCCACCCCACTTTCAGGCGAGGTCAAAGTTGGTTGGGCAGTCAGTCAACAAAGCTTATTAAAGTCTGTTATCATGTAGAGCTATGTATTAGATCACTGCCAGACACCAGCCAGCCTGATCTTCACCACCCTCCAGATGCAGCTCTGTGGTTGGCCAGCTGTATGCCCACACATTTGCCTGTTTAAGGCTGTACCCTGGGCTATCTGATTCTCACTTGTCAACTTTAATTTGCTTCCATTTACTTAGGGATGTAGGAAACCTTTCTACATATAAACTTGGAGATTTCTCCCTCCAGATTCTATCTGGGCCAGACAATCCACCAATATCCTTTCCAGGGCTCTAGTCACTA
Organism: Phyllostomus discolor; assembly: GCF_004126475.2. NCBI lineage: Eukaryota > Metazoa > Chordata > Mammalia > Chiroptera > Phyllostomidae > Phyllostomus > Phyllostomus discolor. The sequence continues at coordinate 61,469,140 of NC_040911.2, read as the reverse complement.
AAGCTGCCCATGTAGTTAAAACCAGGAAGCACAAAATTGCCAGGAAATGAAAAGGAGCAAAATGACGAAATTAACTGAAATTTTCACCTAAGAAAAGGATGAGGTGGCTTTCTGAGAGCTTAGTTGGTCCACTCTAACCAGTTTGCCTGCCCCTGGTGAAGTGGATGCTAAGCTTTGACAAAACTGCTAGGTACACTGCATTGTCTACAGGATAATAGGGAAGGGTCTAGGCTGTGGGGGAAGGGCTATATATTGTGAAACTTTTCAAATGACATAGGAAATATGAGTCAATTGTTTAAGAATAGAGCTAAGCAAACAGAAAAAAAAAAAAAAAACAGTTATCTGGCTGGTATGGCTCAGTGGATTGAGTGCTGGCTTGTGAACCAAAGGGTTACTGGTTTGATTCCTAGCACATGCCTGGGTTGCAAGCCAAGTCCCCAGTAGGGGCCATGCAAGAGACAACCACACATTGATGTTTCTCTCCCTCTCATTCTCCCTCCCTTCCCCTCTCTCTAAAAATAAAATAAGTAAAATCTTAAAAACATTAAACCACTAATAACTTCCTAATCCATGATGAAAGCCATTTTCGTTTCAATGAACATCCACTCAATCCATTTTTTTCCATGTGTGTCTGTTTGTGAAACTAAAATTGTGTTATTCAAAATAGAACTATTTTACATACATGTCATAATATGAAGCAACAGTTAAATTTTAGAGGGCCCTTTGTACTTCTGTATTTTCCTACATACAACATGGATAGAATGCCTCTAGATTTCTAAAACTTGGCTCCAAGAAACACTGAGATTAACTGAACAATATTTAAGAACAATATTAGAAAATAATTTACTTTTTTTACAAATTATTAAATTCCAAAATATGTTTATTTTCAAAGATGCATAAATTATCTTATATGTATGCTACTTTTATATGTAAATTTTCACTTATTCTTTATAAGAGAATATTATATTTTTGTGTTTTGAGGTGTATCTGTTAGTAATTAGCAAACTATGAGTAACAAAGACTCTCCAGTGGCCTAGATATCAATGTTGTAAGGTTATTATATGAAACAATTTATGTACCCAGACAGTTCAAGGCTGGTATAGGAACTTCATAATGTCATTTAGGGCTAAGTTTCCTACCACCTGGTCTTTCCACCAACTATGATGGGTAGTCTTGTCCTCATGGTCGAGGATGATTCCCTTTTTCCACATTTGCCTTCCTTTGTTCTAGGTAGCAGGGAGAGGAAAGAATGTTACTCCTCATGGAATGTTTCATAACACTTTTTTTTTAGTATTAGCAGTAACATTTATTAGCTCTATGGCTTCAGATGTGATTTCATTCCATAAGTTCTTCTTCTTTTTTTATTGTTGTTCTATTATAGTTGTCCCAAACATTCCACCTTCTTTCCCCTTTTTTATTTATGATGTAAATTTTACTTTCTTTCTCTCTTTGCCTTGTCTCTATATCCTACTCTTATTATTGTTCCCCCTTCTACCCTCTCAAAATGATTTTTTTCAGTTAGTCATCTCATATTCATTTTTCCTTTTTTATAATACCTTTATTAATATTGACTGATTGTCGATAGTATGATTGTGGGTGGGAGTTATTTTTGCAGGTGTGAGTTTGTGTCCATCACACTTTTTAAACTAAAATTAGTTACATAGTCACTTCTGGCTATTAAGGAATTTGAGGGATGTAGCTTTGGACTAAGTGACAATGAACACAGATAAAAACTAGACTTCTTGACTAAGGAAAACCAGGAAGTAAATATTAGAGGGACAATTTCTGTGTCTGTCCCATTGGATATCCATATGTCCAAGACAATTTGAGTTGGAATATTACTCAATTTTGGTCCCTGCCAGAAGATTTGATTTAAAAATAATTATTGATTGAAATCTACAAAAAATTTTCAAGATTTCATCTTATTTTATTTTGTTTTTGACAAGTAGAACAGTTTTTTGTACATGTATTTTTTAAATATTTTATTTACTTATTTTTAGGCAGAGAAAGGGAGGGAGAAAGAGAGGGGAGAAACATCTATGTGTGGTTGCCTCTCATGTGCCCCCTACTGGAGACCTGGTCCACAACCCAGGCACATGCCCTGACTGAAAATCCAACCCGCAACCCTTTGGTTCACAGGCCAGCGCTCAACCCACTGAGCCACACCAGCCAGGGCTATACACATATTTTTATTGTTATTCTAGTATAGTTGTGCCAATTTTTTCCCTTTTTGCCTTCTTTGACCTAGCCCGCCACCCCTCATTCCCACAGCCAACCCCTACGCCATTGCCCAGTTCCATGGGTCATTCATACATGTTTTAAGACTAATTCCTTCCCCTTCTTTCCACCATTAACACCTTACACATGCCCTCTGTTCCATGTTTCCATGTCTCTGCTTCTACTTTGCTTAGTTTATTTTGTTCATTAGATACCTCTTAAAAGTGATATCACATGGTATTTGTCTTTCAATGACTGGCTTATTTCATTTAGCATAATATTCTGTAGTTCCATCCAGGCTCTCACAAAAGGTAGGAGTTTCTTCTTTCTGCTGCATAGTATTGTATTCTGTAAATGTACCACTGCTTTTGATCTACTCACCTACTGATGGCCACTTAGGCTATTGCCACTACTTGGTTATTATAAATAGCACTGCTATGAATATAGGTGTGCATAAGTTCTTTTGAATTAGTGTTTTGAGATTCTTAGGGTACAATACCAGCAGTAGAATTACTAGGTCAAAAAGCATTTCCATTTTTAATTTTTTGAGGAGACTCCATATTGTTTTCCACAGTGGCTATACCAGTTTGCATTCTGACCTACAGTGCACTAGGGTTCCCTTTTCTTTACATTTTCACCAGCACTTGTTGTTGATTTATTAATTATAGCCATTCTGACAGAAGTGAGCTGGTGCTCATTGTGGTTTTCATTTGCATCTCTCTGATGGCTTGTGATGTTGAGAATTTTTTTATATGTCTATGGGTCATCAGTATGTCCTCCTAAGAGAAGTGACTATTCAGGTCCTTTGCCCATTTTTAAATTGGATTGTTTGTCTTCCTGGTGTTGAGTCATATGAGTTATTTATATGTTTTGGAGGTTAAACTCTTGTCTGATGTGTCATTGGTAAATATATTCTTCATATGTTTGGTTTTCTTTTCATTTTGATGATGGTTTCTTTAGCCATGCACAAGATTTTAATTTGATGTAGTTCTGTTTGTTTACTTTTTCCTTTGTTTCCCTTGCTCTAGGAGATACATCAGCAAAACTATTGTTATGTGAAAAATATCTTAAATTTTACTGCCTCTGTTTTCCACTAGGACTTTTATGGTATCACAAATTATGTTTAAGTATTTTATCCATTTTGAGTTTATTCTGGTATATAGTGTAAGTTGGTGGTCTAGTTTCATTTTGTTGTATGTACCAGTCCAACTCTCACAACATCATTTATTAAAAAGACTATTTTCACTCTGTTGTATGCTGGCACCTCCTTTGTCTAACATTAATTGATCATAGAGACATAAGTTTATTTCTGGGCTGTCTTTTCTGTTCCATTGGTCCATGTGTCTGTTCTTATGCCAATACCAGACTCTTTTGATTGCAGTGGACTTGTAGTATAGTTTTATATCAGATATTGTGATCCCTCCAACTTTGTTCTTCTTTCTCAAAATTGCTGAGGCTATTTGGGGTCTTTTTTGGTTCCATATAAGTTTTTAGAGTATTTGCTCTAGATCGGTACAATATACTATTGATATTTTAATAGGGGGGTTACATTGAATCTACCTATTGTTTTTGGTAGTAAAGACATTTTAATGATATTAATTCTTCCAACCCATGAACAGGGTATATGCTTTCATATATGTGTATCTTCCTCAATTTCTTTCTTTAATGTTCTATAGTTTTCTAGGTATAGGTCTTTTACATCCTCAGTTAAATTCATTTCATTGAACTTGTTTCTTTTTGCTATAGCAAACAAGATTCTTTTCCTATTTTCTCTTTCTGATAGTTCTTTGTTGGTGTACAAAAATGCCAATGATTTCTGGATATTGACATTGCATCCCACCAAATTCACTCATTAAGTTGAGTAGTTTCTTGGTGGAGACTATAGGGTTTTCTATGTACACTATCATGTCATCTGCAAACAATGACACTTTTACTTCCTTGTTCCCTATTTGGATGCACTTTATTTCATTCTCTTTGTAAATGTTGTGGCTACAACTTTACTACTATGTTGAATAAGAGTGGTGAAAGCGAACACACTTGCAAGATCTCATTTTAATCTATCTGAATTTATTTTTCTGTCATTTACTAATAGAATAATTATGGAAGGTGCTCTAGCTGCATGTCTCAATATTTTAAATGCTCATGTTTTAGGAGGCCCTACAGGGAATGGAGATGGAGCCTGAACACTGGGGTTTTTTAAGCTCCCCAAATAATTCTCTGGTATTACCAAGCTTAATAGCAACAGGTGAGAAGGAAAAGTAAAATGTTGCATCGTTTAGGCTTCTGTGTGTGTGTAAGCAACTTGCTCCTCACTTTTTAGTTTCAGGAATGAAGGAAGTTAACTCAAGTAACATTTCCAGTAACTAAAATGTTCATGAAGGTAGATCTGGCTTTAGACAAGACTTTATTCAGAAATGAAAATAAAGTCACCAGAACAGTTTGTCCCTCACACTTTTGTCTCTGCTTCTTTGTTTCCTTACCTCCCTCACTGCCTCCTTCCTTTCCCTTATTTCCCTATTTATCTTTTTATCTCCTTCATGCTTTACACCCTCCTAGTTCAGCTCTGATGGTAAAATCCAGGCAACCTCCTTTTTGGGTTAAATTTAACAGTAAAATGAAAGTTTCCTTTTTTAATTTTTGGTTTATTTAATTTTAATTAAAGATGCCATATATACACAAATGTCTGTAATAAAAAATATTAAAATATAATAATACCGAGTCTCATCTATTCACCACACAGGTTAAGAAACAGAATATCATTGATACTTTAGAGAGCTCATTCTTGGCCACCCAACGCACCTCACCCCACAGAGAGCACCACAGAAAATATAGCTCATTTGTTGCTTACTTTTGTGCTGTTTTTGACTATCTACATGCAATCGTAACATATATGTTTTTCTAGAAGTGACTCTTTTCACACAAAGTGGTGTTTCTTCAATTATCCACTTTGATGTATCTATCTCTGTTCATTTCCATTGCTGTATAGTATGATATTGTGTGAATTTATCTCAATCTCTATTCATTCTCCATTTTTCTCTTAAGATTCTTTTTATTGTATCCATCCACCAAACAGCATTACAGGAGATGCTAAAGAGAGTGCTTTAAGAAGAGGATATATATATCTATATATCTATCTATATCTATCTATCTATCTATCTATCTATCTACCTATCTATCATCTATCTAAAGAGGGAGAGAGAGAGAGGAACACAGGTACAGAGAAAAAATGGCAATGAATAAGTAAATATCAATAGTAACCTTAAATGTAAATGGGTTAAATGTTTTAATCAAAAGACATAAAGGAGCTGAATGGATAAGAAAACATGACCTATATATATGCTGTCTACAAGAGACGCACCTTAGAACAAAAGATTTACTCAGGCTGAAAGTAAGGGGATGGAAAAGATAATTCTATGCAAATGGAGACAAAAAAACTAAAGTAGCAATACTTATATCTGACAAAATAGACTTCAAAACAAAGGCCATAACAAGATAAAAAGAAAATCACTACATATTACTAAAATACATCAATACAACAAGAGAATATAGCCCATGTAAACATATATACACTCAGTATAGGAGCCGTTAAATATATAAATAAAATTTTGGAGGACTTTAAGGTAGAAATTGATAGCAAAACAGTTTTTACAGATGATTTTAACTCCTTACTGCCACCAATAGATGTATCTTCCAGACAAAAAAAAAAATCAACAAGAAAACTGCTACCTTAAATGGTACACTAGATTGAGTGGATTTAATTATATATTTACAGAACATTTCATTCCAAAGCAACAGAATACACATTCTTCTCAAGTACACATGGTGCCATCTCAAAGCTCAAACACATGAGAGGATACATAATAAGTATTAATAAATTCATAAAAATATCAAGCATTCTCTCAGCTCACAATGGCTGGAAACTATAGATCAACCTCAATATAAACACCAAAAATATTCTAACACATGGAGGCTAAATAACATGTTATTAGATAATTTATGGGTTAACGATGAGATCAAGGACAAAATCAAAAAGTATGTGGAGACAAATGAAAATGAACACACAACCACCAAAAAATTATGGGACACAGAAAAACCAGTTCTGAGCAGAAAGTTCATACCATTACAAGCCTTCCTAAAGAAGATACAGTATCTTTTCATATGTGTATTGTTTATCTGTATGTCTCTTTGAAGAAGTGCCTATTCAGGTCCTTTGCCCATTTTTAACTGGGTTGTTTGCTTTTTGGTATCGAGTTTTATAAGTTCTTTATAAAATTTGGCTAACAACTTGTTTCATTTTGCAAGCTGACACTCAATCTACTAGCCATACCAGTCAGGGCTGGCTATTAACCCCTTATCAGATATACTGGCAAATATTTTCCCATTTAATGGGTTATCTTTTTATTTTGTTGATGGTGTTCATACTGGGCAAAAACTTTTCGGTTTGATGTAGTCCCATTTGTTTACTTTTTGTTTCCCTTGCTTCAGGCAATATATCAGAAAAGAATACTGCTATGAGCAACGTCTGAGATTTTATAGCCTATGTATTCTAGGGGTTTTATGGTTTTTGACTCTAACATTTAAGTCTTCAATCCATTTTGAATTTACTCTTGTAAGTGGTGTAAGAAGATGGTCTAAGTTTATTTTTTCTCCATGTATATGTCTAATTTTCCCAATACCATTTATTGAATAAACTATCTATCTCTTTGTATGTCCTTGATTCATCTGTCAAATATTAATTAAATGAAAAGGTGTGCATTTATTTCTGGGTTCTCTATTCTGTTCCATTGAACTATGTGTCTTTTTTATGCCAATATCACACTTTTGATTACTATTTTGATTACTATGTATTATTTTGATTTGATTACTATGGCCTTATAGTATAGTTTGATATTAAGTAGCATGATTGTTACAGCTTTATTCTTTTTACTCAAGATTGCTATTGCTATTCAAGGCCTTTTGTGGTTCCATAAACATTTTGGAAATATTTGTTCTAGTCCTGTGAAATATGTCATAGGCATCTTGATAGGAATTGTATTGAATCTATAGATTGCTTCCACTTTTCATAATCTTAATTGCTTACACATTTTCATAATGTTAATTCTTCCCATCCATGAACACAGTATGGGCTTCTAGTTATTTGTGTCTTCTTCAATCTCTTTTCTCATTGTCTTATAATTTTCTGAGTACATGCATTTTAAATCCTTGCTTAAATTTATTCCTAGGTAATTTATTCTTTTTGAAGTAACTGTCAATGGAACTGTAATTTTCCTTTATGTTAGTTAATTATTGGCATATAAAAATACAACTGACCTAGATATTAATTTTGTATCTTGCTATTTACTGACTTCATTTATCAGTTCTAGTAGCTTATAGAATCTTTAGAGTTCCTTATATACAGTATCATGTCATCTGCAAATATGGAAATGCAGTCAATGTAACTAATCATCAGAAAAATGAAAAATAAAACCAAAATGAGCTATCACCTCACACTTGTCAGAATTGCTATCATTAAAAAATCAACAAACAATAAGTGCTGGTGAGGATATGGAGAAAAGGAAGCTTTTTTGCATTGTTAGTGGGAATGTAGACCTGTACAGTCAAAAGCAGTATTGATTTACCTCAAAATATTAAAAATGGAACTCCCTTAAGACCCAGTGATTCCACTTCTGGGAATTTATCCAATGAATCATCAAACACTAATTTGAAATACTATAAGTACCCCTAAGTTCATTGCAGCATCATTTACAATAGCCAAGAATTAGAAGCTTTCCCAATGCCCATCAGTACATGAGTGGATAAAACAACTATGGTACATTTGTACAATGGCATACTTCTTGGCCATAAAAATGAAGAAGAAGATACTCTTCAAGATAGCATAAATAGACCTGAAAAACAGTATGCTAGCTGAAATAAGCCAGTCAGAGAAAGACAAATACCATACGATTTCACTCATGTGCGGAATCTAATGACCAAACTGAACAAATAAGCAAAGCAGAGGCAGAATCATAGATAACCATTAGGCTGACAGACCTCAGGGTGGAGGGTGGTTAGAAGGTGGAGGGATTGAGCAAAAAAGAAAAAGGACTGATGGGCATAGTAAACAGTGTGGTGATTATGGGCTGGAGGTGGTGAGTAGATGTGGATGATGGTGTAAGGGAGATAAATAGCAATGGGAAAATACAATTTTTAAAAGATAGAAAAAATAAACAATCTAACCCAGAACCTAAAAGAACTGAAACAACAACAATAAACAAAGCCCAGACTGAGTAGAAGGAAGTAATCAATATCAGAGCAGAAATAAATGACATAGAGACTAAAAAAAATTAAAAAGATCAACAAATCTAGGATCTTGTTATTTGAAAAGATAAACAAAATAGATGAAACTTTAACCAGATTCATCAAGAAAAAAGAGAGAGAAACTAAATAAATAAAATCCGAAATGAAAGAGGAAAGGTAAAAACTGATACCATGGAAATAGAAAGATGCATAAGGAAATACTGTGAACAACTACATGTCAAGATTGAACAAACTGGACAAAATGGATAAATTTCTAGAAATATACAATGTACCAGAACTGGAACTGGAAGAAGCAGAAAACCTGAATATAAACAGGAAGAAGGAGAAAACCTGAATATACCAATAACAACTAATAAAATTTGAGCAGAAATAAAATAATAACTCCCAGCAAACAAAAGTCCTGGACCAGATAGCTTCACAGGTGAATTTTTACAAATTATTCAAAGAATAAATCACAGCTATGCTTCTCAAAACTACTCCAAAAATTTCAAGAAGGAAGATTTTCAAGCATTAACCTAATTCTAAAATCAAGTAAAGACACAACAAAAAACCAAAATTATAAACCCATAACCCTGATAACTATAGATCCTAAAATCATTAACAAAATATTAGTAAACTGTATCCACCAACACATTAAAAAGATCACACACCTTAATAAAGTGGGATTTATATTGAGGATGCAAGGTTTGGTATAATATTCACAAATCAATAAATGTTAATCACCACATAAACAAAATAAAAGATAAAAGCACAAGATTATATCAATAGCTGCATAAAAAATGTTTGATAAAATCTAGCACCCATTTATTATAAAAACTCTCAGCAAAGTGGAAATACAGGAAAAATACCTCTATATAATAAAGGCCATTCACAAAGAAAAAAAAAACTATAGCCAATATCATACTCAATGGATAAAAACTAAAAGAATTTCTTTTAAGATCAGGAACCAGACAGAGGTGTCTGCTTTCACGACTCTTTTTTTAAAAAATATATTTTATTGATTATGCTATTTCAGTTGTCTCATTTTCTCCCCTTCATCCCCTCCACCTTGCAAACCCTCTCCCACCCATATTCCCCCCATTTAGTTCATGTGTCATGAGTTTTTTAGCTTCTACATTTCCCATAATATTCTTGCCCTCCCCCTGTCTATTTTCTACCTACCATCTATGCTACTTATTCTCCATACCTTTCCCCCCTCTCTCCTCCTCCCACTCCCCTGTTGCTAACCCCCATGTGATCTCCATTTCTGTGGTTCTGTTCCTGTTCTAGTTGTTTGTTTAGTTTGTTTTTGTTTTTTTTTTTTAAGGTGTGGGTGTTAATAACTGTGAGTTTGCTGTCATTTTACTATACATGTTTTTTTTATTTTCTTTTTCTTAGATAAGTCCCTTTAACATTTCATAAAATAAGGGCTTGGTGATGATGAACTCCTTTAACTTGACCTTATCTGAGAAGCACTTTATCTGCCCTTCCATTCTAAATGAAAGCTTTGCTGGATAGAGCAATCTTGGATGTAGGTCCTTGCCTTGCATGACCTGGAATACTTCTTTCCAACCCAGCCCCTTCTTGCCTGTAAGATCTCTTTTGAGAAATCAGCTGACAGTCTCCTTTGTAAGTTACTGTCTCCTTATCTCTTGCTCCTTCTAGGATTCTCTCCTTCATTTTTATCTTGGGTAATGTAATTATGATGTGCCTTGGTGTGTTCCTCCTTGGGTCCAACTTCTTTGGGACTCTCTGAGCTTCCTGGACTTCCTGGAAGTCTATTTCCTTTGCCAGATTTGGGAAGTTTTCCTTTGTTATTTGTTCAAATAAGTTTTCCACTTGTTGTTCTTCCTCTTCTCCTTCTGGTACCCCTATAATCCAGACATTGGAACGTTTAAAGATGTCCTGGAGGTTCCTAAGCCTCTCCTCATGTCTTTGAATTCTTGTTTCTTCATTCTTTTCTGTTTGATTGTTTCTATCTTCCTTCTGGTACTCCATTGATTTGAGTTCCAGTTTTCTTCCCATCACTATTGGTTCCCTGTGCATTTTCCTTCATTTCACTTAGCATAGCCTTCATTTTTTCATCTAATTTGTGACCAAATTCAACCAATTCTGTGAGCATTCTGATCACTAGTGCTTTGAACTGTGCATCTGATATGTTGGCTATCTCTTGGTTGCTTAGTTGTATTATTTCTGGAGCTTTCATCTGTTCTTCCATTTTGGCCATTTTTGTGTGTGTGTTGTTGCACCTGTTACATGTGGAGGTGGAGCCTTAGGTGTTCACCAGGGTGGGGCAGCCCAGTTGTTGGGTTGTGACACTGTATGTGGGGGCAGGGTCTGAGAGGGAAGAATATTGTTTTCTCTGCTCACTGTTGGATTTCAGTCACTTTCACCACTTCCTCCTAGCAAACTGGGCCTTTTTGGTGCTGATTCATGGTGGGTGGACTTGTGCATGTTCTAGGACCCTGTGGGTCTCTCCAACAAACTCTCCTGTGACCCTGGGTGTCTCTCCCAACACCTCAACCCCCACAAGTGTTTTTAATCAGTGCCCTGAGGCTCTATTTCCCATCACTGGGACCCTGGGTTGTGTGGTCTGTCTCCCTCCCCAATTTTGCCAATTTCACCAATTTCTCCTGGTTTATCTGGGTGCCAGTGTGGGCAGCCCAGTCAGCCAGTCAGCCAGTTGCCTTGCGAGCAGTGCCTCACTTCACAATCAACTCCTCGCTGGGTCTGCCCATTGCCACCCCACTCCCAAGGTCTGGCAGCTGCCACCTGTATGCCCAGAGTCCACCCACTGTGGTCTTGTACTCCCAGGATGCCTTACATGCCCGGTGCCACTGTTATTTGTGCCTCAACCCCTCTTCACCTGGTTGCCTGACTCCGCCCTTCCTACTGGTCTGGATGAATGTGTCTATTTTAACTTGTTGGTTGTCCTACTTCCATACAGTTCAATTTTCTGTCAGCTCTGGTTGTTATTTTGTTTCTAAATTGTTGTTGTCCTTATTTTGGTTGTGCAAGGAGGCACAGTGTGTCTATCTATGTCTCCATCTTGATCAGAAGTCCTCACCACTCTTCTTCAACATAATACTGGAAGTCCTAGCGACAGTGGACAGACAGGAGGAAGAAATAAAGTGTCTTCAAATGGGAAAGGAGAGCATAAAACTGACATTATTTGCAGACAACATGATATTGTATATAGACAGTCCTTTAGGCTCTACAAAAAATCTACCAAACCTAATAAATGAATTCAGCAATGTAGCAAGATGCAAAGTCAATACTCAGAAATGTATGGCATTAATACCCAAATAATGAACTATCAGGAAGAGAAACTAAGAAAACAATACCATTTACATTTTCAATAACAACAAAAAATAAAGTATGTAGGAGTAAATTAAACCAAGGAGGTAAAAGACTTCAACCAACCAATCTACAGGACACTGAAGAAAGAAATTGAGGAATATAAAAGAAGTAGAAACATATACCATATCCATGGATTGGAAGAATTAGCATTATTAAAATGTCAATAACTACACAAAGCAATCTATAGATTCAATTAAATTCTATTAAGACACCAATGTCATATTTTACAGATCTAAAAAAAAATTCCAAAAATTTATACGGAACCAAAACAGACCTGAGTAGCCTCAACAATCTTGTTAAAGAAGAACAGAGTTGGAGGGAACACCTGACATCAAACTACTCTAAGGCCACTGTAATCCAAACAGTCTGGTACTGGCATACAAACAGACACATAGATCAATGAAACAGAGTCAGAGCCTATAAATAAACCCACATGTTTATGATCAATTGATCTTTGATAAAGGAGGCAAGAACATACAATGGAGTAAGGACAGTCTCGTCAATAAATTGTGTGAGAGCTGGACTGGTACACTCAACAAAATGAAACTAGATCATCTTACATCATATAGTAGAATAAACTCAAAATGTATAAAAGACTTTAAGATAAGTCAGTATACCTTAAAAGTCCTAGAGGAAAAGATAGGCAGTAAAATTTATTATATCTCATATAGCAATGTTTTTGCATATATATTATCCTAGGGGAAGGGAAACAAGGAAAAAATAAACAAATGGGATTACGTCAAATTAAAAAAAAAACTTCTGTGCAGCTAAAAAAAAACCATCACCAAAATGAAAAGGGACCCACTGTATGGAAGAACCTCTCTGCCAATGATACATTGATCAAGTGTTCAATCCTCACAATATATAAAGAACTCGTACGTATGACTCAACACCAGGAAGACAAACAATCCAATTTAAAAATGGGCAAAGGATCTGAATAGGCACTTCTCTAAGGAGGACATATTGATGGCCCCTAGACGTATGAAAAAATGCTCATCACTAGCCACCAGAAAGATGCAAATTAAATCTGCAATGAGATATCACCTCACTTCTGTCAGAATGGCAATCATTAATAAATCAACAAGTGCTGGTGAGGATGTGGAATAAAGGGAAACTTAGTGCAGTAATGGTCGGAAGGCAGACTGGGACAGCCACTGTGGAAAACAATATGGGGTCTCTTCAAAAAGTTAGTAATGGAATTTCCTTTTGACCTAGTAATTCCACTGCTGGGAATATACCCTAACAATCTCAAAACACCAATTCAAAAGAATATACGCACCCCTATGTTCATAGCAGCATTATTTTCAATAGCCAAATTTTTGAAACAGCTAAGTGCCCATCAGTAGATGAGTGAATAAAACAAAAACAGTGATACATTTACAGAATGGGATACTATGCTGAAGTAATGAAGAAGACATTCTTACCTTTTGTGACAGCATTGTCAAAAATTGTAGACTGTTATACTAATGAAATAAGCCAGTCAATAAAAGACAAATACCATATCATTTCACTTATAACTGAATCTAATAAACAAAATAAACTAAGGACCAAACTAACCACAGGCATAGAAACATGGAACAGACTGACAGCTGCAAGAGAGGTGTGGGAAGGTGGGAACTGGTTGAACAAAGGTGAAGATATTAGTCAAAGAACATATGTGCATGACTTGTGGACATGGACAACAGTGGGAGGACTGACTGTGGGAGTGAGGCCCATGTTGGGTGGATGCAGTCAAAGGGGAGAAAACTTGGAAGACTGTAATACCAATAAATACTAATATATTTAAATTTAAAAAGAATCAACCAATTACTGCATAAATAAGTGGAACAACAAATCAACATTTCCCTCTTTCTCCCTTCATCTCTCTATAAATAAAAAAAAATTTTAAAAGTATTTTAATTATTTTTATCATAAATCTCAGTAGCTGGAACTTCTTTATCAGGACATTCTTGGCTGACCTTGACTTGTGGATCACTTAATCTACATGGTAGAGTCTGGTTGCCTCCATCCTATGCTGGGACCACAGTTCTCTGCCTTAGAGAGACAGAAACCTGAAAGTGAGGATGGCACATCTGCTTTTCTGAAAACATGGGCAGGGGTCTTTTTAAAGAGAGCAGCATGAAATGGGGAGGGACTCCCATCTTTGTCCCCGCCCTAATAGACCACTGAGAGGCTACAGCAGCTGTGGGTCTGTGTACCTCAGCCTTGTTTCCCAGCAATTCAGTGAGCATATGTGAGTCCAGTGTCATGGGGTGGGGATGGCACTTGCTTCTACTTGTTCCCTGTCTTTCTGCCCCAGTGTTGATGGAGGTGCTAATGGCCAGGTAAATGAGAAAGGCTGGAAGAACAACCCCTGGATAATGGATGATTCTAAAGAACTGGCTATAAAATTTGAAAATAATTTCAAAATCCCCAAACATGGAGTTTCTATAAGATTCACATGAACAGAAAGGAAAAATTTCCTTTTGATTTCTTTATTTTACCCTGAGAAGTGACCTTAGAAAAGACTTCAATTTTACACTAGGCATGAAGTTAAAAAGTAGTAGACAACTAAGGATGGTTTAATTTCTTTCTAATGTTTTTGATAAAATGTGAATAGAAAGGCAATTAATGTATAACCTCAGGTCTTTTTTTTTTTTAGTAGGATATAAACCTTCGAAGAATTGCATAGGAATTTAGGGGAGCCTTAGTTTTTCAACAAGTTTGTGTAAACTGTATAAATATAAAGAGCTCAAATGAAGATTCATATTGGAGGCAGACATCACCCCTCACAGTGATGCATCAGGAAATCATATTCAAAGAAATGATACTCTTTGTTCTGAATAGAATTTCCTCTGCTCTCTGAAGTTATCTCCACAGTGCTAACTTTCTATGAGAAAGCATACTAGGGAATTATCACAATTGCACTGGATAATGTCTACTCAGCTATTTGAAGAACTCTAGAGCTGAAATTTTGCTAATTAGATTCACCACCTAATGGCCATTCTTAATTTACATTTTTTCAGATAACTTAATAATCTGGATAAAGCACAAGTGTAGTATGCTGTTCACATATTTAAATGACTTCTTAAAAATTGAGAGGGTTGAGTCTAGGAGATTAGTAACCCAAATTCCATTTGACCTATCAAAATCAGGATCAGACCCTCAAATTCTGTATTTCTGCCCTACCAAGTCACAGGGGACCCAATTTGCTGAAAATAACTTGAGAAAAAAATCTTTAGGTAATTGTTAATGATTATGCATAGTTATACCAGTTCAACTAATTCTTTAACTGGAGCTGCTGGGGAAAAACAAAGAAAGGGGAAAGGAGTAGAAAAGAGATGGAGTTTTATATATAAAACTTTTATTTTTTAAGAGGAGAGGTTTTAGCCCTGGCTGGCATAGCTCAGTGGATTGAGCGCGGGCTGTGAACCAAAGTGTCACAGGTTTGATTCCCAGTCAGGATACATGCCTGGGTTGCAGGCCATGACTCCCAGCAACCACACATTGATGTTTCTCTCTCTCTCTATCTCCTTCCCTTTCCTCTCTAAAAATAAATAAATAAAATATTAAAAAAGAAAACTTCTCATCACTCGACCTACTAAAAAAAATCCACCAAAACTTTAAAACAAAAAAAAAAAAAAAGAGGAGAGGTTTTTTTGTAAACTTTTAAAAAACTACCTCTATTTGTTCTTATTGGAAAGAATAAAGAAACCAGGGCAACTCAGACAAGGTCCAAAAATGGCTGCCTGCTCATAGACAGTGTCCTCCCTGAGGTCAGCGATTGTGCAGTATTTGTTATGGTCTCTTTAGGGGCTGGACCATGAGGTCCTATGAGGAACTGATAAAATTTTTCTGTCTGGACCCTCTAAACACCATCAATTTCCCATTTATTGTGCATTTATAAAGTGTATAACTCAAGCCATTTTTATGCTAATGGAGTCATTAATTGTGCTAAACAGGAAATACACACACATACATATGTATGACATACATATGTATGACATATGTATGTGTGGGTGCATATATTTATCATTTATGTCTATACATCTACCTGTTGATTTGTAATTTCTAAGACTGATGAGCATATTGTTAATAGGCAGCAATTTGAGAGTCAGTTAGGCTCTTTGATGGTCAGTTCAGGTTTTTTCCTCTGGCGATAAGAAATTATTTCTTTTATCCTTTTGTGTAATTTAATGCACCACAATGAATTAAACCTGTTGTTTGGGTAACTAAAATAATAACTTAACAATTTGATCCAATCTTGTTATTAGGTCAAAGAAAATAAGGAAACAGTATCATCTGATGATCTGATCAACCACTTCACCAGGTTGAGATGCTGGCAAAGACACAGCTATAGAGTGAAGGTAAAGATAGCCTGTCCTGGGATTTTCTTATTGATTCATCTAGGAAATGTCCTTTCATCCTGTGCACATTTATTTATAAACATATAAAGATGTAGAAAATAAACAAAATGAGTTAATCTGTGTCCTGTTTAAGGTAAAATCCTTGGGAAGGCAGCCCCATGTGTTTCTATCCCTCATCCTGACAAATCCTCATGGTAATTATTTGTTGTTCATCAGCTCAGTATGCTAGAAACAGAGCTGGCAAAGCACAATCCAATAAATTATTGGGCACATTTAGCGGGGGCTTGGATTTGAGTACACACACTGCAGAAAGGCCAGATGGGCCCTGCCACCTGTCATTTCTGGTGCTGTTGTTTGCTTGGGTCACCACCAGCTATGGGGACTGACTGGATATGGCTGGAGAGCAAAATTAAGCCTGGCAAAATACTTTAACATCATGAAGGCTTTGGCATTTCACCTGATTATTATATTTCTTTTGTGAATTTCTAGACACTTAAATATTTTTTCTCAAACTTTCATTTTCAACTCATCATAAGCACTGTAAACATTTTATGTACATTATTAATCTTATTGTAAAATATTCAACAAAACATTAGTTGTAGGTTTTGCTCAATACTACACAAGAAACATCAGCAAATAGAAAGGCAAAAAATATTGAGTGTATGATTCCTTAAAATTTGCCCTTTTCTATAAAACTTGTGCAATTTTTAGTCATAGTAAAATTCCTGTTATGAAATTTTTCATCTTTTTTTAGTCTGACTGAAAGGGATTTTATGAGAGGAAATTAACACTAAAAGCTAGCAGTGAGGCTTAAGTGCTGGAGCTGTGGAAGTGTGAGAGGTATAAGACACACCATTCATGTTAGCAGCTGACTTGATAATTCAGATTCAAGAAACAAAAGGGAACTTCAAGTAGGAGAATGTGCTGTAAGGCTCAAGCTCTATGGAAGATTCCCCTATCTTTGATTTGATATGTGCAATCGGAAACCCACATATTTTTCTTGAGATCTAAATACCAAATATAATTACACAATTATTCCTTTTATGTAAAGTTCATTTTAACAACATAATACTCTTTCAATATACGTTTAGAAAAATATTAAGTAGATCAAAATGTCAGTAATATTCATGGAACCTAAAGGTAAAAATGTGAAATTTAAATGTATTTGTCATTGTTCTTTCCCTTTAGTCATTGAGAAATTCTTGAACCATTTTTCCCTTCTTTTTTCTAGAAGTTTTGTTTATTGTGAGAAAGGCCAAATAATGTATTTGAACCATCTGCACTGCAAACGTGGTAAATGAATTCCAGCTCTCCTTAAAGTTACAGAGTTGCAACTCAAAACTATCCTTAAAATGATGATTTTTAATATTACCTGTTTTAATTTAATGTGATTATTTATTACTGGAAAAGAAGCAAATTTAGAAAAGTGGAAAGTGAAAATGATTGCAATAGGTGTCTGTATGTTGCTGCTGTCCAGCACATTGAGTTTAAATTTAAATGGTTAAGAGCAAAATCCTTAAGCTCTCTATGATCATGGATTCAAAAACATTACTTTTAGAACACTAATTTCCAAGATTTTAAACCTACTACTAAAAAAGGGGGGGGGGTCCATGGTAGGTTGGGAGATTTGGGTGTCAAACAAAATGAAAAGGGTTTTCTTCCTGCAATATGACTACTCAGAACTAGAAATGTGCTAAAATGACCTGAGACTACCCAAAAAAAGAAGCCTTGGGCTACAATATTTCCCACATGTATGTGGTCAGAGAATTTTTAATGCCACCCCCCTGCAGCACATTGTGGTACTCCTATTTCAGAAAACTTGCTTTGGGGAAAATAAATCCATATATACTTATAAACCACAGTGCAATCTTACCTCAAAGAACCTCCTATTTTGTATTTATTTTCACATTTTTAACCTGTCATGCTCATCCTTACACTCAAAACTGAATTTCCACGGAGATATTATGGGCTCTAGCAGTTGCATTCCCTTCCATCAGTGGTATGACTGCAATCATGATCACAAGGGTTGCAGGTCTATGGACTCTCAATGATAGATCTATGCATGGATGTAAAATTCTGAATGTGGAAAATTCTCAACTTAATTGAAAATCAGCTTTCTCATTAAAAAAACTTCCTCTTGATATTCCTACTAAATTACTTTTTTTTTCAATTCTGAGTCTTTGTAAATTTTGTATTTTTCTATTGGTTATCATTCTTAGGCTTTAAAAAATATCCTCACTTCAAGACAGTTTTTCATTGAGAGAGAGAGAGAGAAATGATGTGAGAAATATTGACTGGTTGCTTCCCGAACATGTCTCCACTGGTGATTAAACCCGAAATCCAGGCATGTGCCCTAACCAGGAATTGAACCTGTAACCTTTCTATGTATGGGATGATGCTCCAACAAACTGAGCCACACTGGCCAGGGACATTCTTAGGCTTTTGAACAGAGAGAGGAGAAAAACAGAGGATAATTTAAATATAACTGTGTGTGACTTTTTAAGTAATAGTTACCTTCAAAGATATTTCAGAAGAAGTTGACAGTAACATGTTTTAGAATTTCCAGAAGAAGCAAATAAAATACCCTGAAGGTATAATATATTGTATTAAGAACTAGTGAACACCAGTATGTATTGCTATTAAAGGGCATGATATAGTTAAGATTTTTCCTTGCTTTGCAGATGACATAGTGAGAAATTTAGAAAACATGCATCAGTAAAGATTAATGTTGTATGAGCTATAAGCAAAATGACTCTGTGGTTTATGAAAACATATGAAGAGATAAAAAACAGAAAAATAGCTTGCATCTGTTGACTGTTTGCTGCTGGCAATGTGATGTTTGTGTTTGATACCATTGCCTTGCACATTTAGTTAGGTCAACATGATGCACAGATATCCGAGACAACTCTGGAACCAGACATTTGGAATTGCAAACCAAAAATTGCATAATTACTAAAGTGACCACCTCAGATTCTGATTGTATTATTAAGGGTTTACTTTTTGTTACTCAACCATTTTATTGGGTATTTCACAAATATTTAATCTTGATGGGTGTGTATATAGATGCACAGAGGATTTCCAAGTAATGCTGTTAAATGCTCACTACCTCCCTCATGCAGAGCATTTTAAGTTGGTTCCTAGAAGCAGTGCTGGAGGGAGGCATTCACATGTCGGGGACTTATTGGGGAACAGTTCTCAGAGGAAAGAAGTTCACAAAGGAGCCAAGCATAAGTGTGGTCTTAGGTAACATCTAAGACCAAACAATTACATAAATAAATAAAGCAGGCTAAAGGAATAGAGAACATTGGACTAGGGGGAGCAATTTTAATTTAAGATCTCCCTTACAAGATGACATAAAGCAGAAACCAAATGTGAATATTTGGGTGGAGAACATTTAGGAAGCGGTAAAAACATATGCAAGGGCCCTGAGGTGACAGTCTCTTTGGCATATTCATGGACCAGTAAGGAGACCAGTGGGGTTGAAATAGAATGAACCAGAGAACAGTGGAGGAAAATGAGACAGGACAAGTTTTCAGAGTACAGTTGGTACACGACATGGTGAGCCATGGTGGAAACTGGAATTCTACCCTAAGTCACTGGAGACCACACAATTGCCTGTGTGGCCCTCAACTGCCCAACATACCAGTTTTGTTATCTGTAAAATAAATTAGAAGGCCAAATGGTATCCCAAGATGTGAAATTCTGATTCCAGAATGATTTATTTGGTATTTCACACCTTATTTCCTTACCTTTCTAATGAGGATGGGTTTCAGTTAAGGCCGCAGAGCAATTAATAGGCCCTGTAAACTCTCCCAAAAGAAGAGAAATAACATTGTTGTACAAGAAATGGGATGGTTTGAAGAGATCGAAGACATTTAAGAAGCAAATTGAGGATCTCTATATTTCAGGGACTGTGCTACTGGTGCAAGGCAAGTCATAAGCATGGTTTTCTTTCTACCTTTTTTATTTTATTTTTATTGAGTTATTGAGGTGACATAGCTAACAAAACCATTCAGATTTTAAGTGTACAACTTAACAAAACATCATCTGCATACTACATCATGAGCCCATTGCCTAAAGTGAAGCTTCCTTCTGTCCCAATTTATCCTCCCTTTGCTCTCTTCCTACCCTTAAATTTGAGCTTCTAGTGGTTGCACACATAGGGGTTCATACACAATTGTTCAATTTTAAGGTTATGTTGTAGAAGAAGGATATGAGCATTTTAGGTTGCCTTGTACAGAATGTGTGGTCTAGTAAAAAGAATAGAGAATATTTATTATTGGTTTTCCAATAATGTAAGAAGAGTGAACCCTGGAATTCCCCTGAAATTCCCTCCCCTCTCCCCTCTGAAATTTCAGGGTAAAATGGGAAGGGCTTACAGGAACAAGTATAAAGGACACATGGACAAAAACAAGGGGGTGTGGAAAGGGGAGGGAGGAGGGGAGGCCTGGAGGTGGTGGGCTGTGATGGGAGTGAAAGGCAGAAAACCGTACTTGAACAACAATTAAAACTAAAAAAAATGAGAGAGAGAAAAAAGAGTGAACCCATTGGAGTAATGAGTTATTAGATCCTGTGAGGTGTACCTTGGGGTAGAATTTAAGAGGAATAAAAACACATAAAATAGCTCATAAAGCCTTGGCATTTTAAGACAAGATTACAGCTAAGAGTCAACAATGGGATATATCATGACCACAAAGTTTTTGTAACATGATTTTTTTATTGAGATATAATTCACATACCATAAAGTTTATAGCTTTAAAATATAAAATTCAATGGTTTTAACTGTATGGTAAGGCCATCACCACTAATTCCAAAACATTTCTATCACTCTGAAAAGAAATTCTTTACCCATAAATAATCCTTCTCCACTCCTTCCACCATCAATAGCTGGTAATCTACTTTGCCTACTTTGAACATGTCATATTAATGTAATCATACAATGTTTGGCCATTTGTGTCTGGCTTCCTTTACTTATAATTTTTTCCAAGGTTCATCTATGTTTTAGCATATATCAGTATTTTATTTCTTTTAATTAGTGAATAATATTCCATTGTACAGATATACAACATTTCGCTTATCCATTTAACAGCTGATGAACATTTGAGTTGTTCCTACCTTTGGCTATCATGAATAATGTTGCTATGACTATTCATGTACCAGTATTTATGTAAACATAATTTTCAATTTTTTTACATGCCTATTGGCACTTTATATACCTTCTTTGGAAAATGTCTGTTTAAATTCTTTGTCCATTTTAAAGACACATTTTTTTGCTTTTTAATTGCTGAGTTGTTAGTGTTCTATAAATATACAACCTTTATCAGATATATGACTTATAAATATTTCTCCAATCTGTGGTTATCTTTTCACTTTCTTGATAATGTCCTTTAGAGTACAAAATTTTTAATTTTAATGAACTCCACCTATTCACTTATTTTTTATTGTAGCTTGGGCTTCAGGTGTGTATTTAAAAAAGCACTGCATAATTCAAGTTCACTAAGATATACACTTATGTTTTCTTCTAACAGTTTTATAGATTTAGCTCTTGCATTTAGGCTTTTGGTCTATTTTGAGTCAATTTTTATGTATGGTGTTAGGCAAGGTTCCAACTGTATTCTTTTCATTGTTATTATTGTACCAACTTTATCCTTTTGCATATCATTCTCTGGTTGACCCAGCACCACCTGTTGAAAAGACTTCTTTCCTTCCCTATTGAATAGTCTTATACTGTTATTGAAAATCAATTCAGCATAATTATAATTTCTTTTGGATTCCCAATTCTATGCTGTTAGTTTATGTGTCTCTCCTTTGCCAGGACCAGATGACACTTAGTATTGTAGCTTTATAGCAAGTATTTTTCCTTTCATTTTCTTTCTTTAAAAATTATTTTATTGTTGTTCAAGTACAGTTGTCTGAATTTACCCTCCAACACTCCCTCCCTACCCCAAAAATTCTCAGCTCCCTCCTCTGCTTCCACCCTGCCCCTGATTTTCTCCATGTGTCCTTTAAAGATGTTCTTGAAAACCTTTAGACCCATCTCCCCCATTATACCCTCCCACCTCCCCTCTGGTTACTGTCAGATTGTTCTTAATTTCAATGTCTCTGGTTATATTTTGCTTGGTTGTTTGGTTGGTTAGATTTCACTTATACTTGAGATCATATGGTATTTGCCATTCACTGCATGGCTTATTTCATTTAGCATAATTCTCTCCTGTTCCATCCATGTGGTTGCAATGTGTAGGGACTCCTTCTTTCTTTCTGTGGCATAGTATTCCATTGAGAAAGTGTACAATAGTTTTTTGACCTATTTGTTTACTGATGGGCACTCAGGTGGCTTCCAGCACTTGGCTGTTGTAAATCATGCTGCTGTGAATATTGGGTGCATAGGTTCTTTTGGATTGGTGTTTCAAGGCTCTTAGGATATAGTCCCAACAGTAGAATTTCTGAGTCAAAAGGCAGTTCCATTTTTAGTTTTCTGAGGAAATTCCATACTATTCTCCATGGTGGCTGCACCAGTCTGCATTCCCACAAACAGTGCACTATGGTTCCATTTTCTCCACGTCTTCTCCAACACTTGTAGTTTTTGACTTGCTTATGATGGCTATTCTGACTACTGTGAAGTGGTATCTCATTGTGGTTTTAGTTTGCATCTGTACGATGGCTAGTGAAGCTGAGCATCTTTTCATATGTCTCTGGGCCCTCTGTATGTTCTTCTTGGAAAAGTGTCTCTTCTTTTCCCCATCCTTTTTATTGACTTGTTTGTCTTCCTGGATCGGATTAGTGTGAGTTCTTTATATATTTTGGAGATCAAACTCTTGTCCAAGGTATCACTGGCAAATATGTTTTCCCATAAAGCTGGTTCTCTTTTCATTTTCATGCTGTTTTCTTTAGCCATACAGAAGCTTTTAAATTTGATGAGGTCTTATTTGTTTATTCTTCTCTTTATCTATCTTGCTCTGGGGGACATATAGGTGAAAGTACTGCTGAGTGGAATGTCTGAGATTTTCCTGCCTATATTTTTTCTTGAGGACTTTTATGGAGTCACAGCTTATATTTAAGTCTTTTATCCACCTTGACTTTATTTTTGTGTATGATGTGAGTTGGTGATCGAATTTCATTTTTTTTTTTTTGCATATAGCTGTCCAGATCTCTCAACACCATTTGTTGAAGAGGCTATTTTTATTCCATTTTATGCCACTTCCACCTTTGTAAAATATTAATTGACCATAGAGACTTGGGTTTATTTCTGGGCTCTGTACTCTGTTCCATTGGTCTATGTTCCTGATCTTATGCCAGTACCAGGTTGTTTTGATTACAGTGGCCTTGTACTACAGTTTGATATCAGGTAGTGTGATCCCTTCTACTTTACTTTTCTTTCTCAAAATTGCTGCAGTTATTTGGGGTCATTTATGGTCCCATATAAATTTCTGAAATATTTGTTCTATATCTGTGAAATATGCCATTGGTACTTTAATAGGTATTGCACTGAGTCTATAAATTGCTTTGCTTAGCATGGACCTTTTGATGATGTTAATTCTTCCAGTCCTTGAGCATGGTACATGCTTTCATTTGTTTGTGTCATCCTTAGTTTCTTTTTTCAGTGTTGTATAGTTTTCTGAGTATAGGTCTTTTACCTCCTTGGTTAGGTTTATTCCTAGGTAATTTACTTATCTTGTTGCTTTGCAAATGGGATTTTTTTTCCTGATTTCTGTTTCTGATATTTTACTGTTGGTGTACAAAAATATCTTTGATTTCTGAATTTTGACTTTTTATTCTACTGTTTTGATTCACTTATTAGTTTGAGCAATTTTTGGTAGAGTCTATAGTATTTTCTATATACAGTATAATGTCATCTGCAAACAATGACTATTTTGCTTCCCCCTTTCCAATTTGGATGCCTTTTCTTTCGTGTGTGTGTGTGTGTGTGTCCAATTGCTGTGGCTAGGACTTCCAATACTATGCTGAATAGGAGTGGTGAAAGCAGTCATCCTTATCTTCTTCCTGATCTTAGTGGGAAATCTTTAAATTTTTGCCCATTGAGTATGATGTTGGCTGTAAGTCTCTCATATATGTCTTTTATTATGTTGAGGAATGCTCCCTCTATTCCCACTTTGCTGAGTGTTTTATTTTTTAAAGTATGTTTCATTGATTATGCTATTACAGTAATCCCATTTTTTTTCTCTCTGTTATTCCCTTCTGGACTTCACCATCCTCCCACATGCATTCCACCTTAGTTCATGTCCATGGGTCATGCATATACGTTCTTTGGCTTCTCCATGTCCTATATTATTCTTAACCACTCCTTCTATTTTGTACCTACCATTTATGCTTCTTATTCCCTGTAACTTTTTCCCCCATTCCTCCACCCCCACTGATTACCCTCCATGTGATCTCCATTTCTGTGATTCTGTTCCTGTTCTAGTTGTTCGCTTAGGGTTTTTTGTTTGTTTGTTTGTTTGTTTGTTTTTGCTTTTTAGATTCAGTTGTTGATAGTTGGGAGTTTGTTGTCATTTTACTATTTATAGTTTTGATGTTCTTTTTCTTATATAAGTCCCTTTAACACTTCACATAATAAGGGTTTGTTGATGATGAACTCCTTTAACATGACCTTATCTGGGAAGCACTTTATCAGCCCTTCCATTCTAAATGATAGTTTTGCTGGATAGAGTAATCTTGCATGTAGGTTCTTGCCTCTCATGATTTCAAATACTTCTTTCCAGCCACTTTTACCTGTAAGGTTTCTTTGTTAAATCAGTCTTATGGGAATTCCTTTGTAGGTAACTGCTTTTCTCTTGGTGCTTTATGATTCTTTCCTTATCTTTAATCTTGGATAATGTAACTACAATGTGCCTTGGTGTGTGCTTCCTTAGGTCCAACTTCTTTGGGACTCTCTGAGCTTCCTCGACTTCCTGGAAGTCTATTTCCTTTGTCAGACTGGAGAAGTTCTCCTTCATTATTTGTTCCAATAAGTTTTCAATTTCTTGCCCTTTCTCTTCTCCTACTGGCACCCTTATGATTTGGATGTTGGAATGTTTAAAGTTGTCCTGGAGGTTCCTAAATCTCTCCTCATTTTTTAAAAATTCTTGTTTCTTCATTCTGTTCTTGTTGAATGTTTATCTCTTCTTGGTTCTCCAAATCATTGATTTGAATCCCAGTTGCCTTCCCTTCACTATTGGTTCCCTGTATATTTTTCTTAATTCCACTTTGGATAGCCTTCACATTCTCCTCTATTTTGTAATCATACTCAACCATTTTTGTGAGCATCCTGATTACCAGTGTTTTCAACCCTACATATGATAGGTTGGTTATCTCTTTATCACTTAGTTCTTTTTCAGAAGTTTTGATATGTTCTCTCATTTAGGCCAGATTTCTTTTTCTCAGCAGAGGTGTTAAGTTACAAGGGGGTGGAACCTTGGGTATTTGCCAGGGCAGGTCAACCCACTTCACTGTGTTGTGGCTCTGTATGAGGGGGAGGGGTCCAAGAGGGAACAATGCCACTTGCTCAGCTCTTGGCTGACTTTCAGTCACTCCCTCCACTACCCCCAAACAGATTGGGCCTTTCTTGTGCTGATTCCTGGATGGACCATACAGGCCCCTCCAATGAACTCTCCCATGAGGCTGGGAGTTTCTCCCACTGCCCCAATCTCCACAGATTTTTACCATCAGAGGTTTTGAGGCTTTATTTTCCCACTCTGGAACCTTGAGTTGCATGATCTGTCTCATTTACCAGTAGTTCCTCCTGGTTTATCTGCATGCAAATTTGGGACCACAAGCTGCCACCTAGCCCACCTCGTCCTTCAGCTACTGCCTTGCCATGTGTCCTCTCTGCCCCAGATGCTGGTCTCCACCCCTCCTACCAGTCTAGATGAATGTTTCTTCTTTAGCTCCTTGGTTGTTGGACTTCCATACAATTTAGTTTTCTGAAAGTTCTGGTTGATTTGTGGTTTTATTTTTTATTTTGTTGTATTTATTTATTTAGACCTTTTTTATTGTTGTTCAAGTAGTTGTCTGCCTTCCCCCCACCCATCCTCTCCACCCCAGACATCCCCACCTCCCTCCCCTGTTCCCACCCTCTTGTTGTTGTACATGTGTCCTTTATAATTAATTGTTCCTTCAAACCCTTCAACCTTTTGAAGATCACATGGTATTTTCCCCTCACCACCTGGCTTATTTCACTTAGCAAAATGCTCTCCAGTTCCATCCATGATGTCACAAAGGGTAGGAGCTTCTTTTTTCCTCTGCTGTGTAGAATACCATTGTGTAAATATACCATAGTTTTTTTGATCTGTTCATTTACTGATGGGCTATTAGGTTGCTTCCAGCACTTGGCTACTGTGAATTGTGCTACTATGAACATTGGGGTGCATAGGTTCTTTTGGATTGGCGTTTCAGGGTTCTTAGGACATAATCCCAAAAGTGGAATTGCTGTTTCAAAAGGCAGTTCCATTTTTAGTTTTCTGAGGAAATTCCATACTCTTCTCCATAATGGTTGTATCAGTCTGCATTCCCACCAACAGAGCACTAGGGTTCCCTTTTCTCTACAACCTCTCCAAAACTTGTTGTTTGTTGCTTTGTTTATGATGGCCATTCTCAATGGTATGAGGCAATATCTCATTGTAGTTTTAATTTACAGCTTTCTGATAGCTAGTGATATTGAGCATCTTTTCATGTGTCTCTGGATCTTCTATATGTCCTCTTTGGAGAAGTCTCTTTTCAAGTCCTTTGCCATTTTATTAGTTGGGTTGCTTGTCTGCTTATAGTGGAATCATGTGAGTTTTTAAATTTATTTTGGAGATAAAACCCTTGCCTGAGGTGTCATTGGCGAATATGTTTTCCCATACATTTGGTTTCTTTTCATTTTAATGCTGTTTTCTTTAGCCATGCTTAAGCCTTTATTTTGATGAGATCCCATTTGTTTATTCTTTCCTTTATGCCCCTTGCTCTAAGGGACATATCAGTGAAGTTGTTGCTGTATGGAATATTTGAGATTTTCCTACCTATGTTCTCCTCTGGGACTTTGATGGTGTCATGGATTATATTTAAATCTTTTATCCACCTTGAATTTATTTTTGTGTATGGTGTAAGGTGGTGCTCGAGTTTCTTTTTTTTTTCCCACAGCAAATCTTTACATTTATTTTATTGTTTTCATCTTGTTCTTTTTTAATTACTTTATTCTTATTCAATTATAGTTGTCTCTATTTTCTCCCACTCTGCTTCCCCACCCCATCCAAACCCACCTCCCTCTCTTGCTTCCACCCCCCCACCTTGGTTTTGTCAATGTATCCTTTATAGTAGTTCCTGAAAAACCTTCTCTCCAAAGTCCTTTCCCCCATCCCCTCTGGCTATTGTTAGATTGTTCTTAATTTCAATGTGTCTGTTTATATTTTGTTCACTTTCTTCATTTGTTGATTATGTACCAGTTAAAGGTGATATCATATGGTTTTGTCTCTCCCTGCTTGGCTTATTTTTTCTTACCATAATGCTCTCCAGTTCTATCCATGCTGTTGCAAATGTTATAAGTTTATTCTTTGTCTCTGCAGTGTAGAATTCCATTGTGTAAATATACCATAGTGTTTTTGATCCTCTTATTTGCTGATGGGAACTTAGGTTGCTTCCAGCACTTGGCTATTATAAATTGTGCTGCTATGAACACTGGGGTGCATAGGTTCTTGGGTTGGTGTTCCAGGGCTCTTAGGGTATAGTCCCAGCAGTGGAATTGCTGGGTCAAAAGGCAGTTCGATTTTTAGTCTTCTGAGGAAATTCCATAGTGTTTTTCACAATGGCTGTACTGGTCTGTATTCCCACCAACAGTGCACTAGGGTTCCCTTTTTTCCCCTTCCTCTTCAACAATTGTTTGTTGTTTTGTTTATGTTGGCCGTTTTGACTGGTGTGAGGTGGTATCTCATTGTGGTTTTAATTTGCATCTCTCTGATGGCTAGTGATGCTGAGCATCTTTTCATATGTCTCTGGGCCCTCTATATATCCTCCTTGGAGAAATGTTTCTTCAAGTCTTTTGCCCATTTTTTATTTATTATTTTTTTCCTGGAGTTGAGTCATGTGAGTTCTTTATATATTTTAGAGCTCAAACCCTTGTCTGAGGTATCATTGGCAAATATGTTTTCCCATATAGTTGGTTCTCTTTTCATTTTAATGCTGAATTCTTTAGCCATGCAGAAGCTTTTGAATTTGATGAGGTCTCATTTGTTTATTCTTTCCTTTATGTCCCTTGCTCTAGGGGACATATCAGTGAAGATGTTGCTGTGTGGAATGTCTGAGGTTTTCCTGCCAATGTTTTCCTCTAGGACTTTTATGGTGTCACGACTTATATTTAAGTCTTTTATGCACTTTGAATTTATTTTTGTGTGTGGTGTAAGTTGGTGATCAAGTTTCACTTTTTTCCATGTAGCTGTCCAGATCTCCAAACATCCTTTGTTGAACTGGCTATTTTTGCTATATTTTATGTTTCTTCCCCTTTTGTCAAATATTAATTGACCGTAGAGACCTGGGTTAATTTCTGGGCTCTCTGTTCTGTTCTACTGGCCTATATGCATGTTTTAATGCCAGTACCAGGCTGTTTTGATTACAGTGGCCTTGAAATACATTTTGCTATCAGGTATTAAGATCCCTCCTATTTTGCTCTTTTTTTCTCAAAATTTCAGCTATTATTTGGGGTCTTTTATGGTTCCATATAAATTTCTGAAATATTTGGTCTATATCTGTGAAATATGCCACTGGCACTTTATTAGGATTGTGCTGAATCTATAAATTGCTGTAGGTAGTATCAACATTTTGATGATGTTAATTCCTTTGATCCATGAACACAGTACATGTGCCCATTTGTTTGTGTCTCCCTTAATTCCTTTTTTCAGCATTGTGTAGTTTTCCGAGTATAGGTCTTTTACATCCTTGATTAGGTTTATTTCTAGGTACTTTATTTATCTTGTTGCTTTACAAATAGGATTTTTTTCTGATTTCTGCTTCTGATGTTTCGTTTTGGGTATGCAAATGCCTTTGATTTTTGAATATTGACTTCGTATCCCATTATTTTGCCAAATTCATTTATTTGGTCGAGTAGTTTTTTGTTAGAGTATACAGGGTTTTCTATGTACAGTATAATGTCATCTGGAAACAATGAGTATTTTGCTTCCTCCTTTCCAATTTGGATGCTTTTTATTTCTTTTTCTTGTCCCATTGCTGTGGCTAAGGCTTCCAATACTATATTGAATAGGAGTTGTAAAAGCAGTCATCCTTGTCTTGTTCTTGATCTTAGTGAGAAAACTAAGTCTTTGCCCATTAAGTATGATGTAAGCTGTAAGTGTCTCATATATGGCCTTTATTATGTTAAGCAATGCTCCCTCTGTTCCCATTTTGCTAAGTCTTTTAATCATAAGTGGGCGCTGTGCCTTATCAAATGCTTGTCTACATTTATTGTCATCACCATGTGATCTTTGCCTTTCATTTTGTTTATATGATGTATTACATTTATTGATTTGTGAATATTGTGCCATCCTTGCATCCCTGGGGTGAATCCCACTCGATCATAGTGTATTATCTTTTTAACATATTGCTTGATGCAGTTTGGCAATATTTTGTTGAGGAATTTAAGGTCTATGTTCATCAGTGATATTGGCCTGAAGTTTTCTTTCTTTGTTATGTCTTTTTCTGATTTTGGGATTAGGGTGATGCTGGCTCCATAAAAAGAGTTTGGGAGTCTTCTATCTTCTTGGATTTTTTTGAATAGTCTGTGAAGGATAGGGGTTAGCTCATCCGTAAATACTTTGTAGATTTCTCCTGTCAGTCTGTTCAATCCAGGGACTTTGTGTGTCTGGAGGGTTTTTGATTACTGCTTCAATTTCATTAACTGCTATTGGTCTGTTCAGGCTTTCTCCTTCCTCATTCAGTTTTGGAAGATTGTATTTTGCTAGAAACTTATCCATTTCATGTAGGTTTTCAAATTTCTTGGCCTATAGTTCTTCATAGTAATTTCTTATAATCCTTTGTATTTCTGTAATATCAGCTTTAATCTCTGGTCTTTCATGTCTGATTGTGTTTATTTGGGTCCTCTCTCTTCTTTTCTTGATGAGTCTACTGTTTATCTTTTCAAAGAACCAGCACCTGGACTTATTTATCCTTAGAATTTTGCTTGTCATTTAATTCTGCTCTGATCTTGTTATTTCCTTTATTCCATTTGCTCTGGGCTGTTTTTGTAACAGATTTTTGAGATTGAAAAGTAAAAATCTTTCAAGTTTTTTATTCTTTTTAAAGACCACTTTGGCCATTCTGTGTACCTTGCATTTCCATATGTATTTGATTCAACTTTTCAGTTTTTCAAAAAAAAAAATAAGGAAGCTGAGTTTTGTTTTAGATTGTTTGGAATCTGTAAATCAATTTGGAGAGTATTGCTATCTTATGATATTAAGTGTTCCAACCCATCCATACAATATGATTCCCCTTGTACTTAGTTCTTGCTATTTTCCTTCAACAATATTTTATAGTTTTTAATGTACATATCTTGCAGATTTTTGCTAAATTTATTTCAATGTATTTATTATTGTTGATGCTACTGAAAAAGGAATTGCTTTATTCACTTCATTCTCAGATTGTTTGTTGAAGTTATAGAAATATAGTTGATTTTTGTGTATTTATCTTACATTGGGGAAAATTGCTGAACTCATTTACTTGCTGGAATAGAAATTTGTGAATTCTTTAAGACTTTGTATACAAGATATTCAAATAGAGATAGTTTTATGTTATCCTTTCCAAAATGATGGTCTTTGATCTTTCTTCCTAATTTCCCTTCTTAAAACCTTAAGTATGTTATTGAAAAGAAATGGTGAAAGCAGGCATCTTTGCTTTTTTAATACTCTTAACAAGAACACCTTTAGTCTTTAATATTTTTAAAGATTTTTTTATTGTTGTTCAAGTACAGTTTTCTGCCTTTTTTTCTCAGTCTTTTATCTTAAACATGATGTTAAGTGATTGATTATTTTTTGAGGTTTTATCATGTAGAGGAAGTTCCATTCTATTCCTAGTTTGTTGAATGTTTTTTATCGTGAAAGTATTTTGGTATTTTTCAAAGTCTTTTTTTTTTCTATTGAGAAGATCATGTAGTTTCTGTCCTTTATTCCATTACAGTGATGTGTAACCTTGATTCCATTTTTCTGGTGAATAATTTTAGAATTCCAGAGATAGATCTAGTTGGTTATGGTGTACAATTCTTATTTTACATTGCTGGATTCTATGTACTAGTCTTTTGTTGAAAGTTTTTACATTTATATTCACAGACACATTGGTATGCCACATTGTATATGTGTGTATTTTTGTAATATTTTGGCTTTGCAACCAGGCTATGGATGACTTAACAGGATGTGTTGGGTAGCATTCCTTTCTGTTTTATGCGATATTTGGCAGACTTTTGAAGAACTGGTGTTAATTCTCCTATAAATATGTGGTAGAATTCACCAGCAAAGTAATCTGGTCCTGGGTTTTTCATTGTGAGGAGTTATTTTATTTTTATTACTAATTTAATCTCATTAATTTTATAGGTATCCTCAGATTTCCATTTCTCCTTGAGACATTTTTAGTAGTTCAAATCTTTCTGGGAATTTTTCCATTTTTGTTAATTATTTAACACATTGGGTACAATTATTCATACTGCTTCCTTATAAATGCTCTTTATTCAGGAATTTGGTAGTACTATCCTATTTTACTTCTAATTTTAGTTCTCATATTTTCCCCCTTGTCTGGTTTACCAAAAATTTAATTTTCTTGATCTTCTGAAAGAGCCAATATTTTGCTTCATTATTTTTCTCTTTTTATTTTCTATTCTTTGCTTCATTTATTTATGCTTTAGTATTTATTTCCTTCTTCTTGATTTAAGTTTAATTTTCTCTATGATTTCTATATTCTTAAAATGGAAGGTTACTGATTGAATATCTTTCTTTTTTCTTACAGTAGACATTTACAGCTATAAATTTTCCTTTAAGAACTGCTTTGCAGTTCCAAGATGGTGGAGGAGTAAGTGAAAGCTACATAACACCCCCCCTCAAAAAAAAAAAAAAACAATCTGGAATTACAACTAAGTTGTAGAGAAATCATCTTCAATAACCAACTGAACACTAGGTGGAGAGAAGCCTTACAATCACAAACAGACAGAATAAAATACTTTAGCACAATGCGACTGATAGGGAGTGTGCAAGAGACAAGAGAGGGCTGGCCGTGCTCCCACAAGCAGCAGGTAAAGTGCCACAGGAATATTTCAGAAGCCAGAGGGTTCCCCCTAAGAAGTATCAGGTCTAAACTGCAAGCTGGGCCTCCAAACCTACAGCACCAGAGCTGGAAAGGAACCCAGATAACATCCAGCTGTGAAAAGGAGCAGGAATTCTGTCTGCCCAGAAGAGACAGCCTGAGAAGCAGAGAGCCTTTAAAAGTGCCAAAACACAAAATATCATTTGCAGTCCCTTACCCTGGGTGGTTGTAAAGGGAGGGCAGAGTAGACTAGAGAAGCTTGAGGAGAGTCTGGGGTTGGTGGCTCTGGAGAACTGAGGGAACAGCCACTAGGATCTATGTGCTGAGTCATTCCCTAAACTACAGGAGCCATCACTGTCAGGCAAAGCATCCTTTCTGAATGGCATCAGCCTGAAGGGAAGAAATAGCCCCACTCCTAGGAATTACTCTGCACCTGTGGTGCTTAAGGTTGACTGCTGATTACAGATTGATTAGATCAACAAACTGATCACTCGTGCAGTTGGTTTAAAGTTTAAGGCAGAAAATTCAAAGAAGCAGCCCAAATGGGAAGATATAGACCTCAAATGAAAAAACAAAAGAATTTTCCAGAAGCAGTAGATGACATGGAAGTATGCAATTTATCAGATAGAGAGTTTAGAGTAATGATTACAGGGATACTCCATAGCATGAAAAAGACATAGAATCATAAAACAGGAGCAGTCAGAAATAAAGAATGCAATATTTGAGATAAATAATACACTGAAAGGAATAAGCAGTAGGTTAGATGAGGTAGTGGATCAAATCAGTGTTTTGGAAGACAGAGCAGACAAAAACAATAAGGCAGACCAACAAAAAGTAAAATGAAGGAAAAAATGAAGAAAACTTAAGAAACATCTTAGACAACATGAAGCATAGCAATATCCACATCATGGGAATACCAGGAGAAGAGAATGAGCAAGGGATTGAGAACCCAATTAAAGAAATAATGACTGCGGGCTGTGAACCAAAGTATCACAGGTTCGATTCCCAACCACCCAGGGCACATGCCAGGGTTGCAGGCCACGACCCCCAGCAACCACACATTGATGTTTCTCTCTATCTCTCTTTCTCCCTCCTTTCCCTCTCTAAAAATAAATAAATAAATCTTTTTTAAAAAAGATAAATGATAACTGAAAATTTCCTTAATCTGCTAAAGGAAAAACTCACACAAGTCCAGGAAGCTCAGAGAGTGCCAAACATGTTGGACCCAAAGAGGCCTACAATGAGACATATCATAACTAAAATAATAAGACTTAAAAATAAGGAGATAAATTTTATCAGCCACAAGAGAAAAGCAGGAAGATACCTACAAGCAATCACCAACTAGACTGGCATCTGATTTCTCAGCAGAAACATTTTAGGCCAGAATGGAGTGCCATGAAATATTCAAGGTGATGAAAAGCTAGGACTTACAACCAAAGTTACTTTACCCAGCAGGGCTATCATTTAAAATCGATGTAGAAATAAGGAGCTTCTGAGACAAGAAAAAGATGAAGGGGTTTGTTAATAACAAACCAATACTGCAACAAATGTTAAAGGGCTTTCTTTAAGAAGAAGAAGAAATTGAGACAAGGGAAAAATACACAGAGGAAAACAGTCTAAATATAAAAGGGCACTACACACAAATCCATCAATAATTACCTTAAATGTAAATGGCTTGAATGCTCAAACCAAAAGGCATAGGGTAACTGAAAGAATGATAACAGATCCATATACATGTTGCCTCTAAGAGACCCATCTCAGATAGAAAGGCACACACAGACTAAAAGTAAAAGGGTGGAAAAAATATATCATACAAATGGAAAAGAAAAAGAAGCTGGGGTAGCAGTACTCATATTTGACAAAATAGACTTTAAAATCAAGGCCCTAGTAAAAGACAAAGAAAGACACTACATAACGATAGAGGGAAAAATACCACAAGATGATATAACCCTAGTAACAATTTCTGCACCCAACACAAGAGTAGTTAAATATGTAAAACAATTTTGATAGAAATAAAATGAGAGGTTGACAGAAATAGTCATAGGATGGTTTTAACACCCCATTGACTTCAATGTATATTCAATGTATGATATTACAGGCAGAAAGTCAACACGGATACAGTGATCTTAAATTACACACTAGATCAAATGGATTTAATTGATATTTTCAGA
The DNA here is from genome assembly GCF_004126475.2 of Phyllostomus discolor. Taxonomy (NCBI): domain Eukaryota; kingdom Metazoa; phylum Chordata; class Mammalia; order Chiroptera; family Phyllostomidae; genus Phyllostomus; species Phyllostomus discolor. The sequence goes on along the minus strand of NC_040911.2, from coordinate 61,434,522 downwards.
GCATTTCAACACAAAGCATCAGAATAAACACACTTTTGAAGTGCACTGGAATGTTTTCTAGGATGGACCACATGTCAGAACACAAAACAAGTCTCAATAAATGTAATAAGATTGAAATAATATCGAACACCTTCTCTGACTACAATGCTATGAAACTAGATATCAATTATAGAAATGCTGTAACAAACAAAGACATGGAAGCTAAATAATATATTATTAAGCAATGAATGGGTCAACAGTGAGATCAAGGAAGAAATCAAAAGATACCTTGAAACAAATGAAAATGAGGATACAGCAAACCAAATCTGTGGCACACTGGAAAAGCAATTCTAAGAGGTAAATTCATAGCATTACAGGCCTAACTCAAAAAACAAAATAGCTCAAACAATCCAACTTCACACTTAAAGGAAGTTGAAAAGGAGCAACAAACAAAGCTCAATGTGAGAAGAAGGAAGGAAATAATTAAGATCAGAGCAGAAATGATTGAAATAGAGTCTAAAGAATGATCCAAAAGAGAAATGAATCCAAGACCTGGTTCCTTGAAAAGATAAACAAGATTGAAAAACTTTTCACCAGACTCATCAAGAGAAAATAGAAAAGACCCAAATAAATAAGAGCAGAAATAACAATTAACACCAAAGAAATGCAATAGAAGGTAAGAAAAAAAAATATGAAAAATTATACACCAACAAAACTGGACAGCTTGGATGCAATAGATAAATTCCTAGAAACATACAGTCTTTCAAAATAATTCAGAGAGGATCAGAGAATCTGAACAGACAGATTACACCTAATGAAATTTAAGTAGTAATAAAAAAAACTCCCAGCAAACAAAAGCCCTGGACCAGATGGCTTCCCAGGTGAATTTTACCAAACATTGCAAGAATTAACCCTTCTCCTTCTCAAATGATTTTATAAGATTTAAGAGGAGAGAAGGCTCCCAAACTCATTTCACAAGGCTAACATTACTCTAATTCCAAAACCAGATAAAGACTCTACAAAGAAAGACAATTATACGCCTAGCAGGAAGGTGACCATGGAAATTGGAATCTGTTAAGGAGTGTGTAATGATTCACCTGATGAATCAACTAGTCCTAAAAATGGGTGGCACTGGAGCATTGGACCATACCCAGCCATTGCCAGAAGTCAGAAGTGCATGAGCAGGGGATGGGAGTGAGGCCCCAGGATGTGGGAGTTCTTCTCACCCCTGCAGCCCACCACACCGGAGATCTGGACAGCTACATGAAAACAAAATGAAACTCAATCACCAACTTACACCACACACAAAAATAAATTCAAAGTGCATAAAAGACTTAAATATAAGTTGTGACACCATAAAAGTCCTAGAGGAAAACATCAGTAGGAAAACCTCAGACATTCCACACAGCAACATCTTCACTGATATGTCCCCTAGAGCAAGGGACATAAAGGAAAGAATAAACAAATGGGACCTCATCAAATTCAAAACCTTCTGTATGGCTAAAGAAAAGAGCATTGAAAAGTAAAATAGAACCAACTGTATGGGAAAACATATTAGCCAATGATACCTCAGACAAGGGTTTAATCCCCCAAAATACATTTAAAACTTACACAACTCCACTCTAAGAAGACAAGCAACCCTGCACTCAGAAAATTATATGACACTAAAGGAGAAATTGAAGAAGATACAAATAAGTGTAAGCACATACCATGCTCATAGATAGGACAAATTAACATCATTATGATTTTCATACTAAAAAAAAATCCACACTACCCAGAGCAATGTATAGATTCAACATAATTCCTATCAACATTCCAATGAAATTTCACAGAACTAGAACAAATATTTTAAAACTTATATGGAACCACGAAAAACCCTGCATAGCAACAGTGATCCTGACAAAGTAGAACAAAGTGGGAAGAATCATGCCACCTAATATCAAACTATACTACCAAGGCCATTGTATTCAAAACAGCATGATACTGGCATAGAAACAGACATATAGGTCAATGGAACAGAACAGATAACCCATACCTTTATAGTCAATTAATATCCAACTGGAGAAGCAAGCACATGCAATGGGCTAAATGTAATCTATTCAATAAATGGTGTTGGAAACATTGGACAGATATGTGCAGAAAAATGAAACTAGACCACATTTTTGCACCACACAAAAGAATGAATTCGAAATAGATCAAAGGCTTAAGTGTTAGACTTGACCAAAAAAAAATCCTAGGAGAAAACATAGGCAGTAAAATCTTGGACATTGCTCATAGAAAATTTTTATCAGATATACCCCCAAGGCAAAGTAAAGAAAAGAAAAAAAAAACGGGGACTGCATCAAACTAAAATGTTTTTGCACAGCAAAGGAAATCATTAACAATATAAAAAGATAAACCATAGACCTGGAGAACATATTCATTCATACATCTGATAAGGGGTTAATATCTAAAATTTATAAAGTGCTAACAAAACTCAACACCAAAAAAACCCCAAAGAACCCAAATAAAAAAGAGGAAAGGACCTGATTAGGCAGTTCTTCAACGAGGACATACAGATGGCCAATAGACATATGAAAAGATGTTCAATGTCACTAATCATCAGAGAAATACAAATAAAAACCACAATGAGATACCATCTCACACCTGTCAGAATAGCTATTATCAATACTTGAACAAACAACAAGTGTTAGTAAGGATGTGGGGAAAAGAGAACCCTTTTGCACTGTTGGTGGTAATGCAGACTGGTGCAGCCACTGTGGAAAGCAGTATGGAGATTCTTTAAGAAATTAAAAGTGGATTTGCCTTTTGACCCAGAATCCTACTTCTGGGAACATACCCAAAGGAACCCAAAACACTAATTCAAAAGAACATAAACAGTGTTATTAAATTACCAACAAATAGAATCAGCCCAAGTGTTCATCAATAGATAAGTGGATGAAACAACTATGGGACATTTACACTAGAATGGAATTCTACTGGGCCATAAAAAAGAAAAAAAATTACCCTTTGTGACAGTATGGATGAACCTGGAGAACGTTATACTGAGTAAAAAAAGCCAGTTAGAGAAAAACATATACCATATAATTTCAGTCATGTGTGGAATATAAAGAACAAACTAAACTAACAAGCAAAACATACAGACTCATAGATGAAGAACAGAAGACAGGTGTGAGAGGGAAGTGAGGGGGTGGAAGGATTGATCAAAAAGGAAAAATGACTCATGGGCATGGACAACAGTGAGGTGATTGTTGGGGGGAGAGATGTATGAGGGGACTAAATGGTAATGAAAAATATAATAAAGGCTATGTGTATATGTATGTATATACATATGTGCATGTGTATATATATTTATATATACAAATGTGTGTATATATATAAATGACTTTGCATTATTCTGTAAATTTAATATGTTGTGTTTTGTTACATTCGTCTCAACATAATTGCCAATTTCTTTTTACTTGATTCATTTGTTATTTAGAAGCATGTTAATTTCTACATATTTGTATATTTCCCAAATTTATTTCATTATTAATTTGTAATTTCATTCTATTATGGTCAGGTGACATTCATACTTTGTATGACTTCACCTTTTTAAATTATTGAGACTTATGGCTAATATGTGGTGGATCTTGAATAATGTTCTATGTACATAAAAATGCATATTCTGCTGTTTTGGGGATATATATATTATATATACATACACACACACACATATATATATTTTTCTAGTTGATTTATAATTTTTGTTTGAGACTTCTATTTCCCTATTAATCTTCTGTCTAATTGTTATACCTATTATTGAAAGTGAGATATTAGTGTCAATATTATTTTTTATTTGTCTAGTTTTACAATTCTGTCAATTTTTGCTTCATGTATTTTGGGTCTGTTAAGTTTGGTGGACATATATTTATAACTGTTAGATTTTTTAAATCATTGATTCTTTTATCATCATAAAATTTTCCTCTTTTTCTCTGTAAATAATTTTTTCTTCTTAAGGTCTATTCCATTTCATATTAGTATAGGCACTCCAGATCTCTATTTGTTTTGCCTTTTCCCATCCATTTACATTGAACTTTTTTGTGTTTTTTAATCTAACATCTTTCTTTTAATAGAGAACATATTATTGGATTATTTTAAAATTCATTTTTGAATCTCTGATATTTTATTAGATTGTTACTTCATTCACATTCAATGCTATGAATATGATTAGATTTAAATTTGTCATTTTACTTTTTGCTTTCTGTATGTCTCTTGACATCTTGTTCCTCTATTACTCCTTACTGCCATCACATATGTTAAATAAACATTCTCTTGCATAACAGTTTTACTCCTTTATCTTTTCTTTTACTTATATTATTTTGAGTTACTTTTTAGTGGTTGTACTGGGGATTAATATTAACACATTAACTTATAACAATCATGTTCAAATTAATACTAAGTTCATTTTAATATGCAAAATGTTACCACTCTATAGCTTCATTCTTTCCCCCTTCCTTTATGCTATTATTGTCATACATATTGCATATTTGTGATGCTCTTCAACACAGATTTATAATTAGTGCTTAATGCAATTGCCTAATAAATAAGATAGGAGAAAACAGTGTTACAAGAAAAATGTTTCTAGTCTTTTTTAAATTTATTCTTTCATGTTTGCCTTTTTAAAGTACATTTTATGATTATGCTATTACAATTGTCCTATTTTTTATCCCTTTTATCCTCCACCCAGTACCTCCATCCCCTGCAGCATTTCCCCCAACTTAGTTCATGCCCATGGGTTGTACATATAAGTTCTTTGGCTTCTCTAATTTCTGTACTATACTTAACCTCCCACTGCTTATTTTGTATCTATTAATTATAGTTCTTATTCCCTGTACCTTTTTCCTCTTTCTCCTCCCATCAACTCCCCACTGATAACCCTCCATGTAATTCCCATTCCTGTAACTCTCTTACTGTTCTAGTTGTTTGCATAGTTTGTTTTTGTATTTGTTTTTGTTTTATAGGTTCAGTTGTTGGTAGCTGTGAGTTTGTTGTCATTTTACTATTCATAGTTTTGATCATCTTCTTTTTTTTATTTTAATCATTGTTCAAGTACATTTTTCTCTCCCCTACTCCCATTCCAGCCCACCCACCCAACCCTCCCCCCTTCCCCCAGATGAAGATGATCATCTTTTTCTTAGATAAGTTTCTTTAACACTTTGTATAATAAGTGCTTGGTGATGAACTCCTTTAACTTAACCTTATCTGGGAAATACTTTATCTGCCCTTCCATTCTAAATGATAGCTTTGCTAGATAGAGTAATCTTGGATGTAGGTCCTTGCCTCTCATGATTTCAAATACTTCTTTCCAACCCCTTCTTACAACTAAGATTTCTTTTGAGAAATCAGCTGATGATCTTATGGGAACTCCTTTGTAGGTAACTCTCTTTTTTCTTGCTGCTTTTAAGATTCTCTCATCTTTAATCTTGGGTAATTTACTTATGATGTGCCTTGGTGTGTGTTTTCTTGGGTCCAACTTGTTTGGGACTCTCTGAGCTTTCTGGACTTTCTGGAAGCCTATTTCCTGGGCCAGCTTAGGGAAGTTCTGCTTCATTCTTTGTTCAAATAAGATTTCAGTTTCTTGCTCTTCCTCTTCTCCTTCTGGCACCCTTATGATTCAGATGTTGGAATGTTTAAAGTTGTCCCAGAGGTTCCTAAGCCTCTCCTCATTTTTAAAAAAAAAATCCTTGTTTCTTCTGTTTCGATTGAATGTTTATTCCTCCCTTCTGGTCCAAATTTTTTATCTGAATCTTGGTTTCCTTCCCTTCACTGTTGGTTACCTGTACATTTTTCTTTATTTCATTTTATCTAGCCTTCACTTCTTCCTTTATTTTATGACCATACTCAACCATTTCTGTGAACATCCTGATTACCAGTGTTTTGAACTCTGCATCTGATAGGTTGGCTATCTCTTCATAGCTTCATTTTATTTTTGGAGCTTTCATCTGATCTTTCATTTGGGCCATTTTTGTGTGTTAGTGTGCCTGCCTCGTAGTAAGGGACAGAACCTTAGGTATTTGCCAGGGCAGTGCAACTACGTTTCTGTGCTGTGGCACTGTATGTGGAGGAGGGTTCCAAGAGGGAATAATGCTGCTTGTTCATCACTCAACTGGCTTTCATTCACTTCCCCCACTACCCACAAGCAACAGTGTTCTTTTAGCCTTCTTTTTATGGGAAATTTCTTATTTTGCTTTCCATTTTAATTGAGATCCATTTTGGAAAATTTAGTCTTAGTTGAAGACATTTCCTTCCCATTACTTGGAATATTTCTTGCCATTGCCTTCTGGCTTGTAGTGTTCTGTTGATAGACCAGCTGCTAGTTGGTTTCTCCCAGGCTCCCTTGTATATTACTTCCTGTTTTTCTCTTGTGGCCTTTAGGATTTTCTGTCTGTCTTTGAAAAATGGCATTTTAATTATGATGTGCTTTAGAGCAGGGCTTTTTGGGTTCATCTTGATTGGGCATTCTGTGCTTTCTGAAGTAGCATGGATTTTCCTCTCTCCAGGTTATGGAAGTTTTCTCTTATTATTTTTTTCTAACAGGCTTTCTATCCCTTGCTCCTTTTTTTTGTCTTTTGGGTATTCCTATGATTCGAATGTTGTTGCATTTCATGTTGTCCTGAAATTCTCTTAAGCTGTTTTCATATTTTTTAGTCTATTTTCATGCAGCTGCTCTATCTAGGTATTTCTTTCTACCTTGTCTTCCAGCTCACTAATTCAATCCTGTGTTTCATCTAGCCTGTTTGTAATTTTTTCAAGTTTATTTTTTATTTCAAATATCATGTTCTTCATTTCTTCCTAGTTCTTTTTTATAGTTTCTATTTCCTTTTCCATACTGTCATAATTCCCATTCAGTTCCTTATAGTTGTCAGTGAGTTATTTGAGAATCCTTATAACTATTCTTTTGAATTCTGTGTCTGTTAGTTTGCTTGCTTCCATTTTTTAGCTCTTATACTAGGGAGTCTTCTGCTCCTTTTAATTGTGAGCTCTTTCTATGTCTCCTCATTTTTGGTGACACTTTTTGTTTGCTTCTGCAATTCCAGATGCTTTCTTTTGCCAGTTATCTGCATAGGGTGAACTTCTGTGGTATGAGTTCTGTGGGACTCAGTGGTGTGGTCTCTTTGGTGTCCTTGTCTCAGTGCTCGAGGGTTGCTCTTTCTTCTCTTCATGTGGGCTCTCTTCTTGTACTTGGGCTTTACCTGTTGGTGGCTCCTTTGTTGGTTGGTTCCCCCCTCCAGTGGGTTTACTGGTATTCACATCTCTCACCTTGCCTTCTATGGTGTTGCACAGGTGTTTGTTAATAAAGCATTATAACCAGATAACAATACCTATGCCAGCAAAAGAAACCCACTACCACATCTGCAGTCCCAACTGCAATTGAACTAAGATCAATAAAGGTAAAGAGAGACCACAGGTATTATAAGGGATGACAAAGTGCATGTGAGCAAAAGAAGGGAAAATATTTTGTGTGGTTAGAGGGAGAATTGATAAGAGTTGCGATAGAACTGAGGTGAAGAAGGGAAGAGAGAAAAATTTACAATGTAGCTAAAATATGAAAAGGCAATGGGGACCCTGGGATTAGAAGAAGGGAGAGTATACCATGAGATTTGAAGTAAAGTTGAAAAGGTACTGGACCAATGGGAGCAAAATTGCAGAAAACACCACAACAGGATCCATAGCAATGAGTGTCCAATGAAGTTTAATAAAGGTGTATTGGAATAAGAATATGTAGAAAAGCAAAGGTGAATATGAGACGTCTCCAAAAAAGAATATGATTTTGAGAGGAGGTGGGAAGCAAACTAAAAAGAGTAGGAGTAAAGACGGGGTGGGGGGTGGGGGGTAAAGAAAGAAGAAAGACAATGAGAGTGAGAGAACAATGAAATAAAATCCTTACTCAAATGATCAGTGGTAGGGTAAAGGCAAAATGCAGTAATCAGCAGGAGAGTATCTAATGGGATTTAAAGTACATGCAAGTAGTATACAAATAGGAGCTCCTTTGGAGAAGTACAGCAATAGCTATGACATTTCACCCAGCTAGCCACTGGTTATACAAGGTGAAAAAGAAATAAGACTTTATTAAAGGCAGGAAAGATTGTGAGCTGACTTAAGAAAGAAGAGCACTTATGCCAGGTTTGATGGAGGAGAAATAGTGAGAATAAGGGATAGGAAACTGGTGTAATGTGAGAGAAAATAAAGTTAACCACAACAATAATGAAGCTCAGGAAGAGAGTGAAATGGATTAAGATCATGATAGAGTGCTGTAGTGGGATGTGGAATAACAATAGCATGATAAGAAATATATAATATAAATAAAATAATAAAAATTACAAGTTCAAGAGTAATATGTTACTTGGAAATGAGTGAAGTGAAAGAAGAAATACTCAAATGAAATATGCAAGGGAGAATAAAAATAAATCAATTGGTAAAAATGAACAAAGAAAACAAAAAAACCTAAATTAACAGAAGGAAAATAATAAAAAAAAAACATTTAAGTTCTGAAGATAGCAGTGAATTTGTGCTCAGCTGTTTGGTGTTCACCTTCTGACTGCTTTCTGGATCTGTCTCTGGTTTTCTCACAACTCCAGGTCTTACTATCTTAATCTTGAAAAAATAAAAGCATCCTGCTGATTTTTCACCTGCCCAAACTGGTTTGCAGTCTTCCTGGAACATGCAGGCTAGAGGGGGCTTGTGCTTCCTTTATTTTCCTTTTCTGTGGTTCTTCAAGGATGGGGACTTTGTCAGGGGGAATAATAACCACAGTGTGCTCAGTTTCTAGCCCACACCCTCAGGAAAAACTGTGAGGCCCACAATGTCCACTCTGTGCCATTTGTGCCAGGCTGGGGTTGATAATCCACCTCATATTCTGCAACCCTTTGATCAGTCTGTGAGGTGTACTGAGTGGGAGCAAATCAATGCCCTCCTCCTCTCTCTTTGTTAGCCTGGCTACAGCACATGCTATGTGTGGTCCCTGCAACAGCAGCTCCGTTCTGCTATTTGAAAAAGTCTCTCTAGGCACTGTGGTCTCTCTGAGCTCCTGCTGTCACCCTTGAATCAATCAGGGAGAGGTGCCTTATGTGAAAGCTAATCATGCCCCCACTCCTTCCTCTTCACTAGCCAGGATGTTGCACCTGAGGTCCCTGCACTGCTTCTCAGTTCTTTTTTTCTGAGAAAAGTCCCCTTGGGTGCTGCCTACTGCTCCTAATAAGCACTTGGCTTTCCACACAGTCCAACTCTCTGACCAGTCCAGAGCCCATCTGAGCCAGTCAGTTGTCCACTTCAAGTATCACCCAGATCCCCAAGTTCTCTGGTACTGTCCCAGCAGGTGAACACAGGCTGTTTGTCACTGACTGCTTTTTTATCCCCCTAGAGACTTTACATGCCCAGGTCTCTGCTGCCATGGATCTGAAACTTCTCCACTCTGGGAGGGGAGGGAGTCAATCAGAATCTGATGGAGGCACTGACCCGGTTCTCCCCCAATTCTCCCCCCGCAGCTATGGTTTCTGGCGCATGCCCCGGGACCTACCTATCGGCCTACAAAATCCCCTTACTGCCTGTTTTCAAGCATCATCTTCACACTTTGGCTTCCAAACTTTATATCAGCTGGGATTCTGTTGGCTGTTCACTGTGTTCTTCAGAAGATCATCTAGGTGTCCCAGTTGGGTGCACGAGCAAGTGGGCTCAGTTTCTATCTACATCACCACTATCTTCCTCACTTGTTTCATATACATTACTTAATTATATGTATTAGCTCTGTAAAATATGTCATTGGTATTTTGAAAGAACTTGTGTTGAATTTATAAATTGCTTTGAGTAGTATAAACATTATAATGATGTTAGTCCTCACTAATGCAGAACACAATATATACTTCCATTTATTGGTACCTTTTTTAATTTATTTCTTCAGTATCTTATAATTTTCCAAGTACAGGTCTTTTGTCTTCTTGGTTAAATTTATTGCTACATATTTATTTATTTGTTTTTTATGAAATGATAAATGAAATGTTTTTCTTCATTTCCCTTTCTGATAGTTTACATAGGTGTATAAAATACAATGGATTTCTGAATATTTTGTAACGTGACTTTCCTGAATTATTTATATGTTCTAGTAGTTTTTTGGTGGAATCTTTGGGGTTTTCTATATGCAGTATCATCTTCTACGAATAATGTTGGTTTTATTTTTTCCTTTTTAATTTGGATGTTTTTTGGATAAGGAATTTAATTTTTTAAATTATTTTATTGTTGTCCAATTAGAGTTGTCTGCATTTACTCCCCACCACAACCTTCCACCCCAGCCAAACCCACCTCCTTCCCTTGCTTCCACCCTCCCACGTTGGTTTTTATCTATGTGTCTATAGTAGTTTCTGAAAACTCTTGTCCCATTATCCCCTCCCACCTCCCCTATGGTTACTGTCAGATTTTTCTTAATTTCAATGTTATATTTTACTTCCTTTTCTCTTTTGTTGATTAGGTTGTGGTTAAAGGTGAGATCGCATGGTATTGGTCCCTCACGGGCTGGCTTATTTCACTTAGCATAATGCTCTCCAGTTCCATCCATGCTGTCACAAAGGTAGGAGCTCTTTCTTTCTCTCTGCTGCATAGAATCGCATTGTGTAAATGTACCATAGTTTTTTGATCCATTCATTTACTGATGGGCACTTAGGTTGCTTCCAGCACTTGGCTATTATAAATTGTGCTGCTGTGAACATTGGGGTGCATAGGTTGTTTTGGATTGGTGTTTCAGTGTTCTCAGGATATAATCCTAGGAGTCAAATTGCTGGGTCAAAAAGCATTTTTAGTTTTTCTGAGGAAATTCCATACTGTTTTCCACTGTGGTTACACCAGTTGGCATTCCCACCAACAGAGCACTAGGGTTCCCTTTTCTCCACAACCTCTCCAACATTTGTTTGTTGCTCTGTTTCCGATGGCCATTCTGACTGGTGTGAGGTGATATTTCATTGTGGTTTTAATTTACATCTCTCTGAGAGCTAGTGATGCTGAGCATCTTTTCATATGTCTCTGGACACTCTGTATGTCCCTCTCAGAGAAGTATCTGTTCAAGTCCTTTGCCCATTTTTTAATTTGTTAACTTGTCTTCTTAGAGTGGAATCCTATGAGTTCTTTGTATATTTTGGAGAGCAGTCCCTTGTCTGAGGTGTCATTGGCAAATATGTTTTCCCACACATTTGGTTTCTTTTCATTTTAATGATGTTTACTTTAGCCATGCTGAAGCCTTTTATTTTGATGAGATCCCATTTGTTTATTCTTTTCTTTATGTCCCTTGCCCTAGGGGGACATATCAATGAAGTTGTTGCTGTATGGAATATCAGATTTTCCTGCCTATGTTTTCCTCTAGGATTTTGATGGTGTAATGGATTATATTTAAATCTTTTATTCACCTTGAATTTATTTTTGTGTATGGTGTAAGTTGGTGCTCAAGTATCATTTTCTCGCATATAGCTATCCAGTTCTCCCAACACTATTAAAGAGGCTCTTTTAACTCCATTTTATGCTGCTGCACTCTTTGCTGAATACTAATTGACCATAGAGACTTTGGTTTATTTCTTGGCTCTCTTTTCTCTTCATTGGTCTCTCCATCTATTCTTATGCCAGTACCAATTGTTTTCATTACAGTGGCTTTTTTATACAGTTTGATATTAGGTATTGTGATCCCTTCTACTTTGGTCTTCTTTCTCAAAATTGCTACAGTTATCCGGGGTCATTTATGGTTCCATATAAATTTATGAAATATTTGTTTTATATCTGTGATATATGTCATTGGTACTTTAATAAGTATTGCATTGAATCTATAAATTGATTTGGGTAGTATGAACATTTTGATGTTAATCAAATGTTAACATCAGATGTTAATTCTTCTGATCCATGAACACAGTATATACTTCCGTTTGTTTGTGTCTTCCTTGATTTCTTTATTCTGTGTTGTGTAGTTTTCTAAGTATAGGTCTTTTACTTCCTTGGTTAGGTTTTTTCCTAGGTATATTATTTTACTTGTTGCTATATCAAATAGGATTTTTTTCCTGATTTCTATTTCTGATGTTTCATTGTTGGTATACAAAAATGCATTTGATACCTGAATATTGACCCTGTATCCTGCTGTTTTGCCAAATTCATTTATTGGTGCAAACAGGGTTTTTTTTTTTTTGGTAGGGTATCTAGGATTTTCTATGTACACTGTCATGTCACACAATGATAGGATTTTTTTCCTCTTTTCCAATTTGGATGCTTTTTATTTCCTTTTCTTGTCTGATTGTTGTGGCTAGGACTTCCAATACTATGTTTAATAGATGTGGTGAAAGGAAACAACCTTGTCTTGTACCTGACCATAGTATGAAAGATTTTAGTTTTTGCTCATTGAGTATGATGTTGGCTGTAAGTCTCTTATATATGGCCTTTATTATGTTGAGGAATACTCCCTCTACTCCCACTTTGCTGAGTGTTTTTTATCATGAGTGGGTGCCGTACCTTATCGAATGCTTTTTCTGCAACTATTGCTATGACCATGTGATTTTTGTCTTTCATTTTGTTTATGTGATGTATTGTGTTTATTGATCTGCAAATGTTGTACCATCCTTGAATCCTTGGGATGAATCCCACTTGGCCATGATGTATGATTTTTCAGTGTATTGCTGGATACAGTTTTCCAATATATTGTTGATTATTTTAGCATGTATGTTCATCAGTGATATTGGCCTGAAGTTTTCTTTCTTTGTTATGTCTTTATCTGGTTTTCAGATTAACATGATGTTGGCTTCATAAAAAGAGTTTGGGAGTCTTCCATCTTCTTGAATTTTTCTGAATACTCTGTTTAGGGGAGTGGTTAGTTCTTTCTTAAATGCTTTGTAGAATTCTCCTGTAAAACTGTTGGCTTCAGGCCTTTTGTGTGTCTGGAGTTTTTTGATTAATACTTCAATTTCATCAGGTTCTATTTGTCTGTTCATATTTTCTGCGTCTTCTTCATTCAGTTTTGGAAGATTGCATTTTTCTAGAAATTTTTCCATTTCATTTAGACTTTCAAATTTCTTGGCATATAGTCCTTCATAGTAATTTCTTACAATCCTTTGCATTTCTGTGGTATCAGTGGTAATCTCTCCTCTTTCATTTCTGATTGTGTTTATTTGGGTCCTCTCTCTCTCTCTTTCTTTTTCTTGATTAGTCTGCTTAAAGGCTTGCCATTTTATCTTTTCAAAGAACCAGTTCTTTGATTTATTGATCCTTAGAATTGTGCTTTCAGTCTCTATCTCATGTAAAACTGCTCTTGATTATTTCCTTCCTCCTACTTGCTGTGTGATGTCTTTGTTGATGTTCTTAAAGTTCTAGTAGGTGTAGGGTTAGGTGGTTTATTTAAAATGTTTCTATTTTTTAAGGTAGGCTTGTATTGCTATGAACATCCATCTCAGGAATGCCTTTACTGTTTTTGGGTTGTTGTGAGTTCATTTTCATTTGTTTCCTAAAACTTTTTAATTTCTTTCTTGATCTCATTCTTGACCCATTCATTGCTTAATAGCATGCTATTCAATCTCCATAAGTTAGAGTGTTTTTGAGTTTTTCCTTGAAGTTGGTTTCTAGTTTCACTACTTTGTGTTCTGAAAAAAAGCTTGATATGATTTAAATTTTTTTGAATTTGTTGAGCTAGCTTTGTGTCCTATCATGTTGTCTATCATTGAAAATGTTCCATGTGCTTTGAAAATAATGTGCATTTTTCTTCTTTGGGATGAAAGGCTCTACATATATCACTTAAGTTCACTTGATATTGGACGTTGTTCAATGTCACAATATCTTTGTTGATGTTTTGTTTGGAAGATTTATCCATTTTTGTCCATTTCGTGTTAAAATGTCCTACTATAATTGTGTTGCTGTCAATATACTTTTTGAAGTCCTCTGAGATTTTCTTTATGGATTTGGGTGCATATATATCTTCACAATGTTTATTATTTTCTTGATGGATTCTTCCCTTAAGTATTATGACATGACCCTCTGGGTCTCTTTTTATGGCCCTTTTTATGAAGTCTACTTTGTCTGATATGAGTATTGTTACCCTGGCTTTTTTCTCTGTCCCTTTGCTTGGAAAATTTCTTTCCAGCCCTTCACTTTCAGTCTGTATAGGTCTTTTTTCCTCAGGTGGGTCTCTTGTAGGCAGCATATGTATGGGCCATGCTTTCTTACCCATTCAACTATTCTATCTTTTCTGTCTTTTGATTGGAATATTTAATCCATTTGCATTTAAGGTTATTACTGATAGGTACTTATTCATTGCCATTTTTGTTTTCATACCTGTGTTCCTCTCTCTTTCACTCTTTACCTTCCTTTTCTTGAAGAAGTCCCTGTAGCATCTCTTGCAGAGTTGGTTTGGAGGAGGTTTATTGTTTGAGGCTTCTTTTGTCCAGTAAGCTCCTTATTTGGCCTTTTTTCATAATTGAGAGCCTTGTTGGGTAAAGTAACCTTGGTTTACAGGCCTCTGGTTCTCATTACTTGTAATATTTCTTTCCATTCTCTTCTGGCTTGGAGAATTTCCACTTAGAAGTCAGCTTCTACGCTTATTGGGGCTCCTTTGTATGTTACTTCCTATGTTTCCCCTGGTGCCTTTAAGATTCTCTCTTTGTCTTGGAATTTTGCCATTTTAATTATGATGTGTCTTGAAAAGGAACTCTTTGGGTTCCTCTGAGTTGAGACTCTCTGTGTTTCTTGGATTTGTATGACTTTTCCTCCCATCAAATTATGGAAGTTTTCCATCATTACTTTTTAAAACAGGTTTTCTATCCCTTGCTCTTCTCCATATGGTATCCCTATTATATGGATATTATGCTTCATGTTGGCCTACATTTCCCTTAATCCCTCTTCACTCTTTCTGAACCTCTTTTCCTTTTCTTGCTCTTTCTGGGTGTTTTTTTTTTTCCTACCTTGTCATCCAGCTCATTGATCCAATCCTCTGCTTCATCTAGCCCGCATTTGATTTCTTCTACTGTGTTCTTCAGTTCAGAAAATGTACCTTTCATTTCTTCTTGGCCCTTGTTGATAGTTTCTATTTCCTTTTTCATGTTGATATAATTTGTAGTGAATTCATTGTAGTTTCCCTGTAGTTTCTGGGAATTCTCGGTAAACTCATTGAGCTTCCTGGTAACCATTTCTTTGAACTCAATATCTGATGGTTGACTTGCCTCTGTTTCATTTACCATTCTTTCTGAGGCTTCCTCCATTCCTTTCATCTAGGGATCATTTCTTTGTCTTTCCATTGTTTGTGAGACTCTTCTTGTTAGCCTCTGCTTCTTAAATTTATCTATTCTGACTTCTTGGGCTTATGGTGTGAACTTCTATGGTAGAAGACCAGTGAGATTCAGTGGTGCAGTCTCTTTCATCTCTTAAGCTTGCTGGTGTTGGGCCGTAATTTATGTTTGTTCTCTGTATGTCTTTGGGTTGATTGTTGTGTCTTTCTTTGGTGGGTCCTTCCCTCCAGCTGGTTAGCTGAGGGACTCCATCTCCCACCTCTTGTATTCTGTTGTGTAGGTATGGACAGGTTGTGTTGAAGCTGATTCTTCTATGTATACATGTTTTTGAGGTTTCTCACTCACTCTTGTTCAGCTGTTTGTTCTGGGTAATTTCTTCACCATTTAGTTGTATTTCCAGATCAGATTGATGTTAGTGTGGCTTCCACTCCCTCCTTCACCTTCTTCCATTATCTGTGTGTGGTTCCTTTTTTGGTGGGTTTCCTCTTCCAGCAGGTATACTGGTATTCACAGCTACCACCTGCTTTTTTTTGTGATCAGTTGGAGGGGGAAGACAAAATGGTTTCAGACACCAGAAGCACATTCCATGGTATTTAAAGTACAAACCTGTAGAGAAGAGATAAGAGATCCTTTAGATATGTATAGTGTTAACCATGATATTTCACCCAGCTGGCCACTTTTCAAAAAGTGTGGAAAAACAATAAGACTCTTGTTAGGGGCATGGGAGGGATTGTGAAATGGATCTAGAAAACAGTGAGCTTGTGGGAGGTCAGGTTATGAGGTAAAGTGAGAGTAAAGGATAAAAAAATGGATGTACTGTGCAAGAGAATATAATTAACCACCACAGCAATAAAGTTCAGGAAACAGTGAAGCTAGCTAAGATTTGGGAGGGGTGCTAGTAATATTTACAGTTGTGTGGAACAGCAATTATTTGCAATATTAATGGAGCAACAATCATATGACAGAATCTATGTGATGTGAATAACAAGAATAGGAAGTGCAGGACCGAGAGTAGTGTGCTATTGGAATACAACTGAAGTGAAAGAAGGACACTTAAAAATACGCTATGTAAGAGAGAACAAGGGAACCCAGTTAAACAATGCAAATTAACAAACAAAGAAGACTAAACATAAAGAAGAGAAATAGAAAAATACTAATAAATAAAAGAAATAAGAATAATGAAAAAAATAATAATACAGATATACAATAACTTGCAAGTTTTCTGGAGTAGCAAAGTGAAATTTGTCTTGCCGTCTCAGTTGTTGGGATAACTCTTCTTTGCATCTAACTTGACACAGACACTGGCCCCGCAGTGCCTGCGGCATCATGGATGAGACATGAGACATTCACATGGACTACCAAGTCCTGTGCAGAGGAAAAGGGATGGTACAGCTACCCTCTCAAAGGGAGGGCATCTTGGAGTGGCCTGGCCACTCTCTTAAAGGAGAGCGCCCCAATCCTTCCTTCACAGGTTTTTTTATTGGCTTTTAATTTGCCCAAGAATACAGGTAAAGTTCATTAATAATTGTCAGGCAGTATCTATCAAACAATAGATAGCATACAAAGAACTCTGAGGGCCCATTCTGAGTCAGGGTCTGTTAGCTAATGGACTACAAAACTCTGGGAAGCAAACTCATTTCCTGCCCAGACCTTTATCATTTAATTAAGAGTATTCTAGCCCTGGCTGGCATAGCTCAGTGGATTGAGCATGGGCTGTGAACCAAAGTGTCACAGGTTCGATTCCCAGTCAGGGTACATGCCTGGGTTCCAGGCCATGACCCCCAGCAACCCCACATTGATGTTTCTCTCTCTCTTTCTCCCTCCCTTCCCTCTCCAAAAATAAATAAAAAATAAAATATTAAAAAAAAGAGTATTCTTAGTGAAGCAGGTTTCACAGGAGTTTATGTATTCTTTCTCAGGCCTGATCACCATGGAAAACCCACCCTTTCCAGCACAGGGCTGCACCGCCCTCTGTCATTGTTTTAGGATTAAGTCAGGCATGGGAAGTAAGGCAGCCAAGAGATAGGAGACTTCTCACAGGCAGAATGAGGACTCAGGCTTTGTCAAAGGGGTGAGGATCCATCACCCCCTTTCTCCATAGCCCCCCAAGTCCTTCCTTGGGGCCTCCATGTGATCATGCCTGTCTTAGGTCATTCCCCCCTTGAGAAATCTTACCCATCATTGGCTAACTGATCAAGCATTGGGGGCCAGTTATGAAAAGAGGAGCAGAAGCAGTGCACCTGCCAGGGAGATAAGCTTTGTCTCCTTAGTGGCTTCTGGCCCGAAGGTCGAAAGTGGCTCACTCAGCCTTAGCCATGGGGGGTTACAGCTCCTGAAACCAGGCAGGGTGGTTCCCGACACTAACTCCAGTCTTTTGACAGCTCCAGAATTTATTGACTCACTTGTGGGAATAAAAAATTTTTTAAAAAAAAAGGAAAGAAGAAGGAATAAAAAAGAAGAAAAGAAAGGAAGAAGGGATTTTTTTTAAAGCCCTCTTCTGGCTTTAAACCAGCCAAACCATTTCTGCTGGTCTTCCTGGTTGCAACAGGCTGAGGAGGGATTGATTTTGCTTTTCTCCCTTCCTGAGCCACTCTCTTGCAGTTGCCCAGCTTCCAGCCCAGTTCCTCAGTTTGCTGCTAGACCCCCAGTGCCCTTCTGCACCCAGAGCAGAAAGACCTTCAGTCCACCAGTTGTGCTGTCCTTGAGGTGCAACAATTAACAGCAACTCATACACCACCTTCTTGCTCATTGCTGTTCTAGATGCTAGGGACTCTCAGTGTCCCTTCAGGGTAGTTTAGCCCTCCTACTGAGTTAGGTCTTTCTGGGGATTGTTTACTCCCTGAGTCCTGCAACTCTCCTCTGCAGCAGACCTCTCTGTTTTCTTCTTAGAGAGCCAGCTGACCCTGCAGGACCCTGGGCACAGGGGCAGGGTGGAAGTTGCCTCTGGGAAGTGGGTGTGAGCACTCAGCTTCTGCTGCTGGGGTGGCAGGGGCAGCCACCAGGCTGCATGGTCAGGTGCACACCATCCCCAGGTCTGTGGGCATAAGTGCAGATGGCCAACAACCAGGCAGTGGAATCAGGTGTGTACTGTCTCCAGGACTTAGGGTGTGAGTGCTTGGCCTGGCTTGATAGGGTCTCAGGAGGCAGGGGTGGCTGCTGTGTAGAATTACCCAAACAGCTGCTGAGTGCCTCTTTTTTCTCTTTTTCTTTTTGAAAAATTCCTCCTATCCAAGCCTGCCACTCCAAACAAGCACCTGGCCTCTCATATGGCCTAACTCTCCAACCAGATTGGAGACTGACAGGGTCAGGGTCTGTCACTGCCTAAAATTTCCCCACTGGCATCCACAGTCTCAGTGGGTACACACCACCCCTGTGTGTTTGCCACTTCATCCTTATTCTCCTTCTGTGACTTCAAGCATCTAGGTCCCACCTGGTGCTGCTCAAACCTTGTTTGGTAGGGAAGGGAGCCATTGACTTGGCTCTCTCCCAAGAATCCTGTGGCAAACCTGGCAGGTGCTAGGACTGGGGTTGCAGCCACCCAGGTCCTCACGCTGGTCCCAGGGACCTTATTGTCCAGAAGCACTCTCCTTATTGTCTGATCTTTCATGTCCTCTACGATTTTTGGTCTCCAATCTTCATAAATGCTGGGATATCATTGCCTGTTCACTCTGTTCCTCAGAAAATTGGCTAGGTGTTTCACCCATACACAGGAAAAGTGGACTCCGCTTCCACCTATCTTACTGCCATCTTCCCAAATCTCCTCATTATTCTTAATTTGTTTTTTTTTTTTCAAATAGGTTTTAAATTCTTTGCTCTCTCCCTTCTCCTTCTCATATCCCAATGATGTGAGTGTTCTAATCTTTTGTGTTGTCCCTGAGGCCCTTTACATATCCTCCTTTTTATTTTTTTTCCTTTTTGCTGCTCTGATTGGGTGTTTTCACATTTTCTTCTAAATCACTGATTCAATCCTCTGCTTCATCTAATCTGTTTTTGATTCTTTCTAGCGTATTCTTTATTTCAGATATTGTATTTCTATTTCTGACTGGTTCAATTTTATCATTCCTGTCATTTTTCATGCTTGCTATCCCTTTGTTGAAGTTCTCACTAAGTTCTTGAGCATCTTTACAACTATTTTTTTAACTCTATATCTGGTAAATTCTTTGCCTTTATTTCATTTATCTCTCTTTTCTGGTGAATTCTCTTGTTCATTCATTTGGGGGATGTTCCTCTGTCTTCTCATTTTAGCCCCCTTTTTGTGTTTATTTCTATATATTAAGTAGATATCTATGTCTCCCAGTCTTGTTGGTATGACCATATATAGTAGGTGTCCTGTGGGGTCCAGTGGCACAGTCTTTTGGATCACCTGAGCTGGGTGCTTTAAGAATATTCCTTATGTGAATATTAATAAGCCCTTTTGTTGCTATTGACCCATTCATTCATGGCCAACACCCTCAGGCTGGCTCACTACTAAGATTGACTCTTGACTATAGTGTATGAGTTGCTGTTTAGGTGCTGATTATGTGATGTGGAGATCACCTTTGCAGGGTCTGGTGCCTGCCTAGATCTCACTTTGGATATTCTACTTGTGGAGATAATTGTTCTTGTTCCTATGTTGTCTGAAGCTGGCCACTGGGTATGTCTGTCTTGCAGTCTCCTGGGAGGGACTCTGGTACAGATCAATGATGAGCCCTGCCAGTAACTGGCCCTGGACAACCTCCTTGGAACCACAAAGCTATCCACACTTGTGGCTGCCTCTTCCAGGCCTAAATGTGTGTGGGAAGGACCAAGTTGCACAACAAACCCAGGTTCCAATTTATACTTTGAACCCAGCACTGAACCTGGGGAAAGGTTAGTAAATGTCTGCAGCACCCCAAAATCTGCCTCTGCCTGTCAGCTGTCTGTTAGGCTCAGTCACTGAAAGATCCTCTGGTGGTAGTCAAGTTATATAAGGTGGGTCTCAGTGAGTCACCATGTAAGAGTGAGTAGTGTTCACCAGACCAATACGGGTTCAAACTTCATGTGTGAGCTGGGTTTGAGGTCACTCAGTAAGATTTCTAGGGTATACCAAGGGTCGCAGCCACCCCCTGGGTGCCCGCAGACTTCTGTGGTGAGATGGAGTCTCAGGTAGTCACTAGTGTGAGGCCAGCAGAATTCATCAGGCCTAAACAGACCAATACTGGTCCTAGGAAAGGAAAGCTCTGCATTGGTTGGCATGCAAGTGAAAATTGGGTCCCTTCCAAGGGCCACAAAATTCAACCTCTTCCAGATTCTACTGAGAGCCCAAGTTCAGTAGGATGGTGTTGTCAGGGTCAAGAGGGCTGGGCTAATGAATCTCTCACAAGGAGGAGTTGCCAGTCAGGCTTGGATGAAGGTGGAGGAAGTGGTTCCCTGTCCAGTAGACACATAAATTAATCACTGCCACATCCCAAGTCTGCCCAGACATCTATATCTGGCCCAGGAACCTGACTCCTCAGCAGGGCTCTTAACTTTTCAGGATATCCAGAAGGTTGAGCTATTGCTTTCCTCTGGGCTGTTGCAGAATGGAAGGAGTGTTCCACCCCAAAAAAGATGGCATTGGAAAATTACCAAGCACAGAGTTCCTGGTGCCTGTCCCTTCAGCTCCTTCCTCGGAGCCACAGACACCAGTCTCTCCTTAAACAACTATAGTCTGTTCCACCCTCCCTCTGGCCCAAGCCCAGGGTGAGTTGCTGCAAATGATATTTTGTATGTTGACCCTTTAAGAAGGCACCTGTGTCTATAGCAGATGTCTGTCTTTCTTTGAACAGCAGAATCCTCAATAATATTCACAGCCAAATGTTATGTGGGGGCAACCCTTCCTGGCTCTGGTGCTCTGAGCTGGGTAGGCTGGGTTGGGGTTTAGAACCCATGCTTCTCAGGGGAACATTTCCTCACCCTTCTCAGCAGCTGAGATATCTCTCTGGAACCTCAGCTCCCACCCATATGAGCAGGCCATACTTCCTCATCTCTTTCCTTCTTACCAGTTTCAATGTAGGTTGTACTGGTAAAAAGTAAAAGTGATGAGGCAAAGAATATTTTAGGAATTTTTGGTGAGGAGTTTGAAGTGAGAAGCAACGCACAGATAACAGGGAAGGAACACTCAAAATGGGAAAGACAGGAGTTGGCTGCCATCTTGACCCAATAGGAAACAAAAGTTTTGGAGTTGCTCAAGCTTGCTGATAGCCTTGTTACTGCTTTGATCTTATCAATGTGGTCACAGGTGATTAGGAGACCTCCAGTTACTTAAATCTACTTAATTATAAGCTGGAATGCATATATCACAATGAGTACCCTGAACTAATTTTATCTATATAATAAAATTAGAGGTTTTGTTGATGTTATTTTTTATCTAAGTTATCCTAAAGTGGTTGGTTATTATGATTTAAAGAAAATAATAATAATCTTGCTTGAAATTTTTCTTTTTCTTCTATTTCATTTTGAGACACTGTGGATAAGTCTTTGTTAATTTAGTGCTTAAGATAGAGGTATGATGATTTATCTAAATGAAAAAATATCTGAATAATTAAAATTCAAATAGGACTCATGTCTTAATTGCCTTTAATGGAACATTTGGGGGATTGTCTAGAATAAGTAACAAATTGCAAAACAATAGCTGATCGGAGTAGCTTTTGACTTAAATAGACTATGTTATAAACCATAAAGTGTGCTTTTCTTTTCCTCTTTTCATTGTCTCAATCTTCAGAGTAAACCTGTAACCAGTTTTATAGCTTTTCAGGTTCAGAGTAATAAATGAAGTGTTTATAATGGCCTACAAGGCCTTATAAGATCTGCAACTTCTACCCACTGTCCTTATTTAATGTTATCTTTAGTTAACTTATCTCTACACATGGTGGACTTTGTGCTGTTCCTCAAACATGATAGACATGATCCTGCCCCAGGACATTTACACTTGCTGTTTTCTCTATCTGAAATACCCTTGCCCTAGATTTTCATATGGCTCCCTCTCCCTTTTTCTTCAGGTCCTTGGTTGTGTCACTTACCAATGAGGACTTTCTCGTTTATTTCTTTTATTAATAAGTAGTAATTTTATACTGACTCTTAATTTCCCTGTCTCCCTTTCCTAATCTATTTTCTCCAAAGCATTTGTTGCTATGTCATAGACCATGTAGTTTATCTTCTTATTGTTGGTTTTTATAACCAGAGTTTCAGCTTTGTGATTGCTATTAGGTCCATTTAGTTCTTTTCTGTAGTTTAGTACCTAGAAAAACACTTGGTACATAATGGGTGTGCAATAAATGCTTGATGAATAGATGATGGTTTATTAAAGTTTCACATTAACCTCTGGAGCTTGGAATATGGCAAGAATTTTTAACTGTAAATTGCTGTTGAAAGGTTAGCAGTAGTTAGATGCTATTTCACAGGATAAGGCCATCTGTGTGAGGATAAATCATGAACTACTGCTGGACAAGGAAACCAAACTAACCAAGGGTGCTTAGTACCATGTGAGGGTCTGAGCCTAGACTTCAATCCTCCTGTCTTCTGGGCTTTGAGCAACTCTTTGATCTTTCCTAGAAATGGGAATTTAAAAACTGGTATGTCCTACAAATCACAAATTATAGACTTTTCTTGTAACTCTGCCTTCTTGTTTTTTAAACTTGAAGCACTGTTCCACCTTAATACCTTTATCTTGATGTCTACTGCTGGATACTGTCCCTGCCTGTTTTTTTTTGTTTGTTTTTTTTTTTTTTTCCTGGATGGCTCATTCCCACTCTCCAAGTCTTAGCTTTTGTGTTATCCTTGCCAAGACCTCTCCAACTGATTATCTACTATGATTTCCTTTCTCACTATCTTATCATTTTGTTCTTAGCAGTCACCTCTAACATATGGTTTGCAATTGCTTTATTTACTTAATTGCTTCATATGTTTATTGTCTGTTTTCACAGTATAGAATGTAAGCTCTATGAGATCCAGTGCCTGGCCATAGCATTAGCTTAACAAATATTTAATCATTGAATGCACCTAGACTTTCAGAAATTATTCCTAGTATATAGCAGTGTCATAAAATACTTTGTTTCCTGCAACTGACTCTTAATCTTGACAACTATGCCTAAAATATGGTGGAATTGTAAAGTCTCCACATATTTTTCTTTATTTTTTGATCCTAGATATTGTATTTTAGTTGTAAAAGTAATACAAAATTGCAGAAATTTTAAAAGTATAATAAATGTCCTATGATCTTATCCTTTGAAAATAACTGTTTAATGGCAACCCTTCCAAATTAAAAATGAGATCATCCTATATAAACTAACTGTATCTTGTTTTTAGAGTCAAAAATATAGAGTTGCACATATTTTTATGTTAACATTTTGTGGAAGACATCATTTCTCCTAATAACATTTTATTGTATAGAATATTTTTATAATTTATTTAAACAACTTATTAGTATTTAGCTAGTCATTGGTGAGTTTTGGGTGAATTGTAAAAATGCATATATTTTCATAGACATCTGTATAGCTTTCTGTAGTACAAATTAATATGTATAAGAATGTAAATATGTTATAAGTGTATATTGTGAGTGGTTTAAAGAAAGGGAAAATTAAGGCTAGAGTAAAGAAGACTCTTCCCTTCCATCCAAAAGAAATGCTTTGGAAACACTGAGAACTTTCCAGAGGATATACCTGAAGGGCATGGGTTCAAATTGGATTATAGTTGCTAGAATGATAATTATGATTATTAAACAACATAAAATAACACTTATAGCCTGATTTTAAATAAAATAGTATTTTCAAAATTATATATGCACTGTGGTGGCAACTATAAAAATTATGCATGCTTATTAATCATTATAGAAAAAAGATTTTTAGTTTATTAATTAAGAAGTGTGAACCATAGTGGTAATTTCTCTTTCATTTTTATTGTCCTCATGATTGAGGTAGCCATAAATTTGGCCCAGTTTCAATAAGGAGTGGAACCAAGGGTATGACAAAGACTGAAACAGGGAAGGATTCATGGAGTTAAGAAAAAGGTAGAAACCATGAAAAGATCCAACCAGATGGAAGAGAGAATATTGGCACAGGAGCATTGGCACAGGGGCGTGCTGTATCATGGACACCAGCTACCACAGCTGTATAAAGATAATTTCTGATTCCATGGAAGTAGTCAAAGGAGATATGAAAAGCATCATTTTGATATTTAAATTCATTTGAAACTGAGTAGCACTAACAATGTTCTGGAGGATTTGCTATAATATCAGTGTTTCTTCTTCCTTAAAATATGAAAGAATTCAGTAGTGAAAATATGGGTCTGAGATGTCCTTTCTAGAAAGGTTTTTAATAATAATAATTTCTTTACTTTCTATAGGACTATTGAAGTTTTTTATTTTTTCTTACATAAGTTTTTAAACATCATTCTTGTCCATTTCATTTAAGTTGTTGAATATGTTGGTAAAAGCTATTTATGATCACTTACCTTATGTTTTTAATTTATTATTTTTAAATCCTCACATGAGGATATGTTTATTGATTTTTTTTAGAGAGAGAGGAAGCAGGGGAGAGAGAAAGACAGACAGACAGACAGACAGACAGACAGACAGATATCAGTTGCCTCCCTCATGTACTCTGACTGAGGATTGAACCCACAACCTAGGTATGTTCCCTGACTGGACATCTAACCTACAAGATTTTGGTGTACAGGATGACACTCTAATCAACTAAGCTACCTGAGCAGGGCATATTCTCTTATCTTTTAAATGTCTCTGGAGTTTGCACTCACATTCTCTTTTTTGTTTCTGACATTACATTTGCTCATTCTTGCTTTTATTTTTGGTCAGTATTCTTAGGGATTTATATATTTTATTAGTCTATTTAAATAACTGATTTTTGGCTTTGCTTATTTTCTTAAATTGTATACATAAGAATCCTCTACTTCTTAGAATCTTCCCTCACACAATTACCCTGTCTATTTTTCCTAGACTATGGCAAACAGGAAGGGATTGAAATGTCTCAAGATATGAACTAAGAAAAAAAAAGCCACCACTGGTAAAAAGCTACATCCATCCATCCAATTTCCCTGAAGTAGTGTCAACAGCAAGTTCATCTCAGATATTTAATATGTATAAGGAAGAAAATGGTTCATTTAACCACAGGTCGGTTAAATTCTGAAATTTGTTTTTAGAAAGGGAAGGGAAGGAGAAAGAGATAGAGAGAAACATTAATGTGCGGTTGCTGGGGGCCATGGCCTGCAACCCAGGCATGTGCCCTGACTAGGAATCGAATCTGTGATGCCTGGTTCACAGCCCATGCTCAATCCACTGAGCTACACCAGCCAGGGCACAAGTTTCTTTCCAGGTGGAAGATATGGGAATTCAAAGTGGCTCCGCTCATTTAAACATTTTTTGTGGTTTGATTAGTAAGCTGGTTAAGAGTATGAATCCTGCAATTATTTTTCCTGGTTTGGTCTTCTACTTTCTAACTATGTGACCCTGGTGGGCCAGCACACATTCGAGTTTGAAAAGCAAGGACCTGGATATTATTACTGGGTCAAAATTCTTCAGTTTTATATCGGACTATTTTGGTGTTTCAGACACTTACAGTCTTCTGTTTTTCAGAGACAATGTTGTCATTCTTTTAAATGAGAAGGATGAAGAAGCAGAGTCTCACAGAGGTTTATTTTCAACCCCAGACCTCTGATCACCTCCAAATGAGTGTCACAGAGATAGTGCAGAGGCTGGCTGACTTCTTTCTGCTCCCCTATATGTTGAAAATTCCTGCCCCATGAAGCCCACTCCTGCTATTTCTCCATGCGTCATCTATTAGGGGGTCTTAATTATTTGGTTTAATATTCAAAAACCTTGCTTCATTTTAAACTTTTGCTCTGGCAGAAAAAATATTCCCCTGGAGCTGAAGTAACTTTCCTTGCTAAGGTATTTTTGTGCCCCAGGTACACAGTGAAAAGGCCCACTTCATAGAGTGTTAGTCATGACCTAACCCATAAATAGATGTTGGACATCTGGATGACTCTCACAGTTTGCTTTCCAGCCTGAAGACCTCATCTTTCCCTGCAAGAAATTGGTACTTTTTCAGTTCAGAGGAGTTTTTTAAGATTTAAGAAGTTTATTGTTTTTGATTAAGTGAGATTGAGCACTAAGAATTCAATTTAATGTTTTTAAGTGAATCCTTACATGAGGCTCATAAATTCTGGAGCAAGGCAACCACAGATTCCAGCAAAACTGGTGTAGGCAAAATTCCCTGTGAAAGCTTCTTTCTGGTGAACTATGGAAAATATTTGCTGCACACAGCCTGCGATGAGGGCAAACATTCCTGTGTAGCCTTGGTGTCGGGTGCCATGGTGTGGCACAGCTGCTACCATTCTCGTTGGTCTTTGGCTTATAATCTGTCACAGGGTATTTACCTAAGAATGAATCTGAGAAGCTGCAGGGCTGGACTATGTCTGGTGGGCATAGCAGAATGTGCACAGCTATTTTAAATCTGCAGGCTGAACAGCTTGTCTGAGGCCTGCTGCTCATGAGGACAAACAGAGCTCACCTAAGCAAGGAACACTCTCCAAACAAATCCCATTAGACTTCAACAGTTGCTTTCAGACCGAAAGAAAGGGGCACAAAAATCTCTTATATGTACCTATAATAAGGGGAGCAAACAATTACTGAGGGAGAATCAGGCGCCTGCATGTTCCTGTCACTGAAGAGGTAGCCTTGAGAGAGAACCAAACGGGAAGACTCAGTGCACACCCACACTCACATGCATACACTCACATGCAGAAACATACATATAACCATGTACATGCATTCATGTTGACATCCATACACACACATTAAAACACACACAAATATGAACACAAAGTCACAGTCATATGCCTATAATCTCACAGTCACAAAATCTAAACACACAAACACAAAAAAAGTCACATAGGTGAACATGCACAAATGTATACACATAAACACACACATTCTCACATATAGCCACTAGAGACAATTCAACACTGGAGCACATATATGCTTATGCTCAGTTCACAGACTTACACACACTCACATAAACCATTATATATATGCACATCCTCACATATAGCCACTCATACACATCTGCATACCCACACACATATGCACACATACATTCCCTCACACACAGTCATACATTGTCATTCACACACACACATTTAGCACACATATTTACACATATACAATTCACTCCAGTGAATGAACGTAGTGTCTCTGGTTCTGCTGAACAGTTTTAGAAAGTGTAAAGACATTTTATCATCTCCAGCTCTGTGGGCACCTCTCCCCTGGGAGCTTAGCTTGAGTAGGGCTGCCCTAGTGTGCCCTCTGACAAGGATTGGGATTTGGATTGAGAGGTTTGCTACTTTCTCTGTCACATGTCCTATGTGGAAGACAATGACTTCTCTGGTGTTTTTGAGGCCAACTGGGGACTTGTGGGTGGATTCTCCTTGGTTGTTTGAATCTTCATGATCAGGTTTATTGACTCGCAGAAGTTAATGGGCAATTTGCATTTTCCTGTTTGATTACCTGTATTTGTCAGCTGCAGTTTATCTTATGCAAACGGGTCACCTCTCTGCATCCTTTCCTCCTTTCCAGGTGTTTTCATGTGTTATCTATTTCATATGAGATAACTTTTTAATGAGTCGCCTGCTCCTCTTTGATCTGAAGTTGTCTTGAAAAAATGTAAGTCTACCAAATATGACGTAAGTCTGACTTCAGACAGCTCAGGTCCACCAAGCTTTGATACTGCTTTGGGTACAGATGGTGAGTCAGGGTACTTTCAATGTATTATCTGGAAAACAAATGTATTTTTGGACATTTAAATTATTGTTACAGCACGGAATATTATAACACTTATTATTAAAATAAAAATGTATTAATGAATTTTTCTACCAATCAAATCATTTTAATGTTCTCATAATTTCTTTCAGTACTTATTCATATGACCATATAATAAAGTACCTAGAGTTTTATAAACAATTGGCATTAAAATTCTTCTCTAGCCCTGGCTGCTGTGGCTCAGGGGATTGAGTGCCGACCTGTGGATCAAAGGGTTGAGGTTTGATTCTCAGGACACTTGCCTAGGTTGCAGGCCAGGTCTCCAGGTGGGGGTGTGCGAGAGGCAACCATATACTGATGTTTCTCTCCCTTTCTTTTTCCCTCCTTCCTCCACTCTAAAAATAAATAAATAAAATCTTTAAAAAAATAAAATAAAATTCTTCTCTGGATCCCTGAGTCCCAACAGTCATTCTCTAAAACAACTAGACACCTTTCTATGTGTTAATGTCATTGAAGAAGGCAGTAAAGTGAAAAAAAATTAGAAAGGAAGACTGCCTCAGGTTCAGTCTTGTGTGTGGGTGTGTGAGACAAAATACACATAATGTAAAATTTACCATCTTAGTAATTTTTAAGTGTACAGGTCAGTGGCATTAAGTATATTCTAATGATTGTGCAACCATCACTATCATCCATTTCTATAACCTTGTCACATGGCAAAACTGAAACTTTGTACCCCTTAAACAATAGCCTTCCATTAGTCTTTCCACTAAGCTCTTGGCAATCATGATTCTACTTTCTGTCTTTATAAATTTGCTTATTCTAGACACCTTTATAAGTGGGATCATACAATATATGTTTTATGTGTGTGTGACTAGCTTATTTAACTTTATATAATATCCTCAAGGTTCATCTATGCTATAATATGTACAAAAATGTCTTTTGCTTTTAAAGCTGAATAATATTCCATTGTATGTATCACAGACCACATTTTGCTTATCCATTCATCTGTACATGGATACTTGTGTTTCTTTCACCTATTTAGTGGCTGTTGTGAATATGCTGCTGTGAACAATGGTGTTCAGAGTCTTTTTTTTTTTTTTCAAAGATCTACAAACTACAGGTTTCTTGTTGAGTTGTCCCTCATTTAGTTTTTTAGTCACAGGTGTTGTTTTTTTTTTTATCGGTAAAGTGACTTCACTAAGGCCACACCATTAGTGTATGAGGGCTGGAATCCTGAACTCTATTCTGAGTTCTGCCTGAGGTTCAGAGAGAGAAGCTCACAGCGGGACCATGGATGAACTTATGTTTTGAGCACCTCTTAGTTCTCGGTGCAGGCTGGGCTGAGCATTCTTTGGCATTCAGTGGCTTTCCCAAGTAGATTTACAGAAAAAAAGCAGATCCTATGGGCCTGGTGTCAGTGGACCATTAGTCACCAGTTGGCGTGAGTTGTGTGAAAGTAAAATTTCTCTAATAGGATATTATCTAAGGAATTTCTCTAAATTGGATCCTGCACAGTCATACTTGAATAACTGAGAGACCAATTCTTTCACACAGAGACAAGAAGGATGCTTAAAAAATAGAAGAAAGCACCAAAGTTAGGCAGTGTCTCAACTCTGGCAAAACTTAAGAGCTATTGATTACATTACCATGGGTGCTATTGAATGAATGAAGTGTTTAAGTCAAATTTGTCATAAGTAAGAATATTTATTTCTATGTTTTCAGTGTTACTGGTTCTAACTTTATTTTTTTCAAGGTCTAATGTGATTGGTTTTATTCTAGGAATAACATTGGGAGTGTTTTCTAGAAATGCATGATTAGCTTGAGGCTACACTGGTGTGAATAACAAAACTGGATTTGAATCCAGTTTCTTAGTCCAATTTCTACAATTTTCCCCCAGAACCACTTCCCCTCTATTCCATCTCTTCTGAGCAGGAGCTGGAGGCTTTGAAGGACACTCCCATTCTTTCTGCTTTCCTTTCCTCTCTCCTTCCCCACCACCTTCATTCCTGAGGAACAGCACAGATGCCATGGTCTGCTGCAGAGATAGTGATGCCCATTCTGAATTCTAGGCTCAGCTCCTCATTGTTTAGGGGCTTAAACATAAATTTTTGTAAAAGAGAGGCAAAGAAAATAAACAGCTTAAACTTGGCCAACTGTTCTCCAAGGCATATCCACTTTCTTACTGAGAAAGGCCGAAAGGCTTCCCTTTTCTTAAACTCTCCATTCTCCAGAAAATGCTCTGATCGAATGTGTTGGGGGTGGTCTTTTCTACCAGGTTCCTGTGTAGTGCAGTCAGATTGGTAACAATTAGGGTCCCTAGAGAAGGCAGCAAATACTCAGGCAAGGCTTGACCAATGCAACACACAAGGGCTTGACCGTATCCTCACCTTCCCCATTCCACCATTTTCTGAACCCAACCAACTGCCTCCAACCTACCCTGCTCTTTTCCATGGGACAGCTTATAGTTCATCACTGGGTGGACTACAAATGCCTACTGAGAATTTACTAGGGAACTGCGCCCACTCTTGACTGCAATATGGATCTTCTCTACAGGGATAAATCAGTGTAGGACTTGAGAGATGCCATGCATGCACCAATGAGAGAATAACATAAGAGTTTTGTCAGCTAGTACAGTACCAAAATGATTCTAAATTTAAGTACAGATATTGAATTTCTTAAAGCATAAAATTAGATAAGAAACACAATTAGAAAATATAAAAATGCATGCAAAGGTTAATATTTGTTTTATTCTGTTTCCCCAAAGGACAATACAAAGTGAATATATTTAACTTTGGGGAAATGCAGAGTGTAATGTTCATATACCCTGCTCTCTGTTCTTGTATAGCCACCTCTCTTTTCTTTAAAATCCATGCAATAGAGGAAAATAAAGAACTTTCTACTTTCCTAGGAATTGGAAAGCAGATGTCAGGTCCCATAGCCAAAACAATTGATGCTGCTGTGCCTGCCTTGGGTGTCCATTCCTGTTTAACACAGAATCAACTGGGAGAGAGAACCATTCAGGTAGGTTCATAAAGAGCAGATCTTCTAAGAAAGGGGCCTTTCATCTCTGTTTTAATAAACCCTTCACTCAGAGGATTGTGACTATAGTTATGGATGCCCATTTCTCTTCTTAGCAACTATGGTATACAGCCATACCTTGGTATTCACTGGCTTCAGAACTCATCAAACCTTCTACTCACCACATTTTGATGGGGAAAAATGTTTCATCATTCAGCACTTGCTTGGGACTCACAGCATTTGCCAGTAATTGTGAGTCATGATGCTGCCCCTCAAGAGAAAATGCTTTATCACTCATCCCTTGCTCAGTACTTGTTGGTTTTGGCATTTATCACGAGTTCCTGAAAGAATTAATGATGAGTAGTGAAGTGTACATAGAAACCTTGTACACAAGGAGTCCTCCTGCACACAGCAGCCAGGACAGTGAAGAGAAGTGTGGGAGTGTGATTTGCTTCCACTCCAGGTGCCTCATAGATTGATCAAAGGGGGATAACAGGGGCTCAGAGGTAACAGTGCCCAGAAAAACTCCCTTCAGTAGGGGAATTGAACTGTGCTACATGGACTTTTTGCAAGAGCAGCACTCAGGCTGACAAAGGGGAGGGGGACACAGTTTCCTCCCATTCAGTGCACCACAAGGACTGATCAATGACAAAAGGGTGTGGATTATTGGCACCAGCCTGTTGCATAGGAGCAGAGTGGACACTATGGGCTGCACAGCACTCTGAGGGTTTGGGATAGAAATTGGGCACCTGTGATTATTGTAGCTCAGACTAAACCTCCATCCTCCTGGAACCACAGGAAAGGGAAAAATGGAGCAGATTTTTCCCTCTATATGCCTGCAGGATCTGGGAAGATCTGCAAAACACACTTTGCATGTTTAAAGTCAGCAACAGCTTTTTTTTCCCCAAGAGTAAGACAATAAGACCTGGAACTGTGAGAAAATCAGAGACAAATCTAGAAAGGAGTCAAGGCAAACCCCAAGAGCTCAAATTTAACTTTCTTATCCTTCAGAATTTGCATTTTTTTAAATTTCTCTTCTTTCCATTTAATTAGTTTTTTTGTTTGTTTGATTTCATTGTTTGATTTGTTTTCTTTTTTCTCCCTTTCTTTGCATTTCAATTTTTCTCCTTTCACTTCACTCATATTCCAGTAACAAACTACTCTTGGACTCTTAGTTTTATTCTCTTTATTCAGATCATATGATACTATTGTTACTCCAAATCCCACACAGCACCCTATCCTGGTCTTAATCCATTTCACCATCTTCCTGAACTTTATTAATGTTGTGGTGAACTTTATACTCTCACACACTTTGCCAAGTTTCTAGCCCTTCCTCTCACTATATCTCATCATCTAAACTTGCATAAGTGCTCTACTTTCTGAAGTCAGCTCACACTCCTTTCCCCTTTTAATAACAGTCTTACCTCTTTTCACCTTTTATAAAAACAGACTAGTTGGGTGAAATATTATAGTTATTACTGTACTTCTCTAAAGAATTTTCTATGTGTTCTCTACTTGTTAGTACTTCATATCCCATAGAATACTCTTCATCTCTCTTACTTCATTTTGCATTTGCCTTGCCCCTAATCAGTTCAGTAAGGAATTTTATCTCATTGTTTCCTCTCTCACTTTTTCCTCTTTCTTCTTTTTTCTCTCTTTCTCCCCCCAACCCCCATCTCAAGCTGGGTTTTACTCCTTACTCTTATTAGTTTGCTTTCCCCATCCTCTCAAAATCATTTTTTATTTACTGTAGACATCTCATATTCACTTTTTGCTTTTCTACAAAATTCGTATTCCCATTCCACCTTCATTAAATTTCATTCAATTGTCATTGCTACCAACCTTGCTGTGAGTTTTCTACAATTTGCTCATGTTGGTTCAGTACCTTTACAAATTTACTTCAAACCTCATAGTATACCCTTCCCCCTTCTTACCTCACTGCTCCTGTAGCCCTTTTGTGTTATACTTAGATTGTAAATTTTTCTTTCTCCCTTATTTCACCTCAGTTGTCTCCCAACTCTTATCAGTTCTCCTCCCTTTTACCACACAACAGCATTTTCCTCCTCTTATAGTCATCTCATATTCCCTTTGCCAAATCATAAAACATCTACAATCCCTCTTCACATTTAGTAATCTTTGTTCTATTGTAGTTGAGACTGCTGATGTGGTAAGGGGGGTTGTTTTCTTTGGCATGGATTTGGTGGTCTTGTAATACTGCTTTGTTAACCAACACATGTACAACAGTATAGAATACAAGGTGGGAGTTATGAATACCAGTAGACTCGCTGGAGGGGAGAAACAACCAACAAATGAAAAAACAAACAAACAAATGATCCACCAACAGGTAAAGCCCAACTACTACAAGAGAGCCCACATGGAAGAAAGGAAAAACCTAGACCCTCCAGACAAGGAAATCAAAGTAACTACACCACTGAGCCCCACAAAACTACCACTACAGAATTTCACCATATGAGGACCTGGCAAAGTAGAGCATCTGGAATCACAGAAACAAAGAAAAAGAGTTATCTAAATGGGGAGACAAAGAAAGAAATTTCATTTAAAAAGGATGGAAGATTCCCCAGGAAAAGAACTAAAAGAAAAGACACACAAACTACCAGATATCAAATTGAAAAAAAAAATGGTTATAAGGATGCTCAAGTAATTTACTCATGACTACAAGGAACTGAGTGGCAACTACAACAATACGAAAAAAGAAATAGAAACTATAAACAAGAACCAGAAAGAAATGAAGAGTACAATACCTAAAATAACAAATACACTAGAAGGAATTAAAAGCAGGCTGGATGAAGCAGAGGACTGAATTAGTGAGCTGGAAGACAAGGTAGAAAAGAATACTAAGGTAAACCAGCTTCATGAAAAGGGACTGAAAAATATGAAGGTAGTGTATGGGAACTGCAGGGCAACATGAAACACAGCAACATTCAAATCATAAGAATATCACAAGGAGAAAAAAAAGCGAGCAAGGGATAGAAAAACTGTTTGACAAAATAATGACAGAAAATTTCCCTAAACTGGAGAGGGGAAAATCCATGGCAGTTCAGGAAGCACAGAATGCCCCAATCAAGATGAACCCAAAGAAGCCTACTTCAAGACATATCATAATTAAAATAAAAAAATTCAAAGATAAAGAGGAATCATAAAGGCACCAAGGAAGAAATTGGAAATAACACACAAGAGAACTCTGATAAGGCTAGCAGCTGATTTTCAACAGAAACAATAGCCAGAAGGGAATGGCAAGAAATATGTAATAATGAAAAACAAAAGCCCGCAACCAAGACAACTCTACCCAACATGGCTTTTAATTGAAGTGGAAGTGAAATAAAGAAGTGGAAAGTCAAATAAATAATATAACCCTACATCTATAAGAACTGAAGGAGCAACAACTATCAAATACCAGAGTGAGTAGAAGGAAGGGAACAAAGATCAGGGAAGAGTTTCTAAGACAAAAGAAGGTTAAAAGAATACACATCTGCCAAACCAGCTCCGCAAGATATGCTGAAGGAAATATAATAGGAAGACTAAGGAAAAGAGCAAGAGCTAGAAGACCACAGGTACAAAGGGAGAAAATAAATGTGTACTAATAATAACCTTAAATGTTAATGGATTAAAAGCACCAATCAAAATACATAAGGTAGCTGAATGGATAAGAAAATTTGACCTGCACATATGCTGCCTACAGAAGACCCACCTCAGAACAAAAGACCTACAAAGAATGAAAGGGAAAGTCTGTAAAAAAATATTCCAAGCAAATGGACAGAAAAGAAAGCTGGTGTAGCAATACTTATATCAGACAAAACAGACTTCAAGACAAAAGCCATGAAAAGAGAAACAGAAGGATACTTCATAGTACTCAAGGGAGGAATTCATTAAAAAGATATAAACATTATAAACATATATGAACCCAACATATGAGCACCCAAATATATAAGGAAAATCTTGGAGGACTTCAAGAAAAATATAGACAGCAATACATTTATATTAGGAAATTTTAACTCCCCACTGTCAAAAACAGATAGATCTTCCAAACAAAATATTAACAAGGATATCACGGCATTAAACAATGCCCTAGATCTAATGGACTTAACTGATATTTATAGAACCTTTCACCCCAAAGAAGCAAAGTACACATTCTTTTCAAATGCACATGGACCATTTTCAAAGATAGAGCACAAATCAGTCCTCAAGAAATTCAAGAATTTTGAAATCATATCAAGCATTTTCTCTGACCACAAGGGTCTGAAACTAGAAAGCAAACTCATAGAAAAAATTTAAAAACACTCTAACTTATGGAGAATGTATAGCATGTTGTTAAAAAATGAATGGGTTAATAATAAGATCAAGGAAGAAATCAAAAAGTTTCTAAAAACAAATTTTAGTGAACAAGCAACAGTCCAGAACTTATGGGACACAAAAAAGGCAGTCCTGCTAGGGAAGTTCATAACAATATAGGCATACCCAGAAAAGATAGAAACATTTCAAATAAATAATATAACCCTACATCTATAAGAACTGAAGGAGCAACAACTATCAAATACCAGAGTGAGTAGAAGGAAGGGAACAAAGATCAGGGAAGAAGTAAACAACACAAAGATTAAAAGAACAATGCAAAGAACCAAGAAAGCCAGGTTCAAGTTCTTTGAAAAGATCAACAAACTTGATAAACCTTTAAGCAGACTCATCAAGAAAAAAGAGAGAATCTAAATAAATAAATCATGAATAAAAGAAGAGAGATTACAACTGATATCACATATATACAAAGGATTGTAAGAAATTACTATGAAAAACTATATTCCAAGAAATTTGAAACCTAGGTGAAAGGGACAGATTTCTAGGGAAATATAATATTCCAAAACTCAGTAAAGAAGAAGCAGAAAGCTTGAACAGAATGATAACAGCTGTTGAAATGGAAAGAGTATTAAGAAAACTCCTGGCACACAAAAGCTCTAGACCAGATGGTTTCACACAAGAATTTTACAAATATTAAGGAGAGCTAACCCCTATCATTCTCAGGACTATTCAAAAGAAGAAGAAAAAAAAAAAAAAAAAAAAACAAGAAGAAGAAGGAATACCCCTAAACTCTTTTTTATGAAACCAGGATCATGCAAATCTCCAACCACATAAAGATTCAACAAATAAATAAAACTACAGGCCATATTGCTGATGAACTAGATGCTAAAATCCTCAACACAATATTGGCAAGTCACATCCAGCAATACATTAAAAAGATCACACACCATGTTCAAATGGGATTCAACCCAGGGATTCAAGGATGGTACAATACTTGCAAATCAATAACTGTTAATACATCACATACAAAAAAGGAAAGATAAAAAATCTTGTGACCATATTAATAGATGAAAAAAAAAACATTTTGATAAGGTACTACACCCATTTATGATAAAAAAACACTCAGCAAAGTAGGAGTAGAGGGAGTTTACCTCAATGTGATAAAGGCTGCACAAGAGAAAGCTACAGCCAACATCATATTCAGTGTGCAAAAACTAAAACTTTCCCATTAAAATCAAGAATAAGACAAAGGTGTCCACTTTTACCACTTCTGTTCAAAATAGTATCAGAATTCCTAGCCACACCAATCAAACAAGCAAAAAAAAAAAAAAAATATGTCCAAACCAGAAAGAAGGAAACCAAATTGTCATTGTTTGCAGATCACATGATAGTGTACATTGAAAACCCTATAGACACTACCAAAAAAATACTCAACATAATAAGCAAATTTGGGAAAACAATGGGAAAAAGAGTCAATATTAAGAAATTTTGGGACTGGGAAGATGGTGGCTTTACTCTAGGCAGCGTGTTTCTCGGCTTCTGTGAAGAGAAGGGAAACTCACGGATCAGTGGAGAAACAGAGCAAGTGGACTAGGTTACCAAATCACTTTTGAAAGCAGGACATCAAAAATTATTGCGATCATTGAAAAACCAGATGGTAAGAAGACTGCTTAAATACAAAAGGGACCCAGGGATCAGCGCAGGGACTAGTGGTGTGCAGTCCCCAGGCCAGAGCTCCTGGGTCTGCCTCAGGGCTACCGGGAGAGGGGAGTCGCTGCTCCCTTCCCTGAATGTGGGGTTTGAGCAACTCCAGGGGAGAACATGGTGCTTGAAGGAACAGATTGGCCAGTTGGACTGGGAAAAAATCACCCAGGGACTATGAACACCCACCCAGAGACCTGGGAGAGGTGAGGGCCTCCAGCCAGAGCTACCAGGGGTGGCTGGGAGATGCACCAATACCCCTGGTGTGCCCGCACCCCTGGCCAGGTGGGAGAGCAGATCAGTGGAAGACCCAGAGCCAGGAAGGGCTCTGCTCACACCCCATCAGGAATCCTCTCTTTCGCGCTGTGAACCCGGAAGGGTCGCGACACTTAGGGCATTCCTAGAGCCCGAATCTCAAAAGTTTGATGGAGGGGCGCGTCCTATTACAATTCCCAGGGAGGGTGCAGTGATTCCCAAAACATCACAGGTGCCTCCTGAGATCATACAGCTGGAACCCTGCAGGGACCCCGGAATCCAGAAGAATGTGGCAGTGAGTTCCGGAGAGTGAGTGTGCTGGGGAGTGCCCAGGGTACCTGAGAGACTTGCTGAGATCTGGCTAGGAAGAGAGAGAAGCATTTCAAAGGTCCCTCAGACAGCTGAAGCCAGCAAGATCAGAAAAACTGGTCTGGCCAGTTAAAAACCAACAAGAGGGTTTTGTTGTTGTTGTTGTTTGTTTGTTTGTTTGTTTGGTTTGGTTTGGTTTGGTTTTTGTGGCTGTTGTTGGTTGGTTGATTTTATCTTGTGTTTTAAGTAACATTTTATTTTTGAATTCTTATTATTTTTATATCTCACAATCCCTCATGTTTCTCTTCCATTCATCCTAATATTATTCTTTCCACTCCAAATTTATCTCTCCTGCACTCCATCTTCTGCTTTTCTTTCCTTTTTTTGTTTTAATCTTGCAAGTTACTGTACATTTGTATTATCTTTTTCTCACTTTTCCCACATTTTTTATTTTAATAATATTTTGGTGTTCTTTTTCTTTCTGTATAATCTTCTTTGTATGGCTGGTTATACTGTCATTTGATAGGTTCCCCCTGGTATTTCAGTCACAGTGTGTTGATAAGTTACTATCTTTCATCTGTGTTCCATTAATACACCTCTCAAAGTTCTATACTCTTTATTCTTCTTACCTAGATCTCATCGATTCTGCCACAAGACTGTCACTTTACTATTACTGTTAATAAGACCTAGTCCATAAAATTGTAAATACTGTTCAATACCCTTACCTGATCTCAGCCCACTTTGTAATTTCCTGAACTATACTATTGTGGGGGTTGTCTCTATTCTTTTACAAACTACTCCTATATACTAATCTTTAATCCAATCCTACCTTAGAATCTGACCTCTCAAAGCCTCACAGCTTTCTAGATCCAACTAACAATCCTCTCATCCTCAATAAGAGTCTTACCCTCTTTCCATTCTTTCTAAAATGTGGATGGTGGGGTGGAGGATCACAGTTAACACTATAAGGAGCTAAAGGATAACCCATCTCTTCTCTACTGGCTGCTAATGTAAATATCATAGTACACTGTCTTGCTGTCTGAAACCATTTCGCTCTACTCCTCCAACTGATCACAAAAAAAGAGTAGGGGGAAGCTGTGAACACCACGATGCACGAAGGAGATTGCACCACTGAATCTCACAAGTATTCTGCCACAGAAGTTCACACCATACTTACAGGGAACCAGAACAGATTAATTTAAGAAACAAGAAGAAACAAGAAGAAACCCACGAACAATGAGAAAACAAAAAAACAACCCCCAATTGAAGGGAAATGAGGAAGCCTTAGGAAACATGCTAAATGAAATAGAGGCAACTCAAGTATCAGTGAGGTCAAAACAATGATTATCAGGAAGTTCAATAAACTCACAATGAGCTATTAGAAATTAGAGGGAAACTACATCAATCTCACTGCAAAACATATAAACATGAAAAAGGAAATAGACACTCTCAACAAAGGTCAAGAGGAAATGAAGAATACAATTTATGAACTGAAGAACACAGTAGAAGGAATGAAAAGCAGGATTGAGGAAGCAGAAGATCGGATTAGCGAGCCAGAGGACAAAGTAGAAAACAACATCCAGAAAGAGCAAGAAAAGGAAAAGAGGCTCAGAAAGAATGAAGAGGGATTAAGAGAAATGCAAGAAAATATGAAACGTAATAGTATCCATATAATAGGAATACCAGAAGTAGAAGAAAAACAGCAAGAGATCAAAAACCTAGTTGAAAAAGTAATGAAGGAGAACTTCCCTAATTTGATGAGAGAAAAAGTCACACAAATCCAGTAAACACAGAGAGTCCCAATCAAGAGGAACCCAAAGAGGCCCACCTCAAGACACATCATAATTAAAATGGCAAAACTTCAAGACAAAGAGAGAATCTTAAAGGCGGCAAGGGAGAAACAGGAAGTAACATGCAAGAGGGTCCCAATAAGACTAACAGCTCACTTCTCAATGGAAGCACTTCAAGCCAGAAGAGAATGGCAAGAAATACTCCAGGTAATGAGAACAAGAGGTCTGCAACCAAGGCTACTATATTCAGCAAGGCTCTCATTAAAGATAGAAGGCCAAATGAGAATCTTCCCAGACAAAAGAAGTCTAAAAGAATACACCTCCACTAAACCAGCTCTGCAAGAGATGCTAAAAGGACTGCTTTAAGGAAAGAAAGGAAAAGAGAGAGTGAGAGAGGATCACACGTACATAAAAGACAATGAATAAGTACCTATCAATAATAACCTTAAACGTGAATGGATTAAATGCTCCAATCAAAAGACATAGAATAGCTGAATGGATAAGAAAAAAATGACCCACATATCTGCTGTCTACAAGAGACCCACCTCAGGATAAAACACCTACACAGGCTAAAAGTGAAGGGCTGGAAACAAATCTTCCAAGCAAATGGACAGGAAAAAAAAGCCAGGGTAGAAATACTCATATCTCACAAAATAGACTTCTACAAAACGGCCATAAAGAGAGACCCAGAAGGTCGCTTCATAATACTCAAGGGAAGAATTGACCAAGAAGACATAAATATTGTAAATATATATGCACCCAACACAGTGGCACCCAAATACATAAAGAAAATCTTAGAAGACTTCAAGAAAGATATGGACAGCAACACAATTATAGTGGGAGATTTTAACACCCCACTATCAAAAATGGACAGATCTTCCAAACAAAATATCAACAAATATATTGTGGCATTGAACAATACCCTTGATGAAATGTACTTTACTGATATATACAGAGCCCTCCATCCAAAAGAAGATAAATACACATTCTTTTCAAATGTACACAGAATATTTTCAAAGATAGACCACATGATAGGGCACAAAATAAGCCTCAAGAATTTCAAGAAAATTGAAATCATACCAAGCATTTTCTTGGACCACAAGGATTGAAGCTAGAAACCAACCCCAAGGAAAGAAACCCCAAACACTCAAACTCATGTAGATTAAATAGCATGCTATTAAATAATGAATGGGTCAAGAATGATACTAGGGAAGAAATCAAAAGGTTTCTGGAAACAAATGAAAACGAACTCACAACAACCCAAAACATCTGGGACACAGCCAAGGCAGTCCTGAGAGGGAGGTTCATAGTGATACAGGCCCACCTAAAAAAGTTAGAAACATTCCAAACAAAAAACCTAACCTAACATCTACAAGAACTGGAGGAAAAACAACAGAGAGAGCCCAGAGCAAGCAGAAGGAAGGAAATAACCAAGATCACAGCAGAATTCAATGACATAGAGACTAAAAGCACAATTCTAGGGATCGATGAATCCAAGAGCTGGTTCTTTGAAAAGATAAACAAAATTGACAAGCCTTTAAGCTGACTCATCAAGAAAAAAAGACAGAAGAACCAAATAAAGACAATCAGAAATGAAAGAGGAGAGATTACAATAGATACCACAGATATACACAGGACTGTAAGAAATTACTACAAAGAAATAAATGCCAAGAAATTTGAAAACCTAGGTGAAATGGACAAATTTGTAGAAAAATATAATGTTCCAAAACTCAAAGAAGAAGAAGCACAAAGCCTGAACAGACCAATAACAACAAAAGAAATTGAAGCAGTAATCAAAAAATTCCCAACACACAAAAGCCCTGGACCACATGGTTTC
The DNA here is from genome assembly GCF_004126475.2 of Phyllostomus discolor. NCBI lineage: Eukaryota > Metazoa > Chordata > Mammalia > Chiroptera > Phyllostomidae > Phyllostomus > Phyllostomus discolor. The sequence goes on along the minus strand of NC_040911.2, from coordinate 61,393,281 downwards.
ACAGGAGAATTCTACAAAGCATTTAAGGAAGAGCTAACCCCTATCCTTCACTGAGTATTCCAAAAAATCCAAAAAGATGGGAGACTCCCAAACTCTTTTTATGAGGCCAACATCATCCTAATTCCAAAGCCATATAAAGACACAACAAAGAAAGAAAACTTCAGGCCAATATCACTGATGACCATTGACGCTAAAATCCTCAACAAAATACTGGCAAACTGCATCCAACAATACATTAAAAAGATTATACGCAATGACCAAGTGGGATTCATTCCAGGGATGCAAGGATGGTTCAGTATTCGCAAACCAGTAAATGTAATGTATCACATAAAGAGAAGCAAAGACAAAAACCACATGATCATATCAATAGATGCAGAAAAAGCATTTGATAATGTATAGCACCCATTCATGACAAAAAAACTCGGCAAAGTGGGAATAGAGGGACCATTCCTCAACATAATAAAGGCCATATATGAGAGGCCTACAGACAACATCATACTCAATGGGCAAAAATTAAAATCTTTTCCACTAAGATCAGAAACAAGACAAGGTTGTCCACTTTCACCACTTCTATTCAATATAGTACTGGAAGTTTTAGCCACAGCAATCAGACAGGAAAAAGAAATAAAAGGCATCCAAATCAGAAAGGAGGAAACAAAACTGTCACTGTTTGCAGATGACATGATAGTATACATAGAACATCCTATAGACTCCACCAAAAAACTGCTTGACCTAATAAATGAATTTGGCAAAATATCTGGATACAATGTCAGTATCCAGAAATCAAAGGTATTTCTGTACACCAACAATAAAACAGCAGAAGCAGAGATCAAGGAAAAAAATCCCACTTGAAATAGCAAAAACAAAAATAAAATACCTAGGAATAAACCTAACCAAAGAGGTAAAAGACCTGTATTCAGAAAACTACATAACACTCAGGAAAGAAATCAAGGAAAATACAAACTAATGGAAACATATACTGTGTTCTTGGATTGGAAGAATCAACAATCAAAATGTCCATACTACCCAAAGCAATTTACACATTCAATGCAATTCCTATTAAAGTATCAATAGCATATTTCACAGACATAGAACAAACACTTCCAACATTTATATGGAATCATAAATGACCCCGAATAGCTGCTGCAATTTTGAGAAAGAAGAGTAAAGTGGGAGGGATCATAATACCCGGCCCTAAACTATACTACAAAGCCACTGTAATCAAAACAGCCTGGCACTCGCATAAAAACAGGCACAAGACCAATGGAACAGAACAGAGAGCTCATAAATAAACCCAAGTCTCTATGGTCAATTAATATTTGACAAAGGAGGCAGCAACATAAAATGGAGTAAAAATAGCCTCTTCAACCTCCCTCTGTGTTGGGAGAAGTTGACAGCCACATGCAAAAAAATGAAACTTGAGCACCAACTTACACCATATACAAAAATAAATTCAAGGTGCATAAAAGACTCAAATATAAAATGTGACACCATTAAAGTCCTAGAAGAGAATGTAGGTAGGAAAATCTCAGATATTTCACAAAGAAACTTTTTTACTGACTTGTCCCCTATAGTAAGGGACTTAAAGGAATGAATAAACAAATGGGACCTCATCAAAATTAAAAGCTTCTGCACAGCTAAAGAAAACAGTATCAAAATTAAAAGAGAACCAACTGTATGGGAAAACATATTTGCCAATGATACCTCAGACAAGAGTTTCATCTCCAAAATATATAAAGAACTTACAAGACTGCACTCTAAGAAAACAAGGATTCCAATTAAAAAGTGGGCAAAGGACTTGAACAGACACTTCTCCAAGGAGGACATACAGAAAATCCAAAGACACATGAAACGATGTTCAATATCACTAGCTATCAGAGAGATGCAGATTAAAAGCACAATGAGATACCATTTCACACTAGTCAGAATGGCCATCATAAACAAAGCAACAAACAACAAGTGTTGGAGAGGTTGTGGAGAAAAGGGGTCCCTAGTGCACTGTTGGTGGGACTGCAGACTGGTACAACCACTATGGAAAGCATTATGGAACTTCCTCAGAAAACTAAAAATGGATATGCCTTTTGACCCTGCAATTCCACTGCTGGGACTCTGTGCTAAGAATACTAAAACACCAATCCGAAAGAATTTATGCATCCTGATGTTCATAGCAACACAATTTACAATAGCTAGATGCTAGAAGCAACCAAGATGCCCGTCAATAAATGAATGGATCAAAAAGTATGGTACATCTACACAATGGAATTCTATGCAGCAGAAAGAAAGAAGGAGCTGATACCCTTTGCAACAGCGTGGATGGAGCTGGAAAACATTATGCTAAGTGAAACAAGCCAGGCAGTGAAAGACAAATACCATATGATCTCACCTTTAACAGGAACCTAAACAACAAAACAAAGAAACAAGCGAAATATAACCAAAGAGACTGAAATAGAGGACAGGCTGACAGTGCCCACAGGGGAGAGTAGAGGAAATTTCAAGGGACATTGGGAAGGGTTCACGGGAACAAACTTAAAGGACACATGGTCAAAAACTAAGGGGAGGTTGGTAATGGGAGGGAAGTGGGGAGGGGTTGGAGGGGGATGGGGTTGGGAGTAAAAAGGAGAAAACTGTATTTGAACAATGATTAAAATAAAAAACAAAAAGAAACCAAAAAAAATTTAAGTCATTTTTGTAAATGAACAACAAAATATCAGAAACAGCATTCAGGAAAATGCCCCATTTGCTATAGCAACAACAAAAATAAAGTACCTAGGAATAAACCTACCTAAGGAGGTAAAATAGCTGTGCTCAGAAAACTACACGACACTTGAAGAAAATAAATTAAGCAAGACACACAAAAAATGAAAGCATACACCGTGTTTATGGATTGGAAAAATTAACATCATCAAATTGTCCATACTACCCAAAACAATTTATAGATTCAACACAATCCCTATTAATGTACCAATGACATATTTCATGGATACAGAACAATTATTTCAAAAATTTATATGGAGTCATAAAAGACCCTGAAGAACCACAGCAATTTTGAGAAAGAAGAACAAAGTTGAAGGGATCACAATACCTGATATCAAACTGTATTACAAGGCATCTCTCATCAAGATAGTCTGGTACTGACATAAGAACAGATACATAGATGAATGGAACAGAATAGAGAGCCCAGAAATAAACCCAAGTCTCTATGTTCAATTAATATTCAACAAAGGGGGAGGAAGCATAAAATCTAGTAAAAATAGCCTGTTCAACAAATGGTGTTGGGAAATCTGCACAGCTACATGCAAAAAAAAGTAAACTCGGCTATCAACTTACACCAAAAACAAAAATAAACTCAAGGGGGGATAAAAGACTTAGATATGTAATAGCACCATAAAAATTTCAGAACATAGGCAGGAAAATCTGATATTCCATGCAGCAATATTTTTTTCACCCACTTTTTGATGGGAGTTCATCAAAATAAAAAGCTTCCACATAACTAAAGAAAACATCAGCAAAATGAGAAAGGAACCAACCATATGGGGAAATATATTTACCAGCAATACCTCAGACAAGTGTTTGATCTCCAGAATATATAAAGAACTCACACGACCCCACACCAGGAAGACAAACAACCCAATTAAGAAATGAGCAAAATACCTGAACAGACACTTCTCCAAGGAGGACAACCACAGGGCCCAGAGACATATGAAAGGATGCTCAGCATCACTAGCCATCAAAGATATACATATTAAAGCCACAATGAGATACCACTTTACACAGGTCACAATGGCCATCATAAACAAATCAACATACAATAAGTGCTGATGAGGTTGTAGAGAAAAGAGAACCCTAGTACATTGTTAGTGGGAATGCAGACTGGTGCAACTGCTGCAGAAAACAGTATGGAATTTCCCCAGAAAACTGAAAATAGAACTGCCTTTTGACCCAGTAGTTCCACTCCTGGGATTATACCCTAAGAATCCTAAAACTCCATTTCAAAATATCCTAGTCACTCCAATATTGACAGCAGCACAATTTACAATAGCCAAATGTGGGAAGCAACCTACATGTCCATCAGTAAATGAGTGAATCAAAAACTGTAGAACATTTACACAGTGGAATACTATGCAGGAGAAATAAAGAAGGGGCTCAGCCCTGGCTGGTGTAGCTCAGTGGTTGAATGCTGGCCTGAAAACCTGATGCAAACACTGGCCTGCAGTGTCCTCATCATTTTGGATGAAATGAGACATTCACATGTGATGCGTGGGTCACCGGCCAGCAGTGATCACGGAACGCTGCGGATGGCTCGACGATAACACGTGAGAAAAAACCATGCATAGAGACAAACTAGTTTCTGTGGATAAGTAGGGATGAAATGGCCACCCCCCCTAGTGGGGAGCACACTGATTAACCATCCATACCTGCTTTTATTGGGCTCATTTTGCATAATAATTCAGGTAAAGTACAGTACTCATTTGGGGGGGAGTAAGGAACCACAGAAACCAAGGAAGTCTGAGGGTCTATTTTGAGTCGGGGTAAAAGAGCTGTGAGACTTTGAGGAACAAACTTCCTCCTTGGACCCTTCTCATTCAACTGAGAGCATTCTAAACAAAGAAGGTTTCACAGTAATTTACATATTCTTTCTTAGGCCTGATCACCCAGGGAATCCGCCCTTTTCAGCACAGAGCTGCACCACCCTGTCATTGTTTCAGGCTTAGCTGGAGCAGGGGAACTAAGGCAACCAAGAGATAAGGAGATTTTCTCCCAGATGATGAGAACTCAGGCTATGTCAAAGCCGAGGAGCGAGGGTTCATCACCCCCTTTTGCTGCAGCCCCCCAAGTCCTTCTTTTGGGGGGCCTCCCAAAGTGATCATGCCTGTCTTAGGTCATTCCCCCCTTGTGGAATCTTACCCGTCTTTGGCTAACCGACCAAGCTTTTTGGGGTTCAGTTATGAATAAAGCAGCAGAAGCAGCATTCCTGCCAGAGAGATAAGCTTTTGTTTCCTTGCTGGCTTACAGTTCCAAGGGCATTCCCTTAGCCTTAGCCTAGGTGGGGGTTTCAGCTTCTTATACCAGTCAGGGCAGTTCCCAACACACATGGATTACTGAATCCGGTGGAGGAAAAGGGACACCATGGCTTTTCTCTCAAGGGGATCAAAAGCCATGGCCTCTCCCCTGACAGGCTTTTATTGGGTTTCTCCCCCCATTACATAATGGTCCTCATTTACTATGCACAGGTTCACTTTAGGTGGTTACCTTTTACAGAAAACAAAGGAGCTGATGCTTCTAATCACAACACAGAAGAGGGATATTTGCAAATGAAAAGGCAAAAGTGGTTGAACCAGTTACACTGATCCTTGGAAGGTTTAGCATGGATTTTAGGAAGTTACTTTGCAGTGCATGTCCTCAGTTCAGGGTGAATGAGTTTTTAGCAAAAAGCAAGACTCAAAGTGGCCTAGGCTCATTGCAGGCCTGATTCCCCATGGGAGAACCTTTCTGTGGGTGTGGGTCCTGTGTATCTCTGAGTGGGAGCTGGGCCCACACCATGCAGAATTGTCTCTTACACAAACCAAAGGGTTATCAGTTTGGTTTGCAGTCTAGAGCACATGCTTGGGTTGTAGGGCAGGTCCTCAGAAGAGGGTGCACAAGAGGCAACCACACATTGATGTTTCTCTCCCTCTCTTTCCCCTTCCCTTCCTCCCTTTGAAAAAAATAAATAAAATAAAAGAATCCTGATGCTTAAAAAATAAAAAAGAAAGAAGGAGCTCCTACCCTTCATGACAGCATGCATGGATCTGGCGTGCATTATGGTAAGTGAAATAAGCTAGGTTGTGAAAGACAAATACCATATGATCTCACCTAAGTGGAACCTAATCAACAAAACAAACAGGCAAGGAAAATACAATCAGAGACATTGAAGTAAGGAACAAACTGACAGTGACCAGAGGGGAGGTGGGTAGGGACTAATGTGTGAAGGAAAGACATGGGTTGTCAGGGAACATGTATAAAGGAAACATGTACAAAGCCAAAGTGGGGTAAAATTGAGGGTGGGTGGTGGGCATGGGCATGGAGGGAGGAGTTGTGGGGGAGGGGGGAATTGAGAGAACTCTATTTGAACAACAATAAATAAAATTAAATAACATAATAAAATAAGATAACAATAAGTACTGAGGTACTACTTTGATGGATTTTGGCAAAGAAAACTGGACACATCATGGATTATTAAGAAGCTCCTTCTTAGATTTTGATGTACAGCTGATGTTAAGATGCATGTACTTAATAAGTGGAAACTGAGACTCCTCACTGGGGAAGTTTTCACAACTGTGAGGTGGGGTCCTTGCCAACATTTGGTAAGCCCTATTCTCCTCCAACTCAAAAAGGAATGGACACTTACAGCTAAGTAGAATCTTGTCACCAGTGGACAAGAGCTCATGAAAGAAAGCTGACCTATTTCCTGTGGAAGAAAAAACCTGTATATGCTGGTGATCAACAAGTAACCTTAAATTCTCACATTTTTTTAAAGAAATGAATTACAGTTTAAACCATAACACTCTCACCTAGCATAAATGCACTAGCCCCATGTCCTGGGGTAAAGCATGTCCCATCTTCCTTGTTTATTCCAGGGTCTTATTTTAAGCATTAGTACCCTGGGTTCATCTGCTATCAGTTGAGTGTGTACGTGTTAATCAATGGTCATTTGTGCCATTTCAATGGCAACAGTAATCCCCAATTTGGGTTGTGATGAAGAAGGAAACATTATTCAGTGCAAGGCAGGTCAATTTTGATACAACACAGCTGTGAAAACAGCATGGCTGTGGAACAACTCAATTGTGATACAGCATGGCTATGAGGAAGCCCTGGGGCTAGGCCTCTTTCCAGTTAGACAGCTCAACTCTGTTCCTCAATGGTCTGCTCTGCTCTGCTCCAGCACATCATTGGTGTTCCATACAGTCTTCTGTCTTTGATGGAAATGAAAAGCATGCTCTCCTAGCTAGAGGGGAGCTGGCTTATATGGACAGGAGTCCCTGCCCCTGGTCTATGATTAGTTTATCCTCATGCAAATAAGGGCTCTAAATTCTTGCAGTTTAATTGGTCCAAATGCACTGTCCTAATTGGTTAGAAATAATCTGCTCTTGGCTAGAGTGGATGGGAAAAGTTTCAGTCTTATTGGTTGAAATAGGATTCTAGGAAATCCTTCACAAGGGCCGACTCAGATGGCAGAAACACAGTACAGGCAGGTGGTTCATGGTAGAGTCAGATGATTCTGTGCAGGCTTTTTCTTGAAATACAGTTTATGTGAGAGGTCCCTGTTCAGAAGTGGCTGCTAGGCTATGTTTTTTGTTTGCTTGTTTGCTTGTTTGTTTGTTTGTTTGTTTGTTTTTAATTTGAGCCCAGGTGGCCACCAGGAGCCCTCACATCTTAGTAGGTGTCACTTTTTCCCCAGGTTCACAGAGGAGATTTTACAGCTGTGTTCTCCCCTGATGAATGTTCCTTGGCTCAGTTTTCTCCACATGAGTAGTGTGAACTGCCCACAACTTAGGGTGCCAGGTCTCAAGTTGATACCCATCTACTGGGATGAGTAATGAAAGGACTATAAGCTCTGATTACCAGAAATATTTTTTTATACCTTGTTCTGAAGGGTCACACTTTACACCTGGACCAGGATAGCTAAAGTCAATTACAAAATGAGTGAAAACCAACTCAGACAAGGGAGACAGTGCTTCAGGGACACTTGAGTTATTCTTGGTTGAGTGTTCTTAATACTCACTGGCTTGGAATCATACATGACAATAATATGACTAGAAGGATTTTGTTGAGATCAGAGGATGTATTGGAAAGGGGAGTTGGTGATATCTTCCAGAAATTTCTAGCCAGTTTTTGTAAAGCCACTCAAGGACTAATTAGAGAAAGTACAACAACAGTAATAGATGATTATGTTTTGCTAATGCCTATCATTGTCAGATATGATGATTTATTCTCATTATCTGATTAAGATTTCAGTAAATATAGCAAAACTTTACAGATAGGGTAATTGAAGCTAAGAGAGATTAACTCACTTGCCCACTAAATAGGTAACATAACCACTATGTGCCAGCTTTGGATTCTAAGCCAAATCTATTTGATTTGAGGCTATATCACTGCAAACAACAATTGTCAATAATCATTTCTTCATTAAATATTTCCTACTGTGCATTCTCACTGCCACCCTACCACCCACTCTTATCAGCTGTATGTGTCACAATCCATTTTACCCAGTGAGTTTGGTTTCATTGTCCCAAAACACACATGTAACAGCACAATCTGCTATTCAACACTCTTGTCTGTATTTATGGGATAAGTCCCAGGTTTATCACCCACAGCCCTCTACAGTAACCCTTCGTAGAAACTGGTCTAAGTAAGTACACATTCCGACACTGGAGCTTTGTTCCCTTTTCTCACTCCTAAAAAACCTCCCAATGTTACTTACTGAGCTCCTACCTATCTTTTAGCAGAGTTATATGGAGTAATGATGCCAATGAACTCAGAATCAGCCAGACCCTGGATCATTTATTAGCTCTACATGGGAGAGGCATAACCACTCCAAAATAGGAGCTATGGGGTCATAAGTACAAGATAGCAAACTAAAGACCCAGAAGATAACTGATGTTCAATAATATGCTCAAGCTCTCTCATGCTTGTCCTCAGTTTGTGTTCTTTCTTTACCTCCTGGCCCCCCACCTACGTTCTTCAATTCCTGGTACCTTCTAGCTGGGATTTCTTAGTAGAGTATTCCTCTTGCTTCTAAATGCTCACTTTGTAGCAAATGAACTGCAAATTCTTTTATTTTTTATTTTTTAAATTGTTTGTCAAGTATAGTTGTCTCCATTTCCCAACCACCACTCCCCTACCCACAACCATCCCCACTTCCCACCCTTGATCCCACCCTGCTTTGGTTTTGTCCATTCATCCCTCACACGTGTTCCTGAAAACCCTTCCCCTTTCCCACCATTATCCCCTCCCACATCCCCTCTAGTTTCTGTCAGTTTGTTCTTAATTTCAATGTCTCTGATTATATTTTGGTTGCTTGTTTATTTTATTGATTAGGCTCCACTTATAGGTGAGATCATATGGTATTTGTCTTTCACCACCCGGCTTATTTCACTTAGCATAATGTTCTCCAGATCTATCCATGCTGTCACAAAGGGTAGGTCCTCCTTCTTTCCTCCTGTTGTGTAGTATTCCATCATGTAAATTTACTCTAGTTTTTTTTTTTTTTTTAATCCATTTATTTACTGATAGGTGCTTAGGTTGCTTCCAGCACTTGGCTATTTTAACTTGTGCTACTATGAACAATGGGGTGCATAGGTTCTGGGTTCTAAGGTTATAATTCCAGCAGTGGAGTTGACGGGTCAAAAGTAATGAACTGCAAATTCTTGAAAACAGTTTACTAACAAGCTTTGTACTGTTGTAGACATTGGGTTATATATAACGACATTCTGGCCACTAATTCATTTCAACAATAACTTACAAGCTTTGTTGGAATCAAGAGAAAATATGACTTTTTTTTTTGGCTAAGTGCTTAAGAAAAGGCTTATTTGCTTTTCGCCAATGCAACCAACCTGGACCTGCAGAGCCTTCCACATCAACCAGTGAAGACCTACCAGATGCACAAACCCCAGCCTGAAAGCAAGACTATTCACCATGTTGCGTTTTATATCCAGATTATACAAATGATAAGATACTTACAAGTAGTAATTTCCCAACCTGTGAGTCAGAAGATCTCTGTAGAAAATGATGATTTTCAAGAGCAGAGAAATTACACCAAAACATGGCCTGTGGGCAGAGTAAATTTTACACTACCTACACAAGGTGTATTCCATTGCATTTAGGATACTATGAATTATAAAGACCACCGGTATTTGCATATTACTAGAAAATAAGCACAACAGCTAAGACATATTCATTTGTCAAAAATGCCAATAATGTAGATATTATAAAGTATAAATTAAAAAGCACAATTTACAATTGATGAGATATTTTGTGTACTATTTCCAAGTTAAAATAGATATTCTGTTAAAGAATATTTTTTAGGTTCAAATGTATTTAACAATGCTATATAGAACTAATGATAACATTTCCCCCTCTTCAATGGTTGCTAAAAATGCAAACTTAAAAGAAATCTTCATTCTCAATAATGTTGAAACCACTAGTGGGTGTTTCTCTTTTCCTGCCACCTCTCTAGGGTTTCTGTAAAGAATCTTTAATTCTAAGGGAGCAGATGAAGATTCTGAAGAAGGTCCCAGAAGAGCTGCTAATTAGAGACAATCAGCAAATGATTAGGATCATTAGGAAGTGTGGCTACATCACCTCTGATCTTGTTATGTTCCAAAATGAATATAATTTCTACAAAACTCACAGAACAAAATATACTGAGAAATATTACTCTTGGGGAATTAAAGAATACATGACATAAATTGTCAGATATAAAAATATTTTCTTAAACATGGGACTCTGTCAGGTTTTTTCAAAGCATATTTCCACATCCATTACCATAATTTTAATCTCACAAATCTAACCAGATAATCCACTTGGGAGACTTCTGCCTCCGTGACTATTCATGTGGTGATGGGCATTCTGAAAGTGCTTTGTGAAAGGAGCATGGTAGTGAAGGTCACCCAGAAATCTTTGGGGTCACATGGGGACCTACAGAAAGCCATCCAAAATACTTAAAGACTATGACTTATATTTTTACAATTTAGATTTTGAGCTGAATGACTGAGTCTTGAATATTAAAATCTGATAAACAGTGAAAGATCAAAGCATTCAGTAGTTGTGCAGTGACACATCAGCAGTAACATTAACATTTGAAAATATCAGTGTCAGATAATTTGTTGGGATTTGTAGAAGTCATGGAATCATAGATTTAGTAATGTTTGAGGTGGTGATTTGTAGCTGTGCATTTTGGTTCTTTCAACAAGGCACTTCCTCTCTCTATTTCATGTCTACACTAAGACACCTCTCTGAAGAGGCTCCCCTTCCTTCTTTGTTAGACAGCCTCACTGGTGTGAACCCAGAAGTTCTCCCACATCTTGAGAGGAACATTTTCCAACAGATTGGGGGCTTGGAACCCAAAGGATCTGCTCTGTGGGTCATGTTAGCAGATTTGTCCCTTTTGTCTGCTCTGGTCTGGGAAGGACAAAGAGCAAGACATTGGGAGAGACAACTGCTTCTCAGTCTTACCTTTCTGATAATAATTTGTTGAGATCTTTTGAACAGGTGCCCTTAAACCTGATCTGAAAAGATGACTACAGAAATAGAGAGGAGCAGATAATCCCATCTCTTCTTTTCTTTTTCATTCTAACCATCTGTGTCCATGTTTTCATGGACAATTTCTCTGGAGGCTTTGATGGCTTCCATATACACATCCACCTCCTTTCATTTAACAGCCCAGAATAATTAGAAATAAAACTCAGGTATCTTGATATGCAGGGATACAGATTTCTACTACATTTGCCAGAAAGATGATTTTACCTAATTTTTTGAAACTTGACAGAAAGACATGTGGCAAAATAACTTATGGTTTCTTTTAACTGAATTTCTTGAAGCCTAAGTACTATTAAAGCTAGACTCAAATATGCTGGAGGATCTAGAAGTCATCAGGTCCATTAAAACTTGGTCTGGCCAGGGAAGCCCTTGAGGGCTGTTCTTCAGCATTCAGGTTGAGTGACCTGCCTAAAAATAAGAAAATGCAAAATGCTAATATTCTTTGAGTGGTGTTTGCTGAATGTGTGCTACAAATATAGACTGTGCAGTGGATTTGATCTTAACAGCTAGTCCTAACTTCTCTAACAGAAACTAGAATCAACCCAGTTGATCAGTTGTTAGAACAACGCTATGAAGAGCCCAAAAATGTCAGGGTTTGAAGAGTTGGGGAGACTAATCCCAGGAGCTATTACCTAAGAATCAACAAAAGGTTGCTTGCAGAGTATGGTAATATTTTCAATTTTTCCAATTATTTTAAAATCTTAAATTTAGCTCTGAGTAAAATAATACCATGAATTTATTAATTTAGTAAGTAAGTATTGGCCTCCTGGTATTTATATGCCAGTGTTACAAGCAAAATGAATGCTGCTCCAGCTTTCTAGAAGTGTGGCTGTGAGGGTTTTTGAAATGATGGTTAAGTGCATTTCATGATAAAGATGTTTTGCATCTGAGCTGCAGGATCCATTTTAAAGTGTGACAGAAGCTGGTTTGAACATGGCAGCACCCGAGATTGTGATCTGAGATGACTATGAGCCACTTGGGATTATGTATTGTGCTCTTCCTCTGAGCAAGGAGAATGTTGTGCCCTTAGCTCTGCTTGGGGACTGACTTCCCAGACCCTGCCTGCCTCCTCTTTGCATAATGGCATGCTCTTCCCTGTGAACCACCGACAATTATTGTGGGAAACACACTCACATTGTGTCAGACTTTAGACATTTTCTCATTTTAAAGCATAAAATGTAGCTTGTCTTTGGTATTTGTGATTTTGTTTTGTGTAATATGGGCAAATGTCCTAGTTTGTTTTCTGCTGTTGACCCTTCTAGATTGGTTTTGAAAAGGCCAAGTTCTCCATTCCTGTCACCTCTGATTACTGTGGAATTGAGCCCTGCCCTGTGCAAAGGAGCTGCTAGGATAGACACACCAGTATGGCCAAGTCCCATGCATTCCTGCTGTGCTACCACATGCAGCACTAGGTCTTCTTGGGGGAAAAATGCATTGTCCACCATGGAAACAATTGCTGGCTTATGAATTGCCTCTGGTTTTGGTGGTTTGGGCAGATCTTTAATTTGTGCTGTTTAAGAGCAACTGGCATAACTCATCAGTGAGTTCTTTGGCCAGCAGGAATTGCTTTCCAGGCATCAAGGTCACACTAAGCCATTGCCAAGCTGTTGTCAAGCCATTGTCAGCCAACCTCTGCTGAAAAACCTAGTGGTACCAGGGGTCCCTATATTATCACTTCATCAGCTCCCTGGGGTCTGGTACAAACACAGCCTTCCTAGTCAAGGAAATAATGAGCCTGTTGTGATGCAAAGCTCTCTTGCAGGACCTTGAGGTGCTTCCTGGCCTCATTTGGAGTTTAGCTGTCTGCAGTAACTTCAGTAAAGCAGTGGGGGAGAGAGGACCTGACTGGGCTCAGGTGGGCAAACAGTCATACTGAAGGGAGAGACACATAGTAAGATGTGTATTCACTGCCTCAGGAAGTGTCCAGGTTCCTTGCTGCTCTGAGTAGTTTACAGATGCACATTTTCTCTCAGCTTCCTGGTTTCAAAGTGAAACCTGGCTGGAGATTTTTCAGAGCCTCACACCTGGGCAGGCTCCTTCCAGAAGGAAGGCTATCATTGACTTTTCAGGAATGTTGGCTGAATTCTGGCTCACAGTCTTTTCAAGTAAAGCATCCTTTTGGGGGTGGGGGTGGGGACAATTGTCTGAAGATTCTTGTGACCACACCCCAACAGTGACTGCTCCTCTTGACATTCAAAGTTCTTTTCCTAATTTCCTTAGTGGCTAATTTGTGTTTGGAGATTCCTGCCTCTGTTCCTTCTCCCTTTTATGATATTTGTGTCCTAAATACAACAAAACTTGGAGCATCATGCCATACACCAAAATGTTGTGAGTTCAATTCCTAGTCATGGCACATGCCTAGGTTGCAGGTTCGATACCTGGTTGGAGGCAACTGATCAATGATTCTCTGACATCAATGTCTCTCTCTCTCAAATCAGTAATATATCCTCAGGTGAGGAGTAAAAATACCTCTTTTACATTATACATCATGTCACTATTCTATATCATGTCACTATGATTCACAAGATCCTGCTGTGGTTCCTTTTTATCTGAGAATCAAATTAAAGCTAATTTCCTCAGCACCACCTATGCAGCATGAAGATGTGCTTCAAATGTCACTTCTTCAAGGAAGCCTCCTCCATGACCCCAGCCTGGTCCCACCAAAGCAGAACTAAGTCAGAATTAACTGAGGCTCAGTCCCAAGGCCTAATTCAGTACTGCACACAGTAGGTTCTTTTTTAAAAAATATTTTACTTATTTATTTGGAGGAAAAGAGAGGGAGGGAGAAACAGAGGAAGAGAAACACTGATATGAGAGAAACATCAATCAACTGCCTCTTGTGCATCCTCAACCAGACACCAAACCCACAACCCGGGCATGTGCCCTGACTAGGAATTGAACCAGTGACTTTTCTCTTTGCAGTAAGACACACAACCAACTGAACCACACCAACCAGGGTGCACACAGTAGGTTCTTTGTATTTGAATCTTGCTATTTCCATTACACGCTTTAAAAATACTCTTCACAGGAACTTTTCTGCTGCCATGTTCATACACATTCCATGCTAATGTTCTCTTCATCAGAACTGATGCCCCTTGACCCCTGATTTCCACTCCAAGATAATCACATGTTAGGCATTCTTTGAAGCCCAACTTACCTTACACAAAATTTTCTAATAACTATAGCTTAGGACTTTTTTTATTCCTATATATATCTTCACTGATTATCATGTTATGCAAATTAGCATTTGAACATTGGTTTTGTTTTTCAATGGTTTGTAGCAAGCAATTTTGTCTCTTAATCCTGATACTGGATGTTAGGAAAATGTATAAATAGGTATATATTTTTGATACCTGACCACATACAAAAAAATAGATGCTTCATTATTGACACTCTTTTAGTAAATATATTGTCTATTCAATTTGAATATAAGGGGGAGAAATGCTCACCTTTAGTTCTTAATATTGTTTCATAAAAATAACATATGATAAACTAATATTTTGGGGTCTTTTTGTGAGATGGTTGTGTATGAGATGGACTTTGGCACACAATCAGATTTTCTGACCAAAGTTCTATATTAACTGCATGCCACAGAATGCCCCCGTCTGGATGTGACATGATTTACCAACATGATGTTGTTAATGTGCTATTATAATTAGGGGTTATTTACTGGTGCCAATCTGTATGAGACATTTTCAAACCTCTCTTGAAAGTTAGATGTGATCACATGACTGAATTCCACCAATGAAATGCAAACACAGGGGACAGCAAGTCACTTCTTTTCAGGCCTGCTGATTAAACTCTTTCCCCCATAATCTGCATCTTTTCCTTTGTCTGTTTGTTGGATATCAACAACCACGGTGGCCTTGGAAGTTTCATGTTGGAGATGACTAATTTGTTGTGTGGAATAGAGCACTTTCTGAACCCAGCCCCACTTCTTTTCTACCACCTATCAAAATGCCTGGGTTTGGATTCTTGTGAGTAAGCAATAATCTATTTTATTATGCCAATGTCAAAATATCTGGTACTTGTATTAACCAACACATTTCAGGGACCCTAAAATACAACTATTACAGAAATCCTATCTTCCCCTTGCAGACACTAATTTAGAATGTCCAAAATGATCTTCTGTTTTACATTACCCTGCAGAAATACTTGCCTCTTGTTATAAACTGGTAGACAGCATCTCAGGATGTCACACTATGAAGACATACAATTTTACATTTATAGAATTTTTATGATCATGTAGTCCAATTTCTTATTTTCAGCCTTTAAGAGAAACCCTTCTGCACATTTTGGTGGTGGAAAATTAAAATGACAGAACATGTCATTTATCTCTATGTAAATTGCCTTCAGCTTTTAAGAAGGAGAAAAGAAACAGAAATTTTACTTCACTATTTCAACAGCTAAAAATTTCTTACTTACAACTTTCCACAATTCATTTGAGCTACTCATTCCTCTTGGCTTCAAACTCTCTGCAAGAATGAAGTCAGGAATCAGAGGAGGGAGGATGTGAGTCTGAGAGAAAGCTGCTCTTAAGGCCTTGGGCTGTGTAACCCAGAAAATTGCTGCTCTCTTGGCCTTGTCAAAGTTTGGCCCTGTCTGATAGTTTCTGTCAAAGTTTATGATCTGTTGCCCTTTTCCAAAGAAAAACTTGATGTACCAGTATTGTTTTAAGCTGGTGTTTTTGGATCTAAATTGGTCTTTAAAGAAATTTAATTACTAACTGATGCTTAAAGCCCAGTGGAAACTTGGCATAAAACTGCCAATCAACAGACATGTCCCAAAGCTTGAATGAACAAGTAAATATACTGCATCATGAGGGAGTTTCTGAGGATTTTAGTCCACATGATTCCAAGCTCAGGGATGTTGCAGTCAAGCTGGGACACACAAGGAAATGCCAAAGGGCTGTATCAGATAGCTTTTGCTATGTAAGAAACCAAACCAAATGTAGAGGCTTAAAGTAGCAAATGGTACTTATTTGCCTGGTTCTCTCAGTTTCTGGACAGTTCTTCTGGACTGGATTAGCTCAGTGGCAACTGGGTTGTCTAGGTGGTCTCACTTATATGACTGGCTTAATATCATCTGGAAAATAGCCATGTGTCCCTCATTCTCGAGTAGGCCAACCTAGTCTCATTCTCTTGATGATAGAAGTGTTCAAGCATCTAAAGAGGCCAAGCTGCATAGAAGAGCACAATAAGAATAAAAATGCAACCTATAGAATGGAAGAAATTGCAAACTATATATATATATAAATATATATTAATATATAATAATAATAAAATATATTATATATTGCATATATCACATACATTATATATACATACATACATATATATATATATATATATATATATATATATATATATATATATATATAAGGGGTTATTATCTAGGAGATATAAAAAACTCCTACAACTCAACAATCAAAAAAGAAACAATCCAATTAAAAACTGGTGAAAAAACTTGAACATTTTTTCAAAAAAGATATACAAATGGCCAATAAATATATTAAAAGATACTTAACACCACTAATCATTAGGAAAAGGCAAATTAAAGCTCCATTGTGATATCACTTCACATCCATTAAAATAACTACTATTTTAAAAACAGGAAATTCAAGTGTTGGTTAAGATGTAGGGAAATCGGAACCCATGTACATTATATGTAGGAGTACAAAATGGTACAGCTGCTATGGAAAACAGTATGGTGGTTCATGAAAAAATTAAAAATCAAATTACCATATAATTCAGCAATGTACTTCTGGTTGTACATATAAAATAATTGAAAGCAGGACCTCAAAGAGATATTTGTACACCCATTTTTAGAACAGCCCTATTTATGATAGCTAAAAGGTGGAAGAACCCCATGTGTTCAATTACATATGAATGGATAATCAAAATGTGGTATGTACATAAAGTGTAATATTATTCAACCTTTAGAAAAGAATGATAGTCTGACACATGCTACAACATGGATGAAACTTGAGGACATTGCATTAAAAGTAGTAAGCCAATCACAAAAATGCATATACTGCATGATCCCACTTATAATGGTGGTTGCCAGGTCCTGGGTAGAAAGGGAAAATGGGAATTATTTTTTAATGGGTGCAGAGTTATAGTTTTTCAAAATGAAAAAGTTCTGGAGACTAGATGCAGAACAATGTGAGTATACTTAATACTAGTGAGTTGTGCATTTAAATATTGTCGAGATAGTAAATTTTATGTTGCATGTATTATATCACAACTAGAAAAAAAGGCTGAGACAGTGTACATGCACATTTTAAGTCTCTCCTCTGTCACTTTTTCAAAAAATGTATTTTATTGATTATGCTATTACAGTTGTCCCATTAATCCCCTTCATTCCCCTCCACCCTGCACACCCCCTCCCACCCACATTCCCTCTCTTTAGTTGACGTCCATGTGCCGTAAGTTCTCTAGCTTCTACATTTCCCATACTATTCTTGCCCTCCCCCTGTCCATTTTCTACCTACCATCTATGCTACTTATTCTCCATACCTTTTCCCCTTCTTTCCTCCTCCCACTCCCCTGTTGCTAACCGTCCATGTGATCTCCATTTTTGTGGTTCTGTTCCTGTTCTAGTTGTTTGCTTATTTTGTTTTAGGTGTGGTTGTTAATAATTGGGAGTTTGCTGTCATTTTACCATACATGTTTATCTTCTTTTTCTTATCTTCTTTTTCTTAGATAAGTCCCTTTAGCATTTCATAAAATAAGGGCTTGGTGATGATGAACTCCTTTAACTTGACCTTATCTGAGAAGCACTTTATCTGCCCTTCCATTCTAAATGAAAGCTTTGCTGGATAGAGCAATCTTGGATGTAGGTCCTTGCCTTGCATGACCTGGAATACTTCTTTCCAACCCAGCCCCTTCTTGCCTGTAAGATCTCTTTTGAGAAATCAGCTGACAGTCTCCTTTGTAAGTTACTGTCTCCTTATCTCTTGCTCCTTCTAGGATTCTCTCCTTCATTTTTATCTTGGGTAATGTAATTATGATGTGTCTTGGTGTGTTCCTCCATGGGTCCAACTTCTTTGGGACTCTCTGAGCTTCCTGGACTTCCTGGAAGTCTATTTCCTTTGCCAGATTTGGGAAGTTTTCCTTTGTTATTTGTTCAAATAAGTTTTCCACTTGTTGTCCTTCCTCTTCTCCTTCTGGTACCCCTACAATTCAGATGTTGGAATGTTTAAAGATGTCCTGGAGGTCCCTAAGCCTCTGCTCATTTTTTTGAATTTGTATTTCTTCATTCTTTTCTGATTGTATGTTATTTGCTTCCTTCTGGTCCACTCCATTGATGTGAGACCCAGCTTTCTTTCCATTACTATTGGTTCCCTGTGCATCTGTCTTCATTTCACTTATTGGAGCTTTCATTTTTCATCTAATTTGCGACCAAATTCAATGAATTCTGTGAGCATCCTGATCACCAGTGTTTTGAACTGTGCATCTGATATGTTGGCTATCTCTCGGTCGCTTAAAACTATTGGTTCTGGGGCTTTCATTTATTCTGTTTGAGCCATCTTTTTTTTCCTTTGGTCTGGTCATGCCTGTTATGTATGAGGGGTGGAGCCTTAGGTGTTCACCAGGGTGGGCAACCCAGTCTCTGGGTTATGACACTGTATGTGGTTGTGGGGTCTGAGAGGGTAACAATGGAGCTTGCTCTGTTCTCCATCATACTTCAGTCCCTTCTGCCGCTTCCCCCAAGCAAACTGGGGCTTTCTGATGCTAATTCCCATATGGGTGGGCTTGTGCACCCCGTGGGTTTTTCCAACGACCTCTCCTGTGAGGCTGGGAGTCTCTCCCTGTGCCTCAATCCCCCCAGGTGTTTTCTTTTTTTTTAATTAAATTTTTGTTTGTTTGTTTTCATTTGAATTTCTTTTTTAATTTTATTTTAATCATCGTTCAAGTACAGTTTTCTCCCTTTTACTCCCAATCCAGCCCCCTCTCCCAACCCTCCCCACACCCCTCCCATTACCACCCTCCCCCTAGTTTTTGTCCATGTGTCCTTTAAGTTTGTTCCCGTGAACCCTTCCCAATGTCCCTTGAAATTTCCTCTGCTCTCCCCTGTGGGCACTGTCAGCCTGTCCTCTATTTCAGTGTCTTTGGTTATATTTTGCTTCTTTCTTTGTTTTGTTATTTAGGTTCCTGTTACAGGTGAGATCATATGGTATTTGTCTTTCACTGCCTGGCTTGTTTTGCTTAGCATAATGTTTTCCAGCTCCATCCAAGCTGTTGCAAAGGGTAGGAGCTCCTTCTTTCTTTCTGCTGCATAGAATTTCATTGTGTAGATGTACCATAGTTTTTTGATCCACTCATTTATTGACGGGCATCTTGGTTGCTTCTAGCATCCAGCTATTGTAAATTGTGCTGCTATGAACATTGGGATGCATAAGTTCTTTCGGATTGGTGTTTTAGTATTCTTAGGATAGAGTCCCAGCAGTGGAATTGCAGGGTCAAAAGGCATATCCATTTTTAGTTTTCTGAGGAAGTTCCATACTGCTTTCCATAGTGGTTGTACCAGTCTGCAGTCCCAACAGTGCACTAGGGACCCCTTTTCTCCACAACCTCTCCAACACTTGTTGTTTGTTGCTTTGTTTATGATGGCCATTCTGACTGGTGTGAAGTGGTGTCTCATTGTAGTTTTAATTTGCATCTGTCTGATAGCTAGCGATATTGAACATCGTTTCATGTGTCTTTGGGTTTTCTGTATGTCCTCCTTGGAGAAGTGTCTGTTCAAGTCCTTTGCCCACTTTTTAATTGGATTTCTTGTCTTCTTAGAGTTCAGTCGTGTAAGTTCTTTATATATTTTGGAGATGAAACTCTTGTCTGAGGTATCATTAGCAAATATGTTTTCTCACCCCAGGTGTTTTCAATCAGTGGCCTGAGGCTCTATTTCCCGGCACTGGGACCCTGGGACTGCCAAGTCAGCCAGCTGCCTTGGGTGCAATGCCTAGCTTCACAATCACTGCCTTGCTGGGTTTGCCGCTTGCCACCCCTCAGCTGGGGTCTGCCAGCCACCGCTTGCATGCCCAGGGTCCACCCTCTGTGGTCTTGCATGCCTGGGATGCCTTACACCAGTCCCACTACTTTTTGTACTATGACCCCTCTCCGCCCAGCTCCACCCCTTCTACCTGTTTAGATGAAAATGTCTATTTTAACTCTTGGTTGTCCAACTTCCATACAGTTAAATTTTCTGTCAGTTCTTGTTGTTATTTTGTTTCTAAATTGTTGTTGCCTTTATCTTGGTTGTGTGAGGAGGCACAGTGTGTCTATCTGTGCCTCCATCTTGGCTGGAAGTCCTGTGTCATTTTTTAATGTCTCTTTGGCTGAAGCACATTGTCCATTCCTAATTCAAGAGACAGTTAATAGACTCACCTCTTTATTGGAGATGAGTCAAGTTGCAATTGGGTGTGCATACTGGGCTGGAAGAAGTTATGGGCCATTTTTGTAGACTATCTACCACAGGTGCTTGGGGCCCATGGAAGAGCAGGGGTTAGGACAGGGCAGTGAGGAACCTGAGTTCTGCTTTTAAGGGTGGTGGGACTTCAACAGAGAGGAACAGAGTAGAGTTAAAGGCAGCCAGGCAAAAGCAGAGCTAGGGGAGTGGCCTAGAGAAGAGGGAGCCTGAAGCCTGGAAAAGGGATAATTTTAATGCCACTGGAACAGAAAGACAGAGTTGAGGAGCTAAAGGAGCAGAGTAGAAAAATGGAATAATTGGAAAACAACCAACTTTAGAGGGCTTTCAACATCAGCACAGGGACATATAAGCAATCCAGAAGACCAGCATTTCCCTAAATGTTTGCTCTTTGGTAGTATGAAGAGTTTAAAAAGGATTTTGTCATCAATTAGCTTTGGACCTGTGTAGTAATTGAAGAGCTTTCTTTCCTGTTGAACTTTGCAAAGGCTGTATTATAATAATGTGTTTTTGCATTTCCCCAAAGGAAGGTGATGCTGTAGGAAGCATTTCCCATGTCTTCTCAGGCTGGTATGTGTTCCTTAGAACAGCAGTTGAAGCACCCACTGCAGAATCTGGGAGATATGTGAGCAGGAGAATAAGGGAGTATTTTAATATGATGGAAGTTTTTATAAGAGTTTCCTGAGGACAGGGATGTCTTTGTGTCATCCAGCAGTAAGTACAAGGCCAGTAATAACAGTGCCTAACACATAGCAGGTGCTCGCTAAAGTTTTTGTAATGTTGTTGTGGAATACTCGTTAAGGTTTATGTCACTGTGTTGTTTATCAAACTCTTCTTTCTCTCAAGTTTGAGAGAAGCTCAAGAACTATTCCAATGTAATGATATTGTCATCCTATTATAAATGTGTTTTTTTTCCCCTTCTCAAGGTAGTGTTTAAATGGTCAGTGACAGATTATTTAGTAAGTTTAGTGCTGAGTTGAACATGAAGAGGACCCTCTGCTTGGGTCTCTGACTAGATCTTGAAATGTCAGTAAAATGTTCTGTGGGAGAGGGGCTAGTGGACAATTCCCAATTTGGAAATTAAGAAACTTGTTAAAGAGATATATGAGCTCTGGGCAGCCTAGAATGTATTCTCTCGAAGAATATCATTTAGTAATTATTACTAAAGTGATACTTTATACTGGAAGAAGCATCAAAAACAAAAGTTTCAAACTCCTGGATATTAGAAGAGTTGTTTATTTGAATACATTTATGTTTGTTCAACTAAAGCCTGAGCTTGAGAATTCAATGCTAAAAGGGTCTTGAGTCAGAGGTGTGGTGCCTTTGGCCTCCCTCTCAGAGCACCTGGGTGGATAGCTGCCTGGAAATTTCTTGTCTTGATCTGAGGGCCACAGAGGACAAGAGAAGCCAATGTCAGCATCTGGGTTTTCCAGACACTTTTAGGGAGAGTGCAATTTCTTAGGGTCAGAGGCACTGAGTTTTATAATTCTTGTATACTCTACCATCAAACTCAGGTGAAGTGACAATTTTCTATGAAGAGTGGTTTTAAATCCAGTAGGCCAGAAGTCCTTTTGTGAATCTGATGGGAGCAGTGGGTACTCCTTCTAGAAAAATCAACAGAGAAATCTGTTGGGTTCCATTTTAGGGCTTTTTGGCCCTCCATGATAACCTACCTCTAGTCTTTGACAAGACTTCTGATTTAGGCCTCGATCCCTGTCACCCTCAGTTTGCTTTGTATGTAATAGAGGATAAGTGGATTTCTTCTGACCATCATTAGCCAGCTAACTTCCTGTGCCTCTTGATTCAGTTTTGTTTATTAACTATATAAAACATTAACATGATCTCAAAAACAAAACTACATGAAAAGATACTCTCAGAGAAGTGTCACTTCTTCTAGTTGGGTGAACCTTGACAGGTGGTGTAATTGTCACCTGAAATCATAAGATAGAACAATTCCATAACTCCCGAATGCCCCTCTCAGATTCCTCTCCAGTCCACCTCCTTCCCAATCCCTCCAGGACAACATTTGACCTGATTTCTATCACATTCATTTAGTTTTATCTGAACTTCATATAAATACTTTTTTCCACTGTGTGGAGTTGACTTTCATCCACAGTGTGGAGTTAGCTGCCATCTATATTGATATTTCCTCTTGCTCTTAGGGAGAAGCTGGCATGGTGGAAATTCTAAGTGTCCCCATCATTTAGTATGCTCATGCAGTGAAATCAGGACAAGACCATCCAACAAGAGTGGTGGTGTATTCTACTTCCACCAACATGTCAGCACAGCTGTATGGGCTGTTGAAATGTGTGCTGAATCCAGGCCTTCAGGGGGGCCATACCATAGGCTTCTTTATTATTCTACCAATAAATAAGTTACCTGCTCACTTGTTCCTTTTGGGTACACAGGACTCAGACTCCAATTAGGATTTAAACACACAAAATGGGCCAGTGAGAGGAGACATCATGAGTTGTCACAAGAATGGGACCAATCATTCAAAGCTACAGGGATGCATCTTGAGAACCTGCATAAAAAAGCATGGAGGCATAATCTTTGGGTTCTGAGAAGCTGCAGGAGCTGTAGGATTGGGACAGTCAATACTGGAAGGAGGGGTGGTACAGGGACAATATGGTCATACCTACCTCATGCTGTGAAGAGTGTCAGTCTGCACCAGACAGACAGATACAGCCCCTGAAAAACTAAATGAAGAGGGTTTCCAATTAGATACACAGGCATAGCAGAAGACAGTGTGGGGCCTAGGGCTTTATAACACGATACTGAGTGAAACTAGCATGTTGCAGGGTTTGATGCTGGATACCAGGTCCTCTCTCAGTTCTGCATAATCCAGAGCACAGGTGGCCTGATGTGGGTCCTGCTCCTATTGATGAGTTTGGCAAATTCTTCTCTTGAGCTACTGAATGTTTACTGGAGAGAAGTTCTCATCTTAAGATTTATGGGTGGAATTACCTAGTAAAAAATATGTCATTGCTTTAATAATTGCTTATTCTATATGCTTACTTTTCAAACCGTTGCATCCTGTAAGTGATTTACTGTATACAGCTAAAAAATGAGAAGTACTCTTTTAAAAAATATGACCATGGTACTGTTACCATATGTAAAAATAGTGAGTGATAATTGCTCAATATTATTAAATATTCAGTTAGTGTTCAAATTTCCAATTGCCTCATAAATGTCATAATCATTTTTGAAGTTTCTTTGACTTAAGAACCAAATTATGTCTACATTTTGCAATGAATTAATATATCTTCAAGTCTCTTAAACCATATTTTCTTTCCTCTCCAATGAATGGGTCATTTGTATTTCTTGCAGCATGGTCATCTTCCTAAACTCTGTGTAAGAAACACACAAGACCCAGATTCTGGCCCCAATCCAGCTGGTGCCTTTTGGGGCATCTCCTTTTGGAAAATGAGGCAAAGCAGAGGCAAGCCCACTGAGTAAAGCCCTGTGAGCTTACCATGCCTGATGGTGATTAATCAGCAGAATAGAGTGCATCAGGCCTGTGCTTGGGTATTAGGCCACTCCTGGTCTTCTCAGAAGTGTCAGTGTACAGTAGTTGTGGGCTAAGCGATACCTCTCAGAGGACAATTTTTACACATTATTCTATTTGATAGCTCTTAAATTATTACATAAAACATGAAAAACAAAACAAAATAAAATAAAGCCATATTATTTTACATATTAAGTAATTAAAGATTCTCTCTGTCCTTTGTGGACCCTCCAAAGAGGCTACAGAGTCTCAAATCATTCACACCTTCCACTCTCTTGTCTATTTGTGAGTTGTGGGAGAAAATTCATTAGGAAGACAGCTGCGTACTCTACCAGGTGAGCTCTCACACATGGGGACTGTTTGTTCCAGCTTGTCCTGAAGTATTTTATGCCAAATATAAGCATATTTAAAATAAGTGCCAGGCTATGAGGCTTCTGTTAGTACTAGAAAAAGAGCCAGTCCTCTTACAGATTTTGGAGAAGGTAAAGATGAATCCACAAAAAGACAGTAACTGATAATACACAAGGAGGAAATATAAATCATCACTATTTACAGGGAAGAGTGTTTGACTTTGCAGTACTCAAGAAATGCAAATGAAAGGAGAAAACATTTTACACTAAATAAAATTCTAGGAATGTGATGGTTGTATCAAAGATATTCGTGGTTGTACTTTTTTATTTTTTAACTTTTATTATTTTCAAAAGCCTTTGCCCAAGTATGTTTATTGATTTTAGAGAGAAGAAGCGGGGAGAGATAGAGAGAGATACAGAAAGAGGGAGAGAGAAACATCATTGTGAAACAGAAACATCAATCAGTTGTCTACTGTACATGCCCTGACTGGGAATCCAACCTGCAACACTTTGGCATATGGGTTTACACTCCAACCAACTGAATCACCTGGCCAGAGCATGGTTATGCTTTTTATAATTGAACAAAAGATTATACACAATCTGAATATGTTAAGCCAATTATGGAAATTATAAAATAAATTATGACACTTTGATTCTTCAGAATATTATCCACCCATCATAAACAATAAATAACAACACTTTTACACAAATAAGTGTGATTTCAAGATAAATTTAAGGTGACAGAACAGAAGTTTATGTACACAAAATGTCATAAGCAACAAAAATACATGTATACCTAAAGCTGGAATGAAAATACAAATATAAGCTAAGTGTGGGTGTTGGGCCAATGGGAATATGAGCAAATATCTTTTACTTTTACACTGGTAATGAAGAAATAAAACATTTTTTGAGCACCTACTGTGTTTCAGACAATTTGCTAATGACCCCATTTAATCCTTATAAACATATGGGTAAGATTTTACAATATTTCCTTTTATAATAATTATATATTATTAACAGTAAGCATGATGATAATTATTATGAATTGAATTATGTCCCACCCAAATTTATATGTTGAAGTTGTACTACAAAATGTAGTCTAGCACTACAAAATGTAATCTTATTTGGCAGTAGGATCATTGAAGATGTGATAAACTAAGATGAGGTCATACTGGAGTGGGGAAGCCCCTAATCTAATGTGACTGCTGTCCTTACAAAGAGGAAAAATTTGGACACAAATATGCACACAGGAAGAATATCATGTGAAGATGAAGGTGGAGATCATAGTGATGTGTCTAAAAACCAAGGAATTCTGATGATTGTCAGCAAACCACCAGAAGCCAAGAGAGAGGCATGGAACTATATGACAGTGCATTTTTGTTGTTTTATCCACCTAGTGGATGGTATATTTTGTCACAGCAGCCATAGCATACTAATATAATAATAGCAGTTGATATTTACTGAGTCATATGCAATACAAAAGATACCTCTCTAAATACATTATATGTACCAACACGTCATCTTTACAGAAAGCATGGGAGGGAGGCATTCTTAATCTTGCTTGGGGATGAGGAACCAAGGCATAGAGCTAGGATTTGTATGTGGCTCCAGAAAAATTTAACTACGTAGGGCCTGAAACATTTTGAGTCCTGAAAGGTGATAAACTTCCAAAGTCAAATTATGGTTTTAGAGATATCCCATTTACCCTCTTTCCTGGCTAGGTTACCCAGAAATGGGAGGCCTAAAAGGAATAACTGCTGATGTTATGGAGCAGGAATTTTGGTCCTGATATTAGGTCCAGGGTTTTCCAGGGCCCCAACACTGCCCATAATTTTCCTTCCTCAATTCTCTAAAATTCCTAAGTCTGTCTATCCCACAAACAGTAGCCTGCCATAGATAGGCAGGGTCTGAGTGGGGAGGTAAGCATGAATGGGGTTGTTTCTGTTGAGACTCTAGATAGTCAAGCTTCTTTAGATTTCTTCTATTTTCCTGTGTTCCCTCCCCAAACACTGTGGAGTTTTTTGTTTTGTTTTGCTTTGCTTTTTTTTAACAGTACAAAGGCCTCTTCTTCAGAGGATAGCCCTGAGAAGAGAGCTAGCTAACTGAAGATTGTGGCCACCAATTCAAAGCCAATAGGACTTCCCAACTGGGTCATTAGGTGAGGGACTTCACTCAGTGAAAAAAGTCAATTGTGAAACAGCTTGACTGTGGACCAACATGGCTGTGGAGCAGCTCAATTGTGAAACAGCCTTGCTGTAGAATAGCTTGGGGAAGATGGTCAGGGTAAGGAGGCCTAAGCATTACTCCAGTGTTACAACTCCAGTGTTACAGCTCAGTTCTGTTGAGACAGATCTGCTCTACTTTGTTCTGGGGAGACCGGTTGAGTGTTATAATTCTGGCTGGTAGCGTCGCTCCAGTATTACAGCTCTGGCTGGCAAAGCACAGTCTTTGATAAAAGTGTGCTCCCTTGAAGCAGAGATGAAACTGGCTTAGACAGAGAAGAGCGCCCACTTTAAATCCCTGATTGGTCCATTTCTACGTAAATAAGGACTCCAAATCCTCACAATTTGATCAGTTGGATTGGAGCTACTTTGTTTCGCTGGTGAAGATGCAAATAAGGATCTTGGGGAAAAAAAAAAGGCTTGACAGTCCAGTCTGTGGCATTTCCCTGAAAGGTGTGCATGAGACACCTTTGCAAACAATGGCTGCTAGACTCTGGTTATAAATTTGGGCCCAATTAACCATGATGGGTCCATTTGAGCACATATATTCTTTGTGGGGTCAATATGTTGCAAATGCCACAGGGACAGTCTGTGGATCATTCATTTAATGAATCTGTTATGCTAGTTTAGACCACAATCCCAGGCCTAGACAATGTTCTGAGTAATGGATTTACCATGGAAGGAGAAGGGACCAAGTATACCTCTTCTTTCTGACCCCTACAGTATTTATAAATGGTAAAATTGGGCAAAAGGATTATCAAGTATTCTCTGCAAAGTGAAAAGGAGGGGAGACCATCAACAGGGTAGCATCAACCAGTGGGCAATGGGAAAAAGGTGTAGAGAGGAATGGTGCCTGCTGGCTCAACCTGTCTTCTGCCTGGCCTGCTGTGAAAGAGCTGCTATCCAATCACCTTTCCTAGAGCATTTGTTGGGCATGCCAACCTCTTCAAAGCCTCCAATGGTCACATCTGAAAAATGGTAAGGCCTGGATTTCTTAGCTTCATCATTAAGGCCCTCTATGATCTCCATTGACTTCAACATTCTTTCCCACAGTTCTTTTCATATACCATATTGGCTTGCTGTTTCCAGTGTCCATGCTGCATATCCCCTCCACTAGGCTCTTGCTCGTTCAATATCCTGTGCTCATGACATTAACAAGAATGATGTATCAATTAGCTATTGTTGCATAACAAAACTTCCTAATCTCAGTATCTAGGGTGCAGCTGATCCAGACTGTGTTTTGCAGATTTCTCTGCCCCATTCTGCTTTGTTAGGAGAGCTGTTGCTTCTCAGTGCAGGTATGAGGATTGGCAAGAGTGGTTCTGTCCTACTTGTGTTCATTCTGGGCTGAGGATGAGGAGGAAGCAGCAACTCAGGGGAACCTCCTCTCATGTCAGTGGCAGAAGCATGAGAGCAAAAGTAGAAACACACAAGATTCTTTAACTTCAGGCTCCAAGCTGGAAAAATTTCTCTTCTTCCTTCAGGTTATTGGTAAAACCAGGTTGTATGCTTAAGACCAAAGTCAAGTGACATCTCACCTAGGCAAGGGCATGGATACAAGAGGGGTAAAGACTTAGGACAAATAAGTCAACCAAAAGCAGTGAGATGATAATAATAGCA
The DNA here is from genome assembly GCF_004126475.2 of Phyllostomus discolor. Taxonomy (NCBI): domain Eukaryota; kingdom Metazoa; phylum Chordata; class Mammalia; order Chiroptera; family Phyllostomidae; genus Phyllostomus; species Phyllostomus discolor. The sequence continues at coordinate 61,364,857 of NC_040911.2, read as the reverse complement.
AAAAATACAGCAGCACTAGAGGAAGTAATAGATGCTTTAAGGTACTTACCCTGTACCAGTCCTTAAAATTACTGTTCTATAAACAAACATTGTTAACCCTTACCATTGCTCCAAAAGAGAATAATTCCTGTTTCCATAGTACTATAAATAAAGAATGAAACTCCTAATCATTTCTCAACTTTCCTAAAATCAAACAGTTATTAAATGACAGAATCTGGCTAGAAGAACAAGATTTGGAACCCAAGATTTGACTCTAGAGCACAATCTATGTCAAATTTTATGTATCCTTCAAAAATCTCTCTTGAAAATTAAAACCACAATGAAATATCACCTTATACCTGTCACAATGGTTATCATCAATAAATAAACAAACAGCAAGTGCTGGCAAAATTGTGGAGAAAAGGGAATACTAGTGCATTGTTGGTGGGAATGCAAATTGGTGTAGCCACTGTGGAAAATAATACAGAATTTCCTCAAAAAAGTTAAAAATAGAACTGCCTTTTGATCCAGTGATTACATTGCTGGGAATACCCCAAGAATCCCAAAACACCAACTCAAAAGAATTTATGCACACCTATGTTTATAGCAGTGCTATTTACAATAACCAAGTGCTGGAAAGAGCCTAAGAGCTCATCAGTAGATGATTGGATTAAAAAAACTATGGTACATTGACTTAATGGAACACTATACAGCAGAAAAAAATGAATTCTTACCTTTAACAACAACATGGTTGGAACTGGAGACTATTGTGCTAAGTGACATAAGCCAGTAAGTGAAAGACAAATACCATATGCTCTCACTTACAAAAGGAATCTAATGAACAAAATAAACTAATGAGCAAAACAGAACCAGAGACATGGAAACACAGAACATACTGACAGCTGTTAGAAGGGAAGGGGAGGAGGATAATGGTGGAAAGAGGGGAAAGGGGCTAGTCAAAGAATATGTATGAATGATCCATGGACATGGACAATGGTGTGGGGATTGACTGTGGGAGTGAAGGGTGGACTGGGTGGAGGATGGCAAAAGGAAAAAAACTGGGACAACTGTATTGTTATAGAATAACAATAATAAAAAATCTTTCTCAAATGTTGGCTTCCTCACAAACCATTTCTTAATCGAGCCTTGTTTTATGCCTGCATACTAGATTAAATGACATCATAGAGGTAGACTTTCATTCTAAATTATGCTGTGCTCTGCCACTGTTGGGTGTTTTAATGGAGCTCAGTCCAATAGAGTTTACAACAAGTAAATGGGTAATAAACTCAACTCTACACACATAAACACATGGAAAGTTCAAAAGGGGTTCAATTGCTTTTCACTTCTCATGTTAGTTGTCAAATGAAGAAATCCTTTTTAAGGAATTGGAATATGTCAACTATTATCATTGTCCCAAAGTTAGAGGGAAAGACCTGGAATTTCTAAGTTTGAAGTTGCTTATCTAAGTTCACTAAACAATTATCAGAATAAAATAGTGCTAACATTATTCAGCAAAGAGTGGCTCTCCTGGATTCCTGGCCACCTGACATGGAAAATATTTTTTCACAAGCAAGGGTATTGCCAGCTTTTGTTTCAATGAGATGTAAGTCATACCCTTGAGAGAGGACTAGGAAAGTCAGAATTTATGGGACTCACCTGGTGATCCTGAAACACTTTATTTGGACAAGTTGCATGCTTTTTGAACTTATGCTCTAGAAAAATTCCTTAAGAAATATCAAGGTGAATGGTGTATTAAATCAAGGAGCCAGGGCAAACAAAGATGACATTCTTTTAATTCTTTTCCAGCTACGTCATTTTCTCCTTAACATCTAGTTCTGTGTGCTGCCATCTTCCATAATAAACCATCAGCCTACTCAAAGGTCCACACGAGTGAAATTGTAAAGTAAGTGGGACTTTTTTTCATCAGATCTGTTAACTCAGATGTTCCTTCAAATTTTCTCATCAAGGTTCCATATGATGCTCCAAGTTAAAGCTAAAAAGTGAGAAAATTATGCTGGCAACTTAACTGAGCTATATGCCTTCTAAGAACATGTTAACGAAACATAAATCACTAATGGTGGCATCATACATTGGTCACTGGGGAAGAGGCTATGAGTTGGGAACATCTGGCTCTCCCTAATTATATCTCATCAACAACTGTCAGTTCTGCCTATTTTCATGTCCAACATATTGAGAGATTTGCAGTTTTTTTGCTAAGTCAGAAATGTCACCATTGGGTTTAGATATGAAATCTGGTTTCTGTAAAATTTTTCAAAGAGAGTGTCTATGTGTTACATTGCTAAGGCTGATTATCTGGATGTTTTGTATTAGGTCAAATCATACACATTTATGACTATTTGTTTTTTGCTCTATAGCTATAATTATTACATATGACTTAATGTAAAGAGCTGCTATGACCCAAAGATTAAAAAATCACAAAAGTGTACAGGTATAGCTGACCCTTGAGAAATATGTTTTCTGAATCAATCCATAAATCCAAATTTGTATATTGAATGCTATTTCCTTTTCATCCATAGCAAAATCAGAGTGTTTTTTTTTCAGAAAACTCTTTGCTCTCTAAATGTTATAACATCACATTTAAGAAAAAAATTACCACAATAGACAGTTGAAAGGAAATCAGAATATGAACTAGTAAACTTTTTAAAAATAAAATTCCAAAGAATTTATTATCTAAACTTAAAACAGAAACTTCAGATGTACATAAAGTAATGATAGTACACCTTTACAACAGCTGTTAAGGAAAAGTAGTGATGCAAATGTACTCATATTAAAGAAGTCAAAGAGTAAGAGCAAGAGAGAACTCCAGCTGGAATGTCAATTACATTCACACAAATTCCTCTTTATTTAAATACTCATGACACACTGAATAAACATCTAAGGAAAATAATTATTGTGTAATCAACAAAACCTGTTGCACAGAAAAACCATATTCCAACATATTTATAGGACAAATATAGGTCTGTGGTGTATTCTTGGGGGTATTCAGGTTCAAATGAGAATTTCAAAATTCTTCATTTCTGTTTTCCTGATAACATGGAACACATAAACCAACATTGCTCCACAGCTGCACAGCTTTGCTTACCCTTATGTCTCTGTCACCAAGTGTCACCAGGAGCTAGGGTATGTGGACAATAGCCTTATAATAAGTTAATAAAAGAGAAGTTATTGGAACTCAATTACACTGGCTCATTATTGAGCCAATAGTTTTCCAAGACTATGTATGGCCTTGTATGTGTCAACTTGTACCAGATCCCAAGCAGTAAGTGACCTACAGAATATGAAGGAAAGCTTGTCATTAGATTTTATATATATTTATATTTATTTATTTATATATTTATTATTTATATATATTGCTTTTAAGTATTGTATTCTGTAATGTGCTATTAGAATTGATTGATCCATTAAATTAATGGAATTGTAGTTAAAATGAATTCATTACTAAAAGAAAATATATTGAAAATAATAACTAGGATAAACAAAAGCTGGTCCATTATCCTTAACAGCAAATAATATAGGAAAGCAGGCAAGTACAACTTTCTACTATTACATTCAACACAGACAATTTAGTTTCACCCCCAAATACTATCTAGCATTATGTGGGTAGGTTGAATTGATTGGTTTTAACGTTTTGTTTGTAATAAATGTATAAATTGGCTGTAATTTGTTGTTCAGAAGTTATATCATTGGAAGTTTACTTTTTTTTTTTTTTTTTTTACTTTTTACAGGTATATGTAATATAGTAGTCATCCCATGAAAAATCTTTTTGTTTCAAAGGTTTGGTATTTTTCTAGGTTTGGTGAGCACTGTAGTAGAAATATAACTCAAAATTCACCTTTGGCTTCCACTGCTGGGTCCTAACTGAGGAAATAGGTGGATTTTGTCAATCAGTGCAATGTGTCATATAAGAAGATGTCAGGCCCTGGCTGGTGTGGCTCAGTTGGTTGGAGCATCATCCCATTATCTGAAAGGTCACAGGCTTGATTTCGATCAGGACACGTACTGGGTTGCACCACTGGTCCTTGATTGAGGAGCATGTACAAGAAGCAACAGAATGATGTTTCTCTCTCTCTTCCTTCCTCTATCTCTAAAAACAATAAAAAATGTCTTTCAGAGAGGACAAAAATATTTAAAAAAAAAAATAGAGGATGAGGTTAAAACTCCTACTCCATCAGAAATAAACAGGAGCCATGTGTGAACTGGAGAAGCATCAAAATAGGAACACAGTGCAGACCTTCTGGTCTCCACACATGGTCAAAGCAGTTTTGCAGCCAGAATCTGGCTTTTCTGACTTGCACCAACACGTACAGATCAGGTTTCGGAGAAGTGAGGCAGTGTACTCACATGTTTAAGGCTTCTGGATCTAAATAAAGAAGTGTGTGCCATCTGTAATCTGTCTGGGATGGACCCAGAGATCAGAGGCCAGCAACATTCTACTGTGGCTCCCAGCTTTGCTTCCTGGATAGTCCCTGAGCCCCAGTTCTTCTTAGGGACACTCCTGTTTCTTGCCTCTTTATGGACACTAATTTGTTCCTTTTTAGGGGAAGGTTTCTTGCTTTGGGAAGGCTGCCAAAGCCAGCTGTCCTTAGCCACACAGGGATCCCATGATGTAACCATAGTCCACATTTAGTCAGCTATGCCTTTGGTCCAATGAGGACAGGAATGCAGGACTATCATGGTGCGTCAGGCCAAAACCTCAAATAGAAGTTATGGATAAATTCATGAATTAGATCAGGGGTCAGAAAAATGTAGCCTAAGGGCCAAATTCATCCCACTGCCTGTTTTTGTAATAAATTTTTATTGGTACACAGCCACATCCAGTTGTCTTTATTTTGTCTGGCTATTTTCCTGCTACAATCACATAGTTTACTAGATGCTACAGAGACCTACTTATGGTCTACAAAGCCTGAACTATTTACCCTCTGACATTTTACAGGAACTGTTTGCCAGCCCATGCATTATAAGAGTAAAGGAAAAATAACCCCTTTCCAGGAGACCCTGCGGGGTCCCCATGTTACAGGGTGCAGCCAAGAGGGGGGACCCCAAATATGCATTTGAAATGGGGTCCAGAACTCAAGGTGTCCAGGAGATTTTAAGGTGTCTTCACCCCTTCCCCCACAGGTATGAGTTGGGGAAAGGGGCACACAGAGCAAGAACATGCAGAGCAGCTTTGCAGCTAATCCATGGCATGGTCATTTAGCATACCTATAGCCTTTGGCTGGTCACTTAGATATGTTAAATAGCTATGGCCATGCTCAAGGCCAGGGGGATGGAAAGGTACTTCCCCCCCCCCCCCAAGATGGGACCTGGGAGGCAGGTCCCCTGAGTTACAGCGCCTGCGTGGGGGCTGGGAGAAGATTGGCTCCATGACATGGGGTGACACCTGCCCAGACCCACGATGGCGACCAGAAAAGGTGGAGAAGACAGCAGATTGAGGGCAAGTGTGCCCAAGTGTAGGAGGAGTCGGAAATAGGGCTGCAGAAGAAGATTGGTGCGGGGGATTTAAACCCAGACACGGCAGCCATTGGAGGAGAACCACGCGGCCTTGATGGAGTGGAGACTCCTGCAGCCCTGAGAGAGGGAGAACCACGCGGCAGCCCTGGGGGAGAGAACCATGTGGCCTGGAAGAGTGGGGACTCCCATGGCCCTGAGAGAGAGGATCATGTGCCTGTGCCAGAGTGGGGACCCCCACAGCTTTAGAAGGGGGAACCACCACCTGGCTTTAGCAGAGATCCTGGTGACTCAGCCGAGGGTGCCGGGAACCCAGGGAGGTCTCCTAGTCAAGAGGGATTACTAACTGAGAAGAACCAGAGGACTGCCTGAGCCATGGACTTCTATTTCCTTTCCTGAGATACGGTACTCTGTACTGGGCAAAGGGGGAAGGAAGGAAGGACTGTGTGTTTGTGGGTGTTTTTAGGGACTTTAGGATTTTTTGATAAAGACATTAGGTCACTACTTTAAGTTAGTATAGCATTAAATAAACATTTCCTTTCCTTTTCACGAATCTCTGGCATTGAGAGACGTCTTTCCTAGGGCAGCGGACATAATGGACCCGGGGCCTTCTTTCAATAATAGTATATCATCCCAGGCCCCCCTTGTTGTGTTCTGTAACACCCAGACAATAACGAAACACAGATGCATTCTATTCTAGCGCTGACTCCAAAGTTGTAAAGCAGTCAAAAAGCTCTTTGAGCTCTTCTTACTAAATGCCTTCCTCCTCTACAAGAGGAATGACAGCAACAGAATGAACCACTTTTCCCTAAAGGTTATGGAATGCTCAACTGAAGGACTGCATGGCCAAGCTCAAATGCCTCCTGTGCTGGCTACTAGCTGTGTGCAAAGGGCATGTTATTGATCTTCCCGTTCTGTGCCCTGGTTCACTTCTATGTAAGATAAAGATAAGAAAAACAAACATCTCATGGAGTTTTTTTTTTGAGATAAAATGAGAAGTTAAGAGTAAAATGCTTAGAACCTAGTCTGTCTCATACTAAGTATGCAATAGATATGAGGATGACTAAATTGGAGGAACCTTGGAAAAGGTACAATCATTATTGTCCATCAGAATAGGAAGTTGAAGCCAGGGAAATTAGGAGACTCTTCCAAGGTCACACCCTCAATTTGTGTCAGAGCAGGTCTAGGACTCAGGCTTAATCATAGAGACTGCTAATATTTTTGAGTGTTTTCTGTATGCTGGGCCAGGGTTCATACTTTACAAGTTGTATCATACTTAATGTTTAGAGCTTCCCTGTGAGATAAGAATTTTGTTCATGCCCACTTTACAGATACGGCAACAGAAAGATGAAACAACCTGGAATTTCTGGAACTCAAACCTGTCCATTGTGAGCTCATGGGAAGTTCCCAGTTTCCACACTTTCCATTGTCACTCCACATAGTTCCACTTATGAATTCACTTAAAAGAAATGTAGCACTTTAAAGTCCTGGGATAGAGGAAGTCTGGAGAAATTAAACTAGAAAATACCTCCACCATAAATTCTCAATCTGGAGTAACTGGGATAAACAGGAGACTCCTTGGCTGCCTGCTTCTACTGGGTTTAGTGTTTCCATGGGTCCACCTAGTGTTCAAAGGCAAGAATTTCCAATGGTTAGGTCTGAAGAGTAACTGCCAGAACCCTCCTAGTCCATATTATATCCCATCTCACTTACTGTTACCTCACCAGGTCAAGGATAGGCAGACTGACCAGATGCTGGACAGTCTACCTGTCAGTGGATAAATCTGGAATGTAACTATGGAAGGAGGACTTTTGCAAAGTCCAGTTCTTCCTCCCCAGGCAGGTATTCATCCTTTCAGAGCCTCTGTCACTTTGTTCAATCAAATAGAGTCAATTTAGCCCTTCAAGGGGACATTTGAAAATGTCTGCAGCTATATTTTGGGTGTCATGATTGGGAGGCTACTAGAATCAGGGGGTAAGAACCAAATATTCTGATGAATATCCTACCTTGCATAGAATGGCCCCCAAGACCAAGAGAGATACAGACTCAGATGTTAATAGTGTCAACCATGGTTGAGAAACCCTACTGTGTCCTCATAAATGGGACTGATCCATGGGTAGACAGAAGGATTGAGTTAGCCTGTGCATTCTCAGAGACTTTTCATGTATTTGTTATTCCATCTTCCCCTCCTCTTTTTTATCTCAGCTCATGAGCACATCTGCTCACCTCTGCCTCTCTCTCTCTGTTTTGTGTTCTCATAGAAAGATATGAGACAAATATTTGAGGGAAGAAATTTGTTTTGGAGGTAAGCTCAGGACACACCTGCAGGGGAATGGGGCAGAAAGATCATGAGTGAGTTAGTGAGCAGTTTTAATAGCAAGCAGTTGAGGTTTTATCTTTGGGCAGGAGGCCTGAGGACTCATGTCAAATGTGCTTTGGAACTGCCCTCTATGGGAGAAAGAAACCCCAGTATTTGTCCTCCAGCTTCCATCCTTTATGGGTGGAGGGCTGCTCCTGGGTACCCGCACCCCATACTCGGCAGCCTGCCTTACCAGGCTGTGTACTCTGGTAAGTACACTCTGTACTTACAGAGTGACAGAAGCAGATTTGACATTGGTTGATTTCTATGTTAAAGGGCACTCGAGCTTGCACACTCTCACCTAGTCCTCAGAAGCTAATGGCTCACTTCTCTCAAATGAAACTCTAGAGACCAGCAACTAGGGGCCTGGCTAAGCCCAGCTCTGAGAATTTAAGAGCTGAGACACCACCACAGAGGAAATTCTGACTCCTTGTTCTCAGTGGCCACATTGTTAACACCATGGAAATCTGGTGGTTCGACAGCAGACCACCATGAAAATTGTTACATTACATTCCCAGCTAGACCAGACTCAGTGTGCTCAGTAAGAAAAGCAATATTTGTGTTGAACTTCACATTTTCTATGAAGCAGTTAATTAACCTTTTTGAAATCATAAAGGTATCATAGTAGGAAAATGAAGCCATATCCTGTCCAGATGGACTATAGCATATACAGGCTACCCTCGAGATAGAGGGGAGGAAGTATGGATAAAGGAATGTGTATTGACTGATTCCAAATATGTAATAATCAGCTATGAAATGGATCAAATCATCATTTTCCCATGAATGGATTCTGCTGTGCGTGAAGTTAATCCTGACATCATGATCCAGATTCCAGTTAGGGTGGTGGGGGGGGTTCCTTTAAACTTTTAGCCACAGAGGACTGAATGTGAGTAATATCTATATATGAGTGAAACAGACCTGTCTCTGATGAATCAGGTAAACAGAGTAAACAATAGGGCAGGCTGACTGAGGGTACAGAAAATTATACTGATTTCAGGAGGGAAGACTAATGTCCTTGACATCACTTGCTTAGATTTTTCTCATTTTGAGAAAAATTGACAATCTGATAAACATTTATTAAGCACCTAATATGGCCCTTGCATCCAAGGATGAATGCGTGGAATCAAGTAAGACAAATGTGTATCTCGTATCTTGCACATAGACTATACCTCTCCTTCCCTCATCCTTTCTGCACTGCATGAAACTATGTTTCCCAGGCTCTTTTGCCTTCCTGGTCAGCTCACCAATGGGAGGCTCTGGAAGAAGTCTGGCTGGTGGAAGAAAGAGAGAGGACTATCTTCCTCTCTCTTCCTGTTTCACATGGCCCCTTCAGCTGTGGTCATCTATAACTTCAGCTCCTGCAAAAAGCAGTCCCTGTCCCTGTGCCCCTGCTGCGCCTGCCTTGTCCTGGGCAGAGATGTGGGCTCTGAGAAGGTAATATTTTAGCTGTTACCTACATCGACCCCATATTCTCCTTTTACCCCTCTTCCAAGGGGTGTCACCATTTTCCTGGCATTGCCAATACCTGGGTTTTATCATTGTTTCTTGTTTGATGCCTGAGCTCTCCCATCACTTGTGTAACAAATTTCCCATATTAAATTCTCTTCACATTGAAATACCCAGTGTGGTTTCTGTTTTCCTGAAGATCCGGCATGCCCTTCCAAATTTATTTCATATCCTCTCTCTTCTCTCACTAGGTTTCAGACTCCTGGAATATTTTCTGTTCTAAGATGCCTGCTTCTTTCTCACCCCAGGGCCTTTGCACTTATTTTCTCTTTGCATTAAGTATTCTCACCCTGGCTCTCCTGATGGCTGGCACCTTCTTATTCCCCACATTTCAGCTAAAATGTTACCTTCTCAGAGGCCTTGACTGACAATCTTATCTAAAGATATCCATTCATCTCATGCCCACTGCAAATTACTCAACTTTCTATCACATTGTCCTGTTTATTTCTTTCAAGTCATATACACACTTTATAATGATTTTATTTACTTGCTTGCAGTTATTTATTACCAGGCCCCTCTACTAGAACATAAAAGTCATATTCTCAACATTCAGTTCTGTGCCTGGCAGAGAATACACATAGAATAAAAATTATTGAATAAATAACAAAATAATATTTTAAAACAGTTTGAAGGCAAAGCCAAAATGAAAAAGGTTTCAAAATGGTGTATTTCTTTATCATTTTAGGAGATAAGTCTCAGATAAGGTTACATGTTACAATTTGTGAATTCTTCTACTTGGAAAGTAAAGCATCCTCAGTGACACTCTTTCTCCTGAGTTACGTCAGGCCTGTGCTTACATGCGAAATGAGGCACCTCCCTGCCTTTAGTGCAGGATTTCCTCTGGGACAGTATCCTGAGCAGCCACTGGATGGCAGTGCAAACCCTCCTGTCAATGCTTCATGGATTACAAGCATCCAACTACAAAACAAGGACATGATTCTTGTGACCTGATTGTTTGATCAAACCTGTAACAGAAATTGTTAGTGCCTGGCCAGTTGTCAGTCTGCCTGAGTTGTTCAATTGAAAAAGACAGTCTCAATAAGTGCACAATTTTCATTTTTCTATCTAGAGGCTACTCCCCTCTCTACCAACACATACACACGAGGATCATTGCAGGCAAGTGTGATCTGAATGGGGAGTATATGCAAGACCCTCAGCAAAGGGAATGGGTGGGGGATGTGAGATGGGGTATATTGGAAAAGGAGTAGATGAAATGTATACTGGCTTAGAGGTTTCTAGTGATATAATTACCAAGTGTGGTCCACATGGCTTCTCAAACAGTCCTTGGCAGGATTGAATCCCAGAAGCATAGTGGTGACCTTCTCTTTAACACTTGGTTATCTTCTTCCTTGCCCTATTCACTTCTCTGCTCCCTTATTGTGCTTCTTGGGATGACCTTCCAAGTAAGCTCCCTATGCAGGAGAAAGAAGCATCTCCTGGCAAGTCTGTTCATAGTTGGACCTCTAAAATAAGTTCCTTCAGTGTGTGCAGACCTGCAGCAGCAGAGCCTAGTGAAATAAATGGTGCTCAGGACCCCCACCCCATGGGGCTATGAATCAGGAACTGGGGTGGACTTAGTCCAAGTGTGCTAACCAGCTCTTTAAAGGCTTCTAAGGCTCACTGCAGTCTGATAAGTGTTCCTATGAAGCCAGCCAATCACAATTGGAGGGTAAGTTCTACAAACAGCTCTTTCTGCTTCTAACCACTGGGGGCACAGTTCAGATCACTGATGATGTAGCAGAATATGAGGACTTCATCAGTAATGACAGATGCCCTTGTTCTTACTGATTTCTTCATATTAGTGATTCTTGATGTCATAACCAGGTGTTGAAAAGAACAGGGGCTTTTGAACCAGAGGCAACTGTGCTGACGCTCTCTTTGATGGTGTGATGGTAGTCTTGTCAGTGTCCTGCATGTTTTCTGGTCACTTCATTATCCTGTGCACACTGTTCCCAGTGTCTCAGAACCCAGAACCAGCACCTGCATCTCATTGCTTATCCCTTCTTGTGTCAGTTACTGGGGCAGGCCTCATCCAGTGATGGATGGGTTCAACGTTTCCCAAGGCTCAGGATCAAGGAGTCACTAGAGTGACTCACAGGAATCAGAAAATCCATTATTATTTTTTTTGTCAGTTACTAGTATAATTTTTCTTTTTTTTAATTTTATTTAATTGCTGTGGCAGTCCAATTTTCTATATTTTACTCCCATCTCAACCCACCCAGCCAGCCCTGCCCTCCTCCCTCCCATTTCCACCCATTTCCACCTAGTTTTTATCCATATGTCCTTTATACTGATTCCTGTAAAACCCTTCCCCTTTTCCCCTGAAATTCCCCTGAAATTCCCTCTCCTCTCCCTGCTGAACTCTGTCAGTATGTTCTTTATTTCAATGTCTTTAATTATATTTTTCTTGTTTCTTTGTTTTGTTGTTTAGGTTCTTGTCAAAGGTGACATCATATGGTATTAGTCTTTCACTGCCTGGCTTATTTCACTTAGCATAATACTTTCCAGTTGCATCCATGCTGTTGCAAAGGGTAGGAGCTCCTTCTTTCCTTCTGCTGCATAGAATTCCATTGTGTAAATGTACAATAGTTTTTTGACCTATTCACTTACTGATGGGAATCTAGGTTGCTTCCAAGACTTGGCTATTGTAAATTGTGCTGCTATGAACATTGGGGTGCATAGGTTCTTTTGGAATGGTGTTTTAGGGTTCTTTCTTAGGATATAATCCTAGCAGTGGAATTGCTGGGTCAAAAGGCAGGTTCATTTTTAGTTTTCTGAAAAAATTCCAGACTCTTCTCCATAGTGGTTGTAGCAGTCTGCAATCCCACCAACAGTGAGTACACTGTGGGACCCTAGTAGGGTCCCCTTTTCACCACAACCTCTCCAACACTTGTTGTTTGTTGCTTTGTTTATGATGGCCATTCTGACTGGTGTAAGGTGGTATCTCATTGTGGTTTTAATTTCCATCTCCTTGATAGCTAGTGACATTGACCATCTTTACATGTGTCTCTGGATCCTCTGTATGTTCTCTTTGGTGAAGTGTCTGTTCAAGTCCTTTTCCCATTTTTTAATTGGGTTGCTTGTCTTTCTTAGAGTGGAGTTGTGTAAGTTCTTTATATATTTTGGAGATTAAACTCTTGTCTGAGGTATCATTGGCAAATATGTTTTCCCATACAGTTGGTTCCCTTTTTATTTTAACTGTTTTCTTTAGCTGTGTAGAAGCTTTTTATTTTGATGAGATCTCATTTGCTTATTCTTTCCTTTATGTCCCTTGCTCTGGGAGACATATCAGTAAGAATGTTGCTGTGTGAAATATCTGAGATTTCCCTGCCTATGTTTACCTCTAGGACTTTAATGGTGACATGGTATATATTTAAGTCTTTTTATCCACTTTGAATTTATTTTTTATATGGTGTAAGTTGGTGATCGAGTTTCATTTTTTTTGCATGTAGCTGTCCAGTTTTCCCAACACCATTGTTGAAGAGACTGTTTTTACTTCATTTTATGTTGCTGCCCCCTTTATGAATATTAATTGACCATAGAGACTTGGCTTATTTCTGGCCTCTGTTCTGTTCCATTGGTCCATGTGCTTGATTTTATGCCAGTACCAGGCTGTTTTGATTACAGTGGCCTTGTAATACAGTTTGGTATCAGGTATTGTGATCCCTCCTACTTTGCTTTTCTTTCTCAAAAATTGCAGCAGCTATTCGGGGTTGCTTATGGTTCCATATAAATTTTTGAAATGTTTGTTCTATGTCTGTGAAATATGCCATTGGTACTTTTAATAGGTATTGCATTGAAATGTAAATTGCTTTGGGTGGTATGGACATTTTAATGATGTTAATTCTTCCAATCCATGAACATGGTATATGTTTCCATTTGTTTGTGTCTTCCTTAATTACTTTCTTCAGTGTTGTGTAGTTTTCCTTATACAGGTCTTTTACTTCCTTGATAGATTTATTCCTAGGATTTTATTTTTCTTTTTGCTATGTCAAATGGGATTGTTTTCCTGATTTCTGTTTCTGATATTTCATTGTTGATATACAAAAATGCCTTTGATTTCTGGATATTGACTTTGTATCCCGCAGTTTTGCAAAATTTGTTTATTAGGTAAAGCAGTTTTTTAGCATAGTCTATAGGATTTTCTAGGTACACTATCATGTCATCTGCAAAGTGACAGTTTTGCTTCCTCCTTTCCAATTTGGATGCCTTTTATTTCCTCTTCTTGTCTGACCGCTGTGGCTAAAACTTCCAATACTATATTGAATAGAAGTGGTGAAAGTGGACAACCTTGTCTTGTTCATGATCTTAGTGGAAAAGGTTTTAGTTTTGCCCATTGAGTATGGTGTTGGCTGTAGGTCTCTCATATATGGCCTTTATTATGTTGAGGAATGCTCCCTCTATTCCACTTTGCTGAGTGTTTTTGTCATGAATGGGTGCTATACCTTATCAAATGCTTTTTCTGCATCTATTGATATAACCATGTGATTTTTGTCTTTGCTTTTGTTTATGTGATGTATTACATTTACTGATTTCCAAATATTGAACCATCATTGCATCCCTGGGATGAATCCCACTTGGTCATGGGGTATGATCTTTTTAATGTATTGTTGGATGCTCTTTGCCAATACTTTGGTGAGGGTTTTTTAGCATCTATATTCATCAGTGATATTGGCCTGAAGTTTCTTCTTTGTTTTGTCTTTATCTGGTTTTGGGATTAGGATGATGCTGGCTTCATTAAAGAGTTTGGGAGTCTTCCATCATTCTGATTTTTTGGGAATAGCCTGTGGAGGATATGATTAGCTCTTCCTTAAATGCTTTGTAGAATTCTCCTGTGAGGACCATCTGGACCTGGGACTTTGGTTGTTTTGGGAGTTTGTTGATTATTGCTTCAATTTCATCTGCTGTTATTTGCCTGTTCAGGCTTTCTGCTTCTTTTTAATTGGGTTTTGGGAGGTTATATTTTTCTAGAAATTTCATCTAGGTTTTCAAATTCTTGGCATACAGTTCTTCATAGTAATTTCTTACTATTCTTGTATTTCTGTGGTGTCAGTTGTAATCTCTCCTCTTTCATTTCTGATTGTCTTTATTTGGATCTCTTTCTGTTTTTTCTTGATGAGCCTGCTAAAGCTTGTCAATTTTTGTTTGTCTGTTCAAAGAACCAGCTCCTGGATTCATTGATCTTAGAATGTGCTTTTTTTATTCTGTATGTCATTTTTAAATTCTTCTCTGATCTTGATTATGCCCTTCCTTTGCTTGCTCTGGGCTGTCTTTGTTGTTTTTTCCTTGAGTTCTTGAAGATGTAGGGTTAGGTTGTTTGTTTGAAAGGTTTCTATCTTTTTTAGGTGGTCCTGTATCAGTATGATCTTCCCTCTCAGGACTGCCTTGGCTGTCTCATAAATTTTGGGTTGTTGTGAGTTCATTTTAATTTTTTTCCAGAAACTTTTTGATTTCTTCCCTTATTTAATTCTTGACCCATTCATGGTTTAACAGCATGCTATTCAATCTCCATGATTTTAAGTGTTTCGGGTTTCTTCTCTTTGGGTTGGCTTCTAGTTTCAACCCCTTGTGGTCAGAGAAAATGTGAAAAGTCATTATATTCATCATTACATTTTATTATAGTGTAAGGATACAGATTGAAATCAGCTTTGGAAAAAAGCACGTATGGTGGGTCCAAGAGAGCTCCAGGTGTACACCTGCCAGTTGTTCTATCGCAGGTGTGCTATGGACAGAAATATATTCTCCCAGTGATGATGATGGTTACATGGGTGGAGTATTTGCTAACTAAGGAAATTTTCTTGAGCCTTGGGGTCTCAGGTTTTTAGTGGGGGTCAGCCATTTAGACATGGTTACTTGTCTTTGCATCCATCTTCACATGTTCTGTCTTCACATGACCATCTTCTTATAATAAAGACACCAGTCATATTGAATCGGGGTTCACCTTACTCCTGTGTGGCCACACCTTAACTGATTACATCTGCAATCACCCCAATTTTAAATAAGGTCACATTTTGAGATACTATAGATTAGGACCTCAGCATTTTTGGGGGGAGATACATTCAATCTACAAAGCTTGCCTCACATCACAAAGTTGGTGAGTGAAAACTGAATTTCAGGGATGGGAACATTTCTGAGTGCAGAATTATGCTTCATCATTGTAAAGGACAATGAGAAGTTGTGATGCTAAGATGGTCTAAGTGCTAGTGGCTAGCACTTAGAATTCTATGGAATTCTGGTAATGAGGAGAAGAAAACCTTTTTAAGTCCAAAAATTGTACTTTAGTCATATGTTGTATCAATTAAGTTTCAGTCAAGAAAATATCTGACAACAAGTGGCAAGCCTGAGAAATATTGTTTGTGGGTGAAAATTGTGAAAGATTCTGAGATCAAAAATTAAATAACTGATGTGGACCCCAGCTCATGGGGCCCGCCACATTGTAGATGGGGGAGAGACATTCATATGGACTATCAAGTCCTGTGGAGGAAAAAGGACAGTATGGCTTTTTCTCTCAAGGGGAGCAAAAGCTGCGGCCCTTGCTGTGACCAGCCTTTATTGGGTTTCTCGGCACATTACATGATGGTTCTCATTTGCTATGCACAGGTTGCTTTAGGTGGTTGCCTTTTACAGAAAACAAAGGAGCCAATGCCAATAATCACATCACAGAAGAGGGATATTTGCAAATGAAAGGGAAAAGTAGTTGAATTGGTTACACTCCATACTGGGGAGTTTTAGCATGGATTTTAGGAAGTTACAGTTAGCACTTGCCATCTCAATTCAGGATGAGGGAGTTTTTAGCAAAAGCAAGACTCAAGTGGCCTAGGCATGTTGCAGGCCTGATTCCCCACGGGGAACCGATCCATGGGCATAGGTCCTGTGCATCTCTGAGTGGGAGCTGGGCCCATGCCATGCAGGACAGTCTCCTACAATAATGGGCACATATATATTGTAACCATTGATAGGTAAAAGACAATAAAAAAACTATGATTTAGTAATGCTATGGGTATTCAAGAAAAACAAATGAGCTGTGTATATTTACAAACAATAGTGCAAATGTATGAGTGGCCTCTTATTTGTTTTGTTTATTATCAGATTTTGCGGGGCATGTGGTGAGGCAGTGGTATTAATCCTCATTCCTCCTTTTTTTCCTGGAGGTGGGCAGCCAACAAATTTTTACTTCCCTTTCTAGAATATTAAATAGCCAGAGCCTCACCCATAATAGTTAAAGATGTGAGCCAGAGCCTCACATAGTTATGTGCACAGGGTGCTGCCCTTTGAAAATCTGATGAGCTTTTTAGATTGCCATGTCCCCATTTTGCACTTAGCTGGTAAATGTATAAATCTAAGTCATATTTTCTGTATGCTCATGAAATATCATTGGTTTCCCTGTCTGTTGTCTCACCTACAGTGTCCAGTGCCACAGGAGGCACATAGCATTATTCTCCCCTGACCTTTCCAGTTTTGTTCTAACCCCTTCTTTTGATTGGACTGTGGTATATCTCCACCTGGGAGGAACAAGGAAGCACAGAAAGAACACATATGAGGAGGATAATGGTGCCTTTTCTACACTGTCCCTAGCTAGCTCTTTGAACATGGGGTCATTTTCTCTGGGGCTACAGTTAAACCCTTGACTTCCAGGCTGTTAGAGAGTGTTTCCACAAGATGCCATCTGAAGAGCTAGTGCAATGTAAATAAAGTCTCCCTTGGACTGGAATTTGTCTTTGTTTTGAATACTCTTTTATTCCCAGAGCAAGGAATGAAGCCCTGAACATAGTAAGATTGCGATACCTCTTTGGGGATATGCTGAATCTTGATGTTTGACACAAGTAACCATATGGCTGGCTGATTCTCACACACAGGCACTAAAGTTACAGCTCGTTGCCAGTGGAGTCTACATAAAGCCACCCAATAGGTATGTGGGAATGGAGTGATGCAGCCAGCAGCTCTGAACAAAGCTCACATAGCTGTAATAGCTTGTTATCCTGCTGTCAGAGAAAGAAGCGACAAAACTTTACTTTTTTAGCATCTCTGATGATTAGCCCAGTCACCCTACATAAAGAGCTGGAAGGCCTCAGAGAGGAGCTATTTTCAGACCAGTGCTAACAAATTTTCTTACTGTGTGACTTAGCTTCCTATCGCATAGATTTGCATGCACTGCAAACCAGACCATGTGCCCTGACACTTGCCAACATGACAGCAAAAGCGTCATAGAGCATGGTTAGCCAACACTGTTGCTGTGATCGCTGGACCTGACACTGACCAGGCAGTCGGCCCTGCCCCAGGTCAAAGGTAAGCCTGCCTTTTGCTCCCATTTGTCCATGAGCTCCCAGTTTCTAGAAAGTACCATTGAGGTTTGCTTAATGTAAAGTATTGTAATGTAGGTGATTTATGCCAATAAAGTGACATGTATAAGCAGGTGGAAGATAAATCAGTTTAATGTAGAATGCTCTTGCAGTTTTTCTCTGAACTAGCTGCAATGATGTAGAACAGGCAGCAGAGGGCAGCAGAGGATGCTGTTTCCTTGTTTATTGGGGAATGGCCAAGCTCCACCCTTTCTCCCTGCAGAGCTCCAGCCTAGAGGTGAGGCCGGCTCCTCTAGCATGGACCTTGAGTTGTAGAGAGTGCCTGGCCACTCCATTTCAGACTTGGTAGAGAAGCTTGCTTTGTGGACAGCTTCTAACTCTGGCTTAGGGGAGAAAAGTTACAGGTGTTCTGCTTTCTCCAGCTACATGTCCCAGGGGCATGGGACAGCTATCTGCTGACTCCAGATACCTAGGTAGGCCTCCTTGTCCCACCCACAACTGGTGAGTGAGCCTCAGATTCTCAGGTAGCTGCTCATTTTTTGAAACCTCATCTTCTAATTACTCTGACCGCTAGATCTTCACCTGGGAGGTCCAGGTACTGCATGCACAGGCACCTTTGGGCATCTTCCACCACTCTGGATATCTGGATAGGGTTACATTGACCTTTTTTTTTCCTCACTATCATTAGTGGTGAGATAATCAGTGTTGTGAAAGTACCCAAAATGGGAAAGAGAAAATATGGAGACCAGGTGTAATCCCTTGGAAAGAGGAAGGGTGCATAGCAGCCTAGCAAGAAAGTAAGATGGTTTTGAGCAGCTATCTGTTTTTCCCCTTCAGTTTATTGGAATTATAATTAAAGTGAAATTGCATATATTTTTTTTATTTTTATTTTTTAATATATTTTATTGATTATGCTATTACAGTTGTCTCATTTCCCCCTTCACTCCCCTCCACCCTGTACCCCCTCTCCCACCCACATTCCCCCCTTTAGTCCATGTCCATGTGTCATACTTATGAGTTCTTTAGCTTCTACATTTCCCGTACTATTCTTGCCCTCCCCTTATCTATTTTCAACCTACATTCTATGCTACTTATTCTCTATACCTTTTCCCCCTCTCTCCTCCTCCCACCCCTACTGCTAGCCACCCATGTGCTCTCCATTTCTGTGGTTCTGTTCCTATTCTAGTTGTTTACTTAGTTTCTTTTGGTTTTGCTTTAGGTGTGGTTGTTAATAATTGTGAGTTTGCTGTCCTTTTACTATACATGTCTTTTCTTTATCTTCTTTTCTTAGATAAGTCCCTTTAGCATTTCATAAAGTAAGGGCTTGGTGATGATGAACTCCTTTAATTTGACCTTATCTGAAAAGCACTTTATCTTCTCTTCCATTCTAAATGAGAGCTTTGCTGGATAGAGCAATCTGGGATGTAGGTCCTTGTGTTTCATGACTTGGAATATTTCTTTCCAGCCCCTTCTTGCCTGTAAGGTCTCTTTTGAGAAATCAGCTGACAGTCTGATGGGAACTCCTTTGTAGGTTACTGTCCCCTTATCTCTTGCTGCTTCTAGGATTCTCTCCTTCGTTTTTACCTTGGCTAATGTAATTATGATGTGGCTTGGTGTGTTTCTTCTTGGGTCCAACTTCTTTGGGGCTCTCTGCGCTCCTTGGATTTCTTGGGAGACTGTTCCCTTTGCCAATTTGGGGAAGTTCTCCTTTATTATTTGTTCAAATAACTTTTCCACTTGTTGGTCCTCCCCTTCTGGTACCCCTATAATTCGGATGTTGGAACGTTTAAAGGTGTCCTCGATGGTCTTAAGCTTTTCTTCGATATTTTGAACTCTTATTTCATCATGCTTTCCTGCTTGGTTGATTCTATCTTCCTTCTGGTCCACTGTGTTGTTTTGAGACTCAGATTCCTTCCTTTCACTATTGGCTCTCCTCCGTGTATCTTCCATGAAAAAATGCAGATTACCATAAAAGAGATGCAGGAAATTGCATATATTTAAAGCATACAAGATGATGATTTGATATACATATACATTATGAAATGATTACCACAATCAAATTAATTAATATGTCTATTATTTCACTTCTCATAGTTACTTTTATTTTGAAGTGGAAACACAATATTTCTCTTAGCAAATTTCTACTTTTAGCAACTTTCATGTATATGTATTCCCTCCACCTTCTAGCTCCTGGTGTCCACCTTTCTACTACCTGTTTATATGAAACTGGCTTTTTTTTCTTAATAGATTTCACATATGAATGAGCTCATGTAATATTTGCCTTACTCTGCCTGGCTTATTTCACTTAGAGTAATTGCTCCAGGTTCATCCATACTGTTGCAAATGGCTGGCTTTCCTTCCTTTTTATGCCTGGATAACATTCCACCATGTATATTTACCACATCTTCTTTATCCATTAATGTGGACACTGAGACTGTTTCCATATCTTGGTTCTTAATGAACAAAACATTTATTGACTTTGTTTCTGAAGATGCCACTGCCATTGGCTCTGGGTGTCAACATCCCTAAATGATTCATGGAGCTACACAAGGGTCAGCAGCACCCTAGTTCCTTACTTACACCTTCAACTAACCCAGCCATTTTCTTCTCTGTTTCAGACATCATGTCCTCATTCATGTTTTTGCACCTTCCTACAGTTTTTCCAGCCTTCCTCTCTATCAGGAAGGATTGTCTGCTTCCATGACCCTATTATAATGGTTAATCTGCCATCTGACTCTTTCCTAACCTACCTGGCTTTCCCCAGGTACTAAGGCCACCCTGTGTCCAGGCTGCAAAAGAAGATATGCCAGAAGCTCATTGGCTTAGAGTACAGTCAGTCCTGGTGCTGATCTTGGTGCCCAGGAAGTGACAGGCACATCCGTTTCATTTCCTGGGGATAAATGTCCTATTCTGTTCCCCAATTCCTGACCCCAGCTTTATTGAGATACAATTGACATTTAACATTGTTTAAGTTTAAGGTATACAACATTTGATTTGATATGCTTAAATATTTCAAAATGAAGATTACCATAGATAGCATTAGCTAATACTGCCATTTTATCACATTTTTTTTTGCAGTGAAAATATTGAAGACCCATTTTCTTAGCAACTTTCAAGTATATATACGGTATCATTAGCTATACTCACCATTCTATGCATTAGATCCTCAGAACTTATAACTGGAAGTTTACACCCTTTAGCCAATATCTCCCCATCTGACTCCTCAACCCAAACCACTAGCAACTACCTTTCTACTCTCCTACAATCTTCCCAGACTCCTGACTCCATCTCAAATCAGAAAAGTTTCTGCATAGTGTCGAGTGTCTCCCTTCCTGCAACCTGACAGAAAATTAGGCAATTAACTTGTTTTCTGTCTCTCAGAGATTACTGCCAGTGTTGCCCACTTTTCAATGTCTAAATACCATTGTTTGAGAATATATATCTATATCTTCAAATATATATTTGTATTTATAGTTATATTTAAAGGGAAATATCCAGCTTTTTAGTTGTTTAAAGATGGGAGGGTAAATCTGGTCCCTTTATACATCTTGTACAGAAGTAAAAATCCTCATATTGCCATCCTTCTCCTCACATCTCTCCTTACTCACCTCAAATCTCTGGTCAACCACTATAAGCATTATCTTACTCTTCTTCTAAGTTGACAAACCACAACCCTAATTAAATCTAACTCTATCTATCCCATGCCATTCTCCATGCAGATGAACATGCCTGAAGAAAAATACCTGCAATGATGACATGGTCTTTAAATTCAGGGCCATGAACTCCTATGACAATTATGCTACCTGCGATCATACTGTATGTCTCTATGACAATCTCTTCTAAATGCCCATATTACAGCTTCTCTGTCATCAAATCCCCTATATTCAACCCCTATCTTCTCTCTTAGCTTCCATGTTTATTTGGAAGTTTGAGTAACAAGAGAAGTCCTTGCTGCCTTTACTGGTTCACTTCCCCCTCTACTCTCACCTTTACCTTCTTGCCTCTTCCAGAGATGGAAATAACACTCCATCTGTTTACCTTTGCTAAGCTCTCAGGGTTGTCATTTAGAAGGACTTTGCTGCAGTGATTAGACCTTTTCTCTCCTACAATATCAAGTGTGTGCTTTCCATTTGATCCTTTCCATCACTCAACAAGCATGTTACTGTTTTTCTTACTTTAAACTAACTTGTGACCTTCCTTCGTCCCCAGCTTCTGCATCATTCTGTCACTTCCCATTGGAAACAAAGCTCTTTGAAGATCTACTCACTGTCACTATTTCATCTTTTCCCACTTTCTCCTGATCCCATTCTAATCAGCATTTAGCCACACACACCAATCTAAAACTGCTCTTATTGAGGTCACCAGGGCCTCCATGTTGCTAAAACCAAAGCTCAATTCTCAGTTCTCATCCTACCTGACCCACCAGCAACACTTGCATTAACTAAGTACTACCTTCTCCTTGAAACACTTTCTGCCTGTGGCTTCTAGAAGACCATATGTACCTGATTTACTGTCTTACTCGCCTTTGCTTGTTTCTCATTTTCTTCATGACCTTGTCATTTGGAATGCCTCAGATTCAGTTCCTTATCCCAATCTTTATTAATACCCTCTCTATTGATGATCCCATCTTGTCTGTGGCTTTAAATATTATCTATATGCTGTGACATCCCCATTACCTTGTTTATGCCCTTAAGCCAAACATTTTCCCCCAAACTCCAGACGTATATCTACTTAGATGTGTACAGGGCATCTTCAATTCATTGTGGCTGAAGCAGAACTCTTTTTTTTCCTGTTTTAATCCATTCCATCTGCCACATTTTCCATCCCAGTATATAGAGATGCCCTTGTCATAGCAACTCAAGCCAGACCTTATCCTTGGCTCTGCTTTTTCTCTCATATCCCACATTTAATTTGCCATAAACCCTATTGGCTCTGTTTCAGAATACATACAGAAGCTGATCAATTCTTAGTATCTTGTCTGCTACAACCTTGATCCAAGCATTATCATCTACTGCCTTCCTAATTGGTTTCCTTGCCTCTATCTCTACTTCCCCAT
This sequence comes from Phyllostomus discolor, assembly GCF_004126475.2. NCBI lineage: Eukaryota > Metazoa > Chordata > Mammalia > Chiroptera > Phyllostomidae > Phyllostomus > Phyllostomus discolor. The sequence goes on along the minus strand of NC_040911.2, from coordinate 61,342,188 downwards.
AGTCTATTCTCAACATTACAGCCAGATGAGCAATTATTTTATAAAACTTAAGTTTATAGGCATCAGTTCTTTGCTAACAACCTTTAATGCCTCCATTTGATTAAGAATAAGAGACAAGTCATTGCCATGGATGCAAGCCCACTAAACTGGATCCTGTTACTTCTTGGCTTCAGCTCCTATGACTCTCATTTTTCCACTACACTGTGCCTGCACTGGCCTCTGTGTTCTCTGAAACATGCAATCCTCTCTCTACTTAAGGCCTTTGCAGGAGCTAGTCCTTCTTTCCAGAACATTCTTACCCCATATATTAGCCTGGCTCACACCTTCACTTTCATCAAGTCTTTGTTCAAATGTCACCTTCTCAATGAGGTGCCTTCACCACTTCATTTAATTCTGAAACTATGCTGCCACTTCTGCCCTAATTCAAATCTGCTCTTCTTACTGTGTTCTAGACAATTCACTTACTCATCATGTCTCCTTTGCTTACCTTTAACTGCTACAATATAAGCTGAATGAGGACCAGGAAGTGGTTTTGTTCGCTGATGTCTCCAAGCACCTGCAAAAGTGTCAGCATTCATCAGACTTGATAAACATCTGTTAAGTAAGTATTGGTTGAATTTCTTAATTCCTTGTTCAAGCTTTTATGGATTTGCCCCTTATCTTTCAGAGTTTCCCACTGTTTATTTTAATCTGATTTGATCTGGACAAAAGCACTGGAGTGAGGAGAAAGAGAATGCCATTTTAACGGTGTTGGGTCATGAACACTATTTCATTTTTTAAATCATCATACCAAAAGGCTGGGTTTAAGACCATTGATGTCAAGTTCTTACCTTCCCTGAACCAAGATGTCACCAAGGGTAACTTCTATTGGGGCGGCAAGAGTTTCTCCTCCTTTCAGACAATGGAAGAGGTTTGATCTCTTCTACACTTAAGACTTTGGAAAGTCATACCATTTCAATCCTGATCTGACCAACTCCAGGTTTTTTACTTACTGACTCAGTCTCTTATCTCTCTCTCTGTTCATTTTCCATTTGATGGCTACTGGAAATGGGTTGTGTTTCTAGGTCTGGGCTACACATTACCCTCTGAATGTTTTCTACCTTCATTTATTTAATGTAGGTGGAGCATTAAATGGCTCAGTTCTGTGGCTCACAGGTGAGGCCACCTCTGCTTCATCCAGAACTCACTGATGCAATTATGTGCACATGTACCTTGGGACAAGATTCTTGGAGGCATGTTTGTGGCTCCTAGACCCAGCACATATGTAATGTGGCTCAAGTGAGGAACTATCATATAATGAATTGGTGGTGGCCAATTTGCCAGTCATGGTGTCACCTATGCTTTACTATAAAGTATACACAATTATGAAAACAATGTCCTGCAATCATGCTAATATGACCTCTGCTTGTTCTCGCTGGATTTCTATTCTCACTCCCTTTCTATCTTTTGGGTTAGCAGCTTCAGTCTGTTACTCTCATTGGTAGAAAGAATCCAGAGCCCTTCCAAACTTCAATAGTCATGTAATTTACCCATGCATGGGCCATTTCCTGAAGCTTGGGGGTCAATGGTATTTTACATATTCTCTTTCTGTGGTGAGACTGAACCTCAAAGTATCCAGGCAAAGACAAAGGAGGAGCAACTGCAGGAAGATGCACTCCACTTCTGTGTAGGGTGCAGCAGGAAAGTGAGAACCCTTGTCCATGCAGGCACCTCTGACAGGCACATTAGTTGCTACATGTGTGTTAATGTGTATTTTCATGTGTGTATGAGTGCTATGTGTGTAAGCATGTGCATGTTTGTATCCAGGTATTTGAAAGAGCAAAAGGGTAAATTACACTTGAAGACCTGGGCAGCTCTCCCTATTCCCCACCTTTTGGGAGAGACCACTGCTTGAGACTGAGTGTAGCAGGGGTAGGGGGGCAGTGGTAGCACCAGCATGTGTTTTTAATAGTGCCACTCACCCCTAATGATTAATATGCTTGTCAAAATAAAATGGGAATGGAAATGACCCCACAGAGCAGGGGGACTGGGATGGGACTGGCTGAACCATCTAGCCCCAGTACTCTCACCTCCTGTCTTGGGCTCTAGATACAACAGAATGATAATGTAACAGGGTGCATTGCAGCCCAAATAGGAATTTGTAATGGAACCCAGAACTCAAGGTGTCCAGGAAATATTTAAAAAATATACAGGATGTCCTCCCCCCCACCCCCCAACAAGGCTAAGCTGGGTTATGGGACACATGGAGCAGGGCCACTGGGATCTGTGTCATGTAGCAACAGCTTTGCAGCTAACCACTGGCATGGTCATTTAACATATCTATAACCTTTAACTGGTTTCATAGGTATACTAAATAGCTTGTGGCCATGTTTTGAGCCAAGGGGATGGGAGTGACTTCCACCCAAGATGTAACTTGGAGGCAACTCCCCTTATTACAGTGCCTATGTGAGAGCTTGGAGAAGACTGGCTCCATGACATGGGGCCACACCTGCCCAGACTTAGGATGACTGCTCAGTAAAGCTGGAAGAATACAGGAATGCTGGCATGTGTAACTGATTGTAGGAGGAGTTGGAAATGGGGCTGCAAAGGAAGACTGGTGCTGGATTTAAACCCAGGCATGGCAGCCATGCAGGGGAGAGAACCATGCAGCTTTGGCAGAGTGCAGACCCCACAGCTTTGGTGAGAATCATGACCACATGCTTTGGTGTACTTCCTTTTTGCCACATGGGATAGGAAGCAGGAGAAACTTTTCCTGGAAGGAAAAGGGGTGAAAGGACTTTTGCTGGTGGGCCATGAGAAGGTGCCATGTGGCTTTAGATTAACTGGAGATCATGGTGAAGACACAGCTGATGGTGCCAGGAGCCTGAATCATGGACTTCTTCTTTTTTCCTGAGACACAGTACCCAGACTAGGGCAGAGGGAGAAGGAAGGACTGTGTGTGTATGTGGGTATTCTAAAGGACTTTAGTATTTTAATAAAGATATTTAGTCACTACCCTAAGTCTGTATAGCCTTTAAATAAAACATTTCCTTTCCTTTTCACAAATCTCTGGCATTGAGAGACATCTTTCCTCTGGTGGCAGGCATAGCGAACCTAGTGGGGGGTCCTTTTGGTAACAGTATATCGTAGACTCCCTTTGGGTCTGTTCTGTAACAATAATGGAGTAGAAATGCACACAGATCTGTCTATTTGCTCCTTATATTTCCAGCCAAGCTCAGATCCAGCTCTGCTTCTCTGATATGCAGTTCCCAAAGGGTTTGGAGCCTAGTTTCTGTCCCAGAGAGCATTCTCCAAAGGCCTCAGCAACTTGTAGCTGAGCACAGCAGCTTTGCTGGCTTTATCAATAAGGGCACCAGAGCAAAGCAGTTTCCCACCTTGAAACAAAAGCTGGTGGAGATCTCAGAGAGAGTGGATTTGTTTTACCTAGAAGGAAGGTAACTGAGTTAGTCCCAGGAAACACTTGCCCACAACCCAGAGAGTGACAGCACCCTGAGAGCTGACTGAAATGGTTTTCACACTTCAGTCTGCACATGAGTGTTGTATTGCAATATGTTTTGCTTAATATGGATAATAGAAATAGTTATTCTTATCACACTCCAGAGCAATAGAACTGGTCAGCATCTCAGGAACCTTCAAAGGAACTCTTTTCTTTCAGTTTAAAAATGAGCAGTTTTGGGGCAGAGACAATACATGCAATGCAATGTTTTCACCAAAAATACTTCCTTTTCTCCTGCATATATGGAGAGATAATATTTCACCTTCCCTGTGGTTGGGGATACATAGCCAATAAAATGCGGTTACAAAAACGTAGCTAGATCCCTAACCTCCTTAGAGGCTGTATATTCTCTCTCCCACCACTGGTCAACCCACTGCAGGTCTCTGGAGGCCCTAGGAAAGGTAGAGCTGCAAGATGGAAGGAACCTCTGTCTATGCTCACCTCCAACCTTTCCACTGATCCAGATTTGAAGGCAAACAAGAATTCTTCTAGTGTGCTAGGCCTCTGTATTATATTGCTAAGGTAGCTACAACAAAGTATCTGAATAGCTGAAAACAGCAGAAATTTATTGTCTCGCTTTTTTGGAAGCTGCAGTGAACCATGATGTCTATAAAGACTGAAGGGAAGGATATTTCTTTGCATCTTCCTAGCTTCCGGTGGTTGTTGTCAATCCTTGACATCCCTTGACTTGTAGATGCATCACTCTAATCTTTGTCTCTGTCATCACATGGTGTTCTTCTCTGTGTCTATTTTTGTGTCCAAATTTCTGTCTTTTCACAAGGACACCAGTCATGGATTAGAACCCACCTTAATGCACTAGAATGTTACCCTCCCTTATTACACTTTTCATGTTGTGCCATAATGTCTTGTTTCTTTACACAAGTAAACTTGTCTCTCTTTGGCTATACTGTTCATGTTCTAGAAGCAGGAATACAGCTTTTCTGTTCTTCATTGTAACTTTTAAGCCTGGAGCATTATACATTCCTTAATAAACACCCTTCAGATCAATGCATTGATGAAGAAAGGAGGGCTGGATGCTCTGGCGCAAGCAGCATTAGGCCAACTTTCTGCCTTCAAGAATGTTACAATTGTTAATGGTGTCCTATTTCAAATACACTGCTGATTCTCTTCATTTTTTTTGTCTCCCTTGCTTCATGTACCACATGTGATGTCCTTGAACACACACACACACATATATATATAAACAATTTAAAGAATCTGGCTTTTCCGGGTTGTTGCCTTATATCCCTGGCTCTCAAATCAGCATCAGTTCAATCTAGAAATGACTTCTTTCTCATTTCTATTTGGATCCCTTGCTTATCACCTCAAACCCTAAGAGACAGTGTTTCACTTACTCCATGGGTGTAGTAGTTTGTTGTATTGAGTGGAATTCCTCCTAAATCAAGCTCCCAATCCAGAAGCTGCTTCACAGTGGCAACCCATAGTAACTGAGTGTCCATCATGGGCTTGAAACTTACTTTTCTCCCTGATTTTTTCAGTATCACCATATCTCAGAATGGAGATGTTCCCACAGAACCATTAAAAGCTATCAGGGTTGGCGCCTTTTATACTAAAGCAGTGCCAATTAAAAAAATAAAATTAGACTTTTTTAAAAGAGCAGTTTTAGGCTCATAATAATATTGAGCTGAGAGTTCCCACATGCCCTTGCCCCCACCACATAAGTCTTTCCTCCTGTTATGGACTGAATGGTTATGTACCCCTAAAATTCTTATGTGGAAGCCCTGCTATCCCCCTAAACTCATGGTATTAAGAGGTGGGGCCTTTGGAAGTAATTCGGATTAGATAAGATCATGAAGATGGAGCCCTCAAAAATGGGATTTGTGCTTTTACAAGGGCCCCTAGGGAGCTTTCTCTCTGCTCTCTGCCATGTGAAGATACGATGAGAAGTCAATAGCCAGCTACCTGAAAGATAGCTCCCATTGGAACTCAATCATTCTGGCACCTCAATCTCAAACTTCCAGGCTCCAGAACTGTAAGAAATAAATTTTTGTCATTTGTAAGCTATCCATTCTATGATATTTTTGTTATAGTAGCTCAAATAGACTGACACCCAAGTGTCGATCTCCTCATCAGATGGCCCATTTGCTACAATCAATGAACCTACATTGGCACATCATCATGACCCAAAGTCCTCAGTTTACATTTGGATTCACTCTTAATGTTGCACATTCTATGGGTTTTGACAAATGTGTAATGGCATTTATTCTCCATTATACTATCATACAGAATAGTTTCACTGCCCTAAACTCCCTGTGTTTTCTGCCTAATTTTCCTTTTTTCCCCCCTAACCTCTGTTATTCACAGATCTTTTTACTGCCTCCATAGTGTTGTCTTTCCCAGCTGTCATATAGTTGGAATCAGACAATATGTAGCCTTTTCAGATTGGCTTTTTTTTTTCACTTGGTAATATGCATTTGGGTTTTTTTTGTTGTCTTTTCATGTCTTGACACCTCATTTCTTTTTTAGAACTAAAAAATGTCCCATTGTCTGGATGTACTGCATTATGTTTATCCATTCACCTACCTAAGAACATCTTGATCACTTACAAGTTTTGGCAATTAAGAATAGAATTTATATAACATCTGTGTGGGGGTTTTAGTGTGGATATGCTTTTTCTTTTTTGTAAATACCAATGAATGTGATTGCTGTACCTCATGGTAAAAGCATGTTTAATTTTAAGGAAACTACTCAAGTGGCTTCCAGGGTCGTTGTAACATTTTGCATTTCCACCAGCCATAAATAAGAGTTTTTGTTGCTCTACATCTTCATCAGCAATAGGTGTTGTCAGTTTCTTGTACTATGACTTTCTAATAGGTATATAGTGGTATCTCATTGTTTTGTTAATTTGCAATTCCACATAACTGTTTGGAAGTTTGGGGATATGGTGTTGAACATATTTTATATGCTTACTTCACATCTGAATATTTTATTTGGTGAGGTATTGTTTGGCTCTTTGTTCTACTTCTAAATTGAGTCATTCATTTCCTTATTGTTGATTTTTAAGAACAATTTGTATATTGTGGATAACAGTTCTTTATCAGATATGTCTTTTGAAACTATATTCTCCCACTCTGTAGCTTTTATTCTCATTTTCTTAATTTGAAGAGAAGTTTAAACTTTAATGAAGTTCAGCTTATTAATGATTTCTTTAATGGATTGTGCCTTTAGTGTTATATCTAATAAGGCATCACCCTTTCCAGCTATGTTAGGTCATGTATATTTTTCTTTTATGCATTCTTTTAACACTTTCATAGTTTGTGTTTTGTATTTATGTCTGTAATTTATTTTGAGTTAATTTTATTTTTGTAAAAGATGTGAAGTCTTTGTACAGATTCTCTTTTCCTCTTTGGAAAAGGGGCCCTTTAACAAAAGGACATCCTTTTTTTTTTTTTTTTTTTAAAGATTTTATTTATTATTTTAGAGAGGAAGAGAGGGAGATAGAGAGAGAGAAAGAGAGAGAGAGAGAGACATCAAGGTGCGGTTGCTGGGGGTTATGGCCTGCAACCCAGACATGTACCCTGGCTGGGAATCGAACCTGGGGACACTAGGACATCCTTTTTTGAGAAGATGCATAATTTATGAAAGACCATCTTTGCTCTATTGTATTGTTTGTGCTTCTTCATCAAATATTGGTTTACTATATGTATATATGTGGCTCTTTTTTCTTGGCTCTCTGTTCTGTTTATTGATCTATTTATGTATTCTTTCACTAATACCATGCCATTTTCATTCCTCTGGCCATGGAAAGTCTTGAATTCAAGTAAATAGTATTAGTCCTCTAACTTTGTTTTTCTTCAATATTGTTGCTGACTATTGTAGACCTTTTGCCTCTCTCTATAAAACTTAGAATCAGTTTGTTGGTATATATGAAATAATTTGCCAGAGTTTGTTTGTGATTGCATTGAATCCACAGACCAAGTTGGAAAGAACTGATATCTGGATAATATTTAGTTTCTTATGCATAAACATAGAATATATTTTCATTTTTTTAGTTCTTGATTTTTTCCTCAGATTTATAACTTTCCTCATATTGACCTTGTACATAATTGTTTTTAAGATTTATACCTACCTACTTCATTTTTGGAGGGTGTTAATGTTAATGATAATGTGTTTTTAACTTCAAATTCCACTTTTTTATTTCTAGTATATAGGAAAAATAATTGACTTTCATGTATTAATGTCACATCCTTCAGCCTTGCTATAATCACTTAGTTCCAGGATTTTTTTGTAGGTGTTGATTCTTTCCATTTTTTTTTTTTACCTAAATGATCATGACATGTGTGAAAAATTACTTCTTTTTTCCAAGTCTGAATACCTTTTATTTTTTGTATTAGTGCATTAAAATGACTTCCATTATGATGTCTTAAGGGAGTGATGAGTAGGGAGATTTTGTCTTGCTCATGCCTAGTCGCAAAGCTTCTAGTTTCCTGATCATTAAGTGTTATGTTAGTCATAGATTTTTATATGTTCTTTATTAAGGGGAAGTTCCTTCTTTGTTATCTGAAAGTTTTTATTATGAATGGGTGTTGAATTTTGTTAAATTGTTTTTCTGCATCTAGTGATACTATCATGTGATTTTTTCTTTTTTAGTCTTCTGATATGATGGATTGTATTAATTAATTCTCAAATGTTAAATGAGTCTTGCATACTTGATATAAATACCATTTGATTGTAATGTATAATTTTGTAATACATCATTGTCTTTACATGCTATTATTGTATTGACCAATTTTGCATCTATGTTCATGATGTATATTGGTCTGTTGTTTTCTTTAGTGGTAACATGTTTTGTCTGATTTTGGCATTAGGGTAATGGTGCCCTCACAGAATAAATAAGAAATATTCCTTTTGCTCTTATCTTTTGAAAAAAGTGTAGAGAATTTCTTCCTTAATGTTTGCTAGAATTCACCGTGGTCTCATCAGGGCCTACTGGTTTTTTTCTAAAGATACATACCCTGCATTTAATCATGAGAAAAATTTAGGCTGACACAAATTAAGAAATATTCTGTAGCCTGAACTCTTCACAATGTTGGCTATAAAAGTCAAAGAGAAAACAAGGAACTCTTCTGGCTTGCAGGCAATTGATGAAGCCTAAGTGGAGGCTACTGAGGACTAGATGGAGTAAGGTATTGATGCTAATTTCTTGATTATGATGATTTTATTGTGGTTAGGTAGGAGAATGCCTTGTTGCTAGGAAAGATACATCATTTATATTCAGAGTGATGGAGCAGCATCATGTCAGCAACTTACCCTTGAATGGTTCAGGGGTAAAAATGTTCTTTGCACTAGTAGTTGTAAGTTTGAAATTTTCCTTCAACATTTAATGTCTAATGCCCCAATTATAATGAAAAATTATATTATTGCCCCATGTATGAATAGAAGCATTCATCTAAAAACTCATGTCTATACTTGTTACTTCAGTGAACACTAATTCATTCCTCTTAGTCATATGTTTTCCTCAGGAGAAGAATCTCCAAAATAACACTGGGGGATCAGCCCTGGGACCAAGCTTGGAATGTGAAACTCTCCTAAGGCAAAGGAATTAAGAAAGTAAAAACTAAATCCCTGGTTTGAAAACTGACTGCCTATCAAGGAGAAGATGAAAAAGACTGCATTGCCCAAGGAAAATTTCCCTTTGTCATTTCAGCCTAAAGTTGCTGAAGTTTTCTGCATTCTTTCTGGGACTTTACAAACTAAATTATCCCTACTATAGGGGTGTCAAACTTATTTTCACCAGGAGCCACATCAGCCTCATGGTTGCCTTCAAAGTGCCGAATGTAATTTTAGTACTGTATAAATGTAACTACCCCTTAAGAGTTAAGTGAGAGCTTGGCACTACCACCGAGTAGAAACAAGATGCCAGGCCAGACAAAACAAGGTCTAGGTCTGGATTGGCCCACAGGCCTTGTGTTTGCCACCTGTGCCCTATTGTAGTTCCATATTTAGACTGTAAAATGGAAACAACAACAAAAAAGCATTTGTATATAGTACCAAACTACCTGCCAACTATCATAGCCTAAACCTTTTGGCATCATAGGTTCTCAGGATTACAGGGACAAAAGTAGGTGTCAGACAGTCACCAGGATTAATGGGGCCTTATGTAAAGGAAAAGGGAAGGGAATTTAACAAATCCGGGACCTTGAAATGAAGAATATCTAGTACAGCAGAAATACTGAAACTCAGACACATGGAAACAAACTAAAGAATGGGAGGATATAAAGGAATAAATAAAAATTTGTATTTCTGTGAAACTACTATAAAACTATCTAATACTTGTACATATATGATTGATTTGGGAAAATAATTACAGAGAACATAAAGGTGTGAATAGCTTTTGTAAATTTGGAGGAGAGAGGAGAAGTAATCTTAGACTATTAAAATCTCTTGGTTTAAAACCATAAGTCCTTTCAGTTCTTTAGACAGGGTGATATACTGCCATGCTTCACTCCTCCCAGCTGTCTCCAGGACTTCTGGCTCTCTCTCTTACCTCATCCAATATTCTCCCTTCACAGACTTTCCCATTCCTGATAGGCCATTTTTAGTTTTTATGAATGAGAGACATGAAAGTCAGATGCACATTCTTTAATTTAATACAATCAAAGATACACCTTCTCCAAATCTAAAATATTTTTACACATTCCACAGCTTATGCTTTTTTGATTCTGGAAACTACCAAACACAGCTTTAAGGCATGATATTTATTCACTACCTAGAGTGACTCTTTCATCTCTTCATATTTTACCCTAAGCCTGTTGTTGGGTTTATTTCTAAGCTCTGTAACCTTGGCTGGAGTGATTCATAGTCCAAGTAATTTTTCTTTTTCTATATATTTCTTAAGTTATATTTTTCAAAGAATATGTCCATAACCACTAAGTTGTAAAATGTATTGGCTTAATGTTGACCATAATATTGCTGATGATTCTTTTGCAGTTGCAGGATCTACACTGTTGCTCCCTCTTTCATTCCCAGTGTTGGAAATTTGAGTTGCTCCCTTTTGTTTTGATTGGTCCAGCTAAGGATTTATCCTACACATTTGAAATCCATGGTTAACTCAGAACTTTTCTGACCCTTATTCTTGTCCTGAAATGAAAGTTGATCAACAGTTTGTGAATTTACAGGACTGGGTGAGGTCAGAGTTAGATGAGGAGGTGAAAGTGCAGGCCAGGTCAGAGTCAGGGTCTGTGGAAGGTGGGGAGGCTGTTGGGGAGACTGATAAGGAGGGAGTTAAGTGACTCAGAGGTTGGGTGGGTGTAGAACAGAAGTGCAAAATAGCCAGGGCTACCCACCCTTCCTTTGTTATTATAGTGATACTTCCTGGTAATGTATTGTCAAAGAACCATTTCCCAGTACATCCTCCTGAGCCAAAGAACTGACTGCTTGTGCTCTACAGCTGTACATTAACTAACAGAGACCTCAGAAATATGGGGGGGAAAGGAAAAAAAGGAAACATTGAACTATATATAGCATGTGTGTCTCTCTATAACATGGGAAGGAAGAGACATAGGGCTCAAAACTTCAGAGAGGGGAGGAAAGGGCTACATTTAGAAAAATTTGCTTATATAAGCCATAGTTACCTCTGGTTGACTAATGGGTAATTCTAGTTTTCATTTTTCCATGTGGCATGAATTATTAATTATTTTAATAAGAAAAATTTACATTTTATTACTGTGCATGCTGCAGTTTGTGTGAACTAGAAAGTGCTCTAAAGAGCAGAGACAAATTGCAATAAAATGGGTTGTAAATAACAAAAATAAATAAAATGATAAAATTTAAGATTAAGCTAGAAACCAATAAAACAAAATATATAAGCCTAACCTTTTCTATATGTGGTATCAAGAACCTCTCTTGGCCTCTGATCAGTCACTAAATAGAACCTTGTCAATATTCTCAAGTATAAGCTGTGAGCAATTTTTAAGATTTAGCTTTTGTTTTCAGTATCACATGCTCACTTGTTTTCATATGGTACAATTTGGAGTTGTTAGCAGATCTACAGAAGTACACAGTGGAACACAGATAATCTATCTTCCTTCTGCAAAATCCTAAGTAGATAAAAACAGTCAAGTGGAAAGTTTGCCTAATGTGATTCTCAAAACTTTAAGCTCCTCCAGGTCAGCAGTATGGAAGTGGAAGAGGGACCACTCTCTCCTATCCTCCCATGTTTTTTGGACACTTGCTTTTCAACAACCCTTGTTCCTATTTTTCAAATGGTATTCTGGTCTGTCTAATAATTTTTAAGACAAGGTCTTCAAAATGGTAGACAACCCTAAAAGAGAATTGTATTCAGATGTGATCTGACATGTTTACATTTAACACTCATCCTGAACACATTATACCACCACTGGGATATTTCACCAAGTGTAGTAGTTCTTATTTCTTTCAGAATTTTGGACCCCTTTGTGCACTAATGGTGTCATGTGCTCTTGCTCCATAAGCAGGCATACCCAGACACAAAATAAAACCTCAAGTTTCTGTTCACCACTGCACTGAGTCTAGGTGTGGATCCTGGTTCACAGCATCTGCTTCCAGGGTCACACTTCTGGGTGGTGTCTCCAAATAGCGTTCCAATGGGAATTTGAGGGGTGCTCCAGGTGCTGCTAATTAACTGTTCTGTGCTTAACTGTGTTCAAGGGTGAAGTTTGTTTTTACTATGTTTTATTTCAGGCCATTTTAAAGCCTCCCTATATTAACATTTTTGGGGAGTCTTTGTCATTTCCCAAACAATCTTCCTTTGATTGAGGAGTATAGTCTATGCACATCCCCCATGAAGGCCTGCAGATTCCTGGCTCAGAGAAGACACCAGGCAAACATCTTCACCTGGAAAAAAGCATAGTGCAGAGATGTCCAGAGGAGTAGGAAAATAAAGGGATAGAAAGCTAATAATATCCTGCTACCTTCTGTTCAAAAACAGAGGAAACCAGGGTGGTGATTCTGATGAGCTAAGGCCAACATATACCAATTCTGGGACAGTCCCTTAGAGGAAGACTTAGTCTCAGGGCCCTGGGGAGAGATGTTCGTACCAACTTCAAGGAGCACACTGAGGCAAGGGTTGGCAGTTTCTGTTTGGTCCTGACTTTGGATGATCATATGTGCAAGGAGCAGCAGGCAGTTATAGGATTTCACATACCTACCTCCCAACTCATAGCATCATGAGGCAAAAGCAGACTTTGTTTTAAAATCAAATTTGATTTAAATTATTTATTTTTATATTTGAGACTTTCCCCAAAGCCATTTTTTAAAGTACCTTTTTCATTATGGAATTTCCCCTAGAAACACAAAAGTAAAGAGAACAATACAATAAACCCCTCATACCCATTGACAATGGGTCCCCAACATGTACCCTCTAAACTAACCCTTCCTCCTAGGCCCTGCTTGGTTGTTTTGAAGTAAAGCTCCAAATATCATAGCATGTCAGCCCTCAGCATTAATTCTAACAGATAAAAGCATAAACAATACAATCTATGATATAATTTGCATATGTAACAATAATTACTTACCATTAAATACTATTGAGTTAGTGTTGCAATTTCCTGATTGTTTCATAAATGCCTTTTTAATGATAGTTTGCTCAAAACAGGATCTAAACAAGTTCTGAATATTACTTGCAACTGATATGTCTCGTTTCTAACTGTTTTTTAACTGAGTTATAAAATAAACACAGAGAAGTACACTGACTTCAATTGTATGATTTAATGAATGTCTACATGCACAGCTAGAGTTACATGGCCACTGCCCAGGTCATAATGTAGAGCACTGTCAGATCCCCATACCTCTTGCTCTCTTGTCAGCCAGAAGGGACCTCTGGTATGACTTCCCTCAGTGCATGTTTGTTCAGCTCTTCTTGAACTTCATATAAATGAATCATCCACATAGTATGCATTCTTTTGTTTGGCTTCTTTTGCTCAATGTCAGGTCTATGAAATTCACTCATGCTGTTTTTTTGTTTTGTTTTGTTTTGTTTTGTTTCGTTTTGTTTTGTTTTGTGAGCTTGTACTATTCCATTGGTGGATTCTCACATTTATTTTGCCATCTATATTAATTTGGGCTGTTTCTATGCTTTGCCTATTATTAATAGTGCTACTATGTATATCCTTTGTAGAGAGGATACAGGTCTGCAGTATCCATCTCGGCTGTGGGTGTTCGTCAAAACACGAGAAAAACATACACAGAGACAACCAGGTCCTGTGGGGGAATAGGGACAGAAGGGCCACTCTCTCTCATGGAGAGTGCCATGGCCACCCTCTCTCCTGGAGGACACCCCATATCCATTCCCAAGCAGATTTTTATTGAAAATACAGACTTAGTTTGTGGATTCACAGTCTGGCAGAAAAGATCAGAAGATGTAGGTGACTTACAAAGGTGAAGACAGAACTCCTGCTGTGATTCTGGGCAAAGCTTTGGGGTTTTAACATATGAAAGGACTACAGGTTCCAAAGGTTTCCTGTCTGTGCCTTAAGATTCCAAGTTAATAACATCCTCCAGCAAATAGATCTCACAGGATCTTGCATATTTTATGTCTTAGGCCTGATTACCCCAGGGGCCCGCCGTTTCTGGTCTGGGCTGCACTGCCCCTGCACATCTGAGTGAACAGAGAAGACAAAGGCAGCCAGGAGACTTGGATTTCTTACAAGGACTCAGGCTTTGACAAAGCCAAGGGGGCAGGGATTGATGTCGATCACCCCTTCTTTTCCACAGCCCCTTCCCTTAGGGCATTCCCACGTGATCGCATCTGTCTTAGGTTCATTCTCTTTCTTAGAGAATTGTTACCTGTCATTGACTGCCAACTATGCAAAAGGGAAGCCAGGCATTAGAACAGGCAGCCTTCACACCAGGGAATAAGTTTTGTCTCCTTAGTGGCTCCTGCTCTGGAGGCCTGTTACTCAGCCTAAGTCATGGGGGGTTACAGCTTCCTGAGACCAGGCAGGGCAGTCCCCAACAATCCTTGTCCATTTTTTTTTTATAACATAGCCACTCTCTTCTAAGAAATATAAAGTGTCTGGATAGTAAGGTCAATGAAGTTTAGCTTTTAAAAATACTCCCAAGTGGAGAAGATGGTGTCAGGGTAGGAGGGAGCAGATTCTACTTCCCACTACACATGGGAGAAAATTCTAGCCAATCTACAGAGTAAAAGACCAAACAGCCAAGAGTATCTCAGCATATATGAAAATAAGAGACCAGAAATTGTAGTGGACACCAAAAAAAAACAGATGGTAAGGAGAGTGCTTCAGGACAACAAGGTCCCAGGGACCAGTGCAGGGACCATGGGGGCTGCAGCCCCTTGCCTGGTGCCTGCTGCTGGGTTTGCCACAGAGTCTTTGCTAAAGAGCCCGGTCAACTATTCCCTCCCCAGCCAAACCAGGTTTAAGCAGCACTGGGAGAAACCTGGTTTCTTGGAGTCACAGAGACAGAAATAAGGACTAAGTGGCAAACATGCAGGGGCTTCAAGGACCTGTTACAGGGTGCAGCCAAGAGGGGGGACCCAAATAGGCATTTGAAATGGGGTCCAGAACTTAAGGTGTCCAGGAGATTTGGGATGTCTCCCCCCCCCCCCCCACCCCACCAAGGGTGTGGGTTGGGGGAAGGGACAAATGCAGCAGTGCCTTTGAGAGCTGTTTAGCATAGCAACAGCCTTGCAACTAAGCTTTGGAGTGGTTGTTTGGCATATCTATAACCTTTGACTGATTGCATAGATATGTTAAGTAGCTGTGATCAGCTCTAAGCCAGGGGAATGGAAGTAACTTCCCCACCCAGATGTAACTGGGGGGGGGCAGGTCCCCTGAGTTACAGTGCCTGCGTGGGAGCTCAGAGAGGATTGGCTCCAGGACATGGGGCCACACCTGCCCAGACTCAGGATGGCAGCCCAGTAAAGCTGGAAGGATACGAGTTCTGGCGTGTGAAGCCGATTGTGGGAGGAGTTGGAAATGGGGCTGCAGAGGAAGATTGGCCGCGGGGATTTAAAACCCAGACTTGGCGGCCATTGAGAGGAGGAGAGCCATGTGCAGCCCTGAGAAGGCGAGAACCATGTGGCTGTGGAGGTGCAGAGAAGATCACGGCCATTGGAGAGAGAGCCACACAGCTTTAGCAGAGTGAAGACTCCCGCAGCCCTGAGAGAGAGAGAATCACGCGGCCTTGACAGAGTGGGGACTCCCATGGCCCTGGGAGAGAGGGCCACATGCCTTTGCAAGAGTGGGGACCGCCCCTCCCCCCCCCCCCCGCAGCTTTAGAAGGGGGAACCACCACCTGGTTTTAGCAGAGATCCCGGCGACTCAGCCGAGGGTGCTGGGAACCCAGGGAGGTCTCCCAGTCGAGAGGGATTACTAACTGAGAAGAACCAGAAGACTGCCTGAGCCATGGACTTCTATTTCTTTTCCTGAGATACGGTACTCTGGACTGGGCAAAGGGGGAAGGAAGGAAGGACTGTGTGTTTGTGGGTGTTTTTAGGGACTTTAGGATTTTTTGATAAAGACATTAGGTCACTACTTTAAGTTAGTATAGCATTAAATAAACATTTCCTTTCCTTTTCACGAATCTCTGGCATTGAGAGACATCTTTCCTAGGGCGGCGGACATAACGGACGCGGGGCCTTCTCAGTAATAGTATATCGTCTCAGGCCCCCCTTGTTTTGTTCTGTAACAGACCCTCGGAGTCTGTGGATGCCAGCAGAGTGGAGAGTCACACAGTGAAGGGCCCTGAGCCTGATAGTTACTGATCTGGCTGGAGAATTGGGCTGTGCGAGAGGCCAGGCCACTGTACAGAGTGGCAGGCTTAATTAGGAGGAATTTATCAAAAAGAAGAAGTGGAAAGAGAGGCACTGTTTGGGGAATTCTCCTGCAGCAATCACTCTGGCCTACTCCCCACCCAGCCGGGCAGTGATACAGAGGTTGGGCAGAAGGGCCTGTGTATCCCCGTAGCTCTGGGAAGGGTGCACAGGGAGCCCACAGGACTGAGGCAGCCTGGCTGAGCTCCCATACCTGCACCCCAGCCCACAGTAGTCACCCTGGGGAAAGAGTGCTCTAAGGAACACCTGGATCCCACACCCAAGGCTCCAGGGAGAGGCGCCAGCCAGGCTAACTCCAGGGAGATTATGCATGAGACTAAGTGCTGATGCAGAAGGGAGAAAAACCATACTAATCCCCCTCAGCCTCCTGCAGCCAGCAAGACCAGAAAAACTGGTTTGTCCAGATTGAAACCAATAAGACCTTTGGTGTTTTTTTGTTGTTTTTAAGTGATCATTTATTCTTTAATTTCTATTATTGTTTCTCTTTCCGTTCTTTTTTCCTCTCTTTCCTTCTTTCTTGTTTTATTCCATCTTCTTTTCTTTTCAATTTTATCTCTTCTTACTCCCTTCTTCTGCCTTAAAAAAAAATACCCAAAAGTGAGAAAAACAAAAAACAAAACAGAAAACAGGAACTGTGAAAAGACCAGCATTGGACCCAAAGAGAAGGCATCCCAGCAGCTGAGACAGCGAGAAAAATTTCACTTTGCTATTACAGAGAACCTGCAAATTATTGCATATTTGTATTACTTTTTCACATTATTCTTACATCTTTTATTTTAATAGCATTTTTGTATTCCTCTTCTTTCCATATAGTCTTTTTTTGCTTGGCTGGTTAAATTGTATCATTTGACTGGCTTCCCCTGTTCTCCCTTTCATAGTGTATTGCTAATTTACTGTACTTCACTTCACTTGTGTCCCATTAGCACACTACTCAAAGTCCTTACTTCCTATTCTTATTATCCAGATCACATAGATTCTGTCATATAACTGTTGCTCTAATATCATTGTAAATGATACCTCTTCCATACAATTGTAAATACGTTACAACACCCCTCCCAGATCTAAGCTCACATCACAGGTTCCTGAACTCTATTATTGTAGTGGCTAACTTTATTCTCTTACACACTACACCTATTTACTAACCTTTACTCTCACCTTACCTCAGAATCTTACCTCCCACAACTTCACTGCTTTCTAGATACAACTCACAGTCCTTCCCTCCCCAACAAGAGTCTTCTCTTCTTTCCATCATTTGTAAAAAGTGGCTAGTTGGGTTGAACATCATCGTTAATAGTATACATAGCCAAAGAATCTCCTATCTCTTCTCTAATGGGTGCCATTGTAAATATTATAGAATACTCTCTTGCTGTCTTAAACCATTTTGCCTTCCCCCTCCTACTGATCACACAAAAAGAGTAGCTGGAACTGGTGAACACCAGGATACCCACTGGAAGAGGAAACCCAACAACAAAGGAACTACCAACAGATAACAATAGAAGGTGAAAGAGGGAATGGAAACCACACAAACCTCAATCTACGACCTATCTGGAAACACAAATATATAATAGAGAAACTACCCAGTGCAAACAACTGAACGAGAGCAAGAGAGAATTCTCAAAATCTTGAACACACAGAAGAACCAGCTTCAAGACAACCTGCCCTCACCAGCATAACAAAATACAAGAGGTGGTGGACAGAGTGACCTTCAATTACACCAGCTGGTGGGAAGGACCCACCAAGGAAAGAACAAATAACAATCAAAACCCAAAGACAAACACAGAGCCAACTTAAATAACAGCCCAAGACCAGTGAGTTCAGATCAAGGAGACTGCGCCACTGAATCTCACAGGTACTCTACCACAGAATTTCACACCATAAACCCAGGGATCCAGAAGAGATCAATTTAAGAAACTGAGACTAACAAGAAGAGTCTCACAAACAATGGGAAGACAAAGAAACAATCCCCAAATGAAAGGAAAGGAGGAGGCCTCAGAAAGAATGCTAAATGAAATAGAGGCAACTGAACTGTCAGGTACTGAGTTCAAAGAAACGGTTATCAGGAAACTCAATAAGCTCACAATGAACTATCAGAAACTACAAGGAAACTACAATGCACTAACTGCAGACTATATCAACATGAAAAAGGAAACAGAAACTATCAACAAGGGCGAAGAGGAAATGAAGAATACAATTTCTGAACAGAAAATACAGTAGAAGGAATCAAAAGCAGTATTGATGAAGCAGAAGATCAGACCAGTGAGCTATAGGACAAAGTAGAAGAAAACACCCAGAAAGAGCAAGAGAAGGAAAAGAGGCTCAGAAAGAATGAAGATGGATTAAGAGAAATGCAAGACAATATGAAACATAATAATATCCCTATAACAGGGATACCAGAAGGAGAAGGAGAAGACCAAGGGATAGAAAACTTATTTGAAAAAGTAATTGATGGAAAACGTTCCTAATCTGATGAAAGAAAAGACACACAAATCCAGGACACACAGAGGGTCCCTATCAAGAAGAACCCAAAGAGGCTTACTTCAAGATACATTATAATTAAAAGGGCAAAATACAATACCAAGACAGAGAGAAACATAAATGAAGCAAGAGTGAAACAGGAAGTAACACACAAGGGAGTCCCAATAACGTTAGCAACTGACTTCTCAAGGGAAATGCTCCAAGACAGAAGAGAATGTCAAAGATATTTCAAGTAATGAGAACCAGAGGCCTGCAACCAAGGCTACTTTACCCAGCAAGGTTCTCAATCAAGATAGAAGGCAAAATAATGAGCTCCCCAGACAAAATAAGTCTATAAGAATACACTTCCACCAAACCAGCTCTGCTAGAGATGCTAAAGGGACTGCTTTAAGGGCAGGAAGAAAAAGAGAGAGTGGCAGAAACACAGGTATGAAAATGGCAAAGAATAAGTAGTTATCATTAATAATTTTAAACATAAATGTAATGCTCCAATCAAAAGACATAGCATAGCTGAATGGATAAGAAAGCATGAACCACACATATGCTGCCTACAAGTGACCCATCTCAGGACAAAAGGACTACACAGACTGAAAGTGAAGGGCTGGAAAGAAATATTCCAATGAAACACACGGGGGAAAAAAAGCAGGGTAGCTATACTCATATCAGACAAAATAGACTTCCAAGAAGGTGCCATAAAGAGAGACCCAAAAGATCATTACATAATATTCAAGGGAAGAATCCACCAAGAAGACGTAAACATTGTAAATATATATGCACCCAACACAGGGGCACCCAAATACATAAAGAAAATCTGAGAGGACTTCAAGAAAAATATTGACAGCAACACAATTATAGTACAGGATTTTAACATCCCACTGTCAAAAATGGACAGATCTCCCAAATACAATATCAACAAAGATATTGTGGCATTGAACAATGCCCTAGATAAAATGGACTTAACTGATCTATATAGAGCCCTTCATCCCAAAGAAGCTAAATACACATTGTTTTTTATAAATGCACATGGAACGTTTTCAAAGATAGACCACATGATGGGACACAAAACAAGCCTCAACTACTACAAGAAAATTGAAATAATACCAGCATTTTCTCTGATGACAAGGCACTGAAACTAGAAACCAGCCCCAAGAGAAAAAAATGGAAACACTCAAAATCATGGAGAATGAATAGCATACTATTAAACAATAAATGAGTCTTAGGGAAGACATCAAAAAGTTTCTGGAAACAAATTAAAATAAACTCACAACAACCCAAAACTTATGGGACACATAAAAGGCATTCTTGAGAGGGAAGTTCAAAGCAAAACAGACCTTCCTAAAAAAGACAGAAACATTTCACCTAACCCTATGTCTACAAGAACTCGAGTAACAAGAGCAAAGACTGCCCAGAGCAAGTAGAAGGAAGAAAATAACCAAGATCAGAACAGAATTAAATGACATTCAGACTAAAAGATAAATTCTAAGGATCAATGAATCCAGGAGCTGGTTCTCTGAAAAGAGAAACAAAATTGACAAGCATTTAAGCAAGACTCATCAAGAAAAAAAGACAGAGGATCCAAATAAACACAATCAGAAATGAAAGAGAAGAGATTACAACTAATACCACAGAAATACAAAGGATAGTAAGAAATTACTATGAAGAACTGTATGCCAGGAAATTTGAAAACCTAGGTGAAATGGACAAATATCTAGAAAAATATAATCTGCCAAAACTCAATGAAGAAGAAACAGAAAGCCTGAACAGGCAAATAACACCAGATGAAATTGAAGCAGTAATCAAAAAACTCTTGACACACAAAAGCCCTGGACCAGATGGTTTCACAGAATTCTACAAAGCATTTAAGGAAGAGCTAACCCCCATCCTTCACAAACTATTCCAAAATATTGAAAATGATGGAAGACTCCCAAACTCTTTATGAAGCCAGCATCATCCTAATCCCAAAATCAGGTAAAGACACAACAAAGAAAGAAAACTTCAGGCCAATATTGCTAATGAACAGACACTAAAACCCTCAACAAAGTACTGGCAAACTTCTTTCAGAAATACATTAAAAAGATCATACACCATAAACAAGTGGGATTCATCCCAGGAATGCAAGGATGGCACAATATTTGCAAATCAGTAAATGTAATACATCATGTAAACAAAAACAGAGACAAAAATCACATGATCATATAAACAGATGTGGAAAAAGCATTTGCTAAGGTACAGTACCCGTTTATGATAAAAATTGTCTGCAAAGTGGAACAGAGGGAGCATTCCTCAACATAATAGAGGCCATATGTGAGAGACCTACAGCCAACATCATACTCAATGGGCAAAAAGTAAAATCTTTTCCACTAAGATCAGGAACAAGGCAAGGCTGTCCACTTCTATTGGACACCCCTTCTATTGCCTTTCACCCCTTCTATTCAATATAGTATTGGAAGTTTTAGCCATAGCAATCAGACAAGGAAATAAAAGGCATTCAAATTGGAAAGGAGGAAACAAAACTGTCATTGTTTGCAGATGACATGATAGCGTACATAGAAAATCTATAGACTCCACCAAAAAACTGCTTGACCTAATAAATGAATTTGGCAAAATAGCAGCATGCAAAGTCAATATCTAGAAATCAAAGGCATTTTTGTATGCCAACAATGAAACATCAGAAGCAGAAATCAAGAAAAAAATCCCATTTGATATAGCAAAAAGTAAAATAAAGTACCTAGGGATAAATCTAACCAAGGAAGTAAAAGACCTGCATGCATAAAACTACACAACAATGAAGAAGAAAATCAAGGAAGACACAAGCAAATGGAAACCTACCGTGTTCATGGATCGGAAGAATTAACATCATGAAAATGTCCATACTACCCATGCAATTTAGAGATTCAATGCAATACTTATTAAAGTACCAAGGGCATATTTCACAGACATAGAACAAACACTTTAAAAATTTGCATGGGGCCACAAATTACCTGGAATAGCTCCTGCAATTTTGAGAAAGCAGTGCAGAGTAGGAGGGGTCACAATACCTGATACCAAACTGTATTACAAGGCCACTGTAATCAAAACAGCCTGGTAGTGGCATAAAAGCAGTTATGTGGACCAATGGAAAGGATCAGAGAGCCCAGAAATAAACCCAAGTCTCTATGGTCAATTAATATTCAACAGAGTGGGTAGCAACATAAAATGGAGTAACAATAGCCTCTTCAACAAATGGTGCTGGGAAAACTGAACAGCTACATGCAAAAAAATGAAACTTGAGAACCAACTTACTCTATACACAAAAATAAATTCAAGGTGGATAAAACACTTAAATGTAAGTCATGAAACCATAAAAGTCCTAGAGGAAAACCTCTGCAGGAAAATCTCAGACATTCCATGCAGCAAAATCTTCACTGATATGTCCCCTAAAGCAAAGGACATAAATTAAAAAATAAGCAAATGGGATCTCATCAAATTCAAAAACTTCTGCACAGCTAAAGAAAACAGTATTAAAATAAAAAGAGAGCCAACTGTATGGGAAAACATATTTGCCAATGATACCTCAGACAAGGGTTTAATCTCTAAAATATATAAAGAACTTATACGACTCCACTCAAGAAAACAAGCAACCCAATTAAAAAAATGGGCAAAGGATTTGAACAGACACTTCTCCAAAGAGGACATACAGAGGACCCAGAAACACATGAAAAGGTCCTCAGTATCACTAGCTATCAGAGAGATACAAGTTAAAACCACAAAGAAATACCACTCACACCAGTCAGAATGGCCACCATAAACAAAGCAACAAACAGCAAGTGTTTGGGAGGTTGCAAAGAAAAAGGAACCCTAGTTCACTGTTGGTGGGATTGCAGACTGGTATAGCCACTATGGAAAACAGTATGGGATTTCCTCAGAAACCTAAAAATGGGTCTGACTTTTGACCAAGCAATTCCACTGCTTGGATTATATCCTAGGAACCCTGAAACACCAATTCAAATGAACCTATGCACCCCAATGTTAATAGCAGCACAATTTACAATAGCCAAGTGTTGGAAGCAACCTAGGTGCCTAATAATAAATGAATGGATCAAAAAACTATGGTACATTTACACAATGGAATTCTATGCAGCAGAAGGGAAGAAGGAGCTCCTACCCATTGTGAAAGCATGGATGGGACTGGAAAGCATTGTGCTGTGCGAAATAAGCCAGGTGGTGAAAGCCAAATACCATATGATCTCACCTTGAACGGGAGCCTAAAGAACAAAACAAACAAAGAAAATATAACCAAAGACACTGAAATAGGAAACAGGCTCACAGTGACTAGAGGAGATTGGAGAGGGAATTTCAGAGGGGAAGGGTTTACAGGAACAACTATAAAAGACACATGGGCAAAAAATAGGGGGGGGAGGAAATGGGAGGGAGGTGGGGAGGGCTGGGTGGGTGGCCTGGGATGGCAGTAAAAGACAGAAAACTGTACTTGAACAACAATTAAAATAAAAAATTCAAAAAATATATATTCCCCATTTCCCTAAATGTTTTAATTCCATTTGACCCATGTCCTTATAAACACTTTGTATTTGTTTAATTTTAACCCATTTCGATGTGCAGTAGTATCTCATTGTTGCTTTAATTTTCATTTTCCTGGTGACTGACGATTTTGAGCACCTTTACATTTTCCTGTTTACTAATGATGTTAGCAACATTGTTAGCCATTTGGATATGTTATTTTCTGAAATACCTTTTGAGATGATTGTGCTTATTTTAAAAGTTAGGGTTTTTTTCTGAATAATGTTTATATGTATACTAGTTTGTTTTCCTTTTCCTCCTAAACTGTTTCACCCACCATTAAATGGAATGGGGTATGTTAGGAAAAGATAGTCTAAGGATGGAAGAATAAAGATTAGACACAGTGACAATACTAAAAATGTTGGTCCTTTTAGTACATTTAAATCATGGTATTAAGTATATGATTCTCTTGTTCTTTACAAAGGAAAGCTATTCCTTAGGAACAAGAGCAACATGAAAATAACAAAACAAAATGAATCCATGACTTATATAAATGATAAAAAATTGATGATTGTTAGAAAGATGTTACATCAATGGAGAATAATCAATAGTAAGTAAAAAGATTAGAGATTTGAAGAGGAATGTCATGGCTTTTATGTGAAACAGTTTCTTGAAAAACATCACATATTCTACTCTTTCTATGCCTTAATAAAGCTCTTCAATATATGACATAAAATAGTCTTAGTTTACCCCAGGAGGTTTTAAGAATTTACAAAAGTCCTCATAATTCTCTTTAATGATGGCTCTTTTGTGTATAAGTTGCAAGTGACAGAATCCTTAAATTTCCTGCCTCATAGGCCCAATCCTATGCATTCCTGTAACCTGCCTCTGTCTCCTTTGAAGCTGACAACATGGCTGAAGACTGGTCCTGTTGGGTGTGGAATTTCCTGCCTTGTGGGCGTTGCCTTTCCTGAAAGAAAAGTGAGACTGTCCCAAGGGGAAGGAAGAAGCTGTCAGAGTTATCATTTGCCAATTCCCAGGGACACTCCTGCGGGGGACCCAGCTTGGGAGGCCTCCAAGAAGGCTTCTGATGAGTCAGCCCACTGTGATATTGCAGCCACAGCTTTCCCATGGCAGTGCTAGCCACAACTTGTACTGACCCTAGAAAGTACATTTCAGTCTACCTGAGTGTATGGGGGTGTCACGAGCAGCTCAGGGATGTTTGGCTGTTGAGTTTGAAAAGGATATGCCCTCACTCTGCTTAATATGGGTCCTTGGGAGCAGCTTTCACAGTGTGGAGGGAAGACATGTAAGTGGTTAGGAAAGTAGAAAAGATTTAGGTTATGAAAAGAAAGTCACCAGAAAAGGGAGAGATTCCACAGTGGTGTGCCACAAGCAGCAATCCTTACACCAGTGGGGAAATGGCCTTTCCTGTGAGATGAAAGCTGGATTGCTAGGTCCAGGGCTACCTCAGCAAGATTTGCTGAAACAGAGCACAGAGGTGCTGGGCCAAACCTGGCCTCTAGGATCAGATAGACTCTTTGCTGGTCTTCCTGACCTTAAGCAAGTTCTCGGACCTCTCTTCAGCTCTGCTTTTATTAGTAATGTATTCATAGGCCCAATCAAGGCAAGATGAATGTTGGTAGCACATACACAAGTGCTGGGCTCAGAGAAGGTGCTCAGTAAATAGGTAACTCTGATGATCACTCAATCAAGCAGCATCTGGAGTTTCTTATGGTGGATTTTCTTTTTTAAGGACACCTCATTTACAGACCTGATGTCCCCCTGGAATAGGTCATGTCCAGCTACTGAGAGCACATTTGTGCACATCTTTTTTCAGTTGGCCAGATGCATCAGGGTGTGAGGCTAGGGTTGGCCAGGTAATTCTGGAACTAGGTGCTGGCCTAACAAAAGCACTGGAATGAAATGAAGATTTTTCATGTTAACAAAGGCAAGTAGATACAACAATTTTGGTTAAAGCTGATGAGTCACTTTATCATTTAAAATCTGGTTTAAAAATCAGTCACTTAATTTGTTAGGTAATGAAACTGGCATTGATTTGGTAATTTTTTTCTAAGTGTTGCTTTTTTAGGGCTATACTCATGAATCTAATTTGACCTTCTTCTTTTTTTTAAGATTTATTTATTTATTTTTAGAGAGGGAAGGGAGGGAGAAAGAGAGAGAGAGAGAAACATGAATGTGCGGTTGCTGGGGGCCGTGGCCCACAACCCTGGAATGTGCCCTGTCTGGGAATCGAACCTGCGACACTTTGGTTCATAGCCTGCACTCAATCCACAGGGCTGACCTTATTCTTTATTACTTCAAGGAATATGTAAGTCAGAAAACTGTGTTCATAATCTTCTGTTGCTTATGTGAACTTGTACAGAAACAATTTAGGTAGTTTGCTTCCCACCATTGTTCTAACTCAAATCTTTGTGAGGACCCTTATGGGCTGGGGTTGTGCTTGTCACAAGGACTCAGGCTACACAGGTCTCTAAAAATAAGGAGTTTTCTGAGGCAGAATGTCATTGAAGAAGTCATTACTTTAGGGTGCAGTGTTCTCATGGAGGTTCCCTGCAACATTTACAGTGAAAAACTGGGAATACTCAGTGCTCAACAGTAGGAAAAGTGATGAATAAATTGTGGAGTTATTCCAGACATTGTAAGGAAGTAGTTCAAGTGAGCGATGGTATTTAGATAGAATGACAAAAAAAGACCCTGAGAAACACAGTGTGACAGACTCTTCAATAAGAGTATATCTATTCATTCTACATGTGTGTAGGCATCTTATAAGAATACTTTATTTTTATACTGTATATATTGTTCTGAAACAATTTTTATGTAGTTACAGAAACAGGTACAAATAGAAGTAAAAATAGAAAAATCTGGAATGGAATACTTACCTTGGGTAAGGGAGGAGAGTTGAAATCAGATTGGTTTCAAAGAGGTATTATTTTTGTCAAATATTTAAATGTTTACAGGAAGAATGTAGGTGTGCATTATTTGTATAGCTAAAATAAATTTTAGTTAGATATTTCAATTGTGGGAAAACAAAATAAAGAATTAAAAAGTCTATTTTCAGAAGCCCATGTCACAAATTCAATCAGACAACTGGACAGAATTTGAAGAATATTTTGACTAATTTATTGGTTGATTTATATTCACTCATTAATTTGGGGTTATCAAATTATTTTGACTTATTTCTGCAAATTATTTGAAGTTGTCTAAAAATTATATATAGACCCTTATAATTCAACATCAAAATTAAACTGAGATTATTTTATATTGATATATGTGTGTATTTGTGTGTGCATATATGGCAGATGTCATGAGGCACTGAGTTGGTGCTGAGCTTGCATTTCCTTGCAGTTAAAAGATAACTTCAAGAGAGAGAAGACTGTGGCCATGTAGGTGTAAGCAAAGTCCACTTCTCCCAGTGCATGGGTGAAACACCTAGCTGATCTTCTGAGGAACAGAGCAAACAGCCAATGGTATTCCAGAATATATGAAGATTGGAGAAAAAGTTATAGAGGACATTGAAAAATCAGACAGTAAGGAGAGAGCTTAAGAACAATAGGTTCCCAGGGACCAGTGCAGGGACCAGGGAAGCTGCTGTCCCAGGTCTGGCAGCAGCCAGGTCTGCTGCAAGATTCTTGAGAGAGTAAGTCTGGGCTGTGTGAGATGCCAGGTGCTTGTTCGGACCGGGGTGGGGGGGCTTGTATAGGAGGAATTTTTCAAAAAAGAAAAAGAGAAAAAAGAGGCACTCCATTGTTGTTTGGGGAATTTACCGCAGCAGCTGCCCACCTCCTGTGCACCTACCCCCACAGCCTCAGGTTGGTGCACATCTGATCAGCTTCCCAGTAGACACCCTCATGCCTGTGCCCACTGTAGAAGCACTGGATGGTGTACACCCTGTGGGAGGTCTGCAGCTGCCTGTCAGTGCTCACGCTGAGACATTAGGGACTAAGTGCCTCCCACCTGGCCCCTATGCCCAGCGCCCTGCTGAGCCATTTGGCTCTCTAGGAAGAAGGTGAAAAACCCCCACAGAGGGGAACTACAGTCCCTGGAGAGACTTGACTCAGTGAGGGGGCTGAAGTCAATTATTTGACTTGACTACACTGAAGGGGTGCTGAAAGTACCTAGCATCTAGGACAGCAAAGAGCAAGAAGGTGGTGTGTAAGAGTTGCCGCTAATTGGTGCACCTTAAGGATAGCACAACTGGAGGACAAAAGGCCTAGGCTGGGCACAGAAAGGCACTGAGAAACTGGGCTGAAGGCTGGGCAACTGCTAAGAGTGCAGCTCAGGGAGGGAGAAAAGCAAAACCAATCCCTCCTCAGCCTGACCCAGACAGGAAGACCAGCAGCAGAACTGGCTTGACCAGTATAAAGCAAGCAGAAGGCTTTTTTAAAAATTATTTCTTCTTCCTTCCTTCCTTCCTCCTTCCTTTCTTTCTTTCTTCTCCTTTCTTTCCTTTTTTATCCCTTCTTCTTTCCTGCTTTTTTAATTGTTTTAATTTTATTTTTAATTCCTTCTTCCTTTCCTTCTTTCTTTTTTATTCCTTCTGCCTTCCTTCCTTCCTTATCCTCCTTTTTTGGTCCTTCTTCTTTCCTTCTTTTAAAAAATGCTCCTTACTTTACTTCTCTCTCTCTTTTTCCTTTTTTCTTCCATCTTTTTAAAAAATGATTTTATTTATTTATTTTTAGAGAGGGAAGGGAGGGAGATAGAGAGAGAAACATGAATGTGCGGTTGCTGGGGGTCATGGCCTGCAACTCAGGCATGTACCCTGACTGGGAATCAAACCTGCTACACTTTGGTTCACAGCCTGCACTCAATCCACTGAGCTACACCAGCCAGGGTTTCTTCCATCTTTTTAAAAATTGCTTCTCCCTTGCTTCTTTCTCTCTTTCTTTAATCTTTTCTCCTTCTTCCTTCCTTCTTTCTTTATTTTCTTTTTTTATTCCTTCTCCCTTCCTTCCTTCCCTTTGTGCCCTCCTTTTCCCACAGGAGAGACAATAATACCTGGAGGGGAGAAAAGACCCTAGTTAGATCCAAAGAGTGGTCATCCCAACAACAAAGAAAGTGAGACAAATTTCACCTTGCTACTCCAGAGAACTTGCAAAGCAACAGTGAACACCAGTACACCTGCTGGAAGAGGAAAGCCAACAACAAAGGAACAACCAACAGATAACAAAAGAAGAAGGTGAAGGAGGGAGTGTAACCTCAATCCAGGGCCTATTGGGAAATACAACTAAAAGATGAAGAAATTACCCCCCAAAAAACAACTGAACAAGAGCAAGAGATAAGTCTCAAAAATGCATACACACAGAAAAATCAGCTTCAACACAACCTGTACACACCTTCACAACAGAATACAAGACATGGTGGATGAGTATTCCTCAGTTAACCAGCTGGAGGGAAGGACCCAATAAAGAAAAACACAACGACAATCAAAACCCAAAGACATAAATAGAGCCAACATAAATGACAGCCCAAGACCAGTGAGCTCAGGAGATCAAGGAGACTGCACTGCTGAACCTCACAGGTATTCTACCAGAAAAGTTTACACCATAAACCCAGGGAGTCAGAAGAGATAAATTTAAGAAGGAGAGGTGAACAAGAAGATTCTCACAAACAATGGGAAGACAAAGAAACAGCCCCCAAATAAAAGGAAAGGAGGAAGCCTCACAAAGAATGCTAAATGAAATAGAGGCAACTCAACCACCAGATACTAAGTGCAAAGCAATGGTTATCAGGAAGCTCAATGAGCTCACAGGAAATTATCAGAAACGAGAGGGAAACTACAATGAACTCGCTGCAAACTATATCAACATGAAAAAGAAATGGAAACTATCAACATGCACCAAGAGGAATTGAAGAATACAATTTCTGAACCGAAGAACACAGTAGAAGGAATCAAAAGCAGGACCGATGAAGCAGAGGATTGGATCAGTGAGCTGGAAGACAAGGTAGAAAAAAAACACCCAGAATAAGCAAGAAAATGAAAAGAGGCTCAGAAAGAATGAAGAGGGACTAAGAGAAATCCAGGGCAACATAAATAGTAATAATAACGATATAATAGGGATACCAGAAGGGGAAGAAGAAGAGCAAGGGATAGAAAACCTATTTGAGAAAGTAATGATGGGAAACTTCCCTAATTTTTTTTCTTAAAACTTTTAAAATTTATTTTTAGAGAGGGAAGGGAGGGAGAAAGAGAGAGAGAGAGAAACATCAATGTGTGGTTGCTGGGGGCCATGGCCTGCAATCCAGGCATGTGCCCTGACTGGGAATCGAATCTGCGATGCTTTGGTTCACACCCCACACTCAATCCACTGAGCCACGCCAGCCAGGGCTGAAAACATCCCTAATTTGATGAGAGAAAAAGTCACACAAATCCAGAAAACACAGAGTTCCAATCAAGAGGAACCCCAAAAGGCCTACTTCAAGACACATCATAATTAAAATGGCAAAATTTCAAGACAAAGAGAAAATCATAAAGGCAGCAAGGGTGAAACAGGAAGTAATATACAAGGGAGCCTCAATAAGGTTAGCAACTGACTTCTCAAATGAAAGACTCCAAGCCAGAAGAGAATGGCAAAAGATATTCCAAGTATTGAGAACCAGAGGCCTTCAACAAAGGCTACTTTACCCAGAAAGGTCCTCAATCAAGATAGAAGGCCAAATAAGGAGCTCCCCAGACAAAATAAGTCTAAAAGAATACACCTCCACCAAACCAGCTCTGCTAGAGATGCTAAAGGGACTGCTTTAAGGAAAGGAAGGACAAGAGAGAAAGAGAGAGAGGAACACAGGTACAAAAATGGCAATGAATAAGTGCCTATCAATAATAACCTTAAATGTAAATGGATTATATGATCTAATCAAAAGATATAGACTACCTGAATAGATAAGAAGCATGACCCACACATATGCTGCCTACAAGAGACTTACCTCAGGACAAAAGGCCTACACAGACTGAAAGTGAAGGACTGGAAACAAATTTTCCAAGCAAATGGACAGGAAAAAAAGCAGGGTGGCAATAGTCATATCAAACAAAATAGACTTCCAAGAAGGGGCCATAAAGAGAGACCCAGAAGATCACTTCATAATACTCAAGGGAAGAATCCACCAAGAACACATAAACACTGTAAACATATACGCACCCAACATAGGAGCACCCAAATACATAAAGAAAATCTTAGAGGACTTCAAGAAAGATATTGACAGCAACACAATTATAGTACAGGATTTTAACATCCCACTGTCAAAAATGGACAGATATTCCAAATACAATATCAACAAAGATATTGTGGCATTGAACAATGCCCTAGAGGAAATGGACTTAACTAATATACAGAGAGCCTTTCATCCCAAAGAAGCTAAATACACATTCTTTTCAAATGCACATGGAATATTTTCAGAAATAGACCACATTATAGGACACAAAACAAGCCTCAAAAAAATTGAAGAAACTTGAAATCATATCAAGCATTTTCTCTGACCACAGAGACTGAAATGAGAAACCAAACCCAAGGGGTGGGGGAAGAAAGCACTCAAACTCATGGACATAAAATAGCATTCTATTAAACAACGAATGAGTCAGGAATGAAATTAAGGAAGAAATCAAAAAGTTTCTGGAAACAAATGAAAATGAATTCACAACAACCCAAAACTGATGGGACACAGCAAAGGCACTCTTGAGAGGGAAGTTCAAAGCAAAACAGAACTACCTAAAAAAGATAGAAACATTTCAAACAAACAACCTAACACTACACCTACAAGAACTTGAAGAGCAATAAAGACAGCCCAGAGCAAGTAGAATGAAGGAAATAACCAAGAACAGAGCAGAATTAAATGACATAGAGACTAAGCTGTTTCTTTGAAAAGGTGAACAAAATTGACAAGCCTTTAGCAGACTCATCAAGAAAAAAAGAGAGAGGAAAAAATAAGTAACATGTGAAATGAAAGAGGAGAGATTACAACTGATACCTCAGAAGTACAAAGGATTTAAGAAATTACTATGAAGAACTATGTGCTAAGAAATTTGAAAACCTACATGAAATGGACAAATTTCTAGAAAAACATAATCTTCCAAAAGTGAATGAAGAACCAGAAGCCCTGAACTGACTAATGACAGCAGATTACATTGAAGCAATAACCAAAAGCCTACTGACACACACGGGCCTTGGACCAGATGGTTTCACAGGAGAATTATACAAAGCATTTAAGGAAGAGCTAACCCCTATCCATCACAGAATATACCCAAAAATCCAAAATGATGGAAGACTCCCAAAGTCTTTTTTGTGAAGGGAGCATCATCCTAATCCCAAAACCAGATAAAGACACAAGAAAGAAAGAAAATCTCAGGCCAATACCACTGATGGGCATAGATACTAAAATCCTCAACAAAATGTTGGTGAGCCACATCTCGCGATGTGTTAAAAGATCATGCACGATGACCAAGTGGGTTTCATCCCACGGGTGCAAGGATGGTACAATATGAGCAAATCAATAACACAATACACCACATAAACAAAAGCAAAGACAAAAATCACATGATCACGTCAATAGATGTGAAAAAAGAATTTGATAAGATACAGCAACCATTTATGATAAAAACACTCAGGGAAGTGGGAATAGAGGGAGCATTCCTCAACATAATAAAGGCCATATATGAGAAACCTACAGCCAACATCATACTCAATGGGCAAAAAGTAAAATCCTTTTCCATTAGATCAGAACAAAACAAGGTTGTTCACTTTCACCACTTATTCAGCCAAGTATTGGAAACTTTAGACACAGCAATCAGAGAAGAAAAGAAAATAAAAGGCATGCAAATTGGAAAAGAGAAAACAAAACTGTCACTGTTTGCAGATAACATGATAGTGTCCACAGAAAATCCTATAGACCTCACCAAAAAACTGCTTGACCTAATAAATGAATTTGGGAAAACAGCACAATAGTAAGTCATTTCTCAGAAATCAAAGGCATTTTCATATACCAACAATGAAACATCAGAAGTAGAAACCAAGAAAAAAACCCCATTCACTATAGGAAGAAGAAAAATAAAATACCTAGGAATAAATCTAACCAAGGAGGTAAAAGACGTGTATGCAGAAAACTACACAACACTGAAGAATGAAATCAAGAAAGACACAAACAAATGGAAGCATAGTGTGTTTATGGATCAGAAGAATTAGCATCATCAAAATGCCCAGACTACCCAAAGGAATGTCCAGATTCAATGCCATACCTATTAAAGTACCAATGGCATATTTCACAGATACACAACAAACATTTTAAAAAATTATATAGAACCAGAAGTGACCTCAAATAGCAGCTGTAATTTTGAAAAAGAAGAGCAAAGTAGGAGAGATCACAATACCTGATACCAAACTATATTACAAGGCTACTGTAATCATACCAGCCTGGTACTGGCATAAAAATACACACATAGACCAATAGAACAGAACAGAGAGCTCAGAAAAAAACCAAGTCTCTTTGGTCAATTAATATTCAGCAAAGGGGGCAGTAATATAAATTGGAGTAAAAACAGCCTCTTCAAAAAATAGTGTTGAGTGAGCTAGATAGTTACTTGCAAAAAATTGAAACTTGAACACCAACTTAACCATACACAAAAATAAATTTAAGGTGGATAAAAGATTTAATTATAAGTCATGACACCATTAAAGTCCTAGAGAAGAACATAGGCAGAAAAATCTCAGATATTTCAGGCAGCAATATTTCTAGTGATATATCCACTAGAGCAAGGGACATAAAGGAAAGAATCAACAAATGGGATCTCATAAAAATAAAAATCTCTTGTAGAGCTAAAGAAAACAGTATTAAAATAAAAATAGAACCAACTGTATGGGGAAACATATTTGCTAATGGCACCTCAGTCAAGGCTTTAATCTCCAAAATATATAAAAATGTCACATGATTCCCCTCTCAGAAGACAAGCAATCCAATTAAAACATGGGTAAAGACTTGAACAGAGAGTTCTCCAAGGAGGACATACACAGAGACTCCAGAGACACATGAAAATATGCTCAGTATTGCAAGCTATCAGAGAGATGCAAATTCAAACCACAATGAGATACCACTGGTCAGAATGGCCATTATAAACAAAGCAATGAGCAGCAAGTGTTGGAGATGTTGTGGAGAAAAGGGAACCCTAGAACACTGTTGTTTGGATTGCAGAAAGGTGAAACCACTATGGAAAACACTACAAAATGTCCTCAGAAAACTAAAGATGGATCTGCCTTTTGACTCAGCAATTACATTGCTAGAATTATATCCTAAGAAACCTGAAACACTAATCCAAAGGATCCTATGCACCCTAATGTTCATAGTAGCACAATTTAGAGTAGCCAAGTGTTGGAAGCAACCTAGGTGCCCATCAGTAAATGAATGGATCAAAAAACTGTGGTACATTTACACAATGGAATTCTATGCAGCAGAAAGAAAGAAGGAGCTCCTGCCCTTTGGGACAGCATTGATGGCACTGGCAAGTGTTTTGCTAAGCAAAATATGCCAGGCAGTGAGAGACAAATACCATATGATCTCACCTTTAACAGGAACCTAATCAGCAAAACAATAAGCAAGCAAAATATAACTTGAGACAGTGAAATTGAGAACACGCTGACACTGACCAGAGGGGATAGGGGAGGGAATTTCAGGGGAGAATTGTGAAGGTTTTACATCAACAAGTGTAAAGGACACATGGACAATATCAAGGCAGGGGTTGGAGACAGGAGGGATGAGGGGAGGGCTGGGGGTGAAAGGCAGAAAACTGTACTTGAACAAGAATTAAAATAATAAAAAAAGACCACTTCATGAACTTCTCACCAAGATGGAGGTATAGATAAATGCACTTTGCCTCCTCACACAACAATAAGAAGGATAACTACCACTCTAAAAAGAAGACACAACCAGCACTGCCAGAAAATCAAACTGTATGGAAGTCCAATAGCCAAGGAGTTAGAGAAGAAACATTTATCCAGATGGGCAGGAGCAGCAGAGATGGATGGCCAGTGTGGAGAGGCATGGCAGCAAATGTGGCCAATTGAAAAGGTGGTTCCACATTTATGTGTGGCATATAAGAACTTGGAGGGATGTTTGGTAATTGTGAAATCCCAGGCCCAGACCAGTTCACACAGTCCAAGTTTCCAGTGCTGGGAAATGAAGCCTCATAACCTCTGGCTGTAAAAACCAGTGGGGGCCATGGTGGTGGAAGAAACTGCAAGTCACTAAGGAAAGTGTTTTTGAAGGGCCCCCACAGTTCTATAACTCATATAAAATCCCGCATGTGGGGAATCAGCACCAGGGAAGCAGCTCTAAGGGTGGCAGTCACATCTGGGATGTGGGGGAAATAACTGAAAATGAGTTGAGAGCTCAGCAAGCAGCATTCTCTGCCTTCTCTGACCGCTCCCCCAAATACAGTGCAACAACACAGCAAAGTAGGTTACCCCACCCTGGTAAATACCTAAGGCTCCACTATTTACAATGTAACAGGTGTATCAGTGTGGGATGGAAAAGCAGCTCTACCTAAATACACAGAAGCACAGGGAAGCTGCCAAATACAAGAGACAAAGAAATATTGCCCAAATGAAAGAACAAATAAAAACTCCAGAAAAATAACCAAAAGTGACACAGAGATAGCCAACCTCTGAGATGCACAGTTGAAAACACCGATAACCAGAATTCTCACTGAAATTGTTGAGTATGGTTGCAAAACAGGAAAAAGTGAAGGCTATGCAAAGCAAAAAAAAAAAAAAATGTACAGGGAAACAACAGTGACAGGAAGGAAACCAGGACTCGAATCAACAATTTAGAGCAGAAGGAAGAAATAAGCATTAAGCCACAAGAGAATGAAGAAACAAGAATTTTTTAAAAAATAAAGTGAGACTTAGGAACTCCTGGGTCAAATTTAAACATGCTAAATCTGAATCATATAGACTACTACAAGGAGAAGAGGAAGAGCAAGAAACTGAAAACTTACTGAAAAAATAATGAAAGAAAACTTCCCCAATCAAATAAAGGAATAGACATACAAGTCCAGGAAGCTCAGAGAGTCCCAAACAAGTTGAACCCAAAGAGGGCTACACAAAAATACATCATAATTAAATGCTAAAGATTAAAGATAAAGAGAGAATCTTAAAAGCAGCAAGAGAGCAGAAGAGAGTTACTCCTACAAAGGAGATCCCATAAGACTGTCATCTGATTTATCTAAAGAAACCACACAAGAAAGAAGGGAGTGGCAAGAAGTACTCAAATTGATGAAATGCAAGGACCTACAACCAAGATTACTCTATCCAGCAAAGCTATCATTTAGAAGAGATGAGCACATAAAGTGCTTCCCAGACAAGGCAGAGATAAAGGAGGTAATCAATACATACACTTTTTTAAAAAAAATATTTTAATTGTTGTTCAAATACAGTTTTCTGCCTTTTACTCCCATCCTAGCCCCCGGCCCTCCCCACCTCCCTCATATCTCCACACCCCCACCTTTTTTCTGTCCATGTGTCCCCCACACTTGTTCCTGTAAACCCTTCTGCTTTCCCTCTGAAATTCCCTCCCCTCTCCCCTCTCCTCTCTGGTCACTGTCAGCCCTCTCTCTATATCAGTGACTTTGGTTATATTTTGCTTGTCCATTTGTTCTATGATTATGTTCCTGTTAAAGGTGAGATAATATGGTATTTTTCTTTCACTGCCTGGCATATTTTGCTTAGCAAAACACTTGCCAGTGCCATCAATGCTGTCCCAAAGGGTAGGAGCTCCTTCTATCTTCCTGCTGCATAGAATTCCATTGTGTAAATGTACCACAGTTTTTTGATCCATTCATTTACTGATGGGCACCTAGGTTGCTTCCAACACTTGGCTACTGTAAATTGTGCTACTATGAACATTAGGGTGCATTGGTTCTTTTGGATTAGTGTTTCAGGTTTCTTAGGATATAATCCTAGCAGTGTAATTGCTTGGTCAAAAGGCAGACCATTTTTAGTTTTCTGAGGAAATTCCATACTCTTCTCCATAGTGGTTGTACCAGTCTGCAATCCCACCAACAGTGCACTAGGGTTCCCTTTTCTCCACAACCTCTCTAACACTTGTTTTGTGTTGCTTTGTTTATGATGGCCATTCTACTTCACACCTACCCTTTATTATATGAAATGTTAAAGGAACTTATCTAAGAAGAAGAAGATGATCAAAACTATGAACAGTAAACTGACAACAAACTCAGAACTATCAAGTGAGCCTAAAAAAAAAAAAAAAAAAGGAAAGAAACACTAAAGGAACAACTAGAACAGGGACAGAAATGGAGGGAAACTTACAGGATATAAGAAACAAAAATTGTACATACAAATTGACAGGGGGATGCTAAGAATCGTATAGGAAATGAAGAAGCCAAAGAACTTATATGTATGACCCCTAACCATGAATTAAGGGGAGATTGCTGGAGCAAATGGCAGTATTGGGCAGAGGAGGGCAAAGGTGGAAAAAGGAACAATTGTAATAATACAATCAACATAATATAATTAGTTAAAAAGTATTTATGAATAAAATTTCACAACATGGAGAAAGTCATTGACAAATTTACAAAAGTTAGGCCTAAGAATAGAAACTCTAATGTTAACATTTGCCACTACAAAAAATAACTAGTATGTATATATAAGTTTTTTCCTAGAAATCTATTAATGGAATTTTTAAGTATGAACCCCAAACTTTTCATTTTTACTGTGATTTGTAATTTTTCATTTTTATTTAATTTTTCATTGTTTTCAAGTACAGTTGTCTCCATTTTCTTCCCTCCAACCCCCACCACCCGCTTTATCCATCCAAAAATTTTACTCTCATTCCTTTTCCCTTTTGCTTTGTCCATGGGTCATTTGTATATGTTCCTTGATGACCCTTCCCCTATTTTCCCTATTATCCATCTCCCCTGTGGTTACCGTCAACTGCTCTTTATTTCAGTGTCTTTGTTTTTATTTTGCACGCTTGTTTGTTTATTTATTAGGTTCCAATTATAGGTGAGATCATATGGTAATTGTCTTTCACTGCCTGACTTATTTCACTTACTATAATGCTGTACAGATCTATCCATGATGTAGCGAAGGGTAGGAGCTCTTCTTTCTTTCTGCTGCATAGAATTCCATTGTGTAAATGTACAATAGATTTTCAATCCATTCATTTGTAGATGCCAATTTAGGTGGCTTCCAACATTTGGCTATTGTAAATTGTGCTGCTATGAACATTGGGGTGCACATGTTCTTTTAGGTTGGTGTTTCAACTTTCTTAGGGTATACGCCAACCAGTGGAATAGCTGGGTCAAAAGGCAGGTCTATTTTTAGTTTTCTGAGGAAATTCCATGTTTTCCACAATGGCTGCATCAGCCTCCATTCCCACCAACAGTGCACTGGGGTTCCCTTTTCTTCCACAACTTCGCCATCACTTGTGTTTTGTTGATTTGTTTATGATGACCATTCTGACCAATGTGAAGTGGTATCTCATTGTGGTAATTTGTATCTCAGAGAGATAATTTGAGTCTCTCTGATGGCTAGTGATGCTGAGCATTCTTTCATATGTCTCTGGGCTGTCTATATGTCCTCCTTGGAGAAGTGTCTGTTCAGGTCTTTTGTTCATTTTTTTTTTTAATTGGGATGTTTGTCTTCCTGGTATGGAGTTGTGTGTGTTCTTTATATACTTTGGACATCAAATCCTCGTCTGAAGTATCATTGGCAAATATATTTTATTATTTTTATTTGAGACATTATGTTTTTATTAATTAAATGAGTATATCATCTTTTTTCAATAAAATATATTTTATTTCTTGTTTTGTTTTTTAAAATTAGTTTATTGTTGTTCAATTACAGTTGTCTGTATGTATCCCCCACAGCTCCATGCCAGCCAAACCCACCTCTCTCTTTTGCTTCCACCCTCTCACCCCCAGTTTTGTCCATGTGTCTTTTATAGTTGTTCCTGAAAACCCTTTCCCCCCATTATCCTCTCCCACCTCCTCTCTGGTTACTGTCATATTGTTCTTAATTTCAAGGTCTTTAGTTATATTTGGTTGCTTTTTTCTTTTGTTGATTAGGTTCCTGTGTAAAGGTGAGATTGTATGGTATTTGTCTTTCACTGCCTGGTTTATTTCACTTAGCCTAATTCTCTCCAGTTCCATCCATACTCTCACAAAGGGTTGAAGCTCCTATTATCTTTCTGCTGTGTAATATTCCATTGTGTAAATGTACCATAGTTTTTTTATCCATTCATTTACTGATGGACACTTAGGTTGTTTCCAGCACTTGGTTTTTGTAAATTGTGCTGCTATCAACATTGGGGAGCATAGGTTCTTTTGCATTGGTGTTTCAGGCTTATTAGGGTTCAATCCCAACAGTGGAATTGACTGGTTAAAAGGCAGTTCCATTTTTAGTTTTCTGAAGTAATTCCATACTGTTTTCCACAGTGGCTGCATCAGTCTGCAATCCCACCAACAGTGCACTAGGGTTCCCCATATCTCCATATCCTCTTCAACACTTGTTTCTTGATTTCTTTATTTTGGCCATTCTCACTGGTGTGAAATGGTATCTCATTCTGGTATTAATTTGCATCCCTCTGATAGTGATGCTGAGAACCTTTTGATATATCTCTGGGCCCTGTGTGTCCTCCTGGGAGAGGTGTCTGTTCAGGTCATTTGCCTATTTTTTAATTGGATTGTTTGTCTTCTTGGAGTATAGAGTCCTGTGAGTTATTTATATAATTTGGAGATGAAACCCTTGTCTGTGGTATCATTGGCAAATATATTTTCACTTATGGTTGGTTCCATTTTCATCTGGGTCATGTTTTCATTAGTCCAGAAGAATCTTTTTATTTTGATGAGATCCCATTTGTTTGTTCTTGTCTTTATGTCCTTAGCTCTAGGAGATATATAGGTGAAAATATTGCTGCATGGAATATTGAGATAATTGACCCTAATTTCTCCTCTAGGACTGTTATGGTGTCATGACACGCATTTAAATCTTTTATCCATCTTGAATTTATTTTTTGTATGGTGTAAGTTGGTGATCAAGTTACATTTTTTTTTGCATGTATCTGTCCAGATCTCCCCAAACCATTTATTGAAGAGGTGATTTTTAGTCCACCTTATGCTTCTTCACCCTTTGTCAATATTAATTGACCATAGAGACCTGGTTTTATTTTTGGATTCTCTATTCTTTTCCATTGGTCCATGTGTCTGTTCTTATGCCAGTACCAGTCTGTTTTTATTACAGTGGCTCTGTAATACAGCTTGATATCAGGTATTGTGATCCCTCCTACTTTGTGCTTCATTCTCAAAATTGCTGCAGCTATTCAGGGTCATTTATGGTTCCATATACATCTTTAAAATGTTTGTTCTATATCTGTGAAATCTGTCATGGTATTTTAATAGGGCTTGGGTTGAATCTATAAATTGCTTTGGGTATCATGGACATTTTGATGATGTTAATTATTCCAATCCATGAACATGGTATATGTTTCCATTTGTTTGTGTCTTCCTTGATTTCTTTCTTCACTGTTGTGTAGTTTCCTGCATATAGGTCTTTTACTTCCTTGGTTAGGTTTATTCCTAGGTACTTTATTTTACTTTTTGCCATATCAAATGAATTTTTTTCCTGATTTCTGTTTCTGATATTTCATTGTTGATGTACAAAAAAATGACCTTGATTTCTGAATATTGACTTTGTATCCCACTCTTTTGCAAAATTTCCTTATTAGGTCGAGTAGTTTTTTAGTGGAGTCTAGTGTTTTCTATGTACACTATCATGTCATCTGCAAACAATGACAGTTTTGCTTCCTCCTTTCCAATTTGAATGCCTTTTATTTATTTTTTTTCTTGTCTGATTGGTGTAGCTAGGACTTCCAAATCTATGTTGGATAGAAGTGGTGAAAGCGGGCATCCCTGTCTTGTTCCTGGTCTTAGTGGGAAAGCTTTTAGTTGTTGCCAATTGACTATGGTTTTGACATAGATCTCTCATATGTGACCTTTATTATATTGAGGTATGCTCCCTCTATTCTCACTTTGTTGAGTGCTTTTATCATAAATGGGTGCTGTACCTTATCAAATGGTTTTCCACATCTGTTGATATAATCATGTGTTTTTTTTCTTTTTCCTGTTGTTTATGTGACATATTTTGTTTATTGATTTGCTAATATTGTACTGTCCTTGCATCCCTAGGATGAATCCCAGTAGATCAGGGTTTATGATCTTTTCAATGTACTCCTTGGTGCCATTTCCCAATATTTTGTTGAGGATTTTTGTGTCTGTGTTAATTAGCAATATTGATGTGTAATTTTCTTTCTTTGCTCTGTGTTTATCTGATTTTGGGATTAGAATGATGCCACCTTCATAAAGAGATTTTGGGAGTCTTCAGTCTCTTGAATTTTTTGAAATAATCCTTGAAGGATAGGAGTTAGCACTTCCTTAAATGCTATGTGAAATTCTCCTGTGAAACTGTGTGGTCCAGAGCAACATTTTGTCAACATTTTTTTGATTACTGCTTCAATTGAATCAGCTACTATTGGTCTGTTCAGGCTTTCTGCTTCTTCACTGAGTTTTGGAAGATTATATGTTTCTAGAAATTTGTCCATTTCCCCTAGGTTTTCATATTTCTTGGCATATAATTCCTTGAAGTAATTTCCTACCATCCTTTGTATCTCTGTGGTATCAGTTGTAAACTCTTCTCTTTCCATTCTGATTATGTTTATTTGGGTTCTCTCTCTTATTTTTCTTGATGAATCTGCTTATGAGGTTGTCGATTTTTTTTTTTATCTTTTCAAAGAACCAGCTCCTAGATTCATTGATCCTTCCATTTGTTCTTTTAATTTCTATAGCATTTAATTCTGCTCTGGTTTTGGTTGTTTCCTTCCTTCTACTTGCTCTGGGTTGCCTTGTTATTGTTCTTTGATTTCTTGTAGGTGTAAGGTTAGGTTGTTTATTTGAAATGTTTCTTTCTTTTTTGGGGTAGGTCTTTATTGCTATGAACTTCCCTCTCAGGACTGCCTTTGCTGTGTCCCATGAGTTTTGGGTTGTTGTGAGTTCATTTTCATTTGTTTCCTGAATTTTTTTGAATTTTTCCTTGACCTCATTCTTGACCCATTCATTGTTTAATAGCATGCTATTCAATCTCCATTAGTTTTAGATTTTTTGAGTGTTTTCCTTGAGGTTGGTTTCTAGATTCAGTCCCTTGTGGTCAGAAAAAGATGCTTGATGAGATTTCAATTTTCTTGAATTTGTTGAGGCTCTTTTGTGTTCTGTCATGTTGTCTATCTTTGAAAATGTCCCATGTTCATTTGAAAAGAGTGTATATTTTGCTTCTGTGGAGTATATATATTCAGTTAAGTCCATTTTATCTAGGGCATTGTTCAATTCCACAATATCTTTGTTGATTTTTTTTTTTCTGGAAGATCTATACATTTTCACAGTCAGGTGTTAAAATCCCCTACTGTAGTTGTCTTGCTGTCATTATCTTTCTTGAATTCCTCCAAGCTTTTCTTTATGTATTTGGGTGCTCCTTTGTTGGGTTCATATATTTACAATGTTTATGTCTTCTTGATGTATTCTTCCCTTGAGTATTATGAAGTGACCTTCTGGGTCCCTTTTTACGGCCCTTATTTTGAAGTCTGTTTTTGTCTGATATGAATATTGCTACCCCAGCTTTTTTTCCCTGTCCACATGCTTGGAATATTTATTTCCAGACCATCACTTTCAATTTGTGTAGTTCTTTTGTTCTGAGGTGGGTCTTTTATAGGCAGCATATGTGTGGGTTATGATTTGTCATCTGTTCAGCCATTCTATGTCTTTTTATTGAACATTTAATCTGATGTCCATCCTGGACTGTGGGGCCCATGTGTTGTGGCTGCAATGAATACATTCACAAAGACTACAGAAATCCTGTGGAGAAAAATGGATGGCATGGCCACTCTCTAAGTGAGAGAGTGGGCCCCGACCCCTGACTGGACAGGCTTTTATTGTTTTTCTGGGTACATTACATCGAGCATGGTCTTCATTTACTACACATAGGTTCACTTTAGGTGGTTAACGTTTACAGGAAACAAAGGAGAAGATGTTGCTAATTACATCAAAGAA
The DNA here is from genome assembly GCF_004126475.2 of Phyllostomus discolor. Lineage (NCBI taxonomy): Eukaryota > Metazoa > Chordata > Mammalia > Chiroptera > Phyllostomidae > Phyllostomus > Phyllostomus discolor. The sequence goes on along the minus strand of NC_040911.2, from coordinate 61,299,807 downwards.
GAAGGATATTTGCAAATGCAAATGGAAAAGTGGTTGAACTCATTACACTCCATACTGCAGAGGTTTAGCTCAGATTTTAGGAAGTTATTTTAAAGTTATGCAGTAAAGGTTTGCTGCCTCAATTCAGGGTGAGGCAGTTTTAGCAAAAGTAAGCCTCAAAGCAGCCTAGGTACAATGCAGGTCTGATTCCCCATGGGAGAACCTATTGGTGTATGTGGGTCCTGTGTGCCGACCTCGTTCCTCATCAATTTTCCAAATCAGGAGCTGGGCTACATTCCCCATACCACTTGGAATAGTCCCTTATGTTAATCCATTCACAATTAAGGTTATTATTGACAGGTACTTATTTGTTGCCTTTTTCCTTCCTTCATATCTATGTTCTTTTCTCTTTCAATCTTTTTCTTCCTTTTTTTAAAGCAATCTCTTTATCATTTCTTGCAGAGCTGGTTTGGTGGAAGAATATTGTTTGAGCCTCCTTTTGTCTGAGAAACTCCTTATTTTGGCTTCCATTTTAATTGAGATCCTTGCTCCATAGAATAGTCTTTGTTTCAGGCTTTTGATGTTCATTGCTTGGAATTTTCCTTGACATTCCCTTCTGTCTTGTAGTGTTTCTGTTGCTAAGTCAGCTGCTAGCCTTATGGTAGCTCCATTGAATGTTACTCCCTGTTTCTCCCTCACTGCCTTTAAGATTCTCCCTTTGTCTTAAAATTTTGTCATTTTAATTATGGTGTGTCTTGGAGTGGGCCTCTTTGGTTTCTTCTTGATTGGGACCCTATTTGCTTCCTCTATTTGTGTGACTTTTTCTCTCATCAAATTAGGAAATTTTTCCATTAATACTTTTTCAAACATGTTTTCTATCTCTCACTCTTCTTCTCCTTCTGGTGTCCTTATTAAAAATGTATTATTATGTTTCATGTTGTCATGCATTTCCTTTAACCTATCTTCACTGTTTTGTAATTTTTCTTTTTCCTTTTCATGCTCTTTCTGGGCATTTTTCACTTCCTTGTAAATTTGATATCCTGCTTTATGTGACCTGGTTTTGATTCCTCCTACTGTGTTCTTCAATTCAGAAATTGTATTCTTCATTTCCTCTCAGCTGTTATTGATAGTTTATATGTCATTTTCATGCTGATGTAGTTCCCAGTAAGTTCCCTTTAGCTTCTTTATAGTTTATGGTAATTCTCCCCAAGTTCACTGAGGATCCTTATAACCATTGTTTTGAACTCAGTATCTATTTCATTTAGCACTCTTTTTGGGTGATTTCTGATTTTTATTTCAATTGAGAGATTTATTTGTCTTTTCATCTTTGTGAGACTCTTCTCATTTGCCACTGCTTCTTAAATTGATCTGTTTTGACTTTTGTCTTTGAGATATGAACTGCTATGATAGATCTGTGAGATTCATTGGTGCAGTCTTCTTGGTCTGCACCAATGAACTTGATGCTCTTGGGGTGCCCTTTATTCTGTTTATGTTGGCTCTCTTGATGTACTTGGGTTTTGATTGCTGTTTCACTCTTTGGTGGGTCCTTCCCTCCAGCTGATTTGCTAAGGGTCACTCCATGTATCATGTCTTGTATAATGTCATGCAGCTTCTGCCAAAACAACATGCAACCCCCAAGAAACAAATCCATGCACACAATAATAACTTCCCCCCTCTGCAATCCCACAATGAATATCAAATGAACCAATGTTATTAAGGGTATAATGGGATTAGTATCACTCTAAGAAAAGAGAATGAATATGAAATGCCCTACTGAAAGAAAAATGATTTTGAGAGTATAATGGTAGGAGCATTACTAAGAGTTGGGAATTGGAGTACTTGTGAAGAGAGAAAGTAATATTTACATCATCAATAAAAAGGGAATTAAGAAGGCAGAATTAAGATAAGTGAAGTGTATAGGATTAGGTTCAAACAGAAATTATAATAAAATAATATAAAGTGAGGGAGAGGAAGAAAAAAGAAAGAAAAAAGTAAACAAGTTATTAAAAATTTGGAACCATATTGGCGAGAAAGTTCCCCCACAGTACTATCAACAACAAGTAAGCTAAAACTAATATAGGTGGGATGGGAATAAGAGAGGAATAAAGAAAGAAAAGAAAGCTTAAAAGATTTTTGGAGCAATGGGAAGTTGTTTTAAGATGATAGAGGCAGAGGGAATACCAAGAGTGAGGAATGAAAACTAGGCTAAGACAGACAATAATTAACACTTGAGGCAATAAATAAATAAATAAAAATAAAAAGGAAAAAATGGAGACAAAAACAGAGCAAGTTAGAAGAGAAAAAGAAGGAAAAAAAGGCTAAAACAGGAAAAAATAAAATTTGAGACAAAAGAAAGATTAGGAGAGGAGAACGATAAAATTTGAGGTTTGAAATACAAAATGGTAAAGATTTAAAGATAAAATTGAAAAAAAAAATGTAACAACAACTACCCTGTCTTCAACCAAAACACAAAGAATGCTAAAGATGGAGAGAGAATGCTGGTGTTTTAAGAGCAGAGAAAATGATGTGAAATGACAATTTACAAGAGAATTGGTTTTGAGAGGCTGAAAAGGGAAGAAGTTGTAAGTGTGCAGAATGGAAACAAGTTGTAGCAAGAAAGAGAACAAAATTTAAAATAAAAATAACAAGAGGAAAGTAGGTAAATTAAGACAAGACAAGGGAGGGAAAATATGTGAATTGAAATAAATGGCAGTATAAAATCTGGTGGTTTAATATGCATGAAACTGATGGACAAGAAATTAGTGTTAAAAGGTTATATAGGAAAGAAAATATCAGAAATCATGGAGAAGAGCAGGGTGGATTTTGTCTCAGTAGCATCTAGTATTTTCCACTGTTTTTTTCTTCCTGGATTCATCTCTGGTGACATTAGATGTTGGCCCTGTCTGACCTTAGGCAGCCTGTTTGAGACTTCCAGGGATCTACTGTCTGTGGATAACTAATTCAGTTGTTAATCTAGTCACTCTGCACTCAGCAGTCAGGCTTAAGCACCAGAAGGCCTGGCAGAATCCCTCCTGTGGTATGGCTATTGTTTTCCCTCAGTCTTCTCTGGCTTGGAGGGGAGTGGTCTGCCTAAGCACAATGGCTGGTGCAGTATGGGGAATGACTCAGCACTGGGATCCTGGCAGCTACTGACTCAGTTCTCTCCCCAAAGCTTCCATCCTCAGACTCTCTTCAGGGTTATCTAGCCCACTTTGACCCACCTTTGCCAGAGCTCAGGGTAAGTGGCTGCAAATAAAAATTGTGTGTCGTCCCTTTAAATGGCTCTTTTAACTTCCAGGCATCCATCTCTGGCAAAGAGCAACCCTGCCACTCTTCTTCACTGGATGCTAGCTGTGTATGTTTGGGAGGCTCTGCTGCTCTAGGCTAGGGTTTGCAACTTAAGGTTTAGATACCACACTTCTCAGAAGGATCCAACTGGCTGCTTCAATATCCCTCCAACACTGCCACCTGTGGATGCACATCCATCCCTCTAGTGTCTCCTCTGCACTCTTTACCAGTCAGGTTGTACTGAAGCTGATTTCTCTGTCTATTTGAGTTTATAAGGCTTCTCTCTCACTATCATTCAGTTGTTTGGTCTATATGATTTCTCCACAATTTAGTTGCAGTTCCAGACTGGTTCTAGGAGGAGATTAGTGTAACCTCCATTCACTCCTCTGCCATCTTCTCCAAACTCTATGTGCCAGTTCTTACGCCAGTACCAGGCTATTTTGATTACAGTGGCCTAGTAATATATTTGATATCAGGTTTTATGATCTATCATACTTTGGAGTTCCTTCTCAAAATTGTTGAGGCTTTTTAGGGGAGTTTGTTGTTCCATATACATTTTTGAAATATGAGCTCTATATCTGTGTAATATATCATTGATATTTTAATAAGGATTGCATTGAATCTATAAATTTCTTGGGCAGTATGGACATTTTGATGATGTTAATTCTTTCAATCTATGAACACACTATGCTTCCATTTATTTTTGTTGCCCTAATTTCTTTCTTCAGTGTTCTGTAGTTTTCTGAGTACAAGTCTTTTACCTCCTTGGTTAGTGTTCATAGCAGCATTATTTACAAAAGTCAAGTGCTGGAAATAGTCTAAATGCCCATTAGTAAATGAGTGGATCAAAACTGTGGTTTTTGAGAGCATTTACTCAGTGGAATACTATGCAGCAGAAAGAAAGAAGGAACTTACACATTTTACAACAGCATGGATGGAACCGGACAATGTAATGCTAAGTGAGATAAGCCAGGTGGCAAAAGACAAACAGCATATGATCTCACTTATAAGTGTAATCTAATCAATAAAACAAACAAAAAAGCAAAATAGAATCAGAGACAGGGAAATAGAAAACAAACTGACAGTGACCAGATGGGAGAGGGAAGAGGTATAGCAGGGTAAAGAAGGGGGAAGGTCAAGTAAAGGAACATGTATAAAGGATCTATGGACAAGGATAATGGAGGTGGGAGGATTGAATATGGAAGTGAGTGGGCAGGGCAAGGGAGAATAATGGGATAAAATGGAGACAACTCTAATTGAACAACATTAAAAATATTTTTTAAAACAGCAAGGTACTAGTATAAAACAGACATATAAATCAATAGAACAGAATGGAGACCCCAGAAATAAACCCATTTCTTTATGGTTGATTAATTTTTGACAAAGAAAGCAAGAACATATAATGGGGTAAAGACAGTCTATTCAATGAATGAAATTGGGAAATTTGTGAAACTAGACCACCTCTTTACACCATGAAAAAGAGTAAACTCAAAATGGATTAAAGATTTAAATTTAAGACTCAAGACAATAATGCTTATAGAAGAAAACATAGGCAGTAAAGTCGCTGACATTTCTCTAAACAATATTTGTTCTGATACATTTTGTCAGTCAAGGTATACAAAGAAAATCCAATTGTGACTACATAAAACTAAAAAGCTTTTGCACGTTGAAGGAAACCATCAATAAGATGAAGAAACAACCTAATGAGTGGGGAAAGATATTTGTCAACAATTAACCCTTTATCAAATATAAGGTGCTAATATCCAAAATTTATAAAGAACTCATAAAGCTTAACACAAAGCAATAAAACAAACCAATTAAAAATGAGCAGAATACCTAAGTAGATACTTCTTCAAAGAGGACATACAGATGGCCAACAGACATATGAAGAGATGCTCAATGTCATTAGTCATTAGAGAAATGCACATTAAAACTATAATGAGATACAATCTCACTCCTGTCAAAATGGCTGTCATCAATATATCAATGAACAACAAGTACTGGCAAGGATGTAGAGAAAAGGGAGCCCTCGTGAACTGTTGCTGGGAATGCAAGTGATGAAGTCACTATGGAAAACAGTGTGGAGTTTCCTCAAAAAATGAAAAATAAGATTGCCTTATGATTCAGTGATTTCACTTCTGAGTGTATATCCAAAGAAACCCAGAATCTAATTTTAAAAAATATATGCACCTCTATATTCATTGCAGCATTATTTACGCTAGACGACTTATGGAAGCAACCCAAGTGACCCTCAATAGAAAGTGGATAAAAAAGCTATGATACAAATATACAATGGAATGTTACTTGGCCCCACAAAAGAATGAAATCTTACCATTTGCAACAGTATATATGAAACTAGAAGTTATGATGCTAAGTGAAATAAGTCAAAGAGATCAAGACAAATAGTGTCTGATTTCACTTATAGGTGAAACCTAAAGAACAAAATAAATGAACAAACTTGAAACAGTCTCATAGATACAGAAAACAGACTGATGGTTGTCAGTGGGGTGAGAGATTGGGGGATTGGATAGAAAAGATGAAGACATTAAGTACAAATAGGTAGTTATAAAATTGTCTCATGATTGTAAAATACAGTATAAGGAATATAGTCAATAATATTGTAATAACTAGTTATGGTACCAGGTGGGTATTGGAAATATCAGAGAGAACACTTTGAAAATATATGATTGTCTAACCACCATGCTGTCACTCACTCCTGAAACTAATACAAAACTGTATTTTATGTAAACTATAATTGGAAAAAAGATAGAATAGGGAGAAAAATATAGATGACCTTGGGTATGATAATGACTTTTAGCTACAACATCAAAGGCATAATCCCTAAAATAATCATTGATTAAGTGAAAGTTTACTAAAATTAAAAGCTTTTGCTCTATTAATGACACTGTTTAAGGAAATGAGAAGAAAAGTCACAAACTAGAAGAAGATATTTGCCAAAGACATATCCAATAAAAGACTGTTATTCAAAATATAGAAAACTCTTAAAACTCCATAATAAGAAAACAACCTGATTTAAAAATAAGTCAAAGATCTGAACAAACACCTCACCAAAGAAAATATTCACATGGCAATTAAGCCCATGAACTTATGCTCCCCATGATATATAATAAGGGAATTGAAAATTAATAAAACAATGAGATACCACTACACACCTATTAGGAGGACCAAAATCCAAAACAATGACAACACCAAATGCTTATGATGATGTGGAGAAAGCCAAACTCTCATTCATTGTAGATGGGAATGCAAAATAGTACAGCTAGCTAATTTAGAAGACAATCTGACAGTTTCTTAAGCACTAAATACAATCTTTCCACATTATATAGCAATCATACTCCTTAAATTTTGTCTAAATAAATTGAAAACATATCCACACAAAAATGTGCACATGCATATTTATCTCAGCTTTAATTGTAATTCCCCAAACTTGGAAGCAACTAATATCTTGGTTGGTGAATAGATAAATAGACTGCTACATCTAGATAATGAAATAATATTCAGTGCCAAATGGTAATGAGCTATGGAGACAGTGGCCAGAGGGGAGAGGGAAGGGAATTGCAGGGGAAAAGGGGAAAGGTTTACAGGAACAAGTGTAAAAGACACATGGACAAAAACTAGGGGGAAGTGGAAATGAGAGGGAGGTGGGGAGGGAGTAAAAAACAAAACTGTACTTGAACAACAATTAAAATAAAAATTAAAAAAAGATACAGAAAACTTAGATGCATAAGTAAAACAAGCCAATCTGAAAAGCTACATACTGTATTTTTCCAACTATATGATGTTTTAGGAAAAGTCATACAAACTATGAGGACAGTAGAAGAAGGATCAGTGGTTGTTGGAGTGTAGGAGAAGGAGGTGGTAAATAGAGTTTAGAGGAGGGAGAGGATTTTTAGGAGTGAAACTACTCTGTCTGATACTCTAATGGTAGATACATGTTAATGAAGGTTTGTTAAAATCCATAGAATGAACAACAAAAAATGTGAACTTTATGGGCTTTGGATAAGAATGATGTGTTAATGGGGGTTCATAGATTGTAACAAATATACTACTCTTCCATATAATCTCAGCAACAATTGAGCAGTTGCTCAGCAATTGATGCCTTCTTCCTGAAACACTTTCTTCTCTCACGTGTTCTCCTACATCCTTAAATATTTATTCTTTAAACTCTCCTCTGCTCATCATCTATGTGCTCTCTCCCAGACATCCTTTTCTTCCTTACGCATGTATTCTATCTAAATGACAGCATTCTAGACTATGCTTCAAATCATCTACATGCAAAGACTCCAAAATCTACACCTGCCTGTTTGATCTAGATTTATACACCTAAATTTCCATGTATGTCTGCAGGGGTAATGTCCCAACCAGAACTGCAAATTTGTTTCCCTTCATACTTACAGTCTTTCTTCTCTCATCTGAATCAATACCTCTGAACAACAGCTCCATTTTATTCATCTTGGCTCACATCAAAATTCCAGGCAACTTTTTGAATTATCTCTCTCTCTTAACCAGTGAGTCTTGCTCACTCCACACACATACATATTCTGAATCCTTCCCTTTGGTGACTTCTCATCACTCCTGTCCAAGCTTTTAGAAAGTCCTGTTTGGACAAGTCTGTATCCTCCGAACCAGGTTCCTACTTCAGCCCTTGTCCTGGCCATTTTATTCCCCGCCCTGAGCCAAGGTGATTTTTAAAAGCCTGGATCATGTTTCTTTCCTACTTCAGATCTTGCCAACAAACTTTCATATTTTTTAGAGTACAGTTCAAGCACCTCATCAAGTTTCACTCAATCTACTTGATATAGTTCTTGCTCACCCCTCCAACCTTGAGTCTAGTTGCTCTATTACCAAGTTTCCACCTCAGTAGCCTCTGACACAAGGCCATGCATGCTTCCAAGCCTGATTCTGGTTATTTCCTCACCAAGGGGTGTTTTATCCCCTGACTTCTGCAGAGCAGGCTTCCTTCATGTGGTTTAAATCTCAGCTCAAATGTAAGGTCATCAATGAACCATTCCGTTAATCTGTTTTGAGTCACTAATCCAGCACTACCACTTTGCTCTATGTAAAGTTTCTGGGTAGTCTCTCCTTCTCTCTTTCTCACACACATGGAACACACACACATTTTCCATGGCTGCTAACCACCGTGTCCACTACTGTATCTTTGGTGCTGAGAATACTGGATGGACTTTCAGCCAAGATGGAGGTGTAGGTAGACACATGTTGCCTCCTTGCACAACCATACAAGGGATCAAAACTAACCTCAAAATAAAACAAAAAAACCCAAAACAAACAAAACAAACAAACAAAAAAACCCAACTCAAACTGCCAGATAATCAAACTGTATGGAAGGTTGACAACTAAAGATTTAAAGAAAAAAAAATATTTATCCACGCAAGTAGAAGAGGTGGAGATGGGGAACTGGGGCTGAAAGGACATATTGTGGTAGTTAGGTGATGGTTGCAAGGCAGCAGTGATACTAGCCAGAAAAATGGGTGGTCCCTCATTCACATGTGGTAGATAGAAACCAAGAGGTACACCTGGGGAGCAAGTGATCCAAGCCCCAAAGCACACTGGGAAGCTCAGGGTCCCGATACCAGCAAATAAAGCTACATAACTTCTGCCTGTAAAGACAAGTGGGGGTTGGAGTGGCAGAATAAACTGCTAGTTTCTCAAGAGAGTCCATATAAAGGGTCCCCATGGTCCTAGAACATACACAAAACCACCCACTAGGGTACCACAACCAGGGAAACAGCTAGAGGAGTGGCAGTCACATATGGGAAGTGGGTGAAGTGACTGGAAATGGGGCAAGGGACAAGCAAAGGCATTATTCCCTCTCCAGCCCCTCCCATACACCTATTGCCACAAAGCAGTGAAGCAGGTTGCTCCACCCTGGTGAATTCCTAAGGCTCCCTGCCTTACAACATAACAGGAATGCCAAGACAAGGAATCAAAAAACTCAACCAAACACATGGAAACAAACACAGGGAGACTGCCAGATAGAGAAGAAAAAGAAATATGCCCCAAATGAAAGAACAGATCAAAACTCTAGAAAAATAACTAAGCAAAATGGAGATAGCCAATCTATCAGATTCAGAGTTCAAAACACTGGTGATAAGGATGCTCAAAGAACTCACTGTGTATGTCAAATTGATGAGAGAAGAAATGAAGGCTACACTAAGTGAAATAAAAAAAAACCTTCAGGGAACCAACAGTGAAGGGCAGGAAGCTAGGGTTCAATTCAATGACTTGGAACATAAGGAAGACATAAACAGTCAACCAGTACAGAATGAAGAAACAAGAATGCAAAAAAAAAAACCCAAAAAACAAAGAGAGAATAAGAAGACTCTGGGACAACTCCAGAAGTGCCAACATCAAAATTGTAGGATGCCAGGAGAACAAGAAGAGCAAGAAATTGAAAACTCATTTGAAAAAATAATGAAAGAAAACTTCTCCAATCTGGCAAAGAAAAAAGACATTAAAGTCCAGGAAGCACAGAGAGACCCACATAAGCTGGAACCAAAGAGGCTCACACCAAGATACATAATTAAAATGCCAATGGTTAAAGATAAGAGAGAATCTTATTAAAGTGTTTTTAAAATATTATTTATTTATTTTTAGACAGAAGAGAAGGGAAGGAGAAAGAGAGGGAGCAATACATCAATGTGTGTTTGCCTGTCACATGCTCCCTGCTGGGGACCTGGCCTGCAACCCAGGCATATGCCCTGACTGGGGATAAAACTGGTGACCCTTTGGTTTGCAGGTGCAGGTCAGCATTCAATCCACTGAGCCACACCAGCCAGGGCATAAAGAGAATCTTAAAAGCAGCAAGGGAAAAGTAGAGAGTTACCTACAAAGGAGTTCCCATAAGACTATCAGCTGATTTCTGAAAACAAGTCTTACAGGCAAGAAGGGACTGGGAGGAAGTATTCAAAGTGATGAAAAACAAGGACCTTGAACCACAATTTTTCTATCCAGCAAAGCTATCATTTAGAATGGAAGGGCAGATAAAGTGCTTCCTAGACAAGGTAAAACTAAAGCAATTCATCATTACCAAGTCATTATTATATGAAATGTTAAAGGGACTTATTTAAGAAAAAGATCAAAACTATGAATGGTAAAATGACAACAAACTCACAACTCTTAACAACTGAATTAAAAAAAGCAAAAACAAACTAAAGAAACAACTAGAACAGGAACGGAATTGAAGATATGGAGATCATATGGAGGGTTATCAGTAGGATGGGGGAAGAGGGAGAATGGGGGAAAAGATAGAGGGATTAAAAAGCATAATGGTTAGGTACAAAATAGACAGGGGGATGTTAAGAATAGTATAAGACATAGAGAAGCCAAAGAACTTAAATGCACAACCCCTGGACATGAACTAAGGAGACGGATTGCTGGAGGGATGGGAGGTACCAGGAAAAAGGGGGCAAATGGGAAAATTGGGACCACTCTAATTGCATAATCAATAAAATATACTTAGAAAATTCAAGAAAGAGTACTGCTCCATGCACAGTGATTGCACAATAAATATTTCTGAATTAATAAATGAATGACACATGGAGTAGCAGAACAAGGTGAGAGATAGACCCTTAACTCTTTGTATATTTCACTATCCTTGGAAGAGGAAGAATGTTAACACATACCCATAAAACCCAGTGACAAGTCCAGGTTCAAGTGGAGTCTTGTGTTTTGGCATCAAAGAAAGGTGCAAGTTTACTTTACGCACAGAGCAGGACCTATCAAGGGCAGATGACCAAGAGTTCAGGTTATACCTACACTTTAGAAATCCAATACATCTTGATTGTAAGCTTGGTTATACACAGGAAAAAGTTATTTTTTACACTCTAACAGTACCTTTTGCGTACATTGGAACAGAACATATATTAATTTGTTATTTAGAAACTGATTTTCCAGTGTTGCCAACTAAGCTGATTGGAGAGCTGCTCACAATTCTCATATGGGTGAACTGAGAGAGCTGCCACCACTTAGCATTCTAAGCACTTCTCAGTGCAGAGTTATAACCTTCTCCCTGGAAGGACATTTGAGATCCTGGACAGACATGGCATGTGATAAGCATGGCTTGCTCTTTGCTTTTCCTTTATTAGAGGCAGAAATTATTTCCTGACTGGATAGCATTGGTTACTTATTCTGTGCATTACATTGAACTTCATGGAAGACAAATTAAACTTTTATGAAACTGTTTATAGAATATGAATGCTGAAAGCCCCATTTATATCTCATATGTGCCAAAGAGCCCACAGCCACATCAGTGGTGGAGTGCTAATTGAAATTGTCTGATCAGTTTTTACAACATCTTCCATCTTTAATGAAAACTGTGTAAAAAGAAACCTGCAGATTACTGTCTTCAGCCTGGGGTTTCTTTGCTATTACCTTGGATTTCTTTGCTATTTTTTTTATTTGCATAATGTATGCACTGCCTCTTATCAAGTGGTGTTTAGCTAATGGATTTGTCATTATATTATCTTGTTGAATAAGAGTGGGAGTTTAAAAAAGAAAATATCCCCAAACCCTTACCTACATCTCTACTATTTACAATGCATCAGCCTTTCTGAATATTAATAAGCACAAGCTTACAATCCTAAATTGTACTGATACTTATTCAACCTTTTTTTTCAGGTAGGGTAAATTTGGGAAATTTTTAGTGACTTCTGGGTGATGAAGTTCAAAATGATCTTATTGTTTTTTTTTTTCCAGAAATTTCCTGAACTTTGAGAACTTTGGGGGTGGTAATAATAATGAGAAAGGTAGCATATCACATCAGCCTCATGCTCTTTGATTTTCAAGCTTAGTGCATATATTCTTTGCGTTTAACTGTTGAAGAAACTAAGGATGTGAGCATGACTTGAAACTGGTCAATGGCATTGGAAGGGGTAGAGTTGGACTCACATTCAGATTCTCTGATTTCAGTTGGGTGTGCTTACTACCATATATTTAAAAGTTCAGCCCTGGCTCATGTGGCTTAGTGGACTGAGTGCTGGACTGTAAAGCAAAGGGTCACTGGTTCAATTTCCAGTCAGGACACATGCCTGGGTTGAAGGCCAGGTCCCCAGCTGGGGGCATGTGACAGGCAACCACACATTGATGTTTTTCTCCCTTTCTTTCCTGCTCATTTCCCCTCTCTCTAAAAATAAATAAATGAAATATTTTTTTTAAATAGTGTTCACCCTGCATCTAATGGGCCAGGATGGACTCCTACATTCACTTTATCTGCTCACTAATAGATCTGACTAGCTTGTGTTGGAAAACTTTTAAAGTCAAGGTCCTTAGTGACCCTCCTTTCAATCTTACCCAATATTGCTGACTTGATCTCCAAATTAGAACTTTCTTCTTTTGATTTTGGTTTCTTTTTTATAATAGAAGTTCACTGATGAGATGTCATACATGTAGCCTTATCATTCATCTACATAGTACTGTAAGTAATTCATTGGATTTCTTTCTGTGAGGAGTCTAAAGGAGGACAAGAATAGAAGGACCTTAATGCCTCTGTGTTTGCATGTGTGCATAGAGATAAAAAGTGTCATAGGTGGCTGGCACCAAAGTAAGAAGATAGAATTTTGTGGGAAAACAACTTCAGTCAGTCATATCCTCTGTCTTATAAATACCATCTGGAGCTGTCACAGGTGGGCACAGGTAACTAGGTTCTTGGTGATCGCAGACAAAGAATTGAACTGAACACACAGAGAGTTTATAACAGAAAGAGAGAGAGAGAGAGCAGATTTATTAAGTGATAGTACACTCCACAGAGCATGGAAGTGGGCCAGCTCCAAGCAGAAATTGACCTCCTGGTTTGGTGGGATTCTATTCTTATAGGGTGGATATATCCTGGCTAATTTTGATAGGCTTTAATTGTGCATGTACAAGTAGTTACTTTACTTTAAAGCTACTGCACATGTGGTCTCCCATGATTTCCCTTGATTGGCCACTGGAGAAGGGGGTCACACAATGTTAATTTATTATAATACTATTATAATGAAGCAGGGGTCATGTAGCATCTTCTTCATGGGTGCATTCATGATTCACCATGATTCAGGGCTTTTTCAGAAAGCAGAAACAACTGGTCTTAGAACAGGGTCTCTGTCCTGTATTGATGTCCTTTACCTTACCCCTCGGGCACCTCCGGAATTTCCTCCTTTCTGAATATCTCTTGCCTCATCTACTCTGTTGAGAGACATGGTTCTCAAAAATCTTTTGGGGATTGTTAAAGGGTGAAGATCATTCTTCTGTAACCTCTTCTGGCTTAGATAAGGAAGTTGTCCCTGCCTATCAAAAACCATGAAACTCATGCCCTATTCTATCTAGAGGTTGAAGAGGAACTCCTGAGGCCATCACAGATGCTGTATGTTTTTCAGCTTCAACATCACTCTCAGGGATTGGTTGGAAACCCTGCAGCAGCATCAATTTGATATGGAAATTCTTAAGTCTAGAGGATACAAATTTAACAAGTAAATTAAACAAACAAGGTCTTAAAAGCAATAAGAGCAGCAATGTCATTAAGGGGCCTAGAAGGGGCAGTAGCTACATTAAACTAGGGATCTAGGAGGTCAGAGTATCCCTAAATTTTTGGCCCTGTTGATTATACTTATTTAGCCACTCTGCCTGTTCATAAATTTTTCATATGTTAGTTTTAACCATTCAGAGTTGTTTACATAAGGTGGAGCAGATTTTACTGATAACAGCACTTAGCTCACTTTGTTTTGCTAGAAGATAGTCAAGGGCAATGCAGTTACCCATGGCTACATGTGCCAGTAAGTCTACTAATCTTGATATTCCAACTGCAGTAGCACAGGTATCTTTGGAAACTCCTTCCATAATCTTAGTGAGTTCCCTTAGGGTAGCCTCACAGTAGGCAAAGCCTACCATGGTTGCAGCGGTTATAGTGCAACCATATAGTGGCCCCTTCTAGACCAAAAGCTTATTTTTTTTCTGCTGAGAGATGGACTTCCAGGATCCTGGGTTATGTTTGTAATGGTAAAGTCTTAGGATGCAAAGGTCTCTAAGGAACAGTCACCCCCATATTTAGAGTTGCTGAGATGTGTATAAGCAATAGCTTCTTGAAGGTCTAAATAATCTGTTAGCCAGTTATTGGGAGTCCCACATAGTCAGACAGGGCCTGGGGGTGCTGCAATGACTGTGGCATTGGTGTAGTTATATTTGTTAAGGAGGGCATATGGCAAAGGGGAAAGGCAATCCTTAAGGGGGCCCACATTATTTTCCCAATCTTCCCCTCCTTCAGGAGGTGGTAGAAATTTTGCTAATGCCCTTTGAAGAGATTGGTATAGCAAGTCAGTCCTGCTTCAGTAAGATTAATAATCTCTGAGCAGAAATTGGTCAAATCTAGGGATGATTCTGTAAGGCATTAAGGAAGCTAGATTTAATGTATCATAGGTCTTTACAGTTACTTCAGGATTGTCCAGAAGGGTATGATATTTGGTCAGTCTACTTTATGTTAGCTGGAGGTGCTCTTTCATTTCTAATACTCTTTGTACCTGATGTAGAGTTAAGACCTCTAACTTCTGCCTGAGAGGTAGTTTAGCACCTTCCTTGGTTAGCATGGATGTGGCTGCAACTGCTCTTAGACATGGAGGCCACCTGGTTGCTACAGTATCCAGTTTTTAAGAGAAATGTGTGACCTGTTGAGGTTCATTCCATAGTTGTTGGACTAAGATCCCTAAAGCTATTCCTTGCTTCTCTGCTATGTATAGAGAGAAAGGTTTGTTTAAGTTGGGGATGCCTAAGGCTGGGGCTTTGCTTATGGCCTGGTTGATTTTATTAAAAGCCTGATCATATTCCTTTTCCCATATAGTGGGTTTGGTGTCTGGTCACTTAGTAGCCTTGTACAAAGGCTTGGCAGTTAGCCCAAAATTGGAGATCTAATCCTACAGAATCCTTCCATACCAAAAGGAGCAAAGCTGCTGATTAGTAGCAGGTGGAGTTAACTCAGTAATGGCTTTAATTCTCTCCTATGATAATTGCCTAGACCGAGGAGTCAAAATATACTCTAAATAATTTAAATTTTGTTTGCTAATCTGAGCCTTCTTCTTTGATATTCAATATCCTCTTTCAGCTAGGAAACTCAGGGTCTGGATGGTATTTTGATCAGAAGCCTCCTCGGTGGGGCTGCAGGTTAGTATGTCATCAACATACTGTAAAATGGTTCCTCCTTATAACTACATCTCTCTGAGATCCTTTTTTAATAACCCAGCAAAGAGTTGGGGACCGTTCTTGAACCCTTGAGGCAATACAGCCTAAGTGTATAGCTGATGTATCATTATCTTTGGATCAGTCCACTCAAAAGCAAACAAATACTGAGAGTCATGATGCAAATGGATGCAGAAGAAAGCATCTTTCAAATCTAACACTAAATACAACTGTACATCATCAGGTACCTGTGAGAGCAAGGTATAAAGTTTAGTTGCTATTGGGTGTAAAGGGACTATTGCTTCATTGATGAATATTAGATCTTGGACTAGCCTATACTTTCCCGTGGGTTTAATCACTGGTAAGATGGGAGTGTTGCAAGGAGATTAACAAGGAACTATGAGCCACGTTGTATAAATTTAGTTATGGTAGGCTGAAACCCCTCCAAAGCCTCTCATGTAACAGGATATCGCATCCTTGAGGGTAATCTGACCTGGGTTTTAATTGGATATTAATTGGTAATGCAGTCTTTGCTCTTCCCAGAATCCCTGACTCCCAAACTAGTGGGTTTACTGAATCCAGAACTGAACTTGGGATTTCCTCCTGGTTTTGGTTATTACTGATTATCATGACCTTACTTGACTCAAGTGGCTCTTCAGAGAATGACAAGACAGTTCCCAGTTGAGCCAAAAGGTCCTGGTCTAATGAAGGTATAGGGCACTGAGGTATGATGAAAAAGGAGTGCTTGAATAGTTGACTTTCAAATTGGCAACTGATTAGGGAATGTATAGAAATAGGCCTTCAGGTTTCCTTTGATCCCCCTTATTTTAGCTGGTTTGGAAGAAAGATTTACAGAGTAAGAGTTAAGGACAGAATAAGTGGCCCCAGTATCAACAAGAAAGTTGATTTTTCTCCCCTCCCAGAGTTACCTGGAACTCCTCAGTAGAGATGGGAATATGAGTATTCCTTGGGGTCAACCTTTTCCCCAGGCATCCTCAGGACTCGTGGCTACCCATGACCTTGGGTGATGATCCTCCCCACTCTGGGAAAGGGGGAAGTCTACTTTCCAATGCCAGGGGTCAGAACTGACATTTTTTGCATATAGGACAGGATCCTGGAGGTGGCCGAATGCAGTTCTTTGCCCAGTGTCTAGGGTGCTTGCACTTATAACAGGTCTCATTCTTTCATCCCTGATTCATTTGAAGCCCCCTCAAGCTCCACTGATGGGGCTGCTGTCTGCCAATAACACTACTAGAGACTAATACAAGGAGCTTAACTTGCTTCTCCCTTTCTCTCTTTCCCTATTTTCTTTCCTCTAAATCCTTATTGTTAAAGACCAAAAAAGCCATATCCATGAGCTAGTCTAGAGGGGTCTGTGGGCCCATTTGTAATTTCTGAAGCTTCCTGCGAATATCAACCGTGGACTGATTTATAAAATGCTGTCCTATCAAAATTCGATCCTCCAGGGATGATGGATCTAAGCTCATATATTTTTGGAAGGCTTCTACTACTCTATTTCTGAAGAAAGCTGGGTTCTCTTCCTTGACTTGGGTGATTTCCCTAATCTTTTCATAATTTACAAGCTTCTTGGTGCAGTTTCTCATTCCTGTCAGTAGGCAATCTATCCTTGCATCCCTATTCCAGATTCCTGCCTGAATATTGTATCTCCAGTCAGGATCCTGGTCTGGGATGGCTTGGATGGCAGGCTGGTTAGTGCCAGGGCTCTGGGTATGCAATGGTCTGCATGTTTATTGACCTCCTCCCAGATCTGCTGTTTCTCATCTGGGGAACAGCAGATGGTCAGAATTATGTACAAATCCCTCCATGACATACAAAAGCATAAAGTAAAAATCTGGAAATTCCTAGTGAAACATGAAAAGTCCTCTGAAAAACTCCCTAGCCTGAGTTTACATTGTTGTAGAGAAGGGCACTAAAACCCCTTACAGAGTCTTTGGGGCCTGCTACCTCCCTCAAGGGCAGGAGTGTAGGAGTGGTAGGGAAATAAGAAGTGCTACTCCTAGTGTATCTTGCTGGGCAGAATTTTTCCTCAGCTGGCGGCTTTAGGTTGTCTGTAGCACAAGGTGGTAGAGAGGCTGATCCCTCTAAAGTAGGGGCGGAAACTCCTAAACTCTGGGGTGCCTTAATGACAGGTGGGAAACTAAGGAGAGTATCTCCTAATTAATCAATACTTGAGTCCATAGGTTCTGTCAGGGTGAAGCTGGAGAAAAACTAGAGATCTTGGTACAGAGCCATAAATGCCTGGACGTTAGGAACTTTGGACTGTTTGCCTTCCCTCTGAGAGAAGAGATCCAGCTGTAGGATAGTATTGTAATTCTTGTCGCCATTTTCAGGCCATATCTCTCAATCCCCTAATTTACACTGGAACCAAACAATGTTACAAAAGAAAACTAATCTCTTCCTTTTAAATTTTTAGAGTCACATGTATCCCAATTGCTAGAAATGCAAACCAATGGTGATTTGGAAGGGATGTAAGGTGTGGTTCCAATCTTTTTAAAAAATCATTTTATTGTTGTTCAATTATAGTTGTCTGCATTTTCTCCTGACCCCACCCCACCCCACCTCCCACCTCCCACCCCCCCCACCCCAGCCAAACCCACCTCCTTCCCTTGCTTCACCTGACCCCTTGATTTTGTTCATGTGTCCTTTATTGTTTTTCCTGAAAACCGGTCTCCCTACTGTCCCCTCCCCACTCCTCTCTGGCTACTGATAGATTGTTCTTAATTTCAATATCTCTGGTTATATTTTGTTTGCTTTTTTCTTTTGTTGATTATGTTCCAGTTAAATGTGAGATCATATGGTATTTGTTCCTTACCACCTAGCTTATTTCACTTAGCATAATGCTCTCCAGTTCCATCCATGCTGTCAAAAAGCGTAGGAGCTCCTTGTTTCTCTATGCTGCGTAGATTTCCATTATGCAAAAGTACCATAGTTTCTTGAACCACTCATTTACTGATGGGCACTTAGGTTGCTTCCAGCACTTGACTATTGTAAATTCTACTGCTATGAACATTTGAGTGCATAGGTTCTTTTGGATTGGTGTTTCAGGGCTCTTAGGATATAATCCCAGCAGTTGAATTGCTGTGTCAAAAGGCAGTTTCATTTTTAGTTTTCTGAGGAAATTCCTTACTGTTTTTCACAGTGGCTGCACCAGTCTGCAATCCCACCAACAATGTACTATGGTTCCCTTTTCTCTGCATCCTCTTCAACACTTGTTTGATTTGTTTATGAGGGCCATTGTGACACCTGTGAAGTGATATCTCATTGTGGTTTTAATTTGCATCTCTCTGATGGCTAGTAATGCTGAGCATCTTTTCATGTATCTCTGGACCTTGTGTATCTCCTACTGGGAGAAGTGTCTGTTCAAGTCTTTTGACCATTTTTTATTTGGGTTTTTTGTCTCCCTGGAGTGGAGTTGTGTGAGTTCTTTACATATTTTGGAGATCAAACCCTTGTCTGTGGTGTCATTGGCAAATATGTTTTCCCATGTGGTCAGCTTTGTTTTCATTTTAATGTTGTTTTGTTTTGAGCCATGCAGAAGCTTTTTAATTTGATGAGGTTCCATTTGTTTATTCTTCCCTTTATGTTCTTTGCCTTAGGAGACATATCCATAAAGATGCTGCTGCATGGAATGTCTGAGATTTTCTTGCCAATGTTTTCCTCTAGGACTTTTATGGTGTTACAACTTATATTTAAGTCTTTTACCCCCCTTGAATTTACCTTTGTGTATGGTGTAAGTTGGTGATCAAGTTTCATTGTTTTTCATATAGCTGAACAGTTCTCCCAATATTATTTGTTCGAGGCCATTTTTGCTCCATTTTTATGCTTCTGCCCCCTTTGTCAAAAATTAATTGACTGTAGAAACTTGGTTTTCTTTCTAGGCTCTCTGTTATTTTCCGTTGGTCTGTGTATCTGTTTTTAGGCCAGTATGAGGTTATTTGATTACAGTGGCCTTGTAATGCAGTTTGATATCTGGTATTGTGATCCCTCCTGCTTTGTTCTACTTTCTCAAAATTGCTTCCAATATCCCCAGTCACTTATGGCTCCATATAAATTTCTGAAATGTTTGTTCTGTATCTGTGAAATATGTCACAGGTATTTCAATAGGTATTGCATTGAATCTATAAATCACTTTGGGTAGTATGGCCATTTAGATTGTGTTAATTCTTCCAATCCACGAGCATGGTACATGTTCCCATTTGTTAGTGCCTTCCTTAGTTTCTTTCTTCAGTGTTTTGTAGTTTTCTGAGTACAGGAGTTTTACCTCCTTGGTTAGGTTTATTCCTAGGTATTTTATTCTTCTTGTTACTATATCAAATAGGATTCTTTTTCCCCTGACTTCTGCGTCTGATGTTTCATTCTTGGTATACAAAAATGCCTTTGATTTCTGAGTATTGACTTTGAATGCAGCTGTTTTGCTAAATTCCTTTATTAGGTCAAGTAGTTTTTTGGTGGAGTCTATAGGATTTTATGTGTACACTATTATGTCATCTACACACAGGGACAGTTATTCCTCCTTTACAATTTGGATGCCTTTTATTTCTTTTATTCTTTTTGTCTGATGTCTGTGGCTGGGACTTCAAGTACTATGTTGAATAGGAGTGGTGAAAGCAGGCATCCTTGTCTTGTTCCTGATCTTAATGAGAAACTTTTACTTTTTTCCCATTGAGTATAATGTTGGCTGTAGGTTTCTCATATATGGCCTTTATTATGTTGAGGAATGCTCCCTCTATTCCCACTTCCCTGAGTGTTTTTATCATAAATGGTTGCTGTATCTTACCAAATTCTTTTTTCGCATCTATTGATGTGATCATGTGATTTTTGTCTTTGCTTTTGTTTATGTGGTGTATTGTGTTATTGATTTGCTCATATTGTACCATCCTCGCACCCCTGAGATGAAACCCATTTGGTCATGGTGTACGATCTTTTAACACATCGCGAGATGTGGCTTGCCAATATTTTGTTGAGGATTTTAGCATCCATGCCCATCAGTGGCATTGGCCTGAGATTTTCTTTCTTTTTTTGTGTCTTTATCTGATTTTGCTGTTTGTTGTTTAATAGAATGTTATTCAATCTCCAGGAGTTGTAGTGTTTTGGGTTTTTTTCCTTGAGGTTGGTTTCTAGTTTCAGTCCCTTGTGGTCAGAGAAAATGCTTGATATGATTTCAATTTTCTTGAATTTGTTGAGGCTTGTTTTGTGTCCTATCATGTGGTCTATCTTTGAAAATGTTCCATGCACATTTTAAAAGAATGTGTATTTTGCTTCTTTGGGATGAAAGGCTACACATGTACCTATATATGTAAAGGCTATACATATACATATTATATAACACATACATATTATATATAACACATACTATATATATATCCATATCTAATCTATATATCTATATCTATATCATCTATATCTATATCTATCTATATCTATATATGTATATATATCAGTTAAGTCCATTTCATGTAGGACATTGTTCAATGTCACAATATCTTTGTTGATATTTTGTTGGAAGACCTGTCCATTTTTGACAGTGAGGTGTTAAAATCCCCTACTATAATTGTGTTGCTGTCAATATCTTTCTTGTAGTCCTCCAAGATTTGTTTTATGTGTTTGGGTGCTCCTATGTTGGGTCCATATATATTTACAATGTTTAGATCTTGTTGATGTATTCTTTTTTGAGTATTATGAAATCACCTTCTGGGTCTCTTTTTAGGACTGTTTTCTTTTGAAATTTATTTAGTCTGATATGAGTATAGCTAGCCTAGCTTTTTTTCCCCTGTCCATTTGCTTGGAATATTTGTTCCCAACCCTTCACTTTCAGTCTGTTTAGGTCTTCTGTTTTGAAGTGGGTCTCTTGTATGCCACATATGTGTGGGTCATGTTTTCTTATCCATTCTGTTATTCTGTGTCTTTTGTTTGGTATGTTTAATCCATTTATATTTATGGTTATTATTGATAGGTACTTACTCATTGCCATTTTTCTTACCTGTGTTCCTCTCTCTTGCACTGTTTTTCTTCCTGTTTTTAAAGCAAACTCTTTAGCATCTTTTGCAGAGCTGTTTTGTTTGGCATGTATTCTTTTAGACTTCTTTTGTCTGGGGAGCTCTTCATTTGGCTTTCCAATAGATTGAGAGTCTTGCTGGGTAAAGTAGCCTTGGTTGCAGGCCTCTGGTTCTCATTACTTGGAATACTTCTTGCTATTCCCTTCTGGCTTTTAGCATTTCTATTGAGAAGTCAGCTGCTAGCCTTATCAGGGCTCCCTTGTATGTTACTTTCTGTTTTTCCCTTTCTTCCTTTAAGATTCTCTCTTTATCTAGGAATTTTGCCATTTTTATTATGTATCTTGAAGTGGGTCTCTTTGGGTTCCTCTTGACTGGGACTTTCCGTGTTTCCTGGATTTGCATGTCTTTTTCTCTCATCAAATTATGGAAGTCTTCCCTCACTACTTTTTCAAACATGTTTTCTATCCGTTGCTCTTTTTCTTCTTCTGGTATCTCTATTATATGGATATTATTATGTTTCATGTTGTCTTGAATTTCCCTTAACCCCTCTTCATTCTGTCTGAACCTGTTTTCCTCTTCTTGCTCTTTCTGGGTGTTTTTTCCTATCTTCTGTTCCAACACACTGATCTGATCCCCTGCTTCATCCAGCCTGCTTTTGATTCCTTCTACTATGTTTTTCAGTTCAGAAATTGTATTATTCATTTCCTTTTGGCCCTTTTTGATAGTTTCTATTTCCTTTTTCATGTTGATATAATTGGAAGTGTGTTCATTGTTGTTTCCCTGTAGGTATTTGTAATTCTCTGTGATCTCATTGAGTTTCCTGATAACCAATGATTTGAACTCAATATATGAGCGTTGACTTGCCTCTATTTCATTTAGCACTATTTTTCTGAGACTTCCTCCTTTCCTTTCATTTGGGGATTGTTTCTTTGTCTTCCCAATGTTTGTGAGATTCTTCCTGTTAGCTTCTCCTTCTTAAATTTATCTGTTTGACTCCCTGGGTTTATGGTGTGAACTTCTATGGTAGAAGACCTGTGAGATTCATTGGTATAGTCTTCTTGATTTCCTGAGCTTTTTAGTCTGGGGCTGTCATTTATGTTCACTCTGTGCATGTCTTTGATTTTGATTGCTGTTGGGTCTTTCTTTTATGGGTCCTTCCCTTCAACTGGTTAATTGAGAGTCACTCTGTCCAACACACTTGTATTCTGTTGTGCAAGTGTGGACAGGTTGTGTTGAAGCTGATTCTTCTGTGTGTTCAAGGTTTTGAGGATTCTCTCTTACTCTTGTTCAGTTGTTTGTTCTGAGTAATTTCTCCACCATTTAGTTGTATTTCCAGCTAGGTCCTGGCTTGAGTTAGTGTGGCTTCCACTCCCTCCTTCATCTTCTGTTGTTATCTGTTGGTGGCTCCTTTGTTGTTTGGTTTCCTTTTCTAGCAGGTGCCCTGGTGTTCACAGCTTCTACCTATTCATCTGATTTTTCAATGTCCTCTACAATTTTTTGGTGTCCAATCTTTATTTATGCTGGCTGTTTGATAGTGTTGGCTGTTTGCTCTGTTCCTCAGAGGATTGGCAAGGTGTTTTGCCCATGTGCAGGAGGAAATGGACTCTGCTCCCAACTATCTCACCACCATCTTCTATCTCTCCAGAAACTGTGGTTTCCATATTGACTGTGATGATCCTAAAGGGAAGGAAAAAACACAAAGATACTCCTTTGTCATCTAGAGGTGTCCCTATTTTTTGCCTAAGGAGCATTCCCAGTGGGCCACAGGGCATCCTCAAGGATGCTACCAACCTACCAGATGTTTCTGGTGAAAGAAATCCTAGTAAGTGTCAACTGACAGAAACCTGAAATACTTGAGAGGATCACCACTGTCTAGTTTTGTTTCTTTTTCTATATTTAATTCAGAGCTTCTGAGGTGCCTAGACACCATTTGCATAATCCATGGTCCTACTGAGTGTCTAGTCTGCAAAGAATTTTTCGGGAAGAACCTGTACAGCATCCTTAAGCAATTGCCTATAGTTCTGACCACCCCAGACCCACTGCTCTTCCCAGATAGCCTAAGTAAGTTTCCATCCCCATATTCTCCATCTACAGAGATCCTCATTTTCCTCAGGTCTGGTGCAAAGGAACTTTCTTACTAGCAAAATAGTTTCTGTCCCTGTGATCCACCAAGAGAGATACCAAGATGATATTTTAAAATGACTCTTTTCCAAGTCACAAAGAAGACCCTCAGTGATTACAACTAATTTTTCCAGATCGTTAAGAAACTCTGCCTGAGTCTTAAATTTCCCCATAAGGGATCTCAAGAGGTTTATAAAGACCCTCCCTTCATACTAGAAGTGGATCTCATAGAGGAATGATGGAGAGGGAAATTAAAATAAGGGCAATTAAACTACCTTAGAATTCCAAATTCAACTAATAGCTTAATAGCTTGGGTAAGAATAGCTCTGGGTGATGTTGCTGTTTGCAATGATAGTGTATACATGCTAAAATTGGGAGTGACTCATTCCTGCAACTATAATTAGTGATGGGACTATTAGTGACTCTGAAATAGATATTCTTGGTACAAAGACAGCCAGAGCCCTTCCTACACAAAAGGAAAGTGAGGTACTGGTACAAGTATAAAGACCAAAAGTCAGCTGGTGAGGACAAACATAAAAAGCTATCTGTGGGTCTGATGAGGGGGCTGAAAAAGGAAGTCATAGTTCAGGCAAGATGGTGACTGCTATCCTTTATGGAAGGTCAAACTATGCCTATAAGAGAGTGGCTGTAAGGTGGAGCAGTGTCCTGTGGTTTTCACAGAGTGTCTGACTGATGTGCAGGCATTTTCTTGAACCTGGAAGGGGCTAAGGCTAACCCCATTCTGCATTCAGGTTATCTTATCAGGGGTGTCTTCAAGTGGCGGATGCCCTTGTGACTTTTAACTTCCTGACCCATGCCTGCAGTTTAGTGGCTGACTTTCCATCAGAGAACATCATTCTCACCAAAATGAAATAGATGGCAATGTAAAGGGGCATCCCTGGGTACCAGGGAAGCAAAGGGGGGTTACCACTCCTGCATCTTCTCCTGGCTGGCTCACCAAAAACTGTCACAGGCAGGCACAGGTAACCAGATTTTTGGTGATCATGGACAAATAATTGGACCAAACACATGGAGAGTTTATAGCAGAAAGAGAGAGAGAGATCATCTTTGTCCTATTTTATAGTATAGCTGCAAAAATTTTCCCAATGTCATCCAGGAAAGATTCAGAGAGAAACTTCATTGAAAACTTCTGGAGGCTCTGACAAGAAGTGGCCAACCCTGATTGTGAGAGACTCTGTGATTTTGGGGGAGGAGAAGCATGAGAATAACGGACCCCCAGGGTTTGGTGCTGCAGCATGTGGACCACACAGAAACCCTCTAAAAAGGGGAGCAGAGTCAAGGCTCAAGTGATGCAGACCCCAACCAGTGGTGTCTGTAGTATTGTGAATGTTATGAACAAGTTCACACAGACTGCAGAAGTCCTGTGGAGAAAAGGGATGGCATGACCACTCTCTGAGAGAGAGAATGCCTCAACCCTTGCCTGGACAGGCTTTTATTGCTTTCCATTACCATTACATCAAAGAAGGTTCTCATTCATTATACTTAGGTTTACTTTAAGTGATTACTTCTTACAGATAACAAAGAAAAGAATGTTGCAAATGCAAGGGAATAATTGAAGTGATTGATCTGGTTACATTCCATCCTTGGGGTGACTTAGCAGAGACTTTAGGGAGTTGCTTCAGAGATATAAATTAAACATCTGCAATCTTAACTCAGGGTGAGAGAGTTTTAGCAAAAGCAAACCTCAAAGCAGCTGAGGTAAAATGCAGGCCTGGTTCCCCATGGGAAAGCCAATTTTCATGCCTGCCTCCTGTGTGTTGCCTTGTGCCCACTGGTTTTCTGAATCTGGGCTGGGCTACATTTGCCACTGCCATGCTCAAGACTCAGCAGGGACACTGGGCTCACAGGCACATGTGCATGAATTCAGCAGCTCTGCTAACAGAGAACTGAGAGAGAATCAAATTGAAGGAGCTGTGGGTCCAACCCAGGATGGCTGGCAAGAAGAGGGCTGTTCAGAGTGGAGAATTCTGGCCCTAACCTTCTGCAAGAGAGTAGCAAGCTGGGGTCTGGAAGGCCAAAAGCTGAATGACTGAGATTTGCTGCAGCCAGCCAGATGCCCTCACAGACAGGTGAGTCCAACCCCCACCTCCAGAATTAAGGCTTTTCAGATCCGAGAGGCCAGGCTGACAAGCATCCTGCTGGGCATATTTCCACAGAGAAAATAATAAAAAGCTGTGGAAGGGCCCTTAACTAGACACTACAAGCTATAGTCATCCTTGGGCTCTGATACACTAAACCCAGTAGAGCAGAAAGAATAGAGACAGGCAAAACAAGGGATTTTAGGACCTCACCCAGCCTCAGCATTCAGACAGAGGAGCTGCCTGTATCAAGCAGGAAAGAGCTAACCATTTTACATAAATTGGACCCTTACAGGAAATGGTCAGCAAATTCACTAAATGCTGTAATTATTGGAAAGATCTGGGAAAGACTAAGATGTATGGGAGGGGGTGGGGAAACACTCCCACCATATTCTCTGAAGACTAAATAGTTCCCCCCAGGGATGACTTCAGCCCCCCTCCACTAAGTCAAATCTTTTCAGGGACTGCTGACTCCCAGAGTCCTGAAGCTCCCCTCTGCCAGTCATTTCTGCCTTCCTTCTAGAGAGCCAGTTGGCCCTGCAGGGCTCTGGGTGCAGGGGCCAGGTGGGAGGTGCTTCATCCCCAGTGCTTCAGGTGTCAATGTGGGCTGGCAGCTTCCAGGCCCCAGATCAGGTGTGCACTGACTGGGTGCTGTGGGGTAGGGGTGCAGGAGGTGGGTGGTTGCTACGGAGAATTCCCCAAACAGCCACCAAGTTTCTATATTTCTATTTTCCTTTTTTGAAAAAATTCCTTCTATTCAAGTTCTCTTGTCCAAACAAGCACCTGGCCTCTCACACAATCCAGTCTGGCTCTCTCCCTAGAATCTTGCAGCAGACCTGGCACATGCTGGGCTTGGGGCTTCAGACACCCTGGTCCCCATGCTGATCTCAGGGACCTTATTGTCCTGAAACACTCTCCTTAGTGTCTGATTTTTTAATTTACTCAACAATTTTTAGCCTCCAATTTTCATATATTCTGGGGTACCGTTGGCTGTTCACTCTGTTCCTCAGAAAATCAGTTAGGTGTTTCACCCATGCACAGGAGGAAGTGGACTCCACTCCCACCTATCTTGCCACCATCTTCACAGCTTTAGAAATATTTCAAATAATAAAAAAAAACAATCCTTATATGTACAAGAATTGGAGTAACAACAACAAACAAAGCCCAAAGCAAGTAGAAGAAAGGACATAATCAATATCAGAGCAGAATTAAATGACATGGAGACTAAAAGAACAATTCAAAGGATCAATAAATTCAGGAGCTGGTTTTCTGTGAAGGTAAACAAACTCAACAGGCCTTTAACCAGACTCATCAAGAAAAAATGAGGGAGGACTCAAATAAATGAAATCAGAAACAAAAGAGGAGAAATTACAACCAATACCAACGATATAAAATGGATTGTAAGAAATTAATATGAACATCTATATGACAAGAAATTAGACAACCTGGGCATAATGGACAAACTTCTAGAAACATGTAATCTTCCAGAACTGGATTAAGAAGAAGCAAAAAGCCTGAATAGATTCTTAACAGATACTGAAATTGAAGCAGTAATAAAAAATCTCCCGGCACACAAAAGTCCTGGACAGGACAGCTTCACAGGTGAATAGTAGCAAATGTTTAAAGAATTAACACCTGTCCTTCTCACACTAGTCCAAAAAATCAAGAAGAAGGAAGACTCTCAAACTCTTTATATGAGGCTACTTTTACCCTAATTCCAAAACTAGGTAACGACACAACAAACAAAGAAAACTACAAGCCAATATCACTGATGAGCATAGATGCTAAAATTCTCCACAAAATATTGGCACCCAGATCCAGCAATATGTTTAGAAAATCATACATCATGATAAAGTGGGATTCATCCCAGGTATGCAAGGATGGTATAATATCTATATATCGAAAAACATAATATACCATATAAATAAAATGATACACAATTATCATGTGGTTATATCAATAGATGCTTAAAAATCTTTCAATAAAGTACAAGACCCATTCACAATAAAAACACTCAGAAAGTGGGAGTTGCTTTAGGATGCCTCAACATGATAAAGGCTGTGTACAAGAAACCTACAACTAACATCATACTCAAATAAAAAAACTAAAAGTTTTCTCCTATGATTAGCAACAAGACAAAGATGTTCACTTTAACAACTTTTATTCAATGTGGTATTGGAAGTTCTAGCCACAGTTATCAGACAAGAAAAATAAATAAAAGGCATCCAAATTGGGAAGGAAGTTTGAAGATGACATGATAGTGTGAGGTGGATCCTGTCCTGCAGAATCTGAGTATGTTGTGGTTGCTAGTGAACAAATACACATGGACTACAGAAATCCTGTGGAAAAATGGGACAACACAGCTGCTCTCTAAGTGAGAGAGAGGGCCCTGACCCCACCTGGACAGGCTTTTATTATTTTCCTGGGTACACTTCATGGAGGGTAGTCCTCATTTACTATGCACAGGTTTGCATTAGGTGGTTACCTTTTACAGACAACAAAGGAGAAGATGTTGCTAATTACATCAAAGAAGGATATTTGCAAATGTAAAGGGGAAAGTGGTTGGACTGGTAACACTCCATACTTGGGAGGTTTAGCTCAGATTTTAGGAAGCTGCCGTAAGCCCTTGCTGCCTCAATTCAGGGTGAGGGAGTTTTAGCAAAAGCAAGTATCATAGCAGCCTAGGTGCAATGCAGGCCTGATCCCCATGGGAAAAACTCTCCACGGGCATGGCCCTGTGTGCCAACTCACTCCCCATTGGTTTTCCATATGAGTGCTGAGCTACATGTTCACACCACACAAAATGGTTCCCTACAATAGTGAACATGGAAAATCCTGCAGGCTCCACCAAAAAACTACTTGAACTAATAAATGAATGTGACAAAATCTGGGATACAAGGTCAATATTAAAAAATGAAAGGCACTTTTGTCCACCAGCAATGAAATACCATAAACATAAATTAGAAAAAATTCCCACTTATTATAGCAACAAGAAAAATAAAGTACCTAGAAATATACCTAACTAAGGAAGCAAAATACCTTTATTTGGAAAACTGCAGAACACTGAGAAAAAGAAATTAAGGAAAATACAAATAAATGGAAATGTATCCATGTTCATGCATTGGAACATCATTAAAATGTCCATACTATCCAAAGCTATCTATAGATTCAATGCAATCCCTACTAAAATACAAATGGCATATCTCACAGCTTTATAACAAACATTTTTAAAAATGTTATGGAACAAAAACAACCCTGACTAGCTAGAATCAATGATTTTGAGAAAGAACAAACCTGGATGGATCACAATACCTGATACCAAACTATACTAAACACCACACTAATCAAAACAGTGAGGTACTGGCATAAGAACACACACATAGATCAATGGAGCAGAATAGACAGACCAGATATAATCCCAGGTCTCTATGGTCACTTAATATTTGACAATGGGGCATAAGAATAAAATGACATAAAGATAACCTCTTTGGTAAATTGTGGTGGGAGATCTGGACAGGCAGATGCAAAAAAAAAAAAAAAAAGAAAGAAAGAAAAAGAAACTATGCCATCAAGTTACACCATACACCAGAATAAACTCAAGATAGATAAAATACTTAAAAATAAGCCAGGAAACCCATAAACATCCTAGAGGAAACTATAGGCAGTAAAACTTTGGATACCTTACACAGCAATATTTTCATTCATATAAGTACTAGGGCAAGGGAAATAAAATAAAGAATAAATAAATGGGATTACATAAAACTAAAAAGCTTCTGCTCATCTAAACAAAACATCATCAAAATGAAAAGGGTACCAACTGTATGGGAAAACATATTTGCCATTGATACTTCAGACAAGAGTTTGGTCTACAGAATTTACAAAGAACTCATATAGCTCAACACCAAGAAGACAAAATACCCACTTAAAAGTAGGCAAAGGACTTTAACAGATACCTCTCCAAGGAAGACATACAGAGGACTAACAGACATGAAAGGATGCTCAACATCAATAGCCATCACAGAGATGCACATTAAAACCACAATGAGATACCACTTCACACCAGTCAGAATGGCCATCATTAACAAATCAACAAACAACATGTGTTCGCAAATATATGGAGAAAAAGAACCCTCACTCACTGTTGGTGGGAATGTAGACTGATGCAGCCACTGCGGAAAACAGTATGGAATTTTCTCCAAAACCAAAAAATAGAACTTCCTTTTGACCTGACAATTCCACTACTGGGATTATACCCCAAGAATCCTGAAACTCCAATTCAAAATACCTATGTGCCTCTATATTTATAACATTGTTATTTATAATAGCCAAGTGCTGGAAACAGTGTGAGTGCCCTTCAGTAAATGAGTGGTTCAAAAATTGGTGGGACATTTACACAACAGAATACTACACAGAAGAAAGAAAACAGGAATTCCTACTTTTCATGATAGCATGGATGGACCTGGACAGTATTATGCGAAGTAAAATAAGCAAGGTAGTGAGAGACAAATAGCCAATGATCTCGCCTATAACAGGAACCTAATGAACAAAACAACACACAGGTAAAATAGTACTATAGGCATGAAAACAAGTAGCACACTGACGGTAACCAGAGAGGAGGGCTGATAAGGAGAAGGTGAAGAATCTAGTCAAGGAACATGTATGGATGATCCATGGACATGGAAAATAGGGTGGGGATTGATTGTGGGAGTGGGAAGTGGGTGGATTACAGGAGAGCAATGGGGTAAAATTGGGACAATTGTAATAGAACAACAGTGAAATAAAATCAGAAGTAGAAATCCATACCATTTTTAAACATGAATAATGAACTATCAGAAAGAGAAACTAAGAAAACAACTCCATTTACTACTGCAGCAAAAAAAGGAAATACCTAGGAATACATTTAACCAAGGAGGTAAAAGACCTTCACTAAAAAAACTATAAAACACTTAAGAAAGAAATTGAGGAAGATATAAATAAGTGGAAGCATACACTATGTCCCTGGATTAGAAGAATTAACATCATTAAAATGTCCTTACTACCCAAAGCAGACTATAGATTTAATGCAATTCCCATTAAGATACCAATAGCATATTTTACAGATCTAAAACAAATATTCCAAAACTTTGTATCAAACTAAAACAGCCTCAGCAATCCTGAGAAATAAGAACAGAATTGGAGGGCTCACAATACTTGATATCAAACTATACTACAAGGGCACTGTAATCAAAAGAGTCTGGCACTTGCATAAGAACACATAAATTGATGGAATAGAATAGATACCCCAGAAAAAAACCATACTCTATAGTCAATTAATATTTGACAAAATAGGCAAGAGTATGCAATAAATAAAATAAAATAAAATAAATTTTTAATAAATGGTGCTGGGAGAACTGGACTGGTACATGCAAAAAAATGAAACTAGACCAACAGCTTACACCATACACCAGAATAAACTCAAGATGGGTAAAAGACTTAAATATATGTCAGGATGCCATAAAATCCTAAAGGACAACATAAGCAGTAAAATTTAGATATCTCCTATAACAATAATTTTGCTGATATATCTCCTCGGACAAGGGAAATAAAGAAAAAATAAACAAATGGTGCTATATCAAATTAAAAAGCTTCTGCACAACTAAAGTAACCATTATCAAAATAAAAAGGGAATCAACTGTATGGGAGAACATATTTGCCTATGGTACATTGGACAAGGGTTTAATCTCCAAAATATATAAAGAATTTACATGACATAATGTTACAGAGCACAACAAGGGGGACCTGGGATGATATACTATTACTGAAAGAAGCCCCCAGGTCCGTTATGTCTGCCGCCAGAGGAAAGACGTCTCTTAATGCCAGAGATTCATGAAAAGGAAAGGAAATGTTTATTTAATGCTATATAAACTTAAAGTAGTGACCTAATGTCTTTATCAAAAAATCCTAAAGTCCCTTAAAACACCCACAAACAGACACAGTCCTTCCTTCCTTCCCCCTTTGCCCAGTCTAGAGTACCGTATCTCAGGAAAGGAAATAGAAGTCCATGGCTTAGGCAGTCCTCTGGCTAAGTCATGAGGTACTTTAGTATGAGTTAGTACTCCATCTCGACTGGGAGACCTCCTTGGGTTCCCAGCACCCTCAGCTGAGTCGCCGGGATCTCTGCTAAAACCAGGTGGTGGTTCCCCCTTCTAAAGCTGTGGGGGTCCCCACTCTACCAGGCTGTGTGGTTCTCTTCTCCAAGGCTGCCGCGTGGTTCCCTCTCTCTGGGATGCGGGAGTCTCCACTTTGCTAAAGACATGTGGTTCTCTCCTCAGGGCTGCGCGAGGTTCTCCTCCTCTCAATGCCTGCCAAGTCTGGGTTTTAAATCCCCGCGGCCAATCTTCTTTTGCAGCCCCATTTCCGACTCCTCCCACACTCAGCTTCACATGCCAGAACTCGTATCCTTCCAGCTTTACTGGGCTGCCATCCTGAGTTTGGGCAGGTGTGGCCCCATGTCCTGGAGCCAATCCTCTCTGAGCTCCCACGCAGGCACTGTAACTCAGGGGACCCGCCCTCTCCAGTTACATCTGGGTGGGGAAGTTACTTCCATTCCCCTGGCTTAGAGCTGATCACAGCTACTTAACATATCTATGCAACCAGTCAAAGGTTATAGATATGCCAAACGACCACTCCAAAGCTTAGTTGCAAGGCTGTTGCTATGCTAAACAGCTCTCAAAGGCACTGCTGCATTTGTCCCTTCCCCCAACCCACACCCTGGGTGGGGGGTGGGGTGATGGAGACATCCCCAAATCTCCTGGACACCTTAAGTTCTGGACCCCATTTCAAATGCCTATTTGGGGCCCCCCTCTTGGCTGCACCCTGTAACAGTTCCCCCTTCTAAAGCTGTGGGGGTCCCCTCTGGCAAAGGCAGGTGGTCCTCTCTCCCAGGGCCATGGGAGTCCCCATTCAGCCAAAATTGCATGCTTCTCCCCCTGTGCAATGGCTGCAAGTCGGGAGTTGGGTCACCACTCTGCCAAAGCCGAGTGGCGGTTCTCTGCTAAAGCCGCATGGTGATTCTCTCTCTCAGGGCTGTGGGAGTCTCCATTCTGTCAAGGCCATGTGGTTCTCCCCCTCAATGGCTGCCGTACTGGACTGCCATCATGAGTCTGGGCAGGTGTGACCCCATGTCATGGAGCCAATCATCTCCAAGCTCACATGCAGGCTCTGTAACTCGGGGGACCTGCCCCCCAGTTACACCCTGGTGGGGTAGTTACTTCCATTCCCCTGGCTCAGAGCCTGGCCACAGCTATTTAACATATCTAAGCGACCAGCCAAGGCTACAGATATGTTAAATGACCATGCCAGAGGTTAGCTACAAGGCTGTTGCTATGCAAAACAGCTCTCAAAGACCCTGCTCTATTTGTCCCTTCCCCCAACCCACACCCTGGGGTGGTGGGGTGGTGGTGAAGACATCCTAAAATCTCCTAGACACCTTGAGTTCTGGACCCCATTTTAAATGCCCATTTGAGGTCCCCCATCTTGGCTGCACCCTGTAACAATAACAGCAAAAAAACAAATAACCCAAATAAAGATGGGCAAA
Organism: Phyllostomus discolor; assembly: GCF_004126475.2. NCBI lineage: Eukaryota > Metazoa > Chordata > Mammalia > Chiroptera > Phyllostomidae > Phyllostomus > Phyllostomus discolor. The sequence goes on along the minus strand of NC_040911.2, from coordinate 61,266,547 downwards.
GGACCTGAATAGACACTTTTCCAATGAGAACATACTAATGGCCCATCAACACATGAAAAAATGTTCAATGTCACTAATCATCAGACAGATGGAAATTAAAACTACAATAAGATATCACTTCATACCTGCCAACATGACTATCAATAAATCATCAAAAAGCAAGTACTGTTGAGGATATGAAGAAAATGGAACCTTAGTTTAATGTTAGAAGAAATTAAGACTGATGCAGCTACTATGAAAATAGTATGGAATTTCCTCAAAACAACAACAACAACCTAAATCTAGAACTGCATTTTGACCCAGGGATTCCACTGCTGAGAATATACTCAAAGAATCCCAAAACACCAATGCCTAAGAATTTATGCACCCCCATGTTCATAGTAGTACTGCTTACTATAGTCAAGATTTTGAAACAGCTTAAATGCTCATCAGCAGATTAGTGGATTAAAAAAGAAAAGCAATTGTGGTACATCTAAACAATGGAATACTACACAGCTGAAAGTAAGAAGAAATTCCTACTTTTTGAGGCAGCGTGGGCAGAAATGGAGACTATTGATAAGTGAAATAAGCCAGTCAGTGGAAAACAAATACCATAAGATCTTATTTATAAAAAGAATCTAATGAACAACAACAACAACAACAACAACAACAACAACTAATGAACAAAATAGAACCAGAGGATCATGAAACAGACTGACAGTTGCAAGTGGAGACAGAAGAGGTAGGGAGTGATTGAAAGAAGTTAAAGGGATTAGTCAAATATCTTATATGAAGGACACATTGAAGTGGACAATGGTGAGGGGATTGGCTAAATTAATAATGGTATGGAAGTGGGAGTCAGGCTGGGTAGAGGGGGCATGGAAGGAGAAAAAGTGGACACTGTAATAGAATAAACAGTAAAAAAAAGTGTGGTGCATTTGGACAATGAAATACTACTAGTCCATAAAATGAAGAAAATTTTATCCATTGTAGCATTATGGGTAGACACGGAGAAGATTATGCTAAATGAAATAAGCCAGTCAGAGAAAAATAAATGCTTTACAATTTCACTCATATGTAGAATCTAATGAACAATACCAAGTGAGACTCATAGATAGAGAGCAGACTGACAGCTCTGGGATGGGCAGGCTGGGATAGGGGAATCAATCAAAACAGAAAGGAACTCATGGACTTGAGCAGCAGTGTGGTGATCTGTAAGGTAGGAAGATGGGTGGAGGTGGAAAAGGGTATAATGGGGAAAATTTTAGTGGAAAAATCAATACAAATTATTTATAAGAACAATATGGAATTTCCTCAGAATATTAAAAATGGAACTGCCTTTTGACCCAGCAATTCCACTGCTAGGATTATATCCTAAGAACCCTGAATCACCAATCCAAAAGAACCTATGCATCCCAATGTTCATAGCAGCACAATTTACAACAGGCAAGTGCCAGAAGCAACCTAAGTGCCCATCAGTAAATGAGTGAATCAAACAACTAGGGTACATTTACACAATGGAATTCTATGCAGCAGAAAGAAAGAAGGAGTGCCTACCCTTTGCAAAAGCATGAATGGAGCTGGAAATCATTATCCTATGAGAAATAAGCCAGGTGGTGAAAGACAAATACCATATGATCTCACATTTAACAGGAACCTAATCAACAAAACAAACAAACAAGCAAAATATAACCAAAGACATTGAAATTGAGAACAGGATGACAGTTACCAGAGGGGAATAAGGAGGGGGTAATGGGTGAAAAGGGTGAAGGGTTTACAGGAACAATTATAAAGGACACGTGGACAATAAGGGGGGTTGGAAACAGGGAAAGAGGTGGGGAGGGCTGGCATTGTGGGGAGAGGTGGGGGGAAAGGCAGAAAACTGTACTTGAACAACAATAAAAATGTTAAAAATAAAAGAAAATCAAATCAAATTATGTGAGCTGGAATAAAATTACTTTTCTTACATGTGAAAAAAATGCCAACATTATGTGCTGAGAAATTTAAGAAAATGATCCTTGTTATTTTCTAGGTCAATATGGGTGACTTATCACCTAGGAACTGACTCTCAACCCTGCTTCTTACCCAGTCTGGATACTTGGGGAAGAATTTCCAAATGAGATCATGAGATAAACATTTGTGTGACAAGGAAACCAACAGACATCTCTGTGAAAATAAGCGTATCACTTGATCATCCTTCTCCCTTCTATTCACTGAATTGCAAACACTTTGTATGTTGGTTCTTCTGGCTCTGTGGGCATTAAACTTATTGACACATTGCTTGTCTCTTTTTTTCCATACCACAGATTATCCCCACTACCTGGGTTCTTAATCCTCTTATGTTGACATGTACAGCAGCACATCTCCCACGTACCCTGGAAAACCACACTCCAGAACTATGGGACAGCCTTTGGAGGTCCCCCAGTTCCCTCAGAGCAGAGCTGTTTATTCCAGTTATCAAACAGGTTGCATCAAGTGGATTTCGGGGCTGTAGAGCCTTGCTTCTCCCACTCACCCCAGTCCTTCACCACTTGTTCAGTGCAGAACCCATATCTACCATCAACTTATCATTTAAAATTGACTGCTCTTTTTGACTTTCCTGGAATAGGCTTTGCACAACCACTGTGCACCCACCACAGAACTCCAGACTCTTGCCACCCAAGTCCAGCTCACTCAGAACCCCTGGAACTTGGCTCCCTCTACCATCTCTGGACTCTGATGAGCTCAGGGACTTGGGCTGCACCCACAGGTACAGGACTTGCCTTCACAGAGATATTAGGTGGCATAATCCAGAGGAGTGAAGTGTTAGTGCCCCATGGAGCAGAAGCTGACCACTGAGAGAAATAGAAAAGGCCCATAAAATAAATTTCTCTCCTTTCCTGCCATTGATGGTTGCTTTGAGACCAGGTGGTTGCACCTGTTGGGCCAGAAGTTGTTCTTTGTCACTGGTGCTGCCCTAGGATTCATCTCCCATGAAGCCTAGTTTGTAAGCTTAGCCCAGCTTCCTGAGTAACTGCAGTCCAAGGCATGACTTGGTGCTCCTTAACTAAACTAAATTCATCCACTTACATAATGTCTTAAGCTGGAAAACTGAGAAATATTCAATCTTCTCCTTTTTTTGTCTCCTTATACCCATCTGCTACCAAGCAAATTTCCCCACTTCTAAATATCTCAGAAGTCCCAGTCTCCTTGTCATTATCATGCCCCTCAGTCCAGTCCCTTACCATTATTAACTTAGCCAATCACTAAACTCTAGGATTGATTGACAGCTCTATTTTTGCATATTCCTGGCCATCCTCTCACATACACATTCACATGAGAGGCCTTTCCGAAATGCAAACCCAGCCATCTTCTTTCCTACTTAGAGCCTTCCATTGGTTTCCATCATCATCCTGGAGGATAAAATTTAAATATTTTAGGATGAAGATATTTAAGACCTTATCTTCTGACAGCTTCTTCTTCCAATCCCCCATCTTTCCTGCTTCAGCAGCAAGGGCTATCTGGGGCACCATATCACACCATGTTCCCTTATACTTAGTGTTTGCAGGTTGGGGTCTTCAGAGCAGACACTGAGTTGGAATTTAGGGTGAAATATTTATCAGGGCTAACATTCTCCAATAAAATATAAGATGCACAGTAAAATTGAATTTCAGATAAATAAATAATAAATAAAGTATGCCCCATGCAATATTTAGAATATACTTATATAGAATGATTATTTAAAATTGAAATTTAATTGAGGACTATGTGTTGTTATTTGGCAACCCTAAATAGGGATTGATATCAGTGAAGGGAAGAAGGAGAACGCACAATTGAATGAATGCAGGACTGGGCAATGAGTAACTAACCCCACAGTGAGCTCAAGAGTAACTATTACCTGTCACAATGTCCAGAATTAGGTTAAAATAGCCAGGGTTTTATATTCTCATCTCACTCAGTCTCCAATGCAAACAACCCCAGGAATGGCTTGACCTTGGCAAGATGGCTCTTTGCTCCTGAGCAGAACAGGAAGGAGCTGGCAGCTGCAGGCCCCTGATAACCACACTGCCTGCTGGACAGCAAGTCCTTCCCTGAAAGAAGATCAGGGACACATTTTTGTGTCCATTGTATTTAGTCCTTGTTCTTGTTTCTGTTTAAATGTCTTTCCTGTATTCTTACCTGGTCTATTCAGTCATTTAAGACACAGAGGTCAAATTGTTCTGACTCTGTCTACACCTTACATACAAATAATTACTCCTCCTCTGTGTTACTTTTTGATTTGCCTCAATTGTTGTCCTTATTTCTCAGAGTCATTATTTATATGCTTGTGTCTGTCTTCCCTGCCAGATGGCTAAACTATTCCATATGCTATAGTGTGTCTTCTGCATTCAGAAAGTGTTTCTTGACACTGATCATGAACTAGGTAGTAAGCCAGGCATTGGGACACTACTGAATAAGGCCCCCACATCCCAGGCCACCCTAACTTTAGAATTAGGTGATGGGTACAGACAATTTAGTTAGGCAGCTATGGCATTAGCAGGGTGTCTTAGCTTGAGTTCCCACAGAAGTAGACCCCAAGACAAGGATTTCAGTATAGCAAATTTATTTGATGATCCCAGAAAACCCTAGCAAGTGACCAAGGGGGTAAGACAAGGAAGGAAAGGCAACCAGCACATGGTGAGTTATCAAACAAGTTCTCACTGTAGACAGTCAGGGCAAAGTCTTTCTGGGGAATCTCTGAAAATCCTTGTAGACCATGTGTTTTCAGAGTAATTCTGCCTGAAGGGCAGTAAGCTGGGGTATTTGTTCACTATGCCATCAGTCATTGGTGGAGAGCTACTGTGTGGGTGTGTGTGTGTGGGTGTGTGTGTGTGAAGCAGGGTGATTGTTCTTGCTCTAGCACTACCATCTGGACTTCACTGGCTCTGGTCAAAAGCTAGTTTTAAGACTGTTAGATATCAGGCACAGGGAAGGCCTGGAATTTATGGGTGGGCTTCCTACCACTAATGCTACAATTGGGAGAAGCAGAATAGAATGAATCATAATTTCCAGGCATAATTCCATCTCACCCAGATTTATGGGGAGGAATAGAATATGAATAAATAAAAGGGTGGGTTCCAGGAGAGGAGGCAACATGTGTAAAAGCTCAAAGGCAAGAAAAAGCTGGGTGTCTAAGGGAATAGAATGAATTCAAGCATTTGCAAACCTGTTCTCAGGAAGTGCTGTGAATAGGGCTGAGAGAGAGCTGGAAATACACCCTGGGAGGCTTTGAGAGCTGTGACATATGTTGGAGGCAAGACCTTTCTGACCATCAGGAGTTCTTGAGTGATGTAGATGAATAAAGGTCTGTGTGTCAAAGGATGTCAAACAATTTTTGATGTTATAGGATCTATTGCATCACTAGCTTCAAAATGAACATTTTGAATAGGGCTCAGAAAATAAAAGTTCCTCCTTACTATGGGCAGTACCTGCTGGAATTATTGAAGGAAAACCCATTAACCTCAGATCCTTCTCTTAACTCAGAAAGTGAAAGTCAGACCTGAGAGTCCCCCTCCAAGCTCTTTGGCCATGTTGAAACATGTGGGCTTTCTCCCTCATACTGAGGTTCATGAGAGCAGCTTAGTGTCAACACTTCATGGATCCTACACACCAAAGGCAAATGTTTTACAACAAAGAAAAGGACATGTGGAATGATAAAGTGTCTACAACATTGCTGAATACTGGAGGATGATAGGAACTGGGCCAACTTTGACCCTCAAATCCTTATCACATAAATTGGAATTTGAAGACTATTCCCAAGTAACAATCAGCCTAAACCTTAATGAATTTAGACTCTAACTCCAGATAACTGGTAAAAGATATTTACAGTACTTAGAAAAAATGGTCAGCTTGTATATACTCAAGAAATATATTGAATTTAATGGGCATGGTGGTTATGATTTCTTAATGAAAACTGATCAAGTTGCCTTCTTTCATATTTCTTGCTCAAGGTCCCATCTTGAATCCCTGATACTGTCTCCATCTTTGCTCTGTGTAAGCTACCTGTTTTGAAAGCAGGCCAGGCAGTGTAGTATAGGGAGAAATGCCAACCCTGAAACTAGTCAGAAAACCTGGCTTTGAAGTCCACCTTGGTTTCTCAGGCCTCAGAAGCTTATTTAGTTGTAGGCAAGTCACTTAGCCTATGTAAGACCCAGTTTTTATATCTCTGAAATGGGTACAAATCAATGCTTCCTTTGCCTCACTGATATATATCTGACCCTGCATATGTATATATCTGACAGAATGTCCAGAAGTGGGAAGTGTGGGACAGGAGAAATCTTATGGACTGTGTAATCTGATAGACTTACGTTAAAACCTCACCTGCCACTGGGCATTTGGGCAAGTTGCTGATATTCTCCCAGGTGCAGTTTACTTATTTACTTTTAAAATCTACCTTGGAAGTCTTTTTGAGGATCAGATAAAATCATGTATGTAAAGCACAAATCAAGCTCTCAGAAATGGTAGCTCCATGAATCTCTTTTAGGTAAATGAAGATGCAGTTGCTCAATAAATGCAGTAATGCCCAGGCTCTCATTGATGTCTAGACTGTCATTGATTAGCCAATCATTGTTGTAGACAACAGTGTGCCCTCTAGTGAGTTCGAATGGAAGGAGGTTCAGTAAAGGGAATTGGATGCTCACAGACCTATGGGAGGCCATTTAATTAGGTGTGGATGCTACACTTGCAGAGCAGACAGAGGTACAAGAAAACCTCCTAACAGTCTCAGCAGAAAATCTGCTACCTTCTACTTGCCACCTATGACATTAGGGTCTAGACAGCTAAAGCCATGGCACATTTACTCCATTACTGTGCACAGGGTCTGCACCTTGCCTCATGTTGCTGTGGTCTGTGATAGGTCACATGGGGAGGGTTAGCTGCAGGGGATGCTAGGAAATACAGCATTTGGCTTTCTGAATGTGAGCTAGAAGGAGATGGGATGAGAGTTGAGAGAGCTAACCTGCATGCTAAGCCATCTGCTCCTCCACTCTGGATAATCCTACAGAAGAGGAATCATCTAAGTTTCAAATGTTTATTCTAAGATATTCTATTCAAAACTGCTAGTGAAAAGGATCTTTATTAGATTTGAAAAATAATAACTATTTTTCAAGTCTGAATGTGAATGTGTAAGAATAATATTGCTTGAAATTATTTTTCTTCCTAGATATGTTTTATTTTAAAAATAATAGGAAACATTTTATTTTGAGTATTAATCTAACTCTTCTGGGGGAAGCTGCTTATCTAGAGGAGGAAGGCAGCTCCAGAATATTGCCTATTTGGGCAATTTCTATGCTCCTTAGAAATTGTTCTAACAGGAGCATTTGGTTAGGGCTCAGGGCTGATGGTCATTTTTCACTTTAAGAAAGAGATTCCACTTTTTCCATGTGATCCTGAGCTCTAACTTTTATTCCCAGGGTGTGCTTGCTATCTCAGAAGATTGCCCAGAAACAGCCCGAGGATTTGTGGGTATTTGGTTTGGAAGTGTTTGTATCTGGCAGAACAGGAGTGAGTGGAATTGAAGAGAGAAGCAGGACAAGCAAGGGTAGGATCTCCAGGACAGTCCCAAGAGGGAAGCACTGGCTCAGCCCTGCAGGGAGCTCTAGAGACTGCAGGTTCCACCTCAGAGCTGTCCTACAGGAACCTCAGGTACTGGCTACAGGGGTGAGACCATTAAAAGCTGATCTGAATAGAAGTGTTAAGATAACCAGACAGGCTGGAAATGACCCGCATGTTACATATAATGTGTGTGTGTGTGTGTGTGTGTGTGTATGTGCATGCATATATGAGCAGAAAATGTAACACTGTGAATGGCTACCACTGTGAAGGTCCCCCTATGTGTGAGACATGTGCAGTTAATCATTCTGTCAACCTCATAAAACAGGGTCAGTTTTACACATAGGTAACTGAGATCAGGAAGATAAAGTAATTTGTGCATAACTGGCAAATAACTTATTCTACTGCTAGTAAGTGGTGAGAGGTTGGATTTAAACTATAGCCTGTCTGACTCCATATGAATTCTCTTAACCACTAAAATCTCCTCAGGTATGATAGTAGATGATTGATGATTAGATAGATAGATAGGCTAATCAATAGTCTGATAGATATAACCCTATACCTACATATGCAAATGCAGATATACACAGTTAGAGGTCTTTGCACCTGTCTGGACATTGGTAAAGTAAAAATTTTCTAGGAAAATAAATACCATTCTTTATTGCATCCATATTTATTGGAAGAGTTTTCTCCTTTGTTACACAGAGTGAATTGCATGAGCTTTTGGTCATGCAAAGGCAGATAAATCAAGCCCCAAACCCTGCCTATGTGTCTTTATCAGAAAATTAGACCATGTGCTGAGACCACATAATGGGAAATCTTGCAAGAATGTCATAGGAGTGGGCCAAAGTTCAGTTGGGAGGGCTCAGCCTTCACATCCATGATGGAGGAAGAAGGATTCCATTGTTCACAGGAGAAAGCTGCCCAGGGTTCTGGGGAAAGTAGCCCCATTTTATAGACCACCTGAGCACCTCAAAGTTTATGGTCCCATTTAGGATCTGCAGCAGAAGACATGGAAGCACTCACTGGAGCCTGGTGATTCTGCCATTATGTTGAACAAAAGGTTTTGTTTTTTTTTTTTTAAAGAGATGGGTTCCCTCTTGATCCCCTTATTCAGTACATTGTCAGGAACAAAGTGGCAGGAAAGATGAGTGGAGTCCCTGGTTGTGTGGGATGGATTCATGCATGTGTGCATTTGTGGGTCTGCATGTGTGTATGCCTGTGGGTTGACATATAATTAGCTGCAGAAGCTCAGCCACATTCTCGGATTTAAAGAGGATACCTAATCAAGTGTCATGACCAAGCTTGATGTTTCACTGGTACTGGGTGCAGGTTTAATTTGCATGGGCATATGGGGCATATACATAAAGCTCATCAATCATTGTGAGGTAGTAATGATCAAACAATAGATATTCAAAGAATTATAAGGGCTTATTCTGAGTCAGGGTCAGATAGATAGAGTGATGCCAAAGGGCCATAAAACTTTGGGAAACAAACTCATTTTATGTTGGGACCCTTATTTCAATTGAGGGTATTCTTATCAAAGCAAGTTTCACAGGATTTTATATGTTCTTTCTTAGGCCTGATTGTCCCCTGGAAACCACCCATTCCTGCACAGGGGCCCACCTGCCTCTGGCACTGTTTCAGGCTTAAGTCAGGTGGAGCATGCGGGCAGCCAAGAGATTAGAAGACTTTACAGATAGAATGAGGACACAGGCTATGACAAAGCTGAGGGGTGAGGGTCCATCACCCCTTTTCTATAGTCCCCTAAGTCCTTCCCTGATGGCCCCTTCATGACCATGCCTGTCTTAGGCTGTCTCTCCCTTGAGGAGTTCTACCTGTCATTGGCTGACCAGTCATCTTCCTGGGGCCAAGCAGTGTTAAGTAAAGGGGGCAGAGGCTGCACACTTTTTGGGAGGATAAACTTTGTCTCCTTGGTGGTTTATGGTCCCAAGGTGATTTTACTCAGCCTTAGCCATGGAGGGTTATAGCTTCTGAAACCAGACAGGGCAGTTCCCAGCAGCTGACTGGGAAGCAAGAAAGTAAAGAAGTCTCTGATCATAAGTGCCCCATGGTTTAAGCTGGCAGTGCTGAGCTCCCAAGTCTGTTGGTGACCCACTAGCTGAATCACAGACCCATGCATGCTATAGCTAATGGCAGTGACAGCTCACTGCCAAAGGCCAGTCTGATATCCTTCACAGTTTCTACCTATAAGAGGGGAACCAAAGGAAGGGAGTTGGTTTTAAAGAACTTTCTAGAGGCTGAGGGTAGACACTCTCAATGCCTGCTTTGAAGAACTTAGCATCTACCAGAGAAAATGCAACTTCATCCTCATGTGTTTATGAAAACAAACAGGGCTGCCCAACTGTTTATTGTCCCTCAAAGGTATCCTGCACCAGAGTGATGCTGAGATCTCAGCCTCTCTCTTCTTTCCAGATGCTGCTTCTTCCCTAGACAGGAAAGAAGGAAGATGACAGAGGACATTCAAATTCAAATTATTTTTTCCTACAGCAGTACCCTCCAATAGAAATATCACCCAGACACATGTATAATTTTAATTTTTCTAATGCCTCATAAAATAAAATAAAATTAACTTCAATAATAGATTATATTTAACCCTCTATAGCAAAAATATTATCAGTTCAACTTTGGTCAATGTAATCATTATTATTGAGATATTTTTCATATATATATTCATACTAAGTCTTTGAAACCTGGTGTATGTTTTATATACACAATACATCTTTTTGTTGTTGTTGTTGTTGTTGTTCAAGTACAGTTGTCTCTATTCCCCCTCCACTACTCCCCCAACCCCAGCCATTCCCACTCCCCATCCTTGATCCTACCCCTCTTTGGTTTTGTCCATGATATATAGCACATCTTGATTCATATCACATGTCAAGTATTTGGTAGCCACCCCTGTGGTTCCAGGACTGAACAGTACTGCCCTAGAGCACTGTTTCTTTTCACAGTTGGCCTTTGACCCTGTTTGATAATAACCTTACATTTCTAGATTTACTATTCCTTAAAGAGTCTTTACATTCATCAACCCATTTGATCTCATTTTAGCCATTTATGACTATAGAAACTGGGGCAAATAAATGATTGTCACCTGGGCAGTGGGTAGCAGGTTTAGATCACCTGATTCCTAGTTAATGGGCTTCCCACCATAGCCAGAAGGCAGAAAGGACACTATGGCAGGCCCTGAATTCACCTGGGGTGGGGAAGGAGCGGTGAAAAGTCAAGGTAGCCAGGAAATCTATTAGAGATGGACCAGAGACCCATTTATGAACACACAAAACCCACTGAATGGTACACATAAAACAGGTGAATTATATGGTATGGGAATCGTATCCCAATAACATTGCGGGGGGAGAGAGAGAGAGAAAGAGAGAGAGAGAGAGATGCCAGCCAGGTGTGCTGCTTTCAGTTCAGGAAAGCCCAGGAGTTAAAGAGGAGAAGGTCTGCCAATGACAGTGCTGTCCTTCATGTGTAAGTCTTTGTTTTGTCAAACTATGTTAACCAAGGGAAGTGAACATTTTCTGCAGGCAAATTGAGGTACCCTCGAGTTTTTAAATAAAATCCCTAGATTTTTCATTGTAAATGATGGAAGCAGCACTGAGCAGGAAGCTTGTTTATAAAGATAACTTGAAAGCCCAGATGGTCTCCATGCCTGCATGCAGAACAACTATAGGCTGGTTGGAAAGGCTGGCCTTGTGAAGGAGGCTTTGCTGATCAGAAGGGCCTCAGCAGGCCTGTCTTTTATATTGCTGTCTTGGGTGTTTAGTCCAGCCTGGGCACATGTGGCATTCTCAGAGAATGTCTGTTAAGAGAATATTAAGGGTAAAGAGTGCCCTTGGCTTTTCCTGAGCTTGTCAATGGCAGAAAGTAGACAGATTGCATGCTGTCATACCCTTAGAAGTACTATATTTCTTCCTATAGATTAAGAACTCATTGACACACAAACTGGCACTTCTGTCGACTTTGCATTTACCTGTCCATCTGTCTGATTTTTGTGTGGTTGATGTTTTGTTTTAGTTGGACCAACATCTGCAAGTGATAATGTTACAGGGTGCAGCCAAGAGGGGGGCCCCAAATAGGCATTTGAAATGGGGTCCAGAACTTAAGGTGTCCAGGAGATTTCGGGATGTCTCCATCTCCCCGCCCAGGGTGTGGGTTGGGGGAAGGGACAAATGGATCAGGGCCATTGAGAGCTGTTTAGCATAGCAACAGCCTTGCAGCTAAGCTCTGGCATGGTCATTTGGCATATCTATAACCTTTGACTGGTTGCATAGATATGTTAAGTAGCTGTGATCAGCTCTAAGCCAGGGGAATGGAAGTAACTTCCCCACCCAGATGTAACTGGGGGGGGTGGGTCCCCTGAGTTATAGCACCTGGGTGGGAGCTCAGAGAGGACTGGCTCCAGGACATGGGGCCACGCCTGCCCAAACTCATGATGGCAGCCCAGTAAAGCTGGAAGGACACAAGTTCTGGCATGTGAAGCCCAGTGTGGGAGGAATTGGAAATGAGGCTGCAGAGGAAGATTGGCCGTGGGGATTTAAAACCCAGATTTGGTGGCCATTGAGGAGGAGAGCCATGCGCAGCCCGGAGAAGAAGAGCCATGTGCAGCCATTGGAGGAGAACCATGCGCAGCCCTGAGGAGAGAACCACGTGGCCTGGCAGAGTGGGGACCCCCACAGCTTTAGAAGGGGGAACCACCACCTGGTTTTGGCAGAGATCCCGGTGACTCAGCTGAGGGTGCCGGGAATCCAGGGAGATCTCCCAGTCAAGAGGGATTACTAGCTGAGAAGAACTAGAGGACTGCCTGAGCCATGGACTTCTATTTCCTTTCTTGAGATACGGTACTCTGGACTGGGCAAAGGGGGAAGGAAGGAAGGACTGTGTGTTTGTGGGTGTTTTTAGGGACTTTAGGATTTTTTTGATAAAGACATTAGGTCACTACTTTAAGTTAGTATAGCATTAAATAAATATTTCCTTTCCTTTTCACAAATCTCTGGCATTGAGAGACATCTTTCCTCTGGCGGCAGACATAACGGACCCGGGGCCTTCTTTCAATAATAGTATATCGTCCCAGGCCCCACCTTGTTGTGTTCTGTAACAATAACAAGATGAAATTCTGAAATAACAAGTTTCTTAGGCTGGCAAGATGATGCCCCGGTGAAAGGCCATTTGGATCAGCTGGATTCTCTAGGAAGTGCCTGGAGTTATCTCCATGTCTTTATTTCAATGCCAGTGATTTCACTAGAAAAGCATTAAGTTTAAGAGAATTTCTGAATCCTGTTCTCTAAGTTAGAAAGTGAAATGTAAGAAAAAAATTCCACAAATGGAAAGTGTTGTTGAGCCTGTGACCTCAGATACCATCCTCACACAGATGCCCAGACCCTGTTCTATCCCACGTTTGCACTCCTTTTGCAAGGGCTACTCTGAAGATCTTTCATTCTGCTACACCCTGGAGATCAGGGAAGGGAGTGGTGCTGACTTCCTGTATACACTCACCATAAACCTCCACCCAATGCAAAAGGTGGGGGGAGGTGAATGGGAAGCAGGAAGGGCCACAAGCCAGGAAGCACTGGGTAGATAGCTGGAGAGGACTGAGCAATGAGTGCCCTATACTGGGTGGTTTCAGGAAATTCTTCGTCAGCCAACCTAGCTGGTCTCTCATAACAGCTATGCTACTATTTTAAGGTCTCTGTTGAGGGGAAACAGAACAACAAGGTAAGAAAATACTTTCAAACAAGGAAGAGCAGGATAGGCTTGTGCAGCTCCTTTATACATTCTGGGATGCAGCCAGGGGTGCATGACATGCTGTGCTTAGGACACCCTTTTGACAACTGCCCAACAGTTTATGGTTCCCCAGAGCTTAAGCCCAGACTTCAGCTCCCTGAAATAATAACTCAACAGAGAGAGGAGGCTCTGTGCTCCCTGGGGGTTACTTGAAGTCACTGGTCCCACTTTTAGCTCATTGGTAGTGGTCTGCCCCCAACATTTCTATACTTATATCCTGAAGAGCTGAAGTTCCCAAATGAGGTGGCCCCAAAGGGGCTCACTTTTTTGCCAAACCCAGAAATATTGCTGTAACCTCAAGGTCATGGTTACCCAACCCTGTTTGCAGACCTGGATGGTGAGACACCCATGTCCTCCTCTGATATCATTTGTATCCATCCTTCCTGGTCATTTTTGCCTCAACTTTAAAATAAGATCATGGCCAAATAATGATCTGTCTCCCTCCAGTGTCATGACTGGGATCCAGTGTGTGTTCATAACTTCCTCCCCAGCCTCGTGTCACTGTGACGATACAATTTGTCACTGTATTTCAGTGACAGACTGCTGGCAGGAGGAGCAAGAGTCTCACGAGTGCATGGTCAGGGCTTATTTTCCTTTTAATCTTTGCAGAGGCTCCACACTTTCTACAGAACCAAGGAGACCCAGGGTACTTTAAGACATTAAAACCTTGAGTGTGTTAGGCTGAAGGGAGGTGCTTAGGATTAGGTACCTTGTGAAAGTTATGCCAAGATGGTCTAATCACTATGTTGTGCCTGAAACTAATATAATATTGTATGTCAACTCTAATTGAAAAACACATTTAATAACTTAAAAAAAAACTCAGAAGTTAGACCAAGAGGAAAATTTGGAATGCAACTCTGAAAATGCATATTTTCTTCCTCCCTTCCTCCTACCATGAGGATGGTTAGGAAGAGATGCTGAGACTATTTGTGGGAATTCTGGGAACTCCCTGAGCCAGGACTGGTGTCACATGGTCTCTTCAAGGATTACCCAGCATTGAGACAGTGAGATAGAGACAAAGGTGCAGATCTGCCCCTCACCATTGTAGTCAAATGTACTTGTTAGATAGGACAAGGGTGTCACAGTCTGGGCAGTTCTTACTAAATGCTATTCTTGCTAAATGTTAAAATATAGCATAGGATTTGGCAGATACAGCTGTAAACAGGATAAGCTTGACAGAAACTCAACAATTGCAGTAATGCAAAAAAGAAATTAATGTGTAATTAACCAAATAGGGTCTATAAGCAATGACTAAACCTCCTTTCAGGCTGACAAGGCTTTGGATATGAATCCCATGTCTCCTTTACATGCTGAAAGTAAATAAAATTACTTTGCATAGAGCACCCCAAAAGATCAATCCTTGAGCTTGCTAACTCTTGGAGAAGCCATTTAGTCTGCCTCAGGATTTGCTGTCCTCATCTTTGAAATAAACATAATCGTATATCCCTTTTGGGGATATAGAAGTCCACAGTCAGCTCTGAGTCTTAGTTTCCCATTCCGTCATCCCTGCCCATTTGGTCCACCGCCTTACCACAGGCTCTCTCTTTCCTCCTGTCTTACTGTCCTGGTTGGTCTGGTTAACTCTTTCTTTAATTCCCTGGTTGTCGGAGTTCTATGCAGTTTGGTTTTCTGGCACTTCTGGTTGTTTAGTGATTTTAGAATGGTTGTTACCCTCTTTTTTGTTGTGCAAAGAAGTGAAAGATTTCTACCGACTCCTCCATCTTGGCCAGAACTCTCATTGTGCATGTTTTAATATAAGAATAATAATATGATTGATTTAATAAAGAGTAGATGATAGTATTTATGTTCTTATTTGTTATCTCAAACCAATGAACACACACACATAACAACAACAACAAACAAAAAAGAGAGGATCAAGACTGAAGACAGAAGCTATTCTCCTTTGCTGTATAGAAATGTTTTAGGTCTAGTTAAGCTTTGTTTGGCACCAGTGAATATTTATATAGACAGGTAAAAGAAGAGGAAGAGCCATTTTGTGTTTTTATATTTTTAATTGGGAGTAATTAGTAAATGACCTACAGCTAGATACTTGTTCTATCAGTCAAAATTCACAAGTACCTATGCCAAGCATCTTTTTTTGTTGTTGTTTTTGGAGTGTACATAGGCCTAGACAGAGAAACATATTTGTCTAGGAGATTAGGTGGGAGTGTGAGAGGCTCTGATGGAGGAAGTATCTGGGAGGAGATTGGTTTTTACCAAGTTTAATAAAATTTTTACTTGAAAAAAATGTTTTACAAAATACTATTCTTCTAATCAAAGAAACTTTCCCATTGGCTACTTATGGCTTTCTGTCACAGAGATTATAAAACGACAGTCAAAAGGGAGAGGGTTTTAAAATAGCCACCTAGCTGTAAAACCTAAAAGAATTTTTAAATATTTTTATTTGTTTAATATTCAGATTATTCTCACCTACTATTTATTTTTATTTTAATTTTTTATTGTTCAAGTAAAGTTTTCTGCCTTTCCCCCTCACTTCTCCCTTACACCTGAGCCATCTCCACCTCCCTCCCCTGATTCCACCTCCACCTTGGTTTTGTCCATGTGTCTTTTATAGTTGTTCCTGAAGCCCCCATTATCCCCGCCCATCTCTCCTCTTGTTACTGTCCATTTGTTCTTAATTTCAAATGTCTCTGCTTATATTTTTCTTGCTTGTTTGTTTTGTTGATTAGGTTGCACTTAAAGGTGAGATCATATGGTATTTGTTACTCACCACCTGGCTTATTTCATTTAGCATAATGCTTTCCAGTTCCATCCATGCTGTGGCAAAGGGCAGGAGCTCCTTCTTTCTTTCTGCTGTATAGTATTCCATTGTGTAAATGTACCATAGTTTTTTTTATCCATTTATCTACTGATGGGCAATCTGCCTTCCCACCAACAGTGAGGAAGTTTTTTTTTTTTTTTTCAAAAGTGTCTCTAAAATGCTATAAAGCAAGTAATATAAATGTTGAATCTATTTGAAACTTTAAGTTTCTTTAAAATGGTCCATGTAGTATGTAATACAACACAACTAGTACAACACTGCCTGTATTTAGTTTGAAACACAAAAAGAATGAATGTGAGCAGTATTCTTTGAAAAATAATTTGAAAAGTTTCTACAGCATCATAAGACAAAGTTAGACAAGGGTGTTAACAGTATTCAGAGAATTAACAAAAAAGTTAAATATTAAAGTACTCAAATGTTTGAGCTGATTTTTGAATACCATTGATAGAAACAAGATAACTTACTGCTAGATTTACTCAGGACACCTTATTTGAAGCTATGTGTAACATAATTGTGGTACATATTCTCAACAAATGCAAAACTAGGTTTTATGTTATATACTCCCATTTCCTAGCCTGGACCTAATTTCTCTGCTGCAATCTGGCAGCTTTGAACTTTGAAACCCTATTTGAAATTTCTTCTGATACTTCTGACAGAACTTCTTTTCATTCTGGAATGGTGGGCAGTACCGAATGAGCCACAGCTTGGTGTGGGGTTAAGGAGGGCAATAAAAATACTTTTCCTGTTATTACAGTTCCAGAAAAAGTCTCAGGTGTTCTGGATATGGGTGAAAATTTCTTTTTATGATTTTCTTGTTCCTCTTCCAAAAGGTTATCACTGGTGTCACCACAAGTGGCCTCTTCACAGCTAACACTCCTCAGAAGCTCAGGTAGTCACTGAAGCCCACTGCATTCATTGAAGCCTGCGGCACTGCCTTCACTGCAAATGCTGTTCTCCCAGTGGTGCATCTTTAGCACTGACTTTTGAGAGACATACTGTCTGTCCACCACATCAACGAAGACCCTGTGGATATCCTCAGGAGTCCTGATCTTAGGCAGCTTTTGGGCAGAATGGGCATCACCACAGCTGGTCTTTCACTTCTGTTTGGCTTCTTCCTTCTTTTCACTGAATTTTAAAGTCATATTTTTCCAATATTTATTCAGATCCTCTTAGGTTCAACAGTGTAAGCAAAATATATTGTAGGTATAGAACTGTCTCCAACCCCTAAAACATCATGGACATTTTCATTTTCGCTACTATTTCCATCACCATCTTCATCACTGTGATAAGAATGTGAACCATTCACTGAGTTGTGCAGTTGACTATTCATTTGGCCATTGAGCAGTTCAGAATTTGTGAGGTCCTTATAATAGTAACTGGGAGTCATGAACTCTGTTACTGAGTGGATCACATTCACATTTCTAGTCTGATCTTCCTTCTCCTCTTCAGAAGACATTATATCTTCTCCATTTGCAATCACAGTATTAAGTTTGCTATCAAGTTCACCCAGCAACAATTTTTATTATTCTAGTTCTTCAGATCGATTCCACAGTTTATTATTGACAAGAAGATCCTTGAATTTTATATCATTTGCAAAATATGCTTCAAAATATCTGACATTTTGGGTTTGGAATGAGGTTAATGCACAATTCAGCATTTTGCTTTAAATTTGAAGTCATCTATTTTTCTTCTCTTATGTCAACAATATCACTCATTTTCTGAAATGAGTCAGTATGATTGGTAGTATCCCTCATTTTCTGAAAATTTTCTGTAAATTCAACTCTGGATTCAAAATATTTCATTGATTTAAAAAATTATTTATTGTTTTTCTTACATGTCCCTTTCAATACCCAACTAAGCCCACATGCTGCTTTGCTGACCATTTGGCAAATCAGTTATCCTTAAGTAAAAGAGTGGTTTCATTAGTATGGACAGGTTTTTCTGGCATGGTGGCAAATGGGTTAAATGGTACCATAATATTGTGAAACAACATATCATGCAGGGTACTGAGTCTTTATCGAAGGGCAACATAGTCATTTCTAACTTATACAGTGCTGAATTTTCCCTTGGCAGCTAGTGACTATTTCCCCTGATGCTCACAAAGTCATGCAATGGGAAAATGTAGTTAGAGAACTTGGCAAAGAGTTCATTTCCCCACAGCCTTTGTTCAACTGAGAAGAAACTCAGCATTTACAAGAGGAGTATCTAGATGAATAAAAGTGAGAATAATCTTCAGAAGAGAAAGAGCTTAAGGCACTGCTCCTAGAGAAGCTGCTGTTTTAAATGAAGTGTGGGAAAATAATTAAAACAAAATGACATATCTCCCTCATTTGTGAAATGGGGGAAATGTTGCATAGGGGAAAAAAGGATGCTGGGGAATGGGTGCAAATAAAGATATCTTGAAGAGATGGTAAGGTTTATAGTGGCCTCCAGCCAAAATGCAGGTGTAGGCAGAAATTCTTTGCTTCCTTGCACAATCAAAAGAAGGATAACAACAAATTTTAAAACAGAGGGCAATGAGAATCACCAGAAAATCATTTGCATGAAAGTCCAACAACCAAGGGATTAAAGAAACATTCATCCAGGCTGAGTTGTGCAATTGATTTCCATTGCACAGGCTGGATGAATGGTTTAAGTGATGAGGACATAGACAACCTATCTGATGTAGAGTTCAAAATACTGGTAATCAGGCTGCTCAGAATTGATTGAGCTCAGTCACAAAATGAAGAAAGGAAAATATACAAGAAACCAACAGCGAAGGAAAGGAAACCAAATCAACTATTTGGAACAAAAGGAAGAAATAAGCATCCAAATAGAATAGAATGGAGAAACAAGAATGCAAAAAGAAGAGGAGAGGCTTAGAAACCTCCGGGACAACTTTTAGCATTCCAACATCTGAATCGTGTTGGAAGGAGAAGAGGAAGAACAAGACATTGAAAACTTATTTGAACATATAGTGAAGGAAAACTCCAATCTGGGAAAAGAAATAGACTTCCAGGTAGTCCAAGAGCTCAGAGAGTCCCATAGAAATTAGACCCAAGGAGGAACACACCAAGACATGTCATAATTAAGTTACTGAAGATTAAAGATAAGAAGTGAATCTTAATGGCAACAAAAGGAGAGAGTTACCTACAAAGGAGTTCCCATAAGGCTATCAGCTGATTTCTCAAAAGAAATCTTAAAGGCAAGAAGAGGCTAGAAAGAAGTATTCAAAGTCATGAAAAGCAAGGACCTACATCCAAGATTACTCTATCCAGCAAAGTTATCATTTATAATGAAAGGGCAAATAAAGGGCTTCCCAGAAAAGGTAAAGTTAAAGAAGTTTATCATCACAAGCCTTTGTTATATGAAATGTTAAAGGTACTTATCTAACAAATAGGAGTAAAAAAATATGAATAGTAAAATAACAACCTAAAAAACAAAAATCAAAACTAAGGAAACAACTAGGACTGGAACAGAATCACAGAAATGGAGATCATATGGAGGGTTATCAGTGTGGGGAGGAGGAAATAGGGTAAAAAAGTACAGGGAATAAGAAGCATAATAGGTAGATACAAAATAGACAAGGGGAGGTTAATAATAGTGTAGGAAATTGAGAAGCCAAAGAACTTATATGTGCAACCCATGGACATTAACTAAGGGGAGTGGTAATGGTGGAGGTTCAGAAGGCAGTGAAGGGAGGAGGTGATAAAGGGAAAAAATGGGACAAACTGTAATAGTCAATGAACTATACCCAACAATAATCAATAAAACTTACTTTTAAAAAGTGATGGCCATAATTTTTTTTGGAAATTTTCCAGCTCCTTTTTGAGGACCAAACACTGGCTTCAATGGACTGTTTATCTGGACTAATAAGCCAACTTGCATATATACAATAAGATTCATTTTTACAGAAGATTGAGTCTATTGTGCATGGCTGGTCATCTCCTTGTTTCAGAATTTCAGAGCTGCTGGTGGCCTCTGTGGTCACCTGTTAGTCTCACACATCATTAAAGAATAATGTGTTTTGTTATGGGATTTCATAATAATTCAATGACTATCATTTATTGGGAAATACTATGTACCAGAATCCCCTGTATATTTTTTCAAATGCAAAAGACAACTTGCAGAGGAGTTTATTGTCCCCATTTTATTGTGCCTCTAAGAAATTATATGATTTGCTTCAGACCAAGACTCTAGCATATTCCTCAGGTGGAATTTGAACACAGGTATATCCAGATCTTGTGCCATGTTCCATCCACCACACAGTGATTCCTAAGTGCCAGTCTGTGTGCAATCCCAGACCCTCTGCCAGGGATCTTAATTCAGTGAGAGTCATTTGGTTGGGCTCTCTCAGAAGCATATACTAAGATGATCAGGATTAGAGTGCAAATGGTTTATTGGGAAGTGATCCCAGGAAGACCTTGACAGGAGTGGGGAAATGGAACAGTAAGGGAAAACAAACCAATAAAATGAGCATTATTGAGCAAGTTACTGCTCTGGCAACTTAAGCTACATTCTGTTAGGGAATTCTGAGAGATGGTGGAAAACATACCACAGAGTTTTCCCTTTCTGAGGGTAGGAGGCTGGAGCATTTCCCATCAACTCTCACCCATCATTGGTTAAGTAATGAATTTGTAACATTTACTCCAATGCACCTCTGCCTTCTTCTGAACATGAGCCAAGCATGCTCCTGAGGCAAAGAAGCCCTGAGGCAGGGGGTTACAGTTGTTTGGAATAAAAAAAAAATCCTTCTAAGGAACTCTCTCTACTTGTTAAATAAATGGTGTTGGGAAAACTAGATATCCATATGCAAAAGAATGAAGTTGGATTCTTACCTTATACCATATTAAAAAAAAAATCATTGAAATGGCCCAAAGACCTAAACATAAAAGCTAAAACTTAGCAGAAAATATATTGTCATTGGACTTGGTAATGATTTCTTGGACATGATAACAAAAGCATAGATGACAAAAAAATAGATAAATTGGACTACAACAAAATTAAAAACTTCTGTACATCAAAAGGTGAAATTCAACAGAGTGAAAGCCAACCCACTGGATAGGAAAAAATATTTACAAATCGTATATCTAATTAGGGATTTATATCCAGAATATATAAAGAACTCCTACAGTTAAACAGCACAAGACAAATAGTTTGGTTATAAAATGGGAAAAAAGACCTGGATAGACATTTCTTTAAAAAAGATATACAAATGGTCAATAAGGACATGAAAAAATGTTCAATATCACTATTCATTAGGAAAATGTATATCAAAACCACAATGAAGACCTGGCTGGTGTAGCTCAGTTGCTTGAAACATTATCTTATACACCAAAAGGTTGGAAGTTTGATTCCTGATCAGGGCACGTGAAGAGGTTGCAAATTCAATCCCCAGTCAGGGCACAAACAATGTTTGTTTGTTTGTTTATCTCTCTCTCCCTTCCTCTCTCTCTAAAATAAAAAATATATTTTTAAAAATCACAATAAAATACCACCCCAAACCTATGAGGTTGTCCACTATAAAAAAACAAAACAAAACAAGTATTAGTGAGGATATGGAGAAATTGGAACCATTGTGCACTGTTAGGAAGAATGTAAAATGGTGTGGCTGTTATAGAATACAGTACAGTGCTTCCTTCTGAAAATAAAATAACTATAATCATTATATGATCTAGCATATCCACTTCTTGGTATATGCCAAGAAGAATTAAAAACATCATGTCTAAGAAATATCTGTTCACTCATATTTACAGCAACATTATTTACAATAGGAAGATTAAAGCAACTCAAGTGTCCATAGGTCGATGAATAAATAAGATGTAGTGTACATATACACAATAGAATGTTATTCAAACAAAAAGGAAAAAAAATGACACATGCTACAACACTAATGACCCATGAGGAAATTATACTAAGTGCAATAAAAAATCACAAGAGGACAAGCACTTATATGATTACAATTATATGAGGTACCTAGAGTAGTCAAATTCATAGAGTCAGAAAATAGAACGGTGGTTTCCAAAAACTGGGGGTAATGGGAAATGGAGAGTTGCTTCTTAATTAAGTTTCAGTTTTTCAAGATGGAAAGAATTCTGGGATTGGTTGCAGAATAATGTGAATGTACTTAACACTACTGAAATATACACTTAAAATGATTATGATAATAAATTTTATATTATTTGTCTTTTATAACAACTTTAAAAGAGCACTCTAAAAAGTTAAGTTATGACAAGTAGCCAGAGACCATTGGACTATATCTGTATGTGCTGCAGGTGATCAAAAGTGGTCAGGTTCCTATAGGGCTGCCCAACCTGCAGCCTGTGGGCCACTGTGTCCCAGGATGTCTATGAATGCATCTCAACACAAAACTGTACATTTACTTAAAACATTATGAGATTTTTTTGTGATTATATGTCACAATGTATTTAGTGTATGAACCAAGACAACTGTTCTTCTTCCAGTGTGGGTCAGAGATGCCAAAAGTTTGGACATCCCTGACTATTGCATATGTTTCCATTTAGAAAACAAGAGAGGATCTTATGATGATTTTCTCAATTTATTATACCAAAATATAAATAAATATTAAATGTGCCACAGTTTTTGATCCACTCATTTACTGATGGGCACCGAGGTTGCTTCCCTTACTTGACTATTGTAAATTGTGCTGCTGTGAACATTGTAGCATATAGGTTGTTTTGAATTAGTGTTTCAGGATTCTTAAGGTATCCCAGCAGTAGAATGGCTGGGTCAAAAGGTTGTTCCATTTTTACTTTTTTAAGGAAATTCCATAGTGTTTTCCACAGTGGCTGCAACAGTCTGTATTCTCACCAACAATGCATTAGGGTTCCCATTTCTTCACAACCTCATCAGCACTTACCATTTGTTGATTTATTTATGATGGCCATTCCCACCAGTGTAAAGTGGTATCTCATTGTGGTTTTAATTTGTGTCTCTGTGATGGCTATGGATGTTGAATATCATTTCATATGTGTCTGGGCCTTCTGTATGTTCTTTGAGAAGTGTCTGTTCAGGTCATTTCCCCTTTTCTTAACTGGGTTGTTTCTTCCTGGAGTTGTGTGAGTTCTTTATATATTTTGGAGATCAAACCCTTGTCAGAGATATCACTTGCAAATGTGTTTTCCCATATACCTGGTTCCCTTTTCATTTGGCTGATGTTTTCTTTAGCTGTGCAGAAGCTTCTTATTTCAATGAAGTTCCATGTGTTTATTTCTTCCTTTACACATTGGAATACTGTGCAGAAGATAGAAAGAAGGAGTTCCTACCCTTTGCAACAGCATGGATGGAACTGGAAAGCAGCATGCTAAGTTAAGTAAGCCAGGTAGGTGGTAAAAGACAAATACCATATGACCTCACCTGTAAGTGGAACCTAATCAACAAAGCAAACAAGTAAGTAAAATATAACCAAAGATATTGAAATAAAGAACAAACTGACAGTAACCAGAGTGGAGGGGGGAGGAGAATAATGGGGAAAGAAGGGAAAGGATCATTAGGGAACATGTGTAAAGGACCCATGGACAAATTCAAAGGTGGGAAGGATTGGAGGTGGGTGGTAGGAGATGGGGGTGGGTGGGGTGGGACAAGTTGCGGCAGGAAAATGGAAACAAGTATACTTGAACTTTTTTAAAAAAGAAAATAAATAAATTTATTTTTCCAAACAATAACAACAAAAAGAATGAGTATTGAACAAAGGGAGACAATCATTTTTTCTTATAAAATAATTGAAATTTCCTAATGGAAATAAAAGATAAACAATAACCAGTTTCTCCCATCAGTTAGGATGAAACTTGCCAACTATCTTAATTGTTTTTAAATATATATATGTTAGCTGTTCTACAATAAGTTAGTACCTTGACAGGCTCTAATGGCCATGGTCAAATACAATTTAGTATGGGTGGACTAGAGAAGAACATGATGAACAATGACAAAAGATAAGGATTTCAGTCATTGAAATTTCCTCCCAGAAAATGAGTCCAAGGAAAAAACCTGAATCCATGGTGTTTGTTACAATACCCCACATCCCACATCCCTAAAAGGGCAAGAAGTCTTCAGAATGGAGGGTCAAAGACAAGGAGCCATCCCTTCCAGGTGATATGGGAGAACCTCATCTTCTTAATCATTAAGAAAATAGGCAAATTCAACAAACAGTATATTGGAGGTGGGGAATATAGCAAGCAAAACCAAATGAAAATAAAAAGAATGGGAAGAGCAAACAACTCCTGATCACTCCCAAGGAATTTCTTAGAGCATGGGGAAATTGCAATTTCCTGGGATGGTGCTTATATCTTCTATAGTCACTATCCTGGAGATGCCAGGAAATAGGAAAATTGCCTTCAAACAGTGGTCTGTGGAACTCCCAGCAACACAGGAAAGCTGAAAAAGGCAGACAGGTCTGAGAAATCTTACTTTTTGTTAGAAGTGGTATCCCTAGGAGCTCTAGAATGCTTTTCCTTTCAGACCATCTATTGAGACAAATTGTACATTTTGTTCTTATCAGATAGAATATACAATTCACTGAAATTTATTAAACACTTACCTGAAAATCACAGAAACCATTTTTTTGTTGGTAAAGAGATTTCAGTTAGTGGTGTTTAATCACAGCTGACCTGGGTTGGTTGCCATGCTGTGTGTTATTTAATGTCCTGATAGGCCTATGACATAGGCTGTTTTATATTGCATTTTACTGATCAGGAAACTGAGTCTTAATGGGTATATGAATTGTTAAAAGATAAACTGATGTACATTGAAATGTTCAAGAGTTTGAGTGTACATTGATTCAAATCAGGTAGCACCAAACCAGAAATGGTTAGAAGCAATCCATACAACAGGAGGTTGGGCAGAGGATTTTAGGGAGAAAATGGGCAACCGAGCAAGAAAACTAATTGATTGGCTGTAGCCTAAGCAGTTGCTTTTATTTAGGAAAGTCTAGTTGGCTGCTGGTGAGTGGTTATTCTTGAGTTTTATTTTCTCATACTTAAGTGCAATGACTGTGGCTTAAGTTTGGTTAATTATGCAGGCTACCAAGGCTTTAGAGCTAGTTCAGTCCAATGGCTTTCTTGTTTAATTATTTTAACAATATTATGCTTAAGATCACAGAATAACCAGGTCACAAGCTTAGGTAAGGCTCACTTCTGTGATTCCCAACCTCTTCTTGGTCATGCCATACAAACTTCTAGAAACCAGGGGAGTCTGATTGAAGACCAGAAGGGAAGCTGCCAAATATTACTATACCATTCACTTTTCTAGGATAAAATATTGAATTTTACTTTAATAAGTTTATCAACATTGAGGCTAGAATCTTCCTATAAGAGATATAAATGTGTGTATCTCTGCTTCAAGAGGAGACAAAGTCAGCATTTGATAAATATTTGCAGAATTACACCAACCTCCATCCATTCTTTCAAGGATATGAACAATCCAAGTTGGATCAAAGGAAATATTTTGATCTCCTCTCATAAAAGATTTCAGGAGAACTTACAAAAGTGAAGAACAAACACAACCACCTTTATCTGAGGCCAGGGGGCTACCACACTTAAAGCAGGATTTTCTGGTAACCACTCCAGTAATGTTTTATTGAAAATAAGAGAAATCTGAAGGGTAAGAAAAAACAAGGAAAGTGATATAATATAGAATGCCTCAATAGAACACCAAAAGGCTCTTATAAAACTTATGGAAACTGAAGCCCTCTAGGGTGGATGGAAACAATGTGCTAGAGAGACTGTGGAACCTATTTTATGCTTTGTCTGAAAAGATCCATTTTGTTGCTGTATATAGAACAATGGAGAGAAGAGTGTGGGGAGGCCAGTTAGAAAGCAACTTCACTAGCAAGGCATGACATTGGATAGAAGCAGCAGAATGAAGAGAAGGGCAGGTGGAAAAGATGTTTTGAGGGAAAATTCCTGGAGTTTGCTTCTGTATTGGTTCTTGAGCCTGAGGAGGAATAGGAACCTGTCAATCCAGTTTTGGTCGAAGCAACTAGAAAAATTCTGGTGAATCAGAAACACTGGAGGGTAGTGAGCCACTGGATGGTAATGACAAGCTATCTTTGGACATATTAAATCTGTAGTGTTCAAAAGATAAGCAGGTGATTGGCCACATTCTAGTGCCTAACTTTGGTGTTCTGAAACTTTTTTTACACAGAAAATGGAGGACCTAATACTTTCTTCACAGAACCCTTTTAAATTTGAGAATTTAATCTGTGTCAACTTTGCATAAGTGGTAATGCATTTTTAAAGTTTAGGATATGACTACTGGAAAAGGAACATAGAGACATATCTCAGAGGCAGTTGGCGTTTGATATTAGACCTCTGCAATAAAGGAGATGTAATCTTTTTGCAGGTGTAGGATTTTGCATTCGTTTTGTAAAACAAACAAATGAAAATCTGTGAAGCACAATTAAAGGGAAGCACCATAAAATGAGTTGTATCTATCAGCAGGTAAAAATATTCATCCCCAAGGCAGTGAGGTAGTTGTGGACAATGGCAGCCAGCTGTAAGTAATCAGCATGGTATCAGAAAACTCTCTTCCCTACAACAAACAAACCCACATACAGTTCTGCATGTGGGGCTATGTTGTATCATTGTGAGCATAGGTGTGTACATGCATGTGTGCCTTTACTTTTCTGTATGTATGTGTGTATGTTCAGTTCAATACAAAAGTAACAAGGAAATGAGAATGGAATGAGAAAGAAGTTTCTAAAATCAAAGATGAAGAGATAAATCCAGATTTAGGTGATTGGTGATCATGTTTAAAATATTTGCCCTATTATGAACATTGGGATGCATAGGTTCTTTTGGATTGGTGTTTCAGAGTTCTTAGGGTATAATCCAAGCAGTGGAATTTCCGGGTCAAAAGGCAGTTTCATTTTTAGTTTTCTAAGGAAATTCCAAACTGTTTGCCATAGCGTTGCACCAGTCTGCAATCCCACTAGCTAGTAAATGAATGGATCAAAAACTGTTGTACATTTACACAATGGAATTCTATGCAGCAGAAACAAAGAAGGAGCCCCTACCCGTTGTAACAACATGGATGGGACTGGAGAGCCTTATGCTGAGTGAAACAAGCCAGGCAGTGAAAGACTAATACCATATGATCTCACCATTAACAGGACCCTAATCAACAAAACAAACAAGCAAGCAAAGTATAGCCAAAGACATTGAAATTGAGAACAGGCTGACAGTGACCAGAGGGGAGAGGGGAGGGGATAATGGGGAAAAGTGTGAAGGGTTTACAGGAACAATTACAAAGGACATATGCACAATAACAAGGGGGGTGGAAATAGGGGAGGTGAGGAGGGCTGGCATATTGGAAAGGGGGGGGGGAAGCAGAAAACTGTATTCCAACAACAATAAAAAATGTTAAAAATAAAATAAAAAAATAAAATATTTGCCCTTTTGATCAAAGTTAAGAGGTAAATATTTTAGAGAGGGTGGATTTGTTGTCTATGTTCTGGACACTGTTAGAGATGGACACTCCTTTGGATTCAAGGACCTGATCAGGGGGAGCATAGGCCAAGACTCAGCAGTCAGGGTTAAGCACCAAAGGGCCAGGGCAGAGACCCTCCTGGGTCAGGACTATTGTTTCCCTCAGTCTACTGATACTCAGAGCAGAGTGGTCTGCCTGAGCACAAACATTCATTTCTTGTAGAAGGGGGAGCATAGCGAAAGGAAAATGAACTGGGGGAGTTGTCAAGTCCTTCTTTCAGATAGCCAGAACCCACTGGTGCCTGGCATAATGAGTGGGGCTCCAATAGCACCAGCAGCCATTGTTCCACTTCTTCTTATGTTCTAGTGTGTGGTTCTGGGAGCATTCATAAGTAGACATGGCTCTTGCAACTATTGCCCCTGCAATTTGAGACAATTATCATTACCTTCAGTTTGTGCATGCATGGTTTGTATGACATGAGAAAACAGTTACATCAGTACTTAGATGGCCCATGGATAATGGACACACAATTAGGTTGACTTACAAAAATGTTTATTTATGAGTAAATACACTATATTTTTATTATTCTAAATTTTATTGAAAACTTTATATTTACTGATTATTACTTATATTACTCTATTTTAAATTTAAATTAAAATTTTTAAACATTACTTCAAGTTATACTTTTGATAAAAATATATTAATATTTTGGTCATTAAAACTTTAATCCAATTAAATTTTATTTGTAGTCTTTAAAATCTTGAATCCTTCTAACCAAATGCAGGTCCAGCTACCTGCCACTTCAAAAGCCAAAACTGTAGAGGCAGGTGCTGATGTAAAGGAAAGTCATGTATTCAGATGCTATCTATCTGGAAGATGGGGAAGCCCATCTCCACATCTCAGTGGAGGCATAGGTTTTTATAAGGAGGGAATGTAAAAGGATGCAGCCAGGACCCCCCACCTCAAAAGAGGAATTTGTAACCAGGTCCAGAACTCAGGGTGTCCAGGGAATATTAAAAATATGTAGATGTCCTCAACCCCACAAGTCTGGACTGGGGGATGGGACAGATAGAGCAGGGTCATTAAGAGTTATTTTGAATATCAGTAGTTGGCTAGCTTCACACCTGATATGCAAAAATGATTATTTTATACACACACACACACACATACTGGGGGAGAAGGAAGATTGGTAGAGGACTGAATGGGAGCCCACTTATCTTCTCCAGCACCAACCTAGAATTACAACTCAATTGTGGAGAAACCACCTGGAACAAAAAAAAATTGAACAATAGCCAGAGAGAAGCATATAACTTTGGATATATAGAACCAGCTTCAAAACAACCAGTGTGGTAAGGAGTGTGGTGGAGACACAAGAAGTCTGGCTGGGTGCCCACAGGTGTCAGTGCAGGAGAGATAATTAAGCAGCCAATTAGAGTTCCCAAAGAGGACTGGAGTCTAAACCCTAAGCTAGGATTCCCAGCCTAGAAGCCCTAAAAGTACACAGATACCAACCAGTGGAAAGAGCATCAGCTTTGCTTTCTGCCAGAGACATGCAGATGGAGACGCAAGGACCATTTAAAGGTCCAACACACAAATCTTCATTTGTAGTCACCTATCTGGGGCTCAGGCAAGGGCAGGTACAGAGTGGGCTGGAGACATCTGAGGAGAGACTGGAGACAGAAGCCTTGGGGAGAGAACTGAGATTGTAACTACCAGGATCCTGGTGCTGAGTCATCTCCCAGACAGAAGCAGCCTTTGTGCTCAGGCAGACCACTCTGCTCTGAGTATCAGTAGACTGAGGGAAACAATAGTCCTGACCCAGGAGGGTCTCTGCCCTGGCCCTTTGGTGCTTAACCCTGACTGCTGAGTCTTAGTGACCAGATAAACAACTGCAGCAGACAGCCAGAGATAGTAGATCACTGGCAAAGGTGGGGCAGATTGGACTAGAGAGACTTGAAGAAAGGCTGGGGACAGAGGCTTTTGGGAGAGAACTGAAAGTAGCTGCCTGGATCCGGTGCTGAGCCAATCAGCCCACGCACACAGAGCAATCATCTTTCTCAGGTAGATCACTCTCCTCTGAGCAGCAGCTACCTGAGGGGAAACAATAGCCCCCTCCACAGGAGGGATTCAGAAGGCCCTGCAGTGCTTAAACCTGACTGCTGAGTGCTCAGGGACAATATTAATAATTGAAGACAGCTAGTGACAGCAGATCCCTGAACACATCAAATAGGTTGCCTAAGATCAGACGGGGTTAACATATGACATCGCCAGAGGCAGATCCAGAAAGAAAAAAAAACCTGATAAATACAAGAGGCTACCAACATGAAAGCCACTGTGGTCTTCTTCATAATTTGTGATATTTCTTTTCCTGCATAGCTTTTATAACATTCATTTCTTGTACAGCAAATTTGTATATATGTCACAAGATTTTATACTACAGTGTATTTCAATTCACATATTTTGCCTCTCCCTTCCCTTAAGCCCATCTTACCTTCCTTGCAATATTCTCATTTCAAATTTGGTTTCTCTCTAGCTACAACTTATTTCCATTCCACACTCTTACTATTTCTCCTCTGTCCAAATATTTAAAATGAATTCTCTTGTCAAGTGTCATTTCACATCCTTTTGTCCAGCTATTAAAATACCCATGTTCCCTGTACACCTGTCACAAAATTTGCTAGTTGGTGGTTGGTAGGGTAGTTTTTGTTGCATTGTTTTTAAAGGTTATCTTTAGAGCTTCACTAATTCTGTATTTCAAATAAAAAATTTTACTGGACCACTTTCCTACTATTTTTTTTAACTAAAATTGTTATTATGCTGTTGTATCCTGTTGTTTTCTTTTCTTTTTTGTCTTCTATTTCTCTTTCATCCTCCCATTTTATTTATTCTCCTTTTTTTCTTTTCCTTTACATACCAAATACAATTTTTTCCCTCAGTCTAGTTTTTATATTCCTCACTCTTAGTATCCCCTCTCCCTCTATCATTACAAAATCAATCCCATTCCTCTAAATATCACTTAGATTTTTCTTTCTTTTTACCCTATTATTCCCATACCACCTATATGCATTTTAGCTCATTTGTTCTTGGTAGTACTCTGGTGGATCTTTCTCTCTAATTTGGCCCCTATATTTTTATTAATTATTTAATATTTTCCTTCCTTTTTCTTTCTCTCTCTCACTTTATTTTACTTTACACTATTTTCATTTCTATTTAAACCTAATATTTAACCCTTCCCTTCTAATACTCCATTTCACATTCTTCATTCCCTTTATTTATTCATGAGGTAAACTTTACCTTCTCTCCTTCCATTGCTCTAACTCCCAAACTCTTATTAGTGCTCTTCCCTCTACCTTCTCAAAATCATTTCTTTTTCAGTAGGTCATCTCATATTTATTCTCTTTTCTTATAACAGTCTTACTCTTACTACACTAGTGTTAATACTGGTTCATTTACTATTGATAGTGGGATTGTGGGGGAAAGTTATATTTTTGGGTGTAGGTTTATTTCTTGGGCTCTGGTTTTGTTCAGGCGGCCCTTGTACAACAGCACAAAAGATGTTGTGGGTGAAGTAACCCTCAGTCAACCAGCAGCAGGGAAGAACCCATGGAAGAATGACCCAACAACAATCAAATCCAATTATATCCAGAAACCAACATAAAAGGCATAATGGACAATCCCAAGAATATCAAGTTGAGGTGATCAAGGAGACTGCACTACTGTATCTCACAGGCCAGCCTCCCACCATAGAATTTCACATCCCTCAAAGTCAGAAGTAAAAAAAGAGCAATTTAAAAAGCTGAAGCTATCAAGAAGAGTCCCACAAACAATAGGAAGACAAAGAACAAACCCCCAATCTAAAGGAAAGAAAGAATCTTCAGAATGAATGCTAAATGAGATAGAAGCGGTCAACTATCAGATACTGAGTTTCAAAACAATTGTTGTAAGGAAGTTCAATGAACTCAGTGAAAACTACCAAAAACTACTGGGGAATTACAAGGAACTTACTACAAACTATATCAGCATAAAAAAAAGGACAAAGAAAATCATCAAACAAGGTCAGAAAGAGATGAAGAATACAATTTCTGAATTAAAGAACACAGTACAAGGAATCAAAAGCAGGCTCAATAAGCAAAAGGATCCAGCTCAGTGAGATGGAAGACAAAATATAAAAAAAAATATATTGAAAAGATCAAGCAAAACAAAAAAAGACTGAAAATGAAGAGGGGTAATTCATGGCAATGTGAAATAAAATAATATCCATATGATAGGGATACCAGAAGGAGGAGAAGAAGAGGAGAAAGTGATAGAAAACCTGATTTAAAAAGGAATGATGGAAACTTCCCTAATCTGATGAGAGAAGAAGCCACATGAGTCCATAAAGCAGAGAGGGCCCCAATCAAGAGGACCCAAAGAGGTCCACTGCGAGATACATCATAATCAAAATGGCAAAATTTAAAGACGAAGAGAGAATCTTAGGCAGCAAGGGGAGAAACAGGAAGTAACATACAAGGGAGCCCAATAAGGCTAGCAGCTGACTTCTCAGTAGAAACATTACAAGGCAGAAGGGAATAGCAAGAAATAATCCAAGTAATGAAAAACAAAGTTCTGCAACCAAGACTACTCTGTCCAGCAAGGCTCTCAATTAAAATGGAAGGCCAAATAAGGGGATTCTCAGACAAAAGAAGGCTAAAAGAATACACTTTCACAAAAGCAGCACTGCAACATGTGGTAAAGGGCCTGCTTTAAGAAGATGAATAAGAACAGAGAGAGAAAGAAGCAAAGGTACAAAGGGAGTAAATTGCAATGATAGATACCTATCAATAATAACCTTAATTGTAAGTGTATAAAGATGCTACAATCAAAAGATATAGGGGAGACAAGATGGTGTTGTGGTAAGAGGGAGCAGGTTCCACTTCCCCTACACATGGAAGAAAAACCTAGCCGATCAGGGGAGGAACAGAGCGAACAGCCAACAGTATCCCAACACATATGAGAATTGGAGATCAAAAATTGTAGTGGACATTGAAAAATCAGACAGTAAAGGAGAGTGCTTCAGGATAATAAGGGCCCAGAGATCAGCGCCAGGGCCAGGTTGCAGCCCCAGGCCCAGTGCTCCTGGCACTGGGTCAACCTCTCACTCCCCGGCCAAACAAGGACTTAGCAGCAGCAGGGGAGGCCTGGTTGCTTGAAGGCAAAGAGGGGAGTGAAGACTGAGTGGCAATCACACAGGGGCTGTGAGCACCCATGCATAGCCCTGGGAAGAGTGTGTGCCAGAGCCTGTGCCACCGAGAGTGGTCTTGCCGCACGCCGTGCCAGCACCCACAACCTGGAGAGAATGTGGTTTTGTGCAAGACCTGGAGCCCACCGCCATGAGCGAGGAAAAGGCACGGGTGCTCAGCAGGATCCACGGTGCCCATGGCCGTGAACTCGGGAGAAGTATGCGCCCCTCATGATCCCCGAGCCCACACACGTGAACACGGAAGAGGCACAGGAGCTCCACAGGATCCCCAGAGCACACAACCATGAACATGGGGAAGGCGAGCGCACTCCGCACTCTGCAGGATCCAGGGAGCCAATTGCCAGGAGCTCCAGAGAGTGTGCTTAGGATGACCCAGATCCCACACACAGGGCCCTTTGGAGAGGCACCAGACTGGCTCTGGGGAGAATGTGCAACTAGCCCTGGGGAGAGTACTCGAGAGGCTGACTGAGTTCTGAACAGGAAGGGAAAAATGAGATACCAACCACCCCTTCAGCCTGCTGAAGCCAACAAGACCAGAAAAAAATGGTTTGGCTAGTGCGAAACCAACAAGAGGCTTTTTGTTATTTTGTCTTTTTATTTTTTAATAACTTATTATTTTTTAATTTTTATTATTTTTATACATCTCAATTACTTATGCTTCTTTCCTTCTTTCTAGTGTTATTCCTTCTTCCTTTCTTTCCAAATGTGTCTCTTCTTCCTTCCATCTTCTGCTTTATTGCCTTCTGTTTTTCTTTTTTGGAACCAGCAAGTTATAAAATATTTGTATTATCATTTTTTAATTATTTACTCATTTTTAAAATGTTAATGGTATTTTGGTATTCCCCTTCTTTCTGTATAGACTTCTTTGTTTGGCTGGTTATATTGTACCATTTGACAGGTTTCCTTTGTTATCTCATTCATCGTGTGTTGCTAATTTACTGTTGTTCACGTCACTTGTGTGCCATTAGCACTCAAGTGTCCTATACTCAAGGTCCTATACTACCTATTCTTGTTATCTAGATCTCATAGACTCCATCATATGATTGCTACTCTAATACTACTGTAAATAATAGCTGTTCCAGACAATTGTAAATACTACACAACACCCCTCCCAGATCTTAGTGAACTTCATGGTTTTCTGAAGTCTATTACTATAGTGGTTAACTCTATTCTCTCTCACACTACACCTATTTACTATTCTTTACTCTCACCCTACCTCAGAATCTGACCTCCCAAAAGCTCACTGCTTTCTAGATCCAACTCAAAAACCTTACCTTCCAAACAAGACTCTTATCTTCTCTCCATCCTTTCTAAAAAGTGGCTAATGGGTGGAATATCATGGTTAACACTATACATAGCCAAAGGATGTCCTATTTCTCCTCTACTGGCTGCTAGTGTAACTATCATAGAATACTCTCTTGCTGTCTTAAACCATTTTGCCTTAGTACTCCAACTGATCACAAAAAAACAGTAGGGGGAAGCTGTGAACTCCAGAATACCTGAAGGAAACTGCACCACTGAATCACACAGGTATTCTACCACAGGAGTTCACCCATAAACCCAGGGAGCCAAAGCAGATCAATTTAAGAAACAGCATCTAACCAGAATAGTCTCATGAAAAATGAGAAGACAAAAAAAACAACAATCCTCAAATGAAGGGAAAGGAGGAAGCCTCAGAAAGAATGCTAAATGAAATACAGTTTAGTTTAGGCAACTAAACTATCAGATATTGAGTTCAAAGAAATGATTATCAAGAAGCTGAACGAGCTCACAATGAGCTAGCAGAAACTATAGGGAAGCTACAACAAATACACTGAAAACTACATAAACATGAAAAAAGAAATAGAAACTATCAACAAGGGCCAAGAGGAAGTGAAGAATACAATTTCTGAACTGAAGAAAACAGTAGAAGGAATGAAAAGCAGGATTGATGAAGCAGAAGATCAGATCAGTAAATTGGAGGACAAAGTAGAAAAAAACACCCAGAAAGAGCAAGAAAAGGAAAAGAGGATCAGAAAGAATGAAGAGGGACTAAGATAAATGAAAGAAAATATGAAATGTAATAATATCCGTATAATAGGGATACCAGAAGGAGAAGAAGAAGAGCAAGGGATAGAAAACCTATTTGAAAAAGTAATGATGGAAAACTTCCCTAATTTGATGAGAGAAAAATTCACACAAATCCAGGAAACACAGAGTCCCAATCAAGAGGAACCCAAGGAGGCCCACCTCAAGACACATCATAATTAAAATGGCAAAATTTCAAGACACAGAGAGACTATTAAAGGCAGCAAGGGAGAAACAGGAAGTAACATACAAGGGAGGTTCAATAAGGTTAGCAGCTGACTTTTCAATGGAAACACACCAAGCCAAAATAGAATGGCAAAAAATATTCCAAGTAATGAGAACCAGAGGTCTGCAACCAAGGCTAATTTACCCAGCAAGGCTCTCAATCAAGGCACAAGGCCAAATAAGGAGTTTCCCTGACAAAGGAAGGCTAAAAGAATACGATTCCACCAAACCAGCTCTGCTAGAGATACTAAAAGGACTGCTTTAAGGAAAGGAAGGACAAGAGAGAAAGAGAGAGAGAGAGGAACACAGGTACGAAAATGGCAATGAATAAGTACCTATCAATAATAACCTTAAATGTAAATGGATTAAATGCTCCAATCAAAAGACATAGAATAACTGAATGGATAAGAAGGAATGACCCACAGATATGCTGCCTACAAGAGACCCACCTCAGGATGAAAGACCCACACAGGCTGAAAGTGAAGGGATGGAAACAAATTTTACAAGCAAATGGACAGGGAAAAAAAAAGCCATGGTAGCAATACTCATATCAGACAAATTAGGCTTACAAAAAAGGACCATAAAAAGGGACCCAGAAGGTCACTTTATGATACTCAAGGGAAGAATCCACCAAAAAGACATAAACATTGTAAATATATATGCACCCAACATAGGAGCACCACATACATAAAGAACATCCTAGAGGACTTCAAGAAAGATATTGACAGCAACACAATTATAGTGGGGGACCTTAATACCCCACTGTCAAAAATGGACAGATCTTACAAACAAAATATTAACAAAGATACTGTGGCATTGAACAATACCCTTGATGAAATGGACTTAACTGATATAAACAGAATCCTCCATCCCAAAGAAGCTAAATACATATTTTTTTTCAAATGTACATGGAACATTTTCAAAGATAGACTACGTCATAGGACACAAAAAAGTCTCAACAAATTAAAGAAAATTGAAACCATACCAAGCATTTTCTCGGAACACAAGGGACTGAAACTGGAAACCAACTTTAAGGTAAAAAAAAAAAAAAAAAAAACCAAAACACTCAAAATCATGGAGATTAAATAGCATGCTATTAAACAATGAATGGGCCCAGAATGAAATTAGGAAAGAAATCAAAAAGTTTCTGGAAACAAATGACAATGAATTCACAACAACCCAAAACTTATGGGACACAGCCAAGGCAGTCCTGAGAGGGAAGTGCATAGCGATACAGGCCCATCTAAAAAAAAAATAGAAACATTTCAAACAAACAGCCTAACCCTATGTCTACAAGAACTGGAGGAAAAACAACAAAGACAGCACAGAGCAAGCAGAAGGAAGGAAATAACCAAGATCACAGCAGAATTAAATGACATAGAGACTAAAAGCACAATTCTAAGGATCAATGAATCCAGGAGCTGGTTCTTTGAACAGATAAACAAAATTGACAAGCCTTTAAGCAGACTGATCAAGAAAAAAAGACAGAGGATCCAAATAAAGACAATCAGAAATGAAAGGGGAGAGATTATAACTGACACCACAGAAATACAAAGGATTGTAAGAAATTACTATGAAGAACTGTATGCCAAGAAATTTGAAAACCTAGATGAAATGGACAAATTTCTAGAAAATATAATCTTCCAAAACTCAATGATGAAGCAGAAAGCCTGAATAGACCAATAAGGGGAAATGAAATAGAGCTATAATCAAAAAACTCTCAGCAAAGAAAAGCCCAGGTCCAGATGGTTTCTCAGGGAATTCTACAAAGCATTCAAGGAAGAGCTAACCCCTTTCCTTCACAGACTATTCCAAAAGGCCAAAATGATGGAAGACTCCTAATCTCTTTTTATGAAGCCAGCATCATCCTAATCCCAAAACCAGACAAAGACACAAAAAAGAAAGAAAAATTCAGACAAATATCGCTGATGAACATAGATGCTAAAATCCTCAACAAAATATTGGCAAACTGCATCCAACAATACATTAAAAAGATCATACACCATGATCAGGTGCAATTCATACCAGGGATACAAGGATGGTTCAATATTCAGAGACCAGTAAATGTAATACACCACATAAACAAAAACAAAGACAAAAATCACATGATCATATCAATAGATGCAGAAAAAGTATTTGATAAGGTACAGCACCCATTTATGATAAAAACACTCAGCAAAGTGGGAATAGAGGGAGCATTCCTCAACATAATAAAGGCCATACATGAGAGACCTACAGCCAACATAATACTCAATGGGCAAAAATTAAAATCTTTTCCATTAAGATAAGGAACAAGACAGAGGTGTTTAATTTCATCACTCCTATTCAATATAGTAATGGAAGTTTTAGCCACGGCAGTCAGACAGGAAAAGGAAGTAAAAGATATTCAAATAAGAAAGGAGGAAACAAAACTGTCACTTTCTGCAGATGACATGATAGTGTACATAGAAAATCCTATAGACTTCACCAAAAAACTGCTTGACCTAATAAATGAATTTGGAAAAACAGCAGGATACAAAGTCAATATCCAGAAATCAAAGGCATTTTTGTATACCAACAATGACACATAAGAAGCATAAATCATGAAAAAAATCCCATTTGATATAGCAAAAAGAAAATAAAATACCTAGGAATAAACCTAACCAAAGAGGTGAAAGACCTGTATTCAGAAAACTACATAAAGCTGCAGAAAGGAATCAAGGAAGACACAAAAAAATGGAAGCATATACTGTGTTCTTGGATTGGAAGAATTGACATCATCGAAATGTCCATACTACCCAAAGCAATTTATAGATTCAATGCAATACCTATTAAA
The DNA here is from genome assembly GCF_004126475.2 of Phyllostomus discolor. Classification (NCBI taxonomy): domain Eukaryota; kingdom Metazoa; phylum Chordata; class Mammalia; order Chiroptera; family Phyllostomidae; genus Phyllostomus; species Phyllostomus discolor. The sequence goes on along the minus strand of NC_040911.2, from coordinate 61,228,642 downwards.
GTACCAATGGCTTATTTCACAGACATAGAACAAACACTTCAAAAATTTATATGGAACCATAAACAACCCCGAATAGCTGCTGCAATTTTGAGAGAAGAGCAAAGTAGGTGAGGTCACAATACCTGACACTAAACTGTATTACAAGGCCACTGTAATCAGAAGAGTCTGGTACTGGCATAAAACCAGGGACATGGACCAATGGAACAAACAGAGAGCCCAGAAATAAACCCAGGCTTCTACATTCAATTAATATTTGACAAAGGGGGCAGCAACATAAAATGGAGTAAAAACAGTCTCTTCAACAAATGTGTTGGGAACCGCCCTGACTGGTATTAGAAGCTGAAACCCCCGCCTAGGCTAAGGCTAAGGGAACGCCCTTGGAACTGTAAGCCAGCAAGGAGACAAAAGCTTATCTCCCTGGCAGGAATGCTGCTTCTGCTGCTTTATTCATAACTGAACCCCAAAAGAAGGACTTGGGGGGCTGCAGCAAAAGGGGGTGATGGACCCTCGTTCCTCGGCTTTGACATAGCCTGAGTTCTCATCCTCTGGGAGAAAAACTCCTTATCTCTTGGTTGCCTTAGTTCCCCTGCTCCACCTAAGCCTGAAACAATGACAGGGTGGTGCAGCTCTGTGCTGAAAAGGGCGGATTCCCCAGGTGATCAGGCCTAAGAAAGAATATGTAAATTACTGTGAAACCTCTTTGTTTAGAAAACTCTCAGTTGAATGAGAAGGGTCCAAGGAGGAAGTTAGTTTGTTCCTCAAAGGCTTACAGCTCTTTGACCCCGACTCAATAGACTGGCAGAGTTCCTTGTTTACTATAGTTCCTTACTTCCCCCTAATGAGTACTGTACTTTACCTGAATGATTATGCATAATGAGCCCAATAAAAGCAGGTATGGACAGTAAATCGGAGCGCTCCCCACTGGGGGGGTGGCCATTTCGTCCCTACTTCCCCACAGAAACTAGTCTTGTCTCTGTGCATGTTTTTTTCTTGCGTGTTTTTCGGCGAGCCATCCACAGCATTCCGTGATCACTGCTGGCCAGTGACCCACGCGCATCACAAATGGTGTTGGGAAAACTGGACAGCTACATGCAAAAAAAATGAAACATGAGTACCAACTTAAATCATACAGAAAAATAAATTCAAGGTGGATAAAAGCCTTAAATATTAACTGTGACATCATTAAAGTCCTAGAGGAGAACATAGGCAGGAATATCTCACTTATTTCCTGCACCAGCATTTTTACTGATATGTAACCTACAGCAAAAGACATTAAGGAAAGAATAAACAAATGAAATCTCATCAAAATAAAAAGCTTCTGCACGGCTAAAGAAAATAGTATTAAAATAAAAAGGGAACCAACTGTATGGAAAAACATATTTGCCAATGATACCTCAGACAAGGGTTTCACCTCCAAAATATATAAAGCACTTACACAACTCCACTCTAAGAAGACAAGCAACCCATTAAAAAATGAGAAAAGGACTTGAATAGACACTTCCCCATGGAGGACATACAAATGATCCAGAGACACATGAAAAGATGCTCAGTATTGCTAGCTATCAGTGAGATGCAAATTAAAACCACAATGAGCTACCATTTCACACCGGTCAGAATGGCTATCATCAACAAAGCAACAAACAAGTGTTGGAGAGGTTGTGGAGAAAAGGGGACTGTAGCACCCAGTGGACGCAAATACAGATATCGGAGCCTTTAGGGCATCAAAGATGTTACTTTATTGGCCAAGTTTAACCTGTGCAGGGGCAAACTCTGTGTCGAGTGACACAGTGCCCACAGAGGAGCACGAAAGAGAGTGGCATGCCAATATTCATATCCAGGTCCTTATATATGGGTTTTGGCGTGAGAAAGCAAGCATTCCATAAAAAAAAAAAAACTGATGCCGTGGTCAGCTATTTGCTTACAGAGACCTCGCGCGGGAATTTCAAACCAAGCATTCTTACAGTAGGGGGGAAGGCAGGATGTTTGTTTAGTAACCTAGTAATCTCCTGGCTCTAACTAGCTAGGTTCCTATTTCCTCATGGTCTAAGTTTATCCCTACTCCTTACATTCCCCCGTTTTCTCTTGAAGGGGTTTGTCAAACCCTTGACTGTTCATCATTGGGAATAATAGTATAGGGTTGAGATAGAACCATTAGCTTTACTACTTCTATTCTTTCTTTAATAAAGGCTATGACTTTATTTAGAATACAGGGTCCTATAGTAACTAATAACAGAAGCAAAAGAAGGGGTCCTGCAAGTGCAGATAAAAGGGTGGTTAGCCATGGGGAAGTATTAAATATGGAAGCATACCAATTAGAGTTTTCTTCTTCATTGTCTCTCTCTTTGAGTCTTTTGGTTAAAGTCTTGATATTCTCTCTTATTACCCCTGAATGATTGGCATAAAAACAGCATTCTTCTAAGGCAGCACAAAGTCCTCCCTGCTTTAGGAATACGAGATCTAATCCTCGTCTCTTTTGGAGAGCTACTTCTGCTAGGGAGTCTACTTGACGTTCTAGATATATTACCTGATCGGAGAGGAGAGAGATGTCCTTGGTAAACATTTGGGATAATCTTCTTAGGCTTAGTTCTCCTTGTATCAAAGATGCTGCTCCTAATGCTGTTGAACCTACTATACCTATGGTAGCTACTATAGGAACTAATAGTGGTGCACGAGTGACCCGTCGAGGGAGCCCTAAGAGGAAGTTAGGATTTCCACCATATAAATACACTTGTGGTATTATGTAGGCACTCACACATAATTCTGGGCTAATTGGCATTAGACACTTGTAGATACCTTGTGTACATACAAACCATATACCTTCTGGTGCCCACATAACCTGAGGCACTTCCCTTGCAAGGGATATATTTTGTAGATCTATACAATAGTCACTATAATTAGAGGTTAATACAAAATTGGCCAACAAATAACAAGTCCCTCTTCCGTGGAATTCAGCTAGAGTTAGCCCTCCCCCCATAATACATGCATCAATTTCTTCCATGTGTTCCTTACTTGGGCTCCCTCGTAATATTGTAATATCTGGGGCTAGTTCTCCCCCTCGGGAAGTATTTGCTCCTAACCCAATATAAAATGGAGGTCTAGGGCTTAAACATAACCAACAGGATTCAGTTACACTTGGCTGTGTACTGTTAAAGAAAGGGAATACCTTATCTAAAAGCCCTAAGACTAAATTATCTTGATGATGCAGTCTCTCCAGGAAGGGGTTAGGAGTACGGCCTATATCAGGCAGCCATTGCTTGGCTATCTCGGGCTCTGTGGGAGTTGGACTAAGGTCTTCTGGACTAATTGAGTTTTCGGCTATTCGTCTAGGAGGCTCCGTCGGGGGAACCATAGGAGGTAGTCGTGGGAGTAGTCTGCCCCCAGCTCCTCTAAATGGAGGCTTATATTTAGTGGGTAATTTTCTCACAGTAAAAAATGTTCCTGGGTCAGTTCCCGATGTATACAATCTAATTCCCCACGTACGACCCTTAACCCACTCTGGGTCAGTTGGATGTAGAACCATTATACTTATTGGGTTACAATTTTTTATTTTACATAGAGCAGTGTTTTCCTTGTGTCTGGTAAGCTTAATATGTGAATCACTTCCTCCTCCGGGGGTCCATTCTAATGGGCTTACTATTGTTTCACAACCCCAGCTTTTACAATAAAAGCCTGTTTCCTGTCTGGAGTGGGACACCCATATGCTGTTGTTCGACTTAGTTGTTTGTGCAGGAATTCTTCTTCATCTTTCACTAATGGCCTTGACGGCACTCCTCCACCCACAATTCCGGAAGAGGTATACAGATTACTGCTTCCCAATCTGTCAGAGAGTGATGAGTCCCACAGACTGTCTCCAAAAAGTTTAGACAGATCAATAGTCAGGTTTAGTGTGTCTTCCCCTCCCCAAGTATAATTCTCAGCAAGTGCAGTCCCATCTGCCATTCTAATTAAGACCCATTCCTGTCTCTCTCACCCTGAGCAGGCCAAACACCAGGATACTGCCAGCCCTAGACAGAGGAGAAGGTGAGTTTCAAGGGCTCTCCTGGCTTTTGCTTGACCTGCAATTTTTGCTGGCTATCCCCGGGCGGCTGGGCTGGCTTGGTGTGGGAGAGATGGATCCAGTAGGGCTTCTCAGCCACCCGAACTGCAGAGGGGGTACTTAGCAGTACTTGAAAGGGTCCAGTCCACCGAGGCTCTAGGTTGCCCCTCCTATGGTTCAGGATCCACACCCACTGCCCAGGTTCTGGTGCTTCCGGTAGTTTGGCACCTTCAGCCTTCTCTGCCTGGATAGCCTGTCGGAGGGTCCGCACCTCACGTCGAATATGCTGCAGTGCCTGTAAGGACTTTAAGAAGTTATGATTAGACATTTCCAGTTCTTCAGTGGTCAGTTGGGGTACAAGTGGTACCAGCTGCCCAAACATGATTTCATATGGTGTCCATTTCCTCTGGTAAGGGGAACACCGTGTCCTAAAAAGGGCAAAAGGGAGTAGCTCGACCCAGTTTTCGCCGGTCTCCTCTCTTAACTTAATTATGGTTTCTTTAAGAGTCCTATTCATTCTTTCTACTTGTCCTGAGCTTTGTGGTCTATATATACAATGTAACTTCCACTTGATACCTAATTTCGTGGCTAACTCTTGTGATATGGCAGATATAAAAGCCAGCCCATTGTCTGAGCCTAGGGCAAGGGGTATGCCATACCTGGGTACAATCTCCCGTAGTAGAATCTTGCACACCGTGGATGCTGTTTCTCCTCGAGTGGGGAATGCTTCTAGCCACCCAGAGAAGGTATCTACTAAAACTAATAGATACCTATAGCCATACTTTCCAGGGGTCATTTCAGTAAAGTCTATTTCCCATAGTTCCCCTGGTGTACTTCCTCTATACCTGACCAAGGGAGGCAATTTCTTACTTGGTGGGTTCACTCTAGCACACGTGCTACATCTGGAGACAACTGACTCAATGGTACTTTTCATTCCTGGGCTATAATAGTACTGGCATATTAGCTGCTCTACCTTGGTCTGTCCTAGATGCGTGCTGGTATGAATGTCCTTAATAATTTGCCTTAGAAGTCCTTGGGGCAGGTAGAGCCTTGAGTCTGGTAACTCTATCCATCCTTGCTGATTCTGCATTCCCCCTAGTCTCTTTCCATCTTGCTCTTCTTCATGTGTATAGTTGGGGTGAGGGGGTAGCCTAGGCTGAGGCAGGAGAGGGAGTACAGTCTCTGGGGAGCCATACGTGGCCTCCCTCGCAGCTGAGTCCGCTAGCCAATTCCCCTTTTCAACTGGTGAATCTCCTTTTTGATGTCCCTTGCAGTGGATAATGGCAACCTTAGTTGGTAACCATATAGCATCTAATAGAGCGAGGATTTCATCCTTATTTTTAATGTCTTTGCCTCCTGCAGTTAGGAGGCCTCGTTCCTTATATATGGCCCCATGTATGTGGGCAGTGGCAAAAGCATATCGGCTGTCAGTATAAATATTAGCAGTTTTTCCCTCCACCATCTGCAGGGCTTGGGTTAGCCCAATTAGCTCAGCCCGCTGTGCAGAGGTTCCTGCAGGCAGGGCCTTCTGCCATAATATTTCATCTTCAGTGGTCACTGCTGCCCCTGCATGCCTTAACCCGTCCGTGACAAAACTGCTACCATCCGTAAACAAAGTCAAATCAACCTTTTCATATGCCTGGTCTTTCAAATCTGGACGGGAGCCAGTCACTGTGTCAAGAATCTGTTTGCAATCATGGGCTATAGTAGAGTCCGGCACAGGCAGAAGGGTAGCTGGATTGAGAGCCATGGTCTTCAGGAAATGAACCGATGGCAGATTAAGCAGCTGTGCCTGGTAGTGCGTTAGCCGGGCGTTAGACAGCCACCAATCGGGAGGTGCCCTGAGGACCTGTTCAACATAGTGTTCACTGATCACCTGTATGTCCTGGCCCAAAGTCAATTTGCCTGCCTCTTTGACTAGGACTGACGTGGCGGCAAGTGCCCTCAGGCAAGTGGGCCACCCAGAGGCTACTGGGTCTAACTTCTTGGATAGATAGGCCACTGGTCTCTTCCACGGCCCGAGTTCCTGGCTGAGTACTCCTAGTGCAATCCCTCCCTTCTGGGCCACAAATAGCTGGAAGGGCTTAGCCGGATCAGGCAGAGCCAGGGCCGGGGCAGCCACTAATGCTTCCTTAAGGGCTTGGAATGCCTGCCTCTCCTTATCGGTCCATGTGAATGATTCTTCCTTTCCCCGGGTCAATTCGTGTAAGGGTCTGGCCAATTCTGCGAAACCCAGGATCCAGAGTCGGCAATATCCTACCGCTCCTAAGAATTCACGCACCTGTCGTTTGTTGGTGGGCTCCGGGATTTGCAGGACCGTCTGGATCCGCCAGCTGGACAAGGTTCTCTGGCCACCCTGCAAATTATACCCCAAGTAACTTACAGTTTGAGTCACTATTTGGGCTTTCTTAGCAGAGACTTGATACCCCATCTGTTCGAGATCCTGCAGTAAGTTTGTAGTGGCCATTTCACAGTCTTTCTTGCTTCTCGCGGCTATGAGGATGTCATCAACATACTGCAATACCACAACTGACGGGTGTGACGACCGAAAGGCCCGCAAGTCCTTACTTAGGGCCCCATTAAAAATGGTGGGGGAATTCTTGAACCCTTGTGGCAGCCGAGTCCAGGTGAACTGGCCCACTAACCCGTTCTCAGGATCATTCCACTCAAAGGCAAAGATGTCTTGGCTCTGGGGTGCCAGTGGGATACAGAAAAAGGCATCCTTCAAGTCTAGGACCGAATAATAGGTGTGTGTTGGAGGCAACGAGCTTAGCAGGGTATACGGGTTGGGCACTGTAGGATGGATTGTCTCTACCCTCGCATTCACCTCCCGTAAATCCTGCATGGTGCAGTAGTCAAGTGTCCCCGGCTTCTGGACTGGGAGTAGAAGGGTGTTCCAGGCTGACTGGCACTGTCGGAGTATCCCTGCTTTGAGTAAGCATTGCAAGTGCCACGCGATCTCCTGCTTGGCTCGTGCTGGGACCGGATACTGCTGAATTCTAACCGGGCTGGCAGTGCTCAACAATTGCACCAGGACGGGTGATTGGTGAGCCGCCAGTCCAGGTGGATTGGTCTCTGCCCATATGCCAGGTATCTTTGTTAAGAGATCGTTCGGGACTGTCTCCTCCTTACCTTCTTGGATGGTGGCCAATAAGTATTCCTCAGACAGCGGAACAGTTATGTCTAGGTTGACTCCGGCTTCCTGGCTTTCTGAGGAATCCTCTACTTGCCTGAAGGTAATGGTAGCCCAAAGCTTCTGCAATAGATCCCTCCTGAGCAATGGATAGGGGCAATCCGGAATGACTAGGAAAGAATGAATAATTGTTCCTTTTCCTAGGTCAGTTACTCGTGCAGTGGCCCACGGATATGCTTCTGCCTTGCCCGTAGCCCCTACTATTCTGGTAGTTGCCTTTTGTATGTTTCCTTGAGGTTGCTTTAAAACTGAATAGGTGGCTTCCATGTCGACCAGGAAGTCTATAGGCTTCCCTTCGACTTTCAAAGTCACCAGGGGTTCCTGGGAGCCAACTGGAATGGAGCCCTGGCTTAGTCAGTCTAGGGTTTGGAGCAACACCTCGGGGCTCTTTTTCTGCTTTGATCCTTCTACCAATAACTTGGGGCAGTCCCACTTCCAATGTCCCTTCCCTCTACAATACGCACACTCATCTTTTCCCACTTGCCGCCTCTGACTTCTCTGTGGGCCCCCTCCTCTTCCTTTGCCCTTAGTTGGGGCCTGCTGTGCTGTCAGTAGGATTTTGGCAACTTCTTTTGCTCTTCCGACTTCTGGGTCATCTCTATTCACATAAACCTTTTGAGCTATTTCTAGCGACTTACTTCTATTCTCTCCTTCAAATCCTTCTATTTTCTGTAACTTTCTTTTAATGTCTGAGGCAGCCTGTGTCACAAAAGTTATGTTCACCAGCCTTCGATTTTCCTCTGCCTTGGGGTCCAGGGGAGTATATACCCTATATGCCTCCATGAGCCTTTCTAAGAATGCAGCAGGGGATTCTTCTCTGCCTTGAATAACCTTGCCAACCTTACTAAAATTTGTAGGTTTCCTAGCTGCTGCCTTGAGCCCCCTGAGTAGAGCCCGGCGATACTGGAGGAGCACATCCCTTCCCCCAGTAGTGTTGGGGTCCCAAGCAGGGGGTTGAGAGGGGAGAATGTCCTCGATCTCCCTTCTACCAGCCATAGTTTCTCCCTCCTCTCCGAATATAGCTTTTGCAGCCTCTCTCACAATACGGTCTCTTTCTTCTGACGTGAAGAGAGTCTGCAAAATCTGCTGACAATCATCCCAAGTTGGCTGGTGAGTCCTGAAAATAGTCTCTAGGAGGGAAATCAATCCTTGGGGTTTCTCAGAAAACGGGGGATTCTGGTGCTCCCAATTATATAAATCACTAGTCAAGAAGGGTACATAGATCAGCCGCGCGGGTGCCTGCAGCAGAGCATCTGGTGCTAAAGGCACCTCGCGAAGAGGTAAGACTGTAGCCCCTCTCGCTGCAGGCAAAAGCACCCCACCCCCTTCCCCAGCCAAAATGGCGTCTTTTCCTGCCATGGGCAAAAGAGCCCCACCCCCTTCCCCAGCCAAAATGGCGGCTTTTCGCGCCGCGTAAACGGCACCTCCCCAAGTGTGTGGCGGGCTCATAAGTCCGTCGATCCCAGGCAGAGAGGAATCTGGCTCCTCCTCCCTACGAGGGTAGGGAGGAGGTGCATTTACTGGGTCTACATGGTCCTCTGGTGGACTGGACAAAACTGGGTACAACCTAGGCTGAGCTCGGGGAGGTTCAGGGGCGGGCGCTGTGTCTTTTCCCTTCCCCCCACTTTTAGGTGTGGCCAGGAAAATCGCCCGCCTTCCCCAGTGGCCCCCACCCAGGTACTTCTTTATGTTTGCAGGCCTTTCTGTTGCAATGTCTACCCAAACATCAATATAAACTAACTGGTCGGGATGAGGAATCTGATAGACTGTGGCCCGTACTGCAAACAAGATAGGCAGATTAAAAGTGCCCTCAGCAGGCCATCCCACATGGAAGGTGGGCCATTCCAATTGGCTTAGTGTCCGCAGGAACTCAGGGTCCGGTGGTAGTCCACCATAATCTCGGGCTCGCCTCTGGAAATCAGAAAAATTCTTTAATAGACAATCAAGTGGGGAGCTGGGCGCCGATTCTCGCTGCCCCATCCTGGGAGGGCTTAAGTTAAGAAAGCAATCAACACACCACACAGACAAACAAGGTACAGAGCTCAGTCGCTCGCCTGCCTGGCCTGCCCTCTTGCGAGGTGATGCTGGTCTTAGCTAAAGTTGCCTGATCAGAGTCTGGGTTAGATTGCCAATCCTCATGGCGTATTGATCTGACACAGGATCCGCAGGTTAGGGCCCTCTCATGCCCCGTAGGTTTCCCCGTGGAGCTACAAACACAGTCATTCACAAGCTCGTTCAGTCACACAAATATTTCAATCGCAGCGCGGGGCGCAGCGCAAAAGGGGAGGGAACCTGAAGTGACCGGTCACTACTTAATTTCCAAAACCAAATTCCAGGGGTGGTGTCCCGCCTCTGGAAGTTCCTGGGTAGATTATCAGTGGCGTCCCACCTCTACCTCAGGATCATTTGCTCCAGAGCCCAGAAACCAGAAACCAAAAGAGGATCCTCAGCACTTACTTAGCTTGAGCTGGCCTTCCGGTCTCCGAACTGAAAATCCATCCATAATCTCGCTGGGGCCTCCAGAATGTAGCACCCAGCGGATGCAAATACAGATATCGGAGCCTTTAGGGCATCAAAGATGTTACTTTATTGGCCAAGTTTAACCTGTGCAGGGGCAAACTCTGTGTCGAGTGACACAGTGCCCACAGAGGAACACAAAAGAGAGTGGCATGCCAATATTCATATCCAGGTCCTTATATAGGGGTTTTGGCGTGAGAAAGCAAGCATTCCATAAAAAAAAAAAAACTGATGCCGTGGTCAGCTATTTGCTTACAGAGACCTCGCGCGGGAATTTCAAACCAAGCATTCTTACAGTAGGGGGGAAGGCAGGATGTTTGTTTAGTAACCTAGTAATCTCCTGGTTCTAACTAGCTAGGTTCCTATTTCCTCATGGTCTAAGTTTATCCCTACTCCTTATAGTAATCTCCTGGCTCTAACTAGCTAGGTTCCTATTTCCTCATGGTCTAAGTTTATCCCTACTCCTTATAGTAATCTCCTGGCTCTAACTAGCTAGGTTCCTATTTCCTCATGGTCTAAGTTTATCCCTACTCCTTATAGGGACCCTACTGCACTTTTGGTGGCACTGCAGACTGGTACAACCACTGTGGAAAACAGTATGGAATTTTCTCAGAAAACTAAAAATGGATCTGCTTTTTGACCCAGCAATTCCACTGCTTGGATTATATCCTAAGAACCCCGAAACACCAGTCCAAAGGAACCTATGCACCCCAATGTTCATAGCAGCACAATTTACAATAGCCAAATGTTGGAAGCCACCTAGGTGCCCATTGATAAATGAATGGACCAAAAAACAATGATATGTTTACACAATAGAATTCTATGCAGCAGAAAGAAAAAAAGAGCTCCTACCAATTGCGACAGCATGGCTGGAGCTGGAAAGCATTATGCTAAGCAAAATAAGACAGGCAGTGAAATTCAAGTACCATATGATCTCACCTTTAACAGGAACCTAATCCACAAAACAAAGAAATAAGCAAAATACAGCCAAAGACACTGAAATAGAGAACAGGCTCACAGAGTTCAGCAGGGAGAGGAGAGGGAATTGGGGGGATTATCAGGGGAGAATGGGAAGCCTTTAAAGGAACAAATATAAATGACACATAGACAAAAACTAGGGAGGGATGAAAATGGGAGGGAGGTGGCGAGGGAAGAGTGGGTGGGCTGGGATGGGATTAAAGGACAGAAAACTGTATTCGAACAATGATTAAAATAAAAAAAAAGATACAGGGTAGCAAAATGGATAAGAAAACATGAACCAAACATATGCTGCCTAAAAGAGACTCACCTCAGAACAAAAGACCTACACAGACTGAAAGTGAAAGGCTGGAGAAAATATTACATGCAAATGGACAGGAAAAAAATGGGGGTAGCAATACTTACATTTGAAAAAATAGACTTCTAAACAAAGTCCATAAAAAGAGACTGAGGTCACTTTATAATACTTAAGGGAAGAATCCATCAAGAAGACATAAACATTACAAACATATTTGCACCCAACATAGGAGCTCTCAAATACATATGGAAAATCTTGTAGGACTTGGGGAAAGATACAGACAGCAACACAGTTATACTACAGGACTTTAACATCTCACTGTCAAAAATAAATACATATTCTAAACAAAAATATCAACAAGGATGTTTCGGCATTGAACAATGCCCTAGGGCATGGGTATCAAACTCATTTTCACCAGAGGCCATATCAGCCTCGAGGTTGCCTTCAAAGGGCAGGATGTAATTTCAGCTCCTTAACAATTATGAGTACTTACAACTATATACTCCTAAAATTACTTTGGCCCTTTGAAGGCAACCGTGAGAATGATTTGGGCCCCAGTGAAAATGAGTTTGACACCTCTGGTTATTGTCTAGGACAAATGGAGTTAACTGATTATATATATATACATATATATATAGAATCTTTCATCTTGAAGAAGCAAAATATACACCCTTTTCATATGCACAAGGAAAAATTTCAAAGATAGACCTCATGATAGGACACAATACAAAACTGAAATCATAGAAAGCATCTTGTCAGAAGTTAAGGGCCTGAAAAAAGAAACCAACTACAAATAAAAATTCAAAAACCCTCAAACTCACTGAGATTTAATAGCATGATATTAAACAATGAATGAATGGGTCAAGAATGATATCAAGGAAAAAATAAAAAAGGTCCTGGAAACAAATCAAAATGAACTCACAACAGTCCAAAACTTTTGGGACACAGTGGAAGCAGTCTTGCAAGGGAAGTTCATAACTATACAAGCATACCAAAAAAAAAAACCAAAAAAAAACATAAACATTTCAAACAAACAACCTAACACTGCATCTACAAGAACTGAAGGAACAACAACAAAGACAACCCAGAGAAAGTGGAAAGAAGGAAATAACCAAGGTCAGAGAAGAATTGAACAACACAGAGACTATAGAAACAATTCTATGGATCAATAAATCCAGGAACTAATTCTTTGAAAAGATAAACAAAATTGACAAGACTTTAAGCAGACTCATCAAGAAAAAAAGAGACAGGAGCCCAATAAACACAATCAGAAACAAAAGATGAGAGATTACAGCTGATACCACAGAAATACAAAGGTTGCAAGAAATTACTAAACAGAGCTATATGCCAACAGATTTGAAAACCTAGGTGAAATGGACAAATTTCTAGAAAAATATAATATTCCAAAACTAAGTGAAGAAGAAGCAGAAAGCCTGAACAGACCAAAACAACTGATGAAATCAAAGCAGTAATGAAAAAACTCCCTGCACATAAAAACCATGAACTCCTCAGTTTCACAGAATTTTACAAAACATTTAAGGAAGAGCTAACCCCTTTCCTTCACAGACTTTCCCAAAAAATCAAGGGGAGGGAAGACTTCCAAACTCTTTTTATGTAGACAGCATCATCCTAGTCTCAAAAGATAAATATAAAGCAAAGAAAGAAACCTTCAGGCCAATATTGCTGATGAATATAGATGCTAAAATCATCAAAAACTATTGGCAAACTGCACCTGGCAATACATTAAAAGGATCATACACCATGATCAAGTGGAATTCATCACAGGGATGCAAGGATGGTACAATATTTGCAAATCAATAAACATAATACACCACATAATCAAAACAAAAAAAAACAAAATCACATGATCATGGTAATAGATGCAGAAAAAGCATTTCACAAGATACAGCACCCATTTATGATAAAAACACTCAGCAAAGTGGGAGTAGAGGGAGCATTCCTCAACATAATACAGGTTATATATGAGAGATCTACAGCCAACATCATCAAAAACTGAAAGCTTTTCCACTAAGATCAGGAACAAGACAAGGGTGTCTGCCCTCACCACTTCTATTCAACATAGTATTGGAAGTCCTAGACACAGCAATCACATAAGAATAATAAATAAATGGCATCCAAATTTATGGAACAAGGAAACAAAACTGTCATTGTTTGTAGATGACATGATAGTGTGTAGAGAAAACCCTGGAGACTCCATCAAAACACTTCTTGATCTAATAAGTGAATTTGGCAAAATGGTGGGATAAAAAGTCAATATTCAGAAATCAAAGGCATTTTTGTACACCAACAATGAAATATTAGAAAGAGAAATCAGGAAAAAAAAATCCCATTTGTAAAGCAACAAGAAATATAAAGTACCTAGAAATAAACCTAACCAAGGGTGTAAAAGACCTATATTCAGAAAACTACACAACACTGAAGAGAGTAATTAAGAAAAACACAAATGCATGGAAGCATATACCATGTTCATGGATTGGAAGAATTAACATCATTAAAATGTCTATACTACCCAATGCAATTTATAGATTCAATGCAATCCCTATTAAAATACCAATGACAGATTTCACAGATATGACAAATGCTTCAAAAATTTATATGGAACCATAAACAACCCCAAGAAGTGGCAGCAATTTTGAGAAAGTAGGTCAAAGTAGGTGGGATCACTATACCTGTCATCAAACTATATCACAAGGCCACAGTAATCAAAACAGTCTGGTACTGTCATTATAACAGACACATAGACTAATGGAACACAATAGAGCACCCAGAAATAAACCCAAGTAGCTACAGTCAATTAATATTTGACAAAGGGGGCAGAAACATAAAATTGTTTCAAAATAGCCTCTTCAACAAATGGTGTTGGGAGATCTGGACAACTACATGCAAAAAATGAAACTTGATCGCCAACTTACACCATACAGCAAAATAAACTCAAAATGGGTAAAAGACTTAAGTATAAGTCATGATACCATAAAAGTTATAGATGAGAATATAGGCAAGAAAATCTGATATTCCACCCAGCAATGTTTTCACTGATATGTCCCCTAAAGCAAGAGACATAAAGGAAAGTATAAACAAATGGGACTCCATCCAAATAAAAAGCTTCTGCATGACTAAAGAAAATATTAGCAAAATGAAAAGGGAACCAACTGCATGGGGAGCTATATTTGCCAATGATATCTTGGACAAGGGTTTGATCAGCAAAATATATAAAGAACTCACATGATTCTACACCAGGAAGAAAAACAATCCAATTAATAAATGGGCAAATGACCTGAACAGACACTTCTCCAAGGAGTGTGTATGCAGAGGGCGCAGAGACATATGAAAGCATGCTCAGCATCACTAGCCATCAGAGAACTGCAAATTAAAACCACAGTGAGATACCACTTCACACTGGTCAAAATGGCTATCATCAATAAATCAAGAAACAGTAAGTCTGGTTGCGTTGTGGAGAAAAAGGAACCCTAGTGCATTGCTGGTGGGAATGTAAACTGGTGTAGCCTCAAACAGTATGGGATTTCCTCAAGAAACTAAAAATGGAATTGCCTTTTGACCAGCCACTCCATGGCTGGGATTATACCCTAAGAATCCTGAAACACTAATTCAAAAAACCTATGCACCCCAGTGTTCATAGCCGCACGATTTATAATAGCCAAGTGCTGGAAGCAGCCTAGGTGCCCATTGGTAAATGAATAAATCAAAAAATTGTGGTACATTTACACAATGTATAACTACACAGCAGAGAGAAAGGAGCTCCTACCCTTCTGAACAACATGGATAGAACTGGACAGCTCTATTATGCTAAGTGAAGTAAGCCAGGCAGTGAATAATAAATACTATATCATCTCACCTACAAGTGGAGCCTAATTAACAAAACAAACTGGCAAGTAAAATGTAGCCAGAGACATTGAAATCAACAACAAACTGACAGTAACCAGGGGGCAGGAGAGTTGGAAATATGTAGGAAAGAAGGTAAAGGGATATGAATGGACATATGTGAAGGACCAATAGATGGAGCCAAGGGGTGGGGGGTGGGGTTGAGGGTGGGAGGTGGGTGTGGGTAGGGTGGATGAAATTGATGGTGGGAAAATGGAGACAACTGTATTCAAACATCAATAAAAAAGCAAAAAAAAAAAAAAAAAAGAAAGAAAAAGAAAAAGAACCCATGTCTGTAACAGCTGCCTAATTTCATAGATATGTTAAGTAGTGTGGCCACACTTTGAGCCAAGGATATGGGGGAGACTGTGACTCAGGATGTAACTGGGAGGCAAATTCCCCTTGATACACTTGTGTGAGAGCTTGGAGATAGTTTGCCATGCCATGGGGTCATGTAGGAGACTGTTCTGTGTGGCATGGGCCCACTCCCACTCAGAGATGCACAGGACCCATGCCCATGGATAGGTTCTCCCATGGGGAATCAGGCCTGCAATGTGCCTAGGCCGCGTTGAGTCTTGCTTTTACTAAAACTCCCTCACCCTGATTTGCAGCAAACATTTACTGCAAAGTAACTTCCTAAATTCCATGCTAAAGCTCCCCAGTATGGAGTGTAACCAATTCAACTACTTTTCCCTTTTCATTTGCAAATATCCTTCTTCTGTGATGTGATTAGTGACATTGGCTCCTATGTTTTCTGTAAAAGGTAACTGCGTAAAGCAAACCTGTGCATAGTAAATGAGGACCATCAAGTACTGTGCTGAGAAACCAAATAAAGGCCTGTCATGGCAGAGGCCGCGGCTTTTGGCTCCCCTTGGGAAGGGAAGCTGCCCACCCTTTTCCTCCACCTGACTTGGTAATCCATGTGAATGTCTCTCCCCCATCCACAATGTGGTGAACCCCACAAGCTGGGGTCTGCATCAGGGTCACATGTTCCTGGACTTACTACAGCAGCCCAGAAAATCTGGAAAAATACTGGAATGCTGGCAGCTGTGGCCAATTGTAGGAGGAGTCAGAAATGGGGGTTCAGAGGAAGATAACCACCAGGATTTAAAACCAGGCAGGATAGCCATGTGGAGCAGACCACATGGTTTTGGGTGGGAACCACATGGTTTTGGGGCTTCCTTAAAGCCACAGGGCTTAGGAAGCAGGAAAGCAAGATGTAGCGGCCATGTAGAGCTCTTTCTTTAGCAGTTTGGAAGAATGCAGGAGATGCTGTGGGAAGGAAAGGGATGAAAGGACTCATGCTGATGGGCCATGAGAAGGTGCCACATGGGTTTAGATTAAGAACTGGAGATCCCGGTGACACAGCTGATGTTGCTGAGAACTACGTGAGACCTGCCAACTGAGCATGGATTACTGGGAAGGATCAGGGGCTAGTTGAGCCACAGACTTCAATTTTTTTTTCCTGTGATACAGTACCCCTGACTGGGCAAAGGTGTGGAGGAAGGACTATGTGTGTTTGTGGGTGTTTTAAGGGACTTTCAGATTTTAACAGACATTAAGTCATTATCCTAAGCCTATATAACTTTTTTATGGAAAATATTTTGGTTTTTACTT
The DNA here is from genome assembly GCF_004126475.2 of Phyllostomus discolor. Taxonomy (NCBI): domain Eukaryota; kingdom Metazoa; phylum Chordata; class Mammalia; order Chiroptera; family Phyllostomidae; genus Phyllostomus; species Phyllostomus discolor. Next base: position 61,212,103 of record NC_040911.2, on the reverse strand, counting down.
ATTTTTATTTTTTACTGTTTTCCAAGTACAGTTATTTCCACTTTCCCCCTGCCCCACACATGCTCAACTCCCACCCTCAATGCCACCCACTTTGGCTTTGTCCATGGGTCTTTTATACATGTTCTTTGATGAACCTTTCCCATGTTCCCCCCATTCTTCATAGATAGTTCCTTTCCTTTTCACCAAACTCTGGCATTGAAAGCCATGATTCCTAAGGGTGGTGGGCAAGGAGAATTTAGTACAAGGGGAGCCTGGGAGATGGAGTCTACTCAATAACAGTATCTTGTCCCCCCACCCAAGTCCAATCTGTAACAGGAGACGGGAACAGAACAAAGACATCAAGGGAGGAGGTTGAAAAGTTCTCTACATGCAGATGAGCACAATCTGTCCTGATAAGGTAAATGATGGTCTGGTGTACAACATCCTGGTTTACTCATCCTGGATTCACATCATCCAGAACTTTATGTCATTCTGGCTGTACAGCTGAAGATCAGCAAATCTTCTGAAGCTGGGATGCCTGAAGGTCAGAGCCTGTATTGTAAAGTTAGTACTAGGATTCTTAAACAAACATGCTGTTTATACACAAGCTACATATTAGTCAGAGTCAATACTAACAGAAACAATATCAGATGAATGATGGGATGGGTTACAATTCCCGACTATTACACTTTAAACATCACTAACCTAACACTCAGATACTTATAATTATTCAAGCATCTTCTAGATTTGCCAGTTTCAGACTTACAAATGTTGAATGCATACTGATACCTTTGATTTTGCCTTTAGTAGTCAATGTATATTAGTCAATGTAGATGATGGAAAATATTTAATGATGTAGTGACTAATTATTGCTTTATATCTTTTAAGAAGGAAGGCATGTGTTCTGCATGTGACTGGGGCCCTTCAAGTGTTAAAGCTGTGTCTGTCCCATGGCACACAGCTTTGTTGTTAGGAGCCCTGGTCTCTGCTTTCTCTTTGCTTTTTATCAGAAGCCTTGAAATGGGGTTCCCTCAACTTACAAGAATGCATATTCTAGTTTCATGGGAGGTTCCCTTGTGCTTCAGATTGCTTCCTGGTCTAGGGTGAAGCCCTGCACACCCAGCAGGGGGGGATCCTGTACCTGCTGTTTACTTTTCTACTTTTTACTTACTATGCCAGCCTCTTTGTGCAAACATCTGAACTACTAGTGCTCAGGGGAGAGGCTGATTGTTATTGTTACTCCCTGGATTCCCCTGCTCCTTCTAAGGATGTTGCCTGATATAGTTTCTCTTGGCATTTTGTTTTGCTAATGTACTATTTATGACAGAAGAATCTTATCTCTGATTATTTATAGTTTCCTCCTATCCCACCCAATCTCAAAAAAAGCAAAATGTGCCTTTCAGAGACTTTTCAACAAGCTTGCTGGGTGGGAACTCTGTTTTACAGATGGTTTCCATGTACTCTCTCTCTTTTTTTATTTCTTGTCAAGAATATTGCTCTGGCCAGTGTGGCTCAATTAGTTGGAGCTTCATCCAGTAGACTAAAAGGTTGTGGGTTAGATTCCCAGTCAGGGCACATATCCAGGTTGTGGGCTCAATCCTTGGTCAGGGAACATATGAGAAGGCAACTGACTGATGTTTCTCTCTCATGTCAATGTTTCTCTCTCTCTATCTCTCTCTCTCTCCTTTCCTTTCTAAAAGCAGTGAAAAATGTCCTCAGGTGAAGATAAAAATGTATTTGGTCAACAATTTTTCCTCTACCATTATGGCTTCTCTGAAGAGTAATGTCAGAGGCAGTGTGAACCACAGCACACACCTGTTGAGCACACAGACTCATGAAATCTTTTACTCTTTCAATGGCTTATACTTTGGGAATATTATGGGAAATATATATTTGAAGCAAAGTTCCTCTTTTTTAATTTGATAAGTGCTGGTGCTTTGTGATGATTTGATGATGACATTAAGTTTCAGAAGGAGGAAAATTTTAAAATCTGTTTTTACTCCTATCTTTACTCAGAAGTTTCTGTGAAAAAACTAGTAAAATGTTAGAAGTGTTACTCTAAATTGATTTTTAACCAGTGCTTAAAAGAACTTTTCATTCGAAAATATCAAATCTAGTTTTTCAAAACAATTTGTGCTGAATCTAAGTTTTAATTGTAGATGATTAATCGGGTAACTTGTGATACATTGTTATGGAATACTATGCTACCAATAAAAATCATCTTATAGGAGAATATTATTTTTTTTTTTCCCATTTCTTTTTTTTTCTTTTTTTTAACATTTTATTTATTTATTTTTTTTCAGAGAGGGAAGGGAGGGAGAGAGAGAGAGAGAGAGAGAGAGAGAGAGAGGGAGAGAAACATCAATGTGTGGTTGCTGGGGGTTATGGCCTGCAACCCAGGAATGTACCCCTGGCTGGGAATTGAACCTGGGACACTTTGGTTCCCAGCCCGTGCTCAATCTACTGAGCTACGCCAGCCAGGGCAGGAGAATATTATTGACATGATATTTTTACAGAGGGAAATGTGAGCTACAAAATAGTAATAATACTATGGTGATATCTTTGTAGTATACATTTATAAGGATATGAAAGGCCTACATTGAAATATTAACCCAAGTCCTCCCTGAACAATGAGATTTTGAAGTTTTGTTATTTTTAAAACATTTGAGCCATTCTATTTCTTGAGTTTAATATATTGAGCACAAATCAGTCTTAAAATTAGAAAACTGTTAGTAAAACAAACACAAGCCACATAACATAGCTCAGGAGTGAATTTCAAAACATGATACTAACAACCTCCACTGGTGGAGGTTCTGGAACCAGCTCCTTGTGCCCTGTACAATGGACACAATGGAGAGAACAGGCTCACACTCAAACTTTCCCAGCACTATCTTTTTATATTTTAGCATACTGTCAATGATAAGGGGACCCTCTTCTCTCAGTATGAGCCAGTGGTACTGATGTACTTCTCATCCTCTTTGACAGAGAGCCAACAGAAACACACAGCACTATTTCCAGGTAGATTTCTTGCTTCCCAAGCAAAAAAATTTAGAAAAACCATGGATTTTCAGAATACTTGAATTACTCAAATTGGTATTTATTTGTTTAGAATTATACCTCCTGCCTCCATATCTCCTTCCCTGTGGGGAATTACCCATATAATTACCCAATCATGCAGCTGTGATACTTCTCCCCAAAGGTCATATGTTTTGGTCCCACTGTTAGGAAACATGTGTTTCTCATCCTCATAAAGGATTGTTCTTGGCTTTAAATTCCAGCACTTGCAAAATTGCAATAAAGCACATTGGCAGTTTTGGGACTTCTGCAAGCCAACAGCTAAGCCTTGACTTCAGTGAGACTAAACTGCTACATCTATTCTGCAAGTGCATTTGGCATTTTCTCTAAAAAGTCTTCAAATTCCTCACCTGGGGTTTATAAAGCATCTCAGCCAGCCTGCTTTGCAGTCCTGAGATCATGTTTACATTTCACCTACACATTCACAGTGATCTGGGAGGCTCCTGAGGCTGGAGAGTAGCTTGCTAAAACACACGGGAAGGCCTGGGCCTGGGTCCTGCTCAGAAACTGGCCTGAGGACTTTGAGGCACACAGCCATGTTCCCATGCAAGAGTGTAACTCACAACTCCAAATATGTGCTTCCAAGTAAGGGAAGCCTGCCCCAAAATATCCAAAACACTCTTTAATTCTGTTTTTGGACTCATTAGGTAAGGGGTGTGATTAAAAAAATTATTTTGGGAGGATAAAATTTACATACAATGAAATACAGAATTCTTCAGTATTGATTCAATGATTTTTGTCAGTTGTATACACGTGTGTACAATCATCACTTAGTATGAAATATAGAACTTTCACACCACCCCAGACAGTTACCAGAAATTTTCTTCAGTCAAGCACCTCTGCCCCAAATCAAGGTAATCCCAGTCTGACTTCTAGCACCAATGGATTCATTTTGCCAGTTATATACTTTTGTATAAATGGAATCATACAATATGTGTTTGTTTTATCTCACTCAGCATCTCCATTATATTTATTCATGCTGTTGGATATATCAGTAGTTCATTCCTTTTAAATGTTGAGTAGAAGTCCATAAATATAACCTGTTGGTAACCCACAGGCTATCATGTAAAGCTACATTGAAGATTTTTGTACAAAGCTTCTTGTGGATATATTCTTTCATTTGGAGGTGAGGAGTAAATGCCTAATAGTGGAATTCCTAGGGTGGTTAAGAAATAAGCATATAATTAAGAAATAAGAAATGAAATGCAGTGATTTTGAAAATCATAGTTTCTGGTAGATTAATGGCCTCTCAAAGGTAAAAAGAAAACTATGATTCTTTGGTAATTGACATAACCTCATTTATTTGAGATAAAGGCAACTGATATACAGAGGGCCACACAAACCTCTCCCTTAGCTGTAGGGCCAATAAATAACAAAATAGGAATACAGATACCACTCTCTGACTCTGTGCTTCCTGAGAAAGGAATATCAGAAAATTTTATCTGTTCCCACTTATTAGGTAGGGATTATTTCTAAATGAATGAGTTCATTTTTTTGCCTTGACCCACAGTGAACAATATTGAATACATAATGATTATATTGAATCCATGAAGGACTGTTTTATATATGGATTTTCATAATATCATATCACAGCAGTACACTGTGATACAGATAAGGTAAATATCATACTGTCTTGAGGGCATATTCTGGAATTAAATTTCCCCCAAATACATATTATCAATTAGCTTAACTCTTGCTGACAAAATAAATGCTGATAACTTTTGACCTAGCAATAGTGATTCTACTTCTAGAAATGTCTAAGGAACATAAAATACAAAACTGTGAAAGATTTATGTAGAAAGATTTCTGCATTGTTGGTAACAATGGAAAAATACATACAAATTCAATTATTATAAATTCATATGATGGATTATCATGCAGTTACAAAATGTTACAACACAGTCTAATTTTAAAATCACAGTAGAATTGTATGAAAAATAATTTTATCTCTAAAAGAGAGACTAAGAAAACAATCCCATTTAGACCTCCAACTATGAAAATTAGGTACACCTAGGGATAAATTTAACCAAGAAGGTAAAGACCTGTACTTTGAAAATTATAAGATACTAAAGAGAGAAATTGAGGAAGACACAAATCATTAGGAGCATATACCATGCTTATCAAAAAGAAGAATTAATATCATTAAAATGTCCCTACTACCCCAAACAATCTACAGATTGCAACACAATTACTATCAAAATACCAGTGGCATACTTCACAGAACTAGAACAAACCTTCCAAAAATGTAAACAAAACCACAAAAGACACTAAATAGCTTCAGCAATCTTGAGAATAAAGATCAAAATTGGAGTTATCACAATATCTGATATCACACCATACTACAAAGTCATAGTAATCAAAAATAGCATGGTACTAGCATGAAAAATAGGTACGAGATGAATGAAATGGAGTCCAGAAATGAACCAATACCTTTATGATAAATTAATGTTTTACAAAGGAGGAAAGAACATAATGGGTTAAAGACAGTCTACTCAATAAATGACATTAAGAAAAATTGGACAGATACGTGCAAATTAATCACCTGTTACACCATATAAAAGAATAAACTCAAAATGTATTAAAGACTTAAACATAAAGACTTAAAATAATAAAAATCCTAGATGAAAACATAATCAGTAAAATCTTGGAGATCTTCATAGCAATCTTTTTCCTGATGTATCTCCTAGAGCAAGGGAAACAAACAAATAAAAAAGAAATAAACAAATAGATCTACAACAAATTAAAAATGGTTTTGCACAGAAAAAGAAAACAATAAAATCAAAAGACAGCCCACTGAATGGGAGAACATATTTACCAATGACACATCTGATAAGAGATTAATACCGAAACTTATAAGTAAATTATACAACTCATACCCCCCAAAAAACAATTAAATGTAGGAAATGATTTGAATAAGACACTTCTCCAAAGAGGATATACAGATAATCAACAGATATATTAAAGATACTCAACATCACTAATCATTAGAGAAATGAAAATGAAAACCACAATTAGCTATCACCTCACACATGTCAGAATAGATACCATCAGTAATTCAACAAACAAGTGTTGGCAAGGATGTGGATAAAGAGAACCCTTGTGCACTATTGGTTGGGAATGTAGATTGGTACGGCCACTGTGGAAATCAGTATGGAGTTTCCTCAAAAAAATTAAAAGTGGAAATGCCTTTTAATCCAGCAATTCTACTTCTGAGAATATATCCAAGGAAGCACAAAACACTGATTCAAGAACTATATATGTACCCCTATGTTCCTTGCAGCACTATTTACAATAGCCAAGGTTTGGAAGCAACTCAGATGCCCATCAGCCCATTTGTAGACAAGGCAGCTGTAGTAACTTTCACTAGCCCAGAAAAAAGAAAGAATTCTTATCTTTTATGACAGCATGAATGGAGCATGGAGAGTATCATGATAAGTAAAATAAGTCAGTCAGAGAAAGATGGATGCCATATCATTTTACTTATATGTGAGAACTAATGAACAAAACAACAAACAAAAACAGATTCATAGATACAGATAACAGACTGACAGGTATCAGAAGGGAGAGAGGTTAGGTGGTGGGTGAAATAGGTGAAGGGATTAAGCAAAATATAAAACTCAGGCACAAAACAATAGTATGGTGATTATCAGAGGGAAGAGAGATGGGACAGATAGAAGGGGGTAAAGGGAGGATAAATGGTGTTGGAAGGAGACTTGACTTTGGGTGGTGAATGCAATACAATATATGAATGGTGTATTATAGAATTGTGTATTTGAAACCTACATAATTTATTAACCAATGTAACTCCACGGAGTTCAATAAAAATATAAAAAACACTTTTTATCCACAGTATGCTTAGAAATTATCTAAAGAGAGTAAGTAAAATAATAATAATACATAAATTAGCTTACTAAAGCAACTTTGATAAAGAGGTGGAGTATAGGGAAACTACTCACATGGCATGGAACCGTATCTCATCTCTCATGTGGAAAACCAGTTGGGTGAGGTGTGCATACAGGACTACGCCCATGGAGAGGTTTTTTCCATGGGAATCAGGCTTGCTTTATACCTAGAATGCTATGAGACTTTGCTTTTGCTAAGAAACTCCTCCTTACCCCGAATTCAGGCAGCAAGGGCTTACTGCACTTCCTAAAATCTTGAGCCTATACCTCCCAAGTATGAGTGTGACTGGTTCAACCAACTTCTCCCTTGGTCTGCAAACAAATCCTTTCTCGTTGAAGTAATTAGCATACCTTCTTCCTTTGTTTTTTGGAAAAGGTAATACCCTGCAGTGAACCTGTGCTAGTAAATGAGGACTACCCCCATGTAAGGTACCCAAAGAAGCATAAAAACCTGTTCACAGTCAGGGACTGGTCTCTGGACTCTCACACCCACTCTTTCCTCAGAGAGTGGCCATGCCGTCCCTTTTTCTCCACAGGACTTCTGTTGTCCATGTGTATTTGTTCTCTCTAGCGGCCACAAACATGCACGGATCCTGCTGGCCAGGAGGTTCCACATTGGAGGGTGTCCTTTATGTTCTCTTTTTCACTTCTCTGTACTTTCTAATCCTTTAACACCTGTTTATTGGGTACCCATTCTGTAGCAGGCACCCTCCCAGGTGCTGGGTACACAGCAGAAGCTGAAGAAGAGATCTGACTCCATCTCTGTTAGGAGCTTAGGGGCACAGACAGTAAGTCATTAAATAAGTAATATACACTATTTGATTAGTTGTGGACCAGTGCTATGTAGCAAAATTAAACAAAGCAAAATGATTTGGAAAGCTGATGGAATTGGAGATAGTGGTAGGTGTCACTATTTTAAAAAAGCAGCCAGAAGACGCCTCACTAGAAAGGTCACATTTCCACCAGAACCTGAGGTGGGGAGGGAGTGACATTTAAATATATATGGAAGATTGTCCTTGGCACAGGGGCTCCAGTGCATGGGCCCTCAGATGCGAGTGTGTCTGGGAAGCAGAAGCACAGTGAGTATGCTATAGAAGAGGTGGAAATGAGAAGAGAACAGGACCTTCATCTTATAGGGTTACCTTGGAGTCATCACAAGGGAGAGAGGTATCTTCAGGGAATTGGAGTAGAGGAGTAACTATCTCCTTGTTGCCTCTCTGGCTTCTTTGTGGAAGATGGACAAGGTGGGGAATGATAGACTAGACAGGAGATGATGAGGTCTAGGCAATGGCAGATGGGATCAGATTCAGGAAAATTTAACAGATTGAGTCAAGAGATTTTGCTACTAAATTGGATGTGGGGTGTGAGGGGAAAAAAGGGTCAATGATAACTGAGATTTTTGAGGTGCACCAGTGGACATGTGATGTTGACAATAAAAAGAAAGGTAGAGGGGGGAAGGGGAAGACAAGCAGTTCTGTTTTGGAGATGTTACACTTTGATGCCCAGTAAACACCCCAAAAGGTAACTGGGTAGCCAGTTAGAAACTCATGTCTTGAGCTCAAAGGAGAGTTGCAAGCTGAAGATAAAATATGTATCTCATTTTCTTAGAGTGTATCCCAATAGGCCAAGTTTGCAGGTTTCATCACTGGTGAGGGCACACACAAGAATCACGCAATGAATGTATAAATAAGCGGAACAACAAATTGATCTCTCTTCTCTCTCTCTATCTCTCTCTCTCTCCCTCTTTCAAATCAATAAAAAAAAAAACCTTAAAATGTGGGAGTTGTTAAAGTATAAATAGTTTTCAAAGTGATGAGGTCAGATGACATAGATCATCAGGAAAGTGAGCATGGTTAGAAAAGATAAGCTCATTATGAAGAGAAAAGGGGGGAAAAAACAAAAAAAAAAAACCTGAGAAGGGGAACCAAGAGGCTGGAATCTAAGTGTTAAAGTGCTTAAGGACCAGCAGTTGAGGCATGACCAACTGCACATGGTAATGCTAACAGGTCAAGAAGGTATCCTGACAATGGACTTAGTCATGTGGACATCATCAGCTATTTTGTCTCCAGTACCTAATACAGTGTGTAGAACTCGAAAGGTAATGAAATGGTTAATACAATGGTAGTACCATATGAACTGGACTCATTTATCCCTGGTTAAAGCATGCTTAAGAGAGAATGAGAGAAGAAAATAAGATTTTTTTTTTCATGGAGATTAGAAAACAAGGTGGTAGCTGGAGGGGAACGTAAGGTCAGGACAGGGGTTTTCAGGTGGGAGAAATTTTATGATGTCTACATTATGGTAGGAATGATCCAGCAGAGAGAAAAAAAAAATCTACCAAGAGCCATAACAAACACTAATCCAACAGATTACCAAGGCAAACACATCTCGATCAACACAGGACAAAAATGCAAGCTCAAGAGGTCAAATCATGAAAGTGTGAGCTGTCATCAGCACTGGGTAGGAAGTGTGGTCCCCTGAATTCTGACCTTAACTCTAACTTCACTTTCTGGGGAATCTAGATAGTTCATTTGGTCTTTCATTGTGTCTGCTTCTTCAAATACATAATGAAGTGTTGAGATTGACCTTTCCAATTCACACACCTCACAATGACTCACTGAAGGACTCCAGGTAGGCTGTAACGTACCTGCTATCAGTGTGCAACCCGGAACCCAAGTAATGCCAGCCTGTGTCCATACTCTAGTGTGAGCCAAGTACAGATCCCCAGCAGGAAGAGTTCAAAGCATACTGTGCTCAGTTAGAAGACAAATCCATGGAAGGAGTAAAGTCTTACCCAACAATTTGAGAAAGTTTTCATAAAATCTAGTTTCAATATCATATGAAATATAACTATAAGTTTTCAAGCCTAAAAGAATTCAAAATGGCGTTAGATAAAATGAATGTCTAAATGTTGAATGAAAGAAAGGGTAAGATTTTACAGAGCTCTTGTCTTGGAGTTATCAGGAGTCTCTCCAAGAAACATTAATTGTTGAAATGTGTTCTAATATGAGCAGAAAAAATTGGAGTTGATGGGGAGAGGAAGCTAAGAGTCTCATTATCTTCTATGCTGAATGAAGCTCCTTGACAAAGGATTGTTCCTGTTGCACATTTACTTTCGTTATTTATCACTACATATGTTGCTGTTTTGCTCCATTCTTTTTTTCTTATTCATGCATGACCTTGAACAAGTCACCTAACCCCTTTAAGAACCACTACTCTAATCTTTAAAATTAGCAAAGTATAAAAGACTTCACAGAATTATAAAGATTAACACTTGATAAAAATAACAAATGGAATAATAAAATAAATTATTAAAATTTGATGAGTTGTGTAAAAAGTTATTTGTGAAGTGTAAGGGAAATAAAATCATTAGTCTCATCTTTAAATAAATATTGGTGTTCTAATGCTGTTTTTATAAGAAAACTGGAAACTTTAGAGTGTAGTTTAAGCACAATCAGGCTTAGAATCAGCCACAAATGTACACAAATGGAAGCTCTGCATGTTGACTGAGTCCAGAAAGCAATTTTGGTGACAGGGAAAAATCCATCAATAGAACAAGCCTATTTGGGACAGCTCTGCAAAGAATTTCATCTTCCTGGAATGGAGTAAGCCATGTACTTCTCTGAGCACCAGGTTCTGCATTATCCAAAGGGACCACCCCACCCTGGGACCACATTTGGTGTAGATTCACTTCCTGGAGTATCCCAAGTACGTTCCCCACAGTTGCCATTTGAGGAGGAAGAAAATACATTTTCTGAGGGAACTCCCTTAGTTCTGCTTTTTGGCCCACCTTTCTAGTACTATTGTCCTGGCTGATGGACCAACTAGAGACAAATGAGTAGCTTTTCTGATGTTGAAACTGATACTTTTTAAAACCCAGTACTTATAGCACAAGAGTTCAAGGCTCAAAAATCAGCCAAAATAAAAGTTACACATATTTTAAAGGCATCTTACAACTACTTTACAAATACATATTTATAATACACTATTATTTCCTAACTTCTCATTATTTGCAAATTAAGATTGTTCCAGATATTATTACAGTTCAGGTCTAGCCATCTCTAGTTCAATCTACTTTGACACCAGATTTCTTGAAGAATTGAGAATTTCCAATAACAAATGTATACAGGAGACCAATTAATTAATAGCAAATAATTATATGCCCATTTTTGTGTGTAGGTTAATAGAACAAATTTCTGAAGCTTTCTGTAAACCTTTTTATTAATATTGTTTTACTTAATATTCAGGAATTTCTCAAATGACTTTAAGGATAATTTGATTTCTACTAACTGGGATAGGAGGAAGAACCAGGAAAAACCAGAACTTATTCTGCATTATTCTTTTTTTAAAGTATATTTTATTGATTATACTTTTACAGTTTTCCCAGTTTTCCTCCCTTTACTCTACTCCAGCTTGCACTCCCAAACTCTCCAGAATCCCCCCCCCCTTAGTTCATGTTCATGCTTTGTACATATAAGTTCTTTGACTTGTCTGTTTCCTATACCATTCTTAACTTCTTCCCATCTATTTTATGCCTACCAACTGTGCTTCTTATTCCTTGTACCTTCCCCCCATTCTTTCCCTCCCCCTCCACACTGAAAACCCTCCATGTGATGTTCATTTCTCTGATTCTGTTCCTGTTCTACTTGTTTGCTTAGTATTTGTTTTAAGGTTTTTTTAAGGTTCACTTTCTGATAGTTGTGAGTTTTTGTCATTTTACTGTTCATGTTTTGGATCTTCTTCAACTTCTTAGATAAGTCCCTTTAATGTTTCATATAATAAAGGCTTTGCTGATGATGAACTCATTTAACTTGACCTTATCTGGGAAGCACTTTATCTGCCTCCTTGCATTTTAAATGATAGCTTTGCTGGATAGAGCAATCTTGGATGTAGGTCCTTGCTTTTCATGACTTGGAATACTTCTTTTCCAGCCCCTTTCTTGCCTATAAGGTTTCCTTTGAGAATTCAGCTGATAGTCTTATGGGAACTCCTTTGTAAGTAACTCTCTTTTCTTCTTGCTGCTTTTAAGATTCTCTTCTTATCTTTAATCTTGAGTAACTTAATGATGATGTGCCTTGGTGTGTTCTTCTTTGGGTCCAACTTCTTTGGGACTCTCTGGACTTCCTTGAAGTCTATTTCCTTCACCAGATTGGGGAAGTTCTCCTTCATTCTTTGTTCAAATAAGTTTTCAATTTCCTTCTGGCACCCATATAATTCAGATATTGGGACATTTAAAGTTGTCTCAGGGGTTCCTAAGCTTCTCTTCATTTTTTTTTTGAATTCTTGTTTCTTCATTCTGTTACAGTTAGGTGATTATTTCTTCTTTTTGTTTCAAATATTTTATCTGAGTCCTGGTTTCCTTCCTGTCATGGTTTATTTTTTTGAATATTTTGCTTTATTTTACTTTGAGTAATCTTCACTTGTTCTTTTATTTTTTGACCAAGTTCAATCAGTTCTTTGAGCATCTTGATTAGCAGTGTTTTGAATTCCACATCAGACAAGTTGGCTATCTCCTCATTGCTTAGCTTTTTCTCTGGAGTTGTGTTCTGTTCTTTCATTTGGGCCATATTTCTTTGTCTGGGTGTACCTGTTAAGTTGTAAGGGGGTAAGGCCTTAGGTATTCACCAAGGCAGGGCAACCCTCTTTGCTGCCATTGTGGCACTCTCTGAGGGGGAGGTATCAGAGAAAGAACAATGCAGCTCACTTGCTGGACTCCAGCCCCACTTTCCAAAAAAACTCTTGTGTGAGACTGGGAGTCTCTCCCACCATGGCAACCCCTTCCATAGTCCACAGAGAGCTCTGAGTCTCAGTTTCCCATTCAGTCAGCCTTGCCCAAATGGTCCACCACTTAGCCCCAGTTTTCTCAGCCAACCCCTGCCTCACTGGGTGGTCCTATCAGCTGCCTCACCACAGATCCTTTCAGCCAGCCCCACCCACACAGTCCACAGCCTTGCTGACAGCTCTGCCCATCTGCCCTTCTGCCTGTCTCCCTCCTACCAGTCTGGTTGGTCTGATTGACTGTTTCTTTAATTTCTTGGTTGTTGGAGTTCCATGCAGTTTGATTTTCTGGCCCTTCTGGTTGTTTATTGATCTTAGATTGATTGTTATACTCCTGTTGGTTGTGTAAGGAAGGAAAGGGTTTCTACCAATGCCTCCACCTTGACCCCAACTCTTATTCTGCATTAATTTTAGAAAGGCCAATGGAGACATTTTTATTCATTCAAAGTCCCTTCTCTCTTTCAAGGACACATCCTTTTTTGTCTCATCATACCCAGCTAGATAGCTTTGGTTAAGTAATTATCTCATTCATTAACTCATCAAATATTTACCAAATACACCCTATGTTCTGGGCACCATGCTAGAATGGGTACTAAGAGCATATCACATGGTCAGGCAATGACATTACAAGTTTGGAGGTGGGAAAAATTGAAGAATATCTCAAAGTTAGCCTTGGGGAGTTGACTTATTAGAGAAAGTGACAGTGAGAACTGAAAGACAGGCAGGCATTATAGCAAAGAGATAAAGATTAAGAGAAGGAGCAGAGTGGGGGCAGGGCTTACCAGGAGAAGGGAACACCATGTAAAAAATGTCAGGAGAATCAAGACATGCCTACAACTGCACAGAGCTGTCAGTGTAGCCACTTTAGATTGTGATTGGAATATATGAGAATGGGAGGCTGGAAAGTGAGCAGGGATATATCCTGGGAGCCTGCATGCCAGATTAAGATTTACTTTATTCTGAGAAAATGCAGAATAATCAAGCAGAATGTGGTCACCATAATTCAGGTAGGAGCTGGGAGTAACTAAATCTAGAAGTGCTGATAGCAGAAATGAAGATGGAAAAATGTTACTGATTTGTGAGATAGAGTATAGAATTGCCAGGGCTTGGGGATGGAAAGGTCCAATTCATACCTTGAATATCAGGGACCAACTTAGGAAAGGGGAAGTATTAAGGTCCAAAATATAGAGTCCTGCCATGATCATTTTGAGTTTGATGTATCTATGGTGATAACATTGACTCAGCAGGGAGAAATGGGATTGTGCTATTTTATTTGCCACAAATTCCCCACCCTGCCCTAGCAAGCAGGCCTCCACAACTAATTAGATGAATGAGCATGTAAATGAGTAAATGAATGGTTGAAAAATCCAGGTGAATATGGTCAGCTGAAATATGTAAAACTTAAACATAGAGGCCTAGAGTCTTACACTTACTCAGGGAAGTCTCTGAAGTAGACATCATTTTGAAAGTTTGTGAGAAGAAAAGGCAACTATAGGAAGGATCCTAGAAAGAATGACATTAAAGAGGCCAGCAGACTAAGTGGACCTGGAAGAAGAGTGAGAGGAACGTGTAAAAGGACCTCAAATGTGTTGGAGAGGCAAGTGAAGGTAAAAACTCAGATGGGGCCATTAGTAATCCAGAGTTTGTGATCTTTATGAAAATAGTTATGGCAGGGAAACAGAGTGTTGTCCTTCAACTCTGTTGTTCCACCCATGAGAGAGGACAGGAAGTAGTAATCTATTATAGAAATAAAGTGAAACGAGTAGCTCAACTCAGCCCCTTAGCACATCACATTTTAGGGGAAGAGCAAGAGAGAGCGTGTATTTGTCTCTTGTGTCTCTCTTTATCTGGCTTAGGGTAATGTGATTGCCTCTTACTTTCAAGAGAAAACAAGCAGCTCCCAAGTTCCTAAGTGAAGGCAAAGCCATACACAAGGGCAAAGGCCACCTATGGGAGTGTTTTTGTTGTTAATTTTTTGTAGTTGAATCGTATTGTCAAAATTGTTTCCAAGTTGCTCAAACGTAGAATGAGCTCAAAACACTTAGCAAAAGCTAAGTGTTTTGCTGGAGTTTAGCATTCTTCTGTGATGGCATCACATGGCTTGGGTCATCAATTGAAGGATCATCAACAGAGTAAATGGTTAACTCTATGCATATTGAAAAATATGCTTCTCCTCAAAAGATAAGAAGGAAATATGGATAAACAACATTGGTTTTAACCTGGAGATGCTTTGGCAAACTTGACAGTCTAGTTAGTTGCTATTTGGGGCATGTCAAAAAACAAACAAGCAAATAAACAAACAAACAAAAAAAGAAAAACTGTGTTCTTTTAGCCTAAGTGGATTTTGAGAATATGTTCAAAGGGTTTTACTCTAGAAAATTGAAATGCAAATAGGGGAAAACAACGGCAAGGTTTTGGAATGATAACATATGAACAAGAATTATTTCCAAAACATACCCTCCTGTAACTTCCTAAATTGCTTTATTCCTAGGATGTGTAAAATAATTTTTAAGAACAGTCATGTAAAATAAAACAGGAGTGACTATTGACTGACCCAGGAATGTTTCTCCCAACAAATACATGCACTGGGACTTCATATTTCTTTAATAAAACCTGAATGCTACAATATGAGATCATGAATCAGTGTGATAATTAAGCCAAATTTCCTCATTTCTCCAGAGATACAAGGGTGAAGTAAAAGGGAGGAAAATAAGCAAATATTGAAGTAGAACCATTTGTTCTGTGGAACAAAGCAGAAAACAAATACAGTACTGGGTGTGTGCAGAACCACAGGATCTGTGAGGTTGAGAACAAGATGGCACCATGAGAATTTGCCAAAGTTAATTCTCCTGTTAAGTCTGCTTGATATAGCAGACTGAACATCAAAGTGAGAGTGGCCACTAGTAAACACAATTTTCCTGTATTTTACATTCCCCAAAAAATATTTTTTAAAATACTTTATTTTTGGTTCCCATGATACATGATCTCATTTTTCTCCAACCCCATTCACCATGACCACTTTGTCTTCTAAATTGCAGAATGTGCTCTTCTTTTTACTTCTAAACATCTTCTCAGTGGGCCTCATCTAATCTATTTGTTTAAATACCTGGTAAAAGTTGATGAATCTTCAAGCTGGCTCTCTGACTTTACATATTCCAAGTCTTCATAGTTTATATTTCAAGGTGTGAATGTTATTCTTGATGTCAGCAAATCCTGTTTACTTTACCTCAGATAGGTGTGAAGCTGTCCACTCCATCTGTATCACTGATCCAAGATATTATCATATCTCACTTGGGTGACTAAGTAGATTCAAATTTCTTCTTGACCCTCCACAATATCATCTCCCCTGCAGCACTCAGAATAAATTTTTGAAAATAGAAATAATCTCAAAATTGGCCAAGACTTCTCATAGAATATACAAGCCCTTACCCTCCCCCCATCCAGGACATGCTCCTCTATGAGTTCCCATCTCATGCCACTCTGCTCACCTCTGATTCTACGTACTGACCACACTTACTTGCTTTCAGGTTTGGAATGTGTCATTCTGGTTCCAACCTAAAGGCTATTTCATAAATAGTTCCCTCTACTTGTCACAATTTCCCTCAATCTGTGCATTCTAGCTCATTCTATGTGATTCAGAATTAGTCTAAAGATGACTTTCTCAGAGACACCATCTAAAGTGATCTCTACCATCATGTCCCTCTGTTTCAGTCTCTGTGTAGCACTAATTTTCCCCTTATATGATTATGTATTGGCTTACTATTGTCTACCTGGGGATGCACTCTCCATGAAGAGATGCCTTTTCTATATGTTACAGGATGTAGGGCAGACCTTAGTGCATAGAAGAAACCCTACAAATATTTGTTGAAAAAATATTTATTGACTCAGAGAACAAGTCATAAATATCTTTTATGAAACTTCCTTCCTTGGGATTACCCATATAAGATATTGAAGATATGACCTCAATTTGATATGATTTAAAATTCCAAGAAGTAGAATGAAGATCAAGTTACGATTGAAGGAGTTTTCTCTAATTTAATGAATGTGTCACAGGTTTGTTTTTCTGGTAATTTCATAGCAGAAGTCGTTGCAAATTTCAAATCTATTCCACCTTTTGTTTGCCCTTTAATCTTATCTCTCACCTCACTATATCTAAAAGTCAGGAGATAATCCACCAATTCTGAAACTTGCTTTCCCTTTCTCTTTATTACTCACAGAAGTGGCAAATACAAATTATTTTGATTAAAAATAACAGAATATAGTAAAGCAAACCTTCTTGAAGTACTGTTATTTACCTATTTGACTGAATCCAATCATTAGTCTTATCTTTAAATCAAAATTCATTGAACTACAGTGATAGCAGTTGAAGGTAGACTGCCAATGGCAAAGGACTGTCTGAGGTTATGGATATGTTAACTTTATTGGGGAGGTTTTTACATGACTGCATGCATTTGTTAGAACATAAATGGTATACTTAAAATGCATACATTTATTGTTTGAAAATTATACTTTACTAAAGAGTATTTTTGAAATTCATAATCAGACTTTATGTCAAGAACTATGTTCAATATCTCATGTTGACTATTCTAATATCCCAGAACTAGTACATTAAAGAGCATAGATTTGAATGGAGTTGCTCTGCTATAGGGCGATCTTAATACTCTATGAAACCTTCACCTTAGAAGTCTCTTTTTTTTATTTGAGGAAAATAAAATATTTCTTTGTCTTAATCCAGATGTATAGAGCTCACCTGATTACTTCCACCAAACAAATTATCTGTCTTAGTTTGGCCATCCCCCAAAGCAGAACCTGAGACAAGGATTTGGGTGTAAGTTTTTAATGTGGAAGGTGAAACTAGTGGATCCCACTTCAGTGGAGGAGTGGGAATGTGAGACTGGATAAGGAAGTAGCCAGTAGAAGTTGTGTTAGTGGTCAAGTGATTGTGATGGGCATCTGGGCTCAGTCCTGCAAGAGACTTGTGGGAGAAGATGTAAGATGTGACATCTTACATCTCAGATTTTTTATACCTGGGTGAGAATGAAGAAGTGACATTTATCTAGAGACACCATTGGCTGAAGTCTGCTGCTGGGGCAGTAACTCTACTAAATGTTTCTCCTGTCCAGGAGAAACTAGATATTTCAGCTTATACATTGAGCATACTTTGGGGACCAGAAAAAGTCATCAGGGGGAGAGTCAAAGATGCTTGCACTAAAAGTGTGTTCAATTGGGTGGAAGCAAACAGTAGGTTCTAAGAGGGTATGGTGGACCACAACAGTGGTTGCTAAATAGCTTTACTTGTATATGAAAAATTCATCCAAAGCTTTTTGGCTAGGATGAATTTTGGGGGATTTGTTTTTTTTTTCCTTTCTCTACTATAATAGTTAATTGAATTTTTGTAGCTCTTTTATTAGCTTTAAATTAAAATACCAAGATTAATCATAGTTCAAAGTAATCACATTTATAAAGTGTTCATGTACACATAATGATGCCACTCTAAATTATTGAACCCTTGTCATGTATGAGATAACCAAATCAAGTTTGTTTGTTTGTTTGTTTTTTATTTAATTGTCAAAACAACCCTAGGTTAAGGATGAGAAAGGGTACCCCTTTATAGTTGAAGAAACTAAGGCTTTGTAAGGTTAATTGTGACAAATGTGGCCAGAGTCCAAAGCCAGCCTGCCCTTGCCTAAGTTCTTATCCATTAGTTTCATGTTTACTCTAAATTTTCAACCAATCAACACAGTGCTCATTCTCCAGTAGTCATCTCCACCCGAAAATTAGAGTATCTGAGATGTGCATAGTCTAAAAGAATATTGGTAGGCATGAAATCAGAACAAAGATGTAGAGTGCTTAGAGACTGAAAGTGTGTGAAAATAATTTACATAAAGCCTGTCAAGATGCTTACTAAATATTTACAAAGAAAAATCAATTTCATTCCCTGGTAATATGATAAAAAATGAATTAATCCACATAATGACTAGTTACAAGGATTCCTTTCAGCATACAGAAGCACAAATAATTTATTTAAATATTGGCTGGTCTAGGACCTGAAGTAGTAGATCAGAACAATAGGGCCCTGACATTGACCTCATGTGCTATAGGCATCTGAGTATATTAGCCAGTGAACACTTGCAGGACTTATTCTCTTTGATTTTACCATATCCAACTATCATGACCAACTCATTTATCTTCCCTTCTTCTATTCAGTGGTCCCCTGGCACCATACCATCTTTGGTTTCTCTCCTATCTCTGTACCCATAAATATTATGTCTAATAGTAGAACTGGATGACTGACTGTATAATAGAGATGGGTCTAGGGGGTGGTAATCTTCTCTTGTTATGATCCTCTTTCTTTACTTTTTGCTGATGACACTGCAGTGACTCCCCTTTCCACTCCAGAAAACAGGGTTAATTGGCATCCTTTCCTTACTCACTTTACCCTCCTCTACTTGTGTTTCTTAGAGTCACCTAAACAAACCATATACACTTCTGCTAGAACCCAAGCTAGACAAATATTATTGCTACAAAATCAAGTATACCTTGTCTTGGATCCAGAAACAAAATTTCAAGTTCTGAGAGCAGGCACTAGTTTGATATGTTTGTATCATCTACACTAAGCCTAGAGTACCATACAGCAGTCCTACAAGTACCCTGTGATTTTTATTAAAGGCTATGTGACATTAACTTTTTTCATAATGCATTGGATTAAAATACTAGAACTCACCAGCCAGAGGAGCTTAACCTGTCATGAACATGGTAGTACCTGGATAGTGATAGTACCATCTGCCCCTATCCTGCATCCAGGTGGACGGTGTGGAAGTGGCCCAGGGCAAGAAAGGCAGCCTAAGGGTGGAAGTGTTAAGGGAACATAGGGGTGACTATAGGGTACTATTCACCTTTTATTGCTTTTCTCTTTGCATGGGCTCCTGGGAAACTCAAATTCTAATTTTGGCTCACTTCTAGTCTTTATTTCATGTGTCTTTCCACATCAGCCTTATGTCCAGCTGCTATTTATTTCCCCTCCAATCTTTCTATTCCATCCATTGTCTTAATTATTTTTATGCTATACACAAAAATGTTATTATCAGTATTTAACTAATTGTTAGTTTAAAATGAGACACAAAGAGACTTTGATATTGACCTTAATAAATTGGGAAGCATAGTCTACTCCTTAGACAGGAAGCTACAGCTTTACACACCAAAGGTTACAGCATTGCTCTGCCACAACCTTCCTTTCCCCACTCAGGTGTCAGATTGTTGAGGGATGGTGTACAGTGGCAGGAGCTTAACCAAAGAGGCATGTTAGTCTAACTACGGGGAGTAAACTCATTCAACACTAGTGAAAACTTGGGAAGTTCATTAGTTCTTTTGAAAAGGCACCTGGTCCATCCCAAACCCAAGCTCCTGGTTATAATCCTGGGGAACAAAGAAATTCTCCTTCTCTCCTTCTCTCTCTATGAAGGAGCTTCACAGCTTTTCTCTCCCCCCCACTCCCTCTCTCTCTCTCTCTCTCTCTCTCTCTCTCGACCTGCACTCCCACCATGCACTTGTGTGTTCTCTCTCTATAGTCATGTGGCCTTAGCAGCCATGTAGCCAATGGCCATGTGGATTCCACATACAGGCTCCTGGAAGGTGTCTGAAAATCACAGCACAGTAATGGACTGCAGTTAAAAACACACCATAAGCTAGCTGGATGTTGGACTGGACTGGACTTTACCAAGCAGCAGAAATTCTGGACACTGGCTTTTACCTTGGACTTGCTGAGGCCAACACTGGACATTTTCCATGACAAAACAGACAGAGATGGACACTAGGAAGTCAGGAGGGGAACCCCCTTAATTTACATCATCAATAAAATTTACCACAAAATCTATCTTCTCATCCAGGTCTCAGAAAATTCTTTTTTATTATACCATAAGAACTCATCTTCCACCAATAACAATAAGATAAAAGGAATCTTGCTCTTGCTTGTTAATGAACACACTCAGTCTCCAGAGAGGAGGGATGAGGATAAGGCCCCAGAGCTGGTGAGTGGCAGTGCTAAGATTTGGTTCTAGCCCTGGATGGTGTGTCTCAGTGGATTGAGGGCCAACCTATGAACTGGGTGTTAGCAGGTTAAATTCTTGGTCAGAGCAAATGTCTGGGGTTGCATGTCAGGCCCCCAGTTGGGGGCATGTGAGAGGCAGCCACATGTTGATATTTCTTTCCCTCTCTTTCTCCCTCCCTTTTTCTAAAAATGAATAAATAAATTTTTTAAAAAAAGATGGTTCTAAATCATTGCTTTGCATCATGGGACTGACTGACTTCTGTGTCCAAGGGCCCATTATCTGCCTGCTTAGAAATTCCATATCATTTGAATGGGGATTTGAGCCTGAGAATACAGAAAAAGAATAATTGTTTTACATGCAACTGACTAAGTCAATATTAGAACAATCAGTACAATGAGATAACCTGTGATTTCATAGTTAGCTCTCTTTTGAGAATGTAATGATTTTCAGCTGTAATCCCTGAATGCCTGGCCTCTATGAAACTATGAATGATGGAACCCAGAGGCTTCAAGATCTGTAGTACTGTTACAGAACACACAAGGGGGGGCCTGGGACGATATACTATTATTAAAAGAAGGCCCCGGTCCGTTATGTCTGCCGCCCTAGGAAAGACGTCTCTCAATGCCAGAGATTCGTGAAAAGGAAAGGAAATGTTTATTTAATGCTATACTAACTTAAAGTAGTGACCTAATGTCTTTATCAAAAAATCCTAAAGTCCCTAAAAACACCCACAAACACACAGTCCTTCCTTCCTTCCCCCTTTGCCCAGTACAGAGTACCGTATCTCAGGAAAGGAAATAGAAGTCCATGGCTTAGGTAGTCTTCTGGTTCTTTCCAGTTAGAACTCCATCTCGACTGGGAGACCTCCCTGGATTCCCGGCACCCTCGGCTGAGTCGCCAGGATCTCTGCTAAAACCAGGTGGTGGTTCCCCCTTCTAAAGCTGTGGGGGTCCCCACTCTGCCAGGCATGTGGTCCTCTCTCTCAGGGCTGCAGTAAGGGAGAGTCCCCACTCTGCCAAAACTGCATGGTTCTCTCCTCCAGGGCTGCCGGGTGGTTCTCCCTCTCTCAGGGCTGCAGGAGTCTCCACTCCATCAAGGCCGCGTGGTTTTCTCCCCCAATGGCTGCTGTGTCCGTGTTTAAATCCCCTGCACCAATCTTCTTCTGCAGCCCCATTTCTGACTCCTCCTACACTTGGGCACACTTGCCCTCAATCTGCTGTCTTCTCCAGCTTTTCTGGTCGCCATTGTGGGTCTGGGCAGGTGTCACCCCATGTCATGGAGCCAATCTTCTCCCAGCCCCCACGCAGGCGCTGTAACTCAGGGGACCTGCCTCCCAGGTCCCATCTTGGCGGGGGGGGGGGGGGGGGGGGGGGGGGGGGGGGGGGAGGTCTCTTTCCATCCCCCTGGCCTTGAGCATGGCCATAGCTATTTAACATATCTAAGTGACCAGCCAAAGGCTATAGGTATGCTAAATGACCATGCCATGGATTAGCTGCAAAGCTGCCCTGCATGTTCTTGCTCTGTGTGTCCCTTCCCCCAACTCATACCTGTGGGGGAAGGGGTGAAGACACCTTAAAATCTCCTGGACACCTTGAGTTCTGGACCCCATTTCAAATGCCTATTTGGGGTCCCCCCTCTTGGCTGCACCCTGTAACAGTACTATGAACCAGATTTTTCAAAGGAGGGATGCTGAAAACAACTGCCCTTGCAAATGGAGAGCGGCATTTAGGGACACTTCAAACAATGAGTGTTGTCTGTCACTTATAATCAGGATTAAAAAAAGAACAACCTCTACCTAACAATAATTAACTCTCCTCTCAGTATTTTCATTTTTATTTCCTCAAAGCCAATTTTACTAACACTAAAAATTTTACCTGTGCCATTTAATGAGCATATTCTAAATTTTTTTCTATCCAGAAAAGTGGATAGAAAATTTATTTTTCTATCCTTCTTATTTTCATCTTTTATGGGCTGATTTCCAAAGGCTTTGACATTTCAGCAACTTTTTAATATTCCTTAGCATTCATAATATTTTTAAAAATCTGTCTTCTTTATTGGTTTGACCTAATGTCATTACTAAAAGGTTTACTATAAATTAAACTTGAAAGGAATATTTATCTCATTGGTTATCAGTATATTCAACTGTGAGATTAGAAGTAGTCAGGAAAGGGAGGGAGAAGATGACAGCGAGATAGATGGTAGCAAAGTCCACTTCCCCCTGCACGTGGGTGAAACACCTAGCCGATCTGAGGAACAGAGCGAACAGACAACAGTACCCCAACATATATGAAGATTAGAGACCAAAAATTGTAGAGGACATAGAAAAATCATACAGTAAGGAGAGTGCTTAAGCACAATAAGCTCGTGGGGACCAGGGTAGCAGCAGCCCCAGGCATGGTGCCTGCAGGGTCTGCCTCTGATCTTGGGAGAGAGTGGGGTCAATAGTTCCCTCCTGTGCCAAACAAGATTTGAGCTGCACAGGGAGAGTCTTGGCTGCTTGAAGTCACAAGGAGGGGAATAAGGACGAAGTGGCAAACACACTGAGTCTGTGTGCACTGGATGGGGAGAGTTGAGAATTGAGCCATGACAAGCCATGATCCAGATAGTCCCCTGTTGGGTTGGAGATTTGGACTGTGTGAGAGGCCAGACCTTTGTATGGAGCAGCAGGCTTGAGCAGGAGGAATTTTTTAAAAAGAAAAAGTGAAAAAAGAGACACTCAGCAGCTGTTTGGGGAATTCTCCTGTAGCAGCTGACATAGCCTTCTCCTCATCCAGGTGCTCATCATTTCTGCAGTGAGGCATGCTGACACAGATGGCCCCACACTCACAGTTGAAGCCCCAGGGAGAGTGCACATCCGAACCTGTGGAACTGGTAGTATATCATCCCACCACACCCACAGGCCCTGGATGCTGTGCACCTGACACCAATGCCCAGAGGCACCTCACACCCAACCCCTTTGCCCCCTACCCCAGTAAACAGCAGAGGGGGTGGCAACTGCAGTGGCAGCCTGTAGGGCCAACTGCCTCTCTAAGAGGAAAGTGGAGAGCACTGCAGGGCTCATGGAGTCAGCAATCCTCAGAAAACCTTAACACGGTGGGGGGCTGAACTAGCCTGAAGGGGCACTGAGTGTCCCTAGCATCTAGGACAGCAGAGAGCAAGAAGGGGGGGATGTGAATTGCCCCTAATTGGTGCACCTCAAGAACCCCAAAACTGGTGGAATGAAGGCCTAGGCTGGCTGCAGAAGGGAACTGAGGCCCTCCCGCCCCCCCCCCCCCCCCCCCCGCCCCGCCGTGCCAGTCCCCGCCCCCCCCAACCCCCCCCCCCCTCAGAGAACTGAGGAACTGGGCTGGAGCCTGGGCAATTGCGAAGAGTGCCATTCAGGAAGGGAGAAAAGTGAAACCAATTCCCCCTCAGCCTGCTGCAGCCAGGAAGACCAGCAAAACTGGCCTGGCCAGCTTGAAGCCAGCAGAGGGCTTTTATTTTTTTTTTTAGTAATTTTTTTTCTTTCAACTCCTTCCTCACTTTCCTTCTTTCTTTTTTTATTTCTTCTTCCTTTCTCTTCCTTTGTGTCTCTTCTTCCTTCCTCCTCCTCTTCTTTTTTTTTTTAATCCCCACAAGTGAGACAATAAAACCTGGAACTGTGAAAAGACCAGAACTGAACCCAAACAGGGGTCACCACAACAGCTGAGAGAGAGAAATATCACTTTGCTATTCCAGAGAACTTGCAAGTTATTGTACATTTGGATTATTATTTTTCATTATTCTTACATCTTTCTTTTTAATTAATTTTTATTTTTTTTATTTTAATCATTGTTCAAGTACACTTTTCTCCCTTTTACTCCCGTTCCAGCCCACCCACCCAACCCTCCCCACCACCCTCCCCCAGTTTTTGTCCTTGTGTCCTTGAAATTTGTTCCTGTAAACCGTAACCCATTCTCCCCTGAAATTCCCACTTCTCTCCCCTCTGGTGACTGTTAGTCTGTCTTCTATTTCAGTGTCTTTGGTTATATTTTGCATGTTTCTTTGTTTTGTTATTTAGGTTCCTGTTAAAGGTGAGATCATATGGTATTTGTCTTTCACTGCCTGGCTTGTTTCACTTAGCATAATGCTTTCCAGTTCCATCATGCTGTTGCAAAGGGTAGGAGTTCCTTCTTTCTTTCTGCTGCATAGAATTCCACTGTGTAAATGTACCACAGTTTTTTGATCCATTCATTTACTGATGGGCATCTAGGTTGTTTCCAGCACCTAGCCATTGTAAATTGTGCTGCTATGAACATCGGGGTGCAAAGATCCTTTTGTATTGGTGTTTTAGTGTTCTTAAGATATACTCCCAGCAGTGGAATTGCAGGGTAAAAAGGCAAATCAAATCCATTTTTAGTTTTCTGAGGAAGTTCCATACTGCTTTCCATAGTGGCTGCAGCAGTCTGCATGCCCACCAAGAGTGCACTAGGGTCCCCTTTTCTCCACGACTTCTCCAACACTAGATGTATGTTGATTTGTTTACGATGGCGATTCTGAATGGTGTAAGGTGGTATCTCATTGTGGTTTTAATTTATATCTCTCTGATAGCTAGTGATATTGAACATCATTTCATGTGTCTTTAGATTTTCTGTATGTCCTCCTTGGAGAAGTATCTGTTCAAGACCTTTGCCCACTTTTTAATTGGATTCCTTGTCTTCTTAGAGTACAGTCTTGTAAGTTCTTTATATATTTTGGAGATTAAACCCTTGTCTGAGGTATCATTGGCAAATATGTTTTCCATACAGTTGGTTCTCATTTTATTTTGATACTGCTTTCTTTAGCTGTGCAGAAGCTTTTAATTTCAATGAGGTCCCATTTGTTTATTCTTTCCTTTATGTCCCTTGCTCTAGGAGACAAGTCAGTAAAAAAGTTTCTGTGTGAAATATCTGAGATTTTCCTACCTACGTTCTCCTCTAGGACTTTAATGGTGTCACAGTTTATATTTAAGTCTTTTATCCACCTTGAATTTATCTTTGTATAAGGTGTAAGTTGGTGCTCGAGTTTCATTTTTTTGCACATAACTGTCCAGTTCTCCCAACACCATTTGTTGAAGAGGCTATTTTTCCTCCATTTTACGTTGCCGCCTCCCTTGTCAAATATAAATTGAATGCAGAGACTTGGGTTTATTTCTGAGCTCTCTGTTCTATTCCACTGGCCTATGTGCCTGTTTTTATGCCAGTACCAGGCTGTTTTGATTACAGTGGCCTTGTAGTATAGTTTAGTGTCAAGTATTGTGACCCTGCCTACTTTGCTCTTCTTTCTCAAAATTGCAGCAGCCTTTCAAGGTCGTTTATGGTTCCATAAAATTTTTGAAGTGTTTGTTCTATGTCTGTGAAATAAGCCATTGGTACTTTAATAGGTATTGCATTGAATCTGTACATTTCTTTGGGTAGTATGGGCATTTTGATAATATTAATTATTCCAATCCATGAACAAGGTATATATTTCCATTTGTTTGTGTCTTCCTTGATTTCTTACCTCAATGTTATGTAGTTTTCTGAATATAGGTCTTTTACCTCTTTGGTTAGATTTATTCCAAGGTATTTTATTTTTCTTTTTGTTATTTCACATGGGATTTTCTTCTTGATTTCTGCTTCTGCTGTTTCATTGTTGGTGTATGGAAATGCCTTTGATTTCTGGATATTGACTTTGTATCCGGATGTTTTGCTAAATTCATTTATTAGGTCAAGCAGTTTTTTGGTGGAGTAGATAGTATTTTCTATGTACACTATCATGTCATCTGCAAAGAGTGACAGGTTTGTTTCCTCTTTTCTGATTTGGATGCCTTTTATTTCTTTTTCTTTTCTGATCGCTGTGACTAAATGTTCCATTGCTATGTTGAATAGAAGGGGTGAAAATAGACAGCCTTGCCTTGTTCCTGATCTTAGTGGAAAAGATTTTAATTTATGTCCATTGAGTATGATGTTGGCTGTAGGTCTCTCATATATGGCCTTTATTATGTTGAGGAATGCTTCCTCTATTCCCATTTTGCTGAGTGTTTTTATCATAAATGGGTGCTGACCTTATAAAATGCTTTTTCTGCATCTATAGATATGATCATGTGATTTTTGTCTTGCTTTTGTTTATGTGGTGTATTACATTTACTGATTTGCAAATATTGCATCATCCTTGCATCCCTGGAATGAATCCCACTTGGTCATGGTGTATGATCTTTTTAATGTATTGTTGGATGCGCTTTGCCAGGATTTTGTTGAGGATTTTAGCATCACTGTTCATCAGCAATATTCGCGTGAAGTTTTCTTCCTTTTTTGTGTTTTTATCTGTTTTTGGAATTATGATGATTGGTCTCATAAAAAGAGTTTGGGAGACTCCCATCTTTTTGGATATTTTGGAATAGTCTGTAAGGGATAGGGGTTAGGTCTTCCTTAAATGCTTTGTAGAATTCTCCTGTGAAACCATCTGGTCCAGGGATTTTGTGTGTTGGGAGTTTTTTGATTACTGCTTCAATTTATTTTGTTGTTATTGGTCAGTTCAGGCTTTCTGCTTCTTTTTCATTGAGTTTTGGAAGATTATATTTTTCTAGAAGTTTGTCCATTTCACCTAGGTTTGCAAATTTCTTGGCATATAGTTTTTTTGTAGTAACTTCTTACAGTCCTTTGTATTTCTGTGGTATCAGTTGTAATCCCTTCTCTTTCATTTATTGTTGTGTTTATTTGGCTCCTCTATTTTTTTCTTGATGAGCCTGCTTAATGGTTTGTCAGTTTTGTTTATCTTTTCAATGAACCAGCTCCTGGATTCATTGATCCTTAGAATTGTGCGTTTAGTCTCTATGTCATTTAATTCTGCTCTGATCTTGGTTATTTCCTTCCTTCTGCTTGCTCTGGGCTGTCTTTGTTGTTTCTCCTCCAGTTCTTGTAGACATAGGGTTAGTTTGTTTGTTTGGAGTGTTTCTAACCTTTTTAGGTGGGCCTGTATTGCTATGAACTTCCCTCTCAGTACTGCCTTGGCTGTGTCCCATAAGTTTTGGGTTGTTGTGATTTCATTTTCATTTGTTTCCAGGAACCTTTTGATTTCTTCCCTAATTTCATTCTGAACCCACTCATTGTTTAATAGCATGCTATTTAATCTCCATGATTTTGAGTGTTTTGGTTTTTTTTTTTCCTTGGGGTTGGTTTCTAGCTTCAGTCCTTTGTCATCTGAGAAAATGCTCTGTATGATTTCACTTTTCTTGAAATTGTTGAGGGTTTTTTTCTGTCCTATCATGTACTCTGTCTTTGAAAATGTTTTGTGTCCATTTGAAAAGAATGAGTATATAGCTTCTTTTGGATGGAGGGCTGTGTATATATCAGTAAAGTTCATTTCATCAAGGGTATTGTTCAATGCCACAATATCTTTGTTGATATTTTGTTTGGAAGATCTGTCCATTTTTGATAGGGGGGTGTAAAATCCCCCACAATATTTGTGTTGCTGTCAATAACTTTCTTAAAGTCCTATAAGATTTTCTTTATTTATTTGGGTGTTCCTATGTTGGGTGCATATATATTTACGATATTTATGTCTTATTGATGGATTCTGCCCTTGAGTATTATGAAGTGACCTTCTGGGTCTCTCTTTATGGCCCTTTTGTGGAAGTCTATTTTGTCAGATATGAGTATTTCTACCCTGGCTTTTTTTCCCTGTCCATTTGCTTGGAAAATTTGTTTCCAGCCCTTCACTTTCAGCCTTTGCAGGTCTTTTACCCTGAGGTGGGTCTCTTGTAGGCATCATATGTGTGGGTCATGTTTTCTTATTTAATCAGATATTCTATATCTTTTGATTTGAGCACTTAATCCATTTACAGTTAAGGTTATTATGGATAGATACTTATTCATTGCCTTTTATGTACGTGTGTTCCTCTCTTTCTCTCTTCCTTTCTTTCATTAAAGTACTCCCTGCAGCATTTCTTGCAGAGCTGTTTTGGTGGAGGTGTATTCTTTTAAACTTCTTTTGTCTGGGAAGCTACTTATTTGGCCTTCTATCTTGATTGAGAGCCTTTCCAGGTCAAGTAGCCTTTGTTGCAGACCTCTGTTTCTCATTACTTGGAGTATTTCTTGCCATTCTCTTCTGGCTTGAAGTGTTTCCATTGAGAAGTCAGCTGTTAGCCTTATTGGGGCTCCCTTATATGCTACTTCCTGTTTCTCCCTTGCTGCCTTTAATATTCTCTCTTTGTCTTGAAATTTTGCCATTTTAATTATGATGTGTCTTGAGGTGGGCCTCTTTGGGTTCCTCTTGATTGGGACTCTCTGTGTTTCCTGGATTTGCGTGACTTTTTCTCTCATCAAATTAGGGAAGTTTTCCATCATTACTTTTTCAAATAGGTTTTCTATTCCTTGCTCTTCTTCTTCTCCTCCTAACATCCCTATTATACGGATATTATTACATTTTATATTGTATTTCTCTTAATCTCTCTTCATTCTTTCTGAGCCTCTTTTCCTTCTTTTGCTCTTTCTGGGTGTTATTTTCTACTTTGTCCTCTAGCTCACTCATCCTATCTTCTGCTTCATAATCCTGCTTTTCATTCCTTCTACTGTGTTCTTAGGTTCAGAAATTGTATTCTTCATTTCCTCTTGGCCCTCGTTGATAGTTTCTATTTCCTTTTCCATGTTGATATAGTTTTCAGTGAGAACATTGTAGCTTCCCTCTAGTTTCTGGTAACTCATTGTGAGTTCATTGAGCTTCCTGATCATCATTGTTTTGAACTCACTATCTGATAGTTGAGTGTCCTCTATTTCATTTAGCATTCTTTTTGAGGCTTCCTCCTTTTCCTTCAATTGGGGATTGTTTCTTTGTTTTCTCATTGTTCGTGGGATTCTTCTTGTTAGCCTCTGTTTCTTAAATTGATCTGGTCTGGTTCCCTGTGATTATGGTGTAAACTTCTGTGGTAGAATACCTGTGAGATTCAGTGGTGCAGTCTCCTTCATGTATCCTGGTGTTCACAACTTTTCCCTACTCTTTTTTGTGATCAGTTGGAGGAATAAGGCAAAATCGTTTAAGACAGCAAGACAGGATGCTATGATATTTACATTAGCATCCAGTAGAGAAGAGATGGGATATCCTTTGGCTACTTATAATCTTAACTGTGATCTTCCAACCCACTAGCCACATTTTAGAAAGGATGGAAAGAAGGTAAGACTCTTATTGGGGATAAAAGGATTTTTAGTTGGATCTAGAAAGCTGTGAGGCTGTGGGAGGTCAGATTCTAATGAAGGGTTGGAATAAAGATTAGTAAATAGAAGTAGTGTGTAAGAGAATAGAGAAAACCCCCACAATAATATAGTTCAGGAAATTGGGAAGTGGGCTGAGATCAGGTAGGGGTGTTGAGTAGTATTTACAGTTGTATGAACTAGGTCTTATTTACAGTAATATTAAAGCAACAATCATGTGACAAAATCTATGAGATCTAGATAACAAGAATAAAGAGTATAGAACCTTGAGAGGTGTATAATGGAACACAAATGAAGGACAGTAAATTATCAACACACTGTGACTGAGATAACAGAGGGAATCTATCAAATGACAGTATAACCAGCCAAGCAAAGAAGATTATAGAGAAAGAAAAAGAATGCCAAAATACTATTAAAATAAAAAACGTCAGAACAGTGAGAAAAAGATAATACAAATTTGTAGTAACTTGCAAGCTCAAAAAAAAAAAAAAAGGAAAAAAAGCAGAAGATCGAATACAGGAGAGATAAATTTGGAGTGGAAGGAATAATACTAGGATGAAAGGAAGAGAAACAAGGAATTGCGAGATATAAAAATACTAAGAATTTAAAAATAAAAAGTTACTTTTAAAACAAGATAAAACCAAACAATGAAACAAGAACAGTCCCCCCCCCCCACCCCCCCAAAAAAGCCTCTTGTTGATTTCTAACTGGCCAGACTAGTTTTTCTGGTCTTGCTGGCTTCAGCTGGCTGAAGAGCATTTGGAGTGCTTATCAATCTTCCCAGTCAAAACTCAGTCAGCCTCTCTCGTATTGTCCCCAGGTTGAGCAGGGTGCTCTCCCCTGAGCCAATCTGTCATACCCCTGCAAGACCCTGTATGTGGGTATGGGCGCTCCCGAGGATGCTCTCCAGAGCTCACTGCCACAGTCTCCCAGGCTTCAGGGCCCTGCAGAGCTCCTGTGTCTTTTTTGGGTTCAAGGTGCAAGCTCCAGGGATCCCAAGGAGACGCACCCTTCTTCCAAATTTCACCATGGTGGGCTCTGTGTTCTCGGGAAGCACTGGTGTCTTTTCTGGATTCACAGTGCAAGCTCCGGGGATATCAAAGGGGCATGCACTTCCATCAATGTCTCATTGCGGGCTCCAGGGACCCCCGAAGCGCCATGTCCCTTCCGGTTTCACAGCTCGAGAATCAGAGATCCTGAAGGGGCGCCTGCTCCCCAGAGTTCACCACTGCAGGCTCCAAAAACACTCAAACCCCCTTGCCCTTTCCTTGTTCAGGGCTGCGAGAAGGTCTGGATTTTCCTAAGATCCACACTCCCACCTGGCTGGGGTCGCAGGTGCACACCCAGGCTGCTTCTGGTCACGCAGGCTAGGGGCAGTCACCCCTCCCAGGGCTATGCACAGGTGCCTGCAGCCCCTGTGTGATTGTCTCCCAGTCCAACTCCCCTCTCCATGCCTTCAAGCAACAAGGCCTCCCCTAGTGTTGCTCAACCCCCCATTGTCCAGGGAGGGAGCAGTGGCTCTGCTCTCCTGGGTGCCCTGAGGCAGACCTGGGAGCACCGGGCCTGGTGGCTGCAAACCTCCTGGTTCCCACACTGATCCTTGGGTCCCTGTTGTCTTGAAACAGTCTCCTTACCATCTGGTTTTTCAATGTCCGCTATAATTTTTGATGTCTTGCTTTCATAAAGGTTTCGCTGACCCAGGCCCTTTGGTCTGTTCCTCTGCTGATCCTCAAGTTTCTTTTCCCGGCACAGAGAAAGGGGATCACGATTCCTCCAACAAAGTCGCCATCCTACATCTTTCATTAGTATTATTATATTTCTCTTCATTCTGTTTAGTATTCTTTGCTTGGCTGATTAAAGTGCATTTTTTGGTTTCCCTTGTTTTCTCTTTCATAGTATATTTTTCATTGACTGTCTTTCACTTCACTTGTGTTCCAATAGCACACTACTCTAGGTCCTATACTTCCTATTCTTGTTATTCAGATCACATAGAGTCTGTAATATGATTTTTCTTCCATTATTATTGTAAATAATTGCTGTTCCATACAATTGTAAAGACTACACAGCACCCCTCCCAGGTCTTAGCCTACTTCACCATTTCCTGAACTTTATTACTGTAGTGGTTAACTCTATTCTCTCACATACTACATCTATTTTCTATTCTTTACTCGCACTTTATCTCATAAACTGACCTCCCACAAGCTCACTGCTTTCTAGATCCAACTCACAATCCTCCCCCAAGAGTCTTCTCTATTTTCCACCCTTTCTTGAAAGTGACTAGTTGGGTGAAATATCATGGTTAACACTATATACATCAAAAGGATCCCCTACATATTCTGTACAGGTTGGTACTTTAAATATCATAGAATACTTCCTGCTGTCTTAAACCATTTTGCCTTCCCCCTCCAATTTATCACACACACACACACACACACACACACACACACACACAGTAGGTAGAAGATGTGAACACCAGGATACCTGCTGGAAAAGGAAACCCATCAACAAAGGAACCACAAATAGATGACAACAGAAGAAGGTGAAGGAAGAAGTGAAAGTGACACTAACTCAACCCAGGACCTATCGGGAAACACAACTAAATGGTGGAGATATTACTCAGAACAAACAACTGAACAAGAGCAAGAGACAATCCTCAAAACCTTGTACACATGAACGAACAAGCTTCAACACAACCTGCCCACAGTGGCACAACAGAATACAAGAAGCAGTGGATGGAGTGACCCTCAATTAACAAGCTGGAGGGAAGGACCCACCCAAAAAAGACCCAACAACAATGAAAACCCAAAGACATGCAGAGAGCCAATATAAACTAGAGCCCAAGACCAGCGAGATCAGGAGATCAAGGAGATTGCACCGCTGAATTTCACAGGTCTCTACCATAGAAGTTCATACCATAAAGCCAGGGAGGCAGAGCAGATCAATTTAAGAAGCAAAGGCTAACAAAAAGAGTCTTGCAAACAACAAACAGACAAATAAGAAAGAAGAAAGTCTCAGAAAGAATGCTAAATGAAATAGAGGCAAGTCAACTATCAGATATTGAGTTCAAAGTAACAGTTATAAGGTAGCTCAATGAGCTCACAGAGAATTACTGCAAACTACAAGAAAAATAACTCACTGAACTCACTGCAAACTACAACAACATGAAATATAAAATAGAAAATCTCATCAAGGGCCAAGAGGAAATGAAGAATACAATTTCTGAACTGAAGAACACAGTAGAATGAATCAAAAGTAGACTCAATAAAACAGAGGATAGGATCAGTGAGTTGGAGGACAAGGTAGGTAAAACACCCAGAATGAGCAAGAAAAGGAAAAGAGGCTCAGAAAGAAAGAAGAGGGGTTAAGGAAAATGTGGGACAACATGAAACATATAATAACTGTATAATAGGGATACCAGAAGGAGAAGAAGAACAAAGGATAGAAAACCTGTTTGAAAAAGCAATGATGGAAAACTTCCCTAATTTGATGAGAGAAAAAGTCACACAGATCCAGGAAACAGAGAGAGTACAAATCACAAGGTACCCAAGGAGTCCCACTTCAAAGAACATCATAATTATAATGGCAAAATTCCAAGATAAAAATAGAATATTAAAGGTAGCAGGGAATAGGAAGTAACATAAAAAGGAGCCCTGATAAGACTAGCAGCTGACTTCTCAATGGAAAAAGCTCCAAGCCAGAAGAGAATGGTAAGAAATATTCCAAGTATTGAGAACCAGAGGCCTGCAAGGAAGACTACTTTATCCAGGAAGGTTCTCAATTAAAATGGAAGGCCAAATAAGGAGTTTCCCAGACAAAAGAAGCTTTGAAAAATATACCTCCTCCAACCAGATTTGCAAGAGATGCTAAAGGGATTGCTTAAACAATAAGAAGAAAAACAGTGAAAGGAGGAGGAACAAAGGTATGAAAAAAGGCAATGAATAAGTACCTATCAATAATAACCTTAAATGTAAATGGATTCCAATCAAAAGACATAGAGTAGCTGAATGGATAAGAAAGCATGACCAACACATATGCTGCCTAAAAGAGACTCACCTCAGAACAAAACACCTATACATCCTGAAAGTAAAGGGCTGAAAACAAATATTCCAAGCAAACAGATGGAAAAAAATGAGCTGGGGTAGCAATACATACATTAGACAAAATAGACATAAAAAAATGAGTCATAAAAAGAGACCCAGAGGGTCACTTCATAATACTTAAAGGAAGAATCCATCAAGAAGATATAAATATTGTAAATATATATGCACACAACATAGGAACACCCAAATACATAAAGGAAATCTTGGAGATCTTCAAGAAAGATATTGACAGCAATATATAACAAGTATGATATTTTAACTACCCACTATCAAAAATGGACAGATCTTCCAAACAAAATACCAACAAAGGTATTGTGACATTAAACAATGCCCTAGATGAAATGGACTTAACTGATATATATAGAGCATTTCATCCCAAAGAATCTAAATACACATTCTTTTCAAATGCACATGGAACATTTTCAAAGATAGACCACATGATAAGACTCAACACAAGCCTCAACAAATTCAAGAAAATTGTAATCATATCAAGCATTTTCTCTGACCACAAGAGACTGAAACTAGAAACCAACCTCCAGGAAAAAAAAAAAACACTCAAACTAATGGAGAGTGAATAACATGCTATTAAACAATGAATGGGTCCAGAATGAGATTAAGGAAGAATTCAAAAAGTTTCTGGAAACAAACGAAAATGAACTCACAACAACCCAAAACTTATGGATCACAGCAAAGGCAGTCCTGAGAGGGAAATTCATTGAAATACAGGCCTACCTAAAAAAGATAGAAACATTTGAAACAAACAACCTAACCTACAAGAACATGAGAAACCACAGCAAAAACAACCCAGAGAAAGTAGAAGGATGGAAATAACCAAGATCAGAGCAGAATTAAATGACGTAGAGAATAAAAGCACAATTCTAAGGATCAATGCATCCAGGAGCTGGTTCTTTGAAAAGAAAACAAAATCAACAAGCCTTTAAGCAGGCTCATCTAGAAAAAAAGATAGAACCAAATGATCACAATCAGAAATTAAAGAGAAGAGATTACAACTGATACCACAGAAATACAAAGGAGTGTAAGAAGATACTACAAAAAACTATATGCCAAGAAATTTAAAAACCTGGTGAATAGACAAATTTCTAGAAAAATATAATCTGACAAAACTCAATGAAGAAGAAGCAGAAAACCTGAACAGGCCAATAGCAGCATACAAAATTGAAGCATTAATCAATGAGCTTCTGACACACAAAAGCCCTGGACAAGATGGTCTCACAGGAGATTTTTATAAAGTATTTAAGGGAGAGATAACCCCCTCCTCCACAGATTATTCCAAAAATCCAAGAAGATGGAAGACTCCCAAACTCTTTTTATCAAGTCCCCATTATCCTAATCCCAAAACCAGATAAAGGCATAACAAAGAAAGAAAACTTCAGGCCAATATCGCTGATGAACATAGATGCTAAAATCCTCAACAAAATACTGGCAAACCACATCCAGCAATATGTTGAAAAGGTCATACACCACAACAAAGTGGGATTCACCCCAGGGATGCAAGGATGGTATGATATTTGCAAATCAATAAACATAATACACCACATAAACAAAATGAAAGACAGAAATCACATGATCATATCAATAGATGTGGAAAAAGCATTTGATAAGGTCCAGCACTGATGTGGACCTTTGGCTTGGGGGATCCACCACATTGTAGATGAGGCACATGAAATTTACATGGACTACTGAGTCCTGTGGAGGAAAAGGGACAGCATGTCTTCTCTCTCAAGAGGAGAAAAAAACTTGGCCCTTGCCTTGACTGGCCTGTATTGCTTTTCTGGGCACATTACATGCTGGTCTTCATTTACTATGCCCAGGTTTGCTTTAGGTGGTTACCTTTTACAGAAAACAAAGGAGAGGATGCCACTAATCACATCACAGAAGAAGGGTACTTGCAAATGCAAAGGGAAAAGTGGTTGAACTGGTTATATTCCATCCTGGGGAGGTTTAGCACAGACTTCAGGAAGTTACAGTAAGCACTTGCTGCCTCAATTAAGGGCGAGGGAGTTTTAGCAAAAGCATGTCTCATAGTAGTCTAGGTACAATACAGGCCTCATTTCCCACAGGAGAACCTATCCATGGGCATGGGTCTTGTGCATCTCCAAGTGGGAGCTGGGCCCATACCATGCATAATGGTATCCTATAGTAACTTACCCATTGTTTCACCCCCAGAAACTAAGCGCTATGAGACCAACTAGATTGGTTACTACTGTAGAGCCTGACACATAGGTAGAATCTGGTTGAACTCTGGTCAATACTGAATATTGACATGCTTAAGTGGCCAGAATAAACTTGAATTTTCTCATGCACCTGAATTGTGCAGCATGAGGTGTTTCCCTTCTTTGGGCCACAGTTGGAATTCTCTTCCTTAATGGAAAAGAGAATCTGATTAATCAGATTTAGGTAAAACTTAATAGTAGAATGTGATAAAGGCCTTCACTGTTGACATTTAAAATTCTTTATTAGCTGCAACCAGCACTTCCCATGCTCTGTGCCATCAGAATGGCAAAGGAGAGTACCTTTAGGTGTCAATAATGAAACCCAGCTCAGAACATCCTCTGTTCAGACTTGCCCATGCCCTTTGTCATAGACTCATATCAAGTTTTACTTCCAGAAACACCACAGTGCCCACGTGGGACAGCCTCTGGTCCTTCCCACATCCAGGTCTTGGGGACTTGTGTCCTCATCAATGACTACTTAGCATTGCAGTTATCCGAGCATGTCTGTGTATCTGGTAGGTAGGCATGCCATTCCTTGCTGCTTTGCTATGGGGCCATGTAGCACTTCTCACTAGAGTAGGTGGAGTTTCTTTCTTGTAACTGAGACTGGACTTGGTCAATGGAGCAGATCCAAACCCACTGTGTGGTCTGCAGATGAGTTGAGCTAAACCCAACCAAACCAAACCAAACCCATAACAGTCAAATGCCAGCCAACCTTCAGTCTTTGAGTAAGAAAAAAAAAATGTGTGCTGTTCTAGTCACTGAAATTTTGAGGTTCTTTGTTATTCAGAAAAACATGACTAACACAGAGTCTTTCCCTCATTCATCTGTGATTGCCTTGAGGAGAGGTAACTGCACATATTCAGGTGCCAGGATGAGAGTGGACACTTACATAGTCAATAACTGCCACAAGGAAGAGGTTTTATTTTGATTCAGACTATCCTTTCCTTTAATGAATGCCATGAGCCTGTGACAGGTCGTCTCCCCAGAGCTGGTAAAATGAGAAATGGAACTGCATCAATGATGGTATGGGGTTAGGTGAAGTTCCTTATACAACTTCATATTGCTCCAACCACCAGGCAACAGGCCTAGAACTCCCATCTGATCCAAAACCAGACTTGTTACATCCATGTCCTTTCCCAAGTTTATGTGTGAAGTTCCCTCACAGGTTGGACATCACCTGGTTGATATAGCTGTATACTGCAGTTAAAGTTAACTGTGGGAAGAGGGAACCAAGGGCAGGAAGAGCCACATCAGAGCAAGGGGGATGGACAGTATTATGAGGCATTCCAGATTGGAATTGACTAGTGGCCACCATAATGGTAGGCATGAGAGTTAAGAGCATTTTGCCAGAGTCAGTGCTTCCAGGCAGGTGAGTGGTATCCCTTGTCAGGAAAGGGCAGGTTGTCTACATTGGAGCAGGTACCCAGGTGCATGCTGGGCAGAGTTGGATGAAGGTAGAGAGTTGGTTCAATTTTTTTTTTTGAAAAGGGAGTTTATAAGCTTATGAGGAGTAATGAAGCAAACAGAGACCCCACCTCAAAGGCCAGCTCCCAGCAGGAATCCTGAGTTTCCAGTAGAAGCACAGGAAGGGATCTGGGTAAATCCTGAGGAATTGAGAGGAGAACATGGTTCAAGGAACACTACAGGGCTCAGGATAGCATATACCATTACCAGTCATTCCATATCCTCAGACCTTGTTGTTTTTCACTGGTTCCAGAGGACATAGGACAGCATGTCTGAGCAGCAGGGCTGGGCATGTTAAGCCCAGGGGAGGAAAGCACTACTTGGCCCATGCTACCTTGAGGAATCCAGCATCTATGAAAATCCCAGAGTTGATCCCTCTATATATGGGATTCTGCTCATGCCAGCCATTCTATCATACCCAGTGCTTTCCCCACATCCATGCTGTCATTTCCCCCTTCAAAGCTTTATACTTAGTAGCTGACATGGATCCCAGTTCGTGGGGTATGCAGCATTATGGATGAGACATGACAAATTCACACAGACTACCGAGTCCTGTGGAGGAAGAGGAATGGTGTGGCTTCTCTCTCAAGAGTAGAAAAAGCCTCTGCCCTTGCCTTGCCTTGCCCAGCCTTTATTACTTTTCTGGGCACATTACATGATGGTCCTCACTTGCTATGCACAGGTTCACTTTAGGTGGTTACTTTTTACAGAAAACAAAGGAGAGGATGCCACTAATCACATCACAGAAAGATGATATTTGCAAATGCAAAGGAAAAAGTGGTTGAACTGGTTAAATTCCACACTGGGAAGGTTTAGCACAGACTTCAGGAAGTTACAGTAAGCACTTGCTGCCTCAATTCAGGGTGAGGGAGTTTTAGCAAAAGCAAGTCTCATAGCAGTCTAAGTACAATGCAGGCCTTATTCCCCATGGGAGAACCTATTTATGGACACGGGTCCTATGCATCTCCAAGTGGGAGCTGGGCCCACACCATGCAGAACAGTCTCCTATATTTCCACCCGCTATTGTTTTTAGTTAGGACTGCTATAGATCCCACAAAGCTTGCTGCTTGCTGATCTCTCACATAACACTGGGAAAAAATTTGCAAATATGTCAAAGTACACAGAGCATTATCATAATCAGTAAGCATTCAGTGGTTCCAAAGACCTACATTCTCAGATTAGACCCAACAATCATTGTCAAGAAGTAATAATCAAATAGATAACACTCAAAGAACTCTGAGGGTCTATTTTGAGTCAGAGTCAAACAGCTAAAGGGCCCAAAACTTTGGGGGGACAAAATAATTTCAGGCTTGAACCCTAATCGTTTAAATTGAGAGTATTAGCAAAGCAGGTTTCACAGGATTTTATGCATTCTTTCTTAGGCCTGATTGTCCAGGGGAACCTGCCTTTTCTAACACAGGGCCTCACCTACTTCTGACATTGTTTCAGGCTTAGGTCAAGCAAAGGGAAGTAAGGTAGCTAAGAAACTAGGAGACTTTTTGCAGACAGAATGAGGATTCAGGCTATGTCAAAGCTGAGGGATGAGGGCCCATCACCCCCTTTTTCTGTAGCCCCCCAAGTCCTTCCCTGAGGGCCTCCTTGTGATTGTGCTTGTCTTAGGTCATCCCTCCCTTGAGGAATCTTATCCGTCATTGGCTAACCGATCGTGCACTGGGGGCCAGGCAGGGTGAAGTAAAGAGGGCAGAGGTGGTGCTCCTGCCACGGAGATAAGCTTTGTCTACTCAGTGGCTTAGGGTCCCAAGGTCTCTCACTCACCTTAGCAATGGGGGGTTATAGCTTCTGAAACCAGGCAGGGTGGTTCCCAATATCTAATCTCCCCCTTTTTTATTTTTGAATGCAATCGTAGCTGTTAAGCTTGTGAAACTTACTATTTGCTGTTCCCAAATGTGATCTCAAGAAAACAACTTCCATATACATCATAAAGTACAAATAAGGATTAAGACAAGAAGGCATCCAAGGGCTTCCATGACCCAAACTCTTAAATGCATTCAATTGAACCAGTTTTTAGGGCTTGGTCATAGTAGATTATTGTGGAGGGTCTGGAACACTTTTTTTTTTTTTTTTTGATAAGGCCTTTGCTTGAGCATTAAGAGCCTTGATGTCCCCCCATATGGTGGGGACACACCTAAAAGGAACATTATGGGGCACTGCAGGGTTGCTGCCCTCTGTAGGAGGCACTTGAGCCTCGGCCTCTGTCACTGGGGCAGACCCCCTCCTCCTCCATTGACAGACCCAGGCCTGTGAGTGACAGTGTGGATGTCTATTTTCCTTCTAGTTGTTCAGAGTCAGTTGGGCCACCTAGCCTGCTAGTTGATTGGTTCTTGCCTCCAGGTAACGGAGTTTGGCGTCTATCCTGCTCATGATAAGGCTTTACTCTTTTTGATGGCAACCAGGTAGGACCTGTAAGGATAGGAACACATGCATACCCTCTTTCCCATGTTAAGAGATCTACAGGGCCCTGCCAAGATCTATCTCCCAGAGGATCTCTATATAGAACCTGAGGATTAGATGACTTTGGCTTTTTCTACTGAAAATGTTTCTCAATTGGAGTACAAAGTGATTCATCACAATTTAGAAAATTATAGGTAAATATGGCAAACATAACAAAATTTTGTGGGGAGGACTCATGGCTCCCTCTTTTTTATTTTTTTAAGCAGACTTTTAAAAGTATGATGAGCCTGTTCTACAATTGCCTGACTGGTTGGATTGTAAGGTATTCTTGTTTTATGTTGGATATTCCAACAATGAAGAAAAACCTGAGTAGAATAGGCAAGGTATCCATGGCCGTTATCAGTATTAATTTGCTGAGGCCATCCTAAATGACTAAAAGCCTTAAGCCAATGGGCTTGTATATTTTTAGCAGATTCCCCTTTCAGGGCAGATGCATGTGGGGCACCAGAGTAAGCATCAGTAGAAATAGGAAAATGTTTGAATTTTCCAAAGGGAGCATAATGAGTGGCATCTGTTTGTCAAATTATTTGAGAGCTTAGTCCTTGAGGATTAACTCCTATGGATGGGGGTTCCTTGCTAAGGGCTTGGCAATCAGGACATTCTTTAATAATTTGGTTAGCTTGGGAGTGAATATTATTAAATTGTTTTTGGAATGCCTGGCTATTTTGATGAAAAAACTGATGAGAAGATGCTGCTTCCTGAAACGCAGTAAGAACACTGACTAAGGCATCTGCCTTATTGTTACCATCCACCAGGGGGACAGGCAGGCCTGAATGGCATCCAATATGAGTAATGAAGAGGGGGTGTTCTCACTTTTCAAAGAGGGACTGTAGGGTCAAAAATAGGTTAAGTAGATCGGGGTCAATAGAAGTCTTAATTGATGCCTGACATAGATGCAGAATAGTATAAACAGTATATACTGAGTTGCAGACTATATTCATAGGTTCTCGGGGCCATTTCCACAGGGGCATGATTGCAGCAAAAGGCTCAGCCCCTTGAGTAGAGGAATGTCCTGAGGATACAAAATTTCTCCAGTTTTTGCCCTCTTGCCAGGTAATAGCAGCCCCTCCAATTTTTCCGTAACCATCAAGAAGCACAGTTCTCACCCCAGTTATTGGTGTTGGGCTGACTTTTTCTGCTAGCCTTATTTGAAGGAATGGAGTGTTTTGAAGCAATTTATCTGAGGGCATGTTAATTTCTAGTCCTCCTACGAAATCAGCTATGGCACACTGAAATGCTCAAGACTGAGCTGCGAATTGTTGAAAATAGACTTGAGTTAGGGGGACATGAATAAAGTTAGGATCATATCCAAATAACTGCTGTGTCTGCTCATTCTTTTATAATAAGATGACACAATGAAGTTATATAGATGGTAATAGTGTGGTGTGGTTGATGAGACAGAAAAAGTCACTCTACCATAGCTAAGTGAGGTGACAACTGTCCTATAAGACCTATTAGAGTGCCTAAGATTGAGAAACAGAAAAGCTGGACAGGAAACTGTAAGTTAATTCTAGTTAGTTGTTGCTGTTGAATATGCTGATTTATTATAGTTAATTCTTGTAGGGCCTCAG
Source organism: Phyllostomus discolor (assembly GCF_004126475.2). NCBI lineage: Eukaryota > Metazoa > Chordata > Mammalia > Chiroptera > Phyllostomidae > Phyllostomus > Phyllostomus discolor. The sequence continues at coordinate 61,170,292 of NC_040911.2, read as the reverse complement.
AGGACAGTTTTCGGGGGGAATTAAGATCCAGGTCCCCTTTACGGGCATTAAATAAATGAGTTAATTGTTGGGTAGGTATTCCAAGGTTGGGTCGCACACAGTTTATTGCTCCCAGGAGTTGATGGAGGCAATTAAGAGTCAAATCTTTGGATGGATTAATTTGAAGGACTTGAAGCTGAATTGTCCTGTTAAAAAGGATATAGCCTAAATATTTCCAAGGTTCTGAATGCTGGATTATTTCTGGGGTAATTACTAACACAGCAGAGGCCACAGAATTTTAAAGAAAGGAAGCAGTTTTTGCTAAAATATCCTGGAAAGGAGCTGTGATCAGGATGTCATCCATATAATGATAGATAATTTAATTAGGAAACTGATCTCCTACTGGCTGAATAGCAGTATAAATGAAATGCTGGTAGATACTTGGGCTGCTAAGCATTCCCTGAGGCAAAACTCACCATTGAAACCGCTGTAAAGGATGAGAATTATTAATGACTGGGAGGGAAAATACAAAACTCTCTGGATCCTTTTCTGCTAAAGGGATTGTAAAGAAACAATCCTTTAGGTCAATAACTAAAAGTGGCCAATCCTTTGGAATGCAGGCTGGACTGGGGACTCCCAATCGTGCAGGCTGCAGGGTGCCCATAGGTTGGAGGGATTCATTGATTTTTCTTAGATCATGAATAAGCTTCCATTTGCTAGATTTCTTTGGTACAACAAAAATAGGCATATTCCAAGGGCTGTCAGAGAGTTCAATAGGACCCACTTCTAATTGTTGTTTAACTAAAAGGCAGGTCTGTTCAAGTCCCTCTCCTTTAGGTGGCCACCGATCAGCCCATACTGGCATATCAGAGAGCCAGGTAAGCAACAGGGGAGTTATAAGAGCAGTGGCCACTAGGGAAAATGCAGCAGAGAAATTTGCATCCCTCACTAATTGAGGAGATCACGGCTCTAAATATTAAGGGGCATAGGCAAGATATATGGTTGAATTCTCCCTACCTGTCCTTCTGGTTCATAACATTTAAGAGACCATACAGTGACTTGTGGTTGAGAAGCTCCTCCAACATCCATGACAGGTGTTCTGCTGTGTGTTAGAGGCAATTCTGGAAGCCAAAACTGATTAGAGATAATGGAGATGTCTGCTCCAGTATCTAAGAGGCCATGAAAGGTCTTATCCTTTATCTTTATTTGTAAGATCGGTTTATTTAACTTAATTGATTCAGTCCAAAAAAACTGATTGATTGTCTGTACTACCAAAGCCTCCTTCCCCACTCACTGTATTTTGAGTCTTTGAGATTATGTAGGGGAATAGGAGCAGCTGGGCAATATGAATTGGAGCAGGAATAATATGATAGCCAGAAGCTTAAGCATGGTTTTAATTTCCCCTTCATAGTGTGAGTCAATGACCCCTGGCTGAACAAAAATACCTTTAGTAGTAATACTGGATCTCCCTGAGATTAAACCAACTGTTCCTGGGGGTAAAGGTCCCCCAGACACCAGTGGGAGCTACAATTACTTGATCCTGTTACTTTAAGATGAGCTCATTGGTAGTGACCAAGTCCAGCCCTGCACTTTAGCAGGTGGCTGCATGAAGTTCAGAAACTGTGCATTTCCTCGAATTCCCTGATACTGATTGCAGTTCTGAAAGCTCCGTTTGGGGTTTGGGGCACTGGAGTGGGTGCCCCCTCAGAAGTTTCCCTGAATAGGGTGGCCATTTTTGTCAAATTTAGAGTGGCATTCCTTTGCCCAAGGTCTGCCCATGCCACAGCATGATCAGTCCTTTAGTGGAATCTTTCCCCTTTCCATTGTGGACAAACAGTCCTTGTCCAGGTGACTTGGCTTTCCACAATTGTAACATTTGGGATCTCCCTTACCTGCAGCATCTAAGAGAGAAGCCTTATGCTGCCCTGTGCCAACATCTTGGCAAGCCTTGATAAACTCACTGATGCCTTTGGTGGTAGTTTGCAGGGGTCCTGTAATGGTCCTGCAGTCTTTGTTAGCATTTTCATAAGCTATCTGCCACAAAAGAGATTTGGCTGATCTGTCATTATCTATTTGCCTTTCAATAGCTTCTTGGAGGTAATCAATGAAGTCAATATATGCCTCCAAAACACCCTGACAGATATTGGTAAAGGATGAAATTTCCCTGGCCTGAGAATCAGGCACAGCCTTCATGGCTCTGAGAGTAATTTGAGCACTTTGACTAAAAGCATGAGGATCAAGACTGGCTTGAGCCATAGTGGTGGCAAAATCACCAGATCCTGGCAGCATAGGAAGGAAGACAGGATTATTCATTTGTGCATTCTCTGCCGCTTTGTGGCCAGCTCGCTGAGAGTACTCCAAATACCAGATTGTGAACTGAGCTGGGGTTAAGACTGTCCTGGCCAGGGCAATCCAGTCACAAGGAGCCATTTTATAACTGTCAGTGATGGCTTGAAATAGCCTGTTAGTATAAGGAGACTTAAGTCCATGTTCTCTGATGCTCTTTTTTAGATCCTTGTACAGGGAAAAAGGAAGGGTCTCATGGACATTTCTTTGACCCTTGACTATAATGGGGAAAGCTGAAAGGGCATCTAAATCCCCAGCCTGCCTGCCAAAAGCATTGTCACATGGCCCTAACAGGATATCTGTCTAAATTTTCTGGCTCTCTTGGTGGTGATTCATCCTGCAAGGAGGAACTCTCCCAGGGTTGAAGTAAGGAGCAATGGCCACAAAGCAGGTCCTCCGATGGTCCTGTAGGCAGAACTTTTCATAGCTGGTTCTTCCACTACATCACATATGACTTCCTCCTCTGAACTAGACCCTTTATCCTCCTTTTGTGACTAGTTCCGGTCTCCTAGCCCATATGGGCGTGAGAGCAGTCCTGACTAGCCACCAAGTTACCAAGTTTTGAGTTTGGATATAAACACCAACATCCTGTAAAGTTCTTAACCTATCATTTGCATCTTCCCAATCTTTATATCTAAGGTTCCCTCATCAGGAAAAGCAAGGTAGTATTCCTTTATAGTTTGTAAAAGCTAAATGAGATGCCGTTCCATCACCTTGCAACCAACCCACTTCCCTGAGGTGCTGCTATAACATCCATAGATAAACTTCCTGCTCCATAGATGAATCAGAGCTCATTCTTGATATTAAAAAGGCTCCTTTTTACTTTTGATTGTTGTCTTTTTAGATTCCACCTCCTGTGCTGAACCCAAACTATTAGCTATTGAGAAATATAATGTGGTAGATCTAAATATACTGTTGGTGAAAGACAGTCAGGGAGAGGGGTACCAGACTTTCTGAGTACCCTCACCCTGCTTATGGGTTTCAGATTCTCCCCCAGAGTTTAGGACTGCAGGGGGTGGGGGGCTCATACCACTAGGTGACTACCCTTTATATGGCGCTTCCTGGACAAGCCAGAAGTTAGATTAAGCAGTGTTGGAGGTCCCTTTAAGGCCCCTGCAAGTCTCAGGAATTGATCCCAGACTCACAGGATCCCATTCACAAGGTTCTAACTCACTTGGGAACATCCAGTTTCTTGGGCTGAGGGGAGGAAGTGCCTTTTGTCTTCAGCTTGATGAATGTCAAAAGCTCTCATACAAAACCTGTCACTAACACTAAATTCTTCTGGAAAGCAATCTTCAGAGTCTGGTAAAAACTGGAACACTCATTCACTATCCACTTTTCCTTATGCAGGTGGACAGAGGGAAAAGGCAAAATCGAAAGGACCACAAAAGGTGGCTTAAAAGATAAAATCTGTGAGATGCTTTTAAATTGTCCTGTAACTAGTTGACATTTTTAAAGTTGATTAGAAGGAAAATCTTTGCCTTTTCTCCCAAGTCTAGACCTAGTTGGGGGTTGTGCCGTGGGGATGGGTTTGTGAGTGTTTTTACAGTGTGCCTCTCGTTGTGGGGACTTTTGCTTGCAGCTGGAGGGATACCTAGTGTTCTAACCCAGTCCACATCCTAGCTAATCCTTTCATGGGTGATTTCTAGCAGCAAGCACCCTTGTGGCTTTTAACTGCTCAACCAGTGCCTGCAAGGATGCAGTGAATGCTTGGGAGAGACAGCAAGGCTCTTAACTTACTAAAGAAGGTACAGTCGCAAAGCAGTTGCAAGAGAGGGTGACCTAAGCAGAAAACACTTTTCCCCTGAATCCAGCACACCCTATGACTTATCCAAAAAGCACTCTGTGTTGTTGGCCCTTACCTGGGCTGATGCATACACTCCAACCAAGTTGGTTTGTTGTCCACAATGATGGCTCATAACCCTGGGTCCTTGTTCCTGGGCACCAGCTGACGCAGACCCCAGTTAGTGGGGTCCGTGGTGTTATGGATGAGACATGACAAATTCACACAGACTACCGAGTCCTGTGGAGGAAAAGGGACAGCGTGGCTTCTCCTCAAGAGGAGAAAAAAACTCGGTCCCTGTGTTGACTGTCCTTTATTGCTTTTCTGGGCACATTACATGATGGTCTTCATTTACTATGTACAGGTTTGCTTTAAGTGGTTACCTTTTACAGAAAACAAAGGAGAGGATGCCTCTAATCATATCACAGAAGGATGATATTTGCAAATGCAAAGCAAAAAGTGGTTGAACTGTTTGTACTCCATACTGGGAAGGTTTAGCACAGACTTTAGGAAGTTACGGTAAGCACTTGCTGCCTCAGTTAAGGGTGAGGGAGTTTTAGCAAAAGCAAGTCTCATAGCGGTCTAGGTACAATGCAGGCCTGATTTCCCACAGGAGGACCTATCCATGGGCATGGGTCCTGTGCATCTCCAAGTGGGAGCTGGGCCCATACCATGCATAATGGTATCCTATAGTAACTTACCCATTGTTTCACCCCCAGAAACTAAGCGCTATGAGACCAACTAGATTGGTTACTACTGTAGAGCCTGACACATAGGTAGAATCTGGTTGAACTCTTCACAAATTGATACAGTGAAAAAAAATGAATGAAGAAGAAAAAGATCAAGGTAAACTCATAAAAAACCAGGATCCCATCTGTGTTTCTCGAGTTAGTAACTTTTGGTAAAGAACTTCTTTTTTTAATATATTTTTAAGATTTTATTTATTTATTGTTTTAGAGAGGGGAGGGAGGGAGAAAGAGAGGGAGAGAGAAACATCAATATGTGGTTGCTGGGAGTTGTGGCCTGCAACCCAGGCATGTGCCCTGACTGGGAATCGAACCTGCGACACTCTGGTTCGCAGCCCACACTCAATCCACTGAGCTACACCACCCAGAGCTGTAAACAACTTCTTTATTCATGCTGTCTCCCAGCTGCTCCAAGAAGACACAGTGATGGACTTATGATGCCTGGTCCTGAGCCAGGGCCTGCACTCCACTACTACTTTTTCCTGGGAGAACTTGGGATTGTTCTAATCCAGCAGAGCTTTGGTTTTCATAAGTTAAAATTGAGAGTAATAATAATGACTTAATGGAGCAGTAAATAAAATAATGGATGAAAACTGCAGTGCTTGTAGCACAGTGGTATATAAATAAATGCTACAAATGCTAGAATTTAACTTTAAGTAGACTTCAATTGCCAGGGAAATTTGTAAGTAGGGTCCTGGGGTATCTCATGGAGTCCAGGCAGCCATTAGGAAGCTCTTTTCAGGAGAGGAAGCTCCATGGATCTGCTCGGATGTTGCTTTCAGCTCCTGCTTAGTCCATCACTGCCAAGGGAGTTCCAATGAACTGGACGCTAAGAACCCACCTCCCAGGGGAGGAGGTGGTGATGGTCAAGGGACAAGAGCTGGACATGGACAGATAGATGGTCCCAAAGTTTCAACTATACTCTTTCATGTCACTTCCTCTGTAAAGTGAGTCCCTGAATCCCCAGTTGGTGATATTAGTTTTCTACCCTAGCACTACTGTATCCTTAATATCCTTGGGCACTTTTAATTCTGGTATCATGTATGTATCTGATATGCTACCCATCCTTTCAGTGCAGAGACCTTGTCAGATTATCCTTTATATCTCTACAAGTTAGTGACCAGCACATTATAAGCATAGGTCTGTGTGTGCTAAACTTAGTTGTCATACGCAAATAGAAACAAGAGAGTGAATGCTCCAAGCAGTACAAAAAAAGAATCCCTTCCCCTTACTGAGTTACTGCTCTGATCACAGCAACCCTCAGAATTAAAGAAGATCAATGTATTCATTTATCCAGGGTGGACTCATATGCTCATTATATGCCAAACACCATGCCAGGCCAGAATCCTGTTTCCTTGATTCACAGACTAAGGTATAGGCACAAAAGGGTTATTATCAGGAGATAGATTTACTTCCAGCCCATTTGACTTGGCAGTTGAATACAGCTTTTATTTTAATTGCCCCAAGTAATTTAATAAATATTTCTTACTTCAGTATAGTACCAGTAATAGAAGAACTAGTGTTGATCCAGCTTGTAAAAGACAGTTCATTCCATGTTTTACTCTGGCCTTTAAATCAATCATATTGTCTCATTTCAAACTGTATAATTTTCCAAGAGTTCAGCCAAATGTTTTAGAAAAATTCTGGCTTGATAATTGGATGCCAGAAACTGAGAAATCCTAGCAATCTTATTTCAGAAGAATTCAGATGGCAGATTTTCCTGAGAGACAATCATTTGACAATACATGAATATTTCATTGGATTAGTTGGAATTGTTTTCCTTTGAAAGTTAATTCAAGGTTTCGGACTCCTGCTGTATTCCCTCCATTTCAGAGTCTAGGAGTTATGCTGAATTCAGCTTTTCCACTCCTGAGAAGAACTCTTTAAATTTTAAAACTGAAGCACAACTTTTTTTTCTTAATAAAAATCTACATTTTTATCTACGTAGTTATCTACATTTTTGCTACATATGAGAATCAATAGAAATGAACCAAGTGTTGACAAACAGAGAGTACAGCATTGGGGAAAAGTAAGTCTATAGTTGTGAGTATGCAAAACACAGTGTTTACTTTTGTATTATTATTTATTAATTATTGCATTATTTCCCATACAAACAACTGTGAACTGACTTTTGCTAAACCTATTGTGTTAAAATTATTCTGTCCCTATTAAAACCACTTAGTTCTCACAGAACAAAAAAATATGAAAGCCTACTTATTTCCATCAAGTAAATTGTGCACAGTGATTTGTGTGTGTGTGTGTGTGTGTGTGTGTGTGTGTGTGTGTGGTTTGTAAGTTTGCACCCTTTGGACTAGAAAACCAAATATAGAATGTCTCCAAGCATCTTACAACCTTCTCTCAGCATGTCCCAGTGAAGAAATACACAGAAGTACCACATGTGTGTAGACAGGCAATTAGGTTTCTGCTTTGTGAGATGAATGGATGGGTGGCCCAGGGGTTGAGCACCAATCCCCAAAATATCATACCACCAGGAATATGCTAAGTCAAAATTGTCCTCCAACTCATAGAATACAATAAAAACCAGCATCACTTCTAGGTTAATCCTGCCAGTGATGCACAATGTGAATCCATTTTCAAGGAAACATCAAACAAACCCAGCTGGAGCACATTCTACAATATAACTGGCCTGTCTTCTTCAAAAGTGTTGAGGTCTTGCAAGTCAAGAAAGAACAAGAATATGTCACAGATTGAAGAGGGCTAACAGTACATAGCAACTAAATGCCACCCATCATTCTGATATGAACCATCGTGTTACAAAACACATTACTAGGGTAACTGAAGATATTTGAATGGGGTCTAAGGATAAGAGGGTATAACCTGTCAATATGTCTTTCCTGATTTGAATGGCAGTATTGTGGTTATGAATGTGGTGAGAATGGATAAGGCATCAGGTCTGCAAATTACTCTCAAATAGTTCAGGAAAAAAGTTGTTACTTATTTATTTGAAAATTCTCTAGATATTTAAGATTGTTTTAAATTAAAAAAGAAAGTTGAGGCCATTTCAGACTATCCTTCCTCTCCAACCTTCCAGCGAGAAGAGAAAATAGGCTCATGTTCACTGAGCACTGTCCCCGTTCTTCTGTCTTTTTAGTCACTCTGAATAATTAGCCTTTATTTGTTGCTACTAATTAATAATGAAATGTCATTCCCTAATAACCCAGATACTTTTAAATTCCATAGCTGATATTTTGGAGTACAGAAGCAAGTTCAGCCATGCAACAGTGCATATAAGATATCACATATTCTGGGATCATTGTTTTCTAACCTCTTGTTTTACAGGTGAGGACCCAGAGGTAATCACAGAGCAATGGTCAGCAGCCTGAACTCAGCCTTTGGGCCAGCACACTCACCAACATGGTCTCCTTGAATTTCTCCTGCAAAACAGACCCTTAGCACTGATACTTTACATGACTTTCTTCTCCAAGTCTCTGGGGGCTATATTCTTGAACTACACACTAGGGGATGGTTAGAGAACATTCTCAAGATTTTATATAAACCAGGAAGTTACAAGTGGAAATAAAGAGATAGGAGAGAGAACAAAAGACCAAAGGGAAGTGGAATATATTTTGGTTAATTTTTATTTCATTGAGTTTTAATGGTAGTGAATGCTGTGAGAAGCTCAGAGAGAGTACTTTTCAGAAAGGGGGGCTACATGGTTAATAGTTTGAGCTTTTGATTTAGGTTTCATATAATTACAAATCCAATAACTAAAAAGCACCCTGTGTCCAGTCAGGTGGACTACATCAGTACACCATGGAGACTTCATACCCAGTACTATACCGGTAGATGCTGCAATGTGTGGGCAGGGGAAGAAAGTAAATTCAGGTTTGTCTGCAAGTGACCCAGTGAATGATGTATTAATCTCTGTAAGATATGACTGGACAAGACCATGATGATGGCACATTGAACAAAGCATGTGTTTATCTATTCTGCCCTAACATGAAAAATATCTTTAAAAAATGAATGCAGAAATGAAAACAGGGCAGGCAGAGTCTCTTCTCAAAGACAATGTTCTCTCAAGGTGCATTTCCTCAAGGCATACCTCAAGGTGGCCTTTTGCTTGAAAATAAGCTCCAGGTTGTCTGAACCTGCAGGAGAGTGGGGCTGAGCAGAAAAAAAACTTGCATTCCTGTCATCTTTGTGAGAAACATGCACTTTTAGGGCTGAGGGAGGAAACCCTGTGGTTGAGGAGGACCCTTAATGCTGCTGGTGTTAGTTGGTGAAAAAAGAAAGGAGAAAACACTACACAAACACCCATGACCTATGCATAGGTTTTCACAACAAACCTGGGAATCTTTGCCTGCCTAGGGTAGGGATAGTGAAGGAGCATGTTCAAAGCAAGAAACTAAAAGCTCACCTTCTCCCTCCACATAAATGGCTGGGGGTTGCCAGGCAGTGTGGCATGACCAGCAGCCAGGGACATAAATCCTCAGTCACAAAGGAGGATTCAGGAGGCACAGCCTAGCATTCACCATGAGGGCCAACATGACAGAAGCAACCCTATTTGAAAAAAAAATGAAACTAAGGCTTTTACTTTTGTATGCAGAGAAAATACAGATTTATCTGAAGGGGGGAGTTAATGTTCCAAATAATACATACAAAGAAAACAAAAAGCTGAAGGGCTGACACAAATTATGTAAGTGCAGATCAGTTCACCTGGAAAATCCTTATTTGTTTTGGGATGAGGATCTCACTGGGTACAGTGGAAATGTTTAATCAGATATCGTCCTACTAGTGATAACCCAGTTGTGTGCACTTTGACCATGTCTGAGCCACTAAATAAAATGAAAGAAGGAATAGTTCTGTGGGTTGAAATTAGACTCATTGGTTATCTACTCATAAACAAGGTCTCCACTGAGTTGGGGATTACACATTGTCTCTAGACACTGCTGAATCTTACTGAAAATTATGGATATGCAGTTCTGAAACCAAAATGCTTCTATCTACAAAATGCTACTTAATGCCCAGCAATGTGTACTCTTTAAAGAAGGGTAACAGAAATGTCTCTAACTTGAAAGACAATAAAAGCAAGATTATCAATTAGGATGAAAACTGGCTTGGATAAATAGTGTACATAAAAGAAGAATAAAACAAAAAGGCAAGGCAATTTATGAGCTGTCCAGCAGCTGTAGCTCACTTTCATGAGTCAAGAAAATAACTCAGAAATATAAACCAGTCATTAGAGGAAAATGCTACATCAGCTTTAGTTAGCAAGAATGAAAAGTTAGTCAAAAAACAGAGGAAGAAATATTCAAATGGATCCTCATTAGTACTTGGCTCAAATGTGTAACATTTACAGTTCTTTTGAGACTTGAAGAAAAAATTCAAAAAACAAATAGGAAGGGGGAACTGCATTACCCAGTTGAGGTCATAATCACAGAGATAATTTTACAATGATTTCAATGCATACTTCATACAAAGGACGTCTGAGTAATATTTTAAAAAAATAAATTTGGTGCATGCTTTGAATTGAAATACAAGAAAATTGTACTACTGTCAAGATTTCTGGGACAACAGAAGATTCTTAACATGGCTCCAATTGTTTTTTTTTTTCTTTTTATTTCAATCATTGTTCAAGTACAGTTTTCTCCCCCCTACTCCCGTTCCAGCCCCTCCACCCAACCCTCCCCCCTTCCCCCCATTAACCCCACCCCTAGTTTTTGTCCATGTGTCCTCCAAATAAGTTCCTGTAATCCCTACCCATTCCCCCCTGAAATTCCCTCTTCTCTCCCCTCTGGCCACTGTCAGGCTATCCCTTATTTCAGTGTCTTTGGTTATATTTTGCTAGTTTTTTGTTTTGTTTTGTTTTGTTGTTTAGATTCCTGTTAAAGGTGATATCATGTGGTATTTGTCTTTCACTGCCTGGCTTGTTTCACTTAGCATAATGCTTCCCAGTTCCATCCATGCTGTTGCAAAGGGTATGAGCTCCTTCTTTCTTTCTGCTGCAAAGAATTCCATTGTGTAAATGTACCATAGTTTTTTTCATCCATTCATTTACTGATGGGCATCTAGGTTGCTTCCAGCACCTAGCTATTGTAAATTGTGCTGCTATGAACATCGGGGTGCAAAGGTTCTTTTGTATTGGTGTTTTAGTGTTCTTAGGATAGAGTCCCAGCAATGGAATTGCTGGGTCAAAAGGCAGATCCATTTTTAGTTTTCTGAGGAAGTTCCAAACTGCTTTCCATAATGGTTGTACCAGTCTGCAGTCCCACCAACAGTGCACTAGGGACCCCCTTTCTCCACATCCTCTCCAACACTTGTTGTTTGTTGCTTTGTTTATGATGGCCATTCTGACTGGTGTGAAGTGGTATCTCATTGTGGTTTTAATCTGCATCTCTCTGATGGCTAGCGATATTGAGCATCGCTTCATGTGTCTTTGGATTTTCTGTATGTCCTCCTTGAAGAAGTGTCTGTTCAAGTCCTTTGCCCATTTTTTAATTGGGTTACTTGTCTTCTTAAAGTGGAGTCGTGTAAGTTCTTTATATATTTTGGAGATTAAACCCTTGTCTGAGGTATCATTAGCAAATATGTTTTCCCATACAGTTGGTTCTCTTTTTATTTTGATGCTGTTTTCCTTAGCTGTGCAAAAGCTTTTAATTTTGATGAGGTCCCATTTGTTTATTCTTTCCTTTATGTCCCTTGCTCTAGGAGACAAGTCAGTAAAAAAGTTTCTGCGTGAAATGTCTGAGATTTTCCTACCTACGTTCTCTTCTAGGACTTTAATGGTGTCACGCTTTATATTTAAGTCTTTTATCCACCTGGAATCTATTTTTGTATAAGGTGTAAGTTGGTGCTCGAGTTTCATTTTTTTGCACGTAGCTGTCCAGTTCTCCCAACACCATTTGTTGAAGAGGCTATTTTTATTCCATTTTATGTTGCTGCTTCCTTTGTCAAATATTAATTGACCGTAGAGGCTTGGGTTTATTTCTGGGCTCTCTGTTCTGTTCTATTGGTCTATGTGCCTGTTTTTATGCCAGCACCAGGCTGTTTTGATTACAGTGGCCTTGTAGTATAGTTTAGTGTCAGGCATTGTGATTCCTCCTACTTTACTCTTCTTTCTCAAAATTGCAGCAGCTATTCGGGGTCGTTTATGGTTCCATAAAATTTTTGAAGTGTTTGTTCTATGTCTGTGAAATATGCCATTGGTACTTTAATAGGTATTGCATTGAATGTGTAAATTGCTTTTGGTAGTATGGACATTTTAATGATATTAATTCTTCCAATCCATGAACACAGTATATGTTTCCATTTGTTTGTGTCTTCCTTGATTTCTCTCCTCAGTGTTATGTAGTTTTCTGAATACAGGTCTTTTACTTCTTTGGTTAGGTTTATTCCTAGGTATTTTATTTTCCTTTTTGCTATTTCAGATGGGATTTTTTTCTTGATTTCTGCTTCTACTGTTTAATTGTTGGTGTACAGAAATGCCTTTGATTTCTGGATATTGACTTTGTATCCCACTGTTTTACCAAATTCATTTATTAGGTCAAGCAGTTTTTTGGTGGAGTCTATAGGATTTTCTATGTACACTATAATGTCATCTGCAAACAGTGACAGTTTTGTTTCCTCCTTTCCGATTTCGATTCCTTTTATTTCTTTTTCTTGTCTGATTGCTGTGGCTAGAACTTCCAGTACTATATTGAATAGAAGTGGTGAAAGTGGACATCCTTGTCTTGTCCCTGTTCTTAGTGGAAAAGATTTTAATTTTTGCCCATTGAGTATGATGTTGGCTGTAGGTTTCTCATATATGGCCTTTATGATGTTGAGGAATGCTCCCTCTATTCCCACTTTACTGAGTGTTTTTATCATAAATGGGTGCTGTACCTTATCAAATGCTTTTTCTGCATCTATTGATATGATCATGTGGTTTTTGTCTTTGCTTTTGTTTATGTGATGTATTACATTTACTGATTTGCGTATATTGTACCATCCTTGCAAACCTGGAATGAATCCAACTTGGTCATGGTGTATGATCTTCTTAATGTACTGTTGGATGTGGTTTGCCAGTATCTTGTTGAAGATTTTAGCGTCAATGTTCATCAGCGATATTGGCCTGTAGTTTTCTTTCTTTGTTGTGTCTTTACCTGGTTTTGGAATTAAGATGATGTTGGCCTCATAAAAAGAGTTTGGTAGTCTTCCATCTTTTTGGATTTTTTGAAATAGTCTGTGAAGGATAGGTGTTAGCTCTTCCTTAAATGCTTTGTAGAATTCTCCTGTGAAACCATCTGGTCCAAGGCTTTTGTGTGTTGGGAGTTTTTGGATTATTGCTTCAATTTCTTTTGCTGTTATTGGTTTGTTCAGGCTTTCTGCTTCCATTTTATTGAGTTTTGGAAGGTTATATTTTTCTAGAAATTTGTCCATTTCATCTAGGTTTTCAAATTTCTTGCCATACAGCTCTTTGTAGTAATTTGTTACAATCCTTTGTATTTCTGTGGTATCTGTTGTAATCTCTCCTCTTTCATTTCTGATTGTGTTTATTTGGGTTTTCTCTCTTTTTTTCTTGATGAGTCTGTTTAAAGGCTTGTCGATTTTGTTTATCTTTTCAAAGAACCAACTCTTGGATTCATTGTACTTTAGAATTGTGCTTTTAGTCTCTATGTCATTTAATTCTGCTCTGATCTTGGTTATTTCCTTCCTTCTGCTTGCTCTGGGCTGTCTTTGTTGTTGTTCCTCGAGTTCTTGTAGACGTAGGGTTAGGTTGTTTGTTTGAAATGTTTCTAACTTTTTTAGGTGGGCCTGTATCGCTATGATCTTCCCTCTCAGGACTGCCTTGGCTGTGTCCCATAAGTTTTGGGTTGTTGTGAGTTCGTTTTCATTTGTTTCCAAAAACCGTTTGATTTCTTCCCTAATATCATTCTTGACCCATTCATTGTTTAATAGCATGCTGTTTAATCTCCATGAATTTGAGTGTTTTGGGTTTTTTTCCTTGGGGTTGGTTTTTAGTTTCAGTCCCTTATGATCCGAGAAATTGCTTGGTATGATTTCCATTTTTTTGAAATTGTTGAGGCTTGTTTTGTGTCCTATCATGTGGTCAATCTTTGAAAATGTTCCATGTACATTTGAAAAAAATGTGTATTTAGCTTCTTTGGGATGGAGGGTTCTGTAAATATCAGTAAAGCCCAGTTCGTCTAGGGTATTGTTCAATGCCACAATATCTTTTTTGATGTTTTGTTTGGAAGATCTGTCCATTTTTGATAGAGGGGTGTTAAAATCCCCCACAATAATTGTGTTGCTGTCCATATCTTTCTTGAAGTCCTCTAAGATTTTCTTTATGTATTTAGGTGCTCCTATGTTGGGTGCATATATATTTACTATGTTTATGTCTTCTTGGTGAATTCTTCCCTTGAGTATTATGAAATGACCTTCTGGGTCTCTCTTTATGGATCTTCTTTGGAAGTCTATTTTGTCAGATATGAGTATTGCTACCCCGGCTTTTTTCTCCTGTCCATTTGCTTGGAAAATTTGTTTCCAGCCCTTCACTTTCAACCTGTGCAGATCTTTTATCCTGAGGCGGGTCTCTTGTAGACAGCATATGTGTGGGTCATGTTTTCTTATCCAATCCGCTATTCTATGTCTTTTGATTGGAGCGTTTAGTCCATTTACATTTAAGGTTATTATTGATAGGTACTTATTCATTGCCTTTTATGTACATGTGATCCTCTCTCACTCTCTCTTTTCCTTTCTTTCCTTAAAGCAGTCCCTTCAGCATCTCTTGCAGAGCTGGTTTAGTGGAGGTGTATTCTTTTAGACTTCTTTTGTCTGAGAAGTTTCTTATTTGGCCTTCTATCTTAATTGAGAGCCTTGCTGGGTAAAGTAGTCGTGGTTGCAGGCCTCTGGTTCTCATTACTTGGATTATTTCTTGCCATTCTCTTCTGGCTTGGAGTATTTCCATTGAGAAGTCAGCTGTTAGCCTTATTGGGGCCCCCTTGTATGTTACTTCCTTCTTCTCCCTTGCTGCCTTTAAGATTCTCTCTTTGTCTGAAATTTTGCCATTTTAATTATGATGTGTCTTGAGGTGGGCCTCCTTGGGTTCCTCTTGATTGGGACTCTCTGTGTTTCCTGTATTTGTGTGACTTTTTGTCTCATCAAATTAGGGAAGTTTTCCATCATCACTTGTTCAACTAGGTTTTCTATCCCTCGTTCTTCTTCTCCTTCTGGTATCCCTATTATACGGATATTATTATATTTCATATTGTCTTGCATTTCTCTTAATCCCTCTTCATTCTTTCTGAGCCTCTTTTCCCTTTCTTGCTCTTTCTGGGTGTTTTCTTCTATTTTGTCCTCTAGCTCGCTGATCCGATCTTCTGCTTCATCGATCCTGCTTTTCATTCCTTCTACTGTGTTCTTCATTTCAGAGGTTGTATTCTTCATTTCCTCTTGGCCCTTGTTGAGAGTTTCTATTTCCTTTTTTATGCTGATGTAGTTTTCATTGAGTTCATTGTAGCTTCCCTGTAGTTTCTCGTAGCTCATTGTGAGCTCATTGAGCTTCCTGACAATCACTGCTTTGAATTCAATATCTGATAGTTGAATTGCCTCTGTTTCATTTAGCATTCTTTTTGAGGCTTCCTCCTTTCCTTTCATTTGGGGAGTATTTCTTTGTCTTCCCATTGTTTGTGAGACTCTTCTTGTTCACCTCAGCTTCTTATATTGATCTGTTCTGGCTCCCTGGGTTTATGATGTGAACTTCTTTAGTAGAGTAGCAGTGAGTTTCAGTGGTGCTGTTTCCTTGACCCCCCAAGCTCGCTGGTCTTGGGCTGTTGTTTAAGTTGGCTTTGTGTTTTCCTTTGGGTTTTGATTGTTGTTGAGCCTTTCTTTGGTGGTTCCTTCCCACCAGCTGGTTAAATGTGGGTCACTCTGTCCACCACCTTCTTTATTTTGTTGTACTGGTGAGGGCAGGTTGTGTTGAGGCTGGTTCTTCTTGATGCAGCACTCCTCCAGGATCCGTTCCCTGTTCTTTCAGTTCTGCCACAATCCTTGCTCCTCCATTCTCAAAAATGCTGAAATATGTTGGTTGTTTGCCTTTCCACTCCAAAGATCTGTCAGGACTCTCTCCCCTGAGCAGAGGAAAGCCAAATCTGCTCCTTCCTACTCCGACGCCATCTTCGATTCCCCCAATTGTTAATTAATTGTTATTAATATCCATAACTCAGACTCAAATGATACAGATAAGACACCATAAAAATAATCCTAAAAAGTACTAAGGATAAGGGAAGGTGTATTAGTTAAGACATAGCTCTGGTTGCTTTAAAAGAGAGAAAATTAAATAAAACCACTATGAATAAATTTTATTTATGTCATACATGTAAGTCTACACGGGTATGGAGTCAAGCTAATAAAATGATACTGGTCCTCAAATGGTCTAGAAACCAGACATTGTGTGGTCTTGTTCCACTGTACCATGGATATAACCATTTTTGTGGTTGAAGATGTCCCACCACTGCCATGTCTGACTTCCAGGCTATGGGAAAGAGGAGAAAGTGGACTTCGTAAGGCTAGCTTCCTTATTACTTCTCACAACCTATTGGATGCTACTTTGTCACATGGCCACATACCTAGACCAGAGTCTAGAAAATGCACTATTGAGCTGAGAAAGCATGTGTTAAAGACTGGAATAGAGGTGCAAAGGGAAAATGGAGAACAGTTAACAGTCTGTGAACCCAGTTTCCTTCTCATGTTTTGCTCCACTAGGCCCTAAGATAATGCTCAAATCCAGCCTGGGATTGTCTCATTTGTCCAGTATGAAGGAAGGAGAACATGCAAACAGCTACCTCTGAAGGATGAAACTTATAAATTACCAATGCTATTTCTGGTCAATTCCATTTGCCAGAACATAGTCTTATGACCATATGTAGCAGCAAAAGAGGCTGGGAAATGTCTTGGAGGTGTGTTGGGGGAGGGTGAACAGAATGAATGTAGGGAGACAAGTGGCAGTCTTAAAGACAAGTAATATAAAATGCAATTGCTTAAAGCAAGTTCAATGTACATGAATTACTCTTAGGTCCTAACAGAATAACAGTGTTTCTAATTATGAAGAACCAAATGAACCCATCTGGCTTTCCAACTCAAAAATATTTTTTGTGCTTTCTTAAAAATAATGATGATTTCCTTTAGAAACAATTTGTCATTCAAATTGTGTTTGGAGCAATTTGTGTTTAAATTAAAGAGGCTTAACTGTAAAATGGGCAATGCAATTCCAGAACAGTTCCCACAGACTGTTTGTGTATGCCCTGTGAAGTGATTCTGGAAAACACCTGCATGACCCTCTCCCCCTGAGTGTGTTGCACTTTGAGGTCTTACAAATCCTGCAGGAAGCATCTGCTTCACTTTTTAACCCAGTGTAGGCCAAACCTATTTGATCAGTGAGCCCCTTCCTACAATGACTGTTTTACCCTTATATGCAGCTAGCACTTTATGTGGCACATTTTGAGAAACATTTTATAACATGGTAGACATAGCAATAATAAGAATAAGCAATAGAATTATAAATAAGCAATATGTACAGTTTATAAGCCATTCCTTACCTGTCAAAAAAAAACTTATTTCACTTAGCATAATGCTTTCCAGTTCCATCTATGCTGTCACAAAGGGTAGGAGCTCCTTCTTTCTTTCTGTTGCATAGGATTCCATTGTGTAAATGTACCATAGTTTTTGATCCATTCATTTGCTGATGGGCACTTAGGTTGCTTCCAGCACTTGGCTATTATAAATTGTGCTGCTATGAAGGACACATGGACAAAAATAAGGGTGGGGTGGAAATGGGAGGGAGATGGGGAGGGCTGGGATGGGGGGAAAGGCCTAAAACTGTACTTGAACAAAAATTAAAATAAAAGAAAAAATGAATAGCCAGGGATAAAAACAGTCTGTCTAACATGATCAAGGCACTATCTCAGGGTCTAGTGAGAGCTGGAGCATGTCATCCAGACTCCTCAGGTCTCAGTTTTCTTACTGTGATAAGAGAGAATTTCTCAGTTCACATTGAATTCTTGGGATAGGAGATCATATACCCCTTCTTTCATTATCCTTGTATACTGGGTAGACAAAAAGGATTATGCTTTTAGCAAAAACAGTTTCTTGGAGGCAAATACTAAATACTCCACTGTAAGCATGTTATTCCCTGTGACAGGCTACCAGATTAATGAATGTGCTGAGTTTGTTAGTGAGTGAATGAATAAATGGAGGGGATTTTAGAAGGACAGGTGACCTAGCCTCCTGTAGGAGTGTACTTATGATTGACTCCAGAGAGAGGAAGTTACTTAAGTATGAGAGCCCTGTTGACTTGGTCACTTAGAAAGTGACAGGAAATGGAAGCTCCCTAAGGGTCTCCCCAGTGATCTGCTCTCCTCTTCAAACCACAGCTGCTTACAGATTGATGGGCTGCAGCTATGTCCTGGATGCGGCACAGGGCCAGGAAACAAAGGCTATCAGTAGAATATCTTCCAAAAGCAAAATGTTTTCTCTATTGCTATTTAAATCAGAATTCAGATTTGATGGGAAATCATTTTGTCATGGTAAAACACTCATTAGAATGTTAAGTGTGTCAATGTAAGGAACATTCAGATTTGTAAGAATTTTTATGAGTTTATTTGAGCCAAAGTGACAATGATTGCCAGGAAGCAAAATCTCAAGGGATTGAGAAAATGCTCTGGAAAATGGCAGTTTTACCATTTACTTTATACATCAAAACCAAACGGGAAGACATAATGTTACAGAATGGACCCATGATGGGTGGACAAGATACTGTTACTAATGGACCCCCCCTAGTACAATGGGGTCCCCTTGTACTAGGTTATCCTTGCCTGCGGCCAGCAAATTATGGCTTTCAATGCCAGAGTTTGGTGAAAAGGAAAAGAATTATTTTTTCAAAAGTTACACAGACTTAGGGTAATGACTTAAGGTCTTTGTTAAAATCCCAAAGTCCCTTAAAACACCCACAAACACACACAGTCCTTCCCTCCCCCCTTTGCCCAGTCAGGGGTACCATATCTCAGGAAAAAAAAAGTAGAAGTCTGTGGCTCAGCTAGCCCCTGGTACTACCCAGTAGTCCATGTTCATTTGGCAGGCCTCCCACAGTTCCCAGCACCATCAGATATATCACTGGGATCTCCAGTTCTTAATCCAAACCTGCATGTTGGGTTGGAGTTGCTCAAGAAACCAGATTGATGCAGCAAGCCAAAGAGCAGTGTTTATTAGCTGGGAATAAGAGGGAAAGTAAGGCCAACCTAGGGAGGTTGGGGAGCCAACCAAGGGAGGTTAAGACTCACTTGGTTGTTCTTAGGGCAGGTTTTTAAGCACAAAAAACCACAAAGGGTAACTGGTTGGGGTGTCAGAGTCTGATTGGCTAGAACTGGTTGCTCATTGCCATGTTTGCTGACCATTGTTCTTGATACACCTTATTCTCAGGTTAAAGCTGCGTCCTATCATGCTAGATAGGCCAACCCCAGACCCCAAGCTTAGCCTAGCATCTATTTGTCCTGGGTAAGGTTGGCAGGCAGTTTCCCATGGCACAGTTTCCCACCTGGTGATTTTCCATTCCTCCTAGGCTTGCCTAGGTCTGTCACTGCATGCCACTTTCTCCTGGCCCACCAGCAAGAGTCCTTTCACACCTTTCCTTACAGCAACGTCCCGCCTGCATTCTTCAAACTTCTAAGAGAGAACTCTGCATGGTTGTTACATCTTGCTTTCCTGCTTCTTAAGCTGCATGGCAAAGGGAGCCCCCAAACCACGTGGCTCTCCTCACCAAAACCTTGTGGTTCCACACCTCATTTGGCTACCTTGCCTGCTGCCATGCCTGGGTTTAAATCCCAGCTCGAATCTTCCTCTGCATCCCCATTTCTGACTCCTCCCACAATTGGCTACACTTGCAAGCATTCCTGTATTTTTCCAACTTTCCTGGGCTGCCATGTTAAATTTGGGCTGGCATGGCCCTGTGGCATGGAGCCAACCATCTCCAAGCTTTCATTTAGGTACTGTATCCAAGGGGAGTTGCTTCCCAGTTATGGCCTGGGTTGAAGTCAAGCAGGCCATAGCTACTTAACATATCTATGAAACCAGTCAAAAGTTATAGATACATCAAATGATTGTTCTTTTAGTTATTTGAAGAACTATCAATATGCAAAATAACTCACAATAGCCCTGTTCTATGTGTCCCATCCCACAGTTCAGACTTGTGGGGATGAGGACATCTATATATTTTGAATATTTCCTGGATATCCTGAGTTCTGGACCCCATTACAAATTTCTCTTTGCTAGGGGGTGGGCACTGGCTGCACCTTACTACAAGTTTTAATGAAATTCATTGGTGATAGATTAGGGAGGTGTGATAAAATGAAGCAGAAAACCTCTGGGATTGGACAAAAATTAAAATGAATAGACATTTATTTATTTTATGAATACAGGATAGTTAACAATCAACAATTAACAAGATAACAATAACAATGAGGGGAATTGTGGTCTGCCCTCTGGTGATGGTTGTGCTTTAAGGAGCTGGGGGGAAAAAGAAATTTACCTTTTTATTCCAAAAGCATGTTATCAGAAATGTTATTCTTAATGCAAAAAGACAACAGACAGGCTCAGTTAAGATAAAGATTGACATTTGTTAGGAAAAAAAAATACTGCCTTGCGATATGACTACCTGCCATGAACTGCTTTTGGTTAGAAAGTTTTAATTTCAGACCATCCCATGTGGTTGCTTTCTGTCTCTGAGTTTGTAGGGCTGTCACTCAGGCCTCCGCTGAGGTTGTCAGGTTTAGTGTGTGACCTTTTTTAATCCACAGGAGGAAAAAGCAAGATTCAAGTCTGTGGATGGTGCATATAATTTCAAACCCATGGAAGCAAAATAAAACAAAACATTTGTGCAGATATAGTTATGAGAAAACATGGAAGGAAATATATTGATATCCTAATAATTCTTCTTTCTATTTACTTATTACTTTATTTTATTGCTGTTCAATAACAATTGTCTGCATTTAACCCCTACCACTGTCCCCTAACCAAGGCAAATCCACCTCCCTCCCTTGCTTCCACCCTTCCCCATGGTTTTGACCACGTGTCCTTTAGAGTAGTTCTGGACAACCCTTCCACACATTGTTGCCTTCCTCCTCCCCTCTGGCTATTGTTAGATTCTTCTTAATTTCAATGTCTCTGGTTATATTTTGTTTGCTTTTCTCTTCTGTTGCTTATGTTCCAGTTAAAGGTGAAGTCATCAGGTATTTGTCCTTCACTACCTGGCTTAATTATTTCACTTAGCATAATGCTTTCAAGTTCCATCCATGCTGTCACAAAGGGAAGGAGCTCCTTTCTCTTTGTTGTGTAGTATTTCATTGTGTAAATGTACCTTACTGTTTTGATCCACTCATTTACTGATGGGCACTTAGGTTGCTTCCAGCACTTGGCTATTATATAGTTTTAATTTTTATTTATGTATTTTTTAAAATATATTTTTATTGATTATGCTATTACAGTTGTCCCATTACCCCCCTTCATTCCCCTCCACCCTGCACACCCTATCCCACACACATCCTCCCCCTTTAATTCATGTCATATATCATAAGTTATTTAGCTTCTACATTTCCCATACTGTTCTTACCTTCCCCCTGTCTATTTTCTACCTACCATCTATGCTAATTATTCTCTGTACCTTCTTGTCGGGTCTCCTCCTCCCACTCCCCTGTTGCTAACCCTCCATGTGATCTACATTTCTGTGGTTCTGTTCCTGTTCTAGTTGTTTGCTTAGTTTGTTTTTGTTTTTATTTAGATGTGGTTGTTAATAATTGTGAATTTGCTGTCATTTTACCGTTCATAGTTTTTTATCTTCTTTTCTTAGATAAGTCCCTTTAACATTTCATAAAATAAGGCTTGGTGATGATGAACTCCTTTAACTTGACCTTATCTGAGAAGCACTTTATCTGCCCTTCCATTCTAAATGAAAGCTTTGCTGGATAAGGCAATCTTGGATGTAGGTCCTTGCCTTTCACGACTTGGAATACTTCTTTCCAACTCCTTCTTGCCCGTAAGGTCTCTTTTGAAAAATCAGCTGACAGTTTGATGGGAACTCCTTTGTAGGTTACCGTCCCCTTGTCTCTTGCTGCTTCTAGGATTCTCTTGTTCATTTTTACCTTGGCTAATGTAATTATGATGCCTTGGGGTGTTCCTTCTTGAATCCAACTTCTTTGGGACTCTCTGAGCTTCCTGGACTTCCTGAGAGTTTATTTCCTTTGCCACATTGGGGGAGTTCTCCTTTATTATTTGTTCAAATAAGTTTTCCACTTGTTGCTCTTCCTCTTCCCCTTCTGGTACCCCTATGATTCAAATGTTGGAACGTTTAAAAATGCCCTGGAGGTTCCTAAGTCTCTCCTCATTTTTCTGAATTCTTGTTTCTTCATTCTTTTCCGTTTGGTTGTTTCTTTCTTCCTTCTGGTCCACTCCATTGATTTGAGTTTTCTTCCCATCACTATTGGTTCCCTGTGCATTTTCCTTCATTTTACTTAGCGTAGCCTTCATTTTTTCATCTAATTTGTGGCCAAATTCAACCAATTCTGTGAACATCCTGATCACGAATGCTTTGAACTGTGCATCTGATAGGTTGGCTATCTCAGTCACTTAGTTGTATTTGCTGTGAAGCTTTGATCTGTTCTTCTATTTGGGCCATTTTTTTTTTTGTCTTGTGTCTGTTACATATGAGGGGTGGAGCCTTAGGTGTTCACCAGGGCAGGGCAACCCATTATCTGGGTTGTGACACCGTATGTGGGGGTGAGGTCCAAGATGGAACAATGGCACTTACTCATCTCTCTGTCAGATTTCAGTCCCTTCTGCCACTTCCACCAAGCAAACTGGGCCTTTCTGGTGCTAATTCCCGTGTAGGTGAGCTTGTGCATGTTCTAGGACCCTGTGGGTCTCTCCAACAAACTCCTATGAGGCTTAGTCCCTCCTTGTGCTTTAACCCCCACAGGTGTTTTCAATCAGTGTCCTGCAGCTCTATTTCCCAGTGCTGGGACCCTGGGACTGCCAGTTCAGCCAGCTGCCTTGCGCACAGTGGCTCACTTCACAATCACCACCTTGCTGGGTCTGCCCATTGCCACCCTGGGCCCGGGGTCCACCCACTGCAGCCTTGCACACCCAGGATGCTTTGCGCACCTGGTGCCACAGCTTTATGTGCCTTCACCCCTTTCTGCCTGGCTGTCTGATTCTGCCTTTCCTACCAGTCTGGATGAATATGTCTATTTTAACTCCTTGGTTGTCCGACTTCCATACAGTTCAATTTTTGTCAGGTTCTGGTTGTTATCTTGTTTCTAAATTGTTGCTGTCCCTCCTTTTGTTGTGCAAGGAGGTGCAATGTGTCTACCTACAACCTCCATCCCTCCATTCTGCCCTACCCTACCCATCCCTGCCTCCCACCTTTGAACCTACTCCCTTTGGCTTTGTCCATGTGTCCTTCATACATGTTCCTTGATGGCCCTTCCCCTACTTCCCCCCATTAACCCTCTCCCCCCCCCCCTCTGGTATTATCAGTCCTGTTCTTTATTTCAATGTCTCTGGTTATATTTTGCTGGCTTGTTTGTTTTGTTGATTAGGTTCCATTTAGAGGTGAGTTCATATGGTATTTTTCTTTCATTGTCTGGTTTATTTCACTTAGCATAATGCTCTCCGGTTCCATTCATGCTGTCACAAAGGGTAGGAGCTCCTTCTTTCTCTCTGCTGCATAGTATTCCATTGTGTAAATGTATCATAGTTTTTTATCCGCTCATTTACTGATGGGCACTTAAGTTGCTTCCAGCACTTAGCTATTGCAAATTGTGCTGATAGAAACTTTGAGGTACATAGGTTCTTTTGCATTGAAGTTTTAGGATTCTTAGTGTATAATCCCAACAGTGGTATTGCTGGGTAAAAATGCAGTTCCATTTTTAGTATTCCAAGGAAATTCCATAATTTTTTCCACAGTGGCTGCACCAGTCTGCATTCCCATGAACAATGCACCAGGGTTACCTTTTCTCCACAACCTATCCAGCACTTGTTGTTTGTTGATTTGTTTATTATGGCCATTCTAACTAGTGTGAGTGGTATCTCATTGTGGTTTTAATTTCCATCTCTCTAATGGCTAGTGATGTTCATCGTTCTGATTGTAAAGTGAATATCTTGGAAGGAATAATTATACTGTGTTCTCTTAACAGCTATAGGAATTTGAAAATGGTCTGGCAGTAGAAAGATAACTAAGAAAATCAGCTCTCTGAACTGCCATTTATCTTTTCCAAGCCTCAGATTTTACAAGTATCTGGTTTATGGAATCAACACAAGCAAGACAATGTCTTTTACTTGAGAATAAAAACAGCAAAAATGCCTTTTAATACTTTGAAATTTTTTAAATATTTTGTAGCCCTAGGCTCATTGTTTGTCAGTATTTATTAACTTAGTTAAATGAGTGGTGTTTTTCATCCTGAAGGCAGCACAAACCTGGGATTTGTATTAGTGAAATGCCCACAGAAGTCAGGGAGAGACTCTCAGAGAAGGGCTAAACCAACTTTTTCCATGTGCTGAACTTCAGTACCTCATCATCAGTTAAAAGTGTTTCTAGTTTTATGGCATATAAACCTAAAACTTTTATTCTCTGACCAGTGAATGCTTAAGAAAAATACTGTCAATTTTGGGGGGAAATGAACAAACATGGACCTGTAACTTGGCTTCCTTAAGAAATAAAAAATGCATTCTTTAATCACCAGAGAATCCATAGTGCTTGAAGCACTGACAAAGAGTAAACTTTTTATATCAAGATCAATACTGAAGTAATTCCAGATTTTACCCTACTCAGGGGTGTCAAACTCATTTTCACTGGGGGCCCATCAGCCTTGTAGTTGCCTTAAAAGTCAGAATGTATTTTTAGGGCTATGTAAATGTAACTACTTCTTAACTAGGGGCAAGGAGCTTGCCTCTGCCACCAGGTAGAAACAAGGCTCTGGGCCAGATAAACAAGGTGGAGGGCCAGATTTGGCCTGTAGGCCTTATGTTTGTCACCTGTGCCCTACTTGATTGTGTCTTTATTGATAAGTAAAATTCTTAACTAGGATTCTTAAGGTCCTCAACAGCAGGCTTTTGTGTTGATGGAGTTGGTATTTATTTTGATTTGACTGCCTGGAGGCTGCATTCTGAGAATGGCTGGATTTTGCTAAAAACCAACACTTCACCCAGCTTCAAAATGCAAACAGGAAGCTGGTTTTTTCTTTCCTCTCTGTCCAGAGACTGCGAATTTGTTTCTGGGTTCTGTTCAGCTTGCTTTTGAGAAGTCAACACTTTATTTCATTATCTTGGCAGGACTAAACTATGAACACAAAATACATGATAAATAGGGAGATTAATTCTTTTGAGAAGGCTCAACTAAAGTTCCAAGTCTCTTGATAGGAATAACCTTTAAAATCAAATAAGTAATTTATAAAAGTCAGAACCACATCCATAAGGCCAGAACTTTGTTTTTAGTAGAAAATTCCTGGGAACCAGCAGCAGGAGCCTTCAAAAGGGCTCCCATTATGCAGAAGAATAATATGTTTTATTTTTATGGCAACATGATTACTCACTTTCCCATACCTTCATGAAATGCTTTCTAAAGTAAACTCCAGAGAAATTCTTTATTTACCAAATCACCAATAGACATATAAAAAGGATTTTGAACAAAGAGCCTTTCTTATTATGAATTATTAATTTCTGGGTTATAAAACCAAGAAAAGGAAAATTCTGCCTTAAAAATGCATGATGGGTATGTTTTGTGATGCTATCTAACATGAAAATCTTTCAGCCCATGTCAGGTCAGTGTTCACATATGAAGCAGAGAAAGATTTCCACCTGCATGATGGTGTAGATGTTGTATGGTAGAGCTATGGACATTGTACCTGGCACTTAGTATTTGTAGCACCACTTAAATAACTACATTCTTGAATTTGAAAAAAAACTCCTCTAGAAGTACACTGACAGGCAGTAGTGACTGAGCTTCTGAAGTCTAAGTTACACAGATGATTAAAAAGTACTTCCCTTGCTCCAGCATACCTACTCTACCCCCAGTATTTTCTCCCTATTTGGGAAAACTTATTTTCCAGTTCCTTCTCTTCCAAGTTTTCTCCAGCCCCTTCCTGCTGTCCCTCTCCTTTTGCCCCACTTTTTTTTCCCATTCCACTCTTATCTGGAAGGTGGAGTCACATTAACCTAATCCTGTGGAGGACACAGATGATACATGGGGACCAATGACCTCTTCTCCTCACACATGCTACAGGTCTAGAAGATGACATCAATCCCACTACCAACAGGAGATTCTAGTGGATTGCATGATAACTCTGAGCTGGGGCCCAGAGACCTTAACAGAACTAGATGCCAGAAGGGGCTCCAAATGAAAATGTCAGAAGACTAGAGTGATCATATAATTTAAAGTGATGCTCTTAATGACTCAATTAAAAAAAAAATAGTTTCATCAACCTGGACAAAGCAGCATAAAGAAGGGCTCTTTGGGTAGAAAGGGGCATGTGATATAAGACCCCAGGTATGGGAGTTAGAATTTTCTCTCTAATTCCCTCTCTGAGAACATTGTTGACAAAAAGGTAATGATGTATGAATTATAGAGAGAATGATAGAGAAGTAAAAATGTAACACAAGCATAAGCCTACCTTTAGAATTGTTGCTGCAGCTAATGCCTTGGACTCTGGGGCTGAAGGCCAGAAGGCTTTGGCTTTACAAGCATCACAGACATTAGTCACAATGTGACTGAGGGTGTGGCCCTGCAGGGCTGACCTGGACTGAGATTCTCAGCCCAGGGCATGGTGGCAGGGTAGTAGCCTGCATCTCATGTACACCATACACATACAGGCTTCATCAAGTGGGGGAAAGCATGAGTTTGCAACTGAACATGTTAAGTGAAATCTGAGAAATGATTATATCTAAAGCACCTGAACATCAGACCCAGTATGTCCTCATCACCATTGAACAAGAGCTGACATTTATCAAGAACTTACTATGAACTACATCTATGCCATCTCATGTAACTTGGCACAAAGGAGTCATAAAATCCAGGGATGCAGTTGATCATAATGAGGGTATGATCACATGCTAGGCATGTCTCACATTCAGTTGAGATCCACAATAGGATACCTCTGAGAAATGGAAGAGTAGCTGTTCAGAATAAAGCAAGGAGGACAGAGTCTGCTGTCAGAGGCAAGTCAGGCATCAAGGAAATAGACAAAAGAATCTTAGATTCAGGAAGGAACAGAACATGTATGCATATCCATGCACTGGTGTGCATGTGTGTGCACACACACACAACTCACATAACTGACTGGTACTTCCTCTGACTTTCCTGGATGATACACACTTTTGTGTCCTAATAGCAGTGAAGTGTAAGGGAACGAGAGCTGCAGGTGGGCACAGGTGTTACTGATTCTGCCTCTGCCTCGACTACCTTTTGTAACCTCAGGAAAAATGATTTTTCTTAATAAAATTATGTTTCATAATGATTCATCTGGAATCAACCACTCATTCCATGACAGATGAGGAGGTCATGTATGAACCAGAAGAGTATCCCTTAGGACATCTTTTGAATCATGTTTACATGGTGCAGACAGAGGGGCAACAAGCACACAGCCAATAATGTTGTGGGACTAGGAGCTGCCTGAATTTGTGATCACTCCAGTCTCACTGTTCTTTTTGTGCTTTGTGAGGCAAGGACTTCCCTTTTTTCACTTTTGTTGACATTTTCAGGTACATTAGTGAAACTGAAAACACTGACTAAGTGGTGGGTGGTAATGAACCTGGTGCTCCTTGTCCCCAGTCTACCACAGTGGTCAAAATGAAGTAGCACTGGAGTTCTGTCCAGGGACATTTTTGGATCATATAATCCTAGAAAGTACAACAGTCTGGGTTGAATTTTGTCCTCCCAAAAGGTATACTGAAATCCTCATCTATACTATTTCACTTTATTTGGAAATAAGGTATTTACAGAGGAAATGTGATCCTTAGAGTAGGACCAATCTGATATGAGTAGTGTCTATACAAAAAGGGGAAATTTGGACACAGATAGATGTATATATTGGCAATGATGAGAACGGCACCAGGTGTTAGACTGGTGGGGTCACACTGGATTTGAGTTCAGCAACCTCGGTACTTCATTTCAGGCTGGGAAAGAGTTCAGAGCCAAGACACAAACTATAAGAGCACATTTATTTAGAAAGTCACAGAGGTAGGAGAAGTAAGTGGTAGGAGAACTGGGCCCAGGAAACACATTACAAAGGCAAAAGAAAGGCTCTTTGGAACTTAAGAGAAGGAATCGAGCAAGGGAAACACACCTAGAGGGAGGAAGAAGGCACTGGAATGCTCCCAGGAAAGAAAAATACACTGGGTTCTCCTTTCCAAGGGCTTTTAATAGTGGAGAATTCAGGGGAGGTCCCAGGGGAGGACCTCAATAGAATATTCATCAGCTTTCTAGGTATATCCTTTCAGGGTTGTGACTTATGATTGGCTGGCACCAGGCCAGGAGGTCATTAATCAGTGCAGCTAGTCCTAAGGTTAGCTATGATATCACTAGTCTTGTTTTGCTGCTCTTCTGAGCATGAAGCTGAAACACAACTGAGGCCTACATATATCTGATGCATATTAGAATCTCCTTGTTCTAGGGCTTAAGGTTTAAGGGCTATTTTTCTGACCCTGTTGTTCATTCTCCCTCTAACTGGGCCTAACCTGCATGACCAGAAATATGCTAGGGGAGAAAAGGTCATTCTTGAGGCAAGATTCTTGGTTTCCAAGTTTTGTCCATTGTTAGGCATCCTGAGCTTTCTGTCTTGGTGACCTTCTGTACCTGGCTTACTATCATTGCTCAGCTCATGTCAGTCTAATTGCCTTCCACATATATGTAGAATACAATATGAGACACAGGGAGAAGATTGCCAAGTAATTGGCATGGTGCATCTACAAGCTAAGGAACACCAAGGATTGCTGACAAATACCAGAAGCTGAAAGAAACAAGGAAGGATTCTCCCCTAGAGTCTTCAGGGGGAACATGGCCCTGCCTACACCTTGTTTTAGTTTTTCTGGCCTCCAGAACTGTGAGAATAAATCTCTGTTGTTTCAAGCCACCCAGTCTGTGGTATTTGATATGGAAGTCATAACAAGCTAATATGGGCAGGTCTCACAGGCTGCCTGTTCAATCCATAATAACTCTGTGCTGGCAAAGCTGGGCAGTGGCCAACTTTGTACGAGCAAAGATGCTACAGGTGGTTGCCTCAGGTGTACCTCTCTTTGGAGCAAGGGAGTATAGCCCAAGCAGCCTGGTGACAGCACAGAGTGTATGGACCAAGTAGACAGGAAAGTCTTAGGCCTCTGTCAACATAAGAAACATCCAAACCTGTAAAAACTTTTATGAGTTTATCTGAGCCAATTTGATGACATTTTCTGGGAAGTAGTATCCCAATGAATTGAGAAAATACCCCCAGAGAATGGCAGTTTGCACTTTATTTTGTACATTGAGCAGGAGAGGTATGAGGCACTCAAAGGAGAAGGTGTGAGCGGGTTACATGAAATTCACTAGTGGTAGGTTAGGAAGGAGGGAGAAAGAAAAGTGGGGAAATCTCTTAGTTTGGATTAAAATAAAACAAATAGACATAATTCTTTTACATAGGTGGGTTTAGGATAGTTAACAGTTAACAATTAACATAACAATAACAATGAGGGACTCTGTGGTCTCCTGCTCTAGTGGGAGATTGAGCCTTGAGGGGTCTAAAAAAATTGTCCTGACATTTCAAAGGTATGTTATTATAGGTGCAAAAAGACAATTAGACAGGCTCAATTAAGGTAAAGATTGACTTTTGTCAAGAAAGATACAGGCCCAGGACATAACCACCTGCCATGAATTTCTTTTAGTTAAAAAGTTTTAATTTCAGACCATCCTTTGTGATTACTTTAGGTCTGTGAGTCTGTAAGTCTGTCATGCTGGTCTCCCCTGAGCTTTACAGATTTAGCTTGTGGGCTCTTTTCTATTCCACACCTCCTTGGCACCAGTGTGCCCATCCATCCCCAGCAGGCTGCTTGCTGGACCAGTCCCACATCCTGATTTCCTATATCTGGGAACAGGACATTCCAAGGTTTGGTTAATGCTTTGTAATATTTATTAAAGTTTGGGGAAATTTCTTAAGATGTCGTTTGTATAGGTCTCTCTCTCTCTCTCTCTCTCTCTGTCTCTGTTGCACATATATACATAAGTGTACAAACACACATACACAGAAAACATGCTGAGGTAAAAACACCATTTGAATTAGAGTCAGAAAACTGCTCCATTACTGAATCACCACTCATGAGCTATGTTACCACACAGAGAGACTTGG
This sequence comes from Phyllostomus discolor, assembly GCF_004126475.2. Taxonomy (NCBI): domain Eukaryota; kingdom Metazoa; phylum Chordata; class Mammalia; order Chiroptera; family Phyllostomidae; genus Phyllostomus; species Phyllostomus discolor. The sequence goes on along the minus strand of NC_040911.2, from coordinate 61,140,080 downwards.
AGTCTCTGGGCTGGTACTTCATTTATAAATGGAAAAATACATTATTGGGTTTTATTTGAAGTTTAAATAGAATGATGTACATAAAACAAACATTGCAGGGGGGTTGTGTGTGTGTGTTTGTTTGTTTGTTTTAGAAGCAGGCTTGTATCATACAATGAACATTAAATGGAAGTAAGAAAATCTGGGTTCAAATTACTTACAAAATGTGCAATCTTGGCACATTTTCCTCACCTCTTTTATAAGTGTAAGCCATAATATTTGAGGATCAAATGAGATATATGTGACTACACCTTGGAAACTATGATACAAACAAATATAAGATGTGTCTCTATGTAGTTATTATACCATTATAATCTACAATACTCTCAATTTTACCTACATTTATTCACTAACTACTTTAAAGCAAAAAAACATACCTTGCCAGTAAACAAGACAGCATATCTAGGTGAGCTGGTGAACTATGGACTATACATCATGTAGTTCTTGAAATTATAAAAGTTGTTTTTGGTTTGCCATCTATAAGCATGTGCAAGGAATTAAGGAATTTCAGATCAATTTTGATTTTAGCATTGAACTCCAGTTGGGTCAAGATGAATAAGTATTTAGCAGCCTTGGCTCTTTCCAGGAGAGTTCATTTATTGAAATTCTATAGATTTTTAAAGTTAATAATGACAGAATTTTCCAAACTTTTTTTTCACACTCCAGTCACAGGGAATGGTTTGGAAATGCAAGCCCACAGGCTTAGATTTAGGACCAGTAGATAGAATAGCATGGGCTCTTTGTAGATCAGTGAAGATCTTGGCTACCACATGCATTTTTCCAGGCAGGTGTGTAGAGCACTATTGGGCATTAGCTGATGTCACGATGTTTCTATAGGTAGTTGGCTGGATATCAGTAAAGGAAAGAAGCAAGGAAATCAGATATTATTATACATAGTAAGCTGGGGACCATAAGCTTGTTTCACCAGAAAGTTTCAGCTTCACACACTCCCCATGGGGTCACAGTGTTTCACTGTAAAGGGGATTAACAACCCTTCTTCCCCCATACAGGGAGGAAAGACCAGTTTTTTAATCTCTCTAATCCACTTGCCCATACTATGGGGGGAAATAAGCACATCTTCAATAGGAGGCAAAATGGCTACCACAGAGACCTGTCAGTCTAACCTGGTAAAGGAATCAATTGACTAGGAGGTAGACCCATCAGAAGCTCAAGAAATCTTGGGAAGATGATTGGTTATTTTGAAAAAGCATTTGGTCTGTCCCAAGTCCAAGATTATATAACCAAGCTTAATTAAAAGCTCTCTTTCTCTTTTTCTTTCTCACTTGGGAACACATACTTGCCCCATTTGTTCTCTCCATAGTTATCATCTGGATCTAGCAGCTATGCACCAGGCAGCCATGTGGACTCCAAATGCAAACTCCAGGCAGTAGCCTGGGTACAGCAGCATAGACAGGGACAGTGCTAAGCTACCTGGATGTGGACTGAGACAATTAGCAGCTGCCTGCAGCTTCCAAAGGACTACGCTTTAATATGAAACAGGAACTTTGGATGCTGACATTTGTTTTGGACTTGCTGAGGACATGGTTGGATTTTTTCCCTGAGGGGAAAGATAGAGATGGGACACTGGGAACTCCAAGGAAGCCTTCTATTTCTATCTACATAAATCTTATTACACTCATCCTGCCTTGTGGGTTTCCTGGAATGCTTTATTTGCAATACCACATGAACCCCACTTCCATTGACAGTAATGAAGTACATACGTGCCATATATTCCAACCATGATATTTCCTGATTGCCCTAGGAGTGTAGCAATTCAGTTCTCTGCTTTAGAAATGAAGGCCAACATTGAAACATTGCCCAATTTGTCTCTCCTTCCTAATTACACAACTTTTGGAATTTCTACCTTTGTTTTTTTCCCTTGTTCTTCATGCTTTCTAATGTAAGAGGACATTGATCAGCTTCTATGTACCATGCCCCACCTCAAATTGTCCCAAGCACATGTCCCTAAGTATATCTTAGCCCATTGAATTTGGTCACTATAGGGTCTTTAAGAGTCTCACCCCTTTCCATATACATTTCTCCTTCAACATACTTTACACTGGCACTTGTGACTCATGGCTAAGATCCATAAAAATGCCAAGTGTGTGTGTGTATATATATATATCAATATATACATAATGTATATATATATATATGTATATATACATATAAATACATATGTCCATATAAATATATATGTCCATATAAAATATATATGTACATGTATAAAAATCTAGATATTCATAATTCTGGTTAATAAAGTAACTCAATACAAGACACAGGTGAGGCAAACAGAGAAGTATAAGTGAGAAAGGAAACACTTCCTGAGCACCACTTGAGTGTAAATACATAAATCCACCCGTACACCTGGAGTGCATAAATACCACATCTCTTTACTTATCTTAACCAAATAAAATTTAGTTCTAGTCTAACATCTTATTTTCCAAGATCCACTTTTGCCTTTGGGATTGTTTATGATCCTAGGAGTCCAAGATGCTGAAAGGGATAATTCAGTCTGTGGTTGTCATGATAGATTCTCTGGCAGCATCATCTGTTCTTTCATTGTCACCTCAGCCTTTAAAGTAAGTCCTGGTCAACCTTCTTCCTGCCAAGGCCCATCAGGACTGACAAATGCTTTCTGTATCCATCCTGACTGTGGTGGTGTTGGAGAGCTGCCTGGAGCATCTGCAGGGCTGTAGCCTATTGTCCTAGTCTACGAAGCTGCCCTGCTGTTATCAGTGAAAATGGGGCTCTCTCACAGGGTTGTGAGAAAAGCACTTCTGGAGACCCATGCAAGGGAGGATGAGGTTTCATGGTAAGATTTATTAAAGAAGCTGGGGCAAACACAGAAGACTATCCTGAATTCAGCTCCAGTACCTCATCTCCATCCATCCCAGTCTAGCCTTGCCTTCATCAAGTCCAGTATAAAGGCTAAGGTCCAAAAGTTCTGTGCCATTGGCTTAGTCCAGTCCTGTCCTTGTCCCCATCTGGCTAGCTAGCTTAGTCTGTATTCATGGCTTTATTCTTGCTGACTGTGCCTAGGCCCACACTTGGACCCTGTGAGTCTAGGCTGCAAGTCCCCAGTATCTTCTGGGGCCACATGGCTGCTATGGAGGGAACATGAATGAGAAAATGGGATTAGTGCCTGTTATCAAACATAAGAGAGTGAGAGAGGAGAGCCTCTTTGTTAAGCCTGGGTTATATTATCTTAGGCGTCCGAGATACCAGGTGCTCTCTCAAACTAACCAGTCAACTTCCTAATCTTTGTAGGATGGCACTGGGTCCGCTTCCTAACCAATCTATTTTGTATATCTTCTGGGGTTCTATTTCCCTTATCCAATCTGACTTTTACCCCCGGTCTTGACTGTTTTCTACTGTGCATGTATCATAGTAAAGCACCTCTCCCTGTATCATCTTGACTTTTACAGGGCATGTGCTCAGCAAAGGAATTTCTGTTGCTGTTTTTATTCCTCCCCCACTAATGGCCCTTCCTTGTCTGCTGTGGGAGGATGAGGTCCTAAGAGTGGAGGATGCTCTGGGGAGTGTGTGAAGCTCTAACTTCCTAGTGAAGCTCTCCAGTATATTTTGCTTAATAATGTCTGATTCTCTTTGCTTGCTTCCTTTATTAATATCTAGCTACCTTTGCTAACAGTGATACCCTTTTCTTCTTCAACTTCATCAGCACAAAATAGACTTTCTCTTTTTGAGCCAATATAGATTTATTCTCTAGGAGCCCTAGGACTTCCAATACCTAAATGTTGTTAATGTCTTGCTATATGTAGAGACAGGCCTTAGGTGCAATGACTATGAAGAGTGGAGATATTCCTTGCCCCCTGAGTAGTCTGCAAAGATCTTAAGTGAAAGATTTCTGGTTTTGGCTCTACCATGTACAGCTCAGGAGTTGTCACTTCCATCCTCACAATAGGAAAAAAAAATAGAATGAAGTGAAAATCAATGATATTTCTTAAACCCACCAAACAACCAAGATCACAGGGCAAACCTTGTGAGAGCCAGGCCCTTGTAGATTCACAGTAGGATCCATTTACCTGGAGCAGAAGCCACTGTTGAGGCTGAGAGGGGACTAGTGTTAAGAGTGAGAAACTCCTTGAAAAATCACTCTTAGTACGGTCCATTAGTGAAGAGCCAAACAAAACATCTTGTTTCAGAAAAAAAATAAGGGAAACATGGCTAATTTAAAATTCATCAGGGCCTTCTCTATAACAAAGATCAAGTCAACAGAAGAAAATACTTTACCAGAGAATTATCTAACCCAGGGAAAGTAAATCACTAAATTCCATGCCTGCTAGATGTCCTGTCTCATCTAAAGCAGAAAAAAAGTTAAGAAATCCTTATTATGTCACAGCCCAGGGCCACAAACCTAATGACAGACTCTGAGATATAATCATAGAATTACAGAATACTTCCTTTCCCCACAAATTTTACCACCACAAAATGGCTCCAGTACAGTAACAGTGGGCACCATCTGAGAGAGCTGCATGATGCAGACTCTATTTATGAAGGTGTTCTTAGGTAAACCCAAAGACAAGAGGAATATAAAAACAAATATATGGGAGTACTTTGAGGCTGACGATACCCACAAACAAATCAAACATTAAATACAGCCCCAAGTCCTAGACAGATTTACACAAGATCTCACATTAAAGACCTACTTAACACAGTTTCTACTACCCACTACATTGTTTCTGACATTAAACAAAAATTAAAAAGCAAGGAAAAAAACATAGTCTGAAGAGGTAAAGTAACCCTTGAAACCAAACATAGATATGGCACAGATTTTGGAATTATCTGACCAGGAGATTTTAAATTACCATAATTAAGATGTTAAGGGCTCTAATGGGAAAAGTGAACAATATACTAGAAAAGATGTGTCAAGTAAGCAGAGGGATGAAAACCCTAAGACAGGATCCAATTTAAATGTGGGAAATTACAAAAAAAAATCTAACAAAAATGAATAATTCTTTTGATGGGCTGGCTCCTCAGTATGCTGAATATAGTTGGGGAAATAATCAGGAAGTTTAAATATGTCACTAGAAACTTCCCAAACTGAAAAGCAAAATCATAAAAGAGTGAAAAACAAAACAATACAAAATCCCCAGAACATCCAAGATCTGTGGACAAATTAAAGTTGTAACATAGGTGTAATTGGAATACCAGAACAGAAAATAGACTAGAATGAATATTTGAAGAATCGTGACTGAGAACTTTCTGTAATAATTATATACACCAAACCATAGATCCAGGAAGCTCACAGAACACACGAACACACACAAAAATACACTTAGGCATATTATATTTAAACTAAAGAAAATAGAAAAACAAACAAACAAGAAAAATCATGAAAGAAAACCAGACAGAGGAGGGTGGGGAAACAAGGATCAGAATCACATTACACATCACTTCAAACACCATGTAAGCAAGAAGAGAGTTGAATGAATAAAATGTTAAAAGAAAACCCCTACCAACTTAAAATTCTGTATCCAGTGAAATTATCCTTCAAAAGTACAGAAGAAACAAAGGCTTTCTCAGACAAACAGAAAATGAGGGAATTCATTGGTACCACACCTCCCTTTCAAGAAATGTGAAAAGAAGTTCTTCAGAGATACAGGAAATAGTATATCAGAAACTTAGATATAAAGAAAGGGTGTCAGGGAAGAAATACTAAAAATAAAATAAAATACCTTTTTCTTATTCTTACTTGTTCAAAATAATAATAATAATAATGTATTGAGTGACTATAGCATATATATAAAAGAAATGAATGACACTAATGTTATGAGGAATGGGAAACTTCTTTGAGAATATTTTATTTTATTTTGCTTTGTTTTATTATTTCATTTTATTATTTTATTTTATTTTTATTTTAATCATTGTTCAAATACAGTTTTCTCCCTTTTACTCCCAATCCAGCCCACCCACCCAAGCCTCCCCACTACCCTTCCATTACCACCCTCCCCCTAGTTTTTGTCCATGTGTCCTTTAAATTTGTTCCTGTGAACCCTTCCCATTGTCCCCTGAAATTCCCTCTTCTCTCCCCTGTGGTCACTGTCAGAGTGGGCTCTCTTTCAGTGTCTTTGGTTATATTTTGCTTCTTTCTTTGTTTTGTTGTTTAGATTCCTGTTAAAGGTGAGATCATATGGTATTTGTGTTTCACTGCCTGGCTTGTTTCGCTTAGCATAATGCTTTCCAGATCCATCCAAGCTGTTGCAAAGGGTAGGAGCTCCTTCTTTCTTTCTGCTGCATAGAATTCCATTGTGTAAATGTACCATAGTTTTTTGATCCATTCATTTACTGATGGGAATGTAAGTTGCTTCCAGCACCTAGCTATTGTAAATTGTGCTGCTATGAACATTGGGGTGCAAAGGTTGTTTTGGATTGGTGTTTCAGGGTTCTTAGGATAGAGTCCCAGCAGTGGAATTGCAGGGTCAAAAGGCAGATCCATTTTCAGTTTTCTGAGGAAGTTCCATACTGCTTTCCATAGTGGTTGTACCAGTCTGCAGTCCCACCAACAGTGCACTAGGGACCCCTTTTCTCCACAACCTCTCCAACACTTGTTGTTTGTTGCTTTGTTTATGATGGCCATTCTGACTGGTGTGAAGTGGTGTCTCATTGTAGTTTTAATTTGCATCTCTCTGATAGCTAGCGATATTGAACATCGTTTCATGTGTCTTTGGATTTTCTGTATGTCCTCCTTGGAGAAGTGTCTGTTCAAGTCCTTTGCCCATTTTTTAACTGGGTTGCTTGTCTTCTTAGAGTGGAGTCATGTAACTTCTTTATATTTTGGAGAGTAAACTCTTGTCTGAGGTATCAATGGCAAATATGTTTTCCCATACAGTTGGTTGTCTTTTTATTTCGATACTGCTTTCTTTAGCTGTGCAGTAGCTTTTTATTTTGATGAGGTCCCATTTGTTTATTCTTTCCTTTATGTCCCTTGCTCTAGGGGACAAGTCAGTAAAAAAGTTTCTGTGTGAAATATCTGAGATTTTCCTACCTACGTTCTCCTCTAGGACTTTAATGGTGTCATGGCTTATATTTAAGTCTTTCATCCACCTTGAATTTATTTTTGTATATTGTGTAAGTTGGTGATCGAGTTTCATTTTTTTGCATGTAGCTGTCCAGTTCTCCCAACATCATTTGTTGAAGAGGCTATTTTTACTCCATTTTATGTTGCTGCCTCCTTTGTCAAATACTAATTGAATGTAGAGACTTGGGTTTATTTCTGGGCTCTCTGTTCTGTTCCATTGGTCCATGTGCCTGTTTTTATGCCAGTCCCAGGCTGTTTTGATTACAGTGGCCTTGTAGTATAGTTTAGTGTTGGGTATTGTGATCCCTCCTACTTCACTCTTCTTTCTCAAAATTGCAGCAGCTATTCAGGGTCATTTATGATTCCATATAAATTTTTGAAGTGTTTGTTCTATGTCTGTGAAATATGCCATTTGTACTTTAATAGGAATTGCATTGAATGTGTAAATTGCTTTGGGTAGTATTGACATTTTGATGATATTAATTATTCCAATCCATGAACACGGTATATGTTTCCATTTGTTTGTGTCTTCCTTGATTTCTTTCCTCAATGTTATGTAGTTGGCTGAATGCAGGTCTTTTATTTACCTCTTTGGTTAGATTTATTTCTGGATGTTTTATTTTTCTTTTTGGTATTTCAAATGGGATTTTTTCATTGATCTTCTGCTGTTTCACTGTTGGTGTACAAAAATGCCTTTGATTTCTGGATATTGACTTTGTATCACACACTTTTGCCAAATTCAGTTCTTAGGTCAAACAGTTTTTTGGTGGAGTCTATCGTATTTTCTATGTACACTATCATGTCATCTGCAAACAGTGACAGTTTTGTTTCCTCTTTTCTGATTTGGATGCCTTTTATTTCTTTTTCTTCTCTGATTGCTGTAGCTAAATCTTCCAGTACTATACTGAATAGAAGTGGTGAAAGTGGACAGCCTTGTCTTGTTCCCGATCTTAGTGGATAGGATTTTAATTTTTGCCCATTGAGTATGATGTTGGCTGTAGGTCTCTCATATATGGCCTATATTATGTTGAGGAATGCTTCCTCTATTCTCACTTTGCTGAGTGTTTTTATCATAATAGGTGCTGTACCTCATCCAATGTTTTTTCTGCATCTATTGATATGATCATGTGGTTTTTGTCTTTGCTTTTGTTTATGTGATGTACTACATTTACTGATTTGTGAATATTGTACCATCCTTGCATCCCTGGAATGAATCCCAGTTGGTCATGCTGTATGATTTTTTTAATGTATTGTTGAATGCGGTTTGCCAGTATTTTGTTGAGGATTTTAGCATCACTGTTCATCAGCAATATTCGCGTGAAGTTTTCTTCCTTTGTTGTGTCTTTATCTGGTTTTGGAATTAGGATGGTGTTGGCCTCATAAAAAGAGTTTGGGAGTCTCCTATCTTTCTGGATTTTTTGGAATAGTCTTAATAATAGAGGTTAGCTCTTCCTTAAACGCTTTGTAGAATTCTCCTGTGAAACCATCTGGTCCAGGGATTTTGTGTGTTGGAAGTTTTTTGATTACTGCTTCAATTTATTTTGTTGTTATTGGTCTGCTTAGGCTTTCTGCTTCTTTTTCATTGAGTTTTGAAAGATGATACTTTTCTAGAAATTTGTCTATTTCACCTAGGTTTTCAAATTTCTTGGGATACAGTTCTTTGCAGTAATTTCTTACAATCCTTTGTATTTCTGTGGTATCTATTGTAATCTCTCCTCTTTCATTTCTAATTGTGTTTATTTGGGTCTTCTCTCTTTTTTCCTTGATGAGTCTGCTTAAAAGCTTGTCAATTTTGTTTATCTTTTGAAAGAACCAGCTCTTGGATTCATTGATCTTTAGAATTGTGCTTTTAGTCTCTATGTCATTGAATTCTGCTGTGATCTTTGTTATTTCCTTCCTTCTGCTTGCTCTGGGCTGTGTTTGCTGTTGTTCCTTGAGTTCTTGTAGATGTAGGGTTAGGTTGTTTGTTTGATATGTTTCTAACGTTTTTAAGTTGGCCTGTATCACTATGAACTTCCCTCTCAGGACTGCCTTGGCTGTGTCCCATAAGTTTTGGGTTGTTGTGAATTTGTTTTCCTTTGTTTCCAGAAACCTTTTGATTTCTTCCCTAATATCATTCTTGACCCATTCATTGTTTAATAGCACACTATTTAATCTCCATGATTTTGAGTGTTTTGGGTTTTTTTCCTTGGGGTTGGTTTCTAGCTTCAGTACCTTGTGATCCGAGAAAATGCTTGGTATGATTTCACTTGTCTTGAAATTCTTGAGGCTCGTTTTGTGTCCTATCATGTGGTCTATCTTTGAAAATGTTCTGTGTACATTTGAAAAGAATGTGTATATAGCTTCTTTTGGGTGGAGGGCTCTGTATATATCAGTAAAGTCCATTTCATCTAGGGTACTGTTCAATGACACAATATCTTTGTTGATATTTTGTTTGGAAGATCTGTCCATTCTTGATAGTGGGGTGTTAAAATCCCCCACTATAATTGCATTGCTCTCCATATCTTTCTTGAAGTCCTCTAAGATTTTCTTTATGTATTTGGGTGCTCCTATGTTGGGTGCATATATATTTACAATATTTCTGTCTTCTTGGTGGATTCTTCTCTTGATTATTATGAAATTACGTTGTGTGCCTCTCTTTATGGCCCGTTTTTCGAAGTCTATTTTGTCAGATATGAGTATTGCTACCCAATTTTTTTTCTCTCCGTTTGCTTTGAAGATTTATTTCCAGACCTTCACTTTCAGCCTTTGCATGTCTTTTATCCTGAGGCGAGTCTCTTGTAGGCAGCATATCTGTGGGTCATTTTTTCTTATCAATTCAGCTATTCTATGTCTTTTGATTGCAGTGTTTAATCCATTTACATTTAAGGTTATTATTGATAGGTACTTATTCATTGCCTTTTATGCACGTGTGTTCCTCTCTCTCTCTTCCTTTCTTTCATTAAAGCAGTCCCTGTAACATTTCTTGCAGAGCTGGTTGGGTGGAGGTGTATTTTTTTAGACTTCTTTTGTCTGGGAAGCTTCTTATTTGGCCTTCTATCTTGATTGAGATCCTCGTTGGGTAAAGTAGCCTTGGTTGCAGACCTCTGGTTCTCATTACTTGGAGTATTTCTTGTCATTCTCTTCTGGCTTGAAGTGTTTCCAGTGAGAAGTCACCTGCTAGCCTTCTTGGGGCTCCCTTGTATGTTACTTCCTGTTTCTCCCTTGTTGCCTTTAATATTCTCTCTTTGTCTTGAAATTTTGCCATTTTAATGATGATGTATCTTGAGGTGGGTCTCTTGGTGTTCCTCTTGATTGGGACTCTGTGTATTTCCTGAATTAGTGTGACTTTTTCTCTCATCAAATTAGGGAAGTTTTCCTTCATTACTTTTTCAACTAGGTTTTCAATCCCTCGCTCTTCTTCTTCCTTCCTGGTATCCATCCCTATTATATGGATATTATTACGTTTCATATTGTCTTGCATTTCTCTGAATCCCTCTTCATTCTTTCTGAGCCTCTTCCTTCTCTTGCTCTTTCTGGGTGTTCTTTTCAATCTTCTCCTCTAGCTCACTACTCCGATCTTCTGCTCCATCAATACTGCTTTTCATTCCTTCTACTGTGTTCATCAGTTCAGAAATGGCATTCTTCATTTCCTCTTGGCCCTTGCTGATAGTTTCTATTTTTTTTTCATGTTTATATAGTTTTCAGTGAGAACATTGTAGCTTCCCTCTAGTTTCTGGTAACTCATTGTGAGTTCATTGAGCTTCCTGATCATCATTGTTTTGAACTCACTATCTGATAGTTGAGTGTCCTCTATTTCATTTAGCATTCTTTTTGAGGCTTCCTCCTTTTCCTTCAATAGGGGATTGTTTCTTTGTTTTCTCATTGTTCATGGGATTCTTCTTGTTAGCCTCTGTTTCTTAAATTGATCTGGTCTGGTTCCCTGTGATTATGGTGTGAACCTCTGTGGTAGAATACCTGTGAAATTCAGTGGTGCAATCTCCTTCGTGTAACCTGGTGTTCACAACTTCCCCCTACTCTTTTTTGTGGTCAGTTGGAGGAGTAAGGCAAAATCTTTTAAGACAGCGAGACAGTATTCTATGATATTTACATATAGCATCCAGTAGAGAAGAGATGGGATATCCTTTGGCTCCTTATAGTCTTAACCATGATCTTCCACCCCAGTAGCCATGTTGTAGGAAGGATGGAAAGAAGGTAAGACTCTTATTGGGGATGAGGGGATTGTTAGTTGGATCTAGAAAGCTGTGAGGCTGTGGGAGGTCAGATTCTAATGAAGGGTTGGAATAAAGATTAGTAAATAGAAGTAGTGTGTAAAAGAATAGAGACAACCCCCACAATAATATAGTTCAGGAAATTGGGAAGTGGGCTGAGATCAGGTAGGGGTGTTGAGTAGTATTTACAATTGTATGAACTAGGTCTTATTTACAGTAATATTAAAGCAACAATCATGTGGCAGAATCTCTGACATCTAGATAACAACACTAAGGAATATAGAACCTTGAGAGTTGTACTAATGGAACACAAATGAAGGACAGTAAATTATCAACACACTGTGACTGAGATAACAGGAGGATCCTATCAAATGACAGTATAACCAGACAAGCAAAGAAGGTTATACAGAAAGAAAAAGAATACCAAAATACTATTAAAATAAAAAATGTCAGAAAAGTGAGAAAAAGATAATACAAATTTGCAGTAACTTGCAAGCTCAAAAAAAAAAAAGGGTGGGAAAAGCAGAAGATGGAGTGCAGGAGAGATAAATTTGGAGTGAAAGGAATAATACTAGGATGAATGGAAGAGAAACATAAGGGATTGAGAAATATAAAAATAATAAGAATTGAAAAATAAAAAGTTACTTAAAAATAAGAAACATCAAACAATCAACCAACAACAAAAAAATTTTTAAAAAAAGACAAAAAATCCCCCAAACTCTTCTTGGTTTCTAACTGACCAGACCAGTTTTTCTGGTCTTGCTGGTTTCAGCACTGTGAGAGGCTTTTGATATGCTTATCACTCTTCCCAGTCAAAACTCAGTCAGCCTCTCAGGTACTGTCCTTAGGGCCAGCTGGGTGCTCTCCCCAGAACCAATCTGACTTTCCCCTACAGGACTCTGACCACTCCTGAGTGTGTTCTCCGGAGCTCACTGCTGTGGTCTCCCAGGCTCCAGGGCCCGCAGAGCTCCTATGTCTTTTCCAGGTTCACGATGCAAGCTCCAGGGATCACAAGGAGATGCTCCCTTTCCCCAAATTTCACTGCAGCATGCTCTATGTTCTCGGGAATCAGGCACATCTTTTCTGGATTCACAATGCAAACTCTGGGAATTGTGAAGGGGTGCACACTTCCACCAAGTTTTCAGTTTTGGGCTCTAGGAACCCCCTAAGTGCTGTGTCACTTTTGGTTTCACAGCACGAGAGTCTGGATTCCCAAGGGGGTGCACACTTCCCCAGTTCACCACCTCAGGCTCCAGAAACTTGAGGATCACCATGCCCTTTACTTGTTCAGGGCTGCGAGGTCTGGGTTTTCCACAGATCCACACTCCCACAAGGCTTGGGGTGCGGGCACATGTCCAGGCTGCCCCTGGTCATGCCGGCTGGAGGCACTCACTTCTCCCAGGGCTACGGGTGGGTGCTTGCAGCCCCTGCGTGATTGTCTCCCAGTCCAACTCTCCTCTCTGTGCCTTCAAGCAACAAGGTCTCCCCTGGTGTTGCTCAACCCCCATTGTCCAGGGAGGGAGCAGCAGCCTGCTCTCCTGGGTGCCCTGAGGCAGACCCAGGAGCACCGGGGTGGGGGGCTGCAACCCCCCTGGTCCCCACACTGATCCCTGGGTCTCTGTTGTCCTGTAGCAGTCTCCTTACCATCTGGTTTTTCAACGTCTGCTATAATTTTTGATGTCCTGTTTTCAAAAATATTTTGGTAACCTAGGCCACTTGTTCTGTTCCTCCTCCAATCCATGAGTTTCTCTCCCCTGCACAGGAAGAGAATCATGCCCCCTCAAGCAAAGCCACCATCTCTGAACCCCCTGATAACATTTTATTATAAGTTACCTGCACTGCCTGTGGAGTGACATAGTATTATTTGAAAGTGGACCTAGATTAGATATAAATGTGCATTGCAAATTCCGTCCAGTAATGGACAGATCCAGGAGAAAATCAGTAATGAAGTACTTGAACTCAACAGTACCATCAATGACTTTATGACCTCATTTTGTAGGCATATGGAGGGAAGAGCATAGGAACTTGCACAGGGTTTCTTCATGGTTTTAAATGAACAGCAGTTTTTATATTTAAAGAAGGTGAAAATATCAAAAAGGGATTATAGGTTACTCCAAGGGTGAAGATCAGCCTGGCACTGGACCAGAGGCTTATTGCCCATAGACTGTAAGGCAGGGGTGTCAAACTCATTTTCACCAGGGGTCACATCAACCTCGAGGTTGCCTCCAAAGGGCAGAATAAAATTTTAGAACTGTATAAATGTAACTACTCCTTAACTAGGGGCAAGGAGCTCAGTGTTCCTGCTGAGTAGAAACAAGGTGCTGGGCCAGATAAAACAAGGTGGAGGACCTGATTGGGTCCATAGGCCTTGTGTTTGCCACCTGTGCTTCAGGGAGAATGATAGTTTCTGAGCTTGCTTAATAATCTGAACAAGTTTCAGCAGTGTGTGGATTTTTATAGCATTCATCTCTATCCCGTGTTCACCATAAAAGGTGTATCCAGAGGGAATAACTGCTTATAAATTTGAATACTCAAGCTCTTTTCTCTATTTTAAAATAATTAAACAGAATCGCTGCACCAAGAAGTGAATACTATTCAAAATCTATAATATTATATTTTATTACCTGAGAGTAAATATCACTGTCTAATAGTGAAAAGGATTCAAATGAAAGTTAAACAAAGACTTGGGAATTCATGGAAATTAGGAACAAGATACCTGCAACATAATTGAAATTGTACTTGGCTTTGACTGATCCAAAGCCCACAAAGAAATGCAAATTGCAGCACACTGTTTTGCTCAATATTCATTGACTTTCTTCTTTTTGTAGGATGAATTCCAATCCCCAAGGCCTCCCACTTTCCTGTCATCAGTGTTCCCCTGACCTGAGGGAGTTGGCAACAGTTGTACTCAGAATTAAGAGCTAACAGACTTTCCATTGACCTCCAGAATAATTCCTTTTGCTTATGTTATTCATCACAAAGCAGAAAGGTGCCTTCCTTATATTCACTCAAGGATCAAGTTTTTAATACAACAGACTCTCAACTATAGAGTTCATTTATTTATTTATTCAATTTTTATTGGTATTTAGAAAACTACATAACACTCAGGAAAGAAATGAAGGAAGACACAAACAAATGGAAACATATACCGTGTTCATGGATTGGAATAATTAATATCATCAAAATGTCAATACTACCCAAAGCAATTTACACATTCAATGCAATTCCTATTAAAGTACAAATGGCATATTTCACAGACATAGAACAAACACTTCAAAAATTTATATGGAATCATAAATGACCCTGAATAGCTGCTGCAATTTTGAGAAAGAAGAGTGAAGTAGGAGGGATCACAATACCCAACACTAAACTATACTACAAGGCCACTGTAATCAAAACAGCCTGGGACTGGCATAAAAACAGGCACATGGACCAATGGAACAGAACAGAGAGCCCAGAAATAAACCCAAGTCTCTACATTCAATTAGTATTTGACAAAGGAGGCAGCAACATAAAATGGAGTAAAAATAGCCTCTTCAACAAATGATGTTGGGAGAACTGGACAGCTACATGCAAAAAAATGAAACTCGATCACCAACTTACACAATATACAAAAATAAATTCAAGGTGGATGAAAGACTTAAATATAAGCCATGACATCATTAAAGTCCTAGAGGAGAACGTAGGTAGGAAAATCTCAGATATTTCACACAGAAACTTTTTTACTGACTTGTCCCCTAGAGCAAGGGACATAAAGGAAAGAATAAACAAATGGGACCTCATCAAAATAAAAAGCTACTGCACAGCTAAAGAAAGCAGTATTGAAATAAAAAGTCAACCAACTGTATGGGAAAACATATTTGCCATTGATACCTCAGACAAGACTTTACTCTCCAAAATATATAAAGAAGTTACATGACTCCACTCTAAGAAGACAAGCAACCCAGTTAAAAAATGGGCAAAGGACTTGAACAGACACTTCTCCAAGGAGGACATACAGAAAATCCAAAGACACATGAAATGATGTTCAATATCGCTAGCTATCAGAGAGATGCAAATTAAAACTACAATGAGACACCACTTCACACCAGTCAGAATGGCCATCATAAACAAAGCAACAAACAACAAGTGTTGGAGAGGTTGTGGAGAAAAGGGGTCCCTAGTGCACTGTTGGTGGGACTGCAGACTGGTACAACCACTGTGGAAAGCAGTATGGAACTTCCTCAGAAAACTGAAAATGGATCTGCCTTTTGACCCTGCAATTCCACTGCTGGGACTCTATCCTAAGAACCCTGAAACACCAATCCAAAACAACCTTTGCACCCCAATGTTCATAGCAGCACAATTTACAATAGCTAGGTGCTGGAAGCAACTTACATTCCCATCAGTAAATGAATGGATCAAAAAACTATGGTACATTTACACAATGGAATTCTATGCAGCAGAAAGAAAGAAGGAGCTCCTACCCTTTGCAACAGCTTGGATGGATCTGGAAAGCATTATGCTAAGCGAAACAAGCCAGGCGGTGAAAGACAAATACCATATGATCTCACCTATAACAGGTACCTAAATAACAAAACAAAGAAAAAAGCAAAATATAACCAAAGACGCTGAAATAGAGGACAGGCTGACAGTGACCACAGGGGAGAGAAGAGGGAATTTCAGGGGACAATGGGAAGGGTTCACAGGAACAAATTTAAAGGACACATGAACAAAAACTAGGGGGAGGTGGTAATAGGAGGGAAGTGGGGAGGGTTGGCTGGATTGGGAGTAAAAGGGAGAAAACTGTAATTGAACAATGATTAAAATAAAATACAATAAATTTTATTGAATTACACTTTACACTTAACATTAATTTGTATTAGTTTCAGGGATACAACACAATGGTTAAACAGTCATATTATAATTTACAAAGTATTTCCCCTATACTTTTCATACCCAGCTGGCACCATACATAGTTCACACAATGTTATTGACTATATCCTTGGTACTTTAATTGTGTCACTCTTTTTAACTGTATTTCTTCATTTTTATTGTTGACATTACCACAGATATCTCCATTTTTCCCCCCTCTGTGGGCCTCCACCCAGACCCCACTATCCCCTTTCCTCTGGCCATCAAGACACTGTTGTCTGTGTCTATAAATTATGCACATACATTCTTTGGCTAATGCCTTCACTTTTTTTTTCATCCAGCCTCTCCACACACTTCTTCTCTGACAGTTGTCAGTCTGTTCTATGTGTTCAAGCCTCTGTTTCTATTTTTATCATCAGTTTATTTAGTTCTTCAGATTCCACATATAAATAGGATCATATGGTAGTTGTTTTTCTTTTGACTGGCTTATTTCACTTAGCGTGATAGTCTCCATGTCCATCCATGGAGATTCCTTTCTTCTTTATAGCTGTACAATATTCCATTGTGTAAATGCACCATGTTTTGTTGTTGTTGTTGTTGTTGTTGTTGTTGGTTTCTATCCACTCATCTAGTGATGGGCATTTGAGCTGTTTCCAGCACTTGGCTATTGTGAATAATGCTGCCATGAACACAGGGGTGCATAGGTTCTTTTGAATTTGTGTTTCCAGATTCTTTAGGTATAATCCTAGTGGTGGAATCACTGGATCAAAAGGCAGTTCCATGTTTAGATTTCTGAGGAAATTTCATACTGTTTCCCACAGTGGCTGCACCAGTTTTCATTACCACCAACAGGGCATTAGGGTTCATTTTTCTCCACAACCTGGCCAGCACTTGTTTGTTGATTTGTTGATGATGGCCATTCTGTCTGGTGTAACATCATATTGTAACAGGGTGCAGGCAAGAGGGGAGCCCCACATAGGGATTTGTAATAGGGTCCAAAAGAGCTTGGAAATAATTGGCTCCACACCACAGGGTCACACCTTCCCAAAATGTGGGCAGCTGTGGCCACTTGTGAGAGGAGCAGAAAATGGAGTTGCAGAGGAAGATTAGCGCTGGGATTTAAACAGAGGCACAGCAGCCCTTGGGGGCCTCTCTTTTTGGGACCATGCATCTGTTTAGGACTACATGGCTTTGGTGTCTTGGTTGGGACCATGAGGCTTGGATGAGAGTCAGGACCGCGAGGCTTTGGAAGTGCTCCCTTTTGCCAAGTGAAGGGTGCTGGGAGGACTGTGTGCATTTGTGGGGAACTTTAGTTTGTGTTATTTCAAATGAATAATAAATTCATTTCCTTTTCACTGATCTCTAGTATTAAGAGACATCTTTCTTCAGGCGGTGGGCAAAACAAACCCAGATAGGTGGGGAGGAACCCCCTGTAGACTATAACAGTATCTCATTTTTTAAAATTTTTTATTGTCATTCAATTACAGTAGTCCCCATTTCTGTCTGCTGCGCTGACCCCCTTCCCCTACATTCCATCCTCCCTTCCATTGTCCTTGTCCATGGGTCCTTTATACATGTCCCTTGACTTGATCCTTCTCTTTATTTCCCCCATTGTACCCTACACCCCTCTCCTCTGGTCACTGTCACTTTGTGCTTTATTTCCATGTTTGAATCTATTGTGCTTGCTTATTTGCTTTGCTGATAAGTTCCACTTATAGGTGAGATATAGGTATTTGTCTTTCACCACATGGCTTATTTCACTTAGCATAATACTCTCCAGTTCCATCCATGCCACTGTAAAGGGTAGGAGCTCCTTCTCCCTTCTGCTGTATAGAATTCCATTGTGTAAATATACCAGTTGTTTGATCCACTCATTTACTGATGGGCACTTAGGCTGTTTCCAGCACTTGGCATCTCTGATGGTCAGTGATGTTGAGTATCTTTGGTACATCTCTGGGCCCTCTATATCTCCTCCATGGAGAAGTATCTCTTCAAGATTTTTACCTATTTTTTAATTGAACTTTTTGTCTTCCTGGTGGGGAGTTATGTGTCTTGTTTATATATTTTGGAGATCAAACCCTTGTTTGAGGTATCACTAGCAAATATGTTTTCCCATACATTTGGTTCCCTTTAAATTTTGCTGGTGTTTTCTTTATCTGTGCAGAAGTTTTTTTTTTTTTTTTTTACTTTGATACTGTCCCATTTGTTTATTCTTTCCTTTATGTCCTTTGCTCTAGGGAATGTATTGGTGAAAATATTGTGTGGGATATCCGAAATTTTCCTGCCTATGTTCTCCTCTAGAAATTTTATGGTATCATAATATATATTTGTCTTTCATCTATTTTAAGTTTATTCTGGTGTATGGTGAAAGTTGGTGGTCTAGTTTCAATTTTTTTTTTTTTGCATGTAGCTGCCCAGATTTCCTAACACCATTTATTGAAGAGACTATTTTTACTCCATTTTATGCTTGTGCCCCCTTTGTCAGATATTAATTGACCATAGACACTTGGGTTTATCTCTGAGCTCTGTATTCTATTCCATTGATCAATGTGTCCTTTCTCATGCCAGCACCATATGTTTTGATTACAGTGGCCTTGATGTCAGCGTTTTTAAAATATATTGTATTGATTATGTTATTACAGTTTTCCCATTTTTTCTCCCATTTATTCCCCTCTGTCCTGTACCACCCCCAACATTCCTCCACGTTAGTTCATGTCCATGGGTCATACATATAAGTTCTTTGGCTTCTCCATTTCCTATACTATTCTTTAACTCCCCTTGTCTATTGTGTACCTATTATTTATGCTTCTTATTTTCTGTCCCTTTCCCTCATTCTCCCTGCTTCCCCTCCCCACTGAAAACTCTCCATATGCTTGCCATTTCTGTGATTCTGCTCCTGTTCTAGTTGTTTGCTTAGTTTGTTTTGTTTTTTATAGGTTCAGTTATTGATAGTTGTGAGTTCAATGTCATTTCATTTGTTCATATTTTTTTATCTTTTCCTCTTTATTAGATAAGTCCCTTTAACATTTCATATAATAAAGGCTTGCTGATGATAAATTCTTTTAACTTATATGGGAAGCACTTCATCTGCCCTTCCATTCTAAATGATAGCCTTGCTCAATAGAGTAATCTTGGATGTAGGTCCTTGCCTTTCATGATTTCAAATATTCTTTCCAGCCTCTTCTTGCCTGTAAGGCTTCTTTTGAGAAATCAGCTCATAATCTTATTGGCGCTCCTTTGTAGGTAACTGTCTCCTTTCCCCTTGCTGCTTTTAAAATTCTCTCTATCTTTAAACTTGAGCAACTTAATGATGATGTGCTTGGTGTGTTTCTCTTTGAGTCTAACTTCTTTGGGACTCTCTGGGCTTCCTAGACTTCCTGGAAGTCTACTTCCTTCACCAGATTGGGGAAGCTCTCCTTCACTCTTTGTTCAAATAAGTTTTCAATTTCTTGCTGTTGTTTTTCTCCTCCTGGCACCCCTATAATTCGGGTATTGAAAAGTTTCAGGTTGTCCCAGAGGTTCCTAAGTCTCTCTTTGTTTTTTTGAATTCTTATTTTTTCATTCTGTTCTGGTTGGATGTTTATTTCTTCCTTTTGCTCCAAATCATTGCTTTGAGTCCTAGTTTCCTTCCTGACACTGTTGGTTCCCTGAATACTTTGCTTTATTTCATTTTGGGTATTTTTAATTTGTTCTTTCATTTTTGACCAAACTCAATTAGTTCTGTGAGCATTTTCATTACCAGGGCTTTGAATTCTCCATCAGTTAGGTTGGCTATGTCCTCATCATTTAGCTCTCTTTCTGAAGTTTTGCTCTCTTCTTTCATTTGGGCCATATTTCTTTGTCTCGGCACACCAGTCTGGTTGTTCTGGTTGACTGTTGCTTTAATTCCTTGGTTGTCAGAGTTCCATGCAGTTTTATTTTCTGGCAATTCTGGTTGTTTATTGATTTTAGATTGTTTGTTACTCTCCTTTTGGTTGTGCAAGGAAATGAAGGATTTTTACCTACACCTTCATCTTGGCTGAAACCCCAGTTGTGAGTTTATTGATTACTGCATTGATATAATTAGTTGTAGTTAATCCATTCAGGCTTTATGTTTCTTCTTGGTTCACTTTTAATAGATGGTATGTTTCTAGGAATTTCTAAATTTCTCCTACATTGTCCAATTTGTTGGCATATTGTGGTTTAAAATTTTTATATAATTCCTTGTATTTGTGAGGTGTCAGTTACTTGTTTTTCACTTCTGATTTTATTTTTTAGGTCTTCTTTCCTTTTCTCTTAATGAATCTACTTAAATGTTTATAGTCTTCTTTGTCTTTTAAAAACAGCTTTTGAATTTATTGATCCTTTAAAATTTTTAGACTGTATTTAATTCATTTCTTCTTTGATTTTTATTAATTTCTTTTCTCTCCTCACTTTGTGTTTTTTTTGTTCTTTTTCTAGTTTCATTAGGTATAAGGTAGATTCTTTATTTAAATTTATTTTATTTTTGAGGGAGTCCTGTATTACAATAATTTTCTTCTTAGGACTGCTTTTGCTATGTGCTAGGATTTTGGGTTGTAGTCATTTCATTTTCATTTCTCTCAACACATCTTTTGATTTCTGTTTTGATCTCATTGTTAACCCATTCACTGCTTATGATTATGTTTTTTAGCCTCTGTGTATTTGTTTTTCATTTTTTTCCTGTAATTGATTATTGGTTTCATACAATTATGTTCAAAGAAAATTATTGATATGACTTTAATCTCTTTAAATTTATTGAGACTCATTTTGTTGCCTAACATGTGGTCTTCTAGAAAAAGTTTTATGTACAGTTGAAAAGAATGTCTATTCTGCTGCTTCTTTTTGGTGAAATTCTCTGAAAATATTAATTAATTCCATTTGATCTAGTGTGTCATTGAAGGCTGTTTTTTTCCTTTCAGGTGAGTATCTCTATGTGATGGTGTTTCTATAAAGGTACATGTGATCAAATTGCATAGAGATATATACACATGTGTGCACACACACATATATCAGTGCAAGTAACACTGGTAAATTCTGAATAAGCTCTATGGACTGTACCAATGTCAATTTCCTTGAAACAACTCTGTGCTACATTTGCTTATGTTTTACTATTAGGGAAGGATGGAAGTATGCATGGCATTTTCCTATACTTTTCTTTGTGCCTTCCTGTGAATCTTTATATTTCAAAATAAAACTTTTTATAATCATTTGTTGAACAGCAGACATTAATATTTTAAATAATATATGACTTTGAGCATGTATCTGTGATGCAATTAATGGGTGAAATATTACAATTATACATTTGACTATTTTTATTCACATCCACAGTGCAAGTAGTGGGTCCCCAGGTTACCCACACTTCTATTCAGCTTGGCTACAAATTTGTGGTTCCCGCTACCTCTTCAGGTTTGATAATTTGGTATAATGTCTCAAAGTATCAGGGAAACACTTTACTGTTTCAGTTATAAAGAATATCATAAAATATACAGGTAAACAGCCAGATGAAGACACATGTAAAGAGAGACCCACAAGGGTTCTAAGCCCATGAGCTTCTGTTGCTGTGGAGTTTGGGGTGTACCTCCCTTCCAGAACATAGGTACATTCACCAACTCAGAAGCTGCCTGAACCCTGTTGTATAAGGTTTTTATGGGTTGATTATATAGAAATGATTGTTAATCATTGCCCATTGGTGACTAACTCATTCTACTGCTTCTCCCAAGCAGATCCTCTTACCAAGAGGTTGAAAGCTAGAGCTAAAAGTCCCAAGCCTGTAAACACATGCTTGGTTCCTCTGACAACCATTCCCCAAATTTCGTGAGTCACCACACTAAGCATAAACTCAGGTGTGTTTTAAATGGGCTTATTTTGAAATACTATCCTCTTACCTCTACCACTTAGGAAATTTCAAAGATTTTAGAAGTTCTTGTGCCTAACTGATGATAAAGACTAAATATAAATTTTTTATTACATCACATTACCTCATTTGGAGAGACTGGGTTAGGACTTTTAGTTTTCAAGGAACAACTACCTTGAGTTTGTGTAGGTCAAAAGGGAAATTTCTGTCTTAGAGTCCAAGGCCATTCTTGATAAAAGTTCAAAACCAAAAGCATGGACCACTAGCTTCTGTTCATTTCACTCATTCTCTGTGATTTTATAGGACTTGGTGGCCTGTAAGACCATAATATTGTTTCTTTAATTTGAGAGATCATCCAGGATGATTGGGAACCTGAGTGCAATTCTGAATTCCCAGAATAAGGCCCTGATTAGTTTAGTTGAGTGAGAGTCCACTTGAAGTCCAATGAACCATGGCTAGAATGGGGACATTTTAATGAACTAAAATGCAAGGCTGCTAAGACACACCCTTGGATATTGGTGGAATTTTAATGCACTGGTGGCAAGTTGGACAGACACCTTAAGAGATACCTACACTATTACCCATATCTTTGGAATGAAGTGTTGGTATTAAGTGATTAAAATGAGTGGAAAACTCAAAGTGAAGAATATCTGTTCCTCACTTCTGATATATATCTGTTATATATCATCTTGTTTCTTTTAGCTTACATCATGGGTTCATTTTCCAAGGTACGAGACTGGAATTCCCTGTGGTGAAAAGAAAAAAATGCATTCTCTGGTATTCTGACAAATGCTAAATATTCTATTGAGCCTCAAAAATAAGTAACAATGATACCATCACTGTGCTTCTTTCATTACTGATACTGATATAGAGCTATTTTTCATGTCTTAAGCAATCCTCACATAATGAAAGCAAGGTAAAATGTAGTTAAAACAAAACAAAACATTTATTTTGCTGCTGGGGAACATGTGATGTGAAGAAGTGAGGCATAACGAAAGTGACTTATGTGAGGTTTTTTTACAAGTATAGAAAAACTGACCTTATTTATCTGTCCTCTGTATTATTTGTCTATAAATTAATTTGTATGCACCTACCAGAGGTTATAGTCATTTACATACTCTTTCCATTGAGGATAACACCTGCCCTTAACCCAGAGAAACAATAACAATATACTAGGAGTCCAAATGACATCTGTCTTAGCAGTAAATTAAAGATAGTGTATCAAAACATGGTTGTGGAGCTGGAGTGGAGATGGAAAGTCACACCATTGCACACTGGCCATCTGAGGCATAACTGCCCACACAGGACTCATTTGTTCCAATAAAAACTCCTCTATATTGCTGTTAAATTAAGTTCTGGAGCAGCAGGTAATCACTAAACCATTTAATGCAAAAAAAAATCATGACGTGCATTTCATATGTTCCTTGCATGAAAATAGACACATAGACCAATGAGACAAAATTAAAAGCCTAGAAATAAACCCTTGCATATATGATCAACTAATATTTGACAATGGAACCAAAAATACTCAATGGGGAAAAGACAGTCTTTTTAATAGATGGTGCAGGGAAAGCTGAATAACCACATGCAGAGAATGAAATTGGACCTCTACCAGACTATTCATAATTGAACTCAAAATTATTAAAGACTTAAACATAATACCCAAACAATGAAATTCCTAGAAGAAAACATGAGAAAAAAGATCCTTGGCAATGATTTTTGCATCTGACACCAAAAGAACAAGCAACAAAAGCAACTAAATCAACCCAAAGAACTTCTGCAGAATGAAGAGGGCCTATGATGTGGGAGGAAACATTTCAAATCATATACCTTATATGGCGTTAATATTTAAAAATAAATAACTCATGTAATTCAATAGTAGAAAAACAAAATATCTGATTTAAAAATTGGCAGAGGAATTGAATAGATATTTTTTTCCAATGAAGGCATAAAATAACCAACAGGTACTTGGATAATTTTTCTAGCAATGTTGGGGAGTAAATTCAATTACATACACATTGGAGACAGATTGCTTATCTTCTATGGAATGACAGCCACCAAATTATGACTTAACCTTTTAAATAAACAGAAACACAGGCAAGTTTTGCTAATTCACAGGATCAGAGGGTTAAATCCCTCTGGTAAAATCCACTGAAAACCCAGGAGCAGTGCTGAAGTCTGAGATGAACAGGAAGGGACCCAAGCATGTGTGCATGGCTGTGGAATTTTATCCTGAGTTTAATTAAGGAGGAGCCAAATTTCCTAAAACAGCCTGTCCCCATTATGACCTGAAGGAAAAAGGATATGATCAATATCCTCTTTGTAAAGGATGGGAAAATGGCACCCTCCCTTGCAGTCACCCACTTTTTCTAGCTCAGCAAAAAGGAGTGGGCTCCTCCCAGCCTCTGCTTACCATCTGTGTCCATGGAGATAGACAATGATTAATTTACATTGTACCTTCAAGGAGAATCCTTGGACTTACTAAGGATTCTCCTTGTAGGAGAATAAGGTATAAAATATATTTTAATACAGATATACTCTGGTTCTGATGCTCTTAATGGATAGTTTTAGAATATTTCTCAATTCTTCCTCATACCTGTGGCAAACTTACTATAGAAAAATCTTAGAAAAGTGATCAGAGAAAGTATTGTGACAGGCCTAGATAATCAATAAGTGCTTTACTGAAAGTATGGATTCACAATTTTTTTGGAGTTGAACAGATTATTAAGAATAGAAAGGGCTCTGGTTTTTCCTTCATTTTTTGCTTTATTTAGTCACTAACAGCTAATAATCAATAACAAGCAGCATATCAACAACACTATTTAGTCAAACCATTTGTCTTTTTTAAAAGATTTAAAGTCCTGTCATCTTTGAGGCTATCCCACATAGCTAAAGGATACTTCTAAAACAGAAATTGGCTCTGGGCACAAGATATTTCCTCATAATGTCTCAGTAACTAATTCTCCCACAATGCTAAGTTCTCTGATGCTATCTCATTCTTAATGAGGCCCAAACCCATCAGTTACATTCTTAGTTATTGTCAGCTCCAGAGTCCCTTCAGAGCTGTTGATTCTAGGGGAGAGTAACCAGTGTGTAGACTGGCCATGGCATAGACCTGCAGTCAATGCAGAAATCTAAGTTATTTTCAATCAATTATACTTTGATTTTCAATTTTGATATAGGAACATATAACCTTCCAGATAGAAACAGTACCACCTATGACTATTAATATCCAAATCCCAGGGTTTCTAAGGAAATATATAATTAGTGCTAAAAGCCCTGAGTCTGCACTTAGCTGAAAGAATGTGGAACCATGCCTCCTGCATTTAAAGGTGACAATGATAAAGACTTTTGCTAAAGGCACAGTCACCCCAGCTCCTGCATTGCCTTTTCCTGGAAAACCAAAGTCTTAGAGAGACACACTGCTGGGGCATGACTCTATGACTTCGAATTCCTTTCCACAATTCAGTTTCTTGGTGCCAGCATAAAGAGTCCAAACATGGAAGTCACTATTGTCCCTTTCTAATTAGTCAGAATCCTGGACCTGACTGGGCCTTGAAAAGATGAAATTCTGCAAGGGTTTCTGCTTACCTGTTTTTATCTAGTTTGGACACTAGTAGCCTTGTTTACAATAACCAGGAGAGGAAAAAAAGCCACATGTACTTTAACTTGGAATATTTTGAAATAATAAATTTTTAATAGAGCCTCATTGAGCCTGCACTATGAAAACTATTATATTTTCTCTAATTCCAATATTACCCCCTTTTTCCTAAAATCTTTTTTTTCTTAAATACTTTTGAATTTTATTGTTGTTCAAGTACAGCTTTCTGGCTTTTCCCCCCACCTCCCTCCCCTGTTTCTACCCTGCCTTGTTTTTGTCCATGTGTCCTTTATAGTTGTTCCTGTAAACCCTTCACCCCTATCCCCCTATAATCCCCTCCCATCTCTCCTCTGGTTACTCTCAGTTTGTTCCTAATTTCAATGTCTCTGGCTATATTTTTCTTGTTTTGTTGATTAGGTTCCACTTATAGGTGAGATCATATGGTATTTGTCTTTCACCACCTGGCTTATTTTACTTAGCATAATGCTCTCCTCAGGCACTTAGGTTGCTTCCAGCACGTAGCTATTGTAAACTGTGCTGCTATGAACATTGGGGTGCATCGGTTATTTTAAATTGATATTTCAGGGCTCTTAGGATGTAATCCTAACAGTGGAATTGCTGGGTCAAAAGGCAGTTCCATTATTAGTGTTCTGAGGAAATTCCATACTGTCGTCCATAGTGTCTGCACAAGCCTGCAATTTCACCAACAGTGCACTAGGGTTCCCTTTTCTCCACAACCTCTCCAACACTTGTTTTTTCCTTTGTTTATGATGGCCATTCTTACTGGTATGAAATGGTGTTTCATTGTGGTTTTAATCTGGATCTCTCTGATAGCTAGCTGAGCATCTTTCCATGTGTCTATGTGCCCTTTGTATGTTCTCCTTGGAGAAGTATCTGTTCAAGTCCATTGCCCATTTATTAATTGGGTTGTTTGTCTTAGAGTGGAGTTGCATGGGCTCTTTATATATTTTGGAGATCAAACCCTTGTGAGGTATCATTGGCAAATAGGTTTTCCCATATGGTTGGCTCTCTTTTCATTTTAATGCTGTTTTCTTTAGCCTTGCAGAAGCTTTCTACTTTGATGAGATATAAACATTGTAAATATATATGCACCCTACATAGGAGCACCCAAATACATAAAGAAAATATTGGAAGACTTCAAGAAAGATATTGACAGCAACACAATTATAGTAGGGGATTTCAACACCCTGCTGTCAAAAATGGATAGATATTCCTAAAATGTTTATGTTCTTTAAATTGGGATACTAAGTTTACATTTAACATCATGTTCTTTTCTCTTGAAAACAAGAGAAAAAGCTGCTGTTGAACTGACTCTACATTTTATATAACAGTGTCTAAATTAAGAAAAGATGGCATGTGCTTTTACTTATATAATTAATTTAAACATAAATGTATACAATTACTGCAAAGGTGATTCTAATTGGTGTCATCAAAAGTATTCAGTTCTTCCTCGACAAGGAAAGGTTTCTTGTCCTCAATTAGTCTGCCTTTCCCTTATGTTTTGGTTCTTCTCTTCTTGTGTGAACTTCTTGGCCCAACCAGATCCTCTCTGTGCTATCACATTGCCATTTTAAGGGCCTTGTTATTATTGCAAGTAAAGTCTTTATTGTTGGCTCCACTTAAATTTAAGAAAAAATAATATTTAACCAATTTCTCCAGTGGTTTCCTCATACCTAATGCCCTTATAAATGCAAGGTTCCTGTGGCTATTTCTGGATATGACTCAGACAGTATGCTTGAACCTGAAGCCAGTTCTCAAAACTGAGAGTCCCTTCACTACAACATTGGCCATGATTGTAGCCATAGATGAATCATTTTAATGTCTTTTGGAGTGAAAGACACAAACTGGCTGGACCCAGAGCTGAAAATGAATCTTATAATAGCAAGGACTGCAAGTGTTCAACTACTTCCTGTGTAATACAATCAGCCCTCTCCCCATTACCTTCCTACTGCCCTTTCTCACCCCACCCCTCACATTCTCAGCTATACAGCTGCTTTGAAGAGATCGTTACTGATTCATTTTCTTTGAATGAAACAGTTACTCAAAAATGTACATTTTAAAGTAACTTTTTTTTTGGTGTTTACTACTGTGTTGGGCACTGTGGGGATTATCAGTATAATCCATTGCATCAATGTTTTTTCCAAGTATAAAGGCTCCGATCTCACAGGCCATATATTTATTCTACAAGGAAATATAATACCCACAAGAGTTCTCAGGACATAAAAGAAAAGCAAAGGAAATAACATGATTTTCCTAATACTAATTCATTCCCTGTCCTTTATTAATCCAGTGCTATGATTCAAATGTTTGTGAACCCATAAAACTCACATGTTGAAATCCTAATGCCTGATGCAATGGTTTTAGGAGGTGGGGTGTTTGGGAAGTGCTGAGGTCATGAGGATGGAGCCTTCATGAATGGGAATACTTCTTTTATAAAACAGAACCCATAGAGCTTCCTCAACCTATCCAATTAAGGACACAGCAAGAAGGCATCATCTATGGACCAGGAAGAGAACCTTTACCAGAACATGACCACACTGTCACCTTGATGTTGGACTTCCAGCCTCTAGAACTGTGAAACATATTTTTTGTTGTTGTTTATGAGTTACACAGTCTGTGACATTTATTATAGCAGCAAAGGCATCCAGATTTCTTTATTGGGACACTAATAAAGTGTAGGTAGTTCTGAATGGTACTAACAGTGTTCTAACTGCCTACTCTTCCATACTATTAGGAAAATAATAAAGAGTAGACAGCTCAGAGCTGCCTACTCCTCCAAAGAGCTGCCTTTGGCCAATGGTTTCCCCTTGTCCTAAAATATGGGGAAGTTTACACAGCAATGATTGACTCATACAGGAATACAAAAAGCTAGTCCCATTCCTTAAGGTGAAATTACCCTACGGTGCTTTTCAGAGCTCCAGTGGGATCTGGGTGAGAGCAGCCCAAACCATATCTTTACCTAGAGCTTTCCTGTCTTGCCTCTTTTCTCTATTTCTCCTCTCCTAAAAAAAAAAAAAAAAAAAAAAAAAAAAAAACTCCTTCAAAACATAAGTTGTAGAGGAATTCTTGTCTCAGATTTGCTACTAGGAAACCTGACCTCTAAGAAATGTTTAATGTCATAAGATATTTAAAAATAAAGACAAGGAAGAAAGACAAAGAAGAAATGAAAGATTATTGAACATGCAGGGATATTAGGTAGCAAAAAGTGGGAACAATCACAAGCCTTGTTATAAAAAAGAAACAACATACCATCTGCTAGAGAACTTCCTGCCATCAGGAATGGCATTCCTGATCTCTTTAGAAGAAATCCTCGGTGACATTCCTGTATAACACACCGTGCACAAGCAACTCAAATAGATGCCAAGAAAAATGAGTGCAAATAGCTGGCAGCCCTCTCTCTGGGAGCCTGGAACCTTGTCCAGAGGATGAAGTTACCTCAGGATAAATTCAACCTGAGGCTGGTGCCAACAGGCTCCCAGAAACAGGAGCCCATTAGGGGACAGGCCTTCAAGATTCATGAGGCAGTGACTCTGGGGATAGCTGCAAATCTCAAGGCTCTATGCGGGAAGTTCATGTGTGAAATTGCTTCACAAATCCATATGCAAGGACAGTGGGAGAAGAAGATCCCTCCCTGCATTTAGTCTTTCTAGGGATAAATTATTTACTTTAAAATGAGGGGTTGGAAACAGAGACTAACTACAGTGGAATGAATAGGGCAGCTTGCAGAGGCCTAAATCCATCTCCAAGATGTACTAGGTTTGAAGTGTAAAAGCAGGAAATAATGTCCAGATTCTATTGACTAGAGAAGCCTCTAGGCAGGTGTCAGACAAGGTTGGAAGACAGTCAGTGTGAACAGTAAGGAAAATAATTTGCAGTGTGAGAACCTGAACTGACTTGATGTCCAAAGCTAAGCTGCATTCCATGAGGCTTCTCTGGCATGTAGTTTCACATTTCAAGTTATGGGATTTTATTTCAAAATAGTACAAACCCTGTAAGAGAAAAATTTGTGTATACACGGTTTCCAGTGCACAAAACAAATTAAATGAGGATAAATACATATTTCTTTAAAATATAACTTACCTCTCAAATTAAAAAATATAGTTATTTGATTCCTAAAGTAATGTCTCACCAGCATAAAATTATAAAATGTATCAGAGCCATCTTGGTCAGTCTTTATTTCCCATCTTCACCCTTTTCTCAGTATAAAGTCTGTAACAGAGAAGGCACTCAATAAATTGAGTGAATTGAGGAGTGGAGGAGCCACAGTAAATGGTCTGGGCTTAGTTGTAGAGCTAGCCAATCTGCCTGGCAATGGCAATTGTAGCTCAGCCCTATGGGAAAGCCCGTAAGTGTGTGGTAGCACACAGGATGCCAAACCCATGGATCAGCTCTCCTATGAGAAGTCAGGCCTGCATTATACCTAGCCTGCTTTGTGACTTGCCCTTGCTAAAACTCCCTCACCCTGAGTTGAGGCAGAAAATGCTTACTGCATATTTTTAAAGTAACTTTCTGAAGTCTGTGCTAATTCTCCCAAGGATTGAAATGTAACCAGACCAATTACTCTTATTGTTTCCTTGAATTTGCAACATTTTTCCTTGTTAATCTGTAAGAAGTAATCAGTAACATCCCTTCTATTGCTATCTGTAAAAAGTAATTACCTAAAGCAAACCTAAGTATAATGAATGGAAACCTTCTTTGATGTATGCTATTAGAAAGCCAATAAAAGCTGGTCAAGGCAAGGATAGGGGCACTCTCCCCTTGATAGAGTGGCCATGCCATCCCTTTTCCTCCACAGGGTTCAGTAGTCCATGTGAATTTGTCCTGTCTCATCCACAATGCCACAGACACTGCTGGCCTGTGTCTACATCACATAATGACAGGAGGGACTATATCAAAAAATGGATGGGATAGATGAATGATGAATACATGGTTGGATGGATAAAGACAGGTATAAAGAAAAACTGAGTAGCCCTGGCCACTGTGGCTCAGTTGGTTGGAGTATTATACTATAACTGAAACACTGTGGTTAATTGCCAGTCAGGGCACATACTCAGGTTGCAGGTTCAATCCCTGATGCAGGCATATATGAGAGGCAATGTATCAACATTTCTCTCCCTCCCATTCTCATTCTCTCTCTCAAAAAAAATAGATTGAGTTACCATAAAACTAAGAGGCAGTCAGAAATATGGACATATTGGTATATATATGAACAAATAGATAAATAGAGAAAAAAGTGACTGAGAAACAGGTATCACAAATTTATTTACACAGAAGAAGCATAATAACATATTTGCCCCCACAGAAAAAGCCTTTCTGAGAATGAGTCCAACACAGAAAAGAAGCATAGATGTGATAGAAGGAGAGATAATTTTAGGCCCCACATGAGTATTGGATTTACTATAATATACTGAAAACATAGATAAGGATCAGAGTTTGTTGGAGAAATAGAAGAGCCAGTAGAAGTGACTTATATGTCTACCTGGCTATGGCCCTGAACACCTGTGTGCCTAGGTCAAGGAATTTCATATTATGTTATCTTAGGTTCACATTTGTCAAGTAGGAAGTTGACTTTAATATTTGAAATGGTATATGGTGCTTGTGAAATTATTTTTACTCACTATTACCTCATTATTCTTTTAAAATTTTAGCTTGAGAGATTTGTTTAATTTTATTCTAAATTGGTAAACTAATTATCTTAAATTCCCAACTCTCATTGCTCAGTAATTACTTGCACTTATATAAGATTTCCATGTTCAAAAGAGCTAATGACTGTATAATAATAAATAATGTTCAGAGGTATTTTTTTGTTTTGTTTTTAATATGATTTCTTATCTTCAAAAGAATAAACTTTCTGGCCTGACATGTAAAGAGCTTATAAATTATCATTCTGTCTTCAACAGAAAAAGTAGAACAAATTGAAAACAAACTCTCTTATTAAATTCATCAGAGACTTAATGTCACAGGAAAACTGTCCCCCAAACTCTGAAGACAGGCAAATATAGAGAAGCACAGCTATCACAGTATACTGGCAGCAAAACCCACTGCTGGACCCAGCAACTGATAAGAAAATTTAAAGGGTAGTTGACTAATTGCTGGGGAGTCAGTGTGGATTCTGGGAATCCAGCCTTATAGGGGACCCACACTTGCATGAGTTTTACCCTCAAAAACCCCATTAGGTTCTCAAGGTGAAAACAGAAAAAACTTCCCTTATGCTTCTTACATGGGGAAGGGACAAGTAATCAGAAGGGGCAGATATGCCCGGAGTATTCTGTTCTTCATAACAAAGGCCTGTCCTCAAGAAAAACTATTATCAATATGCATTAAAATTCCTCTATGTCTTTTTGTGGCTTCATAGTTCATTTCTATTTATTGCTAAATAACATCCCATTGCATGAAATGTATGTACCACATCTTAGATAGCACAGTTTGTTTATTCACTTATGTACTGAAGAACATCTTGGTTGTTTCCAAGTTTTGGTTATTATAAATAACATAATAGTATGTTATCATTATGTTACTTATATTATTATTTTGTTGTATGTAGGGTTTTGTGCAAACAAAGTTTTCAACCAATTGTCTAACAACCTACAACTGTGATCGATAGATGGTGTGATAAGACTATATTTAATTTTGTAAGAAATTAGCAAAATGTCTTCAAAAGTATACCGTTTTACAGTATCATCAGCAGTAAATGAAAAGTTCCTGTTGCTGTGTATCCTCACCATCATTTAATGCTATCAGGATTTTGGATATTAGTCAATCTAATGGGTGTGCAGTATAATATCTTATTGTGGTAACTGTTGTTTTAATTTGCAATTTCCTAATGAAGTATGATGTTGAACATCTTTTCACATGCTCATGTACCATCTATAAATCTTTTCTGGTGAGTGTTATAAGGAATTTAAAAATAAAAACAAGAAAGGGAGAAAAGACATGAAATATTATTTTGTTTGCAGTGATGTTGTTACAGAACAACAAGGGGGGCTAAGGGCAATATACTATTACTGAAAGGAACACCCCAGTTTTGTTATGTCTGCCGCCAGAGGAATGACATCTCTCAATGCCAGAGATTCGTGAAAAGGAAAGGAAATGTTTATTTAATGCTATACAAACTTAAAGTAGTGACCTAATGTCTTCATCCAACCCCACAGTTGTTTTAAGGGACTTTGGGACTTCAACCACAAAGTCCCTTAAAACACCCACAAGCACACATAGTCCTTCCTCCCCCCCACCCTTTGCCCAGTCTGTGGTACCGTATCTCAGGAAAAAAAAATAGAAGTCCGTAGCTCAGGCAGCCCCGGTTCTTCCCAGTAATCTGTCTCATCTGGTAGGCCTCCCTCAGTTCCCGGCACCATCAGCTGTGTCACCAGGATCTCTGCTAAAGCCAGGTGGTGGTTACCCCTTTAAAGCTTCGGGGGTCCCCACTCTGGCAAAGCCATGTGGCTCTCCTTTCTATTGCCACAGCTGCCTGGTTCTCTCTCTGCAATGGCTGCGAGGAGGGGGGTCGCCACTCTGCCAAAGCCCAATGGCGGTTCTCTGCTAAAGCCTCATGGTGATTCTCTCTTACAGGGCTGCAGGAGTCCCCACTCTGCTAAAGACTGAGTGGTTCTCTCCCTGCGCAATGGCTGCAGGAATTTCCACTTAGCCAAAACCGAGTGGTACTCCCTCCACCTCCCTAGCCGCCTGGTCCTCTCTTCACTGGCTGCCACTTCTGCATTTAAATCCCCGTGCCAATCTTCCTCTGCAGCATCATTCCCGACTCATCCCACCAACAGCTACACTTGCTAGCTCTCTCATATCCTTCCAGCTTTACTGGGCTGCCATCGTGAGTCTGGTCAGGCGTGGCCCCCTCTCATGGAGCCAATCTTCTCCAATCTCTAATGCAGGTGCTGTAACTCGGGGGACCTGCACCCCAGTTACATCTTGGTGGGGAAGTTACTTCCATTCTCCTGGCTCAGAGCATGGCCACAACTATTTAACATATCTATGCAACCAGTTAAAGGTTATAGATATGTTAAATGACCACACCAGAGGTTAGCTGCAAAGCTGTTGCTATGCAAAACAGTTCTCAATGGCCCTGCTCCATTTGTTCCTTCCCCCAACTCACACCTGTGGGGGCTGAGGACATCTTAATATTTCCCAGACACCCAGAGTTCTGGACCCCATTCCAAATCCCTATTTGGAGTCCCCTCTCTTGGCCACACCCTGTTACAATGTTAGCATAAAGCAGGGTTGATTTCAGACCTTTTGCCTGACTTTTAATTGGGTTGTTTGTTTTCTTACTGTTGGGTTTTAAGAATGTTTTGTATATTTAGGATGCAAATCCTTTATCAGATACCTGTTTTGCAAATATGTATTTTCTTTCAGCCTGTGATGTTTTCCATTTTTTCCATTTTTCATTCTTTTAGCAGTTTTTCAGAGTTGAAGTTTTCATCAAATTGAAAATTTTATTAAAATATAAAGTCCAACTTAATTTTTTAAAGTTCATATTAATACTTTTGGTGTTTTAACTAGAATACCAGCACCAATAAGTGTGGTTAACATTATAATTAACAATTACCAATAATAGGCCAACATAAATTTTGTCCTATGTTATCTTTTTAGAGTTTTATAGTTTGGCACTCTACATTTAGGTCTATGAATATTGTGAGTAAATTTTTGTGAAAGGTGTCAGGTCTATATCTAGATTTTTATTTCTTGTTGATAGCCAGTTTTTCCAACATCATTGGTTGAAAAGACTATGTCTTCATTGACTTGCCTTTGTTCCATTGAAAAGATCAGTTGACTTTGTTTGGGTAAGTTTATGAGTTCTTTATTCAGTTCCATTGATCTATTTACTCTTTCACCAATATTATACTGCCTTAATCACTATAACTTTAAAGTTTTGAAATCAGGTAGTGTCAATCTATATAAACTTAGAATAAGTTTGTTTCTCTGAGTTTCACCCTGAAAACTTGTTGGGATTCTTGGAGGTAAAACTCATAAAAGTGTAAAGTCCCTTTAAGGCTGAGCCTCTAGGATCCACCCTCACTCTTAACAATTAGTTCAACTCACCTTTAACAGAAACCTAATCAACAAAACAAAGAAACAAGCAAAATACAACCAAAAACACTGAAATAGAGAACAGGCTGACAGTGTTCAGAGGGGAGGGGGGAAGGAATTTTAGGGGAATTTCAGGGGAAAAGGGGAAGGGTTTACGGGAACAAGTATAAAGGACACATGGACAAAAACTAAGGGTGGGTGGAAATAGGAGAGAGGTGGGGAGGGCTGGGTGGGTGGGCTGGAGTGAGAGTAAAAGAAAGTTGTACTTGAACAATAATTAAAATAAGAGTATTAAAAATAAATAAATAAAATGTAAACGTCTTAGAAGTGGCATAAGTACTTGCTGAATAAATGATTAAATTTCTTAAAAAAAAACAATTAGTTCAACTACCTTTTAAAACCACAAAGGAACTTTCTAGGAGTTTGGGATAACATTGAATCTATAAGTCAATCTAGAAATAATTCACATCTTAAAAATACTGATATTTTTTCCATCCATGAACATGAAATATCTCTCCATTTATTTAGATCTTTGATGTCTTTCATCAGCACTTTTGTGGTTTTCTTTAATTAGATGTTGTACATATTTTGTGATATATATGCATAATAGTTAGCTGTTGAAGTAATACTGCCCTATGTCTGAAACAATATCAGAAACTAAGGTTTTTAAAATATTTTTAAAAATTGTTACATAGCCCAATTTTCTCCAATAAAAGTGAGTTTCCCAAAAAGTCAACTTATCAGAAGTTGAGGAGAGAGAGAGAGAGAATATTAATAGGTAGTTATAGAAACTTTTTAAGGCAGTGAAAGTATCATGTATGGTACTCTAATGGTAGATACATGACCATATGCTTATGCCAAATCCCATAAGACTGTGCAATACCAAGAGTGAATCCTACTGTAAACTATGGTCTTTCCAAGTAATAATGTATCAATATTAACTTATCAATTGTAAGATGTTAATAATTGGAGAAACTGTGGGCTGGGAAGGGAATATGTGGAAATTCTCTATACTTTATGTACAATTTTCTGTACAACTAAATTACTCTAAAAGACAAAACACTGCAAGATTTTAAAATCATCCAAACTTCTATTAGCTTTATTTTAGAATAGGGGTTTAGCTTAAAACTTTGTAATTTTTGAAATTTGAAATAGATTTAATTACTATATAATCTTTATTTAAGATCATTTTTTGTTGTATAAAAAGATGAAAATTAAAACCACAATGAGATACCATTTCACACCACTCAGAATGGCCATCATTAACAAATCAACAAATAACAAGTGCCGGCAAGGATGTGGGGAACGAGGAACCCTAGTATACTGTTGGTGGGAATGCAGATTGCTGCAGCCACTGTGGAAAACAGTATAGAATTTCCTCAAAAAACAAAAAATGGAACTTCCTTTTGACCCAGCCATTCCACTGCTGGGATTATACCCTAAGAATCTGGACACACCAACTCATTAGAACCTATGCACCCGTATATTCATAGCAGAATTATTTATAATAGCTAAGTGTTAGAAACAACCTAAGTGCCCATCAGTAAATGAGTGAATCAAAAACGTGTGGTATGTAGCATCCAGCAAACACGAGAACAAATATCGGAGACTCTCACAGTATCAAAGATGTTACTTTATTGGCCAAGTTTAACCTGCGCAGGGGCAAACTCTCAGAGTGTCCAGCAACACAGTGCCCACAAGGAGCTGCAAACGAGAGACGCACCGAGGGCTTACAACTACGTCCTTATATGGGGGCAGGCAAGCAAGCATTATACAGAAGCAGACGTGGCAGTTAGCAATTCGCTTACAAGGACCGTGCTCGGGAATTTCAAACCAAGCATTCTTGCATAAGGCGGGAAGGCAGGATGTTTGTTCATTAACCTAGTAATCTCCTGGCTCTAGCTAGCTAGGTTCCTATTTTCTCATTAAAACTACAAAGCATTGCTTATCTAGCCTACCCAGGGGAGAGCATCTGCTTGACACAGGATGTTTGCTTAACTGCACTTTGTCTCCCTTATCATTTCCTTTTAGCTACAATGTGGTTCTTGTTTACTAAGGTTAAATTTAGTTCTTAATTTCCTTATTCCCAACATGGTACAGCCCTGGTTGGTGTAGCTCAGTGGATTGAGCATGGGCTGTGAACCAAAGGGTCACTGGTTCAATTCCCAGTCAGGGCACCTGTCTGGGTTTCAGGCCAGGTCCCCAGTGGGGGCCACATAAGAGCCAACCACACATTTATGTTTCTTTCCCTCTCTTTCTCCCTCCCTTCTCCTGTCTCTAATAAATAAATAAATAAATAAATAAATAAAAATTTAAAAAAACCCTCTGGTACCCATACACAATGGAATACTACACAGCAGAAAGAAAGGACTCCTGCTGTAGGAGGGTGCAGCCAAAGGGTGCCCAAAAGAAAGATTTGTGATGGAGTTCAGAACTCAAGGTGTCCAGGTGATTTTAAGATGTCCTCACCCCCACCCCCCAGGTGTGGCTTGGGAGAAGGGACAAATGGAGCAGGGCCATTGAGAGCTGTTTTGCATAGCAACAGCCTTGCAACTACGCTCTGGCATGGTCATTTAACATATCTATAACCTTTAACTGGTTGCATAGATATGCTAAATAGCTGTGACCAGCTCTGAGCCAGGGGAATGGAAGTAACTTCCCCACCCAAATGTAACTGGGGGGCAGGTCCCCTGAGTTGCAGCACCTGCGTGGGAGCTCAGATAGGATTGGCTCCATGACATGGGGCCACGCCTGCCCAGACTCATGATAGCAGCCCAGTAAAGCTGGGAAGGCTTATGAGTTCTGGCATGTGAAGCCAAGTGTGGGAGGAGTCAGAAATGGGGCTGCAGAGGAAGATTGGCTGCAGGGATTTAAAACCCAGACTTGGTGGCCATTGAGAGGAGAACCATGCAGCTGTGGCAGTGCAGGGAGGACCACAGCCACTGAGGAGAGAACCATGCGGCTTTGCAGAGTGGGGACTCCCGCAGCCGTGCAGACAACCATCCGAGATGCAGCCGCCTGCGGCTCCTCTACCGCCGGGCTCCAAGCCCCAGACGGCTCTGCAGCCGCGTCTGCAAGAAGGGGCCACCAGTAAGTGACTCAGGAGTACCGGGTCACTGCCCAGCTGCCACAGCCACCGCCAGACCTCCGCATGCTGCGCCCGTGCTCTCACCGCCCGGGCTCAGCCAATCTTGCAGCCAACTGCTCTGGCCAGGACACCATGATCTCTGTGCTAGCCCTCTTGGTGCTGCTGTTGCTGCCGTCGCTCTCCCAGAAAGGAGGATCCTGCCCCCCCACCCCCCGCCCCGCAGCCATGAGAAGAATCACCATGTGGCTTTAGCTGGAGATCCTGGCAACACAAACAATGGTGCTGGGAACTAAGGAAGACCTGCCAGCTGAGCACAAATTACTAGGAAAAACCGAGAGCTGCCTAAGCCAAGGACTTCTATTTCTTCTCCTGAGATATGGTACCCCAGACTGGGCAAAGCGGGGAAGGAAGGACTGTGTGTGTTTGTGGGTGTTTCAAGGGACTTTGGGATTTTGACAAAGACATTAAGTCATTACTTTTAGGCTGTATAACTTGAATAAATAACTCTTTTCTTTTTCACCAGTCTCTAGCATGGAGAGCTATAATTCTCTGGCTTAGGGAAAGGTGAACCTAGTACAGGGGGACCCCAGGAGAAATGGGGATTAACTCTGTAGCATTGTGGGACCCTCTTCCCTGGTGGCCAATCGGGGAGAATCATGGGAAACCACAAGATTACTTGTATATACTCAGTAAAAGCCCACTAAAACTAGCCAGAAAGGATCCTCCCTGTAAGAATAGAGTCTCTCCAACTCATGAGGTCAATCTCTTCTTGGAGTTGGCCTGCTCCCATGTTCTCTTCTATAAACTCTGGGTGTTCGGTTCAATTCTTTGTCCCAATCACTAAGAACCTGGTTACCTGTGCCCACCTGTGACACTGCCATTTGCAACAGCATGGATGGAACTGGAGAGTATTAGGCTAAATGAAATAAGCTGTGTGGTGAAATGCCATATGATCTCACCTATAAGTGGAATCTAATGAACAAAAAATAAATGAGGAGAATACAACAGAGACATATCATAAGAACAAACTGACAGTGAACAGAGGGTAGGCAGAAAGAGGATAATGGGGGGAGGAAGGGAAAGGGTCTAGTCAAGGAATATGTATAAGGACCCATGGACATAGACAATAGGGTAGGATTGACTATGGGAGTGAGTGGTGAGTTAGGGTAGGGGACGAGCAATGGGGAAAATGGGACAACTATAATTGACACTAAAAAATTATAATACAAAAGAACCAGAAACATATGGGTCAAACTGAAGTTGAATAGAGAAAGACCAAATTTTATTTTCAGGCCAATTATCATAAAAATAAATATAACAAAATAAATGAGCATTATTTATGCAAAGGGTTATGTGCTTTATAGCTTTTTTAAAAACCATATTTTTTAAATTTTAATCATTGTTCAAATACAGTTTTCTCCCCTTATTCCCAATCAAGCCCTCCCTCCCAACCCTCCCACTTCCCTCCCATTACCATCCTCCCCCTAGTTTTTGTCCATGTGTCCTTTAAGTTTGTTCCCGTGAACTCTTCCCAATGTCCCCTGAAATTCCCTCTACTCTCCCCTGTAGTCACTGTCAGCCTGTCCTCTATTTCAGTGTCTTTGGTTATATTTTGAGTGTTTCTTTGTTTTGTTGTTTAGATTCCTGTTAAAGGTGAGATCACATGGTATTTGTCTTTAACAGCCTGGCTTGTTCCGCTTAGCATAAAGTTTTCCAGCTCCACCCCAGCTGTAGCAAAGGGCAGGAGCTCCATCTTTTTTTCTGCTGCATAGAATTCCATTGTGTAAGTGTACCATAGTTTTTTGATCCATTCATTTACTGATGGGCATCTTAGTTGCTTCCAGCATCTAGTTATTGTAAATTGTGCTGCTATGAACATTGGAATGCATAGTTTCTTTCAGATTGGTGTTTTAGTATTCTTAGGATAGAGTCCCAGCAGTGAAGTCGCAGGGTCAACAGGCAGATCCATTTTTAGTTTTCTGAGGAAGTTCCATACTGCTTTCCATAGTGGTTGTACCAGTCTGCAGTCCCGCCAACAGTGCACTAGGGTCCCCTTTTCTCCACAACCTCTCCAACACTTGTTGTTTGTTGCTTTGTTTATGATGGCCATTCTGACTGGTGTGAAGTGGTATTTCATTGTGCTTTTAATTTGCATCTCTCCGATAGCTAGCGATATTGAACATCGTTCATGTGTCTTTGGATTTTCTGTATGTCCTCCTTGAAGAAGTGTCTGTTCAAGTCCTTTGCCCATTTTTTAAACTGGGTTGCTTGTCTTCTTAGAGTGGAGTCGTGTAAGTTCTTTATATATTTGGAGATAAACCCTTGTCTGAGGTATCATTGGCAAATATGTTTTCCCATACAGTTGGTTCTCCTTTAATTTTGATAGTGTTTTCTTTAGCTGTGCAGAAGCTTTTAATTTGATGAGGTCCCATTTGTTTATTCTTTCCTTTATGTCCCTTGCTCTAGGAGACAAGTCAGTAAAAAAGTTTTCTGTGTGAAATATCTGAGATTTTCCTACCTACGTTCCCCTCTAGGACTTTAATGGTGTCATGGTTTATATTTAAGTCTTTCATCCACCTTGAATTGATTTTTGTATATGGTGTAAGTTGGTGCTCAAGTTTCATTTTTTTGCACATGGCTGTCCGGTTCTCCCAACATCATTTGTTGAAGAGGCTATTTTTACTCCATTTTATGTTGCTGCCTCCTTTGTCAAATATTAATTGAATGTAGAGACTTGGGTTTATTTCTGGGCTCTCTGTTCTGTTCCATTGGTCCATGTGCCTGTTTTTATGCCAGTCCCAGGCTGTTTTGATTACAGTGGCCTTGTAGTATAGTTTAGTGTTGGGTATTGTGATCCCTCCTACTTTATCCTTCTTTTCCAAAATTCCAGCAGCTATTCAGGGTCGTTTAGGGTTCCATATAAATTTTTCAAATGTTTGTTCTATGTCTGTGGAATATGTCATTGGTACTTGAATAGGAATTGCATTGAATGTGTAAATTGCGTTAGGTAGTATGGACATTTTGATGATAATAATTCTTCCAACCCATGAACGTGGTATATGTTTCCATTTGTTTGTGTCTTCCTTGATTTCTTTCCCGATTGTTATGTAATTTTCTGAATACAGGTCTTTTACCTCTTTGGTTAGGTTTATTCCTAGGTATTTTATTTTTCTTTTTCCTATTTCAAATTGGGTTTTTTCCTTGATCTCTGCTTCTGCTGTTTCATTGTTGGTGTACAAAAATGCCTTTGATTTCTGGATATTGACTTTGTATCCCACACTTTTGCCAAATTCAGTTCTTAGGTCAAGCAGTTTTTTACTGGAGTCTATAGTATTTTCTATGTACACTATCATGTCATCTGCAAACAGTGACAGTTTTGTTTCCTCTTTTCTGATTTGGATGCCTTTTATTTCTTTTTCCTGTCTGATTGCAGTGGCTAAATCTTCCAGTACTATACTGAATAGAAGTGGTGAAAGCGGACATCCCTGTCTTGTTCCTGATCTTAGTGGATAAGATTTTAGTTTTTGCCCATTGAATATGATGTTGGCTGTAGTTCTCTCATACATGGCCTATATTATGTTGAGGATTGCTCCCTCTATTCCCACTTTGCCGAGTGTTTTTATCATGAATGGGTGATAAACCTTATCAAATGCTTTTTCTGCATCTATTGATATGATCATGTGGTTTTTGACTTTGCTTTTGTTTATGTGATGTATTACATTTACTGATTTGCGAATATTGCACCATCCTTGAATCCCTGGAATGAATCCCAGTTGGTCATGGTGTATGATCTTTTTAATGTATTGTTGATGCGCTTTGCCAGGATTTGTTGAGGATTTAGCATCACTGTTCATCAGCATATTCGCGTTGAAGTTTTCTTCCTTTTTGTGTTTTATCATGTTTTGAGGAATTAGGATGATGTTGGTCTCATAAAAAGAGTTGGGAGACTCCCATCTTTTGGATATTTTGGAATAGTCCTGTGAGGGATAGGGGTTAGGTCTTCCTTAAATGCTTTGTAGAATTCTCCTGTGAACCAGCTGGTCCAGGGATTTGTGTGTTGGGAGTTTTTTGATTACTGCTATCATTTATTTTGTTGTTATTGGTCTGTTCGGGTTTTCTGCTTCTGTTTCATTGAGTTTTGGAAGATTATACTTTTCTAGAATTTGTCCATTTCACCTAGGTTTTCAAATTTCTTGGCATACAGTTCTTTGTAGTAATTTCTTACAATCATTTGTATTTTTGTGGTATCTGTTGTAATCTATCCTCTTTCATTTCTGATTGTGTTTATTTGGGTCTTCTCTCTTTTTTTCTTGATCGAGTCTGCGTAAAGCCTTGTCGATTTTGTTATCTTTTCAAACCCAGCTCTTGGATTCATTGATCCTTAGAGTTGTTGCTTTTTAGTCTCTATGTCATTGAATTCTGCTGTGATATTGTTTATTTCCTTCCTTTTGCTTGCTCTGGGCTGTCTTTGTTGTTGTTCCTCGAGTTCTTGTAGATGTAGGGTTAGGTTGTTTTTTTTGGAATGTTTCTAACTTTTTTAGTTGGATCTGTATTGCTATGAACTTCCCTCTCAGGACTGCCTTGGCTGTGTCCCATAAGTTTTGGGTTGTGGTGAGTTCATTTTCATTTGTTTTCAGGAAATCTTTTGTTTTCTTCCCTAATTTCATTCCGAACCCATTCATTGTTTAATGGCACGCTATTTAATCTCCATGATTTTGAGTGTTTTGGGTTTTTTTCCTTGGGGTTGGTTTCTAGCTTCAGTCCCTTGTGGTTAGAGAAAATGCTTGGTATGATTTCAATTTTCTTGAAATTCTTGAGGCTTTTTTTGTGTCCTATCATGTGGTCTATCTTTGAAAATGTTCTGTGTACATTGGAAAAGAATGTATATTTAGCTTCTTTTGGATGGAGGGCTCCATATAGAACAGTAAAGTCCATTTCATCAAGGGTATTGTTCAATGCCACAGTATCTTTGTTAATATTTTGTTTTTTAAGATCTGTCCATATTTGATAGTGGGGTGTTAAAATCTCCCACTATAACTGTGTTGGTCTCCACATCTTTCTTGAAGTCCTCTAAGATTTTCTTTATGTATTTGGGTGCTCCTATGTTGGGTGCATATATATTTACAACATTTATGTCTTCTTGGTGGATTCTTCCCTTGCGTATTATGAAATGACCTTCGGGTCTCTCTTTGTAGACCTTTTTTGGAAATCTATTTTGTCTGATATGAGTATGCTACCTCAGCTTTTTTCCTGTCCATTTGCTTGGAAGATTTGTTTCCAGCCTTCACTTTCAGCCTGTGTAGGTCTT
Source organism: Phyllostomus discolor (assembly GCF_004126475.2). Taxonomy (NCBI): domain Eukaryota; kingdom Metazoa; phylum Chordata; class Mammalia; order Chiroptera; family Phyllostomidae; genus Phyllostomus; species Phyllostomus discolor. The sequence continues at coordinate 61,097,020 of NC_040911.2, read as the reverse complement.
TTATCCTGAGGTGGGTCTCTTGTAGACAGCATATATTTGGGTCATTTTTTCTTATCCATTCAGCTATTCTATGTCTTTTGATTAGAGCATTTAATCCATTTATATTTAAGGTTATTATTGATAGGTACTTATTCATTGCCTGTTATATACATGTGTTCCTCTCTCTCTCTCTCTCTCTCTCTCTCTCTCTCTCTTCTTCCTTCCCTTTTTTATAGCGGTCTGTTTAGAATCTCTTGCACAGCTGGTTTGGTGGAGGTGTATTCTTTAGACTTCTTTTGTCTGGGAAGCTTCTTATTTGGCCTTCTTTCTTGATTGAGAGCCTTGCTGGATAAGGTAGCCTTGGTTGCAGACCTCTGGTTCTCATTACTTGGAGTATTGCTTGCCATTCTCTTATGGCTTGAAATGTTTCCATTGGGAAGTCAGCTGTTATCCTTATTGGGGCTCCCTTGTATGTTACTTCCTGTTTCTCCCTTGCTGCCCTTAAGATTCTCTCTGTCTTGAAATTTTGCCAATTTAATTATGATGTGTCTTGAGGTGGGCCTCTTTGGGTTCCTCTTGATTGGGACTCTCTGTGTTTCCTGTATTTGTGTGACTTTTTCTCTCATCAAATTAGGGAAGTTTTCCTTCATTACTATTTCAACAAGGTTTTTGATCCCTCACTCCTCTTCTTCTCCTTCTGGTATCCCTATTATACGGATATTTTTGCATTTCATATTGTCTTGCATTTCTCTTAATCCCTCTTCATTCTTTCTGAGCCTCTTTTCCTTTTCTTGCTCTTTCTGAGTGTTGTTTTCTACTTTGTCCTCTAGCTCACTAATCTAATCTTCTGCTTCATCAGTCCTGTTTTTCATTCCTTCTACTGTGTTCTTAAGTTCAGAAATTGTATTCTTCATTTCCTCTTGGCCTTTGTTGAGAGTTTCTATTCCCTTTTTCATGTTTATATAGTTTGCAGTGAGATTGTTGTAATTTCCCTCTAATTTCTGATAGCTCATTGTGAGTTCATTGAGCTTCCTGATAATCATTGTTTTGAACTCACTATATGATAGTTGAGTTGCCTCTATTTCATTTAGCATTTTTCCTGAGGCTTCCTTGTTTCCCTTGAATTGGGGATTGTTTTTTGTTTTCTCATTGTTCGTGGGATTCTTCTTGTTAGCCTCTGTTTCTTAAATTGATCTGTTCTTGTTCCCTGTAATTATGGTGTGAACTTCTGTGGTCGAATACCTGTGAGATTCAGTGGTGCAATCTCCTTTGTGTATCCTGGTGCTCACATCTTCCCCCTCCTCTTTTTTTGTGATCAGTTGGAGGAGTACAGCAAAATGGTTTAAAACAGCAAGACAGTATACTATGACATTTACATTAGAGAAGAGATGGGGTGTTCTTTGGCTCCTTATAGTGTTAACCGTGATCCTCCACCCCACTATCCACATTTTAGAAAGGATGGAAAGAAGGTAAGGCTCTTATTGGGGATGAGGTGATTGTTAATTGGATCTAGAAAGCTGTGAGGCTGTGGGAGGTCAGCTTCTATGGTAGGGTTCGATTAAAGATTAGTATATAGGAGTAGTGTGTAAAAGAATAGAGACAACCCCCACAATAATATAGTTCAGGAAATTGCAAAGTGGGCTGAGATCAGGTAAAGGTATTGAGTAGTATTTACAATTTTGTGGACTAGGTCTTATTAACCGTAATAGTCAAGTGACAGTCTTGTGGCAGAATCGATGAGATCTAGATAACAAGAATAAAGAGTATAGAACCTTGAGAGGTGTATTAATGGAACACAGATGAAGGATAGTAAATTATCAACACACTGTGACTGAGATACCAGGGGCAACCTATCAAATGATAGTATAACCAGTCAAGCAAAGAAGATTATACAGAAAGAAGAAGAATACCAAAATACTATTAAAATAAAATATGTCAGAAAAGTGAGAAAAAGATAATACAAATTTTCAGTAACTTGCAAGATTAAAAAAAAGGAAAGAAAGGCAGAAGATGGAGTGCAGGAGAGATAAATTTGCAGTGGAAAGAATAATATTAGGATGAATGGAAGAGAAACGTAAGGGATTGCAAGATATAAAAATAATAAGAATTGAAAAGTAAAATGTTACTTAAAACACAAGATAAAATCAATCAACCAACAACAGCCACAAAAATAAAACCAAACCAAACCAAAACAAAACAAACAAAACAAAAAACCTCTTGTTGGTTTCTAACTGGCCAGACCAGGTTTTCTGATCTTGCTAGCTTCAGCTGGCTGAGGGACCTTTGTAATAACTCTCTTCCCAGCCAAATCTCAGCAAGTCTCTCAGGTACCCTGGGTGCTCCCGAACACACTCGCTGTCTGGAGCTCACTGCCGCGTTCTTCTGGACTCTGGGGTCCCTGCGGGGTTCCAGCTTTATGATCTCAGGAGGCACCTGCGATGTTATGGGATTCACTGTGCCCTCCCTGGGAATCATAAAAGGGCAGACCCTTCCACCAAATTTTTGAGATTCGGGCTCTAGGAAAGCCCTAAGCGCTGAGAACCTTCTGGGTTCACAGCACGAGAGTCAGGATTCCCAATGGGGCGCGCGCTTCCACAGTTCATCACCAGAGGCTTCGGAAACCTGAGAACGCAGGTGCCCTTTCCTGGATTGGGGTTGTGAAGTCTAGGTTTTCAACTGATTTGCACTCCCACCAGGCTAGGGATGCAGGCGCATTTCCCGGCTGCCCCTGGTCGAGCTGGCTGGAAATTTTTGAGTTTCGGGCTGTAGGACTGCACTAAGCGCCGCGTCCCTTCTGGGGTCACAGTGCGAAAGTCAGGATTCCCAATGGGGCGCGCTTCCACAGTTCAGAACCGCAGGCTCCCAAAACCTGAGAATGCCGCACCCTTTCCCAGCTCCAGGTTTTCTACCTATCCGCACTCCCACCAGGCTAGGGGTGCGGGTGCTCTTCCAGGCCATCCCTGATAGTGCTGGCTGGAGGCCCTCACTTCTCCCAGGTCTCTGGGTGGGTGTTCACAGTCCCTGGGCAATTTTTTTCCCAGCCCAATTGGCCTCTCTGTGCCTTCAAGCAACAAGTTCTCCCCTGGAGTTGCTCAACCCCCATATTCAAGGGAGGGAGCAGCGACTCCCCTCTCCCAGGAGCCCTGAGGCAGACCCGGGAGCACTGGGCCTGGGGACTGCACACCCCTGGTCCCCACGCTGATCCCTGGGTCCCTTTTGTCCTGAAGCAGTCTCCTTACCGTCTGTTTTTTCAATGATTGGAATAATTTTTGATGTCCTGCTTTCAAAAGTGATTCAGTAACCTAGTCCACTTGCTCTGTTTCTCCACCAATCTGCGAGTTTCCCTCCTCTTCACAGAAGCCGAGAAATACACTGCCTAGAGTAAAGCTGCCATCTTACAATCCTGTGCTTTATAGCTTTAAGCCCACAGAAATTGCGATTTATTACATAAGCTAACATGCTCCTCAGAGTATGATTGCTGAATTTTAAGAGCTGACTGACTTTTTATTGCTTTATATGGGTTTCTACAAGGAAATTTCTTATATGAATAATTTTCTAAAATCAACACTCCTCTTTTCTTTCCAACACTCCACCCACTCCTTTACCCATCTTGAGTGACTGCAGTTATCAACATGGTGAACAATGAGAATGTCTACTTATAGCCATAGAAATTGGTTGGCAGCCAAGTTATCAGTCCACTCAACAAGGTGGTTTTGGTGGTACAAAAGGACTGAAAACTGATGCCAATTTTATTTACTTATTTTTCAAAGTTCAAAACAATACAAAGGAAGGAATTATCACTACTGAAGTAGGGAAAGGGAAATGTGAAAATCTCTAAGTTTTCTTTCCTACCCCTCACAGTGGCCAGATAATTGGATTGGTCAAAGAGTTCAGTTCAATGCATAGCATCACGAGTGCCACTGGGAGTCATGAGTTTATGCAATGCCCTTCTATTCTTTTCATTGGTTGATTGGTTCATTTATTCATTGTTTTGTACTTTATTGCTATTACCACTATTATTGACTTTCATCATAGGCATACATGTTAATATGTTTAATAAATATCCTTATATCTGTACATGTCCTTCAATGAGGGTGGCTTCTTTTCTCTCTAGTTTTCATTATTAAAATGCCAAGAAGTTTCATATGTCAACCAAAGGTTATTGGTATCAATTCAACTCCAACAGGAATCCCCAATTTAGTGTGCAGTAAAAAAGGAAACTTTATTCAGTGCAAAACAGCACTACTGTGATACAGCACAGCTGTGAAAACAGTGTGGCTCTAAAGTGCCCTGGGGGCCACGCAGCTCTGGGACAAAGCCCCTCTGCTTCTCACTGGTCTTCTCCAGCAACAGTTTTCAGAAATGTTCACTCCTAGAGTCAAAGAGGAGCTGACTTACAAAGATACAAGTCCAAGCTCCTGGTCACTGATTGGTCTGTCCTTCAAATGAAGACCCAAATGTGCATAGTTTGATTGGTCCAAAAGGCACTGTCCTGATTGGTCAGAATGGAGCTGCTCTGATTGGTCAGTGAAAATGTTGATGGGAATTGCATCAGTTCTATTGGCTGAACTCCTTTATAAGAGAAGGCTCAGATGGCAGAAATACTGCAGGCAGGCATTTCAGTGCATAGGCAGGTAGTTTAGTTCAGGTTTCTCCCTAAAGTGCAGTTTTCATGAGAGGCCTGTGTAGAAATGGTCACTAGGCTCTGTTTTTTGTTTGCTTTTGATTTTATTTTTTATTTTTATTTATTTTTTTTATTTGAATCTGGTTAGCCACCAGGATCCCTCTTTAGTAAGTATCTTTTTTTTTTCCTCAGTGTCCACACATGAAAATAAATTATTCCCAAAGAAAGCTTGTACTGAAACTACTTGCAATAGATTTACCTTTCCAAGACTGATAGAAAAGGGGTACATGGGAAAATACAATGTGTAAACCGCATAGGTAAGATGCTGTTGTCAGGACTCAGACAATGGGAGACTTCATCAAGACTTGATTAAAACCTTGAAGTCATCCTGCACAGCATGGCTTATTAGGTTGGGTATTGTTCCCCAAAGAAAAAGCTTTGCTAGATTGATTCCCAGTCAGGGCACAAGCCTGGGTTATGGGTTCAGTTCCAGTGCAATGAATGTTTTTCTCTTGCATTGATGTTTCACTCCCTCTGTTTCTTCCTCCCATCCCATCCCTCTAAAAATAAATAAATAAAAAGACGGGAGGGAATTTCAGAGGAAAGGGGGAAGGGTTTACAGGAACAAGTATAAAGGACACATGGACAAATACTAGGGGTCGGTGGAAATGGGAGGGAGGTGGGGAGGATTGGGGGTTAGCTGGGATTGGAGTAAAAGACAGAAAACTATACTCAAACAATAATTAAAATTAAAAAATAAAATAAATAAAATAAAATCTTTAAAAAAGAAAACCTTGAAGTCATATTTAGTTTGGAGCAGGATGAAATTTTGTATGAAGTAAACTATGCTTCTAACATTAAAGTAAGGCTCTTGAAGGATGAAAGTGTATGCCACCCAATAAAATCTCACTTTGGCCTAAAGATTATTTTGAACTTAAAGGCATTGAAAAACCAGCAGATGCAAGAAGAGCATTCTATTCTACCCTCTTCTTAAGAAAACAGGAGATTAAAAACTCTCATATGAAAGATGCCCTTCCTGTACCAGAAGGAAAGTAACATTTTTATCATCAAGGATCATACATTGATACCAAGAGAATTCTATACAAACAGACCTTATTGAAATAATTATTTTATTCCTTTAGCCTCCCCACAGGGTTTAGTTACTTTTTTTGTCATTGCCTCTTTTTTTCAATGTACTATAAAGGAAAGCAGATTTTGCCATTTTTTTTTTGGGGGGGGGCTGTGTTCATTCCTTGTGAAGGGTCCCATATTCTGTAAACTTTTTATATATATGCCTTTCTTCTATTAATCTATTTATCAGTTTAATTCTCAGTCACAACCAAAAAACTCTGAGTAAAAATAAAATCTTGCCTCCTCTACACCCTTCAATGAAAAGTGAGGGACTAGAATGTTGTCTTTAAATGGTTTCTACTCTCTTATTCCTCATCATTCCCATTCCCTGATATAGTCCTTTGACAAGTAATGGCTTAATTCCCAGAAGGAAGAAGCCCAATCATAGCTGGCCTAGTACATTCAGAAAAGAAGCCCATTCAGAGTAAGTGCTTTTTCCAATAACCTGGAGACAGGACTTCATCACTAGGATATGCTGTTGTTATAGAATCATGGGAAAGAAATGTTTTGAGGATAGAACTCACAAGGCCAGGTTGGTGGAATACTTGACAGGGCCAGGGACTTGAATATCAGTACGCTTTAAGCAAGTGGTTTCGGGACAATTAGGAAATCCTTTTCTCACCAGAAACTTGGAAATGTAAAAGGTATTTAGCCAATGAGGAGATACTGAGACTGAAGATCTTTGTAGAGAAAGCATTGGCCAAAGGATAGTTTAATTAAGGAAATATATACTAGTGCTGCCTAGACCAAGTAGAATCTGTTATTCTAAGTTGTAACACTCAGTGCTGCATGTATGGGCTACAGCTGTCAGCATCTAACCATACTGTAAGCATACCAACATACAAGCAAATGTTGGTATGCTTGAAGTTGTCCCAGAGGCTCCTTATACTATCCTTATTTCTATTTTATTCTTTTTTATCCTTGTTGTTCTGATTGGGCTTTTTTTGCTTTATTATACTGTTATAGCATAAACAATAAAGTATAATTTAAATTTTAAAAAGAATCTACAATTGAGCTAATGGGTCTCTTTCCATTTTTTTAAATTTTTTAGAGGTGTTTAAATAAGTAGGCAGAGAAAGAAATCAAGTATATACAGAAAGAGCAAAGAAGGAGACAAAGAAGAACAAATCTGAGGAAGAGACAGAGTGGTGATACTAGCCAAATCCTAGCAACCAACACCCATGGGGAGCCAGAAAGTCAGAAGAAAGCTACAATGGGTCCTTACAGTATCAGCCAGGGAAAACTCTTTCACAAGTCTGTATTCCTTGCCTATGGCTACCACAAAAAATTACCACAAACTTTGTAGTTCAGAAATGCAGAGTGGGTCTCATTGAATTGAAATCAAGGTGTCTATAGGATTGCATTTCTTTCTGAAAGCACAAAGGGAAAATCCTTTCCCTTTGCATTTCTAGCCTGTAGAGGCTTTCCACATTTCTTAGCTTGTGGGTGGTCCTCTTTGTCCATATTCAAACCAGCAACAGTGTTGAGTTCTCATACTGCATCATTCTGACCTCTTTTTCTTTTCTTTTTTTAGGAAATTTTATTTATTTTTTAGAGTGAGGAACAGAGGGATAAAGAGAAGAGAAACATCAAGGTGTGGTTGCCTCTTGAGAACCCCCATAGTGGGGACCTGGCCTGCAACACAGGCACGTGCCCTGACTGGGAACCAAACTGATGACCCTTGGCTTTGCAGGCTGGCAGTCAATCCACTGAGCTATACCAGCCTTTTCTCCTTTTATACATTTAAGGACTCTTTTGATTTTATACTGAGGTCAGCTGGATATCCAGGATAATCTCAATATTTAGCAATTTTAATTCCATTTGTTACCTTAGTTTCCCTTTTGTCATGTACTACGACATATTACAAGATCAGGGGATTAGCATGTGAACATCTTTGAGGGGGATCATTATTTGGTTACCATAAAGTCCTTTAAGAATTTACATTTAATAGTTTTCAGGGTGTTGGGAACCACTCTGCCTGGTATTAGGAAGCTGTAACCCCCTGTGACTTAGGCTGAGTGAAAGACCTCCAGACCAGGAGCCACTGAAGGAGACAAAATTTATTTCCCTGGCATGATCGGCAGTCAACGATGGGTAACAATTCTCTAAGAAAGAGAATGAATCTAAGACAGGTGCTATCACGTGGGAATGCCCTGAGAGAAGGGACTGTGGAAATGAAGGGGTGATCGACATCAATCCCTGCCCCCTTGGCTTTGTCAAAGCCTGAGTCTTTGCTCTTGGATGTGAGAAATCCAAGTCTCCTGGCTGCCTTTGTCTTCTCAGGCCTGCAGGGGTGAAACAGTCCAGACCAGAAACAACAGACCCCTGGGGTAATCAGGCCTGGGATATAGAATATGCAAGATCCTGTAAAATCAGCTTGCTGGAGGATGCTCTTTAATTAAAATATGAAGTCACGGGCAGGAAACAGAACTAAGCTTTAAGTGCTGTCATCTTTTTAAATGATAAAACCCCAAAATCTCTGGCTTAGGATCCCAGTAGGAAATCTGCCAGCACCTTTTAGAAGCTAACTACTTGTAATTTGCAAACTGTATTGGTATTCAAGAATAAAACCCTGCTTGTGCAGGGGGACCGTGCACGCTCCCCACAACAGAGAGTGGCCATGGCGCCCTCTAGGAGAGAGGGTGGCCAAGGTGCTCCCCACATGAGGAGTGGTCCTTCTGCTCCTATTCCCCCACAGGACCTGGTTGCCTCTGTGTATGTGTTTCTTGTGTTTCTCGTGTTTCGACGAACGATCCACGGCGTTGTGTGATCACTACCAGCCGGTGATTCACACGTCAGCTGGGGAGAGTAATCTTGATTGTAGGTCTTTGCTTTTCATAACTGAGTATTTCTTGCCAATCCCTTCTGGTCTACAAAGTTTATTCTGAGAAATTAGCTGACAGTCTTATGGGAGCTCCCTTGTAGATAACTAACTGTTTTTTTCTTTCTGCTTTTAAGATTAGCTCTTTATCTTTACCCTTTGACATTTTAATTATGATGTGTGTTGGTGTGGGCCTCTTTGGGTTCCTCTTGTTTGGGAATCTCTTGCTCCCTGGATTTGTATGTCTATTTCCTTCACCCAGTTAGATAACTTTTTTGTCATTATTTTTCTTTCCAAATAAGTTTTCAATTTCTGTCTTTCTTCTCCTTTGGGCTACTCCCACGAAGCAAATGCTGGTATGCTTGAGGTTTTCCCAGAGGCTCCTTATACTATCCTTATTTCTATTTTATTCTTTTTTATCCTTGTTGTTCTGATTGGGCTTTTTTTGCTTTATTATACTGTTATAGCATAAACAATAAAGTATAATTTAAATTTTAAAAAGAATCTACAATTGAGCTAATGGGATCTCAGTAACCATCAAATGAGGATCCATTCGATCTATTATCATGAAGAAGAGAATGTATCTTTTTAAATTTTATCTTTCAATTACAGTTTACACTCAACATTATTTTATATTAGTTTCAGGTGTACAGTATAGTAGTTAGACAATCATATACTTTACAAAGTGATATCCTGATATTTCAAGTACTCACCAAGCATCATACATAGTTATTATAATATTATTGATTCTATTTTCTATGCTGTACTTTGCATCCTTTTAATTATTTTGTAGTTACCAACTTGTACTTCTTAATCCCTTCACATTTTTCACCAAAAGAGAGAATGTAAGTATCTTAAAAGCCTCCCTTAGTAAAATAGGAAAATAGCAGGAAACCAAGTTTTCTCAGAGCCCTACCACCATAGGTTAATGTCAAGCAGCCCACTAGCATTTTGTTTTTCCAGTAGGATTAGTTAGGTAGAGTGGTTGTAAAAATAGAAAGCGCTGGAACTCAGGGTACTAGATAGTGTGTGACAAGTGACCAGTGTGTTCCTGCAAATTAATGATGGACAAATGAGCCACTAACTAAGGTGGAAGTAGGACGTGCTGGACCAGTTTGGCTTAAGGACTAAAAACCACCCAAACTGTGTCTGTGTGGTTGTTTCTAAGGGAGCATGGGAATGATAAGGAGGAAGATAGTACATGGGGTAGACAGAAACAGGAGCCGAGGAATGTCAAAGCTGAGTGAGGCAACTTTCATCTTTTCAGTTGTTGTCTTAGGTCGGTACCTCCAGAAACAGACCCTAAAACAAATATCTGAGTATGAAAAGTTGTCTTTGCAAGTGATATGAGCAAGCACTTCTAGGGGAGAGGTAAGTGTGATATGAGAGGGAAGGCAGCCAATGGAGTGTGCATAAGGAAGCAGGTAACCCTGTGGGGAACTGGAGACATCTGGAAGCTAGGTAGACCATGCCTGAGAATTATGTTGTCTGAGGGAAGGGTAAAAAATCTCAGACATTTACTACCCAGTTTCCACTTATCATCAACTGAAGTCTCCTGCTAGGGGCATAAACTTAACACTTTTGGCCTTCCCTGTACAGAAGCTTAGCATAATTCCTTGGCCAGAAGAGTCAGGGGCTTGTAGCATGCTTCAATGTGCATTAATGATAAATGTTGAGAGGATACGATCAGGGCACTGATAGCATCTGCTCCAAGACTAGAAGAAAGACATATGAGAAATTCTAAGACTAGGGAAAGTTGTAAATAAAAAGGCTCAAATTTTTCTGGAGGAAAGGCTTGGCTTTGTCTCTAAGGAACTTTCTAAAGTGCTTGTCTAAGGTGATGAGTAGAAAATAGACATAAATACTTAAGTGGTCTTCATTATTTGCCTTCCATGTACAGATACTATATAAAGACAGAGACTGAATACAGGTACACTGTCATTTCTCCCATAGGGAATATGCATGGAACTCTCCCTTTCTAACAGAATCTGAAAGTTTTTATTCTGATTACCTCTTACCTCTCATTAATGAATGCTGGGGGGAAAAAGAAGATATTCCAGGGATAAAATGTAAGTTGTCTTCAGACTGATCAATAAAGACAAGAAAGAATAATACTAACTTTTTTTTCAGAGAAATCCAATTGAAGGTCATTCTCTGAAATCAAAGATTTGCAAGAACACATTTAAGAGGTGCTGATTAAGAGCATACTATCTGAATCCTACAGAACTTAATAACACCTCAATTCAATTTTCATGGTCCAGAAAGAATCTAGGCAGTAGTGACATACTATTCTGAAATGTGCTATAGTGGAATAATACCTTTCAGCTTGAATTCAGGAAACACTGAAGTATTACTAAGGATTTTGTAACTTGGAATTATTGCTGAGTAGTTAGGAGTCAGTGTTAAGTACAGGACTTGAGGAGTGTCCCTGGATGATGAGAACAAAGATATAAATTGTCTTCATCTGCATGTTGGATTTTAGAAATTTACAAAGAGGACTTAAGGAAGACAAGAATGTTGATGAGGATGTAAAATATATAGCAGCCTTTGTTTACTTAGATAAGTATGTTCAGCGGTACCAGAAGAACAGAAGGGAAGTTTTCTGGATATTTGGTTCTCCAAAAAAAAAGAGTTTAAAGTTTTCCTTAGACATTTGTCAATAATCCTATATTTATTCATATGGTGAACACACAGGGTCTCAGCCTGGAGAGAAGGTTGACCCTGAAAATATACCTACTATCAACAATGACCCCAAGCTACCAACTGCTGGAAAGATAAAATGCCTTAGGGCTTTCCGCAGATTTTCATGAGAGTGTTCTTAGATTACTAATCACACAACAACTTAATATAGGGTTCATTTGGAAGATTGAGTACTTTCAACAAGGGAGAGAAACACCACAGGACAACTGATACTCATTATCCTTGACTTACCTCAACCCATCAATTATAAGGACTTTTAAAATATCTTAGAGAATTTTATGCAAGTGTTGCAGAGGAATATTTTCAAGTTGATAAATCATACAACTATTTAAAGAAAGTTTTCTTATAAAAGTTTACAACAAGGTGGAGAAATCCCATGGACACCTAGTTTCAAGGGACACAGGGAGTCTGTGGTAGGCTTATGAGCAGATGTTCTTGGCCTTGGCAGGCTGTCCAGTGTAAGACTGACTAGGCACTTGCTCCTGAGGTATTAATTATCTATGTGGACATTACTTCTATGGGTCTAGGAAAAGATATTGGGGATTGAATCAAATATCAGCCAGGATTAATCTAAGAATAAAGCTTGGTGTTCTATTCAAAACTTAGAAGGTCTGGACACCACTGACCCATTTTAAGAGAATGTATTTCAAGTGAATCTTGGGTTACATACTCAACACAATATATGTTCCCCAGGGCTGAGCATGCTGCTGTGGGTCACTGTAACAGGATGTCTTGGCTAATTTATATTCAGTGATAACCACAGATCAAGTGTCAGTAACACCTTTAGACAGATGCATATGAATATTGCTGTGACTATACCCCAAGATAGGGTGTAGGCAATTTGGGACTGAAGTAGAAAAGTAGTAAAGAAGATATGACCAAACTTAAGGGGGAGCTCAACCTTTTCCTCCCTCTAAGACAGTGCCTCAAGGGGCTCTAACTTAATACTGAGATTAATAGCATTAAGAAAGAATCTTAAACCTTTCCTCTGCTTGGGCTGACTCTGAGTTTGGGGAGGTGATAAGAAAGAAGAGCTGGGAGATCAAAGATGGTGACAGAGTAGGTGAATACTACACATTCACCCAGGATTAAACTGGAATTACCACTAGAGTATAAAGAAATCAGCCTCAATAATCAACTGAACACTAGCTGAAGACAAGTTTTATTACTAACGGTTTTCAGAACCCACATACAGGTTGGGAGGAAGGGCAGAGATGAAAAGAGGGCTGGTCCCACAGGGAGATTCTGGAGGGATATATCACCTGCAAAGTTCCCCTCTGAGGGGTGTGAGGTTTCGACCCCACACCAGAATCCCCAGCCCAGAGCACTAGATCCTGGAGGAGGCACCAACATAACACCTAGCTGTGAAAATCAGCTGGAGATTCTGCCAGGGAGACACAGGAGTCTGATAGAGACACAAGAACCCACTCCATTTAAAGGAAAAACACAAAATTTCATTTGCAGCCACTTGCCTTAGCTCTTGTAGAGCAACTAAAAATGCATGAGGAGAGACTGTGGTTTGTGGCCCTGGGGAGAGAGCTGAAGGAACAGCTGCCAGGATCCCTATGTTGAGTCACTCTATCACACCACAGGCACCATCTTTCTTGAGTGGAGCACTCTCTTCCATACAGCATAAACCTGGAGGAATGCAGTATCCCCACCCTCTGGTCTTCCTGTCTCTCCACCTGCAGAGTTAGTGCCATGCTGAGTTGGTTGCCTGGGAAAAGGTGTAGTAATCTGGGCAGACTCAGAGGGTATCAGTGCATAGCTTTGGGGCATGAGCCATTCCATCCACACTCCTGTTAAATTGACTGGCACCTTACCCTCACCGTAGAATGGGGCTAGTGGGGATTCACTAGCCCCATTCTCCAGGTTCTTGGTGACTCAACCCTGTGGAAATCTGGGCAGAATCTCAGAAAGGCTGAGTTCTGTGGTTCTAGAGTGTGGGCCATTTCCCCCATGTTCCCCCAAACTTGATGAGCACCTCCAACTCACAAGAGATCCATTAGTCCCATTATCCGGACTCCTGGAAGCCCTGCCATGCTGAGATCAGACTCCTGAAAAAATCTGGGACAGACTGAGCTGTGTATCATAAGACAAAAGACATTTTTCCCTCACATATATAACCAGTACCAAGCCCTTCCTTCACATGGCCAAATCTTGGTCTGTTTTGGGCTCAAAACTGCTTCCCTAACCTTGATAACTCCCTGAGGTTCCACATCACCACAAAGGTGTGAGAGTACCCAGTGGGTGGCTGCTAGAATTGGTATAACCTCAGACATTTTCTGAGTAGCATCAGACCCAGCACTGGCACTTAGTTTGAACCTATATTGATCTGGTGAACACCACTTGCCCCTACCTGGTGACTCACTGAGAACATACCTCATGTAACACGAATACTGCCAGAGGCTCTTTTAGTGACTGACCCTAATGGCAGCCAGTAGACAGACAAATGCAGAAGCAAATGCCAAGGTGCTTTGGACCTTTTGCTTACCTACTCCCAGGCCTGTTGGTGTACAGCTTGATCCTTCCTGCACACTCCCAGGACCAGCAGAGGCAGCCTTAAACTGTGGATTGTTTTGTACCTCTAAACAGATTGCCCAGGGTCAATCATGGGCAATATCTTACACTGGCCTTCACCAAAGTACACCCCAAGATGCCCCAGAACCAACTCTCACAGTGGCCAGCATCAGACAACATCAGAGTAGGATCCAATTATTTTCACGAGAGATGTATTTAAAGGGAGATCTTGTCAGGCACAAGATCCTGCAGAGGCAAAATACACTTTGTGTGGTCAGGATCTGTACAGCCTCTCATACACTGTGGTGGGTTTGTGGCTCCTCACAGTTAGCCAGCCTGAGAGTTCACCCCATGAAACATGGACCAATAACAATAAAACTCAATTACAACAGGAGGGCGCATATAACACGAACAAGGGACACTCCTGGAGCACTCAGATCAGGGGAGTAAGGAAACTACACCACTGGGTGCCACTGGACACCTGTGAAACAAAGCCCTATGGATACTGATTAACATCAGAACTATTTAATACATAGAAACAAACACAAAGAAAGAGTCAGCCAAAATTGGGAGACAAAGAAATGTGCCCTAAATGAAATAATACAAGAAATCTCCAGAAAAAGAGCCTAATGAAAAGGAGGCAAGCAACACACCAGATATGAAGAACAAAAAAGTGGTTTTAACAATGCTAAGGAACTTAAAGAGTACTATAACAGCACAAAAATGACATTGAAATAATAAAAAACAGTCAAAAATGAAGAATACAATATCTGACATGAAGAATGCACAAGAAAAAATAAACAGGAGGTTAGATGAAACAGAAAATCCAATAAAAATTTGGAAGACAAGGTAGGAAAAAACAATCAGAGCAGCAAAAATAAAAATATATATATATACTTTTTAAGACAAGGATAGTTCAAGATAACTCTGGGACAACATAAAGCATAACAATATACACATTATAGAGGTACCAGACAAGAAGAAAGAGTGCAAGGGATCAAGATCCTATATGAAAAAGTAATGACTGCAAACTTTCCTAACCTGGTAAAATAAAAAGGCAAACAAGTCCAGAAAGTACAGAGAGTCCCAAACATGATAACACTAATGGGCCTGCACCAAGGCATATCATAAGTAGCCCTGACTGGTATGGCTCAGTTGGTTGGGCATTGGCCCACAAAGTGAAAGTTCACCAGTTTGATTCCTGCTCAGAGCACATGTCCAGGTTATGGGTTTGGTACCCAGTCAGGATGTGTATGAGAGACCACCAATTGATATTTCTCTCTCACACCAATGTTTCTCTCCCTCTATTTCTCTCTAATTTCCTCTCTCTCTAAAAAAAATAAATAAAATATTAAAAAAACATAGCATAATTAAAATGGCAAAGGTTAAAGACAAAGAGAGCATCTTAAAAGTGGCAAGAGAAAGACAATTAGCTAACTACAATAGAAATCCGATAAGACTAACTAACAGCTGATTTCTCAATGAAACATTTCAGGCCAGAAGGGATTGGCAAGAAATATTCAAAATGATGAAAAGCAAGGACCTACAACCAACACTACTTTACCCAACAAGGTTATCATTTAAAATTGATACAGAAATAAAAAGCCTCCCAGACAAGAAAAAGCTAAAGGAGTTCATAACTACAAAATCAGTATTACAAAAATGTTAAAGGGCCTATTTGACAAAAAGAAGGAGAAGGAGAAGGAAGAGAAGGAAAAGGAGGAGGAGGAGGAGAAAGGAACATGATTAAAAGATTAAATGGCTATGCATAAATACCCAATAATCACTCTAAATGTAAATGAACTTATTCTGGCCAGTGTGACTCAGCTGGTTGGAGTGTTGCCCTATAGACTAAAGGACTGTGGGTTTGATTTCCAGTCAAGGCACATAACCAGGTTGTGAGTTTGGTCCCAGGCTGGGCACCTATGAGAAGGGAATCTATTGGTGTCCCTCTCTTACATCAATGTTTCTCTCTCTCTCTCTCCCCTTCCTTTCTCTCCAAAAGCAATGGGAAAAAAAATGTCTTCAAGGGAGAATAAAAAGTTCTAATTTTCTTAAATACGTCAATCAAGAGACATATGGTAAGTGATTGGAGAAAATAAAAAGACCCATATGTATGCTGTCTATAAGTGACTAACCTCAGAACAAAAGATGCACACCAACTAAGAGTAAAAAAGATTGAAAATATATTTCATACAAAACAAAAGGAATAACAGCTGTGGTAGCAATACTTATACCTGATAAAATAGAATTTAAAGCAAAAACTAAAGTAAGAGAAAAATAAGGACACTACCTAATGATAAATGGAGCAATCCAAAAAGAGGATATAACCCTTATAAACACTGATTCACCCAACACAGGAACACCTAAATATATATAAGTTAATCTTGATGGACATAAAAGGGGAGATTAACAGTGATACAGTCATAGTAGGGGAATTTAGCATCCCACTGACACAGTGGATAAATCTTCCATACAGAAAATTAATAAGAAAATTGTGGCTATAAATGACAAACTAGACCAAATGGATTTAATTAATATTTTCAGAGCATTTCACCCTAAACCAGCAAATATGGATTATTTTCAAGTGCACATAGAACATATTTTTAGAAGACATGTTATAACCCAAAGCAAGTATCAATAAATTGAAGAATGTTGAAATCATATCATGGATCTTCTCTGACCATAATGGTATAAATCATGAATCTAGAAATCAATCACAAAAAAATCCTGAAAAATACACAAACATATGGAGGCTAAATAGGCTGTTACTAAACACTGAATGGGTACATAATAAGATCAAAAAAATAAATCAGAAGACACCATGAAACAAATGAAAATGAAAACAAAACAACCAAAAATCTATTGGACAGAGCAAAAGCAGTCATAGGGGAAAATTCATAGCATTATATACCTACATTCAGAAACAACAACAAAAAAAACTCAAATAAACATTCTAACTTTACTCTGAAAGAAACTAGTAAAACAACTCCAGGAGAGAAAGATCAGAGCAGAAATAAACAAAATAGATTCTAAAAAGTACAAAAAATAAATGAAACTAAGATCTAGATCTTTTAAAACATAAACAAGATTGACAAACCTTTATCCACACTTATCAAGAATAAAAGAGAGGATCCAAATAAATAAAATCATACATGAAAGAGGAGAAGTGACAACCGACATCAAAGAAATAAAACAAATTGTAAGAAAATATTAGATGGATGAGGGAAAGGAAGATGGTGGCCAGGTAGAAGGGAGCAGATTCAACTTACCCCTATACACAGGAGAAAACCTAGCTGATCTACAGAGGAACAGAGAAAACAGCCAACAGTACCCCAGCATATATGAAAATAAGAGACCAAAAATTGTAGTGGACAATGAAAACCCAATCAGTAAGGAGAGTGCTTCAGGACAATAAGGTCACAGCGCAGGGACCATGGGGCTGCAGCCCCAGGCCCAGCGCCTGCTGCTGGGTTTGCCACAGAGTCCTTGGGAGAGAGCCGGGTCAACTGCTCCCTCCCTGGCCAAACAAGGTATAAGCAGCACCAGGAAAGACCTGGTTGCTTGAAGTTGCAGAGAGAAGAATAAGCACTAAGTGGCAAACACACAGGGGTTGTGAGCACCGGTGGAGTCTGTGGACTCCAGCAGAGTTAAGAGTCACACAGTGATGGGTCCTGACCCTGATACTCACCAGTCTGGTTGGAGATTTGGGCTGTGAGAGAGGCCAGGCCATTGTATGGAGCAGCAGGTTTGAGTAGGAGGGATTTCTCAAAAAGAAAAAGTGAAAAGAGAGACACTGTTTGGGGAATTCTCCTGCAGCAATCACTCTGGCCTACTCTCGACCCAGCCCAGCAGCGATCCCTAGGTGGCCTGCAAGGCCCTATGCACCCCCATAGCACTGGGGAGGGTGCACAGTCCAGCTCGCAGGACCGAGGCAGCCTGGCCCAGCGCACATGCCCACACCCTAGCCTATGGCGGTAACCCGGGGAAAAGAGCACTCTGAGAAAGACGTGGATCCCACATCCAAGGCACCAGGGAGAGGCACCAGGCTAACTCTGGGAAGAGTGCATATGAGACTGAGTGAAGATCCAGAAGGGAGAAAAGCCATACCAATTGCCTCTGAGCCTGCTGCAGCCAGCAAGACCAGAAAAACCGGTTTGGCTAGTTTGAAACAAGAGGTTTGGTGGGATTTTTTTTAAGGAATCTTTTTTAAAATTTTTATTATTGTTTTATCTTTCAATTCCTTTTTCCTCTCTTTCTTCTTTCTTGCTTTATTCCTTCTTCCTTTCTTTCCAATTGTATCCATTCTTCCTCCCTTCTTCTGCCTTTTTTTAAATAGCCACAACTGAGACACACACACAAAGAAAAGGAACTGTGAAAAGACCAGAGTTGGACCCAAAGAGGGTGCATCCCAACAGCTGAAGACTGTGAGACAAATTTCACTTTGCTATTACAACTAATCTGCAAGCTATTCCATAATTGCATTATTATGTTTTGCATTATTCTTACATCTTTTATTTAAAAAATATTTTTGTATTCCTCTTCTTTCTGTTTAGTATTCTTTGCTTGGCTGGTTATATTGTATCATTTGACTGGTTTCCCCTGTTCTCTCTTTCATAGTGTATTGCTAATTTACTGTCCTCACATCACTTGTGTTCCATTAGCATGCTACTCAAGGTCCTATACTTCCTATTCTTCTTATTCAGACCACATAGATTCTGTCATATGATTGTTACTCTAATATTATTGTAAATACTAGCTTTTCTGTACAACTGTAAATAGTTCACAACACCCCTTCCAGATCTTAGCCAACTTCACAGTTTTCTGAACTCTATTACTCTAGTGGCTAACTTTATTCTCTTACCTTTACTCTCACCTTAACTCAGAATTTGTCCTCTCACAACCTCACTGCTTTCTAGATCTAACTCACAATCCTTTTCTCCCCAACAAAAGTCTTATTTTCTTTCCATCCTTTCTAAAAAGTGGCTACTTGGGTGGAAGGTCACAGTTAACACTATACATAGCCAAGAGGTCTCCTATGTCTTCTCTACAGGATGCTACTGTATATATCATAGAATACTCTCTTGCTGTCTTAAACCATTTTGCCGTCCTCCTATAAGTGATCACAGAAAAAGAGTAGGTGGAAGCAGGGAACCCAAGGATACTCACTGGAAGACGAAGCCCAACAAAAAAGGAACCACCAACAGATAACAACAGAAGAAGGTGAAGGAGGGAGTGGAAACCACACAAACCTCAATCCAGGACCTATCTGGAAATACAACTAAATAGTGGAGAAACTACCCGGTATAAACAACTGAACAAGAGCAAGAGAGAATCCTTAAAGCCTTGTACACACGAAAGAATCAGCTTCAAAAAACCTTCCCTCACTAGCACAACAAAATACAAGAGGTGGTGGACAGAGTGACCCTCAGTTAACCAGCTGGTGGGAAGGACCCACCAAAGAAAGACCAAACAAAAATCAAAACCCAAAGACAAACACAGAGCCAGTTTAAACGACAGCCCAAGACCAGTGAGTTTGGGATATCAAGGGGAATGCACCACTGAATTCTACTACAGAAGTTCACACCATAAACCCAGGGAGCCAGAAGAGATCAATTTAAGAAGCTGAGACTAACAAGAAGAGTCTCATAAACAATGGGAAGACAAAGAAACAATCCCCAAAGGAAAGGAAAGGAGGAAGCTTCAGAAAGAATGCTAAATGAAGTAGACACAACTCAACTATCAGATATTGAGTTTAAAGCAATGGTTATCAAGAAACTCAATCTGCTCATAATGAACTACAAGAAACTATAGGGGACTACAATGAACTCACTGTAAACTATATCAATATGAAAAAGGAAATAGAAACTATCAACGAGGGCCAAGAGAAAGTGAAAAATACAATTTCTAAACTGAAGAACACAGTAGAAGGAATCAAAAGCAGGATTGATGAAGCAGAAGATTGGATCAGTGAGCTCAAGGCAAAATAGGAAAGAAAAACACCCAGAAAGAGCAAGAAAAGGAAAAGAGACTGAGAAAGAATGAAGAGGGATTAAGAGAAATGCAAGACAATATGAAATATAATAATATCAGTATAATAGGGATACCAGAAAGAGAAGAGCAAGGGATAGAAAACCTGTTTGAAAATGCAATAATGTAAAACTTCCCTAATTTGATGAGAGAAAAAGTCACACAAATCCAGGAAATGCAGAGAGTCCGAATCAAGAGGAACCCAAAGAGGTCCACCTCAAGACACATCATAATTAAAATGGCAAAATTCCAAGACAAAGAGAGAATCTTAAATGCAGCAAGGGAGAAACAGGAAGTAATATACAAGGAAGTCTTGATTAGGTTAGCAGCTGACTTCTCAATTGAAACGCACCAAGCCAGAAGAGAATGACAAGATATATTCCAAATAATGAGAACCAGAGGTCTGCAACCAAAGCTACTTTACCCAGGAATGCTCTCAATCAAGACAGAAGGCCAAATAAGGAGCTTCCCAGACAAAATAAGTCTAAAAGAATGCATTTCCACAAAACCAGCTCTACAAGAGATGCTAAAGTGACTGCTAAGGAAAGAAAACAAAAGGAGAGAGAGAGAGAGAGAGAGAGAGAGAGAGAGAGAGAGAGAGAGAGAGGAACAGAGGGAGGAAAAATGCAACGGAAAAGTACCTATCAATAATAACCTTAAATGTAAATGGATTACATGCTCTAATGAAAAGTCATAGAGTAGTGGAATGGATTAGAAAGCATGACCCACACATATGCTACCTACAAGAGACCCACCTCAGGATAAAAGACCTACACAGGCTGAATGTGAAGGGCTGGAAACAAATTTTCAAAGCAAATGAACAGGAAAAAAAAGCCGGGGTAGTAATACTCACATCAGACAAAATAGACTTCAAAAAAGGGCCATAGAGAGAGGCCCAGAAAGTCATTTCATAATAATCAAGGGAAGAATGCACCAAGAAGACAAAAACATTGTAAATATATATGCACCCAACAGAGGAGCACCCAAATACATAAAGAAAATCTTAGAGGACTTCAAGAAAGATATGGACAGCAATACAATTATAGTGGGGGATTTTAACACCCCACTATCAAAAATGGACAGATATTCCAAACAAAATATCAACAAAGATATTGTGACACTGAACAATTCCCTAGAGGAAATTGACATAACTGATATATATATAGCCCTTCATCCCAAAGAAGTACACATTCTTTTCAAATGCACATGGAACATTTTCATAGACCACATGATAGGACAGAAAACAAGCCTCAAGAATTTCAAGAAAATTGAAATCATACCAAGCATTTTCTCTAACCACAAGGCACTAAAATTAGAAACCAATCCCTCCCCCCCAAAAAAACCAAAACACTCACAATCATGGAGAAGGTATATCATGCTATTAAAAAACGAATGGGGCCAGAATTAAATTAGGGAAGAAACCAAAATGTTTCCAGAAACAAAGGCAAATAAATTCACAAAAACCCAAAAGTTATTGGATACAGTGAAGTCAGTCCTGAGAGGGAAGTTCACAGTGATACAGGCCTACCTAAAAAAGATAGAAACATTTCAAACAAACACCCTAATGCTATGCCTACAAGAACTCGAGAATCAACAACAAAGACAGCCCAGAGCAAGTAGAAGGAAGGAAATAACCAAGATCAGAGCAGAATTAAAAGACATACAGAGTAAAAGCACAATTTTAAGGATCAATGAATCCAGGAGCTGGTTCTTTGAAAAAATAAACAAAATTGACAAGTTTTTAAGCAGGTTCATCAAGAGAAAATGAGAGAGGATCCAAAAAAACACAATCAGAAATGAAAGAGGAGTGATTACAATGGATACCACAGAAATACCAAGGATTGTAAGAAGTTACTATGAAGAACTGTATGCCAAGAAATTTGAAAACCTTGGTGAAATGGACAAATTTCTAGAAAAATATAATATTCCAAAACTCAGTGAAAAAAAAAAAAAAAAAACAGAAAGCCTGAACAGACCCATTACAGCAGATGAAATTGAAACAGTAATCAAAAAACTCCCAACGCACAACCCTGGATCAGATGGTTTCACAGGTGAATTCTACAAATCATTTAAGGAAGAGCTAACCCCTATCCTTCACAGACTATTCCAAAAAATCCAAAATAATAGAAGACTCCTAATCTCTTTATGAAGCTAACATCATCCTAATCTGCAAACCAGATAAAGAAACAACAAAGAAAACTCCAGGCCAATATCACTGATGAACATAGACACTAAAATCCTCAACAAAGTATTGGCGATACATTATTGTTGGCAATATTGGCCAACAATAGATTAAAAAGATCATAAACCATGACAAAATGGGATTCATCCTAGGAACGCAAGGATGGTTCAATATTTGCAATCAATAAATGTAATACACCACATAAACAAAAGCAAAGAAAAAAACATATGATTATATCAATAGATGCAGAAAAAACATTTGATAAGGTACAGCACCCATTTATGATAAAAACACTAAGTAAAGTGGGAATAGAAGGAGCATTCCTCAACATAATAAAGGCCATATATGAGAGACCTACAGTCAACATCACACTCCATGGGCAAAAACTTAAATCTTTTCCACTAAGATCAGGAACAAGACAAGGGTATCCACCTTCACCATTTCTATTCAATATAGTATTGGAAGATTTAGACACAGTGATCAGACAAGAGAAGGAAATAAAAGGCATCCAAATCAGAAAGAAGGAAACAAAACTGTCATTGTTTGCAGATGACATGATAGTGTACATAGATAATCCCATAGACTCCACAAAAAAAAAAAAAAAAAAAAAAACCTGCTCAATCTAATAAATGAATTTGGCAAAACAGTGGGATACAGTCAATATCCAGAAATCAAAGGCATTTTCATATACCAACAATGAAACATCAGAAGCAGAAATCAAGAAAAAAATCCCATTCAATACAGCAAAAAGAAAAATAAAATACCAAGGAATAAACCCTAACCAAGGAGGTAAAAGACCTGTATGAAGAAAACTCCATTACACTGAAGAAAAAAATCAAGGAAAATACAAACGAATGGAAACACATACCATGTTCATGGACTGGAAGAATTAATATAATCAAAATGTCCATGCCACTTAAAGCAATTTACACATTTAATGCAATATCTATTAAAGTACCAATGGCATATTTCAGAGACATGGAACAAACACTTCAAAATTTTATATAGAACCATAAATGACCCCATATAGCTGCAATTTTGAGACAGAAGAGCAAAGTAGGAAGGACCACAATACCTAATACCAAACTGTATTACAAGGCCACTGTAACCAAAACACACTGGTACTGGCAGAAAAACTGGCACATGGACCAGAGGAAGAGAACTGAGAGACCAAAAATAAACCCAAGTTTCTATGGTCAAATAATATTCAACAAAGGGGGCAGCAACATAAAATGGAGTAACAATAGCCTCTTCAACAAATGGGGGAACTGGACATCTACATTAAAAAAAATGAAACTCGAGCACCAATTTACACCATACACAAAAATAAATTCAAGGTGGACAAAAGACTTAAATATAAGCCATGTCACCATTAAAGTCCTACAGGAGAACATAGGCAGGAAAATCTCAGATATTTCACACAACAACATTTCTATTGATATGTCCCCCAGAGCAAGGGACATAAAGGAAAGAATAAATAAATGGGATCTCATCAAAATAAAAAGCTCCTGCACAGCTAAAGAAAACAGTATTAAAATAAAAAGAGAACCAACTGTACGGGAAAACATATTTGCCAATGATACCTCAGACAAGGGTTTAATCTCCAAAATATATAAAGAAGTTACACGACTCCACTCTAAGAAGACAAGCAACCCAATTAAAAAATGGGCAAAGGACTTCAACAGACACCTCTCCAAGGACATACAGAGGATGCAGAGACACATGAAACAATGCTCAATATTGCCAGCTATCATAGAGATGCAAATTAAAACCACAATGAGATACCACTTCACACCAGTCTGAATGGCCATCATAAACAAAGCAACAAACAACAAGTGGTGGAGAGGTTGTGGAGAAAAGGGGACCCTAGTACACTGTTGGTGGGACTGCAGACTGGTACAACCACCATGGAAAACAGTATGGAACTTCCTCAGAAAACTAAAAATTGATCTGCCTTTTGACTCACCAATTCCACTGCTGGGACTATATCCTAAGAATACTAAAACACCAATCCAAAAGTACCCATGCACCCCAATGTTTATAGCAGCACAATTTACAATAGCCAAGTTTTGGAAGCAACCTAGATGCCCATCAGTAAATGAATGGATCAAAAATCTATGGTATATTTACACAGTGGAATTCTATGCATCAGAAAGAAAGAAAGAAGGAGCTCCTACCCTTTGGAACAGCATGGATGGAACTGGAAACTAGTATCCTAACCAAAATAAGCCAAGTGGTGAAAGACAAATACCATATGATCTCACCTTTAACAGGAACCTAAACAACAAA
This sequence comes from Phyllostomus discolor, assembly GCF_004126475.2. NCBI lineage: Eukaryota > Metazoa > Chordata > Mammalia > Chiroptera > Phyllostomidae > Phyllostomus > Phyllostomus discolor. The sequence continues at coordinate 61,072,744 of NC_040911.2, read as the reverse complement.
ACAAAGAAACAAGCAAAATATCACCAAAGACACTGAAATAGAGAACAGCCTGTTTAGAGGAGAGAGGAGAGGGAATTTCAGGGGGAAAGGGGAAGGGTTTACAGGAATGAGTATAAAAGACACAAGGATAAAAACTAGGGGTGGGTGGAAATGGGAGGGAGCTGGGGAGGGCTGGGTGTGTGTGCTGGGATGGGAGTAAAAGATAGAAAATTGTACTGCAACAATTACAATAAAATTTAAAAAATAAAAATAAATCAAGAAAGAAATTTAACAATATATAAATAAATAGAACCAGTTGCCATGTTTGTGGATAGAAATAATTAACATCATTAATATGTCCATATTACCCAAAGCAATCTACATATGCAGTTCAATTCCTATCAAAATACAAATGTCATATTTCACATAACTAGAACAAATACTCAAAAAATTGATATAAAACCATGAAAGATCCCAAATAGCTTCAGCAATCTTGAGAATAAAGGACAAAGGTAGAAGAATCACTCCAGCTTGTATTAAACTATACTACAAAGCCATGATAGTAAAAACAGCATGGTACTTGCATGAAAATAGAAATATAGATCAAAGGAACAGAAAAGAGTCCAGAAATAAACCCATGTTTTATGGTCAAATAATAATATTTGAAAAAGGAGGCACATTACCAGGCAATGTGATGAATATTGTGTATTTAATAAATGATTTTAGGAAAATTGGATAGACACATGCAAACAATGAGGTTAGATCATCTTCTTCCATCATACACAAGAATAAGGTGAACATCAAATAAACAAAGAGTTCAATGAAAAATGGGGAAAGGACATGAAAAGACACTTCTCCAAATGGGTCATACACATGGTCAATAGACTTATGAAAAGATGCTCACTGTCACTAAACATCAGAAAAACGCCAATGAAAACTGGTCAGAATGGCTATCATCAATAAGTCAACAAACAAACTGTGGAAAGGATGTGGAGAAAAAGGAACCTGCATCCACTTTTGGTGGGAATGCAGATTGATGTAGCCACTTGAACAATTGTATGGAGTTACCTCAAAAAATTAAAAATAGGATTGCCTTATGATCCAACAATTCTACTCCTGAATATGTCTGAAGAAACACAAAACACTAATTCAAAAGAATAAATGCAGTTCTTTGTTCATTGTAGTGTTATTTACAACCACCAAGATATGGAAGTAGCCCAAGTGTCCATCAGTAGATGAGTGGATATAAATACTTTGACACATTTACACAATGGAATACCATTTGGCTGTAGAAAAGAAGGAAAGCTTTGTGACTGCATGGATCGACTTTGAAAGTATTATGCTAATTAAAATAAGCCAGTCAGAGAAAGACATGTACCATATGATTTCACTGATATGCAGAAACTAGTGTATTTTGACTAGTGTATTTTGACTAGTGTATTTTTGTAATGAACAAAATACACTAAAAAAGTTAAATTAAAAGAATTTTATATAAATGAAGTCTTAAAATAGGTATGTTTGAATCTCTGTCTTCTTTCAGTTACCAAGTGTTTTTTAAGATTAATTCATCTTTGTGCAGGAAGTAATAATCTGTTCTATCTTAACACTGAGCAGGCTTCTGTGGCACAGTTGATCTGCTCACAAATTAATGGTCACTGGGATTACATCTAGTTTTCAGCAATTATATATAGGAGTCCTATAAACATTCATATACAAAAGTACTTAATGGGATTCTTGGAATAAAAAAATAAGCCATCTTAATTACTAAGGAGCAGATAATAATTCAAAATAAAAGTAAACTACATTTTAAGTTTTTTTTATAATCATTGTTTTCAGAATCAAAGGAATATGAAACATTGTATGTTGGCTGATTCTGAGAGCCCACAGTACATTTATCAATTAATGAACTTTTTAATTTTTAAAATAATATTGGATTTACAACATTGTAAAGATATAACAGTAAATTCTGGTCTATCCTTCACCCAACTTTCCTTTAGTTGCACCTTACATTACTGTAGTACTATATGTACTATCTACATTTTTATACATTTACACTGTGCACATTTTTCAGAACTAAGAAAAATAGCTTTGGTATATTTCTATTAACAAAATTCTTTATTTGAATTTCATCAGTTTTTTCCACTAATGTTTTTTTCTCCCTAATTTGGGATCCAGGCTAGGATTTCAAATTGGATTTAGTATTCTATCCCCTGAGTCTATGACTATTTCTCAGCCTTTCCTCGATTTTTATGACATTGACAATTTTGAAGAATACTGTGTAGGTATTTTATAGACTGTAATTCAGTTTGGATTTTTTAATGTTTTGCTCATCTTGAGACTTGGAGTATAGGTTTGAAGGAAGACTGTTACAGATCGTTTCATTATAGTGATGTCTGTGAGCTTCTTCCACTGTGAAGACTCTATTTCCCTTTTTATACTCTCTTCTTTGGAAGAGTCAGTACATTCAGCCCACATTTTAATGGAGGGAGAGGATTCATTTCTGCCTACTGGAAGGAAATATGTCTCCATATATTATTTGTAATATTTTTGTAAGGAAGGTTTGTTTTTTTCCATTTATTCAAATATTTATTTATATTAGTGTGGACTCATGTCAGCAACTACATAAGGTGCATTTACTTTATGCTTCAGGTGATAATCCAGTTGATAATAAAGTTGTTATAAATAATATAATATAAATAAGGTGATTATAAACAACATAAATTTTAAGAGAACATAGAAGAAGAGCTATTTATCTGGCCTGTAGGGAGTTGGGAAGGTCTATGTCTTAAGCACAGTGGCATAAGATAGACCAGGAAGGATAAATAGCAGCACTTCCTAAAGAGGAAACTGTACCCAATTACTTCAGGTAGTTTTTTAATTTGTTTTTGTTTTTGTTTTCTTTTTGAGAACTTGGGCTTCCCTCCCAATGTTGATCTGTTGTTAAAAAGCACACAGTGTGCAACTACATCTGATTCTATATTTAGTGGTAATTTTTACAAAATAGAATTAAGGGAAATTAGAAAAGTGGAATCCAGGAAGTTCAGATGAGGTCCATTCAGATGAGGTGCCTGAGGTCCCAAATCTAGTCAGGGACAGAGCTGCAGGAATGGTCAGATGACGTGTTTCTTTTTCTAGAAAGGTAAGCAACAGCTATCCCATCAGCAGCGTAATGTACACCACTCTGTGCTGCAGGAGAGGCATCCTGAACTCATTTTTGAGTCTGCTGTTTTCAGTTCTGATATTCACATGTTCACTTGTTTTGTCTTTGAAAAAAACAATCTGAGTCACTCTGTGTATCTCATTCTTCCAGTCTCACAGGTGTATGTATACATATATGTGAATGCATGTGTGTGTACATGTCTAGATGTTACTTGGGATCCTCAAAACCAATAGCTGAGACCATTGCCTTCCCACAAGCTTGCTCCTTATTGTCTAGTATACTTTATCTTGGTTAGTGATGCAATTATCCACTTAAGCTCCTAAGCAAGAAATCTGAATATTATTTTAGTCTTTTCACTTTTTCCATCACCACAGCCCATGCCCAGGAAAATTCCTCATTGCCTTTTCATTTGTGTTCATATATTGGTTCATAACTCAAAGACTTTGTTTTTCCACCCAATTCAGGCTTCACTGCACAGACATCAGGTGGTTCATCTAAATCCCAAGTCAATCAAGTCACTTGATTCTTAGAAACATATGATTTATCCTTATTTCCTGCAAAAATACGGTTAACAATGAAACAAAACTGCTATGCCCTAGAATACCCTCTGCTTTATGGACTGGGGTCCTCTTTTCATACTTTCTCTTTTGCTGTTTCCTCAACATAACTTAGATTTCATCCTTACCAAACTGCTTGACAATATTTTAAAACTTTCCACCTTTGTCTTCATGCCTCTATGTTCTTTGCCCTTCATATAATTCCCATCCTTTTTGGAGAACATACTTACTCTTTAAGACCTTGCTACTAAAAGTGTGATCTGTTAACAACCAGCATCAACATCACCTGGGAGCTTGTTAGAAATACAGAATTTCGAGCTTCTCTCCAGAGCATTGATTCAGAATCATCATTTTAACAACATCTGAAGTGATTCTCAGGCATGTTTAAGATTAAGTAGCACTACTAAGATATCATCTCCTTCCTCCCTCCTTTTTCCTTTGATTTATAGGAATAATTTGCTGATGTGAACTCCTGAGGGAAAAAGGGATGTCTCACATTTATCTTTGTATACTCAGAGCCTAGCACAGAGATTGCCTTTTAAAAATATATTTTATTTATTTTTAGAGAGAGGGGAAGGGAAGGAGAAAGAGAGGAAGAGAAACATCAATGTGTGGCTGCCTCTTGCACATCCCCTACTGGGGTCCTGGCCCACAGCCCAGTCATGTGTCCTGACTGGGAATCTAGCCAGCAACCTTTTGGCTCTCAGGCCCATGCTCAATCCACTGAGCTACACCAGCCAGGACAGGACCACCCTTTTTTTAATCCCATAAATAGCTACCAAGCATCTGTGATGGGCCAGTCATGGCACAAGATGGCATACTGTACACATTCAATGTTGTCTTTCAAACATGTAAATATGGAATAGAGGAAAGAAAGGGGTTGGGCTGGTTATTACATTATCCAGTCATCAAGTAGCTGGGACTGAACCTAGAGAATTTCACTCTTGGAAGAGATAGCTTCTGAACTGCTATTTGATTCTCCTTTACAAACTCCTGTCCCATGACAAATCATTCATTACTTAAATACTGCCATAGTCTGGGAACTCACCACATCCGTAAGTCATCCATTTCATCCTCAGTTAAGCCTGACAGCTGACTTCCTCCTCGTATTGAGTTAATGAGTCCTATGCTTACTTCTAGACTCCAGAATGGTCTCACTGCCTTGGATAACCCTTATGTTCATCCTGCTCACTGCTTCCCAGCTGGTATATCTTGTAAATATGAGTAGGTCATGAAGGATTCTACATCAAAAAGTTAGTGTAGAAAAGAGTGCCTGAGAGGGTATTAGTAGAACAGTATCAATATCTGCTATTGGGAGGGGTAGGGGGAAGGACGTGTTTGTCAAATAAAGATTTCAACTGTTGTAGGGCAGAAACAGAAATTTGATTTTGCAGTACTTTTTAAGAAGAGACAGTGAATATTCTATTATTCACCAAAATAGCATAAATAGCAGGTTTTTAAATTGGATGTTGCCATGACAACTGTAGCTAACTATATGATTTCTCTCTTTAGAATAGCCTCATTTATAGCCAAAGCTACCCAAGTAGTGTAGTCAGAAAATCTAGAGTGAGAAGAACCTATTCTATCTGTTTTCTTCCTCTGGGGGCGGGGGGTACTCCATGCTGCTGCTGGGGGCTGTCCAGTCTCCCAGTCTCACCAGGTGTCTGAGGAGTGGGTACTTGGAGAAGACTAAAGTAGCTTGGACTAATAGAATCCTTGCCTCAAGATCCACCTGCACCATCTTGCCATCCTAGCAACTTGAAAGAGCTGCCTATGCTCTCAGAGTACCCTTGCTTTCTCTGAAGACGTCATAGACAAGAATGCTATGATGAGCACAAAACTCAAGGGAAAAGGAAATTCTTCTGCTTGTTTCCATTCAGAAATATAAAAACTTTCAGGAATGCATAGCCCCTTACGAAGGTAGTAGTCGGAGAGTTCTTAAACTCAGGGCAATGGCTGAACAGCAATGATTTCTGTTATCTACAGGCCTGATTTGTTATATGTAAACCCATTTGGACATCTCCATTACATGCATAGCTTACCAATCTCTCCAAAAATCTAGGTAGGGGCCTCCATTTTTAGATGTGGAGTACAGAAGTAGAAAGAAAGGAAAGTCCTAACGAGTCAATTATGAGTTGAGAGAAGGATGGGGTATTGAGAAAACTGTGGAAAGTGTGTTTTGACTGTGGGAAATTCAAATGAATTAAATTTAAAATTTTAATAAAAAATATATAAATGTTAGATAGATATATAAGGAGTTTATTTAGTTCTGGGTTATTTTAAGACATATTCTTTATCCAGGACCTTGTAACAAACCTTGAGATAATGTATGCTGGCATTCCTTAGTTGAAACCAGGAAAATGAGTCTCATCACAGTGATATTTTTCCAGTTGGTACAATCATGAATCATTTTTTTCTCTAAGGATCTATCATTTCCCCCTGTATTTATCACTTAGAAATAAAAACTGTTTACTTACCATGCATACTAAAAATAGATTAAATTGTTAAAGAAAATTGTAAGATTAACAAGTAGTATTTACTTTCGGTGGAGGTGTTTCACCATTTTACTGAGTCCTTCTTTCTACTGGGATCCTGTGTGTTGGTATTTTCCATCCAAGATGAGTCTGGGACTGGTAGAAGGTCAATATTTGGGGGCTGGTGGAACTAATCATCATGGTGGACTAGGGAAGATTCTTCTAGCTCTTCTCCAACCATCAAAGAAGAAAAATGGGAAAAGATTTTTCATTATGCTTTTTAAGTTAAAGAAAATTTAAAGTATATTGCTACAGGAAATGGAACCACACAAAGAAATAAAAAACAATATTATAGCTGGCAAAAACAGGGAGGTGGAATCTATAGGTATTATTCACATTTTTAAAGTCAAGACATAGAGGATTAAGTATAACATATGAATAATAACTACCACAATTAGAAAAACTAAAAATGTTCTATAAGTCCTCCAAATTAACAGAAGGAAAACACACATAATACCACAATATCAAGAAGATGAAATAGAAAGTAAAAAGAAAGGTAATTCGTAGAGTAAATGAGGGAAATAAAGGGAATGCAAAGGGAGTTCCTATAGAGCCTTGGGTTACCTGCAGCCTCAGAGTAAAACCAGCAAGCAATGGCAGCTCATAGAAGTGACAGGACTTGCCTAAGTCTGCAAAAGATTTCCATAGGATATTAGCAAAATTGACAAAAGATTTAAGGCAGAAAAATAATCAGTTCTCCAAGTCTGTTTCTTTTCAAAACACAGGCACATTTCATTACACCTGGGAGAGACGGGGAAAAGAGTTCCTGGTCCTTGTTTGATCTGTCCTATCTTGATGTTCTTACATTTCCTCACCTTCTGAAGTAGGGAAATCTTCCTCAAAAACACCTTCTACTTCTGCCCCCATTAAAAAAATTATCTGTATTCATCCATGTGCCAACTACTTCACACACATTTTCTTACTGAATAACCCTGAGAGGCACATCTTCTATTATCCTCATTTTATGCATAAATTAACTTAGGTCAATGAGCTACTGGACAGAATGAATGCTGAAGTGGGGCTTGAATTCATTACCTTAAGTACCAGTGCATTCAAGAGCTATATAATACACTTTTCCCTTCCTCTGTCTTCACTTTACTTTTTCCTGCTTATATCCTAACTTTCCTTTGCTATTTGCCTGTTTCTCCTAGCAAAGAAGAGTGGGCTGGTCAGTTTTATTTTCTTTTTCTCCTGATTCTATCCCAGGAAGTGATCAAGTTTATGAAAGTTTCCACCAAAGCAGCCTACCATGGTCACATTCCATTATCTGCTTAAACTGCTCTTTTCCCCTGACATGTTTTGGTTTGGATAGAAGGCAGATGTTTTCATCAGAAAACAGCCAGCTGCTAAAAGCAGTGATGTCCCACATGCTAGTCTGTGCTTATATGGCTTGTCATGGTCCAGGGTATGATTCTCAGTGTTCTAAGCCAGAGACGGGCATCACTAGTGCTTCCTAATTCAGTAACCTAGAAATCATTTGCCTTTAAGCTGCCTTTGAACTTTACATGTTGATTCGTAACTTCCAGAGTTTTTAAGACACTTTGGTACCATCGTTGTCTGCCTTTCCTGTTGATTATAAGACAACTACTAGAGGAATGCATCAGACAAATCTAATAGAGACCTTGATTTGAGCATTATCAGGGCTGTTAAGCAAGAGTGGTCTCCAGAAATCCTTCCTCACTGAACATTCTGATGGCTCACCAATGGCGTCTGGGAATGCAAAGTTGGATTCAATCCTAAAGCTTGGAAAACTCTAAATTTTAAAGAGATGGTCATGATCCAGAAACTGAGATGGAAAAACAAACAAAATTGAAGAACCTAAGGGCACTCCTTTAACTTCCAACTATTTCCAAAATGTTTTCAGTTGAGCAGAACCCCAAATTTTATAATGCCCTTTATTCCCTAAAAATGTTAAACTAACATGTAAAACAAGAGAAATCATCTCTATACGAATCTGAGTTACTCATATTTAACTAATGTGAAGCCTAGAAAAGAGCAAATCAAAGGTAAGAGAGCCCTTTTTGTGGCCTGAGGACCTCTTCCATGTTTAGGTTACCTACTCAAATAAAGGGAAAGAGGATAGTGGACACTAGAGACATTACCTGATTTAACACCTTCTATTGGCAATGTTCTGGGCCCTTCCCATCTCCAAGAAAGCAGATAATGACTAGATACAGTGGCCATGAGTAAGATGGGGGTTGGGTCAAGTAAGTCTCCTTGCCTGTCCACCACCACCTTAAAAGTGGCTCTCAAACCTTCCTTGTTTTTCCAACAACCACCATTCTGGTTGAAGGACATTAACTTTTCTATCCTGATTATTTTAGCAGTCAACTGCCTAGTCTTACTGAGTTCACATCACCTGTCTTTAATCTATTTTCTCCCTCTATCCCTCCATTTCTTAATGATATTGTTAACTATGTTACTACTTTTCTCAGGGGCAACTTTTGACCCCTCTCTCACCTGCAAGCCGACAAACTCTGTGTTATTGCTGCTTCAAGCGCCCCTTTCTACACACCAACAGAGCAAATAACTCACCTGGTTTATTTGAAAATGTGTTGTTTCATTCCTTTTTCTGTTCTCTTCTACACTCACTGCTGTCTTTGAAATTTAACTCTTTAAAGATCCGTTTAAATAAATTTCTCCTATGAAACTATCAAATTTTTTTACTTATGTTTTAAAATAATTTTAGACTTATAGGAAAGATGCAAAAATAACAGAGTACTTGTACTATTCCACCAGCCACTTCTAATGCTAGCAATCTTACATAACTAGAGCACAAGTATCAAAGCCAAGACATTCACATTCATTCATTACCATTAAACAAACTAACGCCTAATTTGAATTTCACTAGTTTTCCCAAAAATGTCATTTTTTGCTGTTCTGGCATTCAACCCAGCATCCTGCTTTACATGTAATTATTATGTTTCTTTAATCACTTAAAACTGTGATGGTTCCTCAATCTTTTCCTCATGCCTTAGACATCTGTAATGAGTACTCATCAGTTATTTTCTACCATGCCCCACAGTTTGGGTTTGTCTGAGGTTTTGTAAAGCTATTTATGATTCCCCCATATTTGATGTAATTATTTCTTCTTTGTGCTCCTAAAGTGTTCAAAGTGTTCAGCCATTTTTCACAAATAGAATGATAACTTGTCTACCACAGTACCCTTCAGGAGAAGGACTGCATTTACTCACTGAGTCTCTGTCATATCTATAACCTTGATATTCAATATATGTCCATCAAACCATGAATGAATGAACACTGAGCAAAAATCATCATCATCATCATCACATCATCATCATCATGATCATATCATCACCATCACTTTAGATAATTTTTTAAAAATCATAAACATTTCAACAAAAAACTAAAAAAGACCACTCAAAAAGGGCAGTAGTCCCCATAAGACCAAAGTAGTGGTTGCCTTTAATAGCCTCTCTCATAAAACAAAATATGAAGAGGAGAAGGCTTCAGTGAGTAGAAATAAATGGATTCCAAATTACTTGAACTGCTCATCTATAAGTGTCTGACTACATACTTAGGTTCAATATTTTAGTGCCCTTAATTCTATAACTCACTCTTCTACCAATATGCTTCCTCAGAGTAAATATGAGACAGTATTCTATTAAATTAATATTTCTCAGGAGAAGCAGGCCTTTGAGCAGGCATCTCCATTTACTGCTGACTGTGCAGATGACATGGAAAAGATTGGCAATATATGGGTACAGACATAAAAAATAGAAAGCTTGAATTTTTCACCTTGATCCCAAATATAAAAATGTCATGCAAGAAAGATGTGCTGTGACTAAAAGTTGTCACAATTATTTTATTTGTCTTTTGTTTTTCCTTTTTTATATAAAAATTATTTTATTGTTGTTCAATTACAGTTGTCTGCATTTTCCTCCCACCACTACACCCTATTTCACTTAGCATAATGCTCTCCAGTTCCATTCATGTTGTTGCAAAGAGTAGGAGCTCCTTTTGTCTTTCTGCTGCATGGAATTCTATTGTGTAAATGTACCATAGTTTTTTGATCCAATCATTTACTCCTGGACACTTAGGTTGTTCTAGCACTTGGCTATTGTGAATTAGGCTGCTATGAACACTGGGGTGCATAGGTTCTTTAGGATTGGTGTTTCACGGCTCTTAGAATATAATCCCAGCAGTGGAATTGCTGCATCAAAAGGTAGTTTCATTTTTAGTTTTCTGAGAAAATTCCATACTGTTTTCCACAGTGGCAGCAGCAGTCTGCATGCCCACCAACAGTGCACTAGAGTTCCCTTTTCTGCAAAACCTCTCCAACACTTGTTTGTTGATTTGTTTTTGATGGCTATTCTGACTGGTGTGAAGTGGCATCTCATTGTGGTATTAATTTGCATCTCTCTGATGGTTAGTGATGCTGAGGATTTTTTTTCATATTTCTCTGGGCCCTCTGTATGTCCACCTTGGAGAAGTGTCTGTTCAAATCTTTGCCCATTTTTAATTGGGTTTTTTGTCTTCCTGGTGTGGAGTCATGTGAGTTCTACATATATTTTGGAGCTCAAACCCTTGTCTGAGGTATCATTGGCAAATATGTTTTCCCATACAGTTGGTTCTCTTTTCATTTTAATGTTGCTTTCTTTAGCCATGCAGAAGCTTTTTAATATGATGAGGTCCCATTTGTTTATTCTTTCCTTTATGTCCCTTACTTTAGGGGACATATCAATGAAGGTGTTGCTGTGTGGAATGTCTGAGATCTTCCTGCCAATGTTTTCCTGTAGAACATTTATGGTGTCACGACATGACAAAGAAAGAAAACTTCAGGCCAATACCACTGATGAACACAGATGCTAAAATCCTCAACAAAATATTGGCAAACCACATCCAGCAATACATTGAAAAGATCATACACCATGATCAAGTGGGATTCATCCCAGGGATGCAAGGATGGTATAATATGTGCAAGTCAATAAAGAAAATACATCACATAAAAAAAAAAAAAAAGAACACAACAGCCTTGGCTAGCATAGCTCAGTGAATAGAGCTCGGTCTGCGAACCAAAGTGTCACAGGTTCAATTCCCAGTCAGGGTACATGCCTGGGTTGAAGGCCATGACCCCCAGCAACCACACATTGATATCTCTCTCTCTCTCTTTCTCCCTCCCTCCCCTCTCTAAAAATAAATAAATAAAATCTTAAAAAAAACAGACAAAAATCACATGATCATATCGATAGATGTAGAAAAAGTATTTGATAAGTAAGGTACAGCACCCATTTACGATAAAAAGATGCAGCAAAGTGGGAATAGAAGGGGCATTCCTCAACATAATAAAGGTTATATATGAGAGACCTATATCCAACATCATACTCATGGACAAAACTTAGAGTTTTCCCACTAAGATCATGAACAAGGCAAGGATGCCCACTTTCATCACTCCTATTCAACAGAGTATCTGAAGTCCTAGCCACAGAAATCATACCAGAAAACAAAATAAAAGGCATCCAAATTGAAAAGGAGGAAACAAAACTCTCATTGTTTGCAGATGACATGATAGTGTACATAGAAAATCCTATATACTCCACCAAAAGAAAAAAACAACTACTCAACCTCATACATGAATTTGGCAGAACAGTGGAATACAAAGTCAGTATTCAGAAAGCAAAGGCATTTTTGTATACCAAAAATTAAATGCCAGAAACAGAAATCAGGGGAAAAAATTCCATTTGATATAGCAACAAGAGAATTAAAATACCTAGAAAAAACCTTACCAAGGATGTAGAAGACCTGTACTCAGAAAACTACACAACACTGAAGAAAGAAACTAAGGAAGACATAAACAAATTGAAGCATGTATGATGATCATGAATTGGAAGAATCAACATCATCGAAATGTCCATATTACCCAAAACAACTTATGGATGCAATGTAATCCCTATCAAAGTACCAATGACATATTTCGCAGATATAGAATACACATTTCAGAAATTTATATGGAACCATCAATGACCCCAAATAGCTGCAGCAATTTTGAGAAAGAAGAACAAATAGGAGAGATCACAATATCAAGTATATTACAAGGCCACTGTAATCAAAACAGTCTTGTACTGGCATAAGAACAGACACATAGAACAATGGAACAGAATAGAGAACACAGAAATAAACTCATGTCTACGGTCAATTAATATTCAACAAACGGGGAAGAAAGATAAAATGGAGTAGAAATAGCCTCTTCAACAAATGGTGTTGGGAGTTCTGGACAGCTACATGCAAAAAAAATGAAACTTGATCACCAACTTACACTATACACAAAAATAAATTCAAGGTGGATAAAAGACTTAAATATATTTTTTATTTTTCAGACAAGAGTTTTGGTAGGAAAATGAGGAGGGAATACAGATCGTTTATAGAATGACTTAGGGATAGAATGTAAGACATGCAATAAATATTAAGTTTCTACTTGTGCAAGATGTTTGTGAAAAGGACAAAAAGCTCATCAAGGAATTGAGGACATGCTATATTTCTGGAATCCATATTTATTTAGGGAAATGTGACTAGCAATTTTCAGAATACTTTGATCCTCGGTGATTATTGCTCAGTCCCAAACTGCCCATGCATTACACAGCTAATCTCATACACACTGCCCCTTCCTTTTACTTCAAATCCCCTACACTGTAATCCATGTCTTGTCAGCTCAGGAGACAACTCTATATAAAGCTCCATTATTTTTATCTCCAGGAGTATGTCCATGGAATTAGAATTTACATAGAAGTACTCTTGTCTTATAGGGAACTTGACTTTAGAAATGGTATTGACCATACCCTCCATTATGTCATCCATTTCTTTTAAAAAGGAAAGGAAATGATGTTTCTAAGAGCTTGAATGTTTTGGGAAAAGCTGCCTCTACTAATAAAATATACTAATTTCATTTATTATAAGAAAAACAGTGCAACCCTTTTGTTTATCTTTGCTACTTTTGATCCAATGAGATTTAAAGATAGATTTCATGGTTGAATTAGAAAAATTGACTGCAGAGATTTGTTTGTTTTTGGTGTAGTTTGTCTTTATCATTTCCCCAGCCCTGATCACCACCACCAAAAGTAAATAATTAAATTTAAAAAAATTACTAATAATTAGTGCCCAGATTGTTTTCCTGTTTCTATGTTGTTTCTAGTTTTTTCTATAAGTAAGTAGAATGCATAGGCAGATAGATAATGATGGATAGATAAATAACTACTTCTAAATAGTCATGTAGCTAGAAGGAAAAGAAGAACCATTCACATAGTTGACTTTCATTGAATGAATAAGGGAATATTTTGAAAATCCATTTCCAAAGAATTTTAGCAAACCTGTACTCTCTGTACTCAAATGAGAATTACTCTGTAAACTTTTATTTGTAATAAAACCTGAAAAGAAGCTTCCAAGTTATAAATTCAGTTTTCAAACCAAGAAATTTTTCTGTGGAGGACTATGGAAAGATATAGCTGTAGAAATATTCTTACAGTTTAGTTACAATCAAGTGTAAATTTGTAATTTACTCATCAGAATTAGGAGTAATTTATTCAGGGCTAAGAAATGGTATAGTCCAACTCACACTCATGCACATACATGTGCACCCATGTACACATGCATACACAGACATTAAAAAAAAATTGTTCAGGAGGTTCTGTATCACCAAGAAGCTTCCAGGAATATTAGAGTCATAAAAACAGAAGGATAGAAGGAAATTTCAAGAGTACAAACTGATAACAGTTTGCTATACTTTTAATGTATATCCTACAAAGCTGAAAAATACAATGTAGAAGAATGTGCATGATTATAAACTAAGAAATTTCTACTAAACTCCGTAGAAATCAGAGGCATTAAGAAGCTTTATTCCCTGGGAAGTAACAAAACTTTCAAATGTCTGGTTCTTTCAGAAATGGTCTTTAAGTCATTAAGAGGGAAGACATTTACTATTTTAGTTTGAAAGCTGCAAAAACTCCAAATCTATACAGAAATCTACTAGAGTACCCCACACCCTTGAGTCTTCATGTGAGGTAGAATGTTTATGTATGACTTTGCATCTATCAAGATGATAAAGGTGACCCATTATTTGGTAACAACTACTGATGGAATTTAATAATGTAACAACTAAAGTTTACATAATCACAATATAAAAATTACTACTTACAAAGCATCAGTTCAAAACCTATAAAATATAAAAGGTCTAGTTTTATTTTTCTCCAGATTTGTTTCCTAAAAAAATGCATTTTGTAAGTGTGGATATACGAATTTGTGCTATATACATAAAATTGTATATACATATAAATACATAGTCAATATATATGTATATATCTTGAATAACAAATGCCATGTTGAACAAGTGCCAACTTGCAGAGAACCTGGCTGCTGCCCTGATGTGCTGCGAATGTTCCCCATCACTTTGCCAGAGAATATGATGTTTCTGTGTTTTCCCACTAATCTTCATGATCATGTTGAGGGTGTATATCCTTGATTTCTGAGACACCAATAAATTTTAAAATGTTGACCCTGAGGATCAAAGATGGCAGAGGTGTAAGTAGAAGCTACACTAACCTCCTTCGAGGACCAATCTGGAATTACAACTGTAGAGAAATAACCAACTGAATAACCAACTGAACACTAAATAGAGAAAAGCCTTATAAGCAAGGATAGAGAGAAGAAACCACTTCACCACAGGATTGGTAGGGAGTGTAGAGGAGGTGTGAGAGGGCTGGCTGGGCTCCCACGGGCAGCAGCTGAAGTTCCAGAAGGATATTACAGTGGCTGGGGGGTTACCTCTGATAAATGTGGTGTCTAAATCAAGCTGGACTCCCTAGGCTACAGCACCACAGCTGGAAAGGAAACCAAATAGCATCCAGCTTTAAAAAGCAGCAAGGTTTCTGTTGGCCAGAGAGAGATGGCAGGAGATGCAGAGAGCCTCTGAAAGGTCCAACATAAAAAAATTTCATTTGCAACCTCTCTGGGCTCTGGAAGAGGGAGAGCAAAGTAGACAAGAGAAAATTGAGGAAAGTCTAGAATTGGTCCCTCTGGGGGGATAACTGAAGGAACAGCCACCATGATCCCTGTGCTGAGTCATTCCTCATACTGTAGAAGCCATCTTTCTCAGGCAAAGCACTCCTCTGTGAATGACGTCAGCCTGAAGGGAAGCAGTAGCCTCCCAAAAGTAATTACTGCCCCACCTTATGAAGCTTAAAATGGGCTGCTGATTACAGCTTGATTAGTATAAGAACTGATCAGCTTAATGTTTTGATTCGTTTAAAATCTAAGGCTCAAAATGGAAAGAAGCAGTCAAAATGAGAAGACAAAGAAACTGACCCCAAATGAAAGAACAAGAGAATTTTCCAGAAAAAGAACTAGGTGAAATAGAGGCAAGCAATTTATCAGACTGACAGTTTAGAGTAATGATTATAAGGAGACTCAACAACATGAGAAAAATAGAAACCACAGACAAGGACCAGTCAGAAATAAAGAAATGCAATATCTGAAGTACATACCATATTTTGTTATATATAATGTGCACCTATATTTTGTACACACTATACACAGGATTATCATGTCCATTACTATACCCATGATATGTAACCATTATACCCATATATAATGCACATCCTTATTTTTTCCTCAAAAATTTGGGCAAAAAGTGCACATTATATATAGCAAAATACAGTAGTACAATGGAAGGAGTAAACAGTAGGTAAGATGAAGCAGAGGATCGAGTCAGTGTTTTGGAAGACAAGGTGGAAAAAAACACCCAGGCACAGCAATAAAAATAAAAAAAGAATATGAAAAATGAGGAGAGCCTAACAAACATTTTGGACAGCAAGAAGCATAACAACATTCACATCATGGGAATACTAGAAGGAGCAGAGAGTGAACAAGAGATCTATTTGAAGCAATAATGACCCCAAGCTGCTCTAACCTGATGATACACAAAGGAAAAAGATACACAAGTCCAGAAAGCTCATAGAGTCCCAAACCAGAAAGATGCAAAGAGGTCTATGCTGTGACAATTAATAATTAAAATCATAAGGCTTAAAGACAAGGAGGGACTCCTAAGAGCTGTATTAGAAAAACAGGTTGTTACATATAATGGAGCACCAATTAGACTTTCCTCCGATTATTCAACAGAAATATTTCAGGCCAAAAGGGTGTGGCATGAAATATTCAAGGTGATGAAAAGCAAGGTCCTGCAACCAAAGTACGTTGCCCAGCAAGGCTATCATTTAAAATCAAAGGAGAAATACGAAGCTTCACAAACAAGAAAAAGCTAAAGAAGTTTGTTAATAAAAAAAAAAAAAACAGTACTGAAACAAATGTTAAAGGGCTTGTTTTAAGAAGAAAAAAGGGAGAAAGGAAAAAAAGAGGAAAATAGTCTAACAATAAAATGATAACAGTCTAACAGTCTCTTATTATTAATAATAAATAATAATAACAGTCTAACAGTACACATATATCTATCAATAATTACCTTAAATGTGTGTCCTGGCTGGTGTGTCTCAGTGGATTGAGTGCTGGACTGTGAAGCAAAGGGTCACTGGTTCAGTTCCCAGTCAGGGCACATGACTGGGTTGCAGGCCAGGTTCCCA
Organism: Phyllostomus discolor; assembly: GCF_004126475.2. Taxonomy (NCBI): domain Eukaryota; kingdom Metazoa; phylum Chordata; class Mammalia; order Chiroptera; family Phyllostomidae; genus Phyllostomus; species Phyllostomus discolor. The sequence goes on along the minus strand of NC_040911.2, from coordinate 61,055,928 downwards.
GTAGGGGGCACCCTAGGGGAAACCACACATTGATGTTTCTTTCCCTCTCTTTCTCTCTCCCTTCCCCTCTATCTAAAAACAAATAAAATCTTTTAAAAAATAACCTCCTTAAGTATAATGGCTTAAATGCTCCAACCAAAAGACATAGGGTAGCTGAATGGATGACAAAACAACACCCATATATATGCTGCCTCTGAGACCCATCTCAGATCAAAAGTTGCACAAGACTAAAAGTAAAAAATTAGAAAAAGATATTTCATACAAATGGAAAATAAATAAAAACTGGGGTAGCAGTACTTATATCTGGCAAATAGACTTTAAAACAAAGTCTATAGTAACAAACAAAGAAGTATACTACATCATGATAAAGGGAACAATCCAACAAGAGGATATAACTCTGGTAAAGATGCATCCAACATTGGTGCATCTAAATATGAGAAGCAAATCTCGAAGGACATAAAGGGAGAGATGGACAGAAATAAGTCATGGTCAGGGATTTTAACACCACATTGACTTCAATGGATAGATCTTTCCAGGCAGAAAATCAACAAGGAGACAGCAGCCATAAATGACACATTAGATCAAGTAGATTTAATTGATATCTTCAGAATATTTCACCCCAAATAGCACAATATATATATACTTTTCAAGTTCACATGGAAAATTTTCTAGGATAGAGCATATGTTAGAACATAAAAGAAGTCTTAATAAATTTAAGAAGACTAAAATCATATCAAGCATCTTCTCTGACCACAATTCTATGAAAGTAAAAATCAATCAGAAGAACACTGAAAAACACACAGACATGGAAGCTAAATAACATGTTATTAAACAATGAATGGGTAAACAATGAGTTCAAGGAAGACAATCAAAAGATTGCTTCATACAAATGAAAATGAGGACACAACAATCTATGGGACACTGGGAAAGCAATCCTAAGAGGAAATTCATAGTATTACAGGCCTGTATTAAAAAAAAAAAAGGAACAGTTCAAATAAACTAACTTTACACTTAAAGTAACTTGAAAAAGAACAACAAAAAAAGCTGCAAGTGAGTAAAGGGAAGTAAAGATCAGAGAAGAAACAAATTAAATAATGTTCAAAAAATGATACAAAAGATCAATGAATCCAAGAGCTGGCTCTTTGAAAAGGTAAACAAGATTGACAAACTTTTAACCTGACTCATCAAGAGAAAAAAAGAGCCAAATAAATACAACGAGAAACAAAAAAGGAGAAATAACAACTGACACCAAAGAAATACAAAGGGTTGTAAGAAAATACTATGGCCAATAGCTATATGCCAACAAACTGGAAAACCTTGATGAAATGAATAAATTTTTAGAAACATACAACGTTTTCAAAACTCAACCAGAAAGAATTAGAGAATCTGAATAGACAGATCACGTCTGGTGAAATTGAAGCAATATTCAAAAAACTCCCAACAAACAAAATCCCTTGACTGGATGGCTTCAGAGGTGAATTTTACCAGACATTCCAAGAACTAACGCCTCTCTTTCTCAAACTATTCCATAAAATTCAAGAAGAGGAAAGGCTCCCAAACTCATTTTGTGAGGCAGGCATTATCCTAATTCCAAAACTAGATAAAGACACTACAGAGAAAAAATTATAGACCAATCTCCTGATGAACATAGATGCTAAAATCCTTGAGAAAATATTAGCAAGCCAAATACAGCAATGCATTAAAAAGATCATATACCACAATCAAGAGGGTTTTATTCCAGAAATGCAATGTTGGTACAATATTCACAAATCAATAACTGTGATTCATCACATAAACAAAATGAAGGTTAAAAACCACATGGTCATATCAAGAGATGCAGCAAAAGCATTTGGTAAAATCCAATAAAATCTATTTATCATAAAAACACTCAGCAAGCTGGGAATGTACATAAACACACTAAAGGCCATATATGACAAACCCACTGCTAGCATCACACTCAATGATCAAAAACTATGAGTGTTCCCATTAAGATCAAGAACAAGGCTGGGATATTTGTTTTCATCTCCCTTCTGCAACATAGTACTGAAAGTCCTAGCCACAGTTATTAGACAGCAAGAAGAAATAAATGACATCTAAATTGGAAAGGATAAAGTTGGAGGACTCACACTGTCTAATATCAAACTACACTTTAAGGCCATAATAATCAAAACAGCATAGTACTAGCATAAAAACTGGCACTTAGATCAATGGAACAAAGCAGAGAGCCCATAAAAGACCTACACCTTTATAGTCAATTAATATTTGACAAAGGAAGCAAGGATATACATTAAGCTAAAGATAGTTTATTCAATAAATGATGCTGGGAAAATTGGAAAAATATGTACAGAAAAATGAAGATAGACCACCTTCTTACATTACACACAAGAGTGAATTCAAAATGGATCAAATACTTAAATGTTAGATCTGAAATTCTAAAAATCATACAAGAAAACATAGGCAGCAAAACTCAGACATTGCTTTTAGCAATACCTTATTGGATATATTTCCCCAGGCAAGGGAAACTAAAGGAAAAATAAACAAGTGGAACTATATTAAACTAAAAAAAAATTGCACAGCAATGGGAATCATCAACAAAATAAAAAGACAGCTCACAGGATTGGAAAACATATTTGCCAATTCATCTGTTAAGGACTTAATATGCAAAATTTATAAAGAACTTATGGAACTTGTCACCAAATAAACAAACAACTCAATTTAAAAAATGAGAAGATGACCTGAATAGATATTCTCTAAAGATGACATACAGATGACCAATACACAACATGGAAAGATGCTCAATGTCACTAATCATCAGAGTAATGCAAATTAAAACCACAATGAGATATCATCTCACACCTGTCAGAATGTCTATTATCAATAAATCAACAAAGAACATGTGTTCATAATGATGTGGAGAAAGGGGAAACCTTTTGCACTATTGGGAATGCAGGTTCTTTCAGCCACTGCAGAAAGAAGTATGGAGATAACTCAAAAATTAAAAATGGATCTGACTTTTGTCCCAGAGATCCCACTTATGGGAATATATCCAAAGCAACCAAAAACACTAAATCAAAAGAATACAAGTTCCTCTATGTTCATTGCAGCATTATTTACAATCACCAAGATATGGAAGCAGCCCAAGTATCCTATAGTAGATGAGTGGATAAAATAATTACCAGATTTTTACACAATGGAATACCACTCAGTCATAAAAAAAATAAAAATAAAAGTTTACCATTTCCAACAGTGTAGAGGGGCAGGAAGAACTTTACACAAAGTGAACTAAGTCAGTCAGAGAAAGACAAATACCATATGATTTCAGTCATATATGGAATCTAGTTAATGAACTGAACTACAAGGAAAATGGCGATAGGTTTATAAATGGAGAGCAGGATGACAGCTAGTGGTGTGACAGGACATACTATGCAGTAGCCATTCTCAGATAGCAGTTATCTCAAGGCCACACGCTAACCCCCACATTCTGCTTCTGTAAGACAGCTTCCTGCCAGCAACTGCGCTACTCCCTCCTCCTCCTTCCACGTTTGCAGCAGGAATATAAGCAAGGCGCCACCTGACCTCGGGGCCCAGAATTTGGAAACGGTCTCCTCTGGGTCTGCGTGTATGAATAAAACTCCACTTCACAAACCCCAAAGCTGTTTGAGTCCTTTTTTCTGTAACAGTGGGAGAAGGGAGTTGAGTGGGTGGAGGTATTGAGCAAAAAGGCAAAAGGACTCATGGACATGAAAAACAGTGGTGATTGTTGGGGGGATATGTATAAGGGGACTAAATCATAATGGAAAAATACAATAAAGTTTAAAGAATCTGAAAAAAAATAAATAACAAATAAAATTTGTTTGACCCTACCTTTTTTCCTGAAATAATCTCTAATTGGAAGAGTATTATTTTTAATGTAATGCTAGGTGTTTGATTTCTTATTTTTGCCTTTGTATTGATATGCAAAATTAACCCCTAGTTTTCTTTCTTAGATTAGTTTGCTTAGGGTTTCTATCAGTTCATAGTTTCTTAAAATAAATTGTTCTGGGCAATTTATTGCATAAAAATCATCTATTCCTTGAAAATTAGGTAAAACTTTTCCATAAAACCATCTGGGAGAGACCTCTAGGCAAAATGAAGGCATCCCTAGATACACTTTGCCTCTTCACACAACCAAAGGAAGGACAACAACAAATTTAAAAACAAAAAATAACCAGGATGTCCAGAAAATCAAACTGTGCAGAAGTCAGAAACCAGGGAGTTAAAGAAGAAATATTCACTGAGACTGGTAGGAGAGTCAGAGGTGGGTAGCCAGGGCAGAGAGAACTTGTGGTAAGATGGCAGCTGGAGAACCATGGAGGGCTAGTATGTGGCTGGCAAACTGAGTGGTCCCACATTCTCATGCAAATAAACTTGGAGGAACAACTGGGGAACAAGACTGACAGCACAATCGAAGGTTCCAGCACCAGGAAATAAAGCCTTAAAACATATGACTGTAAAAACCTGTGAGGGTTGCAGCAGAGGAAGAAACTCCCAGCTTCACAGGAGAGTTTTCTGAAGAAATCCAAAGGTCCTAGAATGTACATAAACTCACCTATCTCAGAATCAGCACTAGAAGGGCCCAATTGGCTTGCGAATAGCAGGGGAAGCGACTGAAAGCCACCTGAGAGCCCAGTAAGTGGCACGTCCCCTCTTGGACCCCTCCCCTCCACACACTGCCAAAATGTAGCAATGTGGATTGACCCACCCTGGTGAATACCTAAGGCTCCACCTCTTACTACAAAACAGGTGTGCCAAGACAAAAAAAAAAAAAATAGGACCCAAATGAAAGTACAGATCAACGCTCCAAAAATAGAACTAAGTGATGAAAAGATAGCCAACTTATCAGATACCGAATTTAAAATACTGGTAATCAGGATGCTCACAGAAATGGTTGAGTATGGTCATAAAATAAAGGAAAAAGTGAAGGTTATGCAAAGTGAAATAAAAGGAAATGTACAGGGAACCAAGAGTGATGAGAAGGAAACCAGGACTGAAGTAAACCATTAGGACCAGAAGGAAGAAATGAACATTCATCCAGAACAGAGTGAAGACACAAGAATTCAAAAAAATGAAGAGAGGCTTAGGAACCTCCAGGACAACTTTAAACATTCCAACATCCCAGCCATAGGGGTGCCAGAAGGAGAAGAGAAAGAGCAAGAAACAGAAAACTTATTTGGAAAAATGGTGAAGGAGAACTTTCCCAATCTGTCAAAGGAAACAGACTCCATGAAGTCCAGGAAGCTCAGAGAGTCCCAAATAAGTTGGACCCAACATAGCACACACCAAGGCACATCATAAGTACATTACCCAAGACTGAACATAAGGAGAGAATCTTAAAAGCAGCAAGAGAAAAGGAGACGGTTACCTGCAAAGGAGTTCCATTAAGACTATCAGCTTATTTCTCTAAAGAAACATTGTAGGCAATAAGGGGCTGGAAGGAAGTGTTCAAAGTCATGAAAAGCAAGGACCTACATTCAAGATTAATCTATCCAGCAAAGCTATTATTTAGAATGTAAGGGCAGATAAAGTGCTTCCCAGATAAAGTCAAGTTAAATGAGTTCATGATCACCAAGCCCTTATTATATGAAATGTTAAAGGGACTTATCTAAGAAAAAAGTTGATAAAAAATATGAACAGTCAAATGATAACAAACTCACAACTATCAACAACTGAACTTAAAACAAAAACAAAACAAAGCAAACAACTAGAATAGGGACAGAATCACAGAAATGGAGATCACATGGAGGGTTATCAGTGCGGGGGGAGAACTGAAGAGGTAAGAGAATAAGAATAAATGGTAGGTACAAAATAGACAGGGGGAGGTTAAGAAGAGAATGGGAAATAGAGAAGCCAAGGAACTTATATGTATGACCCATGGACATGAGGTAAGGTGGGGGAATCCTGGTGGGTGAAGGGCAGAGGGGAGTAAAGGGGAGAAAAAAATGAGGCACATGCAATAGCATAGTCAATAAAATATATTTTAAGACCCACCTGGGAAAATGTCGTTTTTTATTTTTTAACTATTTTTAATTGTTGTTCAACTACAGGTGACTCCATATTTTGGTAGTGCCACCACTACCATGTGCCCCGGCCATACTCACTTTTCTCCCTTGATACTACACCCCTTTGATTTTGTCCATGTGTCCTTTATAGATGTTCCTGAAAACCCCCCATTTACCCACATTTTACCCCCATTATCCCTTCTCACCTCCCCTCTGGTTCCTGTCAGTTTGTTCTTAATTTCACTGTCTTTGATTATATTTTACTTACTTGTTTCTTTGGTGATTAGGTTCCACTTATAGGTGAGATCATATGGAATTTGTCCTTCACCTCTTGGCTTATTTGCCAATGATACCTCAGACAAGGGTTTGATCTACAAAATATATAAAGAACTCACACGACTCTACTCCAGGAAGACAAACAACCCAATTAAAAATTGGGCAAAAGACTTGAACAGGTTCTTCTCCAAGGAGGAAATGCAAAGGATTCACAGACATATGAAAAGATGCTCATCACTAGCCACCAGAGAGATGCAAATTAAAACCACAGTAAGATACCACTTCACACCAGTCAGTATCACTCTCATAAACAAATCAATAAGCAAGTGTTGGAGAGGATGTGGAGAAAAGGGAGCCCTAGTGAACTGTTGGTGGGAATGCAGACTGGTGCATCTACTGTAGAAAATAGTATGGAATTTTTCTCCATACTAAAACTACAAATGGAACTGCCTTTTGACCTGAAAATTCCACTGCTGGGATTATACTTTAAGAATCCTGAAACACCAATCCAAAAGAACCTATGTGCCCCGGGGTTCATAACAGTACAATTTACAATAGCCAAGTGCTGGAAGCAACCTAAATGCCCATCAGTAAATGAATGGGTCAAAAAACTGTGGTATATTTACACAATGGAATACTACACAACAGAAAAAAGGAGCTTCTACCCTTTGTGACAGCATGGAGGAACTGGACAGCATTATGCTAAGTGGGCATAGGCCTTTCTAAAATGATAGACATGACAGACTTTGGGGTTTCTATTATGATGGTTGGTCAAGTCACTCTTTAAACTCTTTTTGGCAAATGTTGGTAACTTATGAAAAGAAAACTTCAAATTCATTTTTTTAAAAAACATTTGATTGAAATTCTTATAAAATTTTCTCTTAAACAATTTTTTATTCGTCCTTTCATTTCTTCTTCACAGTGTTGGATATTGTGGCTCTTCATGATTTTCTTGAAAAGCAATTTCTAAGATTTATTTTTTAGATATTTTCCTAAATGCAGTCCTGAGATTATTTATTGATTCTGCTACAGATAGCTTGTTTGTGTACATTTGCTTAAATTTAAATTAGTTCATTTCTACTTCAGTGTTTGTTATTTATTTTCTCTAACTTCTACTTGTTTTAAAATTTCTACATTGTAGAAAATATAAATTTTTATTGTATTTTCCAACATTTTTACTCATTAATTAAAACATGTAAGCCTACAAGTCTCTTTTACAATAATTTTGAATAAATGTATAATATTCTCTGTTTTTAATTTCTAAAAAAAATCATAATTGAGTTTTCCAGTTTGGCTTAAGGACTATTTTTGAATTATTATTGTTTTTGAATTCATGTGGTTAAATTTGTAGAAACAGAAGGGGGAATGTTATTTCTGATTTTCAGTTGTAATAGAATTCTATTTCTTTGGTTTCTGTTTATTGATTTTTTCCTCTGATTATTCTGTTCTTTCTCTCTTAATCTGTTTTTCTAGGCATTTTCCAATAACCAATGAGAGATTTTATATATATACACATGTATGTGTGTATGTGTGATGACTTGCAGACCAGAAGAACCAGTGGTGTAATTCTGGTCTGAGTCTTAAGCCCTGAGAACCAAAAGAACTAATATTGTAAATTCACTATTGTGATCAGAAGATAAATGTCATGCATCAAGACAGACAGAGAGAGAGAGCAAATTTTTTCTTCTTCCATTCAACCTATTGAATGAGGCTCACCCACTTTAGGGAGGGAAATCTGCCTTACTCAGTGTACCAATTCAAACATTAGTCTCAGCTAGAGACACCCTCACAGACACACCCAGAGATGTTTAGTCAAGTATCTGTGACCCAGTCGAGGACACATAAATTAACCATCACACTAATTTATTTGCACTGTGATTAGAGTATACAAACTTTAAAAAAATTATAATTTGGACCTTATTGATACTATATATGACTTTAAAAATGGCCATTTTTTGCTACTATTTCATGGGTATTTACAAAATATATTCTGATAGTTAAAAATGCTAAATATAGCTATTAGGTGAAACATACTAACTGATTTCTTAAAATGTTTTACATTTTAATTTACTTTTTTCACAGTGTATCACATCTGAAAGGGATTTGTTAACATTTTGCCTTGATCGTGGTTTTATGAGATTTTCCTTATATTTATAGCAGTTATTCACACAAATGTTCACTGACATTTACACACACACGTATACATACATATTCACAAACATTCCATTTCCTTGATATATTTTACAATTCTATTTATTTATTTATTTATCTCTACATTATTTTTGTTTATTCTATTACAATTGTCCCAATTTTTCCCTTTTATCCACTTAAGCCCACTCCTCCAACAGTCAATGAATCCCCTTCTCGTTGTCCATGTCCATGAGTCATTCATACATGTTCTTTGACTAATCCCTTCCCTGACCTTTCATCATTTCCCCCTCACTCCTTTCCCCCACAGCTATTATTCTGCTCCATGTTTCCATGTCTCTGGTTCTATTTTTTTCATAATTTATTTTTCTCATTACATTCTTCTTATAAGTGAGGTCATTTGGTGCTTGTCTTTCACTGACTGGCTTATTTTACTTAACATAATATGCTCTAGTTCCATCCATACTGTCACAAAAGGCAGGAATTTCTTCTTTCTGCTGTGTAATATTCCATTGTGTAAATATACCACAATATTTTTGTGTGTGTGTTTTATTTTTTAATATATTTTATTGATTATGCAATTACAGTTGTCCCATTTTCCCCCCTTCACTCCCCTCCACCCTGTACACTTTCTTCCACCCACACTCCCCCCTTTAGTTCATGTCCATAGGTCATACTTATAAGTTCTTTAGCTTCTACATTTCCCATACTATTCTTACCCTCCCCCTATCTATTTTCTATCTACCATCTATGCTACTTATTCTCCGTACCTTTTTGCCCATTCTCTTCCTACTACTCCCCTGTTGCTAACCCTCCATGTGATCTCCATTTCTGTGGTTCTATTAATGTTCTAGTTGTTTGCTTAGTTTGTTTTTGTTTCTGTTTGAGGTGTGGTTGTTAATAATTGTGAGCTTGCTGTCATTTTACTGTACATGTTTTTTTTTTTTTATCTTCTTTTTCTTAGATAAGTATTTTAATACATTCATCTACTGATGGGCACTTGGGTTGTTTCCAACACTTGGTTATTGTAAAGAGCTCTGCTATGAATGCTGGGGTTCATAAATTTTTTTAATAGGTATTTCAGGATTCTTAGGGTTATCCAAGCAGTAGAATTACTGGGTTATAAAGTAGTTTCATTTTTAGTTTTTTAGGAGAGTCCATACTGTTTTCCACAGTGGCTACACCAGTCAACATTCCTACCATGAGTAAATTAGGGTTCCCTTCTCTCTACATCCTCATCAGTACTTGTTGTTTGTTGATTTATTAATGACAGCCATTCTGACAGGTATGAAGTGATATCCCATTGTGGTTTTAATTTGCATCTCTCTTATGGTTAGTGATATTGAGCATTTATTCATATGTTTATGGGTCATCTGTATGTCCTCCTTGGAAAAGTGTGTATTCTGGTCCTTTGCCCATTTTTTAATTGAATTGTTGGTCTTCCTGGTGTTTAGTCTTTGGAGTAATTTATATATTTTAAATATTAAACTCTTGACCAATAGAAGATTGGCAAATATGTTCTCCCATACAGCTGATTCCCCTTTCATTTTGATGATGGTTTCTTTAGCTGTGTAGAAACTTTTAAATTTTATGTGGTCCCATTTGTTTATTCTTATCCTCTATTTCCCTTACCCTAGGAGTATATTGGCAAAAATGTTGATATGAGGGATGTCTGAAATTTTATTGCCTGTTTTGTGCTAGGATTTTTAAGTCCTTTATCCATTTTGAGCTTGTTCTAGTATGTGGTATAAGTTGGTGATCTAGTTTCATCTTTTTTCATGTACAAGTCCAGTGCTCCCAACACCATTTACTGAAGAGACTATTTTACTATATTGCATACTTCTGCCCACTTTGTCAAATATTAATTGACCATAGAGGTGAGTCTCTTGTAGGCAGCATATGTGTGGATCATGCTTTCTTGTCCATTTGGCTACTCTATGTCTTATGATTGTAGCATTTAATTCATTTATGTTTAAGGGTATTATCAATAGGTATTTATTCATGCCATTTTTTTGTACTTGTGCCCCCCCCCTCTTTTCCTTTCTTTTCTTAAAGCAGTCACTTTAGCATCTCTCGCAGAGCTGGTTTAGTAAAGGTGTATTCTTTTTAAAAAAATTTTATTTTAATCATTGTTTAAATACAGTTTTCTCCTTTTTACTCCCAACCCAGCCCCCCCTCCCACCCCTCCCCACTTCCCTCCCATTAAAGGTGTATTCTTTTAGACTTCTTTTGTCTGGCAAGCTCCTTATTTGGTCTTCCATTTTAATTGAGAGCCTTGCTGAGTAGAGTAGTCTTGGTTGCAGGCCTCTGGTATTCATTACTTGGAATATTTCTTGCCATTCTCTTCTGACTTGTAGCTTTTTTTAGTGAGAAGTCAGCTGCTAGCCTTATCGGGGCTCCCTTTTATATTACTTCCTGTTTTTCCTATCTGCCATTACAGTTCTGTCTGTCTTGGAATTTTGCCATTTTAATTATGGTGCATCTTGAAGAGGGCCTCTTTGGATTCTTCTTCATTTGAACTTTCTGTGTTTCCTGGATTTGTGTGATTTTTTTCTCTCCTCAAATTGGGAAAGTTTTCCATCATTACATTTTAAAACAGATTTTAAATCTATCCCTTGCTTTTCTTCTTCTCCTTCTGGTATCCCTATTATACAGATATTGGTATGTTTCATGTCTCTTGCAGCTCCCTTATCACCTGTTCATTCTTTCTGAGTTTCTTTTCCTATTCTTGCTCTGTCTGGGTGTTTTGTTTTTTTTTTTCTACCTTGCCCTCCAACTCACTTATTCGGTCTTCTGCTTCATCCAGCCTGCTTGTAATTCCTTCTAATGTGTTTTGTTTTTATTTCTGAGATTTTATTGTTTATTTCTTTCTGGTGTTTGTTTACAGTTTCTAGTTCCTTTTTCATGCTGATGTAGTTCCCTCTCAGTTCCTTGTAGTTGTTTGTGAGTTCCTTGAGCATCTTTATAACCATTAATTTGAATTCTTCATCTCATAGTTTGGTTACCTCCATTTCATTTAGCTCTTTTAGTGGGGAGTCTTCCATTCCTTTTGATTACATGTTCTTTTTTCCCCCTATTTTAGGTGACTCTTTTGTCTGTTCCTGATGTTTCTCTTTGCTAGCTGTCTTTGTAGGGTGAAATTCTATGATAGGAATTCTATGAGGTTCAGTGGCATGGTCTCTGATCTCCTTGTCTGTATGCTCTAGGTTTGCCCTTTCTTCTGTTTATGTGTGCTTTCTTGTTGTACTTGGATTTTTACTTTTTGGTGGTTCCTTTGTTGGTGGTTTTTCTCCTTCAGCAGTTATACTCATGTCTACAGCTCCCACCTACTCTTTTATGTAATAAGTTGGAGGGGGAAGGCAAAATGGGTTAAGACAGCAGAAGTGTATTATTATAAGGTATTTAAAGAACCAATCCATAGAGAAGATATAGTGGATCCTTTGGGTACATATAGTGTTAACCAATATATTTCATCCCACTAGCCACTTTTTATAAAAGGTGAAAGAGAGATTAAACTCTTTTTAGAGGGGAGAATGATTGTGAGCTGAATCCAAAAACAGAGTGCCTGTGCAAGGTTAGATGATTAGATATAGTGAAATAAAGTATAGAAACTAGGTGTAGTGTGAGAGACAATAGAGTCAACCACAACAATAATAATGCTCAGGGTTAAAGTGAAGTGGGCTAAGATCATGGAGGGTTGCTGTGTAGTATGTACACTTATATGGAACAATTATTTACAATAGTATGTAGGTTTTTCAATGTTCTCTGCAATATTTTGCCTCCAAACTTTATATAAGCTGGGATTCCATTGGTGGTTCACTCTGCTACTCAGAAAATCAACTAGGTGTTCCACCTGCACACTGGAACAACTGGTCTGTGCTCCCCTACCTCACTGCCATCTTCCTCCTTATCACAATCTTTATTCATTTCTTAAAGCAGTCCCTTTAGCATGTCTTGCAATACTGGTTTGGTGGAGTTGTATTCTTTTTCTCTTCTTTTGTCTGGGAAACTCCTTATTTAGCTTTTTATTTTAAATGAGAGCCTTGCTGAGTAGAGTAGTCTTAGTTGTAGGCTTTTGCTTTTCATACTTTGACTATTTCTTGCCATTGTCTTTGGCTTGTAGTGTCTCTATTGAGTAATCAGCTGAAAGCCTTACCAGGGCTCCCTTGTATGTTACTATATGTCTATCCCTTGCTTCCTTTAAAATTCTCTCTTCATCTTTGAATTTTGCCATTTTAATTATGATGTGTCCTGGAGTGGGCCTCTTTGAACTCATCTTGTTTGGGATCCTCTGTGCTTCCTGGACTTGCATGACTCTTTCCCTCATCAAGTTAGGGAAGTGTTCCATCATTACATTTTCAAACAGGTTTTCTATCCCTTGCTTCTGTTCTTCTCCTCTGGTATCTCTATTATACAGATATTATTACATTTCATATTGTCCTTCAGCTCCCTTAACTTCTCTTCATTCTTTTTGAGTCTTTTTTTTTTTTACTTATTTGTGTTGTCTGGAAATTTTTCCCTACAGCTCACTTGTTTCATCCTCTGCTTCACCTAACCTGCTTTTAATTCCTTTTACTTTGTTCTTCAATTTAGATGTTATATTTTTCATTTCCCCCTTTCTTATTGATATTTTCTGTGTCCTTTTTCCATGCTGGTGTAGTTTGCTGCATTTTTCTTGAAGCTTCCCTGGAGTCTTCGTATTTCTCACTGACATCCATGAGCATCCTTAAAACCATTATTTTGAATTTGATGTCTACTATCTTGGTTCCCTCAGTTTTGTTTAGCAGTCTTTCTGGGGATTCCTCCTTTCTTTTTGATTGGAGGTTTTTTTCTTTGCCTCCCCATTTTAGATAAGTCTTCTTTCTTTTTTCTGCTTGTCAGATTTATCTGCTTTGACTCCCTGTCTTCATGGTATGGTAGGAGACCTATGGGACTCAGTGGTGAAATCTCCTTGATCACCTGAGTTTGATGCTCTTGTGGTGTCCATTATACCTTTTATGTGGTTACAATTGGATTTTGGTTGTTATTGGGTCATTTTATGGTGGGTTATCCCTGTCTGACTGAGAGTCACTCCACCCTCCACATCTTATGTACTGTTGTATAGGTGTTGCCAGAACAAAAACCAAATAGCCCAGGAAAGAGGTTCAAACCCATATTGGTACCCCCCTCTCACAATTACATTATAATAGCTAATATTCTAATATTATTAAAGGTGTAAAAAGATTAAGACAATTATATGAAAGGAAAAATGAATATATGACTAACTGAAAGGAAAGTGGCTTTTTGAGGGTAGGGGGAGGGTCAATAATAAAAGTAAGGAATAGATACAAGGCAAAGTGGGAAATAAAATAAAATTTATAACTGAAAAGGAGAAAAGGGAAGGTGGAATTTAGTAAGAGAGGAGACGCATGTAGTATGGTGTTAAAACGGACATTTAAAGAAAATGTATATATTTGTATATTTCTAGTGAGAGAAAAAAACAACCACAACTACGCACACACATATGTGTGTATGTGTATATACATACTAATTATATATAATACAATATAATATAATTAATATAATATAATAATATGGCCCTAATTGCAGAAAAATATCTACCACAGAGATATCAACAAAAATGAGCTAAGATTTATATAGGTGAAATGGGATAAGAGGGCACAAGGAAAGAAAGAAGAGCTTAAGAGATATCTAGAGGAAAGAAAACTTATTTTGAGATGATAAAGGGAGAAGGGATACTAAGAGTATGGGATGAAAATCAGGCTAAAACAGGGGAAAATTAATGTTTAAAATGAAAAAAGGGAAGGGAAGGAGGATGGCAAAATGCAGTAGGAGAGGGGAACAATGAAATTGAGATTTGAAATACAAAGGTAGTCATCATCTGGAAATAAGATCAAAGAACTGTAACAACAACCACTTTATGCACTACTTATGAGCAAAGATTGATAAGATGGAAAGAGAATAAGGGTATTTTAAAAATATTACTTATTTTTTTAACAAAGGGGAGGGGAGAGAGAGAGGGAAAGAAACATCAATGTGTGGTTGCCTCTCATGTGCCCCCTACTGGGGACTCAGCCCTCAATCCAGGCATGTGCTCCAACCAGGAATCTAACTGGTGACCCTTTGGTTCACAGGCTGGCTCTTAATCCACTGAGCCTCACCAACTTGGGCAAAGAATAAAGGTATTTTAAGAATGGGAGAAACAATGTAAGATGACTAATAACATCACAAATGGTTTTGAGAGGCTGGAAGGAAGAACAATAGTAAAAGTGCAGAATAGAAACAAGTCATAGCAAGAGAGAAAATAGAGTTTAAAACCAAAATATGACAGAGGATTGAGGTAATTTGGAGTAAGAGAAGGGAAGACTAATATATAAGCTTTGAAATAAACTTTATTGTAAACCTGGTACCATGTTATGCCCAATCTTTAAGGATATACAATGAATGTTAAACAGCTTTGCAGGAGAGAAGATAGTGTCTTATTGCACCTGTCTCTATTTTCTCTGTTCTGCTGGGTTTAGTACATTGGGACCCAGGGAGCTGTGTAGCATGCAGTTTCTGATGAAGGGCTCTATGGCACTTTTTCTTCTTTTCCGTAAGGAAATGTATGTAGCAGGAAACTCTTGTGCTTGACCTCACTGCAGAGAGCCTATAATCCCACAGGTGGGTTGGGTTCACCTGTCTGTGAAACTATCTGGCTGATTGGAGCAAATCTCAAGCATTCAGCTTCTGCCTTCCAGACCCAGTCCTGCCACTTTATCACAGGTGTTTCAGCCCAAATTCTCCACTCTGCTCTGCTCTCTGCTTATGAGTCCTGTTGGTTCTGGTCCTTCTGTTCCTTCAGTGTATTATTTGCCTCTGAGTTTTTGTTAGCAAAGCTACTACACCCTGCCTGCATGCACAGACCTGTGTACCTGGGTCCCTGGCAAGCCACAGGTATGCCTCAACTCCCCTTTTAAAAGTATCTCTATGGCCCCCATGCTGTAGCATGGGTACTTATCTAGGGGTCCTCTTCTCCATGTGTTCCTTCTCTCCCAAAATGACACTCTCTCATGGCCATGGCTGACCACCTCCTTACAGGGACTCCAACAATTTTAGATCATGTTTCTCTCTGAATCTTTCCTGGATGGTGTTAGGAAGATCCTCTCACCTGCACTATGACACAAGGATATGATGGCATTCTGTCTCTGCTTCCTCCAGAGCTCTTCAGCCTTGGGTCTGCCCATTCCTTCTGTAACAGGGTACAGCCAAGATGGGGGCCCCAAATAGGGATTTGTAATGGGGTCCAGAACTCAAGGTGCCCGGGAAATATTAGAAAAATACATATAGGATGTCCTCACCCCTACAAGTCTGAGTTGGGGGAACAAGACATGTGGAGCATAGCCATTCAGAGCTGTTTTGTATAGCAACAGCTTTGCAGCTAACCTCTGGCATGGTCATTTAACATATATATAGCCTTTAACTGGTTTCATGGATATGTTAAATAGCTGTGGCCATGCTTTGACCTAGGGCGATGGAAGTGAATTCTACCCAAAATATACTGGAGGCACTCCCCCTAGTTACAGTGCTTGCATGAGAGCTTGCAGATGATTGGCTCCATGTCATGGGGCCACGCCTGCCCAGACTCACTATGGCAGCCCAGTAAAGCTGGAAGAATACAGGAATGCTGGCAGGTGTAACTAATTGTAGGAGGAGTCGGAAATGGGGCTGCAGAGGAAGATTGGCACTGTGATTGCAACCCAGACACAGCAGCCATATAAAGGAGAACCACATGGTTTTGGCAGAGTGGGGACCCCATGGCTTTGGGGTGCTCCCTTTTGCCACATGGCTTAGGAAGCAGGAAAGACTTTGCTTGGAAAAAAAGAGGTAAAAGGATTCTTGCTGGTGGTCCATGAGAAGGTGCCACATGGCTTTGAATTAACTGAAGATTGTGGCAGTGACACAGCTAATGGTGCCGGAAGCCCAAATCACAGACTTCTACTTTTTTTTCCTGAGATATGGTACCCCAGACTAGGGCAGAGGGAGAAGGAAGGACTATTTGTTTATGTGGGTATTTAAAGGACTTGAGTATTTTAATTAAGACATTAAGTCAATACTCTAAATCTGTATAGCTTTTAAGTAAATAATTCCTTTCTCATTTTCACAAATCTCTGGCATTGAGAGACATCTTTCCTCTGGCAGTGGGCACAGTGAACCTAGTGGGGGGATCCCCAAAGAAAAAGGGGGGGTCCTTTTGGTAATAGTATATCATTTACCCCCTGCCCAGGTCTGTTCTGTAACACTCCCATGCTGTTTCTGGATTCCACACCAACCAGGCCTTCTCCCACTGCAAGGGTCAGCTGTTTCATGCTTGGTCCTTATGGCAAGCTCTGTGTAAGAGCTGAGGCTGACAGGATCCCTGATTCTCCCTTGCTGCATCAATGTCTGATCTCCCTGCCTTGTTGGTCTCAGTAGAATAGGGCCATAAGAGCCAGTGTATTTGCCTCCCTGAGAAAAGTTCAAAACAGACCCTTTTGGAGTTTCTCTTCCTGTTTTTCTCCTGTGAATATGCACCCTGCAGGGGGTGCTTGAGCTAGCTTGACTGTTTTGAAGAACTTCCCTGATGGATGCTGTGCTTGCAATTCTGCAGTAGGTAGGGGTTGGGTACCTCCTTCTCTTCCCAGAGGTTTGAACTCTGTTGGGGCAAGGAGGTTCTCCATGGCTGTAAATAATCTCAGGTACTCTTGCTTGTCTAATTCCCAGCCCACTCTCCTTGCAGTAGACACAGCCTTGAGATCTCCATTTTACTTAGCCCCTGACTTGCTAGCTGCACTGCACTGGGGCCTAAAAATCCCTTTGCTGTGCAACTTTCTGATCTCCCTGACCAGCTGCATTCAGTGGGAGCAAACTGCACTTTCAATGTTGTCTCTTTGCTGGTAGGGCAGCTGCACACAGGGTCCCTTCCTAGAATGTTTCAACTCCCATTTTAAAATGTCTCTGTGGCACCCACACCTCACTACAGAGTCACTGTCCAGTTGTCCGCACACATCACCTCTCCAAAAACCAAAAATTCTCTCATGGTCACGGCTGGCCACAGCCTGATTCTGCACTACCCAGGTGTGGTCCCTGATCATTTTGAGAGATAAGAGTCCCCCTTGCTCTGTCTGGCACTCTCCTGGTTGTCATTTGGTGCTGCAGCTATGGATGTGCTGCTTACTGTGTGTGTAGCCTGGATCTCCCCAACTCTTCCCAAGTCAGTCCTAGCCAGGGGCTGGGCTTTCCCTGCATGGGACTGGGGCCCCTTTTGCTGGGAAAAGAGGGAGCCACAAAGATGTGATTTATGACTAGTCTCCTAGCTGTTGCAGGTACCATGCATGTGGTGTTTCCCCTTTAACTTATAAAATCTCCTTACCACCTGTTGTGAAACAACTTCTGAACTCTTTTGCTTCAAAACTTCATATCAGCTAAGATTCCATTGATTGTTCAGGTCATTTGTTGGAAGATCAGTTAAAATCCAAGTTGTGGGAAAGAGAAAATGGAGTCAGCTTTCACCTACTTGGCTGCCATCTTCTCCCCCTATCATTTACTTTAAATGACACCTCATGGGATATCAACAAATCTTGCTGCTTTTTGTGGTATTATGTTTCTGTATCCTGTTAGTTTCTTTATTAAATTTCCAATCTTTCTTTTTAAAAAATAATATGGTAGTTAAGAGTGTGTCCCCTCTAATCCAATTATCCAATTTCTTTGCCCCATCCTGGCCAGTTATTCATCTAAATATCTGTTTATCTCTCTGTTGCAATAGCATAAGTTAAAGAATTTCAAAAATGCTTGTCATACAGAAAGCACCCAATACCTGGGTTTACCTGTGGTTCTTTTTTGAATTACTATCATTTTACGTTATATTATAAATAGCAAAGCATTTATCTTATAAATCATTAAGTAATAAAATTTTGTCTTTCAAATGCAATCTGAGGATTGACATATTTTAATAGGGTGAGTAAAAACCAATCCAAATTGATTTCCACTGTTGATACATGGTGTTTTATGTTGGGAACTACCCTGCCTGGTTTCAGAAGCTGTAACCTCCATGGCTAAGGCTGAGTACAAAGACTTTGGGACCATAAGTCACTAGGGAGACAAAGTTTATATTCGTGGCAGGGGCACTGCCTCTGCCCCCTTTCTTCTTGCTTGGCCCCAGGTGGATGACTGGTTAGCCAATGATGGGTAATATTCCTCAAGGGAGGGATGACCTAAGATAGGCATGGTCATGATGGGGCCATCAGGGAAGGACTTGGGTCATTATAGAAAAAGCAGGGGTGATGGACCCTCAACCCTCGACTCTGACATAGCCTGTGTTGTCACTCTGTCTGCAAGAAGTCTCTTAATCTCTTGGCTGCCTTAATTCCCTCACCTGACTTAAACCTGAAATAATGCTGGAGGGCAGTATGGCCCTTAGCAGGAACAGGTGGTTCTCCAGGGTGATCAGGCCTACGAAAGAATGCATAAAATCCCGTGAAACCTGCTTTGCTAAGAATGCCCTCAATTTTCTGATGAATGTCCAAGCATTAAATGAGTTTGTTTCCCAAAGTAATATCGCCCTTTAGCTATCTGACCCTGACTCAGAATAAGCCCTCATAGTTCTTTGAATATTATCTATTGTTTGATCATTACTGCCTGATGATGGCTGATGAGCTTTACCTGTATTCCTGTGCAGTTTGAACCCAATAAAAGCCTACTGAGGAATAGGCTCAAGGCCCTTCTCCTTTGAGAGATTGGCTACCTTTCCTTCCCAAGCATAGCATGTCTTGGTAGACTTATTCTCATCCGTGGCAAGTGGGGGTCCTCTACAAGTGGAGCCCCCCACAGTTTTTATGTTGTCTCACTCTTTTATGACTTTTGCTGGATTCTGTTTTTCATTTACTTATTTTTATTTCTTAATTCATTTGATCTATGATGGGACACTGCATGTTTGTTGGAAGTCATCATTCATTTTCAGAACATGAGGTATATATGAGAGGAAGCAGGTGTCTTTTAACTTTTCCTGGATGCTCAACACTAAGGTACATGTAAGGAAGATACAAAACAGGTGAAAAATATGGCTCTTGCTCTAAGACAGCTTACACTCTAGTTGAGAGATGGCAGAAAAAAAATAAAAATGCAACAATTATAAGTGAACTGGATTTAGTGAAAGTCTTTGGACTTTAGAAGAAATATAGAGAAGATGTGACTGTATTACCTACAGGAGAACCCAGAAGGCTGTCTTTTTGGTGGTACCTCATAGAATACCCAGCATGATATCCATGTGTCTGCACAGTGGGGAGTTTGTTTTCAGTCTGGCCTTTAATATCAAGAAAGGAATCTTTCCATGGAACTAAGAGGGTAGGTTCAAAGTGCACTTGGTGCCATTCTATACTGCCATCAACAAGAAAGCTGTAGCATTGAGCACCATTTCCAGGAAATAATATAACAAAAACCCCCACAATTTTTGCATATAATTATGGGTGGAAGAAATGTGTCCTTAACTCAAGACTATACTTTAAAGAGCTTGGATTAAGCACATAACAAATGTGAATATGTAGGTAGATTCCCAAAACAGAATCATAAATAAGGCCCAAAGAATGGAGCAGCAACTTCAGAGGCAAAATACACCACATGGGAACATGAATGATTGTTTTTTTGTTTTTTGTTTTGTTTTGTTTTGTTTTTGCCTTAATTACTTAGGATAAATTGAAATGAATATAAAATCATAATATACTTGTTCATTGATTCTTTCTTCTACCTGTTCAAGTCTGCTGTTGAACTTCTCTGGTGTTTTTGTTGTTGTTGTTGTTGTTGTAGTTATTTTGCCTATTCATATACTGTATTTTTTGGTTCTAAAATTTCTGTTGGTTATGAAAAAATGTTTTCTCTCTGTTGATCCTCTCATTTTATTTATATATTATTTTCTTATTTTTGTTTCATTGTTATGTTCATCTTTAGCTCATTGAGAATATTTAAGACAGTTGTTTCAAAATTTTTCCAAGTGAGGCAGACACCTATGTTTCTTTACAATTCATTTCTGAAGATTTGCCCTGTTTCTTTGAATGGGGAATGTTTTCCTGTTTCTCTACATGCCTTGTAATTTTTTTTTATTTGGGCATTTGAAAAGCAACCAACTCTCTCACCTTTTGTGCACTGGCTCAGTGCATGGGAAGATCTTCACTAATCATCCCAATGTGAAGGCTCATTCTCAAACCTAAAGGTCTTCAGGGTCTTCCCTGGGCCTGTGCATGTGCTCTTGTACCAGCCTTCTCCCAATTACAGTGCTTTACAATGTCTTAATTCCCCTATAGTTTCATCCTTGCTTCTTCCCCTGAGCATTGGCTACTCTATTGTATTCCTCTGCCCATAATCTCATGCTCTGAGGTGCTCATGAGCCCTTATCCTCTCTGTAGCTCTTTTGTTCTGTGGAATCTTCCACTGCTTTCAGTAGCCTACAACCTAATATCAAATCTACACCACAGTCCCATCAACACTGAGTCAGAAAGGTGGAAACCAGCTGAATGAACAGCCTGCAAGCAAGACAGCATATTGCAAGCAAGTACTATGCTTTTCTTCCACCCCAAAGGAGATGCTGGGATTGAACAGCCTCCTCTTAATGGTACCACAATGGAGAAGGATAAGGTAAGAGTGAGAAAAATGCCATGAAATTCCCTGCCATTATTAGTGTGGCTTTTTCTTGGTAAGGTATTTTCTTAGTTGCTGCAGCTTCTTAATTCATTTCCAGAATTTTCACAAATTACTTTTGTTTCTTTGTTGTCTATTCAGCATTTATGGAGGAAAACAAAGGCCTAGATCTTTCTAATTTGATATTCTGTTAATGTCACTCTAATATAATTATTTTTAAATATGTTGAAAGTCTAAATTTCATACTGCCCAACTTTACTGCTCAGATAAACATGAAGCCTACATAAAGTTCCCAGTAGAATAAATTTTCAAAGTATTGCTGCAGGAAGATTTCTAAGCCAGACTAAACCCTATCTCCTATGATAGACAGTATTCTGATGTCCTGAAAGGATAGGGCAAATTAAGATTCTCAGAATCTTGATTTTTTTTTTATTAACACCAATGTGTAGAGGTTGACTAGTTAAGATACAAAACTGATGGAGATATTTCACTTAGAACATTGAGTAAGTTTTTCAAAGCTAATAAAAAGAGACAGAGAAGGACAATTCACAATACTTAATGACAGAATTTTTAAAAGATTTTATTTATTTATTTTTAGAGAGAGGGGAAGGGAGAGAGAAAGAGAGAAATATCAATGTGTGGTTGCCTCTTATGCACCACCCACCAGGGTCCTGGCCTTCAACCTAGGCATGTGCCCCAACTGGAAATCAAACTAGCAACCCTTTGCTTCACAGACCAGTGCTCAATCCACTGAGTTACACCAGCCAGGGCTCAAGGGAAGAATTTTCCAAGAAGACATAAACATTATAAACATATGTGACCCAACTTGGGAGCACCAAATATATAAGGGAAATCTTGGAGGCCTTCAAGAAAGATATAGATGGCAACACACTTATACTGGGAGATTTTAACACCCCAAGTCAAAAATTGGCAGATCTTCCAAACAAAATAATACACAATGATCAAGTGGGATTCCATCCAGGGATGCAAGGATGGTACAATATTTGCAAATCAATAAAATTAATACATCACATAAACAAAAGGAAAGACAAAAATCACACGATCACATCAATAAATGCAGAAAAAGAATTTGATAAGGTGCAGCACCCATTTATGATAAAAAGATGCAGCAAAGTGGGAGTGGAGGGAGCACTTCTCAACATTATAAATGCCATACAGGAGAAATCTACAACCAACATCACAATCAGGTGGGAAAAACTAAAAGCTTTCCCACTAAGATCACGAACAAGACAAGGATGTTCGCTTTCACCACTTCTATTCAATGCAGTATTGGAAGTACTAGCTAGAGTGATCAGAAAAGAAAGAGAAATAAAAGGCATTCAAATTGGAAAGGAGGAAGTAAAACTATCACTGTGAGCAGATGATATGACAGTGTACATAGAAAACCTTATAGACTCCATCAAACAATTACATGACCTAATAAATGAATTTGGCAAAACAGTGGGATACAGATTCAATATTCAGAAACCAAAGGCATTTTTGTACACCAACAATGAGATATCAGAATAGAAATTAGGAAAAATCACATTTGCTATAGTAATAATAAAATTGAACTACCTAGAAAGAAACCTAACCAAGGAGGTAAAAAACCTTTATTCACAAAATAACTACACAACACTGAAGAAATAAATTAAGGAAGACACAAATAAATGGAATCATTTTCTGTGTTCATAGATTGGAAGAATTAACATCATCAAAATGTTTATACTACCCAAAGCAATTTATAGATTCAATGAAATCCCTATTAAAGTACCAGTGACATATTTCACAGATATAGAACAAACATTTCAAAAATTTATATGGAAGCATAAACAACCCAAATAGCTGCAGCAATTTTGAGAAAGAAGAACAAAGCAGGAGGGATCACAATACCTGATCTCAAACTATATTACAAGGCTGCTCTCATCAAAACAGTGTGGTACCAGCATAAGATCAGACATATAGCTCAATGGAACAGAATAGAGAGACCAGAAATAAATCCAAGTCTCTGTGGTCCATTAATGTTTGACAAAGGGGGCAGAAGTTTAAAATGGAGTAAAACTAGCCTTTCCAACAAATGGAGTTGGGATATCTAGACAGTTACATGCAAAAAAATGAAACTCAACCACCAATTTACACCATACACAAGCGTAAACTCAAGGTGGATAAAACACTTAAGTGTAAGTCACAATGCCATGAAAGACCCAGAGCAGAACATTGGCAGGATAACTTCAGATATTCCATGCAGCAATATTTTCACTGATATTTCCCCTAGAGCAAGGGAGGGACATAAAGGAAAGAACAAACAAATTGTACTTCATAAAATTAAAAAGCTTCTGCATGGCTAAAGAAAACACAAGCAAACTGAAAAGGGAACCAAACAGATTGGAAAATATATTTGCAAATGATACCTTGGACAAGGGTTTGATCTCCAAAGTATATAAAGAACACACATGATTCCACTCCAGGAAGATAAACAACTCAATTTAGAAACTGGCAAAGACTCGAATAGACATTTCTCCAAGGAGGACATACACAGGGCCCAGAGACATATGAAAAGATGCTCATCACCACTAGCCATCAGAGAGGTGGATTTTAAAACCACAGTGAGATACCACTTCACACCTGTCAGAATGGCCACCATTAACAAATCAACAAAGAAAAATTGCTGGCGAAGTTGTGGAGAAAAGGGAACCCTAGTACAATGTTGGTGGGAATGCAGACTGGTGCAGCCACTGTGGAAACAGTGTGGAAGTTGCTCAGGAAACTAAAAATGAAACTGCCTTTTGACTATGTAATCCCACTGCTGGGATTATGCCTTAAAAGCCCTGAACAAGCAATTTAAAAGAATCTGTGCACCCCAGTGTTCATACCAGCACAATTTACAATAGCCAAGTGTTGGCAGCAACCTAAATGCCCATCTGTAAATGAGTGGATTAAAAATCTCTGGTACATTTATACAATGCAATAAGAGGCAGCAGAGAGAAAGAAGGACCTCTTACACTTCGTGACAGCATGGATGGATCTGGGGAGCATTATGCTAAGTGAAATAAGCCAGGCAGTGAAAGACGAATACCATATGATTTCCCCTATAAGTGGAACCTGATCAACAAAAAAAGCATGCAAGCAAAGTATAAAGAGACGTGGAAATGAACAGACTGACATTGACCAGGTTGGAGTTGGGAGAGGGTTGAGAGGAAGAAAGGGAACAGTGGTCAAGGAGCATATATAAATGACCCACGAACAAAGCTAAAGGGGAATATGATTAAGGGCGGGATGTATGGGGGGTTCAGCGAAGGGAAGAGAATAGTGGGAAATGGAGACAACTGTATTAGAAAAACAATTAAAAGATAAAATCATAAAAAAGGGAATCCTGAGTTATTTTTTTGTTGAGCTAAGCAAGTATCTGAAGCATACTGTTCTCTATGCTCCTGAGCACTTTAAATTTTTTTTCATGTGACTTGTATTCCTCAATAAGCTTTTCAATTTTAGTAACATAGCAAAGGAAATCAACAGAAATTTGTCTCAATATTACAGTGAATCTGTTTTATTCTTTACACTACTTTCACTTCTGGAAGACAGCTGTCTTGTATAAGTTTTATCTTTCCCTTTGCTCTTGTATAAGAAATTTTATAGGCAGTCCAATTTATTAGATCACCCAGAAAAAGCCCAGAGATTTCCTAGTCAGATTTACTGAAAATGATTTTCCCTGCTTAGTAAAAAACCCTCTAACTCTCCATCATCTGCATTTCCTCATGCATTTGCAATGAGAAATTAGAAACAAATGTATATCTCTCTGCCTGCTTATTTCTCTGACTCATAAAACACTGGTTTGAGCATTAGCACTAATGGAGAATTTGTTCACCATCTTTAAATGGGTTTCTCTAGAAGTTATCCCTGAGAAGGATTTATGAGAAAGCAGTTAATTTGTGAGGTTACCTTAGGAAATAACAGTGTGAAATGGAAAATTGAAGCAGGGAAGGGGATGAAGCCAACAAAATGTGTCTTACTGGGAAGGTTTTACTGCTGTGGGCAATTGGAGCTCAGTTCCATGAGGTCATGTGGAAAAGGAGACAGAATACAACTTTAAGTTGTTTTATTCAGGGTACAAGAAGTTGAGGCTTTTGTATGTCACCTTCCCTTTGTCACTGACTGAGGTCTTCCCTTGAGGAATATTAACTCCCCAGTATTTTGGCACCTTCTATAGAAGGGACAGACTTAGGTAACTAGAAATTGTCCATTGGACAAGAGTCTCAACTATGTACCTTCAGGTGACATTCCTAATATCTGGACTGCACCATATAAGATTATAAGCATGAGATGGTATAAATAGGTACCAACCACTTCTGCTATGTTTCTTCTACCATCCTTCTATTTGTGGTAAAGAATAACAAAGTTTCACCCTTTCTTTGCAATTTTCCAGATATATACCTTGAGAGGTTCTAGGAACAATGGACATTATGATTTGGGCAATTAAAAAATGTTCTGGTGATCATTTATCTCAGTCAAGGCATTCCAAGAGAATAAAATTGTCATTCACATAGAAACGTTCATTTTCCCATGACCTTAAGGAGTAGATACAGTGTATACAAATACACTAATCCATTCTTAATGAACCAAAAAAAAAGCTTCAGAATATTAGCATCCTTGATGAGGTGATCTGCACAAACTGCTTTAAGCAGGGTGATATTACTGAAGCGGTACCAATAGAAGAACTCTTTTTATATAAAAAAATATTTTCTACCAACTACACTATAACTTTGTAAGGAGAATTCTGAATTCATGTGTACATAAAAGTATTTGAACCACCACTTAACATTCCAAAAAGCATATTTTATTTGAAAATTTTTTGTAAACTTGATGGCTCTGCTTTGTTCTCAACTCTTCTACCCACCCCTAGAAACAGTTGTGATGTTGGATGTGCCTCCATTGGCTAGAAATCTGTCTACTTTTAACTTATTTGTATGGGAAGAAAAACACAGATAATATAAGTAGCAAGAAGTGTTGCATGCACGTAATCATTTTTTTAAACACAATGTCAGCACCTCAGTGTTATCTGATACTGTATAGCAAAATAAAGTGCCTGATCTGGGTAGTGACGTTGGAAAGATATGTATAATTTAAAAACTCTTGTAAAATGTACATATATTTTGAAAACATGTTATTATAGGCATGAATGCAACATATTAAATTGAACATTTACTTTTTAATATAGAGCATTTGTTTCTTTTCCTTGGCAGATTTTGGCATCTTAGAGCCAACTAAGTTTTAGCTTCCATTCCAATTCTCTTTCCCTGAGGTTTTGGTAGTGCCTCTTTCTCTCTCTTGAATCCTCTGCACAGGCCAGCCTGGAGGCCTTTGAAATCTAATTTTGTTGACATAAAGAATGCCAGCACTATATTGCCACTAATTATTTACATATTAAGCAGGAAGATGGGGACAAATGAACCAGGTCCTGGAGAGGATATAGCAGAGGTGTGTGGTGCCGTGCCATTGCTCTCCTTACCAGTCCCACAGCAGACATCACTAATGAATCTTGCTTCTCTTCTCAACAAGCCTTGGTTCTGGCTCAGAATTCTCCCTTACAGAGTGATGAAGATCCTCAAATGGACCTGGCTGGCTTTCCATGTCCCAGATCAACAAGTAAAAGAACAGAACCCAAAGTATAATTCCCATATCAGTTAAATGGTCTTGTCTTCCAGAAACAAGAATTAATCTTGCTTGCTCTTGAAATGAACTCAGTTAACTGCCCTTAGGATACTAGAATTTAAATAAAGATTTTTACCTAACACAGCAAACATCTACACAGGGGAAACATTTATTGAAAGCCTAATATGTACTGGGCAGTGTTCCAGGTACAAGAGACAAAATGATGACTGTATGGTAAATGGAGGCAGTCTGGCATCCTCACCCAGGTGTGTGAGTAACTAAAGGAAGCAGGTTCCCATAGTTTTGAATGAGCGGATAAGTAGTGTTCTCATAACTTGAGAATGAGTCTAATAAATGGTCTTCATACAATGAAAGAAGGTTCGCATGCACAGAATCATGCTATGTTATATACTTTTTTGGCTTGTTGCTGGCTTTGTTTGTCTCTAGTACTTAAGCAAGTAGATGCTTCTCACTAGGGAGACATTCAGCTTGCAGCTATAGGGAACTGGTCTGCATGGCAGTCGCAAATTGTTGCTTAGCCCTCATTCAGAAAACCAACAGGCCTCAAGGTGGCATGCAGGAGCCAGGCCCACAGATCAGCTTTTCCCATGGGGACCCAGGCCTGCATTGTACCTAAGCTGCTTGAGCTGGCTTTTGCTAAAACTCCTAACCCTGAATTGAGGCAGCAAATGTTTAATGCATATCTTTGAAGTAACTTCCTAAAGTCGGTGCTAAACCTTCCAAGGATGGAGTGTAAACCAGTTTTTGACCATTTTTTCTCTTGCATTTGCAACTCCTTTTTCTTTGTTATCTGTAACAAGTAATCAGCAACAATCCTTTTCTTTGTTAAACCCGTGAATAATGATGAGGACACTCCTTAATGTATTGCTCCCAGAAAAGAAATAAAAGCCTGTCCAGGCAGGTTGGGGTGCTCTCCTCACTCAGAGAGTGACCATGCCATCTCTTTTATTTGCAGGACTTCTTCAGTCCATGTGAATTTCTTTGTCACATCCACAACACCATCGGACACCACTGTGTCAGAGTCTGCATCATGCAGTGAGAGTGTATTGCCCTCCCTTGAATAAAGACATGCCAGACATACAATGGCTCTGAATATTCTTCCATCTCCCTGAATACTGTGAACCTGTCAGACCTTGAATTTTCACAACAAAATTGGCATAGGCATCAGGATTCACTTCTGCATATAGCAGAGAACTGATCTTATTGAGCTCCCGGTAATCAACTGTCATTCTCCATGTACCATGTGGGTTTTTCACTGGTCACACAAGAGAGTTAAAAGACTATGGGTGGCCTTAATTATTCCACCTTCTCAACTCTCATGTCCTCTGGGAAACTGGTATTTTTTTACCTGCCATTACCCCATTCATGGGATGGCAACTCATGGGGTGGGGGTATGCTCAGCATATAACCCTAAAAGAGTCTTAATAGGCCTCCACATGGAGCCTAGGATACATTCAGGAATGGGGACACCTAAACATTATACTGCTAGGGAACAGTCACCCTTCTAGCCCCTACCCATCCCCTGTGTACAGTTTTTTTCTGGCACTTTCCCCTATTCAAATACCTATAGGATATTTTCTCCTTTTTGGGAAACTGACACAGCAAATAGTCCTCTAGACAGACAAGACAGGCCTCTCTGGTTATGCCCCCGGCTTTGGACAGATAATTTAGGCCTATCCCAGATGCAGTGTGCGTCACCGGGAGCTTGCACTTGTGGTGCCTTAAGGCCCACACTTGCCACAGACCCTGGCTCCTTCTGAGGCTGCACTGCCTCTTCTGCCAGTGCATTCAGGCCCCAGCAGCAATGTCTTCCAGAGCTGCCATGACTCTTCTGCAGCTCTAGGCATATCGATGCTCCAACATTGGATTCTTCTTCTGGGTCCCTGCTGACTGGATCCCAGCTCGCCTGCGCTCTGTGGGCCTGCCGCCACTAGCAGCCACTGCTGGATCAGCTTTTTGTCTGCCTCCCTATCAGCATGCTTTCTGGTGTCAGTGCCTGCTTCCCAGTCTTATGTCATCTCCATCCTACTTACTTGCAGCCTCCTGGGTCACGCAGCCAGCCCTAACAGCTCCTACTACAGCACCATGCCACCTGGCATACCACCACAAAGCTAGGGTCCAGAGGCACAGCCTTGCCAACAGGCACAGTGGCTCATGCTACTCACCCACAGGACTCCCCACCTCTTCTAATCATTGCACTCTGAGCAGAGCTTTGGCAGGTGCCAGCGCCACTGCAGTCAGAGCACCCAGCAGGGCCACAGTCCTTCAGCTAGGTTGCTCTGGCAACTGTGATCCACACTTCTTTAGGGAGGCAGGAGAGGGAGTAGGCGATCCCAGCTGCTAAATTCAAACTCCTCCCAGGTGCCATAGGCTGCTGACCTCAGGGAACTCAGTTCTTCCCCACCCCGCCCAGACCTTTTCCCTAAAACACTCACTATTAATGGGGAGGGGGAGTTGCCGCAGCTCTGCGGCTTGGAGACTTTTTACCAGGGTGCAGATTTAATCCTTCAAGGCTTTCGTTTTTGCCTTGGTGTTCACATAATTTTGCTGTGTTGGGAAGTGTTGGAACAGCCTTGCCTGGTTTCAGAAGCTGTAACCCACATGGCTAAGGCTGAGTGAGAGATCATGGGACCCTACGCCAATAAGGAGACAAAGCTTATCCCCCCTGGTAGGAGCACCACATCTGCCCACTTTACTCTGCCTGGCCCCTGGTGCATGACAAGTTAGCCAATGACAGGTAAGATTCCTTAGGTAGGGATTACCTAAGACAGGCACAATCATGAGAGGGCCCTCAGGGAAGGACTTTGGGGGGCTATGGAGAAAAGGGGATGATGGACCCTTGTCCCTTGGCTTTGACATAACCTGAGTCCTCATTCTGTCTTCAAGAAGTCTCCTAATCTCTTGGCTGCCTTACTTCCCCTGCTCAGCCTAAGCCCGAAACAATGCTGGAGGTGGGTGCCAGCCTTGTGGTGGAAAAGGCAGGTTCCCCCAGGGCAATCAGACCTTAGAAAGAATGCAATAAAATCCTATGAAACCTGCTTTGCTAATACCCTCAATTTAAATGATAAGGGTCCAGGCATGAAATGAGTTTGTTTCACCAAAGTTTTATGGCCCTTTAGCTATTTGACCCTGACTCAAAATAGGTCCTCAGAGTTCTTTGAATGTTATGTATTTGATCATTACTGCCTGACAATGATTGATGAGCTTTCCATATATACCCTGTATTCCTATGCAAATTAAAGCCAGTAAAAGCCTGTCAAGGCAAGGGCCGGGGCGCTCTCCTCTTGAGAGTGGCCATGCTGTACCTTTTCCTCCACAGGACTCAGTAGTCCATGTGAATTTGTTTTGTCTCAGCAACAATGCCATGGACCCCATGAACTGGGGTCCATATCAGGGAAGTGCAGTCTTCTCTTCTTCAGCTTCAGGGCTTTCACTCCCTCTCAGGGCTCTCAGAACTTTGCTGCATTGTGAATCACAGTCTTCTCAGTTTGCAAAGCTGAAATAAACATCCAGCCCATGGCACCCAAGGCTGCATGGGCACTGGGCTGCTCCAGGGTCTCCTCAACACCCGCAGGGCTTTCTCTACTCTCTTGGGTTGCCACTAGATCAAGCCAGCCCTGGGGCAGGAAGGTCAAGTCCCCAGGAGCCCAGCCACCCACCCAGGCCCAACTCTGGGGAATGCCAGTCAATAAAGTCCTGATGTCTACACCAACTGTGTTATGACAATTAAAGGCTTGACAGGTTCACAGAATTCAGCAGATGGCAGAATATTTCATGGACACCCTTAGGATGTCTGACATGCCTTTATTCAAGGGTGGGCAATCCAGTCACACTGCAAGCTGCATGTTTCCCTAGTGAGAAGCCCCTACTTGCTTTAGTACTAGAGGACAAACAAGCTAGCAACAAGCCAAAAATTGTATAACATAGCATGATTCTGTGCATGTGAGCCCATTTCATGGTATGAGAAACTATTTTTCAGACCCAGTCTCAAGGCTATAAGAACCCTACTTATGAGGCCCATTCAAGGTTATGGGAAAATGTGTTCCCCTTAGTTACCCAGACACCTGGGTGAGGAAGTCAGGACAGCCTGCATTTACCCTACAAGTAGGAACAATATGATGTTTATTCTTGGCAAATCCTTAGGCTTTCTAAACATTTAGTTGTCCAGTTATTTATAGAACTTTTTTATTATTAGTATCAGGCAACCATCATGCTTCCCTGAGTAGCCAAGCTCAATTCCTACCAGGTATGGAGAAGATGTACATGAAGATATTATCACCAAAGGAAGATAAAAAGGAACATGGACTTTGCATCATAGAAGTGATAGACAAGTAAGGAGGGGTTGGGTAGAGGAAGAAAGTGGTTTTGGGGTTTATCCTTGCTTATTCATCCCCATCACTATTTTTTCTTCATGGTACTTATCACAATCCAACATTCAATACATTTTACTTATTTATATGTCTCTCCTCACCTTCTCTGCCCCAAATGGAATGTAAGCTTCCAGAGGGAAGACATTGTTTATTGTTTTATCATTAATATTGGCACTGATACACTGTAGACTGTCCTTCATTATTTGTCAAATACTAAGTAAAAGGAATGAATGAGCAAGCCTAGTTCTATGGAGTAGGAACTTAGAGCTGGGAGTGATCATGTAGATCTCTGAGATGGGCAGAAATCTTGGGCAGCTCATGGGACTTGGGGCTGTGACCTGAGATTACCTTGGGCATTCAGGAATCTGTTTCCCCTCCACACCATCCACTGCACTGTGCCTTTCCTCATGTGTGGCTGCAGTGCTCAGTCCTGGCTTGTTCAAACCACACCCTCAGTTAGGAGCCCCATCTCTTCCTCACCCATCCATCACCTTTAATGGACAACTGGGAGTACTCTGAATTCCATGCTGTTTCTTGTCATTTGACCTTAAGCCTCCTGCTTCTATTGGAATAATGTTTCCCTCCTCATCTACTCTAGAAGAACCTCTTGTTCAGTCTTCAAGGTTCAGCCATGAATGGCCCTTTTGACCTCACTGAGGGACTAATGCTCTCTTTTTTTACCATCCCTTTGTTCTGTATCTTTGTCTATTAATCTTTGTCTACTCTGATAATAATTCTACTGCAAATGATGGCAAAAACTCCAGATACCACTTATTAAGCACCTGCTGTGTGTCTGGGTGCTGTACTATGCCCTTAACATTTGTTTCCTCCCTGTATTTCTCAGAACTCCACTTCCCCATGAGGTAACCAACCTAGTGATACTCAACAGATGGAAAACCTAGAGTTTAAGATTAAAAACTAACACATAGAGGTGACACAGCTTGCAGACAGGATCTAAAGATGTATCTGACAAAGATCATGCTAGTTCAAATATGTCAATGCTGTTACATTTCTAACAGTCTCCCCACCTGTAGCACAGGGGCTCCAAACTGAAACTGAGGAGTTGTATAAGCGTTTGTGATATTCCAAAAAGTTTCCTGGTAGACTAGCAATGTGGACATGCTGTTTATTACTCACATTACAGGGGAGTGGACTGAAGGCAGTGGGTGAGTGCAAGAGAGACCACACTTCCTCCAGTCTGAGGCTCATTCTAAGGAGTTCCAGACAAGGAGGCACATGTCTTACATGTGACTCTAAACTACATTACCTCAGTTGTAAAAGATCAAGAAGCAGTTACAGGACAGGAAGCCACTCCCAAAAGAAGATAAGGAAGGAGTTAAAATCTATTCCCAAAATAGTACACATTCCTTCTGGCCAGTGGCTATCTAACCAGCACTCAGTCATGGGAGGGGTACAGGCCATGTCCATTCACCCCATACCACCTGTTGGAATAGCTGCCATTAAGACTAGCTCCAATTCCACAAGTTTTTACTCCACCTGTTCTTGTAGGATGTTGGCTTGTTTAAAGTCCTATGATTTCTGTTGTACTTTAGGAGTCCCTCATATGTGCCCACAAATTTGTTAAATATAATAGGCTGTCACTGTTTCTTTGCACATACCTGCTGGGGCCTGTGGGGTCCCATGTGGGCATCTCTGGGGTGGGTATTGTCTTTTGGGCCCTGGGCCTCCACCAGGTATCATGTTTTCTCCTTCTAGATACTGATCCTTACAAATGGCCTATGGCTTTTAGAGGGAGACTACAGGTCCCCCAGGCCCTTCCCCTGTTGTTCCACTCTGGAAAGAAAGGCCTCAAACTCATGTTTACTTCATCTAAATATTTTAGAGTAAAATACCTTTTTCATTTTATCACCTCACTGTTGATTTCCATAAGAGTCATACACATGCCCTGGGGACTACGGACATCATGCCAGACCATCCCAGTGTTGCCACAGTGAACTGAGAGCTTCTTTCCCTGAGGGTAGTGGCTGAGGTATGGTTCCTGGGTGTGCCCACTGCCCCAGATGCTCCACTCTTGGCAGGGACAGCCCCCAACAAACACTTTCTATTACCTAAACATATATTGCCCAGCTTGTGTGCACAAATAGAAGGCTCTTCAGGCTCCCTCCAAAGAGGGTTCTGGTGGGTCATTGCCATGGGATGGCTAGATTGGCACCCAAACCCTTGCCCTGTGCACATTTATTTCAGCCTTTTTTATAGTACTTGGTCTGCTTTCTCTGGGTTGGGGCTAAACATCCTCAATACACATGTGTCCAGGGAATGAGTGAATGAGTCAAAAACAACTGAACTACATGTCTAGCCTCTTTGAACAGAGTCTAACATAGAGGGTTATTTTACTTCCATATGTTTCTTTTAGTCTGTAAAAATAAAAAATAAGAGTTTGTGTAGATTATGAATTAGAAAAAATAGATTATGTCTGAGTTTCCTTTTTGTGTAAGTAGAATTTATAACAAGCTTTTGTGCGAACAAACACAAACTAGCTAAAATATGAAGCTATTTGTTAATCAATCACCACTCAGTCAAAAGTCACTCTGGTCCTGAATTACAAATATGAAGTGTTCACACAGTGTTTTTTACAAGAGACATTAACTTTCTTCTGTTAATTTCTAACTGAATTGCAGAGTGATCATGTAACAGGGTGCAGCCAAGAGGGGAGCCTCAAATAGGGATCTGTAATAAGATCCAGAAGAGCCTGGGGATAATTGGCTCCACACCACAGGGCCACACCTGCCCAGAATCTGGCAGCTGTAGCCAATTGTGAGAGGAGCCGGAAATGGGGCTTCAGAGGAAGATTGGCGCCGGGATTTAAACCGAGACGCAGCAGCCATTGGAGGGGGGAGGGCTATGCGCAGCCCTGCAAGAGAGAACCCCACAGCTTTGGCAGAGTGAAGACTCCCTTGGCCCTGAGAGGAGAAGGAGAAGCACGCAGACTTGATGGAGTGTAGACTCCTGCAGCCCTGAGAAGAGAACCACGTGGCATCCCTGAGGAGAGAACCACGCGGCCTGGCAGAGTGGGGCCCCCACAGCTTTAGAAGGGGGAACCACCACCTGGTTTTAGCAGAGATCCAGGTGACTCAGCCGAGGGTGCCGGGAACCCAGGGAGGTCTCCCAGTCGAGAGGGAGTACTAACTGAGAAGAACCAGAGGACTACCTAAGCCATGGACTTCTATTTCCTTCCCTGAGATACGGTACTCTGGACTGGGCAAAGGGGGAAGGAAGGAAGGACTGTGTGTTTGTGGGTGTTTTAAGGGACTTTGGGATTTTGGTGAAGACATTAGGTCACTACTTTAAGTTTGTATATAGCATTAAATAAATGTTTCCTTTCCTTTTCACAAATCTCTGGCATTGAGAGACGTCTTTCCTCTGGCGGCGGACATAACGGACCCGGGGCCTTCTTTCAATAATAGTATATCATCCCAGGCCCCCCTTGTTGTGTGTTCTGTAACAATCAGAGAGTATATGAAATCTGCCCTTTCGTACCTGCTGAGCTTTGCTCTATGGCCTCACATGTAGTGAGTTTTCATTTAGATTCCCAATGGCTTTGAGTAAGTAAGATGTTTCTGATGGTCCAAGTGTCATCATTTAAAACCTCAGATGCTCTGCAGGATTTTCTGCCCAATGTAGATCCCTGTGCCTTTCCCTCTCCTTTTCTCCTGTCCCTTCCCACACTCGGGAAAGGCTCAATTTGAAAATCATCTACAGCTTCTTTGAAGTTATGCAGTAGACACAGATATTACCAAGTCAAGTTATCATAAAGAGAACCAATGACAAAACCAAGTTAAAAAAATGCCTCCATAGAGCTTTCAAAATACTGTCCATTAGACTGAAAATCAGCCTTCTTGCAATTGTCAACCCAGTTGGGCAGCAGTAATCATGTTAATAATAACAGTCATACTAAATTCCTCATGTCTGTATAACATTTTATTCTTCACAAAGCATTCTGTTTCAAACTGCCTCTTGGTTCTTTGCCATCAGTCTATGATGTCTATATACCTTTGCCTTAGGAATCACATATTTTCTGTCTACCCCCGAGGCTTCTATTCTGCTTACCAACATCCCTCTGTAGGGCACATGTGACTCTGATGTAAGACACAGGAGATCTGGTTCTGATCCCAGGTTGGATGCTAAACTTGCTGTCTGACCCTGGACAAGATTTTTGGGGGCTTTGCATGTTCATCTGAAAATCAAAACAATTGAATTGAATCAGTAATTATTCAGATGTTGTCTTCTCAATATGTGAAACAACTGGATGGACTGACTCATGAAGGAACGAGCCTGGATTCTTCTCTATCTGCCTTTTCTGACCTCCTCACCTTCTGTGCCACCCTTTCAGCATGGCTACACAGCCCCCCTCCCCAGGACTCCTTGGAAACATTTGACCTCATGACGTAAATTTCTGTTCATCCTAACTTTTTGTGACTCATTTTGTGTCATTTTTTCCCTCCTCTTTATCTATGTTTTTTTTTTCTTAATCCCTTCACTTTTCTTTTATCCAGCTGTTTTCTCCTCTGTAAATGAAAGCACTTGGATTCATTTGTCTCCAATAATGAATTGATATCTGTGGTTCAATGGCAGGAGTGCAGTGCTGCTTAGCAGAATCAATGATCAAAGGCTTGGATTTCTCCCCCCAGGCATTGCAGTGTCCTTCCATGGGTACTAAAAGGGTCAGGTGTGGGTGGTTATTTTGGCATTATTCTGAACTTTGGGGCTTCTACCTACTGACTCCTTGGGAGATTGTGCTTCCCACAGCATTGACTTATATAAAGCTTTCCTTTCATGCCACAAATAGTCCCTTTGGGCACTAAGCAGAGACAAAGTACCTCCATAAGGAGACCTTGTTACACAGTCTGTCACACATTTGTTTTGAATTGTCACCAGTGGACAGGAAATCTCCAAATTACAACAAATTACTTGCTTTCCCCCAGGAAAGAATGCTTTTATTTGTAATGTAAAAACCCATGGGAAGAATTCTGTCTCTGGGTAAGATGGAGTAACAGGGACTTTATTTACAATATACTCCTATCTGAAAAAAAAAACCCAGATCAAATATATGAAATGACAATTTTTACAACAGTGGACACCAGACAATGAAGGACAGCAGGCCCTGAGAGAGAGGAAATAAATGAGGCAAGCCTTATGGTAGCCCCAGCTTACTGCCTTGGGAGAGTTTCCAGGTCAGGCTACAGAAAGTGGGGAGGCAGCTGGAGCAGGTGGTTGCCCTAACTGAGTAGACAAAACTGAGGATCCAAAGGCCAAGGTGACTAAAATTTACAGTGAGTAAATTTATAGTAAGTTTTGAAGTGAGACCTCCAAATTTCCCCAAACCCAGGGGCATAACCTGAAAAGCCTGTCCTGGGTGTCTAGAGGACAATTTGGCTATGTCCATCTCCCCAAAAGAGGGAGAAAATATCCTTTAGACATTTAAATAGGGAAAGGGCCAGAGAAAACTGTCTACAGGGGATGAGTGGGGACCAGAGGGGTGACTGTTCCTTTTCAGTATATTGTTTAGGTGTCCCGACTCCTGAGCTCATCCTAGGGTACATGTGGAGGCCTATTAAAGCCATTTGCAGGTATATGCTGAGCATTACCCTGTACAGTTGCCATCCCCATGACAGGTAATGGCAGTAAAAGAATACCTCCAGTTGCCCAGAGGACAAGAGAGTTGAAGAAGGTGGGAATAATTAGGGACCCACAGTCCTTGTAACTCCTCTGTGTGACCAGTAAAAAAGCTATATGGTACATGGAGAATGACAGCTGATTACTGGGAGCTCAATAAGGTCACTTTTCCACTATGTTCAGTGGTCCCTTCTGTGGTGAACTTGAGGGACTGACAAACTAATGAGATGGGAACTTACCACTTTGTCATTGATAAAGCAAATGACTTTTTCTGCATTGACCTTCCTCTGAGGAATCAAGCTCAGATTGCCTTTACATGGGAAGACTGATAATGGACTTTTACAGTGCTCCCTCAAGGGTACTTGCACAGCTTTACTATCCATTGTGGGATTGTGGCAGAGGACCTGGCTAAGTAGCTAAGGCCTCCAGAAGTATGCATGTTCCATTACATTGATGATATTTTGTTAACCAGTTATTCTCTCACAGAATGAGAGAAAGCAGTGTCACAAGCCCTATCCCACTTGAAGTCATGTGTCTGGGCAGTAAATGACACCAAGCTGCAAGGGCTTGGATTATATGTCAAATCCCTGAGGGTTGTCTGGTCCCATAAGATAAAAGTCATCCCTGATGTGGTGATAAATAAAATTCAGGCATATTCAACCCCTACCAATGTGAAACAGCTCCAAACATTTTTGGGCCTGTTGGGGTACAGGAGAGCATTGTACTCCATCTAGCCCAGGTCGTTCATCCCTTGTATTCTTTGGTGAAAAACAGAGCGAATTGGGACTGGACCCAGACTTCAGAACAAGCGTTCCAAGGAACAAAGTGCATCATTAAGTGCTCCCAGGCTTCACATGCTCTGAACCCTGTTAAACCCTGTGGGCTAGATGTCCATGTGATACAGAAAAACTTTGAATGGGGTTTGTGGCAGCAATCATAGCTATGTCAACCACTGGGTTTCTGGTCTCAAGTATGGAAGGAAGCAGAGGTATGGTGCTTCTTGACTGAAAAGCAATTGGCAGCAATATATGCTGCCCTGTTAGCCATGGAGGCTATAACAGGAACTACCCCTGTGACAGTTGGGACCATGTATTGTAGGGTGGGTCTTGGACTGGATGGCCAAGCCTCTTAGTGGTATGGCTCAGGCACCGATGTTGGCTAAGTTGGGGGCTTATCTGCAACAAAGGAGTACTCTGTACACTAACCACTTGTGGGCTGAGCTACAGGAAATGCTAAGTGCTGTTACTTGTGTAGATGAGAAATCTACTGCTCCTGTTCCTGTAGAAGAAATGGAAGCTAACCCCTCTCATGAAGGGTAGGCACCTATTTCCTCAGGTATATGGTGGGCTGATGGGTTTAGCACAGGCCACTTGTCATGTGGACTGGCATGGCAATTCAACCAGAAACATGCACAACCTGGTTTGACACTGGTATGGGACAAAGTAGCCAGTGGGTGGAACTCCAAGATGTTTGGCCTGTGGTTACCAATGAGTCACTGCCCCTGACTATTTGCACAGATAGTTGGGCAGTATACTGGAGGCTAATATTATGGATCTCTACATGGCATACGAATAAATGGATAGTTATGCATAGGCCAGTGCAGGGACAGGCCCTGTGGTAAGATCACTGGGTGTTAGGTCACCAGAAACAAACTACTGCATATCATGTTACTGAACAGGTGGTGCAGGGACAGAAATCACTGACCTGTTGGCAGGTAGGTGTAACTGGGTTCATATCTAGTTCAGAGGGATATAAATATGCTATTACAGGTGTGGACATGTCCATAGGACTTTTAGCTACTTTTCCAGATGGCACTCAGATCAGAAAGCAGTAATTGCTCTACCTGAGTGGTTATGTACTGCTTATGGGTGACCCTTAATCATTGAAAGTGATCAGGAGAAGCATTTTACTGGTGTTTTGGTACAACAATGGGCTCAAGACTTGCAGATTGGAAATTTTATGTGTCCTACCATCCTCAAGCTGCTGGAATGATTGAATGGTACAGTGGTCTCTTAAGCAGGGTCTGTGAGCTGCAGCTGCCTCCCTACCCTGAAAGGTTGGATGAAACACTAATGGACTGTCCTCCAAACTCTAAATGAGAGGAGTCAGAGTGGGGGCAGCCAGCTGTGGTGGAAACACTGCTCCACCAGACTGCAGTTCCAATTCAGATTCAGGCACAGACTAAGGATGCTTTACTAAAACCAGGCATAGGAAAACAGGAAAACACTCTCTTGCACACTCTGGAGATCCTGGAGCTAGGCCAAACAGCCACTTGGACGTGGCCTTGGGAAATAAAAGCCGCTCTCATGTGTTGGGTGACTCTTGTTGCCCTTGGGGCCAAGAGGTGGAGAGAAACTTACAAACAGTACCCTGGATGATTGGGACATGGTTCCCAGTCTTAAAGGTGACATATCCAGGGCCAGCAGACTATGGGACGTTTCTTTGTGGTACCTTTGTGATTTCCCTGTGGTCCATTATGAGTTGTCCCCTGTTACTGCAAGTAGATGCTGAAACCCCCACTGAGGCATGAAAGGTATGGTATTCTTGCCAGAAAGACCTCTTTTGCCAGTCCCATCTTATCAGCTGACCAGAAGCTCGCTTGCATATTGCCCAAGGGTATGACTTGCCTTTACTAGTGCCTATAACTGCTCTGTCTTTTGTTCTTAGAGTGCAAAGTAACACCTCAGGGACTGAGTTCATACCTATGCCTTGGTGGCTAACCAATCAGCATGCTGGGTCTGCACTGAAATCCCCTGAGCACATCTGCCAGTCTCCCATGGTGCATCTCTCCAGCTTCTGTCTAAATTGGGCTTCATTACAGAATCAGTGGAATAGTGAACATTCCTTGTGGAACACAATTGGACCAGCATCTGCACTGGGGTGAAGCAGTGACATGTACAGCCCCAGCCATTGGTCGGCTGCTCCATGAGGGGTGGCTTGAGGATGGCTCACAGCTGGGACTGTAGTGTTGTCTAGGCCAGCCCCATTCTGTATTAAAAGTCTTGAGAAAAAGACCAGGTGGGCTGGACTCAGGCAGGTCTGTGTCAGACCCATACTTTGGACATTGCTTGAAGCTGCAGAATAGTGTGTGGGCCATTGTTCCTACTGGGACCCTCTGGGTGTGTGGCTCACATAAATGGCCCTACTTTCATGGGAAATCAACTGGCCACTGTATTGTAGGGGTGGCTTTATTGCCTCTGTGTTTGTTATTGCAGCTTGGACTGCTGCTGTGGTAGTGTTTGTGTTTTGCTTGCTTGTTGCTGTGCCCTATACTGATGTTGTGATTTACAGGTGCAGATATCTGCTCTCCTTACCAAGGGACTTTCCCAGAAGATATCTTCATACAAGATTGTGTGGTGAGGAACACAGAAGGGGTAGATTGTAGAGTAAATGGAAACAGTCTGGCTTCCTTACTCAAGTGTCTGGGCAAATAAGGGAAGCAGTTTTCCCATAATATTGAATGGGCCCAATAAATAGTGTTCTCATAGCTTTGAGAGTGGGTCCAATAAAAAGTTCTCCTAACATGAAATGTGCTTGCATGCACAGAAATATGCCATGTTTTTTTTTTTTTATTGTTGTTCAAGTACAGTTGTCTGCATTTTTCCCCCTACCACTCCCCCCACCCCAGCCATCCCTACCTCCCTCTTTTGACCCTATGCCCTCCTTGGTTTTGTCCATGATCCCCTTATAGTTGTTCCTGAAAAGAGTGAGAAACATGCTATGCTATATAATTTTTTGGCCTCTTCTTGGCTTTGTTTGTTTGTAGTACTTAAGCAGGTAGAGTCTTCTTACTAGAGAGTGCAACTTACAGCATGTGAGGCTTGCCCACCCATGAATAAAGGCATGGCAAGCATCCCTGTGGCTCCAAGCATTTTCTTCCATCTCCCTGAATCTACAGTGGACCTGCCAGGCCTTGACCAGCTGCAACACAATGACTGTCTGAAAGCCCTGCCCCCAAAGATCCCACTCTAAGAAGAAAGGTCAAGGCATGGAGGGGAGACAGATTGGTAACAGAAGAAAGTCACATAGTGTGGACCCTGGAGTCAGACTATCTCAGCTCAAATCTTTCTTCTGGCACTTGCTAACTGTTTGGTCTTGGAAAATTACTTAGCCTCTCTCACCTTCAGTTGTTTTCATCTATAATCTGATAATAATCTATATACCAGGTATGCTGAGACATGAAGACTAAACTAATTTACCCTAATGCCAGTTGTTCAGTGTATATTACGTGTTATCTATTTTACCTGTTTTACCTGAGGGAGCTATTTTAACAAATGCTTATCTCAAGTCTGCTCAAAGGAGGTAAGGTCAATTAGTAATGATGTAAAGGAAGCCTTACTCAGGGAATGGCTGTTAAATTGAGCCTGTACATGTACAAAATTTTCAGGATGATCAACACAAAAAAGGTATTAAAAACACAGGAGCATCCTGTTCAAAACCAATCAGAGGCAAAATCATGTGCTTTAGTATGGAGTGCCATGTGATGTTATGGAGAAGTGGGAAAGGAAGGGTTAATATTTCACACACCACACAAAAATCTGTCTTCCCTTGTTCTGCTCTCTGTGCTTCTCTCCCTACTTTGCTCCCTGGGAGTGTGATTTAGCAGGGCTGTATCATTACCAGGGCTGTATCCCCTGGCTCTGTTTCCCCTGCACCCCTGCCAGGCCTGCCACAGGATTCTTCAAAGAGAGCCAGGTCACCAGCTCCCTTCCATGCCAAACAGAGGAGATAGAGCATCCCCGGAATGGTGAACATCTTTGAAGGTAAGGGGGAAGAAGAAGAGAGAGTTTGAGATGTTGATGCTCTTAGAAACCATCTGTATGTTGTCTTGACCAGGTGGAATCCCTGAACCACAGCTGTGTATCCAGATTCCATGACCACCCTCCTCTTGCATCCCCAGGACTGGTGAGGAAGGTGATGACAACTGTCTTTGTTTCTAGTGCCAGGGCACATTATTTTTGTGGTTTTTTTTTTCATCCATTTACCCAAAATTTTGCAAGTGGTTCCCTTATTAAATTGTTTAAAATTACCCAGTTTTCATGGAACCTTAGTTTTCTGCCAGGGTTAGTGTTTATATTAGACTTGGAAGAATATTGCTGTTTTCTTGATGAGGGATACTGAAGCCCACAAATAAGGTAGAGAACAGAGAGGGGATAGTGGAGGATAAATGTGCAGAGTACTATCCCAAGGACTTAGGGTTTTATGAGGGGGAAAGATAGTTTGGAGAACTTTCTGGACTGTTTTTTTTTTTTTTTTTTAATTAGAAAATGATTGTGACAATTACCTAGGTGCAAAGATCAGATAAAGAGTAGGCTTAAAAAATAGATGATGGGGAAAAACCTTAGGAAAATGGTGGCAAGATAGGTGAGACCAGAGTTCACTTTCCCCTGGGCACAGGTGAAACACCTAGCCAATCTTCTAAGGAACAGAGTAAAAGCCAACGGTATCCCAGCATATATGAAGGTTGGAGGCCAAAATTGGAGAGGACTGTTGGGAACCATCCTGTTTGGTTTCAGAGACTGTAACCTCATTAATGGACAAAAAGGTCTCACAGCTAAGGCTGAGTGAAAAGGCCTTGGGGACATCAGCCACTAAGAAGATAGACATTTCCTTCTGGCAGAAGCGCAGCCCCTGTATCTCTCACTTCTCCATACTTGGCCCAGGCAGATGACTGGTTAGCCAATGACGGGTAAGACCCCTCAAGGAAAGGGTGACCTAAGACAGGCACAGTCACAGTGGGCCATCAGGGAAGGACTTAGGGGTCTTCAGAGAAGGGGCATAAAGACCCTCACCCTTTTGCTTGCCAATAGCCCAAGTCCTCATTCTTTTTGTAAAAGTCTACTAGTCTCTTGGCTGCTTTGTTCTCCTTGCCTGACTCAGCCTGGGAACTATGCCAGAGGCAGCTGTGACCTTGTGCTGGAACAGATGGCTCCTGGGGTCAAATCTGGCCAGAAAAAGAATATACATGGTTTCCTTTGAGGCTTGCTCTGCCCTGTTGCTATGAAACAGACACTTGAGCTAAAGCCAACCCTGACCAGAGGCAATCCCTTCAACTATTATCTATAAATGATGTCGGTTTTTCATGATTGTAGCTTTTGGGCATTGGTTGATGAGCTTTATGTGCATACTATGTATCTCTGTGTGAGCTGAATTCAATAAAAATGCAGGAAAAGGAATGTTCAGGACACTTCTCCTTTGAAAGATTGGTCACGTTTCCTCCCCAAGCAATCATTTATTGGTAGATTTATTCTCATCCAACATGTCAGGGGAGCTCTATGGGTAGAGACCCCACAGAGGCATTGAAAAACAGACAGTAAGGAGATTGCTTTAGGATGGTAAGGGCTTTGGGACTAGCATGGAAACCTAGGGCTCCTACAGCCCCAGGCCTGAAGCCTCCCAGGCCTGCCACAGGATTCTTAGAAGAGAGCCAGGTCACCAGCTCCCTCCCATGCCAAACAGAGGAGATAGAGCATCCCCAGATTGGACCTGGAATGCTTGAACTAACTTCGGGGAATAAAGACAAAGTGGAAGACCCACAGGGGTGGTGTGGTATTTACCCACCAAAGACTGTGAATGCCAGCGGGTCATTACCAGAGAACACTGGGGAGCCGAGTGATGCCTGGAGAAGGGAGGAGAGTTGGGTCATGATGTACCCTGACCCAGATAGTCTCCTGTCTGGTAGGAAAGTTGGACTGTGTGAGAGGTCAGGCACTTGTTAGGAGTGGCAGGCTTGAAAAGAAAGATTTTGTTATACATATATATAAAAAAAGAAAGGCTCTTGGTGGCTGTTTATGGAACTCTCTTGCAGCTGCTGCCCCTGCCACCTCAGTCATGTGCTCCGGCAGCCACTGCAGCCTTAACCTCAGCTGCACCTCTGACACCAGTGATGTGAGCACTACACCCCCACTGCCAGCAGCCACAGCCCCACTCCCACCCCTGCCGCCATGACCAATACTTTGGCTGTACCCCTGCTCTGTGACTCAGTGGCAGAAGCCACATGCCTTTGCCTGCTGCCGCAGCAGGGCACAGCCACCCCTGCCATGGCTATGCCCCTGACCTATGTGGCTGGACTGGCTCTGTAAGAGGAAAAAAGATGCACCTCCACAGAGAAGAGAAGCAGGGCTCAGAGAGTTAGCAATCCTCAGAAAGACTTAACTCAGGGAGGGAGCTGAACTACCCTTCAATGAGGAGACTTTGAGAGTGCCTAGCACCTAGGAGAGCAAAGAGCAAGAAGGCTGGGTGTGAGTTGCCTGTAATTGGTGCACCTCAAGGACAGCACAAGTGGTGAATTGAAGGCGTTGGCCTGGTGCAAAAGGACACTGGGTGTCCTGCAGCAAATTGAGGAACTGGGCTAGAGGCTGGGCAACTGTGAAGAGTGCGGCCCAGACCTAACCCCATCCTTGCAAAACAACAGGAAGGTAGAAAAGTGAAACCAAACCCCAGTCAACCTGCTGCAGCCTGGAAGACCAGCAGAACTGCCTTGCTGGTTAGTCAGCAAGAGGCTTCTTTCTCCCTTTCTTTCTTTCTTCTTTCTTTCTTTCTCTTTCTTTCTTTCTTTCTTCTTTCTTTCATTCTTTTTCTGTCTTTCCTTCTTTTCTTTCTCTTCCTTTTCTTCCTTTTCTTTCCTTTTCTTCCTTCTCCTTTTCTTTTTCTTTTCTTTTTCTTTTCTTTCTTTTCTTTTCTTTTCTTTTCTTTCTTTTCTTTTCTCTCCTCCAAGTGAGACAATAAGACCTGGAGCTTTTAAAGGACCAGAGTCAGACTCAAAGGACATGATCACAAGGCTATACCCCAACAACTGAGAAACTGATGTGACAGAACATAGCTGAGCAGCAGTAGCCATTCTTAGGTAGGAGCTGCACCAGACAGCCATTCCAGATAGCGGCCTTTCCCAGATAAGCAGTTATCTCAAGGTTGCTACACTAACACCCATTTTAGCAGCTGC
Organism: Phyllostomus discolor; assembly: GCF_004126475.2. NCBI lineage: Eukaryota > Metazoa > Chordata > Mammalia > Chiroptera > Phyllostomidae > Phyllostomus > Phyllostomus discolor. Next base: position 61,011,202 of record NC_040911.2, on the reverse strand, counting down.
ACTCCTTCCCCTCCTCCTTCTGCCATGTAACAAGCATATAAAGAAGTCTCCAGCTTAAGCTCATTGCCCAGAATTTGGATTTTTATCTCCTCTGGGTCCGCATGAGTGAATAAACCCCACTTCATAAACTCCCAGGCCATCTGAGTCGTCTTTTCTGTAACACTGAGACAAATTTCATTTTGTTATTTTGGAGAACTTGCAAGTTATTGTTTATTTGTATTATTATTATTTTCATTATTTTTACTGCTTTTATTTTATTAGTATTTTTTATTTCTCTTCTTTATTTTTGGTTTTCCTCATTTTATTTGTTTGTTTAATTGCATCGTTTGACTGTTTTTCCTCATTATCTCTTTCATAGTTCATTTTTAATTTTCCTTCTTTCACTTCATTTGTGTTCCAATAGCACACTACTCTAGATTGTGTACTTCCTATTCTTGTTATTCAGATCATATAGTCTCTGTAATATGATTGTTGTCCCAGTATTATTGTAAATAATTGTTGTTTCATATAATTGTAAATACTACATAGCACCCCTCTTGGATCTTAGCCCATTTCACTATCTTCTGGAACATTATTACTGTTGTGATTAACTCTATTCTCTCACACACTATGCTTATTTTCTATCCTTTACTCTCACTATATCTCATAATTTGACCTCCCACAAGCTCTCTGTTTTCCGGATTCAACTCACAATCCTTCCCTCCTGTAACAAAAGTCTTATCTTTTTTCCACATTTCCTAAAAAGTGGCTGGTTGGGTGAAATAATACAGTTAACTCTATACTTACCCAAATGATCTCCTATATCTTCCCTATGGATTGGTACTTTAAGTCCTTTAGAATATGAATCTGATCTTTTAACCCATTTTGCCTTCACCCTCCAACTGATCACATAAAAGAGTAGGTGGGAGCTGTGAACATCAGTATTCCTTCTGGAAGAGAGAAACCACCAACAAAGGAACCACCAAAAGATAATAAAAGAAGATGGTGAAGGAGTGAGTAAAAGCCACACTAACTTCAAGCCAGGACCAATATGGAATTGCAACTAAATGATGGAGAAATTATTCAGAACAAATGCTAAATACTAGTAAGAGAGAAGCTTCAACACCTTGGACAGACAGAAGAATCAACTTCAACAAAACCTGTCTACACCTGCACAACAGCATAAAAGATGTGGTGACGTGGTGGGCATGAGGCCCTCAGTTAAGCAGCTGGAGGGAAGAACCCACCAAAGAAAGACCTAAGAACAGTCAAAACCCGAAGACATCCAGAGAGCCAAAATAAATGACAGCCCAAGAGCAGCAAGTTCAGAAGATCAAGATGACTGCACCATTGAATCTCACAGGTCTTCTGCCATAGATAACACCACAAACCCAGGGAGTCAGAAAAGATCAATTTAAGAAGCAGAGGCTAACAAGAAGAGGCTCACGAACAATTGAAAGACAAAGAAACAAACGCCAAATGAAAGGAAAGGAGGAAGCCTCAGAAAGAATGCTAAATGCAAAAGAGTCAATTCAACTATCAGATACTGACCTCACAGCAATGGTTATAAGGAAGCTCAATTAGCTCACAAAGAATTACCAAAAATTACAGGGAAACTATAATGAACTCACTGAAAATTATATCAACATAAAAAGGAAATAGAAACTATCAACATGGGCCAAGAGGAAATGAAGAATACTTTTCTGAACTCCAGTAGAAGGAATCAAAGGCAGTTTCGATGAAGTACAGGATCAGATCAGCTAGCTGGAGGAAAAGGTAGAAAGAAACAGCAAGAATAAGCAAGAAAAAAGAAAGAGGCTCAGAAAGAATGAGGAGGTGTTAAGGGAAATGCAGGAGAACAGGAAACATAATAATATCCGTAATAACAGGCATACCAGAAGGAGAAGAAGGAGAGCAAGGGATAGAAAACCTGTTTGAAAAACTAATGATGGAAAACCTCCCTAATTTGATGAGAGAAAAAGCCACACAAATCCAGGAAACACAGAGAGTACCAACCAAGAGGAACCCAAAGAGACCCTCTTCAAGAGACACATCATAACTAAAATGGCAAATTCCAAGACAAAGAGAGGAACCCTAAAGGCAGCAAGGGAGAAAAATGAAGTAACATAAAAAGGAGCCCCAATAAGGCTAACAGCTGACTTCTCAATGGAAACACTCCAAGTCAGAAGAGAATGGCAAGAAATATTCCAAGTAATGAAAACCAGAGGCCTGCAACCAAGACTGCTTTACCTAGCAGGGCTCTCAATTAAAATGGAAGGCTAAATAAGGACCTTCCCAGACAAAAGAAGCCTCAAAGAATTTACCTCCTCCAAACCAGCTCTGCAAGAGATGCTAAAGGGTCTGCTGTAAGAACAGGAAGAAAAACAGTGACAGAGAGAGAGAAACACAGGTAAAAAAATGACAATGAATAAGTACCTATCAATAATAACCTTAAACATAAATAAATTGTATGCCCAAATTGAAAGACATGGAATAACAGAATGGATAAGAATGCATGACCCACATATATGCTGCCTACAAGAGACCCACCTCAGAACAAAATACTTTCACAAACTGAAAGGGAATGACTGGAAACAAATGTTCCAAGCAAAAGGACATGAAAAAAAAGCTGGTGTAGCAATACTCATATCAAACAAAATAGACTTCAAAAAAAAAGCAGGCTGCAAACCAAAGTGTCACATGTTCGATTCCCAGTCAGGGTACATGCCTGGGTTGCAGGCCATGACCCCCAGCAACTGCACATTGATGTTTCTCTCTCTCTCTTTCTCCCTCCCTTCCTTCTCTAAAAATAAATAAATAAAATCTTTAAAAAAAAAGAGCCATAAAAAGAGACCCAGAAGGTCACTTCATAATACTTAAGGGAATAATCCATCAATAAGACATAGACATTGTAAATATATATGCACCCAATGTAGGTGCACTAAAATACATAAAGAAAATCTTGGAGAATTTCAAGAATTATGTTGAAAGCGACACAATTGTAGGGTATTTTAACACCCCACTGTCAAAAGTAGGCAGATCTTCCAAACAAAATATCAACAAAGATATTGAGACATTGAACAATGACCTAGAACAAATAAACTTCACTGATATATACAGAGCACTTCATCCCAAAGAATCAAAATACACATTCTTTTCAAATGCATATGGAATATTTTCTATGATAAACCACACAATAGGACACAAATCTCAACAAGTTCAAGAAAACTGAACACATATCAACCATTTTCTCTGACCACAAGTAACTGACACTAGAAACCAACCTCGAGGAAAAACACACAAAAACACTAAGTGCACATGGAATATTTTCAAAGATAGTCCACATGATAGGACACTAAAAAAAACCTCAACAAATTCTCGAAAACTGAAATCACGTCAAGCATTTTCTCTGACTAGAAGGGACTGAAACTAGAAACCAACCTCAAGGAAACAACTGAAAAACACTCAAACTTATGGAAATTGAATAGCACACTATCAACTAATGAAAGGGTCAAGAAGGAGATCAAAGAAGAAATCAAAAACTTTCAAAAAACAAATAAAAATAAACTCACAACAATCCAAAACTTATGGGAAATGACAGAGGCAGTCCTGAGAGGCAAGTTCATAGTGATACAGGCCTATCTTAAAAGATAGAAACATTTCAAATAAGCAACCTAACCCTGCATTTACACAAACTGGAGGAACAACAACAAAGACAGTCCAGGGAAAGGAGAAGGAAGGAAATAACCAAGATCAGAGCATAATTAAAAGACATAGAGATGAAAAGCACAATCCTAAGGATCAATAAATCTAGGAACTGGTTTCTTTGAAAAGACAAACATAATCAACAAGCTTTTAAGGAGGTTCATCTGGAAAAAAAGGGACTGGACCCTAATAAACACAATAATAAATCAAAGACAAGAAACTAAAACTGATACCAGAGAAATAGAAAGGATTGTAAGAAATTACTCTGAAGAACTATATGCCAAAATATTTGACAACCTAGATGAAATAGACAAATTTCTAGAAAAATATAATCTTTGAAAAACCAATGGAGAAGAAGCAGAAAGCCTGAAACAGACCAATAACAGCTGATGAAATTGAAGCAGTAATAAAACAAACAAACAAACAAACAAACAAAAAACTACTAGCTCACAAAATCCCTGGACCTGACATATTCACAAAAGAATTTTACAAAGCATTTACAGAGGGGCTAACCCCTATCCTTCTCAAACTATTCCAAAAAATCCAAGAAGAGAGAAGAGTCCCAAACTCTTTATGAAGCCAGCATCATCGTAGCACCAAAACCAGATAAAGACACAACAAAGAAAGAAAACTTCAGACCAATATTGCTGATGAACATAGATGCTAAAAGCCACAGCAAAATATCGGGAAAATCATAGGAGCAATATATTAAAAAGATCATACATCATGATCAAGTGGGATTCATCCCAGGGATGCAAGGATGGTACAATATTTACAAATCAATAAACATAATATATCCCATAAACAACAGGAAAGACAAAAATCACATGATCATATCAATACATGTGGAAAAAACATTGATAAGTATAGTACAGATTTATGATAAAAACACTCAGCAAAGTGTGAACAGAGGGAGCATTCCTCAGCATAATAGAAGCCATATCGAAGAGACCTACATTCAACATCATACTCAACGGTTAAAAACTAAAATGTTTCCCACTAAGATCAGGAATAAGACAAGGATGACCGCTTTCACCACTCTTATTCAACATAGTATTGGAAGTCCTAGCCACAGCAATTAGACAAGAAATGGTAATAAAGTCACCCAGATTGGAAAGGAGGGAGCAAAACTGTCATGGTTTGCTGGTGACATGATAGTCTACATAAAAAAATCCTATAGATTCCACCAAAAAACTACTCGACCTAATAAATGAGTTTGGCAAAATATTGAGATACAAAGTCAATATTCAGACATCAAGGCATTTTTGTACACCAACAATGAAATATCAGAAACAGAAATTAGGAAAAAAATCGCATTTGATATAGCGACAAGAAAAATAAAGTATGTAGGAATAAACCTAACCAAGCAGGTAAGAGGCCTGCACTCAGAAAACAACACAACACTGAAGAAAAAAATTAAGAAAGACATAAACATATGGAAACATATACCATATTTATGGATTGGAAGAAGTAACATCATCAAAATGTACATACTACCCAAAGCAATTTATAGATTCCATGAAATCCCTATTAAAGTACCAATGACATATTTCACAGACATAGAACAAGCATTTCAGAAATTTATATAGAACTGTAAACAACCCCACATAGCCACAGCAATTTTGAGAAAGAAGAACAAGTAGGAGGGATCACAATCTGATATCAAACTGTATTACGTGGCCATTGTAAACAAAAAACCTGGTACTGCCATTAAAACAGACATATAGATCAATAGAGCAGAATAGAGAGTACAGAAATAAACCCAAGTCTTTATGATCAATTAATATTTGACAAAGTGGGTAGAAGCATGTAATAGAGTAAAAATAGTCTTTTCAACAAACAGTGTTGGGACAACTGGACAGATACATGCAAAAAATGAAATGAGCACCAAGTTACACCATACACAAAAATAAATTCAAGGTGGCTCTAAAACACTTAAATATAAGTTATTACACCATAAATGTCTTAGAAGATAACATAGTCAAAAAAATCTCAGATATTCCACACAGCAATATTTTCACTAATATGTCCCCTAGAGCAAGGGACATAAAGAAGACAATAATTGAATGGACCAAAATAAAACGCTTCTACATGGCTAAAGAAAGAGCATTAAAATAAAAAAGTGAACCAACTATGGGAAAACATATTTGCCAATGATACTTTGGACTAGGGTTTGATCTCCAAAATATATAAATAACTCACACTCTTTCACTCCAGAAAGGCAAACAACCCAATTAAAAAAAATGGGCAAAAAGAACAGCGTGAATGGAGCTGGAAAGCATTATGCTAAGCAAAATAGCCCAGGCAGTGAAAGACAAATACCATACGATCTCACCTTTAACAGGAACCTAAACAACAAAACAAAGAAACAATCAAAATATAGTCAAAGACACTGATATAGAGGAGAGGCTGACAGTGACCACAGGGGAGAGGGGAAGGAATTTCAGGGGAGCATGGGAAGGGTTTACCGGAACAAATATAAAGGATATATGGACATAAACTAGGGGGGTGGAAAGGTGAGGGAGGTGGGAAGGGATGGGAGGTGGGCTGGAATGGGAGTAAAGGACAAAAACTGTACTTGAACAATGAAAAAATAAAATTTAAAAAATGGGCAAAAGACTTGAACAGAAAATTCTTCAAGGAGGACATACAAAGGGTCCAGAGACACAAGAAAAGATGCTCTGCATCACTAGCCATCAGATAGGTGCAAATTAAAATCACAGTGTGTGGTGGATACTGGCCAGCAGTATCCATACCTGCTGCAGATGCTCGTCGAAACACAAGAAAACATACACAGAGACAACCAGGTCCTGTGGGGAAATAAGGACAGAATGGCCACTCTTTCTAGTGGAGAGTGCTCCCATCTTTCCACCCAAGCAGGTTTTTATTAAGAATACAGACACAGTTTGTGGATTCACAATATGGCAGAAAAGATTAAAGGAATAGGTAACTTTCAAAGGTGCTGACAGAGCTCCTTCTGGGATTCTGGGCAAAGTTTGGAGTTTTATCATTTGAAAGGACTACAGGACTCAAAAGGCTAGTTTTGGTTTCCTGTCTGTGCCTTCATATTCTAATTTAATAACATCCTCCAGCAAACAGATCTCACAGAATCTTGCATATTCTATGTCTCAGGCCCTGATTACCCCAAGAATCTGTCGACTCTGGTCTGGACTGCACTGCCCCTGTTATTTCCACAGGCCTGAGTCTGGCAGAGAATAAAAAGGCCGCCAGAAGACTTGGATTTCTCACATCTAAGAACAAGGACTCAGGCTTTGACAAAGCCGAGGGGGCAGGGGTTGATGTTGATCACCCCTTCATTTCTACAGCCCTAATTCTCTTCCCTGAGGCCTCCTCATGATCATGCCTCTCTTAGGAGATTCCCCCTGTGGGAAATCTTACCAGTCATTGGCTAACTGATCAAGGATAGGCGGCCAGGCATAGAACAGGCAGCATTCATGCCAGGGAAATAAGTTGCGTCTCCTAGTGGCTCCTGGTCTGGAGGTCTCTCACTCAGCCTAAGTCACAGGGGGTTACAGCTTCCTGAGACCAGGCAGGGCGGACCCTAACACAATGAGATACCCCCTTCATGACAGTTAGAATGGCTATCATAAACAAATCAACAAACAAGTGTTGGAGAGTCTGGGGACAAAAGGAACCCTAGTGCACTGTTGGTGGGAATACTGACTTGTGCAGCCACTGTGGAAAACAGTATGGAATTTCCACAGGAAACTAAAAATGGAACTGCCTTTTCACCTGGCAATTCTACTGCTTGGATTATATCCAAAGAACTCCGAACACCAGTCCATAAGAACCTATGCACTGCAATATTCATAGCAACACAATTTACAATAGCCAAGTTCTGGAAGCAACCTCAGTGCCCATCAGTAAATGAATGGATCAAAAAACCATGGTACATTTACATGATGGAACACTATACAGCAGAAAGAAAGAAGGAGCTTCTGCTCTTCACAACAGCATGAATGGATCTGCAGATCATTATGCTAAGTGAAATAAACCAGGTGATGAAAAACAAATACCATATGATCTCACCTTTAAGTGGAACCTAATCAACAAAACAAACAAGCAAGCAAAATATAACCCAGGACTTGAAATTGAGAGCAATGTGGCTGTAACCAGAGGGAAGGTGGGAGGGTAGGGGTAATGGGGAAAGGGACAAAGTGTTTTCAGGAACAACTATAAAGGACACATGGAAAATCCCAAGCGTTTTGTGGAATCAGGGGAGGGAGGTGGGGATGGCCCTGGTGGTGGATTGGTGGGTTGCCAATGTAGAGAACTGTACTTGAACAACAATAGAATAGCCAAACAAACAAACAAACAAACAAGTAAAATAAATAGATGATGTAGATTAGAGCAGAGAAGCAGAATCTGAGGGGTGGGGAAAAGGAGAATGAAGCCTAGGCAGTGTCTTGAAATAGAGGTACAGAAATGGGATAGGATGGTTTAAAGTTTTGTGTTGCAGGAGCCAAAGAATTTATATGTATGACCCATGGACATGATCTAAGGGGAGGGGGAATCTTGTGAGGTGGTGGGGTGCAGGGTGGAGGGGAATAAAGGAGAGAAAAATGTATGACAACTGTAATAGCATAATCAATAAAATATATTTTAAAAATATACAGGATAGCCTTGGCCAGTGTGGCTCTGTTAGAGCATCATCCCTTAAAACAAAAGCATGGGGTTCTGTTCCTAGTAAGGGCACATACCTAAGTTGTGGGTTTGGTTTCTGGTTGGGGCACATATGGGAGGCAACCAATTGTTTCTCTCTCACATTGATGTTTCCCTTTCTCTCTCCCTTCCTCTCTCTCTAGAATCTATAAACTTTTTTTATTTTAAATAAATAAAAAATATATAAAATATTTTATGGGAGAACCCTGGCTGGTGTGACTTGGTTGAATATTGTCCCATAAACTAATATATTGTGGATTCAGTCCTAACTGGGTCATGCATGAGAGGCAAGCGATCAATGTTTTACCTCTTACATAAATGTTTCTCTCTCTCTCACCCTCTTTCTCTCTCTCTCTAAATCAATAAGCCTGTCCTTGGGTGAAGATAAAATATATGCATATAATGTTTTTCCATAAAGTATCCAGTTATATACTGTGGAAAATAGGAACATTTATTGAAAAAGATACCAAGATGCAAGAGACATAGATAGGACAATGATGCCTCAGGCTCCTTCAAAGTAGGCACCTTGGGACCTTACACAGTTCTCCCAGTCACCATCAGCTGCCCTATCATATTTTCCTGAATCTCATCAGTGGTCTGAATCTCTTCTCTTTCAAAGGTGATTTTAGTTTTTGAAAAACTAGACATCATAGGGCACCAAATTGCGATGTAGGGGTCCTGAGTCACTTGGATGATTTGATGTTTTGCCAAAATCTCTACATGAGATGTAACTCATGAGTAGGCACATTGTCATGATGAAACTTCCAATCATCAGTTGTAGCTTTCTGAATCATCTGAATGTTTCTGAAGAGAAATGTTCAAGCTTAACACAAAATTTGATGCAGATTTGTTGCTCTACTCACTAATTTTGAATGTGATGGCCACATAGTATACATGCTCACTCAATGGCGTCTACAACCCTCACTGACTACTACAGTGAAGTCCTCATTGTTCACTTACACATATTCCAGCCCACTCTTCTTGGCTGTCAGAGTACATCAATGTCATGCAAACTGTTCTCATTATATTAACAATGGTTAGACTTTTTTCTGGACAGACTATATGCATGTGTGCATGTGTATGTACATATATGTGTATGAGAGAGAAAGGGCTGTCTAAAGAGAGAATTTGAAATGAGAGGGGCAAGAAGTTTTAGAAATAATTTAGAGGGAATAAAGACCTAATAGATTTATAAGAATGCCTTAATGTATTTTATCAACATAGAATTTCAAGATGTGGTTGGTGTAGGTGATCTTACTCTTACCTACTCCCAGAACCAAATGGGAAATACAACTGAATTGGAAATACAACTGAATTTGAAATACCCTGAATTATCAACTAAAGACCATCTGAAGAGATTTATAAACAAGGAAAGAGAGAAGAAGCCACCTGCAGATTGTTAGGAAAGGTGAAGATGTCAAAGGGGATGGCTTCACTCCCAAGGTGGGGCCAAGATTCAGGAGGGATATCTCAGCTGCAGGAGGTTCCTCCTGAGAGGCACAAAGACTAAGACTCAGGCCAGGCTCCCCAGTTTTGAGTGTCAGATCTGGGAAATGCTGCCTATTTAGCATCTGGCTGTGAAAAGCAGCAGGGTTTTGTCTGCCAAAGAAAGGAGCAGCACACTGGAGACAAAGGCACTCTCTTAAAAAGCCAATGTACAAATTTTGTTTGCAACCACTAACCCTGGGCTTCAGTGGAGGGAGTGCAGTGTACACTAGAGTTGCCTGAGGAGAGTCTGGAGTTCATGGCTTTGGGGTGTGATGTAGGGGAACAGGTGCCAGGATCCCTGTACTGAATCATTCTCTGATACCACATCAGCCATCTTCCTTGGATGGATCTATCTTCTCTCAGTGGCATTAACCTGAAGAAAAGCAATTACCCTGCCCTGTGGAATTTATCTCACCACACCCTGTGGCTGTTAAGCCTGCTGAGAAGTCAGTGGTATATAATGGGGTGAAAAAGTCTGGGAAGATTTAGGAGGTTTCAGTGACTGATTTTAGGGGGGAGTAATTCCCCCCACACCATACTGTAAACCTGACTAGTGTTTCCGCTTCATAGGAGAACAGATAGAAACACCCTTCAAGCTTCATGTAGAACCAACCTCTGGGCTCCAGAGGCCCTGCCTGCTTAACTAATAGGGTCTCTGCCCTGCCACATTCAGGGAAAAAAAATCCAATAAGGACTCAAATGTGTGGCTTTCAGGGTGGAGAATAACACCCATTATCTTCCCTGAAGTTTTAATGGAACCTGCCCCTCAAGGGGGACCCAATAGTCCCATACTTCTCAACCTGTCAGAGGCTCTTTTAGTCTCCGAGACTTTTCAGTGACCAAGACTGACAGCCACCCAGAAGGAGGAAGCAGAAGAGACAAATCCAAGAATACCTTGAAGTGTTTGCTGACCCGCCACTAAGTCCTGTACTGGTAAAAGCTGACCATGGAACACAGGTTGACCCTTCCAGGTTAAGGCAAACTAAGCAGAGGCAGCCAAGAACTGTGGATTACTTGTAGCAAAAAAAAAAAAAAAAAAAAAATGGTTGCTGAGGGCCAGTCATTGGCAGTGTCTTTCATTGTTTTGTATCAGAGTCCCTCCCAAGAGACCCAGAACCAATACATTAAGTGACAAACTTTAGAAAATATCAAAGCAGAATCTAACAAGCTTCACAAAGAGCATATCCAAAGGGAGACCACAGGAGGCAGTAACTCTGCTGAGACAATCTCTACATTTTTTTTTTATTCTTTTCTTGCACTTTCTTTCCTATGTTATTTTTCTTTTATGTTTCTTTTTATCTTTCCTTTACAGTTCTATTTTTATTATTATTTTTTATTTTCTTATTTTCTATTCTTATCTTGATATTTTTATTATTTCTTTTTATATTATTTTTGCATTTATTTTTTTCTCTTGATTTCTTTTTTATATTCCTCCTTTAATTTTACTTTCTTATTCTTTATCTTTTAAAAATTTTTTTTTCTTATTGTTCAATTACAGTTGTCCTCATTTTCCTCCCATTACTCTTCCTTGCCCTACTGTTCCCCAACTCCCACATTCAGCCCTGTCCCCACTGTTGTCTTTTTCCGTGGGTCCTTTACACAAGTTCCTAGAACTTAACCCTTGCCCTTGTTTCCTTCATTAACCCCCTCTCCCCTCCTCTCTGGTCACTGTCAGTTTGTTCTAGATTTCCATTTCTCTGGTTCTATTATGCTCACTTGTTCTGTTGATTAGGTTCCACTTATAAGTGAAAATACATGCTATTTGTCTTTTACTGCCTAGCTTATTTCACTCTCCAATTCGATCTATGCTGTTATGAAGGGTAAGAGCTCCTCCATTTTTTCCACTGCATAATATTCCATTGTGTAAATGTACCACAGTTTTTTGATTCACTCACTCATGACACTTAGGCTGTTTCCAGCAAGTGGCTGTTGAAATAGCACTGCTATGAACATTCGAGTGCATGAGTTCTTTTGAATTGGTGTTTCAGGATTCTTAGGGGATAATCTGAGGAGTGAAATTGCCAGATCAAAAGGCAGTCCTATTCTTAGGTTTTTGAGGAAATTTTGAACTGTTTTCATAAAGGCTACTCCAGTCTTCATTCCCACCAACTGTGCACTAGGGTTCCCTTTTCCGCACATCCTTGCCAGGACTTGTTGTTTATTGATTTGTTTATGCTGCCTATTTGGACTGTGTGACTAAGTATCTCATTGTGATTTTAGTTTATATCTCTCTAATGGCTAGTAATTCTGAGCATCTCTTCATATGTCTCTTGACCTTTGAATTTCCTCCTTGGAGAGGTGTCTTTCAGGTCTTGTGCCTTTTTCATGAGATTGGTTTTTTTGGTGTGGAGTCCTATGAATAATTTATATGTTTTGGAGATCAAACCCTTGTCTGAAATATCATTGGCAAGTATAATTTCCCATATGGTTGGTAAAGTATTGATTTTGCTGATGTTTTCTTTAGCCATGCAGAAGATTTTTAATTTGATATAGTTCCATATGCTTATTATTTCCTTTATATCCCTTGTTATAGGAGACATATCAGTGAAAATATTGCTGTGTGGAATATCTGAGATTTTCCTTCCTATGTTCTCCTCTAGGGCTTTTATAGTATCACAACTTATATTTGTCTTTTATTCATCTTGAGTTTATTTCTGTGTATGGTGTAAGTTGGTGCTTGAGTTTCACTTTTTGTATGTAGCTGTCCATATGTCCCAACACCAGTTGTTGAAGAGACTACTTTTACTATATTTTATGCCTCTGCCCCTCTTTGTCTAATATTAATTGACCATACAGACATGGGTATGTTTCTGGGCTCTCTATTCTGTTCCATTGATTTATGTGTCTTTTTTTATGGCACTACCAGGCTTTTTGTTTACAATGGCCTTGTAATACAGTTTGATATAAGATATTGTGATCCCTCCTACTTGTTCTTTATCAAAATTGCTGCAGATATTTGGTTTTGTTTATGGTTCCATATAAATTTCTGAAATGTTTGTTCTATATATATGAAATATATCATTGGCATTGTAATAGGCATTTCATTGAATCATTAAATTGCTTTGGGTAATATGGACATTTTGATGATGTTAATTCTCCTAGTCCATAACATAGTATATGCTTCCATTTGTTTGTGTATTTCTTAATTTCTTTCTTCAGTGTTGTGTTGTTTTCTGAGTGCAGGCCTCTTACATCCTTGGTTAGATTTATTCCTAGGTACTTTGTCTTTCTTTTGCTATAAAAACGAAATTTTTTACTGAATTTCCATTTCCAATACTTTGTTTTTGTGTGTGTGTGTGGTGTGTACAAAAGTACTTTACATTTCTGAATATTGACTTTGTATCCTACTCTTAAGTCAAGTCGTTTTTTTTTTTTTTTTCTGGAGTCTATAGGGTTGTCTATGTACACTATCATATCATTTGCAAACTGTGACAGTGTTACTTCCTCCTTTCCAATTTGAATGTCTGTTATTTCTTTTTCTTGTGTGATTGCTGTGGCTAGAAATTTTATACTATGTTGAACAGAAGTAATGAAAGTGGACACCCTTTCTTGTTCCTGATCTTAGTAGGAAAGTTTTTAAGTTTACCCATTGAGTATAATATTGGCTGTAGGCCCTCTCAGGTATGGAATTTACTATGTTTAGGTATGCTTCCTCTACTTCTACTTTGCTGAGTGTTTTTATCATAAATGGGTACTGTACCTTATCAACTGCTTTTTCTGCATCTATAACATGATTATGTGATTTCTGTCTTTACTTTTTATATAATGTATTACAATTATTGATTTGCAAATATTGTACATTTTTGCATCTCTGGTATGAATCCTGTTTGATTCATGGTTTATAATCTTTTAATGTAATGCTGGATGTGCTTTGTCAATTTTGTTTTGAGATTTTTAAAGTCTATGTTTATCAGTGATATTGACCTATAGTTTTCTTTCTTTGTGTTGTCCTTATCTGGTTTGGGGATTAGGATGATGCTGGACTCCTAACACAACTTTTGGAGTCTTCCTTCTTCTTGGATTTTTGGGAATAGTTTGTGAATGATAGGGTTAGCTCTTCCTTAAATGCTTTGTAGAATTCCGCTGTGAAACCATCTGGTCCAGGGCTTTTGGTGCTGGGAAGTTTATAATTAGTGCTTCCAATTTTACCAGCTGTTATAGGTTGTTTTCAGGTTTTCTGCTTTCTTCAGTTTGGAAGATTATGTTTCTAGAAATTTGCCCATTTTGCCTAGGTTTTCAATTTTGGGGGAATATAGTTGTTGTGGTAGTTTCTTACAATCCATTTATATTTATGTGGTTCAGTTGTAATCTCTCCCCCTGCATTTCTGATTTTATTTATTTGGGTTCTCTCTTTTTTCTTAATGAGTCTGCTAAAAGGGCTTGTTGATCTTATTTATCTTCTCTGAGAACCAACTCCTGGGTTTATTGATCCTTTGAATTCTTTCTCTTAGTATTAATGCCTCTAATTTTGCTCTTTTTGTGTGTTTTTTTCTTACTTCTACTCACTCTGAAATTGTTTTCAGTTGTTCCTAAAGTTCTTGTAGATTGTAGGGTCAGATTGTTTATTTGAATTGTTTCTATCTTTTTCTAATGATATAGACCTATAAAGTTCCTTCTCAGTACTGCTTTTGCTGTATCCCATAGGTTTTGGACTATTGTGTGTTCATTTTTATGTGTTTCCAGAAACATTTTTATTTCTCCCTTGATCTCATAATGAAGTCATTCATTGTTTAATGGCATACTATTCAATCTCAGTGGATTTGAGTGCTTTTTGAGTTTTTTTCCCTTGAGGTTGGTTTCTAATTTCAGCCCCTTATCATCTGAGAAGTTGCTTGATATGATTTTATTTTTTTGAACTTGCCTAGTCTTGTTTTGTATCCTATCATGTGGTCTGTCTTTGAAAATGTTCCATGTGCATTTGAAACGAATGTGTATTTTGCTTCTTTGGGATGACATGTCATATATATATGTGTGTATGTGTATATATATATATGTGTGTGTGTGTATGTGTATATATATATATATATATGTGTGTGTGTGTGTATGTGTATATATATATATATATATATATATATATATATATATGATCTAATGCAGTGGGGTGTTAAAATTCCCTAGTACAAATGTGTTGTTGTCTATATCTTTCTCGAAGTCCTCCAAGATTGTGTTTATATATTTGGTGGCTCCTGTGTTGGGTACATATATATTTACAATGTTTATGTCCTCTTAATGGAGTCTTCCCTTGAGTAATATGATGTGTCCTTCTATGTCTTATTTTATGGTCTTTGTTTTAAAATCTATTGTGCCCAATATAAGTATTGCTATCCCAGCTTTATTTTCCTGTCCAATTGCTTGGAGTATTTTCTTTTCCAACTCTTCACTTTCAGTCTGTATAGGACTTTTGTTCTGAGGTGGGTCTCTTGTAGGCAGTATATGTATGGGTCATATTTACACATCTCTTCAGCTACTATATGTCTTTTGATTTGACCATTTAATCCATTACACATAAGGTTATTATTGACAGATACTGATTCATCCCCCCACCTTTGTACTGGTGTTCCTCTCTCTTTCTCATTCTTTTTCTTCCTCTTTCTAAAGCAGTCCCTTTAGCATATCTTACAATACTGGTTTTGTGACGGTATATTCACATTTAGACTTCTTTGGTTTGGGAAACTCCTTATTTCACCTTCCATTTTAACTGAGAGCCTGATTGAATAGAGTAGACTTTGTTGCAGGCCTTTGCTTTGCATTACTTGGAATATTTATTGCTATTCCCTTCTGGCTTGTAATGTCTCTGTTGAGAAGTTAGCTGCTTACCTTGTCAGAGATCCTTTCTATGTTACTATCTATTTCTCACTTGCTGCTTTTAAGATTCTATATTTATCTTTAAAATTTGGCATTTTAATTATGATATGTGTTAGAGTAGGCCATATTGGATTCATTTTGACTTGGACCCTCTATCCTTCCTGAACTTGTGTGGCTTTTCCTTTCTCTGGGTTTGGGAAATTTTCTGTCATTTTTTTCCCACAGGTTTTCTCTCCGTTACTCCTTTTTTCTTCTGCTATTTCTATGATTCATATGTTGTTGCATTTCATGTTTTACTGAAGTTCCCTTAAGCTATCCTGATACTTTTTGAGTCTTTTTTCATAGTGGCCCCCTACCTCTGTATTTCATTCTATGTGTCTCCCAGCTCACCTATTTGTTCCTGTGCTTCTCCCAGCCTCCTTGTAATTCCTCCCAGTGTATTTTTTCAGATATTGTATTCTTCATTTCTTCCTGGTCCTTGTTTATACTTTCTATTTTCTTTTCCATATTATTGTAGTTCCCACTCAGTTCCCCATAGTTATCATTGAATTCCTTGACCACTTTGTAACCATTTCTTAAAATTCTATATCTGATAGTTTGCTTGCCTCAATTTCAGTTAGCTCTTTTGTGGGGATTCTTCCATTCCTTTGATTGGGGATTCTTTCTTTGTCTCCTTATTTTAGGAAAATCTTTTGTTTTTGTTTTCTGTGTCTCAGGATGCTCTGTTTTGCTAGCTGTCTTCATGGAGTGGACTTTTGTAATAGTTCTGTGGACTTAGTGCAGTCTCTGATTGCCTTGTCTGGATGTTCTAGGGTTGCCCTCTCCTCTGCTTTTGTGGGCTCTCTTGTCATACTTGGGCTTTACATGTTGATAGCTTATTTGTTGGTAGGTTCTCCCCTCCACTGGGATTACTGGTATTCACAAGTCCCACCTTGTCTTGTATGTTGTTGTACAAGTGTTGTTTAACAAACAGTATTAGCAGACAACCAAACCTATGTCAGCAAAACAACCTCCCCACCACATCAGCAATGTCAACTGCAGTTGAGCAAAGATTAATAAAGGTGAAAAGAGTTTATGTATATTATAAGATATGACAAATGGAATAGGAGATGACTAAAATAAGGAAAAAATGTTATTGAGTGATAAAAGGGAGAAGAATTAATAAGAGTAGGGATAGCACTAGGTGAAAAAGTGAGAGAACAAAATTTATAGTGTTAGTAAAACATGAAAGGGAATGAGAACAATGGGTAAGAAAAGGGAAGAGTATACTATGAGTTTTGAAATAAAATTGAAAAGTATTGGACCAATGAGAGCAAAATTGCAGAAAAACCATGGCCTGGTTAATAGCAACAATAGCTAAATGAAGTTTAATAAAGATGGAATGGGAATACGAATATATACAAGAGCAAAACGTCAGTATGAAATGTCTACCACAAAGAAAAATTATTTTTAGAGGATTACAAAGGAAACTAATAAAGGTAAGGAGCAAAACTCAGGTTGAGAGGGTGTGGGAAACAAGAAAGAAAAAAAAGAAAATGAATATAAAATTCCTCACTCAACTGATCAGGGTTACTGTGAATATAAAATGGTATAAGACAAGTATAGTATTCTATGGGATTTAAAGTACAAACAAATAGTGAACAAATAGGAGTTCCATTAGAGAAGTACAGTAATTATCATGTTACTTCCCAGGTAGTCACTGTTTCTGAAAGGTAGAAAAGAAATAAGTCTCTTATAAGAGGGGGAAAATAATGTGATCTCCCTTGAGAAAGAAGAGTGCTTATGCAAGGTTAGATGGAGCAGAAATAGTGAGAGTAAGGGAGAGGAACATAACACAGTATAAGAAAAAAATGAAGTTTACCACAGCAGTAATAAAGCTCATGAAGATAGATAAATGGATTAAGACCAGAGAAGGGTGCTATGTAGGATATGGAATAACAATAGTATGGTAAAAATATATAATCAGAATAAAAAGCAAAAGATCAAGAATTGTGAGTTATTTGGAATATGAGTGAATTGAAAGAAGAAAAATTAAATGCAAAATAAAATGGAGAAAAACAAAACACACAAAAAAACTAAGAAAAAAATGAGAAGAAGGTGGGAGCGAAGTCCACTACCCCCTACCCATGCATGGAACACCTAGTGGATCTTTTGAGGAACAGAGTGAACAGTCAACAGTATCCCAGCACATATGAAGATTGGAGGCCAAAACTGTAGAGGACACTGAAAAATCAGATGAGTAGGTGGGATCTGTGAACACCAGTATAGCTGCTGGAAGAGGAAACCCACCAACAAAGGAACCACCAACAGATAACATGAAAGAAAAGTTGAAGGAGGGAGTGGAAGCCACACTAACCTCAACCCAGGACCGATCTGGATATACAACTAAATGATGGCAAAATTATCCAGAACAAACAACTGAACAAGAATGAGAGAGAAGCCTCGAAACCTCGTACAGACTAAAGAATCAGCTTCAACACAACCTGTCCACACCTGCACAACAGAATACAAGATGTGGTGGACAGAGTGACCCTCAGTTAACTAGCTGGAGAGAAAGACTCACCAAAGATAGACCCAACAACAAACAAAACCCAAAGACATACAGTGAGACAACATAAACAACAGCTCAAGACCAGTGAGCTCAGAAGATCAAGAAGACTGCACCGTTGAATCTTACAGGTCTCCCACCATAGAAGTTCACATCATGGTTTAATTCTATTCTAGCTGTTACATTGTGTCTCACATTTCTTTATTGTTCTCATGCCTTAGTCCATGAAAAATGCTCTTGTAGATCATGTATTTCTCTGAGAAATCCCACAAGGTCTCTGAGCTTGAGAATAGTGAAGGCATGGAGTAGAGGTCAGTGAGTCTGGGGGCCCCAGGGCAAGTTTATGCAGGGCCAATTTATGACTGCATAAATGGGTGAGTTCAAAAGTGACCTACTTTTTTTCTTTTAATTTTTTTGTCTTCACCCAAGGACATTTTTTCAATGCTTTTAGAGAGAGAGGAAAACAGAGAAACAGCAATGTGAAAGAGAAACGTTCCATAGCCTGGGTATGTGCCTTGCCCAGTATCTAACCCACAACCCTTCCATTTACAAGACAACACTCCAACCAAGCCACACTGGCCAGGGATATAAGTGACACTATCTTAAAAGTTGAAAAGAGAACACTGCATTGTACTAAACTCTCCTGTATGGCACCACATGACATAGATCTGGATACAGCCTATGGAGAAGTCAATTTCACCCTTCCCTGCAGACCTTCCACTCTCAAGAGTTGTGGGGCTAGAGACTGACTGTCTCAATCAATGGTGACAGCCATTTACCCTTCCCTGTTATGGTGACCCCTATTAGTCCTGCTTCAAGAGTAGACATGTAACCCAGCCTGGGACAATGAGACATGAGGGTAAGGCTCCCAGAAAAGTCCTCTCTGTGAACAGGAAGGCATGAGTGCGATGCTCAAAACTGTTGCAGCCACACTGTGAAGGAAGGGAGGGCCAGAAGGGAAGATCCTGGGATAAAGCTGGCAGGACAGAAAATAGGGGGAAGGCAGGATAGATGGTGTTGTTAAGCTAGTCATTAAATTTAAAATGGAAGGGTCTGGTGGTTCCTGGGCTTTGTAGGTGTGGGGGGAAATAAATTAACTTTATTTTTTAAACTGATCATGTTGGGTTTTCTGTCATATACACAGAAAATCCCTAAACTTGTCCCTACAGTTTTATATTTCCATAAGGAACAGTGAGGACAATGAATGTATTAGAGCAATAATGAGAAAGAATTGAGGTCTTCCTGGTAAATCATGAACATATTATTGTCATAAATAAACCACAAGTACAATCATTTTCCCCAAATGACATAACTTGGAGGCTCAGTTGAAATGACAACTTCCAAAATGGTGTGACATGAGATGATTGAATGGCAGGGCCAAAGATAACCCTAGAAAAAAACTGTGTTTTGAAAGTTCCCTCCAAACCATCTTATACCCCTGCCCCTCCCCATTTATCTCCCTTTTTATATTCCTACCTCCACAGCCAATAACCTGGGTTCTACAGTTAGATTGCCCCGGACAGATCTTGACTTCTCCAATTATCAGCTGGATGACTTGGGCATTTTCAGAGGAGACCCCAGAAAACTATCCTTCATGCCCCACTGGCTTCAAGTAGGACCTTAGCAGTCCTTGAGTCCTTTTCTTTCTTCTGTTTGTTTTGTGGGGAAAGGGACACAAAGAAAGACCTGTACCTCACATCAGGTGCTGGTCCTGCAATATCCAAGAAGCTGATTTGTTGCTATAATTGTGGAAACAGAAACATTGTATATTAACTGCAATATTTAACTAGTAGTAGATATTCAAAATTTTTATAGCTGAGAAACTCTAAGGAACTTGGCTGTTTTCAACAAGCCCTTTGGAATTGTGTAAGGAACCGTTGAGGACTTGAGGCATCATGCTGCTCTGAGTTTGCTCCCATGGACTTCAAGTGTGGTACATGAAGAGCCACATCTGGGAACTTACTCAAAATGCAAGTCCTTGGCTAGCCTGACCCACCCTGGGGTATGGCCCCAAAACCTATGTGCTCACAGCCCTTGAGGGGTTCTGATGCTGATATCCAGTGGTCTAGCTCATTTCTTATTTTTAGTCCCCACAAAAAAAAAAAAAACTATACTTCATTAATTGTAAAAATAAGTCTGTATTGATTGGGTGCATGTGTGTGTGGAATATGTTGTGTATGCACATTTGGAGAGAAAACCGAATTTCCCTGCTGTGACCACAACATTCAGGGTTCAGCCAAGCCAGTGGTGCATATCCTGGTCTCTTAAAGATGTACCAGGATCAGAAGCTGGGTCCCAGAATGGGCACAAGTTTTGTTGCTGATGAGTAAATTATTGTGGTAGCCACCTGAGCTGTGAGCTCGGCCCCAAGTCATCATTGATTGGCCTCTGCCTGAAAGTGTTTGGCCAAATGCGATGTCATTTGGGATAAAGGTGTTCTTTGAATCAAACAGGTATCTTGGTTCTGAGACACCCTATGTTAGATTGTTGGGATACAGAACAGAAACAACCCTGACCCAACGGCACATACCACCTGGTTGGGACTACCAGATAGCAGTGCAGTAGGGCTGGAACAGAGCAATCCTCTTCAAGATCATGGAGCTATAGACAGAAGTTTACCTAAGACCAGGGTATTCTGATCTCATGCTCATCCTTCCATTTAGAAACTTCACAGAAGATAGAGAATGGATTCAGACATGGAGGGAGAGGCAGAGTAAGGTCTTTTACTTTTCATGTACAGTCAATGCCTGCACACTGCACCACCTCCCATCCCCACTCAGCCTTTGGTTACTTAGTAGAAGGACAATAATGATCTACCTACCCCAACACAGAGGAAGTAACTGGGAGGACTCTAAGTTCAGGGTCTGCACCTCTCCACCTGTATAAACTGATGGGGATTATGCAAAAATATGGTCTAACAGTTCTCCTTTGTAAAATCACATTGCTTCAAAAGCCCCTTAATGCCCACCTAGAACAGAAAAGCAAAGTTTTAAGCAATTAAAAGGATCTGGGTTTAGGTGATTGGATTTGAACTCTACATCTGTAGCTTATATCTGCTCTGCAGTCCTGGGGCAAGTTACCAAATTGTAAGAACAGCCATTTCAGCACATCCCAGCTACTTCACTAAACAAGTGAGAATCGTGGGTAGAATAGTGCTTCTGGACATTTAAAATAAGGCATAGAATCTTTGAATCTATTTTTGCCTGATTACCACGAACAGTTTTCCTAGGACACCATCAATAACTAAGAAAAAATCCTATCTGTGCAGTAGCAGAAACCTGAAACAGAAGCAACCCTCATGTGCTCAGTTGTCCTGGAAACATGTTTCTCTGCCTGCTGAGCATTTGTTCAGAGTACTGGAATTACCAAAAGGCAACTTGGGAGTCTTCTGGCCTTATTTTAGTTTCTTGAGCTAGCAAGAATACTAGTATCGAGTAACTATTCCTCTCAATGGAGTATTTCTGTCATTTCACCCTTTCCTTTCACTACTATTCTGGAAATGGTTGGGGCCTAGTAGCGCTGGCCAAGGAGAAAGCAGATGAGGTGTCTTCTGGAATGCAATCAGTTCAGGTCTGTTTAGAAGTTTGCCCCCCTAGCCACAAAGATGACCATCTTAAACTTGCCTACCACAATACTAGACACCCAGTACTAGAAATTTATTCAGCTGCATCTTGATGTTTTCCTCTTCAGTGTCTCACTGACATGCACATTCCTTTGGGCAGGGTGTCCCTGAGCTGCATTTAGCACTGCAGGAGACGATTCATTAATGGAATTCTCTGACAGACTGGGGAGAGACAGGGCACCAAACAGGAGAGCAGCTCTTGAGAACCATTTTAACCATAAATAACCTAATATCTTTTTTTAACTTAAAAAAGAAAACCTTAAAGTTCATCAGTGTGAAGCTCCTGCTGCCTGTCAGAATCTCTCTGCTAATACCTACTCATGCTGATCTTACAGTGAAATGACCTACATTAAACTACAGTCCAACCCAACAGCCATTCACACATTTACTTGTCATGAATTATGTGCCATGCAGTGTCTGGTTGCCAATGTTCATTAGATAATTTTGGCCCAGTTTCTTCTTCTGGGCCAAGTGGGCAGGTCCTATCCTTCCCTGACATGTTGGCTTCTCTATGAAATGGGGATAAATTAATTCATACACTTATCTATTGTAAAGATGGAGGGGCATAGTGTCTGAAACAGTCAGCAAACCATACAATGATGCAAACATGGAAGGATTACTGGTCTTTTCTGTAAGGTGAATAGATAGCCACAGAACTGCACATGGCATCCTGAGGATTTTGTTTTGCCTTTCCTCCACCTGGGTCCAAGATCACTAGAGAGCTATTCCAGCCAGGCATGTACAAATCCCAGTTAAAAGTGATTAACTGAGCTGATTTCTCTCACCATTTGTTCCACAAATGAAATCCAGGAAATTTTATTTTAAGTGCTGTCTAACAATGTTTCAAAATTAAGGCAAGTATACAAACACCCTGAAGACGACAACTGCAGATTCCATCTCTTTGGGTGTACAGTTAAAATCTTTGTGCTGCTCTCAAACATTTTCTCCATGAAACATGTTTTTTCAATAAGTCATTCATAGAAAACTGGACTATTTTTACTTTTGTTTATTGTTGTTCAACTACTGTGTCCCCCTTTTACCCCATTACTCTCCCCAAATCCCCCCAACCCCCTCTCCCATATTCAATCCTTCCCCACCATTGTCCATGAGTCCTTTATACATGTTCCTTGACTTGACCCTTTCTTCCTCCATTACCCTCCTCCCTCCTCCCCTCTGGTCATTGTCAATTTGTTATTTCCATATCTATGGTTCTATGTGGTTTGCTTGTTTATTTTGTTGATTAAGTTCCTCTTATAAGTGAAATATGTGGTATTTGTCTCTTGCTACCTGGCTTATGTCACTTAGCATAATAATCTCCAGTTCCATCCATGCTGTCTTGAATGGTAGGAGATCCTTCTTTCTGCTGCATAGTATTGCATTGTGTAAATGTACCACAGTTTTTGATTCACTCATTTACTGATGGACACTTAGGCTGTTTCCAAAACTTGGCTATTGTAAAAAGCACAGCTATGAACATAGGGGTGCATAAGTTATTTTGAATTGGTGATTTGGGATTCTTAGGGTATATTCTCAGTAGTAAATTCACTGGATCAAAAGACAGCTCCATTTTTAGTTTTCTGAGGAAATTCCATACAGCTTTCCACAGTGGCTACACCAGTCTGCATGCCCACCAACAGTGCATTAGGGTTCCATTTTCTTCACAACCTCACCAGCACGTGTTTGTTGATTTGCTTTTGATGGCCATTCTGACTGCCGTGAAGTGGTATCTCATTTTAGTTTTAATTTGCATTTTTCTGATGGCTAGTGATGTTGAGCATCCTTTCATATATCTCTGGGCCCTCTGTATGTCATCCTTGGAGAAGTGTCTGTTCGGGTCCTTTGCTCATTTTTTAATTGGATTGTTTGCCTTCCTGCTGTGGAGTCATATGAGTTCTTTATATATTTTAGAGATCAAACCTTTGAGGTATCATTTGCAAATATTTTTCCTATACAGTTTGTTCTCTGTTCATTTTTAATGCTGTTTTCTTTAGCTGGAGCAGCAGCTTTTTAATTTGATGAAGTCCCATTTGTTTATTCTATTCTTTATATTCCTTGCTCTACGGAACATATCAGTGAAAATACTGCTCCATTGCTCTTGATAGGCCTTAATTCTGAGAATCCATTCTGGGTTTCTGAATCCTCCATTCACTCTGGACTGGGATACTTCCTAGGATTTTGGTATTTAGAGCTTTCCAGGCTGATTGTGTCTTACCACAGTTCCCTTTGATATGGCCCCAAGAGAGGAAACACTGTTATGAGATAGAAGGTGGAAATTGATGCTGCTGGTTCCTTGACCACATCCACTCAGCCCTTACTACTCCTGAGCACACCCAAAGCATCCTGCTGCATGGACCTTCATCTACCTCAAGAGGGAGCTAATGTCCCCATGTGCTGCCCATGGACATAATGGAGAGGATGTAGTGCTAATCCTGGATACCCCAGTCCTATTGGTGACCCCAGCTTCTTCAGCCCAGGAGCTAAGCACTCTGCTGCATGCTTCACATTACCTTCTAGAGCTCTCCATGGGATTCAGCCCCAGGCTCCCAAGTGGAACTCTGCTCATGAGCACATATTATTATCTCTTTTCTATCCTGCCTCACTTTTCTCTTCCCCTGAAGATGTACTCTTGTTCACTTTTGAAACAAACCTCTCTCCCTCAAACCCTTGTTTCCAGGTCTTCCCCTGAGGAATTTATTTTAAGAGAGAACCTATCTATGCTGCAGGGTCTTTCTTGGGAAAGTCTTCTAAACTAGGCAGAAACAAAATTTTCAAAAAAGATGTGAGATAAGTGCTGAAGAAATTTCTTCCCTAGAAGTCCTCATGGCAAAGTTATCTCATTTTAGGTGCCCACTTCCCTTAAGTCATAATAAGTGAACCTGAGCTGGGAGCCTGGAGCAGAAGAAATATAGTCAGAGCCTAGATGGAAGGAGGCTACAGGGATCACCCTGTGATGATCACCCTGAGTTCCTTCTGAAAACCAGCTCAAAGGCTTTCACCAGCTGACAACAAACCCCAGAGCCCTGCCTCCAGGCATATATGTCAAGATGAGAACCTGAACATTGACATGAGGATCTTCATGCTGAGGGAAAATTCAAAGACACATGGAGAGCATGAAAAGTACCCATGGTATCCCTGTCTTCTTAGGTGTGTCATTGAGGACCACTACAATGAGTCTGTCATAACTACCAGCATAAAAGACCAAAGCTCTCTTGGAGCAGACACTGAACCCACCTTTTCCATCACAGGGTTCCTGGCACCACACAGAGAGAAGGTACCTGAAGCATATTTATATCAAGCACCCAAGAAAAGGCAAGGCCACACAGTCAAGCTGGACTACAAGGCCAGTCAAGATCTAAGAGCTACTTTAGATTCAGACAGTTTGGGGAACTTACATATATGGAGACAAAAGAGCAGCCAAAGGTGCCAGCTCCCAAGTCCTTAACTTCAAGAGTAACTACATCAAACAGGATGACAACAAAATGAGGTTGGAGAAGACAGCTGGGATTTGCTGGGGTCAAAGCTACCCTGCATCAAGGGTAAGAACCTCAACCTCACCAAGACATGGGAAGGACAAGAAACCATCTCCTGACAGACTCTGGGGGCTGGGAAGACAAGAAGGAGATGGCCTTGTGTCCCTGGAGGCCCAGAATTTGTGCCTATGCCTGTTGGGCACCTGCATGTTTGTCAAGGTGCCACGGTGGAGCTGATTTCCATACCTTGATAAACTAATAAATGGGTTACTTATGAACATAAATCAGAATATTCTTTTAAAAAATAATTATTAATTTTTAGAGGGAGGGGAAGGGAGGGAGTAAGAGGGAGAGAAATATTATTGTGTGAGAGAAACATGTGAGAAAAATATCGACTAGTAGATTCTCACACATTGCCAGACAAAGGCCTGGCCTGAAACCCAGGCATATGCCTTGACCAGGAATCAAACTGGTGACCTTTCAGTTCACAGGATGATGCTCAACCCACTCAGCCATACCAGTCAGAGATAAATCAAAGTGTTCTAAATTTCACTTTTATCTGCCTACATTTGAGCACCTACTCATGCCAAATGTTATGACAAATACTTGGGGGTACATTGTGTTATTTAACTGAATTTTTATCAACCCTGTGAAATAAGAGTTATCCTACTTTGCAGCTAAGAAAACAAAATAAAGTGGTTAAAGAATGGGTTCAAGGTTGTGTAGCTGGGATTTATGGCAGGGATTGTCAAAAGATATGATTCTGGGGTCCTTTCTACCACTTTCTAAAGTGCACTTTTAAAGAAGCTCAGTTAAATATTTTCATATTATATCTTGCTTTTAAGACTGGTCAGGAATAATTCTATGAGAAAGAAAATCAATATGTTCCTCAGCAAAGTCATTGGGTTCTATCTTTATCAGAGAGTCTTTCTAAAGTAAGCAGAATGGGGTGGTGGTCTTTTAGGAAATGGGGTAGATCTGCCAGTCACATGGAAAAGCAGTTCCATAACATTCAAACCTACAGGTGAGACTGTCTGTGTTCTTTGAAAACCTATATTTAACAGTTGAACTATCAAGATAAAAAACAAAAAAAGTAAATCTCTTTCCTTGCCTCCTAACTGTACCTTAATCTCTCTCCACAATATTATATAAATAAAAAAAAAGAAAGCAATACCACACTTAGCCTACTTCAGGGTACAGGCAGACCAGATTGGGGAGGTTCTCCTTTAGCTTTGGAAGAGGTAAGGAAATGGGTGAAGGCTCTGCATTTGGTTTCTGTGAAAGAAAAGTCAAGAGTGGAATATTAGTTACAAATGAAAAGGAATTTACTCATGATTTCCTATTTTATTTTTTAAAATGTTTATTCTAAAGGATTGTTTGTAGCTTAAAATTTTAACCTTTTAACTCAACTATTTCCTAGTTATGCTTTATAAAATCATAATTGAAAATAGTTAAGTGTTTTTCAGGAACCACACTTACTGAAACCCCCATGAAGGCAGGCAGCTCAGAGGCACTGCTCCTCCTAGGAGCAGGACCTCCAGGTGTCAACTCTGTGCTGGGAGAGGCAAGTGGAAGGCTGGGAACCAGTCTTGACAGAGCAAAGGTACAAGGTGGTGCAGATGTCTCAGACAATGTGTTCCTTCTGGCCCAGAAGTGAGGGGGATGCACCACACCCCTGAGTAACAATTCAATGCATATGGACTCTTAAGAACAAGAGCATGCAAAAGTGTTTTATTTTGTTTTGTTTTTGACTGGGCGATTAGCAAGATTACAAATATACAGGATTAACAAGGGGATAGGAAACATTCACTCCTATATCATATTAGCAGAAGTGTTAACTGTTAAAAGCATTTGGAATAATGATTTTGTAATATCTCTTAAAATTTAAAATTCACATATGTTTTGATTCAGATGTTCCACTTGAGATTTCTATACTCCAGAAATACTTAAAAGATTTATAAGTGCATAATGAATGTGACTCTATAAGTATTATGAAAAATTGTAAATAATCAACAGGGGAATAGTTACATATATTCTGAAACAGATCCCATAGAATACTACAGTTATTAAGTGTGAATGTTATAACCCCATATGTGACATGGTGGAAGAAACTAAGATTAAGTGAAAAAATAAGTGTAAAATGATACATTTAGTATCATAGTCCCTCAAACCAAATCAATCAACCAGTAGATCAACACACAAACTACTGAAAGCTTTGTGTGGGTGTGCAGGTGTGTATATGCATGAGAGTGAACTCAGTAACTGCTCACAGAAGTTAGCTAGAATTCTGACTCAAATAGAGTCACACACCTGGGCTTCCAAAGCCAAGTGTCTTTGGGTGGCAGGATACCATCCAAATTTCATTGTCTTCCTCCTGCCTTGTGATTAGCAGAAAAGTGAGTCTGTGGAACATAAAAAAAGAAAACAGAAACATAGAGGAGACCCAAGCAATAGAGGTACTATGGAATCCAACAACACATCTTCTGGATCCTTGTCACTTACCAATGTGCAACGACATTCTCACCCTTGAGGGTCACTACTCCAAGTCCCCCTAAGACCATGGGATAAATTCTTTTCTATGTGGAGAGATGCTTACTTCAATTCAACTTGTTTTTGTTACATACAACTATGTTAATATTTTAATATAGGTATAAACTTCATTAATTTGGGAACTACTCTATTAATAACCCAAATGTATAGACTCATTGGTTATTTGGCAGAATATGCCCTTCTCTTGAACCTGACTTTTGTTCTACATTTTCTCTCTGTGGTGCTTAATATAGTGCTTGCTACTTGGTTGGCAATTAATACATGCTTTTTGTGAATGAACAAGTAGACTTCTAATAGAGTGAAGCAGTGATAGACGAAAAAAAATAGTGGGTTTGTTATATTCTGATAGCATGATCTTATTTATTTATTTATTTAATTTTAATCATTGTTCAAGTACAGTTTTCTCCCACTTACACCCCACCCACCCAAACCTCCCCTCTTCCCCCCCCTTAACCCCCACCCCTAGTTTTTGTCCATGTGTCCTCCAAATTTGTTCCTGTAAACCCTACCCATTCCCCCCTGAAATTCCCTCTTCTCTCCCCTCTGGTCACTGTCAGTCTGTCCCCTATTTCAGTGTCTTTGGTTATATTTTGAGTGTTTCTTTATTTTGTTGTTTAGGTTCCTGTTAAAGGTGATATCATGTGGTATTTGTCTTTCACTGCCTGACTTGTTTCACTTAGCATAATGCTTTCCAGCTCCATCCATGCTGTTGCAAAGGGTAGAAGCTCCTTCTTTCTTTCTGCTGCATAGAATTCCATTGTGTATATGTACCATAGTTTTTTGATCCATTCATTTACTGATGGGCATCTAGGCTGCTTCCAGCACCTAGCTATTGTAAATTGTGCTGCTATCAACATTGGGGTGCAAATGTTCTTTTGTATTGGTGTTTCAGTGTTCTTAGGATATAGTCCCAGCAGTGGAATCTCAGGGTCAAAAGGCAGATCCATTTTTAGTTTTCTGAGGAAGTTCCATACTGTTCTCCATAGTGGTTGTACCAGTCTGCAGTCCCACCAACAGTGCACTAGAGACCCCCTTTCTCCACAACCTCTCCAACACTTGTTGTTTGTTGATTTGTTTATGATGGCCATTCTGACTGGTGTGAAGTGGTATCTCATTGTGGTTTTAATCTGCATCTCCCTGATGGCTAGCGATATTGAGCATCGTTTCATGTGCTTTGGATTTTCTGTATGTCCTCCTTGGAGAAGTGCCTGTTCAACTCCTTTGCCCATTTTTTAATTGGGTTACTTGTCTTCTTAGAGTGGAGTCGTGTAAGTTCTTTATATATTTTGGAGATTAAACCCTTGTCTGAGGTATCATGGGCAAATATGTTTTCCCATACAGTTGGTTCTCTTTTTATTTTGATACTGTTTTCTTTAGCTGTGCAAAAACTTTTTATTTTAATGAGGTCCCATTTGTTTATTCTTTCCTTTATGTCCCTTGCTCTAGGAGACAAGTCAGTAAAAAAGTTTCTGTGTGAAATGTCTGAGATTTTCCTACCTACGTTCTCTTCTAGGACTTTAATGGTGTCACGTTTTATATTTAAGTCTTTTATCCACCTTGAATCTATTTTTGTATAAGGAGTAAGTTGGTGCTTGAGTTTCATTTTTTTTGCACATAGCTGTCCAGTTCTCCCAACACCATTTGTTGAAGAGGCTATTTTTATTCCATTTTATTTTGCTGCTTCCTTTGTCAAATATTAATTGACCGTAGAGGCTTGGGTTTATTTCTGGGCTCTCTGTTCTGTTCCATTGGTTCATGTGCCTGTTTTTATGCCAGTACCAGGCAGTTTTGATTACAGTGGCCTTGTAGTATAGTTTAGCATCAGGTATTGTGATCCCCTCCTACTTTACTCTTCTTTCTCAAAATTGCAGCAGCTATTCGGGGTCGTTTATGGTTCCATATAAATTGCTGAAGTGTTTGTTCTATGTCTGTGAAATATGCCGTTGGTACTTTAATAGGTATTGCATTGAATGTGTAAATTGCTTTTGGTAGTATGGACATTTTGATGATATTAATTCTTCCAATCCATGAACACGGTATGTATTTCCATTTGTTTGTGTCTTCCTTGATTTCTCTCCTCAGTGTTATGTAGTTTTCTGAATACAGGTCTTTTAACTCTTTTTATGAGGCCAACATCATCTTAATTCCAAAACCAGATAAAGACACAACAAAGAAAGAAAACTACAGGCCAATATCACTGATGAACATTGACGCTAAAATCCTCAACAAGATACTGGCAAACCGCATCCAACAGTACATTAAGAAGATCATACACCATGACCAAGTGGGATTCATTCCAGGTATGCAAGGATGGTGCAATATTCACAAATCAGTAAATGTAACACATCACATAAACAAAAGCAAAGACAAAAACCACATGATCATATCAATAGATGCAGAAAAAGCATTTGATAAGGTATAGCACCCATTCATGATAAAAACACTCGGCAAAGTGGGAATAGAGGGAACATTCCTCAACATAATAAAGGCCGTATATGAGACCTACAGCCAACATTATACTCAATGGGCAAAAACTAAAATCTTTTCCACTAAGAACAGGAACAAGACAAGGATGTCCACTTTCACCTCTTCTATCCAATATGGTACTGGAAGTTTTAGCCACAGCAATCAGACAAGAAAAAGAAATAAAAGGAATCCAAATCGGAAAGGAGGAAACAAAACTGTCACTGTTTGCAGATGACATGATAGTGTGCATAGAAAATCCTATAGACTCCACCAAAAAACTGCTTGACCTAATAAATGAATTTGGCAAACCAGTGGGATACAAAGTCAATATCCAGAAATCAAAGGCATTTCTGTACACCAACAATGAAACAGCAGAAGCAGAAATCAAGAAAAAATCCCATTTGAAATAGCAAAAAGAAAAATAAAATATCTAGGAATAAACCTAAGCATGATCTTATTAAATAGGAACATCTGTAAATGCTGAT
Organism: Phyllostomus discolor; assembly: GCF_004126475.2. Classification (NCBI taxonomy): domain Eukaryota; kingdom Metazoa; phylum Chordata; class Mammalia; order Chiroptera; family Phyllostomidae; genus Phyllostomus; species Phyllostomus discolor. Next base: position 60,980,401 of record NC_040911.2, on the reverse strand, counting down.
ATTTAATCCATTCTTTTACCACAGAATGTAAATTCCTTCACTATTAAACTTTAAAATGTTTAAGGCATTTTCACATCCTTTGCTCATCATTTTGGCAGTCACCAGCTCTGAGGGAAGAGGAGATTCTTCCCAACACATCAAGTAGAGACAGATTCAGTATTCTAATCCAACCCCATGATATCTGTATTGATGTTCTCCTTTGTTCCAAGAAGAAATAAAGAGTAGCTTGTACTATGTTGCAATTCAGCCCTCTTTTGGTTCAGCACATCAAGGAGATAATACAGAATCAACATCCTCAGCAGCCATGCCCACCATGTCCATTTTAATTTGAGAGACACTGGAATGTTGAAGTTTGACATCTCCAAGAAAGTTCAGTGTTTCCCAAGTCCTCAGAGGCTCATATTTAAAATTGCAAAGAAAGATGGAGACCTCTTCCCACTTGTAATGAGAGGCAACCCATTTCTCAGGGGCATAAGATTCTGTTTCGAGATCTTGCCAGAAGTTTGGTTTATATAAACCAAGACTTTTTCATCAAAGTCAAGTTTTCCTTTAAAGTTACTAAGTATGTCACATCACAATTAATAGGTACACTTTAGCTCTGAACTGTGACTCACATACATAGTTACTTTATTTCTCAAAGTAATTTGAGAAATAATTTTAACAGCTCTTTTCAAAGTTTAAATTCCCCAGCCAAACAATAAACCCAAGAACCCCCACTTCTTTCTTTCTCATTTATTGCATTTTTATGACTTTTATTTCATGATTATAGCCTGCTCCACATGTAACCAAAAAAATTGTCATTCTGTTTAAATGTAATCACTAGATATCCCTGAAATTACAAGTATCTTTAATAAATGGTTACCATGACAATACTAAAATTGGAAATATAACTTTTCTTGCCCATCCAGGATGTTTACAGTGAATGCAGCATTAAGTCATAGTTCTTAAAACTTTTGCTGACTTTGGGAGTCCACTGTTAGCTATGTGTTCCCTTGGCTTTCACCCATTTTCCCACCTTTCTTTGGCTTGTTGTCTCCTATTCTTTCCAGAAGTGCTGAAATTTATTTTAAATGCCTTGACCATATGGTTCCTGTATATAAAAATCAATGTGCATCCTAGTTGGACATTTTTCCAGTTTGTAACAGAAATAAGACTTACCACTGGTGGCAGCATCCACCCATCCACATACCCTTCCTTTTCTAGCCCACACTTAATACCATTGGCTTCACCACAGCTTTTGTTTCCATTTCAGTAATTATTCATCTCTTGCACTTTAAAAATTCTAGGACATTTTGCCTGTCTGACTGGTCACATGCCACTAACAGGGAAAGTGAAAAATCACTAGTAAACATGGATGAAGATCAATAAGTAAACACACACACACACACACACACACACACATATAAATATGGATACATACATATATCAATGCAATATTTTGTTGTCTCAGAATGGTGCATTGCAGGCACTCAATAAATGAATGTTGAATCAATTATTGCAAGTAAAGAATTAGAATGGACTTGAATGCCTATTCAATTCATTAACCCATTTTGATTTGGCTTTTTGTCTTTTCCCATAATAGTTACTTGTATATTCCTGATGTGTGTCCTTAAAACTTTTTAGAGGTAATACAAAGACAAACAAGAAGATCAGTGAGAAAGCTTAGAGAATCCAGAACCAGACTCACCTGATATGAGACAAAGGGCTACCAAAAGGTTATAGGGATAGATTTTTTTCAATGAAGTTTTGGGATGGTTGGTTCTACATGCAGAAGAAACAAATGACTCTTGATCCTTATTTCGCATCATGATCAGAAATCAGTATCAGATAAACCATAGACTGAAATGTGAATGGTAAAATAAGAAAGCTTTTAGAAGTCAGGAGCTAAATACAAGCCCTCAGCCCCTGTGCATCCAATCATCCATCCTTTATTTTGCCCTTCTGTCTCAGTATTCTTCCTTCTTTCCACCCATACACTAATCTGTCGTTTTATCCTTCCTTCCTTTCTTTTTTTAATTGCCTCTATTCATGTGTTGTGTGGTGGTACAAGGCCTTAAATGAAAGTCCAATATTTTGTGCTGCTTTGACATCTGGAAAAATTGGGAGGACCTCAAATGACCTAACCACAAGTTCCCCTCCCCATTCTTTCCCTGAGGATAAGGTTCTTTAGCCAAAGAACCCTCCTTGTCAAGAAGATCAGGTAGATTTTATGCTTATCCCTTAGCAGCAGCTTCCAATTATTTTTCAGCCCATAGAACTATCCAAATAAGCCAATTACATTCTCCTGTGAGAACCAAGGGACCCTCCACCCTTTTGATACTACACAGGCTACCTTCTACAGCCACTGCTTGTTCACTCTGTTCCCCAAACACTTATGTGGTCCCGCATGGAGTGTGATGTCTTCCTCCTCCAGGTTGTGATATATGTAATTAATAAACTGATGTTAATTGCATCTATTCCATGTGGAATGGCAGGTGTCTGGCCATCCCCATAACTTTGTGGTAGAAATTCCTCTCTCACCAACAAGGTGAACAAGAGGCATTTAAAGTATTTATAATTGTTCGTGTAAACACTTCACCCTTTTCCCCCATTATCCCCTCCCCTCTCCCTTTTGATTACTGTCAGCCTGTTCTCAATTTCAATGTTTTTGGTTATATTTTGCTTGCTTGTTCATTTTTTTGATTAGGTTCCAGTTAAAGGTGAGATCATATGGTATTTGCCTTTCACCACCTGGCTTATTTCACTTAGCATAATGTTCTCCAGTTCCATCCACACTGTCACAAAGAGTAGGAGAGCCTTCTTTTTTTCTGCTATGTAGAATTCCATTGTGTAAATGTACCATACTTTTTTTGATCCACTCATTTACTGATGGGCACTTAAGTTGCTTCCAGCATTTCACTATTGTAAATTGTGCTGCTATGAACATTCGGGTGCATAGGTTCTTTTGGATTGGTGTTCCAGAATTCATAGGATATAATCATAGCAGTGGAATTGCCAGATCAAAAGGCAGTTCCATTATTAGTTTTCTGAGGAAATTCCATACTGTTTTTGGTAGTGATTGCACCAGTCTGCAGTCCCACCAACAGTGAACTAGGGTTCTTTTTTCTCCACAACCTCTCCAATACTTGTTGTTTGTTGCTTTGTTTATGATGGCCATTCTCACTGGTGTAAAGTGATATCTCATTCTGGTTTTAAGTTGCATCTGTCTGATGGCTAGTGATGCTAAACATGCTTTCATATGCCTCTGGGCCCTCCGTATGTCCTCCTTGGAGAGGTGTCTGTTCAAGTCCTTTGCCCATTTTTTAATTGGGTTTCTCATCTTCTTAGACTGGAGTAGTGTGTGTACTTTATATATTTTGGAGATCAATTCCTTGTCTGAGGTGTCACTGGCAAATATGTTTTCCCATATGGTTGGTTCTCTTTTGATTTTAAAGCTGTTTCATTTAGTGAAACAGGAGCTTTTTATTTTGATGAGATCCCATTTGTTTATCCTTTCCTTTATGTCCCTTGTTCTAGGGGACATATCAGTGAAAATATTGCTGAGTGGAATATCTGAGATTGTCCTGCCAATATTCTTCTCTAGGACTTTTATGGTGTCACAACGTATATTTAAGTATTTTACCTACCTTGAATTTATTTTTCTGTATGGTGTAGGCTGATGATCAAGTTCCTTTTTTTCTTTTCTTTTTCTTTTTCTTTTTTCTTTTTTTTTTTTTTTTTTTTGGCATGTAGCTGCCCAGCTCTCCCAACCCCATTTGTTGAAGAGGCTAGTTTTGCTCCATTTTATGATGCTGTCCCTTTGTCAAGTAAGAATGGACCATAGGGACTTGAGCTTATTTCTGGGCTCTCTCTATTCCATTCCATTGGTCCATGTGCCTGTTTTTATGCCAGTACCAGGCAGTTTTGAATACAGTGGTTTTGTAATACAGTTTGATTTCAGGTATTGTGATCTTGCCTACTTTGTTCTTCTTTCTCAAAATTGCTACAACTTTCAGGGTTATTTATGGTTCCATATACGTTTTTGAAATGTTTGTTCTATGTCTGTGAAATATGTCAGTGTTACTTTAATAGAGATTACATTGAATCTACAAGTTGCTTTGGGTAGTATGGACATTTCTTTATGTTAATTCTTCTGATCCATGAACATGGTATATGTTTCCATTTGTTTGTGTCTTCCTTGATTTCTTTCTTCAGTGTTGTGTAGTTTTCTGAGTACAGATCTTTTACCTCCTTGGTTAGGTTTACTCCAAGTCATTTATTTTTCTTGTTGCTATATCAAATGGGATTTTTTTCTAATTTCTGTTTCTGATATTTCATTGTTGGTGTACAGAAATGCATTTGAATTCTGAATATTGACTATGTGTCCTGCTGTTTTGCCAAATTAATTTACGAGGTTGAGAGGTTTTCTTGGTGGAGTCTATAGGATTTTTATCTACATTATCATGTCATTTGCAAACAATGACACTTTTGTTTCCTCTTTTTCAATTTGGATGCCTTTTTTTCCTTTTCTTGTCTGATTGCTGTGGCTAGGACTTCCAATACTATGTTGAATAGAAGTGATGAAAGTGGACAGCCTTGTCTTGTTCCTGATCTTAGTGGGAAAGTTTTTAGTTTTTGCCCATTGGGTATGTTGTTGGCTGTAGGTATCTCATATATAGACTTTATTATTTTGAGGAATGCTCCCTCTATTCCCACTTTGCTGAGTGTTTTTATCATAAATGGGTACTACACCTTATCAAATTCTTTTTTCAGATCTATTGATATGATCACATTATTTTTGTCTAATTGTTTATTTGAGATATTCTGTTAATTGATTTGTGAATATTGTACCAGTCTCCCATCCCTGGGATGAATCCCACTTGGTCATGGTTTATGATCTTTTTAACGTATTGCTGGAGGCAATTTTCCAATATTTTGCTGAGGATTTTATCATCTTTGTTCATCAGCAATATTGGCCTGAAGATTTTTTTTTTTTTTTTGTCTTTATCTGGTTTTGGGATTAGGATGATGCTGGCTTCATAAAAACAGCTTGGGAGTCTTCCATTTTCCTGGATTTTTTGGAATAGTCTGACAAGGATAGAGGTTAGCTCTTCCTTAAATGCTTTGTAGAATTCTCCTGTGAAACCATCTGGTCCAGGGCTTTTGTGTGTCGGGAGTTTGTTTTATTACTGCTTCAATTTCATCAGCTGTTATTGGTCTGTTCAGGCTTTCCGCTTATTCTTCATTTAGTTTTGAAAGATATATTTTTCTGTAAATTTGCCCATTTCACCCAGGTTTTCATTTTTTTGGCATATAATTCTTTGTAGTAATTTCTTCCAATCCTTTGTGTTTTTGTGGTGTCAGTCGTAATCTCTCCTCCTTCATTTCTGGTTTCTTTTTTGGGTCCTCTCTCTTTTTTTTCTTGATGAATCTGCTTAAAGGCTTGTCAATTTTGTTTATCTTTTCAAAGAACCAGATCCTAGATTTATCAATCCTTTTCATTCTTCTTTTAGTCTTTATGTCATTTAATTCTGCTCTGATCTTTATGCTGTCCTTCCTTCTACTTGCTGTGGGCTTTGTTTGTTGTTGTTCCTCCTATTCCAGCACACGTAGAGATAGGTTGTTTATTTGAAATATTTCTGTTTTGGGTAGGCCTGTTTTGTTATGAACTTCTCCCTCAAGCCCTCCTTTGCTGTGTCCCATAAGTTCGAACTCTTGTGTGTTCATTTTCATTTGTTTCCAGAAACTTTTTTATCTCTTCCTTGATCTCATTGTTGACCCATTCATTGTTTAATAGCATACTATTCAGCCTCCCTAATATTGAATATTTTTTAATTTGGTCCTTGAGGTTGGTTTCTAGTTTTAAGCCCTGTGGTCTGAGAAAATGCTTCACATGATTTCAATTTTCTTGAACTTATTGAGGCTTTTTTTTGTATCCTATCATGTAGTCTGTCTTAAAAAAATGTACATGTGCATTTGAAAAGGATGTGTATTTTGCTTCTTTTGGATAAAAATTTCTCTATATATCAGTTCAATCCATTTGATCTAATGCATCCTTAGTTCTACAATATCCTTGTTGACATTTTTCTGAAGATCTATCCTTTTTTTGACAAAGAAGTGTTAAAACCCCCTACTATAATTTTGTTATTTTTTATATCTTTTTTGAAGTCCTCCAAGAATTTCCTTATATATTTGGGTGCTCCTATGTTGGGTGCATATATGTTTACAATATTTATGTCTTCTTGATGGATTCTTCCCTACAGTATTCTGAGTGTCCTTCTGTGTCTCTTTTTGCATCCTTTGTTTTGACGCCTATTTTGTCCAATATAAGCATTGCTACCATGGCTTTTTTTCCCTGTCCTTTGGCTTGGAATATTGTTTTCCAGCCCTTCACTTTCAGTCTGTGTAGGTCTTTTGTTCTCATGTGCATCTCTTGTAGGCAGGCATATGCCGGTCATGTTTTCTTATCCATTCAGCCACCTTATGTCCTTCGATTGGAGCATTTAACCTATTTACATTTAAGGTTATAATTGCTAGGTACATATTCATTGCCATTTTATCCCCTTTGTAGCTTTGTTCCTCTATCTCTCATCATTTTTCTTCCTCTTCTTAAATCAGTCATTTTAGCATATCCTTCAATGTTGGTTTGATGGAGGTGTATTCTTTGAGGCTTCTTTTGTCTGGGAAGCTCCTTATTTGGCCTTCCATTTTAATTAAGAGCCTTGCTAGGTAGAGTAGTACTTTTGTTTTTCATTACTTGGAGTATTTCTTACCATTCCCTTCTGATTTGTAATGTTTCTGTTGAGAAGTCAGCTGCTGGCCAAATTGGGGCTCTCTTGTACATTATTTTCTGTTTCTCCCTTGTTGCCTTTAAGATTCTTTCTTTGTCTTGGTATTTTGCTATTGTAGTTATGATGTTCCTTGGAGTGGACCTCTTTGGTTTCATCTTGATTGGGTCCCTCTCTCCTTCCTGGACTTGTGTGGCTGTTTCTGTCATCAAATTAGAGGAGTTTTCCATCATTACTTTTTCATACAGGTTTTCTATCCTTGGTCCTCTACTTCTCCTTCTGGTATTCCTGTTATATGAATATCATTCTGTTTTATGTTGTCATGCATTTCCCTTAACTGCTCTTCATTCTTTCTGAGCCTCTTTCCCTTTTCTTGCTCTTTCTGGGAGTTTTTTTTCTACCTTGTTCTCCATGTCACTGATTTGGTTCTTTGCTTCATCTAACCTACTTTTGATTCCCTCTACTGTGTTCTTCAATTCAAAAACTCTATTCTTCATTTCCTTTTTGCTCATGTTGATTGTTTCTATGTCCTGTTCCATGCTGATATAGTTTGCAGTATATCCCTCATAGTTTCCTTGTACTTTTTGGTAGTTCACACTGAGATCTTTGAGCTTCTTTATAACCATTGTTTTGAACTCCATATCTGATGGTTGACTTGCCTCTATTTCATTTAGCATTCTTTGTGAGGATTTCTTCTTTGCTTTTTTTTTTTAATCAGGGGCTGTTTCTTTTTCTTCCTATTATTTGTGAGACTCTTCTTGTTTGCTTTTGCTTCTTAAATTGATCTGTTTGACTTCCTGACTTTTTGGTGTGAACTTCTATGGTAGGAGGTCTATGAGTTTCAGTGGTGCAGTCTCCTTGATCGCCTGAACTTGATGTTCTGTGATGCACTTTATGCCACTTATGCTTGTTCTCTAGATGTAGTTGGGTTTTGTTGTTGTTGTTGTTGTTGTTGTTGTTGTTGTTGGGTCTTTCTTTGGTGGAAACTTCCTTCCAGCTGATTGACTGAGGGTCACTCCTCTCACCATGTCTTGTGTGCTGTTGTGCATATGCTGACAGAACACAACCACAAAGCCCAGTAATCAAATCCACAACCACAAATGCAACTTCCCCACAATCCTACTACCAACAGCAAATGAACATGTATGAACAAGGGTATAAAAGATTAAGACTGTCATAAGAAAGGAGAGTATATATGAGATGACCTACTAAAAATAAAGAGAAGGTAGAGGGAAGAGAACTAATGAAAGTTAGGAGTTGGAGCAATGGAAAGAGAAGGTAAAATTTATGTCATGAATAAAAAAGGGAATGAAAAATGTGGAATGGGATATGAGAAGGGAAGCATACAGTATTAGATTTAATTTGAAATTAAAATAATATAAAATAAAATGTGAGAGAAAAGAAATGAAAAAATAATAAATAATTAATAAAATTATAGCAGCTAAATTGGAGAGAAAGATCCACTACAGTACTATAAACAATAAATGAGGTAAAATTAAAATAGATGGTATGGGAATAAGAGGGGGAAAAAAGGAAAAGATGCCTAAGGGAATGGGAAGTGATTTTGAAATGACAGAGGAGAGGTAATACTAAGAGCAAGGAACAAAAAAAAAAAAAAACAGCTAAGAGAAGGAAAATTTATAATTTGGTACATAAGGAAAAAAACAAAGAAGGATAAAGAAAAATAAAAGGTCAGGATGAAAGAGAAATAGAAGAAAGACAAAAAAGGCTAAGATGGCAAAATTAAAATATTAGTAGAAAAAAGAGTAGGAGAGGGGACCAGTCGAATCTGATATTTGAAATACAGAATTAGTGAAGCTCTAGAGATAAAATTAAAAAAAAAAAAACAATGCAAGAACAACTAGAAAAGACTGTTTAATCAGGTGGAGACAGAATACATGTACTTTTAAGAGCAGGGGGAAATGATGATAACCCTTGACAAGAAAACTGGTTTTGTGTATCTGGGAAGGGAAGAAATAGTAACAGTGCCAAATGGAAACAAGTTGTAGCAAGAAAGAAAACAAAATTTGAAACGAAAACAATGTCAGGAAAGAGGAAGGTAAAAGGAACTGAGAGAAGGAGGGGGCACAATATGAATTGAAATACATATGGTATAAAATATAGCGACTTAACATATACTAACTTGCTGGACAAGAAATGAATGTTAAAAAGCTATGAAGGAAAGAAAATATCAGAAATCATGGAGAAGACCGCAGTGGATTTTGTCTCGGTAGCCTCTTGTATTTACCACTGTTTCTTTCTTTCTAGATCTGCCTCTGGTGATGTCAGGTGTTGACCCCATCTGACCTTAGTAGCCTGTTCAATACTTGCAGGGATCTTCTATCCCTGGCTGTCTCCTTCAATTGTTAATTTGGTCACTCTGCACTCAGCAGTCTGGTTTAAGCACCATAGGGCAGGGCTGAATCTCTCCTGGGGTGGGGTTTCTCAGTTTCCCTCAGGCTGCTGCTGCTCAAAGGGAGTGGTCTGCCTGAGCAGGATGATTGCTGCTCTGTGGTGTTTGGCTCAGTACCAGGATTCTGGTGGCTACTCTCTCATTTCTCTCCCTAAGGCTTCTGTCCCGAGTCTCTTTACAAGTCTCTCTAGTCACTCTGTCCCACCTTTTCCAGGGAGCTACTGTCTGTGGTTGTCTCCTTCAGTAGTTAATCTAGTCAATCAATACTCAGCAGTCAGGCTTAAGCACCACAGGGCCAGAGCAGAGACCCTCTTGGGGTCATGGCTATTGTTCCCTTCAGGCTGCTGCTGCTGGGAGGGGAGTGGTCTGTCTGAGCATGAAGGCTGCTGCCACATTTGGGATGACTCAGCACTGGGATCTCAGTGTCTACCCTCTCAGTTCTCTCTCCAAAGTTTCAGTCCTTAGTGTCTCCTCAGGCATCACCAGTCCACTCTGCCCCCACCTTTTCCAGAGCCCAGGGTAAGTGGTCGCAAATGAAAATTTGTGCATTGGCCCTTTAATCAGCTTTTGTATCTCCAGCCATCTGTCTCTGCAACCCTGGTGTTTTTGTCACTGGTTGTTATCTGTGTACTATTTGGGCTCTGGTGCTCTAGACTAGGAATCCTAGCTTAAAGTTTAGACACGATTCTTCTCAGGGGGATCCAACCAGCCACTTAATTATCTCTCCAGTGCTGCTGCCTGTGGGTGCCCAGCCAGCTCTCTCAAGTCTCCACCCCACTCCTTACCAGGAAGGTTATGCTAAAGCTGATTCTGCTGTCTGTCTGAGGTTATATGGCTTCTCTCTCACTATTGCTCAGTTGTTTGTTCCTAGTGGTTACTCCACAATTGAGTTGTAATTCCAGATTGTCCTTGGGAGAAGGTTAGAGTGACTTTCATTCACTTGTCTACTATCTTCTCCCCTTGAACCCAAAACCTCATGGCTCCTTTTATACATTCTGTTTTAGGGGAGATAGGTGAAGCAGGGACATTCTATAATATAAACACTGTCTGCGAGGAAAAAATATTTAGTACGTTTGCCTGGTTACAGACGATAGTCCTGGTAATCCACACATATGAAGGATGTGATAGCTTCTCATGGTCAGCTAATTGACACCTGGAGGTTGATTCAAAGCTCTAACATACATTCAGAAATGTAAGCAGTCTTTTGCCAACTGGCCCACAGCTCCTAACTGGTTATTTTTTTTCCTGCCTCTGTCTCTTGCTCTCTGGCCACTATATTTAATTTAGAACATCTTAGAATTTTTTGCTTGCCATGGCTCTTGGAGCTAGGGGCCCAATAATCTACACTTTAATCAGAAAACCTCAAAGGCACATTTGAGAAACCTGTTATAAACCCTTCCTGCAGGCTCCATACAAATTAACTGTGGCTATTTCTTGTCTTCTTTACAAGATTCTTTTACTCATTTTTCAGAGAAAGGCTTTTAAATTTGGGCGTTCATTAGAACCATCTGGATAGTGTATTAAAAATGCAGACCACAACTTTCCACCCCATCCCAGAGGTCTCAACTCAGTGGTGATCCTAGGACCTGCATTTGACCATTCCCTAAATGATACTGAGAAGTGCCATTCTAGTACTTCACATTCCTCTATATCTAGCCTCAGGGCTCTCTGCAGGATGAGGATCAAGTCATCACTCAGGAAATACTGATTTTCAGCAGAAATTGTGTTAGTAAAACAGAAGAGTTAGAACTTATTGGTGTAATTTTTTGAACTGCTATGAAAACACATCTCTCAGGGCTGTTCCAGATGCTGCCTTTAAAGATGACCACCACCCAGCTTCTAGATGACTGGCAGAGAAGAGCACATATGTGATCCCTAAGTATACTCCCTTTTACTTTGAATGTGGCCCAAGCCTACTTTCCTAGTCATATTATAACTGTTCAGTCACTGTCAACATTCAAATGTCCTCCAGTGCAGGCACCACCCAGAATCTAATTCTAGCTGCCAAATTAATGAAATGTTCTTTATGAGGTAAAACTTACCCAAGTGCCATCACAGACTGAGACAGGAGATGGGAGCCCTCTGTTCTAACCTTAAGGTGCTTGAATTGTCTACCCACCCACAAGTCGCCTGGCTTCATCTCTTCTCTGATGTAGAGGAGAAGTCTGAGTAAGTCTTCAAGTTTTCTACTCTTGTAAAGTCTATGCAGGGCCCTCAAGCTGAAGAGGATCCCTCTATCATGCTCCCTGAACCATAATCCAGCCTCCCATCTGGTTCTCATGAATGGGAAGAATTATGTATTTACCTGCTTCTCTCCCACCCAAGGTGGATTGTGAGCTTTCAAGAAAAGATACAAAGCTTTGTTTTCATCCCCCTATCTCATAAAATGCTTAATCCAATGTCTGGAGCTGGCAAAAACCTTGATGAATGAATGAATGAATGAATGAACAGCCCAATGATCCAGCCCTGGAAAAACAATGATAATATAGGTAGAAAGCCACTGTCTGAGCCATCAAGTTGTAGGGGCCAGGACATCATGGCATGGAAGAAAGAAAAGCCACAGACAGTGATGTATGGTCTGGAATACAAGGGTGAGGTAATAGTCCATTCCTGTGTGTGCTTGAGGAAGGCAGACTCAGTGCTCAGTGTCTGATGCAGAACTACTTGAGGATAGCTAGTCTCAGAGCCTAAGAACTTGTTAACATATGGACAGGTCTCTCCAGTTATGGGACACAGGGCAAGGAGCTGGATTGGTCTGTCAATATAAGAAGTATTCAAACCTGTAGAGAACTTTTATGGGTTTATTTGAGCCAAACTGATGACACTTGCCAAGAAACAAAACCTCAATGAATTGAGAAAATGCTTCAGAAAATGGTGTTTCTGCACTTTGTTTTATACATTATAGTCAAAACAGAAAATGTAAGTGCGTTACATAAAAATAGATTAGGCAGGAGAAAGCAAAGTGAGGAAACTTCTGGAACTGGATAAAAAGTAAAATGATAGTCAACAATTATATGATGAGTGACAATGAAGGGATTTGTGGTCTCTGCTCTGGTGTTAGTGCCAGTGCTTTGAGGAGTCTGGGAAATAGGAAATTATTTTGTTTTTGAAAAACCATGTTTATCAAGTATGTTATCCTAGATGTAAAAATACAACAGACAGGTTTAGTTAAGGTGAAGGTTGACCTTTGTAAAAAAAGATTCTAGCCTAGAATGTGACTACCAGCCATAAACTGTTTTCAGTTAAAAAGTTTTAGTTTCACACCATCCTATGTGGTTATTTTAGCTCTCTGAGTTTGTAAGACCATCATAGAGGCCTTCACAGAGTTTGTCAGGTGTAGTATATGGCACTTTTACATCCACAGTTCCAAATACTTTCAAGGCCAGAGGAAATCAGCCTCACTCCTTTTACCCTAAACTTTCCTGTCAATGTTGGATTTGACATTCTCTAAATTGGAGACTAGTGCTGACCAAGTGTGCACAACTGTCTTTTTCTTATCCTCTGCTTTGTCTTGAGCAAATTTTAATTAGGCTTCTCTCTTCTGATGGTTATTTCACTTCATTATGAGAAAATAATTAAAACGTAGACAAATCCACAAAATATCATGCAGGATTTAAAATTCATTGAACGCTGAAGTACGTATTTATGAACTCAGAGCCTCTTGTTTTCCGAGAGGCCAGCAATTTAAAAACTGGAAGGATTCCATTGATGAAGAGGAGAAGAAGAAAGGCCATGAAAATGACCTAACTTGCCCATTCTGACACCAACATTTACACCCAGCAATACAGGATTAGGGAGAGTCTTGAAGAATGCCTTCTGATCAGTGGATTCTATTGAGACAGACGTTGCCAGTATTTTCTCCTATTAATCCCTTTCTTTGAGCTGCCTTTTCTTGTGTTGTTGGGTTGTTTTTTATATTGCTTTTCTGTTTTTCTGAGTAGGATTACATAAACAGCACATTTCAATGACAATGCAAATGATTCCGATACCTTCCAGAGCATAAATTCAGCAAGACAGTAATAAGAGAGGAAGCTGTCAAGCATGGCTCTGAACATACTCAGCAGGATGGCATAATCTATTTTTCATGAATACTCAGAAAATGAAGATTGTATAATTAAATGACTTTATTTGGTGACTATTTTCTGTTGAAGTTGAGTCATATTTAATAATGTTTTAATATGAATTATTTATAAGATTTCTAAAGAGACTACTGCTGTTGAAGATGATGACACCAGTTATACAATGTGTTTGTTGTCTAAGACTTCACTAAAACTGTTTCCCTGCTCTTCCTCTAAGAGAATCTGCCTTTTCTGCTAACACAGAGGTTGGGCAAAATGTTTCTGTCAACTGACCCTAGACATAGTTATCCGATCCAGGACAGAATACCGTACCTAAGCTGTACCAAATTACCTTCCCTGGTAATCTGAATAAAGACCACTGAGAATAATTTATTTAGAAAGTGATGGTTTACCAAAAGGTAAAGCTTGGGGTTGCGGGCAGCTTGTAACCAATTGCAAATAGCAAGTGACCCTGCTAGATACAGATAGTATATACATGAAGGGAGAGGTATAGGTAAAAGACTGGAGTTTCCACTCTACCTTGTGCAGTGAGCAGAATTTTGGGAGACAATTCTCCATGACACTACCATTATTTTTTGCACATCTTGTGCACTGAGGCACTGACAGCCTCTACTCTGAACTATCTTCTCAAAGATAATTGTCTCATAAACCAATAGTTTTATGAGACAGAGATAATGTCTCCTGGGACAGCAGGCATATTTGTTTTCTGATCATGATAATAAAGATAATTGGGTAGGTTTTCTATTACCCCTTATAAGAATAAGATTTCTTTTTTTTTCTTTTTTTTTCCTTTTTTTATTTTAATCATTGTTCAAGTACACTTTTCTCCTGTTTACTCCCATTCCAGCCCACCCACCCAACCCTCCCCACTTTCCCCCCATTACCACCCTCCCCCTAGTTTTTATCCATGTGTCCTTTAAATTTGTTCCTGTAAACCCTACCCATTCTCCCCTGAAATTCCCTCTTCTCTCCCCTCTGGTCACTGTCAGTCTGTTCTCTATTTCAGTGTCTTTGGTTATATTTTGCTTGTTTCTTTGTTTTGTTGTTTAGGTTCCTATTAGAGGTGAGATTACAAGATTTCTTAAACTGAAAGTTCATCAACTCTGATGTGAACCCACTGTGCAGCACCCACTGGGGCCCATCTGCCTCTGTTATTCAGGAGTTGACTTTAGGAGTATTGATGCAAATAGGAATCTCATGCCACCTGCTATAAACTGAGTCATAAAGTCTTTACCTCTGACCCAGGAATCTCCTGTCTTTTCTCAGCTTTCATGAGATGTGGTAGGCTAGCCTGGTTAACTTTAAAGTAGATGAATCTTCAACCCTCCATAGTTCTTGATAGAGCATTAAGATATAAACTATCTTATCAAGCTTCTCACTCTGTGTACAAGACAATGACAGGTAGAGTGTAGTAGTGTACTAACAAAGCAAAAACCTCATTCCTAAACCCCAGAAGATTAGAATCCCCCTAGAATCACTCTTACAGTTTTAGCTTTCAAATATATTTGCAGAAGCTTTTATTATACTCATAGCTCTATTTTTAAATACATGCATTATAACCTGAATACTGGAAGGGCACTTGTCTATGTATTGATTCCTATGTCATTAAATTGTAACAGGATTTGAATTTTCAAAGCTTGCATAGTAGCAAAAACATTTTTCAAGTGCTACTGTAATCTTCCTCCTGGGGTGATGGGAGGAGGACCAGAAAGGCCGTTTCTCAAAAAACTACTTGACTTAATAAGTGAATTTGGCAATATAGTGGGATACACAGTCAATATTCAGATATCAAAGGCATTTTTGTACACCAACAATGAAATATCAGAAATAGAAATCATGAAAAAATCTCATTTGATGTAGCACAAAGAAAAATAAATGACTTGGAATAAACCTAACCAAGGAGGTAAAAGACCTGTACTCAGAAAACTACACAACACTGAAGAAAGAAATTAAGGAAGACACAAATAAATGGGGGTATGTACCATGTGAATGGATTGGAAGAATTAACATCATCAATATGTCTGTACTTCCAAAAGGAATTTATATATTCAACACAATCCTTATTAAACTACCAATGCCATATTTCACAGATACAGAACAAACATTTCAAATATTTATATGGAACCATAAATGACCCCAAGTAGCTGCAGCAATTTTGAGAAAGAAATACAAAGTAGGAGGGGTCACAATACCTGATGCCAAACTGTATTACAAGACCACTGTAATCAAAACATCCTGGTACTGGCATAAGAACAGACACATAGGTCAATGGAACAGAATAGAGACCCCAGAAATAAAGCCAAGTTTCTATGGTCAATTAATATTTGCCAGAGGGCAGGGGCATAAAATGGAGTAAAAATAGCCTCTTCAACAAATGGTGTTGGGAAATCTGGACAGCTACAGGCAAAAAGATGAAACTCAATCACCAACTTACACCATGCACAATAAAATCAAGGTGGATAAAATACTTAAATATAAATAGTGACACCATAAAAGTCCTAGAGGAAAACATCGGCAGCAAAACCTCAGACATTCCACACAGCAACATCTTCACCGATATGTCCCCTAAAGCAAAGGACATAAAGGAAAGAATAAATAAATGAGACCTCATCAAATTAAAAAGCTTCTGTATGGCTAGAGAAAAAGCATTAAAATAAAAAGAGAACCAACTATATGAGAATACATATTTGCCAATGACACCCTGGAAAAGGATTTGATGTCTAAAATATATAAAAAACTCACACAACTCCACTCCAGAAAGACAAATGACCCAATTAAAAAATGGGCAAAAGACTTAAACAGACACTTCTCCAAGGAGGACATATAGAGGGCCCAGAGGAATATGAAAGGATGCTCAGTATTGCTAGCTATCAGAGAGATGCAAAATAAAACCGCAATGATACCACTTCACACCCATGAGAATGGTCATCATAAACAAACAAACAAAAAAAGTGCTGGAGAGAATGTGGAGAAAGAACCCTAGTGCACTGTTGGTGGGAATGCAGACTGGTGCAGCCACTGTGGAAAACAGTATGGAATTTCCTCAGAAAATTAAAAATTAAAGTAAAAATTAAAAAAGGGAGCTGCCTTTTGATCTGGCAATTCCACTGCTGGAATTATATCACAAGAACCCAAAACACCAGTCCATAAGAACCTATGCACTCCAATGTTCATAGCAGCACAATTTACAATATCCCAGTGTTGGAAGCAACCTAAGTGTCCATCCGTAAATGAATGGATTGGGAAACCATGATACATTTGCATTATGGAATACTACACAGCAAAGAAAAAGGAGTTTCTATCGTTTGCGACAGCATGGATGGAACTGGAGAGCATTATGCTAAGTGAAATAAGTCAGGCAATGAAAGACAAATACCATATGATCTCACCATTAAGTGGAACCTAATCAACAAAAGAAAAAAGCAAGCAATATATAACCAGAGACATTGAAATTAAGAACAACCTGACAGTAATTAGAGTGGAGATGGGAGGGAGATGATTGGGGGAAAGGAGGGAATGGTTTTAAGGAACAACTATAAAGGACCCATGGACAAAACCAAGGGGTGGTGGAATCAGGGGAGGGAGGTGGGAATGCCTGGGGTGGGGGGAGTGGTCAAGGGTAAATTCAGACAACTGTACTTGAACTGCAATAAAATAATTTTTTTAAAGAAAAGCTACTTTTTTCCTTAGTAAGTAAAACGTGTAGAAACAGAATAGTTGAATAGCCTGGTTCCTATAGCAACAATGGTCATAATGATAACTGTTGAGAACACATAAGGTTCAGGATCCTAACCTGAGTATTCTGTGTATGTCACATGAGCCAACTGTAAACAAAGTCTGGCCCTCAGCAAGTGTGACATAAATGTTTGCTTGCATTATTATCACATTACCTATTTCAATAAGACCTCTTAGAGATGAGAAAAGCAATGCTTAAAAAGGTCACTGGCTTGACCAAGGAAAATGGGCTGGAGTGCTTTTGGCTGGAAGTACAGAAAACACATCTGAAAGCACTAAAACAAAAATATAGATCACCTCACACAAAAATGAGTTCAGTAGAAGCAGTGCCAGTATTGGGTACCTAATCAGCTCTCACTATTACCAAGCACTCTAGTTTCTTCCTGCCTCTTGTTCTGTCGTCTTGAACATATTGGTTTTCATATTGGACAAGCTTTTAACCTCATAGCCCCAAAGTGACTATAGCCACTCCAAACATTATATTCCCATGGGACAGCAGAAGTTGGCCCTGCAACTTCAATGATCTACTCTCATGTCTCTTTTACCAGAGTTGGGCCACATGCTCCCTCTTAAAGTAATCACTGATTCTTTGGAGGGAACCAACTTGAGCACCTGAGTGTATTTAAAATGAAGTCCTAAACAAAATCAGATATCTTCCCACAAGGAAGAGGAGCCAGTGAAGTTTGAAAGGCATGAAAAACAGCTAAAATTTTGGTCATAAATGCCCTACTCTTAACCTCTAGTGCTAAATTTTCCACTATAATGGAATTTTCTATATCTCCACTGTCCAGTATGGTAGTCATAGCTACATGTGATGCCTGAGGACTTAAAATATAGTTAATATATTTGAAAAATTAAATTTATTTTTTAAGTTTATTAAATTCAAGGAGCCACCTGGGTGTAGTGGCTACAGCACTGACACTTCAGGATCAGAATGTCAATAGCATTGCTGTAGGAGT